>NW_027269308.1:1200000-2400000 GCF_023055355.1 Agelaius tricolor
CACACTCTGCCTCTCTGAGCCCAGCAGCATTCCCGGGCATCAGCAGTGCTGCTGCAGGCCAGCATCCTCCAGGCCCAGCTGCAGCAAGGAGATTGCAACAAGGCCTGGCTGCAGGAGTCTCCAGCCTGCAGCAGCCCTTCCCCTGCGGCGGAATCACCTTGCGCTGCCATGGGGGAGCAAAGGGGGTGAGGGGCTCTTTGCAGATGAGGGTCTCCTCCATGTGCTGCTGCTCGCTGGGCTGATACAGCTGCTGGTGCCCTCCTCCACAGCTGTACCAGGAGCCTGCCTGGGAAAATAACACTGCCAGTGCCAGTGCCAGCCACCCATTTTATAAAACCGTGCAGACTCTGATATCAAACCCGTGCTGTAGAGATTGACCTTGGCATCCTGGGGCACTTTCTGGGTGGGTGTTTGAATCTGCTTTTCCAGGCCTTGGGCTGAGCACGGTGAGGCCGAGGCCTGGGCCCATCCAGGCGGCGCCGGGAGCCCCGGGGCAGCGGCGAGGGGCGGCCCTGAGGGGCGGCACAGGGGGCATTTCCCCCGAGCGGGCGGGCGGGCGAGCGGCGGGGAAAGGCGCCCTGGCCACAAAGGCCGGCACAAGGGCCCCGGCTCTCTGCAGTGCGGGCGGCCCAGCGCCAATCGCTGCTCCCGGAGCCGCTGCCAGGGCCGGGTCTCCTCCCCGCCGCTGACCCTGCACCTGCAGCGCTGCCTCCGCCTCTGCCGGGCTCCCCGGCACGGACGGCAAGGCCGTGGACACGCTGCAGCAGGGGCCCAGCAGGGACACCCAGATGGTGCCGGGGCTGCAGCTCCTCTCCTGCAAGGAAAGGCTGACACAGCTCGGCTTCTTCAGCCTGGGAAAGAGACCGAGCCTTGATCCAGCTGCGGCCTTCCAGTACCTGAGGGCAACCTACAAGAAAGCTGGACAGGGACTTTGTACGAGGGCAGGCAGGGACAGGACCAGGGAGAATGGATCCAAATGGAGAGAGAGTCAGTTTAGGTAAGGGATTCAGAAAAAAGACTCCCCTGGAACAGTTTGCCCAGAGAAGGTATGGGTTTTGAGAAGAGAAAATCAGGAGAAGAGGGAGAGAGAGATCCACAGTCGGCCTTGGATTTAGGATGGGTCCATTTGCCATGGATCCATCATCAGGTGGGAGGAGCTGTGTTGGAAATGGGCTCCCTGAGCCTGGATCAGCTCCCAGTGCCCAGACAGCAGCAGAGCAGAGGTGGCTGAGCCCCACGGAGCCCAGGCTGTTTGTAGAGGAAGCAGCCTTGGCCAGCAGCTGCTTCTCTTCCTGTGTGGGAGCTGTCACCTTGTAGCTCTCAGTCTGTGGAAACAGAACACAGGGCTGAGTGTCAGAAGAGGAGCACTTGGGCAACAAAGCCCTGTGCTCCTGGGCCAGGGAATTCAGAGGGCCTTCTTCTTAAGGGCTCATCATTTTGGCTTATGGTATGGGATGCTGCGCTTGAAAGAAATCAAGGCCTTCTTGGAAAGGCCACCTGATGAAAGGTGGAGAAGATGGCCCTCCCACTTGCTGGTCTCAGCAGCTGGAAGCCAGGGGACCGCAAAGGGCCCAGAGCTGCCGGCAGCGGGGCTGCCTTTGGGAGGGTGTGGGGAGCGGCGTCTCTGTGTGCGAGTGAGCGCCCTGCGCTGCTTTTGTCTTTCAGGGAGCATTGTGAGTCCGGGCCAGCCAATGAGCAAATACACGGCATTTGAAGAACTGGGACGAGGGTAAGCGTGGCCTCGGCTCCTTTTACAAAAGTGTGGGCCAGGTCTTTGGCTGGTGCAAGATCAAGTGTGAAGTCAGGCAAGCTCCAATCACGGTCAGGCTCTGGCTTTACCTCCTGTCGCCTGCCTGGACTGCTGGGGCAGAGCAATCCGAAGGCCTTATCAAAGACAAGTTGATGCTGGCATTGTCTTGCTTGCAGCAAGGAGGAGCAGGAGCTGGGAAGCCCTCTGCCCCTGCAGCTTTCTGGCCTGAAAGAGCACCTTGCCATTCAAGAAATGTCAGATTCTCAAGGACAGTCTTCTGACTCTCATTGTTCTCACTCTTTTGACACACACATGCATGCACACCCACACAAGGAGGACTGTTCCCCTTAGGTTTGGAAATGACCTGGCTGGGCGTGTGCCTTGGAGATTTCCAGCGGCCCTTGGTCTTCATGCTGCACCTTAGTGTTCCCTTGGACAGGCTGCCCCGCACGGCAGAGGGCTCACGGGCCGACGTGCTGTTGGCCGAAGAGACGCCGCAGCCAGGCGTTTTCTAAGGAAGGCGTGCAGGCAGCCTGGGGAGATCTGCTGCCTAGGCTTGATTTCAGTGCCAAGGGATAAAGGGCTCTTTCTGCTGCTTTTGTCTTTCCAGGGGCTTTGGAGCTGTTTATAAAGCCCTTGACACCAGCAGCGGACAACAGGTAAAGTGCCAACAGCCCCATGCCATTTTGCAGCTCTGGAGCGCTTTCCCCGCTGCTGTGAGCCCTGCCTGGAGGTTTGGGTGGCAGCTCCATGTCTGCAGCAGAGGCTGTTCCTCTGAAGTACACTCTAGGCTCAGGAGGCAGAATGCATTTGGGATGGCCTTTGGTGCTTCTGCTAAGCTCTGCTGTCTAGTGACAAGGCACCTTGGCCCAGCCCGCTGCCTCATTGCAGCAGCACTCGCTCCGTGCTGCTTGTCATCTCGAGCAGGGGGCGTCTTCTCAAGGTAAACGGTGGCCAATGTCATTTCAGGTGGCAATCAAGATCATGTCACTTGAGGAGGAGATGTCTGAGGAGCTGGCTGCCAATGAAATCCTGGCCATGAGGGACAACAGGAGTCCCAATATCGTTACCTACTTAGACAGGTTGGCGTATTCTCCTGTCAATGGAGCTTTAGCTAGTGCAAGCCCGAAGAGACGATGCCCTTTGGTCACTGGCAGAGAAGGGAGCTGCTGGTGATTTCTCTGCTGGTCTCCAGAGCGTGGCAGGAGGTGGAGCTGGTGATCATGAATCTCTTGTGGCACATGTAGCTTGGAGAGCAGTTGCAAAAACCTGGCTCGGGCCCTCGGCTGACTGAGGCTGTGCCCATTGCTGTCTCTCCATGCCGTGGTTTTCTTCTTTCAGCTACTTGGTGGATGCGGAGCTCTGGCTGGCCATGGAGTTCATGGACGGCGGCACCTTGTTTGATGTGCTCAGCGCAGTGTACCCGGAGGAAGGACAGATAGGCGCTGTCTGTCGGGAGGTGAGGGATCCCGCTTGTGCTTCCCCAAGCCTGCCCAGGATGCTGCTTGCCAGCTGGAGGTTAAGGACAGCCGGGATTTCTTGCTCTCACCTTTCTTTTGCTGCTGCTGCTGCTGCTGCTGTCACCACACACAGGAGAAGAGCGAGCATGGGAAGTGAACTGCCTGCCACTGTCCCCGCACTCCTCAGGCTCTGTTCTTGCACTCTTCCATCCTGTGTGTCCGCTGGTGCTGGCTCACTCGCTTGGTTTCACTTGCTTCCTCTTCTCAGCTTTGCCTGGGAATGTTAGCCTGGAGCCTGTCTGTCTGTCCTACATTCCTTGCCACGGGAAGGCAGCATGCAGGCGGCAGAATTTCCAGCTAAGGCCAAAGAGCCGTCCTCAGCTGCAAAGGATAGCATTGCAGCCCGCATGGCGACGGATTCTGGAATAGCTCTAAGGTGCTGCTTCCTCCTCTGCTGCCACTAGGCTTCCCCAAAAATCTTTGCCGTGCCGCCTCCCAGCCAAAGGTGACGCGCTTCCTACCCAAGGCCGGCGGAACTTTTGGGAGCCCGGATGCCTTCGCTTGGAATCGAGAAAAAAACTTCCAAGAGTGTTGAAGCAGCAAGCTCTTCTTCGTGACAGCACCATGATGCTGTGCCCTCACTCACAATTCCCTGAGAAAGCCGTCAATCCCGTTGAGCTCTTTCCTTTCTGGTGGGATGAAATCCGATCCTGTATGTTAAATTTCCCTCCCTCCTTTTTCTCTCTCAGTGCCTGCAAGGACTGCATTTCCTTCATTCCCGCCAAGTCATCCACAGAGACATCAAAAGCAACAACGTCCTTGTGGGCATGGATGGATCTGTCAAGTTGGGTGGGTATCCCTGCTGGGCTGCAGCATTTGCAGCACCTGCCGTGCGCTTGCATTTGGGTGACTGCCACTTGGGCAGAAGCGCCGCTTGGCCAGTGCGTGAATGGTGAGGGTGTTGTGGAAGTGGCCGATGCCTTCTTTGCCTGGCTCCAGGCACGTGGAAGGAGAGCTCAGCTGCTTTTTCAGCTCGACTCAGCATGGCCTGGTCAGGCTTGGAGTGGGCAATGGTTTTGGCCGCTTTGCCAGTGGGAGCTGGCTTTGACAGGCTTTGTTTTTGGCCTCAGGTGACTTTGGCCTCTGTGCTCAGCTCAGCCCTGAGTGCAGCAAGCGCAGCTCCAGCGTCGGCACTCCCAGCTGGATGGCACCGGAGGTGGTGAGAGGAGAAGCCTACGGCCCCAAAGTGGACATCTGGTCCCTGGGCATCATGGGGCTGGAAATGGTGGAAGGGGAAGCTCCTTACGAGCGGGAAGCCCGTCTCAGGGTAAGGTGCAGCTTAGCAAGAGGGCTCTGTGTGGAGAGAGCTGATGTGGCTAGCAAAGGAGCAGGTGCAGTGTCCTCTTGCATCCATGCGCTGTAGGTTTTTGAACTGATAGAAAGGAACGGGCCCCCAAAACTGCAGAACCCCAGGCACCACTCGGCTCTCCTGCGCGACTTCCTCCGCTGCTGCCTGCAGGCAGACGAGGACAGGCACTGGTCTGCCCAGGAACTCCTGCAGGTAAGAAAAAGCAAAGGGGCAAAAAGCCCTGTCAGCTGAGGACACCTGCATGAAGGCATGGGGAGGAGTGTGGGCCACGTGGCGCAGGCAGCTGCCAGCACAGGAAGGCGCAGGGGGACATGCTGCCCTCGGTGCTCTTTGTGTGTCTTCCTGGTAGCCAGGGAATCCTGCTTGAGCCCGTGAGGATGGGACCCTGGAAAGTAAGAGTTCCTTTCTTTGTTCTTTTTCCTCTGGGCAGCATCCCTTTGTGACCTCCGGCGATCCTGCCTCCAGCCTGGCTGCTCTGATCACCTCAGCCAAGCAAGTGCAGGAAGACTGGAGAGGAGACACCTGCGCCTGAGGAGGCCCTTATGCCCCGCCAGCCGAGAGGAGGGAAAAGGGGATGTGTCATCTTTGGGCAGAGCTCCAGCCATCCCCCGCGTATTAAGAGGAGCTGTTCCATAGAAAGGAAATATGATTTTTTTTTCGTATTTGCTCAGTTTAGGTGTTTGGTTATGTTAGGTAAGGTAAGGTAAGGTAAGGTAAGGTAAGGTTAGGTTAGGTTAGGTTAGGTTAGGTTAGGTTAGGTTAGGTTTGGTTAGGTGTGTGCTAGGTTCAATTTAAAGCTCTGTTGTTTTTTCTTTCTCAAAGAGATGAAAGTTTAAAAGAATTAGGAGATATAGGGATCAACATTTAAGGGCTATGGAACATAGATAGCTTAGATAATAGAGGATTGTTTAGCTTAGAATAGAGTGTTGTTAATTTAAGGAAGCTCTGAGGTATCTTTGAAGTAGAAGTGAAAGAATTGTCATAAGAAGAATTAAGCTGTGAGAGGAAAAGCTGGGCTGCAGCCGAACTGGAGCCTGCAGGCGCTCCAAGCTGTCAGCCTGAACAGGCCACCTGCAGGACAGAAGGATGAAGATGGAGAAGTAGTGAGGGGATACTTTGTTTCAGCCCGAGTGAGAATAAAAGTCTAAAATATCCAGAGTGTTGTGAGACTCCCTTCCTTGCCAGGCTGTAGCTAAGTGGACGGTCCCCTTCAGAGGCCCAAAGAACATAGTGAGGTAAGCAGCTTTGCTTGCCTGAAGCGTGGAATGCCCGCGGGAAGCTGCCAGACTTGCGGGTAATGAACGCCAGGTAATGAGCTGCCATTCAGGACAACACCAGGAGGCAGATGTGCACTCCTTTCTGGGCCTCTTGTCATGAAGATGTCAGGGTGATCAGCAGGAATGACCATTTTGTTCCCAGCCTCCTCTCACTATGTCCCCTATGGGATGGAATGGCATTCTCATAGCGGCATCTGGCCCTTCCTCCCGGCTTCTCTTTTCCCCTCTGTTGAAGATTGCAATGCAAGTTGTTTTCCATTGCCATCTCTATGGCAGATTACCTTTGTCAAGTGGGCAGTTTGCCTTATCTCTCTCTTTTGAGTGACCACATTCACACCTCCCCCTTGAGGGGACATCTGCTGATAACAGATTATTGAATTTCACTGCATGGCTGATAAGGACTAAAACATCCCATTGTGAGATGCTCTGCCTAGAGGGAGGAGCCGAACATTGCTACCCAGATATAATCCAGAAGTTTTTGAGACGCCATACGGCTTTCTCCACTGGTTTCCCTGGAGAAACAGCAGCTCCCTCTTCTTCCACTGGATCTTCAGAAGAAGAATACATCCATCTCTACAGATCCCCCTCGCTCCAACAGCACCACACCTGATACTTTAGGAGGACAGCAGCCACGTTTCCAATTGGACTGCCACCAGCACCCTGGCCCACAGGGTTTCAGGTCGCTTCTGACTTTGTCAGTGTTGTTCTAGTGTACTGCATTGTTTATTTTATCCTTTTTTTTTTTCTTTTCCCCAATATAGAACTGTTATTTCCTGCTCCCATATTTTTACCTGAGAGCCCCTTAATGTAAAATTTATAGCAATTCGGAGGGGTGGGGAGGGTTTATATTCTCCATTTCAGGGGAGGTCCTGCCTTCCTTAGCAGACTCCCGTCTTTCCAAAACCAAGACAGATTTTGGTGCCCAACGTAGGGCTCAAGGGCACAGAAACAAAAAGGGAATAACAGTTCTTGAGTAATCTAATTTTTGTGTGTGGCTATAGAAACCTCATTAAGCAACACCATGTGGTCCAACTTGCCCTGGTTTGGGTGGCACGTGATCGTGGCTGTATTTCTCCCATTTATAGGCCCTTATCTAAACATGGGTCCTATAACCAAGGCTACTGTGTCTGTTATCTGCTTTGTTTTATGGGTGAATAAGGTGAGGAATTAATGGATTTTTAGTTTCTTGTAGAGAGCTTTTTAGATAATTAGTTAGCTGAGAAAAGACATTCTGATGTGATACTGATGGATAAAAGTAAGAGAAACAAGCTGGGAACTGAGTAACTAGTGCTTAATTACTGACGAAGGTTACAGTGACTTTTTCTAAAACGGGAAGACGGGGGAGAAAATTGTTTGCTAGAAAATGTAGCTATCTCAAAGTAGAGAAATTAGAAGAATGTACACATAGAAGCAAAATAATTGTTAAGAAATAGAAGTAAGTGTGTTTGATTTAAGTGTGCTTTAACTAATAATGAACTCGGGTTTTGCAATATGTATAAGCTTCATTAACACTAATATAAATATGTGTAGAGTTTCAATAAACTTCGAGATTTGCTATTCATCGCATATAGTGTGTCGCATCTCTCCCGCCGTTACGACAGTTTCTCTGGAAATCAGGCAAATGGATTCACAGCTATCACACACTAACTGTATGTTTTTGGGGTTACTTTAATAATGGCACCTGCTGTAAAGAAATGACACCAGGCAAAATCTTCTCCCAACACTTTAGCCATTTATTTGGGTCCGCCCCACCAGTTTTTGAAGGGTTCAGATCCACTCTAAATCTTAATGGTATCATACAGTGTCTGGTGTTGCTGGTAGGCCTGCTCTATTTAGGATTTAGAGAGAAGGGGAGACTAACCTGGATAACTACCATGACACCTACCCCAGCACCTAATACGCCACCAGAGTCTAGGGATGCTGCTGCCCCAGAGCCTGACCCTGCCCCACAGCCCAGCCCAGATGTGAACTACCCAGATTGGATGGGGGGTCTGGTGAAGGAGATACGTGAGATGGGCCAGGTGCTGAAGGAATACACTTCCCCAGCTGGTGAGAAGCCCTCCCCCCGCCTTAAAGAGGGAGAGTCTAATAGTGCAGCAGCAGAACCCACAGATGTTACAACTGTCCAGGTTCCAGCTGAACTGCAAAGGCAATCACAGCCAGCAGCAGTTGCCCCTGTAGAAACAAGGAGATCTAAGATGAAAGCAGAGCACCCAGATAGGGGAGGGCTCTCACAACCCACAGGGGAGCCAGAGGTTGCGATCATCACCGAGTCCCTGATGTACGAAAGTCTCCGTAATCTGCACAAAGACTTTGTACGACGGGGACGTGAGGCTTATACAACCTGGCTACTCCGGGTCTGGGATCTTATGGGTACAGGCGTCCAGCTGGATGGTGGTGAGGCAAGGAATTTGGGACCCTTGACCCAGGATTCAGGTATCAATCAGATTTTTGTAAGGGAGCCAGGGTCCCTTTCCCTCTGGGAGCAGCTTTTAATGAGTGTCAGAGAGAGGTTTGTTCACAGGGAAAGAATGCAGGAGCAGCACCACAGAATGCGCTGGAAGACTCTTGAGAAAGGGATTCAACAGCTGAGAGAAGTGGCAGAATTGGAGGTACCCTTTGGGAAGGATGGACAGCATGATAATGACCCCGGGCAAGTCAGGTGCACAGGGCAAATGTTGTGGAGCCTGGCAAATCTAGGGCCATCCCAATACACCACCTTTATTGCAACAATTAATGCCGATACCAACCGAGAGACTGGGGGTTCTGTGGCCAACAAGCTTAGGAATTATGAAAGTATGATCAATGGCCCGATGCAGGCTCCTGTCTCTGCCATGGTCCAAGGACTCAGAGAGGAGATGAGGGAGATGATGAGGAGGAACAGTTCCCATATGGCACCAGTGTGAGTCACAGGCCCCAGAGTCAGAGCCCAACGTTCCCCAGCTACAGAGAGAGGGTACAGCCCACGGGCTGACCTGTGGTTTTTTCTGCGTGACCATGGGGAAGACATGGGAAGGTGGGATGGAAAACCCACTTCTGTCCTGGCAGCACGGGGGCATCAACTCAAGGAGGGAAACACTAATCGAGGGAACTCCAGTAAAGCGAAGGTAGCCTCAGCCTCCCATGACCGAGCTGCTGAGTATGATCTGTCAGATCCCCTGGAAGGTACCTCTACCACGTATACCCAGGGTTAGAGGGGCCCTGCCTCTAGCCAGGGAGAGGCACGGGAAAACTGGATTTTCTGGACGGTGTGGATCCGATGGCCTGGCACATCAGAACCACAAAAGTACAATGCCTTAGTTGATGCTGGTGCGCAGTGTACCCTGATACCATTGGGACACGTGGGGGCGGAACCTATTTCCATTGCTGGGGTGACAGGGGGATCCCAGCAATTGACCCTGTTGGAAGCCGAGGTGAGCCTGACTGGGAAAGAGTGGAAAAAGCATCCTATTGTGACTGGCCCAGAGGCCCCGTGTATTCCGGGCATAGATTTCCTCTGGAGCGGCCGTTACAAGGACCCAAAGGGACTCAGATGGGCTTTTGGCATAGCTGCTGTGGAGGCAGAAAACATCAAGCAGTTGAACACTTTGCCTGGACTATCAGAAAGCCCATCTGCAGCAGGTCTCCTGAAGGTGGAAGAGCAACGAGTGCCAATTGCCACCTCGACAGTGCGCCGCCGGCAGTATCGGACGAATCGAGACGCCGTGATCCCCATCCACAAAATGATCCGTGAGCTGGAGAGCCAAGGGGTGGTCAGCAAGACTCACTCACCCTTCAACAGCCCTATCTGGCCTGTGCACAAGTCTGACAGAGAATGGAGATTGATTGTGGACTATCGTGGCTTGAATGAAGTGACTCCACCGCTGAGCGCTGCTGTGCCAGACATGTTGGAACTCCAGTACGAGCTGGAGTCCAAGGCAGCAAAGTGGTATGCCACTATAGACATTGCTAATGCATTTTTCTCCATTCCTTTGGCAGCAGAATGCAGGTCTCAGTTTGCTTTCACCTGGAGGGGCGTGCAGTACACCTGGAACCCACTGTCCCAGGGGTGGAAGCACAGCCCCACCATCTGCCATGGACTGATGCAGACTGCACTGGAAAAGGGTGAGGCTCCAGAGCACTTGCAGTACATCGATGACATCATTGTGTGGGGGAACACGGCAATGGAAGTATTTGAGAAAGGAGAGAGGATCATCAGGATCTTGCTCAAAGCCGGCTTCGCTATCAAGAAGAGTAAAGTCAAGGGACCTGCACGGGAGATCCAGTTCCTGGGAGTGAAGTGGTCAGATTCCCACTGAGGTCATCAACAAAATCACTACAATGTCTCCACCATCCAGCAAGAAGGAAACGCAAGCTTTCCTGGGTGCCATAGGTTTTTGGAGGATGCACATTCCCAAATACAGTCAGATCGTGCATCCTCTCTGCCTGGTAACCCGCAAGAAGAACGAGTTCCACTGGGGCCCTGAGCAGCAACAAGCCTTTGTCCAGATCCAGCAGGAGATGGCTCATGCAGTAGCCCTTGGCCCGGTCAGGACGGGACCAGATGTGAAGAACATGCTCTACTCTGCAGCCGGGAACCATGGCTTGTCCTGGAGCCTTTGGCAGAAGGTGCCTGGGGAGACTCGAGGCCGACCACTGGGATTTTGGAGTCGAAGCTACAGAGGGTCCAAAGCCAACTCCACTCCCACAGAGAAGGAAATCTTGGCTGCCTGTGAAGGAGTCCAGGCTGCCTCAGAGGTGACTGGCACGGAAGCACAACTCCTCCTGGCACCCAGTGCTGGGGTGGATGTTTAAAGGAAAGGTTCCCACCACCCACCACGCCACCGACGCTACATGGAGTAACTGGATTGCTCTTATCACACAGCGCGCCCGTATTGGAAACCTGAATCACCCTGGGATTCTGGAGATAATTACAAACTGGCCAGAAGGTGAGAACTTTGGTCTGACTGATGAAGAGGAACAAGAACCAGTGACACGTGCTGAAGAAGCTCCACCATACAACAAACTGCCAGCAGAAGATACACGATACACTCTTTTTACTGATGGTGCTTGCTGCATTGTAGGGATGAACCAGAAGTGGAAAGCAGCCGTATGGAGCCCCACAGGACAGGTTGCACAAGCTACCGAAGGAGAAGGTGGATCAAGTCAACTTGCTGAACTCAAAGCTGTTCAGCTGGCCCTGGACATTGCTGAGAGAGAGAAATGGCCAAAGCTCTACCTCTACACTGATTCATGGATGGTAGCCAATGCTCTTTGGGGCTGGCTGGAAAGGTGGAAAAAGGCCAACTGGCAGCGTAGGGGAAAACCGATCTGGGCTGCTGATGAATGGAAAGATATTGCTGCTCGGTTAGAGAAGCTACCTGTGAAAGTCTGCCATGTAGATGCCCATGTCCCCAAGAGTCGGGCTAATGAGGAACACCAAAACAACGAGCAGGTAGATCAGGCAGCAAAAATAGAGGTGTCAAAGATAGACTTAGATTGGCAACATAAGGGGGAGTTGTTCCTAGCTCGATGTGCCCATGATGCCTCAGGTCATCAGGGTAGAGATGCCACCTATAAGTGGGCACGAGACCGAGGGGTGGATCTAACCATGGACAGTATTTCTCAGGTAATCCATGACTGTGAGACGTGTGCTGCCATCAAGCAGGCCAAGCGAGTGAAGCCCCTGTGGTATGGTGGGTGGTGATCCAAGTACAAGTATGGGGAGGCCTGGCAGATTGACTCCATCCCACTGCCCCAGACACGCCAGGACAAGCGCTACGTGCTGACCATGGTGGAAGCCACCACTGGATGGTTGGAGACCGACCCTGTGCCTCATGCCACTGCCCGGAACACCATCCTGGGCCTGGAAAAGCAAATCCCTTGGAGACATGGCACACCTGAGAGAATTGAGTCAGACAACAGGACCCATTTTAAGAATGGCCTTATCAGCACCTGGGCCAGGGAACATGGTATTGAATGGATTATCATATCCCCTACCATGCACCAGCTGCTGGGAAAGTTGAACGGTGCAATGGACTACTTAAAACTACCCTTAAGCACTTGGGGGGGGGGACTTTTAGAAATTGGGAAATGAACTTAGCAAAAGCCACCTGGATGGTCAACACCAGAGGGTCCATAAATCGAGCTGGTCCTGCCCAGTCTGAACCTCTGCACACAGTGGATGGAGATAAAGTCCCTGTTGTACACGTCAAAGGTATTTTAGGAAAGACTGTTTGGGTTACTCCCACCTCAGGCAAAGACAAACCCATCCATGGAATTGTTTTTGCTCAAGGACCTGGTTGCACTTGGTGGGTAAAGCAGAAAGATGGAGAAAGCCATTGTATACCACAGGGAAACCTAGTCTTAAGTGAGAACTGGGTGTAAGGTTTCTTTGTGATGCAAATGGAAATAGAAAAAGGGGTGGATAACGTTGAAGATTGCAATGCAAGATGTTTTCAATTACCATCTGTATGGCAGATTATCTTTTGTCAAGTGGGCAGTTTGCTTTATCTCTCTCTTTGAGTGACAACATTCACACCTCCCTTGGGAGAGGACATCTGCTGATAACAGACATTCTTTGTCTGCTGCTGGGGATGTGAGCTGCTGGCATCTTCCCATTGTCATAACCATGTAATGAGACTTGTAATATATGTTAGAAATAATTCATGCTACCAAAGAATGTATTTTAAAAAGATTGTGAAATCCAAACGTGTCTCTGACCACACACGGCCTGAGGGACGGATGTCCATTCAAACTCTAAGATTCCCAGAGACGGCTAGATAAAGTTCGACACTTTAGCGTAAGAATGGACGCTCCCAGCAGGATGATCACCGGTATCTCGAGTCATCAGAAACCGCCTACGAGCGATCATCGTCCTGCGGATAACATCGATCAAATAGCCAGGGATGCCAGGAACATACATGTGAATACATGGCTTCCCCGGCCTCAATCAACGCTGGCCATCATCCAGGAGACGGCCTTTGTCCAGCTCTGCACAGTGAAAGAACCAACTATGAATGTGAGGAGTTACAAAAGAAATTGGGACTCCTCTGCCTCGGGCACAATAAACTGTACAAAACCTCGTGCTAGAAGCGGCTCTCATGAACGGGGGAGGATTCGATGCGATAGAGGCTGGATCCAGGTTCACCCAGTGCCGATCCCGGGCTCGGCGCTGTCTCTTTGGCTGTGGTGGTTTTGAGGACCATATTTTGGCTGTGCAAAAAGATAAATCTTTTCGCATTTTTGATAATTTGGCTTTCGATTATCATTTATAACAGACTGATGCTGGAAAACAAACAGCTCGAGGCACGTTCCTCAGCAGTCCCGTCCAGTTCATGGCTTGTACATAGACCCCCGGCCAGCAATATCTTGGATAACTTTCTTGTGCACAAAATCAATGTTAATTTAAGACCAAAAAAAATGGTTTTGAAGTTATCCTCACTTGGGAATCCTAAAAGAAATCATTGTAAGTTTGCACATATATTTCAATATTATATTTAATTTGACTTTAAGCCCACATTTCATCTGAAGCATATTTTAAAGGCATTGTGTCAATAAAGATAGACTTAAATATATGCTTAAATTCTTTCCTGAAATAGGATTTATGCCACAAATTATGCCTTAGACTATTACATTGCAACAAGTCTCTACTTCTAATGTATTACCAGTTCTGTTGTCTATTATCCTGCTCCCTTTAATCAGTCTGGAAAGAAAGCTTCTGTGGTAATTTCATCTTTTTTTGTAGATGGATGGAAATTAGAACAGAGGCCATAAGCAGCTGTATAGTGGGGAAATCAGGATTCAGATCCAGGAGCATTTCCTCTAGGTTTTTCAGATTTTTTTCACCTCTTGTAATATCTGGTTCCAGCAATTACATAATCATCAAATCATACTGGTCACTTTTGGATGCCATCATCCTCGTTCCCTTGTTTTTGGATCAACACTGCAACCCTTATATAATGGTGTTTTCCTCTTTTCCTTAATGATGTTTCTGCCCATAGATCTTTACCATAATACCATTGGAGCCTTCCTTGTACTTTGGTTTTAACCAGCCAAGTTATTTACACTGAACTCTTAATGCAAAAAAACAAAAGGAAATTCCACTGCGTGGATGACAACCTTGAAATTAAGGACTGGGAGTAAACAAAGCCTTCAATTGAAAACCTTAGCCATTTCTCCTTAATGCACGATGAATTAAGGGCGCTGGGTAAATGCCATCAATCTAATTAGGAGGCATTAAGTGATCTTCTTCATTAATCAGCTCCTTAGTGATTTTCTATGAAATTAGTATTGAATTTTGTATAAAAGCAGTCTTGTTCTTCCAATTTTTCCCACCTGCCTTCACAGTGAGCAAGATGAACCATTTGCTCACATGCCTGTACATCCAAACATATGTACATGGCTACTTTTTCACAGCCGAGTAAATCAAAACAGAGAGGCAAAAGGAGATGGATCCTGTGGCTGACCCACGTCACAGAAACCATGGCATGACACAGAGCACATGTCCTTTGCCAAACATAGCCATTGGATTCACAATCTGGAATGGCCTCCAAAGGAAAACAAGTTGGGTTGGAGCAACGCCTTCCCGCAGCTCACCGAGTCAGAGGAGCAGAGGGGGTGAGCTGTGATTATCTGAGAGATTCGTCTGGGTCTGGATTTGGTCTAGGATGGCTCCCCGTGCTGAACCGCAGAAAGCATTAGGCACTGGTGAGGCACAAACAAATATGCTCTTATAATTTTAGAAAAAAGAAAATTCTCTATTCATTTCTGAGTAAGGCTTTCACTAGTTCTCCTCTGCTGTTGTCAAGTTTTTAAAGCTTACTTCATTGTCTATGTCCATGGAATCTTCTTTCCAAATTGTGCATTCCAAGTTAAGCCAGATCCTTTAGGCAAATGAATCCTTTCACAGATCACTGCAGTTCATGTGCTTTTGCACATGGCTAAATACCCCAATAAATCAGATATCAGGATCTGTCAATTCCTTTTTTTAATCTCTCCCTCAAAGTTTCCATAAATTGTCTGTAAAAAGCTACTTCATTTCAGCCAGATCTAGAAATCACTGGATAGAGCTAATCAAAGATTCTGACTAAAGGGCAAAATGCAGTTTCACCAACTTCTTGTATCAGATGATTGTTATTTACCTCTGAATCTTAAAAAAATCTTGTCAGAAAAATATTCAATTTTTTTTTCTTAATTTGACTCATTGCTTTATGTCATCCACCAATGACATTTTAATAGGAAAACAATAAACCAGGATTTAGCGCTACATGATATATAAAAGTAATAAACAGATTTCATTATTTAATAAATAAATAAATATGATATATCACATTATGTGATTTAACCATAGGTTTTTTTTTTCCCTATACTGCATAGGAATAATCAGTATTCATCTTTTTCTCATCTACATAGGCCTGTGTAGGTTTGCACCAAACTGCAGTTTAATTACGTTTAGGCAAATTGCTGTATTTGGACTGACAGAGAAATTCTGCCATTTGAACATTGGTTTCCATCTAGATTGCAATGAGAGTTTAAAAGAGAGAAAGAAAATCCAGAGAAATATTTTAGAGAGATGTCAATGCAATTTTTTAATGCTGAGAAGTTCCAGGATGGAACAGCCATTTGCTAGAGGATTTTAGAAAAGATGGCTTTCCTACTTTGGGAAGGAAGAAAGGAACTGACACCAATTCCCATATACTTGATCATGTGTTTGTTACAGATAAGATTTTGCAGCATCTACAAAATGGATTAACTGCCTGAATCCAATTATCTTTCTCAGCAGAAGGAATTGGGGCAATAACATTACAGAAGGGCCCTCCAGCCCAACAGTCCTCACACGATGCATTTTACATAGGAAAAGGTCCACACTGGCTGTCCTTGCGCAGCTGGAAGGAGCAGTCAGCACAACTGCAAATGTGTGAAATCCACAAATGCTGAATGAAAATAATCAACGGGGGCAATCAGCTGGTCAAACACTGAGATGGAAAACACAGCTCTCAGAACAAAACCAAATTGGTGTTTGGAACAGGCAGGGACTGTGCAGCACATCCTGGGGAGCAGAATGTGTGCCTGAGAGTTGCCTGTTCCTGGGTGTTTCCAGGACCAACACACCAATGTGCACTAACAGCAACACAGTGGAGAGCGCCAGCCCCAGGGCAGCAGAATGGAGCTGGCCCTGAATGCACGGGTGTGCAGTCACCTGTGTGTCTGGGGAGAGGCTGCCCGGCTGCCGCAGCAGGAGCTGCTCCCGCTGCCCGGGGCTGCTCCGGCCCCGCAGGAGCTCTCGGAGCCCCGAGCGGAGCACACGGCATCGAGCCCGAGCTGCTGAGCTCCCATCCCTGCTCCTGACGCTCCGGGACGGGCTCGGATCCGCGGGCCAGAAAGAGCTGAGCAGGTGAGACGCCGCTTGGATCCGCGCTTGGGGCACTCGGGACCGCAGGAAAAGTGTCACCGGCAGCTGTCATTTGTTTGGCCATTTGTGTGGTGAGGAACGCATTTGTGTCTGAGCTCAGCCTTATTTGGCTGTGCCATGTCTGGGAGCACAAAAACTATTTTTCATGAAGGTAAGAACATGGTTTGATTGTTATCTTATGTGCACGTGATGCTAAATGTAAACACTCCCTATTTTACATACCAGAGGCCTGCCTTAAAGAACCTATGACTTTGCAGATATTATTTCCACAATTTTATATCTTTCAGAGGAAGCAGCACAGTTCATCTGAACTAAATCCTTCCTTACACTTCAGAGAAAAAACAGGGTGTGTGAGAGCTCTGCTAGCTGGGAATGCATGAATGGAAGAATTTCAGGACACTGCTATGGAAAGTGCAGACGTTTAACCATGAATTAATTTAGGGAAAAGAGCTAGTAAGTATGCTCATTTATGAAGGTAAGTACCAAAATCTGAATTTTTCCTGTATTATATTGAGCCCCCAATATGTTTTGTAATTGCACTTTTCTCTGTATTTTTTCATGCAGATGTCACTGGCAGTGACATGCTCTGTGCTAAGTGCTGGATTGGATGGTTGGCTGGGGAGATGCCTTTAGTTTTATGGCATACAGGGGTCTAGGGAGGGTGTGCGGGTGTCCCTGTGCCCTGGCACCAGCTGAAGTGCAGGAGCACTTCCAGGGCTGCCTCCAGGCATGATGAGCTGGAGTTAAAGCTGTGCCTTCTGCTGAGCAGCTGATACCACCTCTGACCATGAACAGCTGGGCCTGATCTCATAAATAGAGCTTTCTTCCTTTCTTACTAAGAGCCAGAGTCTGATAAAATGGGTTCTTCATCCTGCTGTCATCAGTGAAGACAGGGTTCATTTCCAGAAATTTCCCGCTTTCTCTGCTTTGTACCTGCCAGCTACATCAGCCATAATGTCCTGCTGCTCAGCTTCCTTGAGAGAAGCTGGCATTTCTTTGGAAAATGGCTCTTCACTAACAGCTGGACTCACAAGTGGCTCATTGATGTCCCTCTAATTCCCAAGTTGTTTCCCATCTACAGTTGCCTTTTAGGGATAGACCCTGATGCTCCTCTGATTTCTGTGGGATCCTCTTTGCCTACCACTTTCAGGAATGAGCTAGAAGAGGCAAATCAAAGTTCAAGGGAAGGACTTGTGTTTCCTACTTCATCCTGGGTCACTTAATTTGAAAAGTTTTAGACTTGGATTTTCAACAGTGAATTGTCATTGGCCCAGACTTCAAATTCTCTCAGCACATTCATGTTTTCAACATGAAAGTTTTTACACTCCAAAATAGTATCTTTCACAGAATTTTAGTAAAAAAAGAAATGGGTGAAGAGCCCTCCACTTAATGCTTTTGCTTCATGAAAATTCCATATTGATCCAGAATAAAGTGGATTTATCTGGATACTCCTGGAAACTCCATGCCTTCTTTCTCCCCTTCTGCAGGAGCACTGGGGGGTGGGACGGTCGGGACGGACGGAGACGAGAGATCTCTGCAGCCAGGCCGTGGAACCTGCGGCTCATTGCAAAGGGCCTGGGTGCAGGGCCCTGCTTGGAGCTGCCAGGCACAGCTCGGAGCAGGCCCGAGAGAAGAGAGGGGCAGAGAGGCTGAGAGGGGGAGAGAGTAAGAGGGGAAGAGCGTAAGAGAGCGAGGTTCCCGCTACAATACAATAAATCTTCTTCTCTGTTGAATAGTCTAATTCTCACTAACCAATCTAGTCCAAGATACAAATCCTATAGCATTTACATACAGCCTGTAAGAATCATTACATTACCATACTGTGTTACATTTTAAACCCTAAAAACTCCTCTTTGGACCCCTTCTGCTGAGCTAGTAGGGTCTGCTCTGAACCTTGGACCTCCTGCAAGCAGAGGGAATTGTTTCCTCAAAAGGGGATTACCTTCAGTTGGGCCACACCATTGTTTTCCAGTTGTTCACTAACTAAGGTATCTCAAAGCTTGCTTTCATTTCAATCTTGCTTATAGTTTCTATATTCTCAAAATCTTTTGCCAGACAATCATATTTATAAGGCTTTCCTGTTTCATCTTCCTCAATACCCTTCCTTACCTCAAGACAAGGAATACCAACATTTCTTATGCCATGATATTTGTTGCCAATGTGTTTGTTTGAAGATCGTGCATTTAGTAATTCAAGTTAGTTAAAATCATCTGATCTGGAATCCCTTCCCCACTTCAAAACCCACACACTTCATTTTTGACTCCAGCTGCAGCAGACCTAGACATCTTTCACCTGCTTTCTCTGTTGTAATTGACCAGTCCTTTCTCTCTTTGACTACTGATTTGGTCAAATAAAACTAAAATGCAATGATCCCTTGAAACATGGTGCTCTAGTCAGCATATTTCCTATTTTCCCATTTATTAGGCAACAAGACTTCATTCTGACAGGTAATAAATACAGACCTTCAGCTTTAAGAGGCAGAGCACATGAATTCCATTCAAATGGGCTCCTTCATATTTAGTTTCTCTTCAGAATGACTCATGAACCGTTTCAAGTTTGGATAAGCAATTAATGCATCAGTGACTAACACACAAGGAAGAGATGATTGTGAGCAAGCAAATAATGGCTTGCTTAGCCACACAGCAGGCTCTGCACTTTTGAAAGAGAATTTCATTACATTTTGTGAGTTTTAAAGAAGCAAAAGGAGAACAAGAGTCTCTATATGTTTGGAAGTATCATATATAATTCTGCAAGTGTTCATGTGAGAATCTACAGAGTATTCTGCTTAATGATACATGTAGTTGTGCAGTTTTTTTATTTGTTCATGGGTATGTTTGTGTAAAGAACCACAAGGAAAAGAATTTTTCTTACATCTTGCAGGAATATTTAAATGGGATGAATATTCATGCTCTAAGCTCTGTGGGCTGTGGCAAGAACACTAATGCCTATATAGCAAGGTTTCCTTTTACAAAACTCTTTTTTCCTACTCCTTTCCAACTTGTTCCCTGCTCTCCTTGGGTCAGCAGAGCAGAGCCACTCTGCCTCCACCTGGAATTTGTCTGTCCCTTTCTTCTTCCTGTTCCAAAATCACCCTTAATCCCTGCCTCCCACAGCTCTGCTCACTGACAAATAAGTGCAGCACCAACCAGTTCATGGTCTCCACACCTGTGCATTATTTGCTGCCATTCTGCAGAACCCAGTGGAGATGTGGGGGCTTTGCTACCACTGGTGGATTTCTGTATTTTCACATCTCCACAATTGTCATGGATTTAATGCTGCTTCTGCTCCTGAAGTCTCTCTATGTCCATTTATCTGCTGCTATTGCTCAGGGTACCCAGTGCTTTTCAGCTGGAGCAGAATTGTTTTAGCAAACACCTGTGTGAATGCTCATGCAGATACAGTGTAATAGGGGCTTAGGAGAGCTGCATCATACAAAACAACATCAGTGGGCATTTTTAGGAGAAGCTGAAGAAGAGGGGATGTAGTTCTTACACACTGGACAACAGCTCCAAGTGCCTGTTGTCACAGAGCACCCTGCAGATCATCCTGTGCTCCTTTGTGCTCGGCCTGAGGTGCCCGTGCTGCTCTCTGGGCTTGTGCAGAGCCAAGGAGATCCCCGTGGAGGCCACTCTACAGCCTCATGCATGCACAAGAACTTTAGGACACATTTAAGCCTCACACACATGCAAAAAACCCAAACCAAACTGAAACACCACAACAAACTCTGAAAAACACCAATCACTTGTTTTTAAAATTTTAAAAGTTTAATAGTAATAAAATGGTTATAAAAATAGTCATACAATTAGAGTAGTAATAATTTGGAAATTTGAATTAGGACAATATGAGACAACAAATACAAAGAGTTACGGACGTCTGGGTACCTTTTTCTGGGCAGCAAAAGCCCAAAAAAGGACACCCGTTAACACAGGATTAACCCTTAAAAGCAACAGCCTGTTGCATATTCATACACTTCCTACATGATGCATAAATTCCATTCAAACACAGGATTCTGTCTGGTCATCGTCAACTTCTTCCTCCGAATCCTAACAGCGCCTTGGAGGCGGGAAGAAGTTCGTTTCTTCTGATAAGAGGGCCATAAATTCTTTTTCTCTGAAAGATTCAGGTGTCCTGTGGCTGCTATCTCGCTGCGAGCCCTTCCTTTAAAAAAATTATCCTGCATAGCATCGTTTCTATTTTAACAATTTTTATAACCTAAAACTATATTTAACACAGTACTTAAGAGATTTAATACAGCATTACTTTCTAACACAAGACATATAACATTCATTTTAATATTTGCGAAAAGCCAATCATAAAATACATGCATTTTTCACAAAACCAAAAACCCATGGAAATTTGTTTCCAAGTTATAATCGATTGTCTCGTGTCACCTCCATTCTGTTTTCCAAAGCAGTGTCAGTGTTCAGGCAGAAGGACAAAGAGAGGTTTTAGCAGGACTGACCAAGTTTTGGAGGGATGGAGCTGCTCTCCCCCATCAGAGCCTGCTGGCTCTGCCTTTCTGTCGGGATGGGCGGCACAGCCGCGGCCATGGCAGAGCAGCCTCCTGTGCCCCCGCAGTGGGGCTCAGCAGCACTTTAAGCCACTCTCACCCTGCACTGCCCAAGGGCTGCTCTGGCAGCGTCCTCAGCTCTCTCTTGCCCCTTTCCCTCCGTGCTGCCCTGGCAGCTGAAAGCCCGGCTGGCCCAGGGGGGTCTGGGCTCTCAGCCACAGTTGGGTTCTGCTGCTCCAAGCCTGGAGCTGCCACGCTGGGGAAGCCACAGCTGAGAGCTTCCCTGGAGTGCAGCAAACAGAGGGCCTGACACGAGGGGAAAGGGCCCTGAGGTCAGGCCAGAGATGAAGGAAAAGGGAAATGGGAAAGGAGAGAAGAGAAAATTCACAGGGCTTGAGAGCTCAATCTTCCCTGCAAACTTTGCCTACAAGTCTGGATTCCCAAAAGATCACTGGTGTCTGAGTTTATTATGAAATAAAAGAGATTAAAAAGAATATTGATTAGTTGCTTATCGGCTATTCTGAGCACTGATGATTTTGGGATCGGAAGGAAAATGGAGTATGTGACCATGCTATTAAAAAAAGATACATATGCGTATAAAAATGTAGGAATCAGAAACACAACATAAAAAACCAAAGATCAAACTAATTCTGGCATTTCCTCATTTGGAAAGTAAGGAATCTGAGCTACAGGTTTCTAAAATCCTTGCAGGTCCTTTTATATGTAATACAAGCATCCAAGACTTCAGAATGGCATTTTCAAAAGCACTGTGTCTTCACCATGTTCTAGCAGTTTTCCAAACAGTTGGAGACAAGCAAATATCAAAGTTCTGGAACCTCTCAAGTCCTTTCATCTCAGTCTAATCCTGAAAGAAAAATCCAAGTTATTGTCTTCTGAATAATAGGTATATTATATTCTATTAAGGAGACATTTGCCTTGTTGGTTTTTTTTAATCAGCTGTCCAGTACTGGGAAGAAAACAAGGAAGAAAACAAGATCTTTCTGGAGGCCTAGAATGGTAGCAGAAAGAAGAATTTAAGAGACTCCATTTAGAGTTTCATTTTTCTTACTGGTTATTTTTTCTGAACTGCCTAGCTAAAACCAGCCAGAATTGCTCTAATAGACTGATTTCTTCCAAGAGAGTAAGAAGGAGAGGAAAATACAGGTCAGTCAGCCTTGCCTCCATCCCCTGACAGGTGATGGAGTAACTAATCCTGGAAACCGATCCAAACAAACGGAGAAGAAGTTGATTGGGAGTGATGGTTAAGCTACCTGATGGCCGTGATAGGACAGCCAAACGGATGGATATGGGTGGAGCAATGGATGATGTCTACCCCAGCTTTCCCCAAGCCTTTGAGACAGTCTCCTACAGCATCCTTAAACACAAACTGCCAAAATGCCCAGCGAGGAAGGCTGAAAAATGGATGAGGACTGTCATCAGTGGCACAAAGTAGAGCTGGAGGCAAGTCACGGGTGCTCTGAGCCCCAGGGGCTGATGCTGGGGCAGATGCTCTTTAATGTCTTCATTCATGGCCCGGCTGGAGGAGCAGCTCACCCTCAGCAAGTCTGCAGACAAAACAAAGCTGGCAGGAGCAGCTGAGAGCCCAAATGATTGCGCCATTCAGAGGGACCTCGGCAAGCTAAAGAACCAGCCTGAGGGGAATCTGATGGAGTTCAAGGATGGGAAATGAGAAGTCTGGGACCTGGGCAGGAATAACCACAGGCATCAAGAGCTGCAGGAGGCTGACTGCGAGAGAAGTGGCTGTTTTCTCTTCCTTGTCTTGCTGGTTGGGGGTTGTAGCGCAAGGCCAAGGCAGAAGGATGCCTGCAGGCAGAGAAAGAGGGGGTTGGCAGCTGGCCCTGCCGAGCCGAGCGCGGCCAGCCCCGGAGCCGCCCCGCCCGCGCTGTGCCCGCAGCCCCGGCTCTGCCGCGCTCGTCCCCGCCAAGTCCGGCCCGCGCCGGGGCCGCGCTGGGCGCGCGCGGGCCCGAGCGCAGCGCCCCCCTCAGGCCGCGCGCCGCCGGCGCAGCCGCGGCCGTTGCGCTGCGGGCGTTGTGGCCACAGTCGGCGATGGACGCCATGGCGGAGCTGCCGCTGCCCGCCGGGCTCAGCGCCGGCACCTTCCCCGCCAAGCTCTGGCGCCTGGTGAACAGCCCCCGCGTCCGCTCCGTGCGCTGGGACAGCCGCGCCCAGGGGCTGCTCATCGACCGCTGCCTCTTGGAGCGAGAGCTGCTCAGCTCGGGCCACGCCCACAGGGGCCGTGGCCATGGGCCGGCCCCGGTGCCGCACACCTTCAGGGCCACGCAGTTCCGCAGCTTCGTGCGGCAGCTCTACCGCTACGGCTTCCGCAAGGTGCCGGGCTGGGTGGGCTCGGCTGCGCCGGGCGATGCCGGGGCCTGGCTCCACTACTGCAACCCCTGCTTTCGCCGCGACCGCCCCGACCTCCTGCTCCGCATCAAGCGCCGGAGCGCGGCCAACAGGCAGCGGCCGGCGGCGGGCCGGGAGGGCCGCAGGCGCCCGCCCTGCGGCTCCCGGCAGCTCCCCGGGCCGCGGCCGCTGCCGGCCGGGCGGCGCGGGCGCGGTCGCTTCCAGCCGCTGCCCAGGGAGCGGCCGCCGCTGCCGGCCGGGCGCCCGCCCAGCGGCTTCCTCCTGCTGCACAGGGAGCGGACGCTGCCGGACGGGCGGGAGCTGCGCAGCCCCCGGCCCGGCCGCCTCCAGCAGCCCCCCGGCGAGCGGCCGCTGCTCGCCCGGCGCCCGCCCTGCGGCTTCCACCTGCTGCACAGGGAGCGGCCGCTGCCGGCCCGGCGGGAGGGGCCGAGCCGCTTCCAGGAGCTCTACGGGGAGCGGCCGCCGCCCGCCGAGCGGGAGGTGCTCGGCATCCCGCCCTGCCACTTCCTCGGGCTCCACGGGCAGCGGCCGCTGCCGCTCGGGCGGGAGGGGCCCCGCAGCCGCTCGCAGGAGCTCTACGGGGAGCAGCTGCCTCCGGCCGAGCGGGAGGTGCTCGGGCTCCAGCCCTGCAGCTTCCAGCAGCTCCACAGGGAGCAGCAGCCCCCAGCCTACGACGCACGAGGTAGGAAAAGAGCTGTAGCCCTGTTTTTCCGAAAGGTCGTGAAAAGTGACCGTTTCAAGTAGTTTTCCACAAGGCTCTGTCATTCTCGGCCAGAAGTTGTCAAGCCTACTAGCAAGGGGCACCTAGGAGGCCGAAAGATTCTCTGCCTGCTTTGCCTGTGTGCTTCCCGTGATGTTTGATCCACAGCAGCACTAGAGCTCTGTGTCCCACAGCCACGTTGTGGAGCCTGACCAATGTGTTTGGATTCTTGCAGCCAGCCCGGGCACTTCAGGGCCCAGCGCTCCCGCTGGCAGTGCAGCTTGTGCAGCATGGACGGCCTCCAGCTCAGCACAGAACACGCCTGGGGAGGAGGAGGAATGGCCACCAGCAGATCTAGGCCTTGCCGTAGAGAAAATGATTCGGGAGATCAGGAGGTCCCTGTCTGAAAGATCTCCCTCTGCTCGGGTAATTCCATTGGATGGGGATCAAAGGGGCTGGACTGAGAGCTTTTGAACCTTGTGACACGGCTGAGAAGCAAAGGCTTCTTTAATTGAACTTATTTCATTATTATTTTGTTATTGAATTATTTTTGGTTAAGAAAGATTTCTAAAAGAGGGGATGAAGAAGAAATGAAGAAGAGGTTTTACTTGCTGGGAAAGAGGAGAAGAGTGTTTGGAGAATTGGCCCTGAAGGCCAAGTGTCCCGTGCAGGGAGGGGCATGCCAGAGGTGCCTCTGTCCCAGCTGCAGCAGATGTGGGCTGTGCCTCTTTTGGGTGGGAAGGCCAAGGCAAAGCAAGGGCTGGGCTGCAGCTGCTGCTGTTGTTGTTAGTGTTCAAAAACACACAATCACATAAGCGATTATATGCGGTGCTTTTTATTTAAGAGCTCTGGGAATCGGGGTAGTTTCCACCCAAATCTGATTCCGACCATACATTCGAGGCGAACGTGTTTTATACTCTATCGTTATATAACTTTCTTGTTAATTATTAAACTTCTATTGTTCTATTGTAGGCACAGATTTCAGCTAAACATAGCTTCTCATGGTTCCCCCTTAAATTTCTAACATAGTTTCTCATGATTCTTCTTATGATTATACAATAATTATATTTAGTTCCTAAACAATCATCACATCTAACAATTATATCATTTATCATACTGCTTACGCAGGTGCAGTGATCTGAGAAAACACAAAGCCCAACATTTTCAAAGTCTATCTTTAACATTTTCCAGGGCTCCACTGTGTGAGCCCTGCTGTGCGTGTAGGCGCTCCCAGAGCCGTGGCTGGGGCTGGGCTGCAGCTGCAGCTCTCTGTCCTTTTGCAGATTATGACACGTGTTGGCCAAAGAATGTCTCTCTTTCTGTTGATGTGCTGACCCATTGCCTGCAGTACATTTGTAAATATGACTCAAGGGGGGGGAGTGGGATTTTTGGATTTACCAATACCTTATTCTCAAGCAGTATGACTTTTGTCTTCTGTAAAGTCACACATAGCAGTTTAGAGAAGCATTTTATTCCATAAGAAAAGGAAACATTGCAGGCTCTGAACCATCTTTAGAATCATTAGGGTTCTGATGGATGAGCTATGGCAGAAGAGATGAATGTTCTGAAACTGGTCATAGTGAGAATATCTTTGTGTCCAAAGGTAATTTGCTTCATTGTGGACACTTACTTCCTCAGTGGAATAGAAACACTACTTGGTTGTCTGGCTTTTCCTGTCTTTTGGGTTGTTTTTTTTCCCTACCCTAACGATGTACAGATTTTTGCCACTGATCCCAAATGTGATCCTGGCAATACCCAGGGTGCATAAATGTTTGCCTGGATGACACCCGTGGGGCAGCAGCAGAGGGCTCCGAGAAGCAGCACCTTGTGATGGGTTGTGTGAGCGGTTGGCTGCGGGTGCTGAGACTCCCAGGCAGAAATGTGTGCTTTGCCTGTGGGTTTGCAGCACACAGCCCTGGGCAGGGCTGGGAGCGAGCTCTGCCCTTGCTGGCAGCCGTGCTGGCAGCAAGGAGAGCCCCTGGCTTTGTGCTGGCTGATTTCTCACAGCTCTGGGATAAGGCAGGCTCAGAGCGTGGGGGCACGTCCCCTCACTTGGTGTCTTCTGGTTTGCTGTGTTCATGTTTTGTCTCAAAGGTCATTTTGTAGGAGCTTCAGTTTCACCCTGGCCCCCTGAATCCTGAGTTTAAAAGGCTTGTCATGTGAACCGTGGGGGCAGTGTTCCCTCCTCTGTGCTCCATGTCCTTTGGGAGTGGAGAAGGAGAGTTATTGTATCCCTGATATGATTCCAGCAAAATAGCGAGTGATCTTTGGGTTCCTTTCTTTCTGTTTTTCTGCTCAGGACAATGTTGGTGCTCCCCCTGATTCTTCAGGAGGGGAGCCTGTGAACAGAGCTGCAGCAGAGGAAGCTTCATCTGGCACCGAGAGCTGCAGGAACAGTTCCCAGGAGCCCCAGGAGCCTGGTAAGGACAGAGCCCACACTGATTTAGAGAGCTGTGAGATGGCTGCTCTGAGCAGGGTTGGTGCTTCCTGGTGCCTTGAGTTCAAATCCTGCACTGGCACAACCTCCCTGAGCCCTGCCCTCCACGCTTCTCCAGAGGCTCTGACACTGAGTCCTCTGCTGTGGCAAGAGAGCAGGGAATAAACCTGACCTTGTGGGAGTTGTGTCACCAAGCCGGGTGTCCCAGTTTTGTGCTGAAGTGGGTGGATAAATTTGCTGCAGGGTGCCAGGGGAGGCCAGGCTGAGCGACTCTTGAAGGAAGAGGGGGAAAAAAGAGCAAAACGTCAGGGTAGAAGTCCAAATCACTGACTAAATGTAATACCAGTCTGCTGGTATTGGGCCTGACCCACAAGAAAAACAAGGAGCACAACATCAGAGGCCAACCAATAGAAAAATCACAGTAACTCCAGTATCAGAAGGAAAAGCTTGAATGACCCCTGATTAGGGGGGCCTAAGAGGAGAGAGGGAGCACTGTGGATCCATTCCTTAGCCAAGCTGGTGCAGCCTGCAGGCCTCGTAGGGAGCTCTGTCCCTCCCAGCCCTTCCTGCCAGAGCTGATGGTCGAGTTGGAGCAGCTGCTGCTGACTGCAGAGGGCAGTTTGTAGATGCCAGGTAATGGAGCTGGTTCATGACTCAGCTCCCAGCACCTTCAGCTTCAGCCATTTCAGTGAGGGCTGAGGTCTCTCTGTCAGCACAGAGAAAGAACAAGGCTGGGCTTCCTTGTGGCAGCTGGGACTGTCTGTGTTTCAAGCTCTCCTGGGTGCCCTTTGCACTGTGGGGGCTGAGACTTTATCAAGATACTTCAGTGTTTTGAAACACACTTTTGAACGCTTGGAATGGTCCCTGTTCTTTTAAGGGCAGATTGCTTCAAATTGCCAAGTGAGAGTCTGCCTTTCAGGCCATCTTGGACAGCCCCTGGTCGAAGGACAATTGCTGCCCAAGGGAAAGGTGCAGAAGGGCCAATATTGACTGAGCGTTGCCTTTGCTTCCCAGATGCCATCTGACCAACATCTCCAGGAGGGCTGCCCTGCATGGCAGGAAGAGACAGGGGAGAGCCTGTGACCATCGGGCAGGTAGAACTCCTCTGTTTGTAGATATGTTTATAGATTTCTATGGTTCTGTTTATTAGTGGTTATAGTTCCATTTATAGATGATAGTGTTCTATTTATATGGACATAGCTTGATAGATCTGTATAGTTAAATGTGGATATGTATATAGTTATAGATGTGATATAATTATATTTTATTATATATTTACATTTATAGATTTTCAGAGTTAGTTTTTTATATGTGTAGAGTAAAATATTTATATATATATATATATACATATGTGTGAAGTTACATTTATGAATGTGTATAGTTATCTAGTAAGAGGAATAGGAATGTTTAGATGGAGAGATGGATGGATAGATTGCTGTTTGTGTAGGCCTAGGCTGCATTTTTAGCTCTTTCCCCCCTGGGCTGCCTTTTTCACCTCTTGCTTTTGCCCCGGTGCCCCCTGTGTCCCCTGTCCCTGTGCTGGGTCCAAGCTGGCGGCCGGGCCGGGCGGAGCAGCACTTCCAGCCCCGGCTGTCCCTGGAGCGGTGGGAGCTGCCGCTGGCCCCAGGCACTGTCCCCTGAGGAGCTGCTGAAGGACGGTGAGACAGAGGGGGCTCAGGGGGCTCAGGGGGCGCTGAAGGGACGGTGACCCTGAGCTGCTGCTGGGGCTGAGGGCTGTGGGGCAGCCGAGGGCCATGGTGGCACTGAGGTGACAGGCAAGTGGCACAGGCTGGCAGGGTGGTGGGTCTCAGGGGACGGGATGGGTCAGAAGGGACTGAGGGGGGTGAGAGGACTGGGAGGGGCTGAAGAAACTGAAGGGGGCTGGGGCTTCACCGAGAGCATGGCGGGGCTGAGGGGATGGAGGGGGCCAGCAGGGAGCACAGAGGGCTCCGGGACTGCAGCTCTGCCAGGCCTTGGAAGCAATTCCAGAGCCTCCACTTTTGCCACAGCTGCCATGAAGACCTTGAGGACAGCCGGAGACTGACGGGAGCCAGCAGGGAGGAGCTGAAGGCCAGCAGCAAGAGCAGTGAACGGGGACCTGCTGCTGCCAGCCTGGAGAGAGCCCGGGTGAGGCCACAGGCCCGGGGAGGCAGGTGGGGCTGAGGGTGCCGTGGGCTGTGGCCGTGGGCACTGCCCGGCGGGGCAGGAGCGGGCCCTGCCCGTGCTGGGGCTGCTCAGCGCAGCTGCCCCGGCCGGCACAGGGGCTGTCCTTGGGCAAGGCAGCTGTGCCGGCAGGGCCGGGAGCTGTGCCGGCTCTGCCGGGCTGCCGGGGCTGCGGGACAGTCCCGCCGCGGCTGCGCTCACCACAGCCTGGCCCGCTCGGCTGCTTTCTCTTTCTGACCCCCCTGGGAGGCTCTGACATTTCCTCTTCCCTGATGGAAGTGCAGCTGCTGCCAAGGGAAACGTCCCCATACTCACTCCGTGTTCCCTTTGCTTGCCAGATGTTCCATCTGCTGTCGCTGTCCAGGAGAGCTGCTCTGCACGGGAGGAGGAGACCGAGCGAGAGGCTTTGAAGATGGGGCAGCTGGGGTCCCTCTGCTTCGAGTGCTGTTTAAAGATATACGGACTTGAACGTAGCCATGGTTTATTATATGTGTATTTCCATATGTGGGTTGCTATTTGTATGTGTTTATTTCCATGTGTATATTCTTATATTTATGTATATTTATTTTGTTATGAATGTATGCTATGTGTATATAAATATATATTTGAAATTACATATATGTGTATAAATTTATCTATGTAGACATGGATATTGTTATATCTGTGTTAATTTCTATTTCCTGTGGGTAATGTTGTGTAGGTATCTCTTTTGATACAATTTTCGTTATATTGCTTTTAAGATAGGAATATTGGTAATTGTATAGGTATATAAGTCTATTTTTAAATGCATACTTATCTGTTTCTGGATGTAATTCCATTTACATATCTATGGAGATATTTTTGTATTCCTAGATGGGCTTAATCCTTGTAGTAATATGTAATAAATTAAGTTGTTAAACACCTAATTGATCTTTGTGTATAGTGCGTTGTTGTGGAGGTTGGCAATAAATTAACTGAAGTTGGTATTTGTATATTATTACATAGAAAGGTTGTAATAATAGAATAAATTCCTGTTTTTAACCTAAATTGAGATTTGTATAGTTCTGTATTGTTGGCGTGGGTGTAGCACTTTGTAATAAATGACATTTTTCAGCTGAAATTGATTCTCGTGTATTTGTGGATCAGCAGTGCGGCTGTAGCAATCTGCAAGAAATGCCATTTGTCAGCTGCGATGGGTGTTGTGTGATTTGTGCTACCCAAAGCCATGAGCAGATGGAAATGCTGGAGGATTTTGGCCATGCAAGTCTCCGGCCATGCCCAGCACATGCCCCACCTGCACTCAGGCTGGGCAGGGGAAGCGCAGATTTGGGCTGGCAGCAGAGCCCCACCTTGGCTCAGAACTCGCTGCAGAGGCCTGCTGAGAAAATTCCGGGGCTCCACTGAGAGCAGAACTCCAAGCAGGAGCAACCCTGGCAGGAGAAATCATTCACAATGAAAAAAGAGAGAAAATGTGGCCAAGCAGATGTGGGGATACTCTGTGAGGCTGATAAAATGCTCTGAATCACCCCTGCCTGGGCACGTCTTCTGCAAAAATGTTTTGTTAAAAACTGAACACCTCCCATGAAATACAGATTGCACTTTCCCCTTCACTTACCTTGCTGTGTGAATGGAGACACTCTCTCCTTAGCACTGAGAATTTTTGCCCTTCAGCACCTCACATTTAATCAAAGATGGTGTACTACCACTTGGCACCATCAATGAAAACAGCCCTGCCCTCGTGGCAGCGTTTGCAAAGTCTTCCCTCCTCCTGTCCCCACATCTGACAGATGGAACCATCCCCTTCTGTCCCAACTGTGCCTGAGCTGAGTGAGGGCTCCAGGAGCTCAGGAGGCTGCAAGAGCACCGCACGTGGGAAGGTTTTGCAAAGCTTCCTAAGCACCAGTAACCTCTGGGTTTGCCAGTCTTCCCCTGCAATATTGTCCTACTCAAGAATGATCTTGGAGGACACTGTGCCTCCAGCTCACTCAAGTGAAGTTTGTTTTCTTCAAGGCTTGAATAGAAGAAAATGAAAATTGTGGTTTTTAGAGTGAAATTTGGGGGTTGGTGCGGCTGGGTTTGCTCCACTATTTGCTGTGGAAAGTAGGGTAAAAGGTTTAAATTCCCAGCAGAAGCTGACTACCAGCCCACACAGAACTGAATGAGGCCCAGGTGGGCTTGCTGCATGCTGGGCCAAGGGAAAAGCTGGAACAAAGTCCCCTTTTATTGCAGATGGAGTCTGTACTGGTGTCTCCAGGGCTGTCTGTGGTAAGACACGGCAATCCAGCCAGAAACTGTGGATAGGAGAGTTCCAACAGCAACCTGCTTCTCCAGGGTGAGGGACGAGGCCAGCCCAAAAGCCTGGAAGGTGCTCTGGGCACTGGAGAAGGCCAGGCTGTCCTTGTGCAGGGACGGCCTTCAAAGGGCACCTCACACCTTGTGCTGCTGACCAAGGGCAGCTGGTGGCCTTCCACAAAATGCTTCTTTTGTCCAGCTCTTGGAAAAGTTCCAGCCAGCAACAATTCCTGCTGCTCACACCAGCCCTTTCCAAGCAGGAGGAATTTCAGCAGCAGCCTGACAGCTTAGTGGCAGGAGAATAAAATCCTCAGCTGAGCGTTATCAACTCTCTGTCAGAAGCCACATCCTCAGCCCCTCATCTCCTCCAGTTGTCTCAGACGTGGAGGAAGCAGCAGGAAATCTCTGATCCTGGAAGGGAAAGCAGAAGGAGGAGAGGCAGTGGCTGGTCCCTGGGGCCTTGGGAGCAGTGAGAGCCATCCAAAACAGGATCTCTGCCGGGCTGTGGAGATAAGAGTGACCAACCAGCAATGCTCTGTGCGAGACTGGAGCCAGATTACCAGAAGCAGTTACACTGATTATTGACCTCCACAATTAGAAATGCACAACAACCACTTAGGTGACTTCATCTGGCCATGATCTTTAGCTGCAATGCCAAAATCTCATCAAATATGTTGCTATCCTTTAAACAAGGAAGGAGAGCACAAATACCAACAATTCTCATCAGCCTTCTGGCTTGGAAAGACCATTTAATTTATGCTCCCTTAGCTGTCAGCCTAAACTCTGCTGTGCAAACCTTAGGTCTCTGTTGGACCTCATAAACTTCTTGAGCATCAACTTAGGTGCAAACCTGCTACAAAACCCTTCAGGCACCACACTGATTTAGAGTGGCAGGACTTCACTGTTCCAGCAGAGAATTTTATTCACTTGCTCCTGCAAGTCATTTCCAGAGTGGAACTGAAATCAGTGCCTTGCTATCTGGATGTGATAGGATTTTCCTCCTGTCCCAAGAGACAACAGGGGAAAAGATTGGTTTCTATTATAACATTACATCTAAATCTTTGGTTTGAGAGCAAACGGAAAACGTTCCTTTAAGAAGTAAGTTCTGCCTGGGCTTTTTGGCATGAGGACAAACTGGGGTGTGCTGGCAGGAGCAGCACTGTCCCTGTGGGTGCAAACCCCCTGAAGGATGAACAGGCTGCTGTCACAGGGGCCACACCTGCAGCATGAAAAGCCACCGTGCCATTAACTCGATGCAAACTAAACACAAGTGACACAGCTCTGCATCCTCAGCAAGGACTTGCCCCTGCAGAGATGTTATTGACAGACTCAGCTCTTGTGTGCAAGTGCTGTTAAATTGTCACACAAATCAACCACCCCTCCCTCTCTTGTCCTTCTTGGCGTCCGGCTGCTGAGCTGCTGCTGAGAAAGAAGGGGCAGAGTCCTTAGGGCAAACGGGGACTTTGCAATGGGCAGAAACTTCCTCCTTTCTTTTGTTTTCAGTGACAACAGAGGGGTTTGTCTTCAGTCCCTGTGTCAGCAGGGAAATTGTGCCTGCCCGTCACACCTAGGATCTGAACAACCTGGATTTTTATTGGTGGAAAACCCACAGTGACCTGACCTTCTGCAGGAATATGAAGAGAAGAGTCAAAAGGGATTCCTGGAATGTTGCAATAAGCAGATAGTGGTCTTAAACATATATAGATAAAAAGGCATAAAAGCTCATAAAAGCATATGGAACCGATGTAAACCTAATAAAAAGAAGCATTTTATTGTAGTAAAAAGTGAGGGTTGCAGACCACAGTGTGAGAAATAGCTACTCACTTTTCATAGTTTAGGAAGGTTTATTAAACCTTATCAAAAATACAACAGAAGACTGAATAAAGAAAAAAGGTTACAGCACCAGCAGCAAAAGATTTTCCTCGCCATGTGCTCAGCCCCCTCACGCTGGAGGCTTTCCCTTTTGAACCCTTTAAGCCCTCCCAAAGTTCTGTCCATCAACCCCTTCTTCGCTGTCCAGTGGTGGAGATCTCTTCCTCAAATTCTGATTGGGGCTCAGGTGTCGCCATAGTGACAAGCCAGCCCTCCCAGATGTCCCAGCCCCAGTTTTCCCTTGATAACCAGGGCATGGGGTGCAGCATAACTATAAATCTATAAAACTTTCCTTAACTTATATACATGATATTTGTCTATTAATTGTGAGAGTCAATCATCACATTACTCATCTTTCACAACAGGAAAAGAAGTTTCTGGTGGGAGGAACACTGGTTTTCAAGGTAGGACCAGCTGTTGAGGTTTGATTTGTTCCCTCTTTCAGATTACAAGGAATTCATGGTGTTCCAGAGTAGAAGCTGGTGCCAAAAGTTTGAGAACAGGGTGTGATAAGATCACCAGAGTATTTTATCTGTATCTAGTGTTATAAGTTGCGGTGAGGAACCAATCACTGACAAGTGAGTCCAAATAAAGTGTAATTTATTAATTGATAAAGCAAGCGATAACAGGCAAATTACAGCACTGGGTGAAGCCAACAAAAGGCTTGCACCCACCGGGAGCACTGGGTGTAGCCGGGGAGTCACCGCTCCACCATCGGCCCACACCGCCCGGCAGTTCAGTCCTCCTTTTTATCTGTTGTTGTTGGGTGTCCTTCCAGTGTTCTCTGCGTCTGTGCCGAGAGTTGCTAGGGGGTCTTATTCTGCCTTCTGGTGGTCGTCTGGACGAAGGCTCCCGTCCTCTTCCTCAAGGTCTTACAATAGCCTTTACCATATATAGGCATATAGCTACATCTAGTTACACATTGCTTATTTAGCCTTTCAACATATTAGCTTCTGACATTTTGCGGTTTAAGCCTTATGACAGTTATTTTGCAATATATTAGCCCGTTATATTCATCTTGCAACATATTAGCTGGTTACATCTATCCTTGCCGTTTTTCTATTATTGGCTTTTCCCCTTTTTTTAGTCTTTTTAGCAACTTGATGAACAAACTAAGACATTAACTCATTACATCTGGGACACTTTTCAAAAGGTTCTCTTTGTGGTCAGCCTTGCTGTGAACTCTGTCCAAATTCAGGATCTTCAGTTCTTCAGCTCCTGGCTAGAATCCAATTCTGTAGTCACTTGTGTGGTGACCATCAATGCCACACACTCGGGGTTTACCCAGTGTAGCAGTGCTCCTCTGGGGTCTCACCAAATGAGGAATTCTTCAGTCACTCAAGGTCACAAATCGCAAATTGTGACGGTGTTCGCAGGGTCTTAGGATGAGGGAAGAGACGAAGATCTGACTCCATGTTTCAGAAGGCTTGATTTATTATTTTATGATATATATGATATTAAATCTATACTAAAAGAATAGAAGAAAGGATTTCATCAGAAGGCTAGCTGAGAATAGAAAAGAAATGGATTGAATAACAAAGGCTTGTGTCTCAGACAGTCTGAGCCAGCTGACTGTGATGGCCATTAATTAGAAACAACCACATGAGACCAATCACAGATGCACCTGTTGCATTCCACAGCAGCAGATAACCATTGTTTACATTTTGTTCCTGAGGCCTCTCAGCTTCTCAGGAGAAAAAAATCCTAAGGAAAGGATTTTTCATAAAATGTCCCTGTGACAGGGATGAAATTCAGGTTTGGTACAGAAAATACTTCTTCCCTGTCAGGGTGGTGAAGTCCTGGCACAGGTTGCTCAGACAAGCATAGTAATAAAGTTTCAGAATTCTTCCTTTCTGTCCCATTCCTATTCCCTAAGTGCAGGTTTGGTTTCCAGAGTGCCACCTTCTTGGCTGGTTGCCATTTGTGTCCTGCTTTCTCTCCTGCCTTCCTTTGTCTGCTCCTTTTCCCTTCCAGTGTCTCTCTTTACCTGTGGCAGCTCCCAGCCAAAGACCCTCCCCTGATTTTTCTTTTTTTTCCTTCCCAATCCAGGTGCTCAGACAGCCCTGGATGAAGTTATGGAGGCTGGCAGTGAAATGTCTTTGTAAGATCTCGCTCCGTTTGTGTCTTGGCCCCTTCAGAATTTTGCCTTGAAGGGCAGGACCATCTTTTCCTCGCTGGCAGCTGGAATTGCAGCCCATTGCAGTGTGTGCCAGAGCTGTCAGAGGGCAATTGCTGAGGCTGCCAGGGTGCTGCTCCTGCTGTGCCTCCCAAGGGAGCTGTGCAGGGGCAGGGTCAAGCTCCAGCAGCTGGCTGGGCTCCCTGAGCAGACAGCAAAGGCGGCTTTGCTGCACATTCTGCAGCTGGAAGCAGAGGGAAGAAGGGAAGGGAGTCCCTGACAGAATGCTGGAATGCTTGTGGCTGGAAGGAACCTGCCCATGCTTCCATCCAGGCTTAAGGTGCCATGAGGGAGAGGCGCCTCTGCCCCAGTGAAGGCACAAATGAGACCACAGGAGAACAAAACCAGATTGTTTTGCACATGGATTTTATTGAACAAGAAATGGGAGCTAGGGAGATCGAAGTACAAAAGAGGTCCTGGAGAGAGAGAGCTCAGAGGATGATCAGTTGGAAGTAGATACTTTTTAAGGTCCTTTCCTGCATTCTGGGATTCTAGAAGACATGTAGATGTGCATTTTGATTTAATATCCTTCATCTTATTATTATTTCTTCTTTCTCTTCTTCTTTCTCGTCTTCTTCTTCCCCTTCTTCTTCTTCTTAATTGCTGCTAGTATTCTTTCTTCTTCTTTAAAATATTCTTCTTCTTCTCCTTCTAAGTAATCTTATTCACTTGTTATGCTTACTTACTATGTCATTCTTATTTTTTTAATATTCTGATATTAATTACTAGTTGTTCATCTTCATCTTATTCCCATTCTCATTCTTATTATTCTTACTAAATTTACTACTACTATTTCTTCTTCTTCATCTTCTTATTCCTATTCTTTTTTTAAATTTTAAAATACTTTTCATCTAAGTTTTTTTTCTTTTTTGTTTTTTCTACTACTATTTCTTAAACTCAACTTTAATTTGTTTTGGAGGAATGGTGTGAATCAAAGTCCTCCAGTCAAATCCATGGAGCAACAGCTCCCATCTGTGCCCATTCTTCAGGGATATAATCCAAAAGGACCAGGGTGGAATCCTTTCAAGATGAGAGGAAATGGCCTTTGATGGCACCAGGGGAGGTTTGGATTCAATATCAGAAGGAATTTTTCTCTGACAGAGGGGTGAGGCATTGGAAGAAGCTGCCCAGGGAGGCGGTGGAGTCGCTGTCTCTGAGGCATTGAGGAGTTGTGCGGATGTGGCCCTTTGGGATGTGGTTTTGCAGTGATGATGGTGCTGCCAGGGTGCCAGTGGCACTGGGTGAGCATCAGGGTCTCTTCCCACCTGGATGACTCTGGGATTCCCTGCTGAGCGCTCTGGCACCAATCGTGTGCCACGCGTGCTGTTTAGGGCTGGCCCCAGCAGTGACTGTGGGTGCTGGGGAGATGCTCCAGGTTGGCCGGGGCAGCTGAGGCTGCGGGGCCATGTCCAGGCTGAGGCCGCCCGTGTGGCTCCCTGGGGCCCCGCGCAGGGAGCAGCCGCCATCGGCCGGCCCGGGCTGGGCAGGGCCACGGGCGCTGCTCCTGCAGCTGCCGCGCCAGGCAGGGCCAGCAGAGCAGCGCCCGCAGCGCCCGCAGCGCCCGCCTGAGGCGGCCGGGCCGTTTGCCTGGGGCAGCCGCTGCTGCCTGCGGGCCTGCGCTCCCGGCTGGCCAGCTGAGGCGCCGCCAGGGCTCTGCGGGGCAGGCCCCGGGCTCTGTGGCCCTGCCTCGGGCCCCTGCTGGCCCACAGAGCCTTCGCTGCACAGCCAGGGAAGCGAGGCACACAGGGACTCCACTGCCTGCTCCTCAACCCAGACCTGCTGAGGGACGGGCAGTGGCAGCCCATCTGCTGCCACATCTGCCAGCCTTTGGGCCCTGCCTTCGCCTTTATACAGCTCCTGGACGTAGACTTCATGCCAGCTGTCGTCCTCCTCTTCCTCCCACAGCAAGGGAGTGGGCCCAAAGCTGAAGAGGCTGTTACCTTCACAGCAGTCCTGTGGCAGGTCTGTGCTGCTGCTGTCTTCCTCCGTGGAATCGTCTCGGAGTTCTCTGAGCTCTGGTTCGTTGCATTCTTCCCAGCTGGAGAGGTCTTGGGAGCTGCTGAACTCTCCTTGGGACAGCTCTGGCTCTGCCTCACCTTGGCACTCTTGGGACAGCTCAGTCTGGCTGTAGGATTCCCAGTCTTCATCACTGCCAGCTGAGGTGCCCTCCTCACTCTCCTTCTCTGCCAGCACTGAGCCCTGCTCTGCCTCTTCCAGCTGCTCACTGGGGCTTTGGGCTCCCAGTGGGCTGGGTGAGGGGCTGGGGGGCAGCAGGGGCTTTCTGGAGCAGGGACTGGGCTCTGTGTCCCTGCTGATGGCACCTCCTCCCTGGGGTCAGGAGAATGTGCCTGCTTCTCCCAGCTGTTCACACTTCCTTCCCCTCGCTGGCTCAGCTCTGGCTCAGTCACCTCCTTTTCCATTGGGGGCAGCTCCTGGACTGTTGCCCTTTGTTGCCACTGGCAGGGCTGTTGCTGTGCCCCATCTCCCCACAGCACCCTCACAGCCGCCTTCCACTGGTGCAGCTTGTGGGCACTCCTTGCTCTGCGTGGGGACGCTTCCTTCGCTGCCATTGCTGGCACCGACTGGGAGAATTCACAGCTTGTGGCCTCTTCCCTCAGGCCAAGCTCTCAGGCCCCAACATCTCCCCACTTGTCATCGACTCGGGTTTCTTCTCTTCTTCCATGATGACAAAGGGTCTCTCCTCCTGACTTTTGCCACACGCCGGTTCTCATCGTGCCAACGCAAGAAGAGAGGGAGGAGGCTCCGGCTCACAATTCTCGTGAGAGGCTTTTCCCCCTCTTCCACTACCAGCTCCATCACTTTGCAGAAGAGCTGAATGGAGAGCAGCTGCACGTGGCTGTTGTCCTGGAGGAAAGGAAAAGACCTCAGCACCAACTATTCCAGGCCCATCAGGGCAGAGGCCCAAAAGTGCACAAGGCACAACATTTCTGGGCAGCGTCCAGTGCCCGTGGCTGGGGGCACAGAGCCTTACATTCTCCAAGCGTGGCAGGAGTGGCTCAGCCAGCTTCAGGGCGGTGGCACTGGGTATCTTGAGGTCTTCCTCCTGGAGCATCTGTGTGAGCACAGAGGATCATGCTGACTGTAATAAGTAGCAATACGTTTGTTCATTAATTAAATCAATAGCTAAATAATGATACAATATAAAAGCAATAACTAAATAGCTAAAACCGCTTGATTCTTAAATGTGCAGCCACATATGGTTGCTTGGCTTGCAGGAATCGTATAGTGCTTTGGGAATTCCATGGTAAAGATATACCTTAAAAGGAAAAGTTCACCCAGAGGTCACAGAGGAAGGCTGTAACAACAATCCTTAAACTCGCAAGAATTGCTTAGGCTTGCAGGAATCGTACAGTGTTCTGAAAATTCCACTGTCTAGATATGCCTTCTAAGGGAAAGTTCACTCAGCGGTTAAAGAGGAAGACTTGGAGCCTTCATCCCATGACCACCAGAAGGCAGAAAAAGACCCCCTAGCAACTGAACGAGCAAGCGCAAAAGACAGACCACGTCATCCCTGGACCCGGGAGAAGAAGGCAATAAAAGGCGAACTTTGGGGATAGGAACGGTGCGAGCCTAGAGGAGACTCCCGGCCGCTCAGCGCTGAACTTTGCTTATTCTCGCTTGCATAATAATAAAAATAATTATATGATCCTTAAATCCAGTGGACTCGTTTATCACAGAAGGGACTCTAAAGAGTTTGGAAGCTTCTTCTCAGCAAAGTCCCCAAGAGGCAAGGCCGGGTGGGCAGGCTGTGCAAGATGACCCATACCGGACTCTTGGGAAGGGTAGTAATGATGGCTCTAATTGCTGGTGGAGCTCTGGGGAGCCCAGGAGAGCCGTGCAGTGAGTGCTACCAACCCCTCTGTGAGGAGGAAGAAGTGAGCTCCTTGTCTAGAGTCCATCAATTCTAACCCTAATTGTGTTAACCTCTCCCAATTGGTCCTTTGTCAAGAAGATAAGAGAATGTATTGGATAGCCCAGAATACCGCCACTTTTAGGCAGCAACTCCTGGGACAGTGCCCTGTAGGAGAAGCCTGGTTGCGCTTTGAATGTGATGCTGCTGAAGCAAGCCTGGTAGATCTGGTCAAAGAGAAAGAGATAGTAAAAGCAATAAGAAAACAAGACCATTTAGAGATACCCCGAGGTAAGAACCTTTTCATAGATTCAGTAGAAAGAGGCAGCCACAAACTAAATTTAACCGATTGTCGAGTTTGTACCCAGATGACTGAAATTTGGCCATGGGAAAAAATTAATCTAAGGCTATTAGAAATCTTAAATTGGATACGGAATAACTCAGAATTTAGTATTAAAGGGTCCAACAGGCCAGTCAAAAGAATGGTCTGTATCTAGCAGTAAAGAACTCTGCTACCTGGTGGATCTCAGGAGATCCAAATAGATTTTGCTCTGTTGAAAGGAAAGAATAGAACAAGTGTATCTACCATGAAGCATATGCATTTTATGAATGTATTGAAGAAGGGATAAACCCCTTTTGGAGAATGAAAGACATTTCTAAATATTGGGAATGTCCAACAGAAGCTAAAAACACATTTTTGGGGAGCCCCCAAACACCTGTTTTTGATCTATAGTACTATAGAATGCACTAAATTGCCGAGAAGCTGGTCTGGCAGCTGCACCGCTAGAATGATAAAACCAGCTCTCTTCTTATTACCCAAAGAAACTGGATCAAGTTTAGGAGTTCCTATACACAATGATTTAAGAGAAACCAAACAGAAGAGGCAAAATGCAATAGAAATTGGGAGAATCCAAGATTCTAAGAGCCAGGTTTGGACCCCAAGAAAAATTATCAAGACTTATGGCCCAGCCACCAGGGCTCAAGATGGGTCCTGGGGTTATCAGGCCCCGATATCCATGTTAAACAGAATCATCAGGCTTCAGGCAGTATTAGAGATGAAGAGAGCAATCATTAGAAACCTCTTGAACAAGATAAAAAACTAGCATGTGTAAGTAACCAGGAACGGACTCCTACACTTGATTCCAGTTGCTGGAATAACCTATGGACTTTCAAAGGAGATTGGTGGAAAAAAGTAGCTTTCTTCACTGTGGGGACACTTGCTGGTTTGCTCTTTTTACTATGCTTACTTCCCTGCTTCATTAAAATGGTAGTATCTGCCAGGCAGACCAACCTAAAGATCTCTAAAAAAGTTAACCTGAAGAAACCAGGAAAGGGAACAAAGTTAAGTAGCCATGATTATCAGAGTGTTCAAGAAATTTATAATCAATCCAAAAAATTAAGGAAATTCTGTGCTCATGAGTCAGAAATTGCAAGTTGATGCGAGCTTAAGTTTAAGCCTGATCAAAGAAAAAGAGGGGGGACTGTTATAAGTAGAAAAAGCTGCCAATTTTTTTTAAAAGGTGGCAGAGTGAACAGGTTGGACCAGTTGCTGCCAGGGTGGAGTTCTAACTGTTTGTTATTGTAATCACCAGTCCTTTTAGTTACCTACTCCTTTTGTCAGTACCACCCTGACTGCTGCCAGGTGGATGACATGGCGGGGGGACATGGGAGGGCATGCAAATGACCTTGGAGCCAGCCTGCCACGGGAAAGCCACCCCTCCAAACTTACCAAAAGACCCCAAAAACAACGAGCCAACACAGAATTAAGAGATCAAAGTGATGTCTGGATGTGAGGAACAAAGCCCAGAGCCTGCAGAGACGCTGAGACCCTTTCTTTGCCCTTGCCCTAGCCAAGGAAGGACCTGAGGTACAGGCAGGACCCTGGGAGTCAAACTGAAAAAGTGAACAAGGGTTTATTCCTGATGCTCCCATGAGGACAGAATCCCCAGCTCCGGCCACAGACCAGTGGACAAAGCTGCACTCTTCCTCCTCCTCCAAGTCACCACTGGGAGCAGTGGAAGCGTGAGTGTGAACCCGTCAGCTCTCCCCCCAGAGCTCATCACTTGCAATAAAGGCATTAAAAAGGAGAAAAGTCTCCTGCCTGTGTTTATTTCACAGTGGTGCTCAGATCACTTTCTCACAGCTGGATTGGAGGTCAGGTGCTGCCATAGTAACAAGCTGACCCTCCCAAGTGCCCCAGCTACTGAGGCCACCCCGTGATAACAATGCAAGGGAGAGAGAAAACATAACTATACAGCTGCAAAACTTCTCTTAACATATACTTAATATTTGCCCCTTACTTGGGAGAGTCCATGATGGCATTACTGATCTGTAACAAAGATATTGACCCTTGTTCTGTCACTGCAAGATCTGTGAGAAAACAACTTTGACCACTGTTTCCATTTTCAAAGACCACATTCAGGACCCAAAAAATCTCCCAAGATGGGGTTGGGAGGCTTCATCACATAACCAGGATGTAGAGGCTGATGGCTCTGGGCTCAGTTGTGTGCAGACTGAGGACAGGAGTAGCCTGAAAGGAATTGGAGGGTGGTTCCAGAGATGCTGGAGTTTTTCTTCATTGTATGAAACAGGCAGAGAAAGAAAGAATGGCACCAAAGGTGTGGAGTGTCCCCGCCCCAGGCGGCGGGGATTCTACCCAGACAGAGAGCATCGGGCGAGGGGTGTGATTTAACAAAGATTCCACCCCTCCACCTGTGGGGCGTGGCCCTGCAAGCCCGGGAAAAGACACTCCACCCCATCTGGTCAAAATAGGAATGGCCCCAGAATGTTCTTCCTTTCCTGTGCCCTCATTGCTTTAAATTCTACTGCAGTGTCCCCACCTTATTTTTTTCCATTGGTTTGCTCCTTGATCCACCCCATTGCAGTCCCCTGCTCCTCCTGCTATTGGACCCTGACCCTAAACTCCACCCCTACCCTGTCATGTAAAACCCATGACCCGACCCCTGCCCCTCATTTCTTGTCTTGTTCCCTGGCACAATAAAGGGTCCTGGATTTTGCTAAAGCCGGACCCGTCCTGTTGCATTCCTGTCCCTGTTGGTCACCGGTGGCTGCCTGAGGTCGGAGACTCCGGGGCCGGGGGAGTTGTTGTGCCCCTCGCTGGGGCAGAATGCAGCACAAGGGCAGCTGGGGAGGCCCAGAGTGGCACCAGGAGAAAGGAATTTCCCTGGCAGGGCAGGGCTGTGGTGCAGCACGTCCCCAGCAGGAGCCTGGAGCAGCCCAAGGCTTTGTGTGGGCAGGCAGGGGCAGGCAGGAGGCAGAGCTGCCAGCAAAGGAAGGGCCCAGCCAGGTGGGGCAGCCGGGGGATGCCGAGAGCCTGCAGGGACAGAGGCCAGGGCAGGGACACCGTAGGACAGCCTGGGCTGCACAGGGCACAGGGATGGGCAGCAGCTGCAAGACAGCCCTGCCAGAGCCAACTTGGGCAGCACCTTGGCCATGGCTGCTGGCCCTGGGCCTGAGCCGTGAGGAGGGGACAAGTGACCCTTGCAGGCCTGGGGCCTCATGGCCTCCTTGTCCCTGCTCAGCAGCCTGGCAGGGGCCGCCCCATGCTCCTGCCCTTGGCATTGCCCATCCCCACATGCCAGTGCCCATCCCGGGAAGAGCCTGAGCAAGGAGGGAGGGACAGGATCTGCCTGGCCAGGGCTGGGGCTCAGGCCTTGGCCCTTTGCATTCCTGAAACACATCCAGGTTTGCTCAGCACCAGAGACACCTTTGCCTTGCTTGTCCCCAGCTGTCATCACTGCCTCCAGTGTTCTGCTTTCCCTGGAACCTGGGGACACTTTCTCAGTCCTGTCCCTCACAGGGTTCTATTTAAAGTACAAGAAACTTCAGTATTTCAATCTCCCTTTGAGTTCTTGAGAAGTCTTTGAGCCCACTCTGAGGGACTGGCTCTGATGCAAAGAGCACCAAAGCCCCAGAGGGTCATTGAAGTCCTGGTGCTGTGTCTGTGCTGCTGAGCTGGGCCGGGCTCCTGGCCCAGAGGCAGCTCCTGGCAAGGGCAGCAGAGCTGCAGAGAGACAGCTCTGGCCAGGAGCAGCTCCTGTGCACAGCCCAGCAGGGCTGGGGCACTGCCAGGGCCCCTCAGGGACACCAGCAGGGCACAGACAGAGCTCCCAGGGGCTCAGCACTGGCAGGGGCTGTGGCATGTCCCAGAGGGGGCTGTGTCACAGTGGCACCTCTGTGGCTGTGTCACAGAGGCACAGAGCAGCTGGGATGTCAGCAAGGGGCTGTGTGACAGCACAGAGTGGGTTCTGTGAGATCACAGATTGGGCTATGACATCACAGAGTTTGTTGTGTGAGGTCATTGAGCAGCTACAGCATCATAGAGGAGCATCAGGGAGCAGAATGGGCCCCTGTTATCCAGGAGGAGGCAGTCAGAGAACTGCTGAGCTGCTTGGATGTTCATAGATCCCTGGGAGCAGATGGGATCCACCCCAGGGTGATGAAGGAGCCGGCAGCTGAGCTTGCCAAGCCAGTCTCCATCATTTACCAGCAGTCCTGGCTCCCTGGTGAGGTTCCAGATGACTGGAAGCTGCCCAATGTGACACCCATTCACAACAAGGGTGGGAAGAAGGATCCTGGTAATTATAGGCCAGGCAGCCTGACCTCAGTACCCGGTAAGGCAATGGAACAGTTTCTAGTGAGTGTCATCAGCCAGCACTTCCAGGATGGCCAGGGGATCAGAGCCAGCCAGCAGGGGTTTAGGAGGGGTAGGTCGTGTTTGAGCAAGCTGGTCTCCTTCTATGACCAGGTGAGCCTCCTGGTGGATGCAGGAAAGGCTGTGGGTGTTGTGTGCCTGGACTCCAGCAGGGCCTTTGGCACTGTCTCCCCCAGCACACTCCTGGAAAAGCTGCAGCCCAGGGCTGGGATAGGAGCACTCTGTGCTGGGTTCAGAACTGGCTGGATGGGCCCAGAGAGTGGTGGTGAGCGGTGCTGCATCCAGCTGGGGCCAGGCACCAGTGGTGTCCCTCAGGGCTCTGTGCTGGGGCCAGCTCTGTTCAATATTTCTATTGACACCATGGATGAGGGGCTTGAGTCTTTCATTAGTAAATCTGCAGATGACACTAAGCTGGGAGCGTGTGTCCATCTCCTGGAAGGTAGGAGGGCTCTGCAGGGAGACCTGGAATGGTTGGAGGGATGGGCAGAGTCCAATGAGATGAAGTTAATTAAGTCCAAGTGGCGAGTCCTGCATTTTGGCCACAATAACCCCTGCAAGGCCAGAGGCTGGGGACGGTGTGGCTGGACAGTGCCCAGGCAGAAAGGGACCTGGGGGTGCTGGTTGGCAGCCAGCTGAACATGAGCCAGCAGAGTGCCCTGGTGGCCAAGAGGGCCAAGGGCTCCTGGTGTGGATCAGGAACAGTGTGGCCAGCAGGAGCAGGGAGATCATTCTCCACCTGTACCCGGCTCTGGTCTACTTGGCATTCTTGCCCTGTACTGGCACCGTACCTTGAGTGCTGTGTCCAGTTCTGGGTGCCCCAACTTAGGAGGGACATGGAGGGGCTGGAGCGTGTCCAGAGAAGGGCAACAAGGCTGGGGAGGGGTCTGGAACACAAATCCTGTGAGGAGAGGGAGCTGGGGTTGTTCAGTCTGGAGAAAAGGAGACTCAGAGGTGACCTTACCACTCTCTCCACCTTCCTGAAAGGAGGTTGTAGTCAGGTGGGGGTCAGTCTCTTTCTCCAGGCAGACACTGACAGATGCAGAGCACACAATCTTAAGCTGCACCAAGGGAAATATAGGTTGGATATTAGGAAGAAGGGTTTTCACAGAATGTGTGATAAAGTCCTGGATTGGTTTGCCTGGGGAGGTAATGGAGTCACCTTCTCTGGATGTGTTTATAAAAGGCTGGATGTGGCACTCAGTGTCATGGTTTAGTTGAAGTGTTCAGGCATGGGTGGGACGTGATGGTCTTGAAGGTCTCTTCCAACCCAGTAATTCTCTGATTCTGTGATTCTGGGATTTGATGATCCCATTGGGTCCCTCCCAGCTCAGCCCCTTCTGCAATTCTCATCCTTTGGCTCAATCTTTGTGTTCCCTCAAGGTGCTGGCAGAACTGTTGGGGACAGGGCAGAAGTGGGGCAGCCCCAGTGTTCCCTGTGTGTGACACCCCAGCAGTGACAGCCCCAGTGTCCCCTGTGTGTGACACCCCATTGGTGACAGCCCCAGTGTCCCCTGTGTGTGACACCCCAGCAGTGACAGCCCCAGTGTCCCCTGTGTGTGACACCCCAGCAGTGACAGCCCCAGCGTTCCCTGTGTGTGACACCCCATTGGTGACAGCCCCAGTGTCCCCTGTGTGTGACACCCCAGCAGTGACAGCCCCAGTGTCCCCTGTGTGTGACACCCCAGTGGTGACAGCCCCAGTGTCCCCTGTGTGTGACACCCCAGCAGTGACAGCCCCAGTGTCCCCTGTGTGTGACACCCCAGCAGTGACAGCCCCAGCGTTCCCTCCCTGCAGTCGCTCCAAGGGAAGCGTCCAGAGCCGCGTCCAGTCCAAGGAACTGAGCGGCCACTGCCCACCCCGGCCTGGGCTGATGTGGATTCCTCTGCACACAGCTCGGGGAAGGTCCCCCTGGCCACCTGCACAGTGCCACAGACAAGTGTCAGACACAGTCACAGAGCTCTGCCCAGAGCTTCTAGGAAGAGAGAATTAAAAAAAACTCCAAAACCATATAAACCAAAAAATAAAAAAAAAAAAACCACAAAAAATGAAAAACCAACAAAAAACCAAACAAAACCATATGAAAACAAAAGAAACCCCAGCACCCTAACCAAACAACCAAACCAAAACAACAACACAAACAAACCAACCAAAACAGAAGAAAGGATAAAAAACCAAATCAAGCCAAACCAACCAAATAAACAAAAAAACAAATCAAGAAAAAGTGAACTCCCCCCCAGTAGAGCTGTTCCATCCTTCAGTTGTCACACTTGCACTCACACAAGACCTGGGGCTGCAAAAAAAGAGAATTGATTGGGCACATTTGCAGGAAAAGCAGGTTTAGGACAGGCTCTCAGCAGAACTGTTCTCAGCTGAGCCAAAAAGGCCCCTTTGGCAGCTGCAGGGCCATTGGAAATGCAGAGCCTCAGCCCACAGGGCAGGAAAGGGCTCCGAGTTCCCCTCCCCTGACACTAAACCCTGTTCCCAGGCTGCTTCACACTCAGGATTCTGCTGGAGGACTGCACAGAGCTGAGAGTGGCCTCTGGCTTTTCCATGTTGTGTGTCCTAAAGCTGCCTGGGAGAAGAAATTTCGGGTCAGCTCCGCTGGCACAATCCCTGCTGGCACAGGGCAGAGCCCCAGGAAGGGCTTTGCGTGCCGAGGCTTTGCTGCAGGCAAGGAAAGCTCCTGGCTCAGGGTCACCTTTGCTGCTCAGCCAGAGCCCCGAGTGCCCCAGCAGCAGCAGAGAATGGCAGCAGTGCCACGGGCAACCATCACCATTGCATGGCAACCATCCCCAGGCCCCTGTTGCTATGGTCAGTTTCCATGGCAACCATCACCAGGCCCCTGTTGCTATGGTCAGTTTCCATGGCAACAGTCACCAGCCCCCTGTTGCTATGGTCAGTTTCCATGGCAACCATGCCCACCCCCTGTTGCTATGGTCAGTTTCCATGGCAACAATCCCCACCCCCACTTACTATGGTAGGTTTCCAAGGCAACCATCACCAGCTCCCTGTTGTTATGGTCAGTTTCCATGGCAACCATGCCCACCCCCTGTTGCTATGGTCAGTTTCCATGGCAACCATGCCCACCCTCTGTTGCTATGGTCAGTTTCCATGGCAAACATCCCCAGGCCCCTGTTGCTATGGTCAGTTTCCATGGCAACCATCCCCATCTCCCTGTTGCTATGGTCAGTTTCCATGGAACCATGCCCACCCTCTGTTGCTATGGTCAGTTTACATGGCACCCATCCCATCTCCCTGTTGCTATGGTCAGTTTCCATGGCAACCATCACCAGCTTCCTGTTGCTATGGTCAGTCCCTCGGCAGCTCCATGGAGTCCCCATGCCAGGGGTGGTTGCCATGGAAACCAGCTCAGGCCTGCACCCAGAGCCCGTTGCCATGGCAACCATTGGCAGTCCCATCCCCAGGCTCATGGGATCCCAGAAGCACAGAATTGGCTGAGCTGGGAGGGACCCATCAGGATCCTCCAGTCCAACTGCTGGCCCTGCACAGGACACCCCAACAATGCCAGCCTGGGCCTGGCAGCACTGGCCAAACGCTGCTGCAGCTCAGAGAGCCCTGGAGCTGGGACCCTTCCCTGGGGAGCCTGGCCAGGGCCCCAGCAGCCTCTGGGCAAAAACCTTTTCCTGACATCCAACCTGAGCCTGCCCCGACTCAGCTGCAGCCGCTCCCTCCACTCCTGTCCCTGGGCACCAGAGGGAAGAGGTTCCCACAGCCCCAGCCAGGGACCCGCTCCCAAGGCTGCTGCCATGGCCACCAGGGCTGGCACCAGCTGCGATGCTCGGTTTCCACCTGCTGGGGTTCAGGAATGGGATTCCTCAAATTCCTGCTCCTGCTAAAACCACGCTGCGGTCGCTGCCCTCCCACCTCCCATGGAAAGCACAAAAGACAAAGATCCCGGGCTGGGATAAGAACAATTTCCTGGGAACAGCAACGAGATAAAGAACAAAAGGAACAGAAATAATATTGGTAACAGATGGGATAAGAAAAGCTATTTACAGGGAAAACTACATCACCACCCACTGGCTCTTCCCGGCCACGTATTCCCTGGAAAGGACACCTTTCTTCTCAGGGAGAGAGAGAGTCCCTTTCCTGCCCCTGGCAATGACCTGAGGTGGGAGTGACTGTAATGACAGGGCCATGGCCAGACCCTCATGTTCTTCCATCTCCCATCATGACACTGGCAGGGGCAGGAAAAGGGACAGGTGTCTTCCCAGCATGGATCACAGGGAACATGGATCACCAGAGCTCTTCCCAACGTGCGTCCTCCAATAGGGGATGAAGCTGGAGCAGTGCATGAAGCTCCTCCTTCAGTTGAGTCATTCCAGGGCTTCCCTTACCGGTGCCTCTGTTGGTGTTTGTTCAAGTGAGAGCTCTGGCTGAAGCTCTTCCCACACTCAGAGCACTTGTAGGGCCTCTCCCCGGTGTGGATGCACCGGTGCCTGACGAGGGTGGAGTTGTGCTTGAATCCCTTCCCACAGTCAGGGCAGCGGAAGGGCCTCTCCTCAGTGTGAATCTGCTGGTGCAGGAGGAGGTGGGAGCTGCTCTGAAACCTCTTCAGACACTCAGGACACTGGTAGGGCCTCTGCCAAGTGTGGATGCACTGGTGGATGATGAGGGTGGAGCTGCAGCTGAAGCCCTTTCCACACTTGCCACGCTTGCCACACTCCTAAGGCCATTCCCAGTGTGGATCATCTGGTGGCAGATCAGGCTGTTGCTCTGCCTGAAGCTCTTCCCACACTCCAAGCTGCTCATGGGCCACCAGCTCCGAGCTCTGGCTGAAGCTCTGTCCACCTTCCTGGCACAGGGTGGGCCTTTCCTCCTCAGAGCACCCTGGGCTGGGTTTGCAGCCCCTCCTTGTGTGGGATCTGCAGGGATTTTCCTCCCTCTTGCATTCCTGTGCTGTGGAGTCACTTAAAACAGCCTCTTCCATGAGATTATACCATGAGGATTTGTCCTCCCTGGTCTCCATCCTCAGCTCCTGGTCTGGGGGAGGAAGAACAAGGAGAGGATGGGATTTGCCTCCATGCCAGAGGGAAGGAGATCCTCCCAATGTGTCCCTGGCAGGACAGCATCAGCAGCAGGATTGTCCTGCAGCCAGGGCCCGTGCTGGGCTGGGAGATGGAGCAGGAGAGAGGGGGAAAGGGGCACTGACTTCCTCCTCACCTGCCTGCGTGTCCTGGGACATCTTCCTCTTCCTCACAGCCTCCTTCTCCATCCAGCCAAGGTTTGGGAAAGAGAAATCCTGGTTTGGGGAAAAATACAATGGATGAGCACATTGGGTTAGGCGGTTCCTACTGCCCAAGCCCATCCCTAGAAGTCACTGGGAATCTGCCACCCATATAAACCTCCAAAGCACCAAGATTCAGTCCCCCAAAATACACAAATGACCAAGATGCAGCAAAACCACCCAGCCCTCAGTTTCCCCTCTCTGGTCTCTCCACTCTGGGCTCCTGGAGGCCCCCCCTGTCTGGGTTGCTCCAGTTCAAGTTTGTATTGGTGTTCCCCTCTCTGGGCTGCTGGGGCTCCTGGCAATCCCGCAGGTTCCCCTTCTCTGGGCTCCCCACTTTGGCATCACAGGCGTCCCAGGGGTCAGCACTGTCCAGGGTCCCTGTTTCAGGCTCCTGGGCTATCCATGGGTCCCCCCTGTCCATGCTCCCAACATGTCCAGGCTTCTGGAGCACCCCCAGCTCTCGTATTGCCCATTTCTGCTGCCCCAGTGCCGGTTTCCCTGCTGCCCTGCCGGTACCGGGCGATCCCCACGTGGCTCTGGGCTGGCAGTGCAGCCCCTGGCCCGGGCAGATCATTCTGCTCTCTGACACTGTCTACCAACCCAAGAGGACAGTTATCCTGTAGGCAAGCCTTCCCACTAAAGACTGAGGCAAAGAAGGTGTTAAGCACCTCTGCCTTCTCCTCATCTGCAGTTATTAAGTCCCCTCCCACATCTAATAAAGAACAAGGGTTGGTCTTACCCTTCCTTTTGCCATTAATATATTTGTAAAAACATTTTTTATTATCCCTTACAAAATGTCCCAAGTTAAGTTCATACTGAGCTTTGGCCTCCCTAATTTCTTTCCTACGTGCCCTAGCAACCCCCTTAAATACTTGCTGAGAGACCTGACCCTCCTTCCAAAGATGATACATCCTCTTTTTATTCCTATGTTCCATCAAAACCTCCTTGCCCATCCAGGCTGGACGTTTGCCTCCTCAACTCTTCTTTCAGCACACAGGGACAGTCTGTTCCTGTTCCCACAAGATCTCTGTTTTGAAGCACACCCACCCTTCCCAAACTCCTTTGTTTTTAAGGGCTGCTTCCCAAGGAACTCTCTGAATAAGTCTCCTAATCAGGCCAAAGTCTGCCCTCCAGAAGTCCAATGTAAGAGTCTTATAGATGTTCCTCCTGATTTCACAAATATTGGGAACTCTATAATTTCATGCTCACTATGCCCCAAGCGGCCTCCAACCACCACATCTCCCCCAGCCCATCTCTAATCCCAAACAACAGGTCCAGCATAGTCCCTCCCCTGCTGGGCTCACTCACCAGCTGTGACAAAAAGTTGTCCTCCACACACTCTAAAAACTTGGAGGCTGCTGCTGAATTTTACTTCTCCAGAGGCTTGTTCAGCCTTCAGCTCTTCAGTTCAGGAATTCAGTGCCCCAGAGCTCATTAACATTCAGCACACCTTAACAAGCTGAGCCTCTGGGAATAATCTGATTTACATTTCCAAATCTCTCATGGTTAATGGGACAGATTTCAGAACTGCATTCAAAGTGAATATATTATATTTACAAAGACAGTGAGGAAATATTTTTTGGTTCTGTTTAGGTTTTCCTGTTAATTCATTGATATGTGCAATCTCCAATTGATCCTGAATCCAAGTACCTCCTCATGCATTTGGAATAGATATGAAAATCAAGATCCTTTATGTCTGACAATCAATCAGACTCTGTCCCTACCCCCATCCCACCATTTCCCCCATCCAAGCCCTGGCACTCAGAGCAGCCTTGTGCAAATCTGAGCTCCCTCCAGCCCAGGCAGGACCTGCAGCTTTCAGCTCCTTGGCTCCAGTTCCCCCCTGCTTTCCTTGGAGAAGGAGCTGCCAGAGACCAGAGGGATGTTCATTTATTGTCAGCCAGCAAAGCCAAGGGGAGGCACAGCTCTGTAAAATGCAAAAGTCATTCATTTCCCTGGCTCTGCCCTGCACCTGATCCCCACAGCCTGTCCTGTTTCCTTCATCCCTGCATTGCCAGGCACTTTCTGGGACAAGGGAGCTCTGCTCTGGCTATGGAGCAAGGTCCAAGTGCCACCATTGGAGTGGGAACCACAACTCATCAGGTTTGTGTCCTTTGGGGGTAAGGAACTGGTGGGACTCAGAGGCACAGAAAGTTTCTCTTCATGGCCAGCAGACCATAGTTGAACAGGACACAATTTAATAACAATCACGCTCCTCCCTGAGCTATGTGCAATGTCCCAGCAGCGTCTGATGAGTGCACCCTCCACAGGAGATTTCCATACTAAAATTAATTTTAGACAAATGTGGTAATAGATATAAACACAATTAAGTTCTTGTATCAGGATGCTCATCCTGGTGTGGGGGCACAACAGCTCAAACAATTCCTGATTTGCAAAGCTGCCAGTGGTGGATGGAGAAGGGCGGTCAGGCTGCTCTTGGTGTTGAGGAAATGCTGAAAGCAGCCTGACTCATTTCATCTCCTCATGCCCTGGCTGAGCTCCCCTCTTTCCCCTCCCACCCATTGGCTTTTGTCTCCCACCAGCCCCCCTGTGAAGAGCCTGGCTCTGTGTTCTCCATCCCCTCCTCGCTGGCACTGCCAGGCTGGGATGAGGAGCCCCTCAGCCTTCCCTGCTCTGGGCTGGACAAGCCCAGCTCCCTCAGCCTCTGCTCACAGCCCAAGGGCTCCAGCCCCACCTTGGAGGCCCTTCCCAGGCCCTGCTCCAGCTGCCAGACATCTTTCCTGCCCTGGGCAACCCAACCCAGGCCACAGTGACCTGGAGAATCCCCGTCCTTGATGTCCTGGTCACACAGCCCTGGCCCCTTGTCCCCTGTCAGGCTCTGGGGTGGATCCTGTGGAACATCCTTTGGTGGAGGCTGTGGCTCCAGGTGGGCCGGGGGGATCCCGGGGGACAGGGACCCTGCTGGGCATGGACAGCATTGGACTTGTTGGGAGAAACGGTGAGGGGGAGCTGGGGCAGAATGAGCAACCCAGCGACCTGACACAGCCCTGCTGGGATGTCACACAGCCCCTCTGGGATGTCACAGCCTGCTCTGTGATGTCACAGCCCATTCTCTAATGTCACACAGCCCCTCTGGGATGTCACATCCCATTCTCTGATGTCACAGAGCTGCTCTCTGATGTCACACCAGAGTCTGTGATGTCATAGTCTGCTCTGTGATGTCAGACCTCTGCCCTGTGATGTCACAGCCTGCTCTGTGATGTCACAGATGCAGTCTATGATGCCACAGCTGCTCGATGACCTCACATGATCCACTCTGTGATGTCACAGCCCACTCTGTGACCTCATGTTACCAGATGATAAATTGTCTCCACCAGCTGAGCTGACACCTGGAGCTTGTTCTCCACAACCCCAGGCCTGTGGAGAGCACACAATGCCCATTGTGTGAGAAGGGGAACTGGAAGTTCAGCAGCCTCAGTGTCCTGCCAGCTCAGCCAGGCCCACGGGAACATTGGGCTCCACGAGCACCAGGGACCAGCAGAGACACCCCCAGGACAGAAGAACACATGGGTTAAGAGGAGGGGAAATGTGTTAATGATTTTGGGGAAATGATTACGACATGTGTGAAAAAGAATAGAAAATCACCAAATTTGCAGATGACAGCATGCTGGGTGTGAGTGTGGATCTGCTGGAGGGTAGGAGGGCTCTGCACAGGGCCCTGGACAGGCTGGATCCAGGGCCCAAATCCAACAAGGTGAGGTTGAACAAGTCCAAGTGCCGGGTCCTGCACTTTGGCCACAACAACCCCTGCAGCTCTACAGGCTGGGGACAGAGGGGCTGGAGAGCAGCCAGGCAGAAAGGGACCTGCAGGGACAGATGGACAGCAGGCTGGACATGAGCCAGCCGTGTGCCCAGGTGGCCAAGAAGGCCAATGGCTCCTGGCCTGGCTCAGGAATGGTGTGGGCAGCAGGAGCAGGGCAGGGATTGTTCCCCTGTGCTCAGCACTGCCTGGGCAGCACCTCGAGTGCTGTTTGCAGTTCTGGGCCCCCAATTTAGGAAGGACATGGAGGGGCTGGAGCGTGTCCAGAGAAGGGCAACAAGGCTGGGGAGGGGTCTGGAACACAAGAGCTTTGAGGAGCAGCTGAGGGAGCTGGGCTTGTTTATCCTGGAGAAGAGGAGGCCCAGGGGAGACAAGGCGGTGTCAGGGCACAGGTTGGACTTGATGATCTCCATGGCCTGTTCCAGCCTTGCTGATTCTGGGATTCTCTGAAAGAACCCTTGGAGCAGCTGCAGGATGAGCCCTGGGCCTCCTCTTGAGGAGCTCCAGCAGCCCAGGTCCCTCAGCTTCTCCTGGCAGCCCCAGAGCCCATCCTGTCAGTCGTGCAGAGCCTGTGCAGCTCCTCCTCGCTGCCCAGAACAGGGAGCCCCAGAGGCAGACACAGCAGCCCAGATGTGCCCCCCTGGCCTGGGCTGCCTCTGGCAAGGGAGCAGCAGCAGGCACTGCAGGAGCCTGCAGACAATTCCTGCAGCACTTGTAGGATGATCCTGCTGCCCAAGGGACGTTCCCATGGGGCCAAGTCAGGAACTGCAATGGGCAGTGGGGCCAGAGAGGAAAGGGCAACCAGGGATGGGCTGTTTGCAGGGGAGGGAATAGGGGGTGGGCAACGGGAAGACATTTGTATCAGGAAGAGGAAAGAAAGCAAAGGTGAAGCCAAGGAAATGCTCAGGGCAGTTTGGGGGTGGCTGCCAGGCAGCCCTGGCTCTGAGCAACAGCGTCTGCAGTGGCACAGGAAACTCCCAGCTGATGGGAACAAACTTTCTGGCTGAGTGCAGAGGCCAGGACAAAGCTGAGTGGTTTCCCTGGTGTCCCCCAGCCCTTGCTGGCCCCAGGGCTGATGGCATTTGTGCTCCCTCAGGTTCATGTCCCCACAGCAACAGCATGGGGGTGCTCCCCCTGCTGTGTGCAATGCAAGCAGGGGCTGCTGAGGCAGTGCTGCCGTGTCTGTGCCTGCAAGGATGGGGCACGGGTGTGAGCTGGGGGAGAGGCCAGGGCTGCAGAGGGGGGATGTTGTTGGCAGCTGCATGAGGACGCTCTGGGATGCTGCCCTGGGCTGTGCAGCGCACTGGGGATGGATCAGCCCCTGCTCTGCTGCTCCTTCCCGTCTGCCCCAGGGCCCTTGCAGAGTCCCAGCCATGCTGTTTGTCCCCAGCCTGCCCACGGCCAGCCTGGGGCTGCTCACGGGGGTCTCTGTGCTGAGCATTGGCCTGGCCGTGTTCTTGAGAGAGCCTGGGCAAGGAGCCTGGAGCCCCCAGGGCCTGGGCTGAGGCGTCAGCGCTGCCCCAGCAGTGCCCATGGCCTGTCCCTGCTGCAGCCCCGGCACTGCCACCCCCAGGGCTGTGCCCGGCCCCGAGAGCACTCAGGCCCTGCAGCAACACCAGGGCCACCAGGGCAGCGGGGCAGGGCCACGGCAGCAGCACTGGCAACACCAAGTGCTGCTGCTGCTGCTGCTGGGCACAGCTGCTGGGCCAGCCCTGATCTGCCCCAGCTCTGCACACAGACATTGCTGCTGCAGCTCCAGAGAAGGCAACAAAAGGGCATCTCTGCAGAAAACTCTGCTGGGAGATCCTTCAGTTCCTTTAAAGGCACCAAGAGCTCATTGACACAGTCTGTGGCCACAGGGAAGACGGAGAGAAACAAAATGAGAAACAGCACAAACAATGACATTTCTTTGTGGACAATATGAAAAAAAACTAAAACAAAGAAAAAGAACTGCCAAACTGAAACCAACAAGAAGTATTAAAGATGACTTTTATTACAAGTGATTTTCAGAAATTGGCAAGCAGATGAATGTTCCTGAAAGCATCCAGTCATCAGTCTCCACACTGCAGCCTTGACCTCCTGGTTCCTCAGGCTGTAGATGAGGGGGTTCAGGGCTGGAGGCACCACTGAGTACAGAACTGACAGGGCCAGATCCAGGGATGGGGAGGACATGGAGGGGGCCTTCAACTGAGCAAATATGCCAGTGCTGACAAACAGGGAGAGCACGGCCAGGTGAGGGAGGCAGGTGGAAAAGGCTTTGTGCTGTCCCTGCTCAGAGGGGCTCCTCAGCACAGCCCTGAAGATCTGCACATAGGAGAAAAGAATGAACACAAACCAACCAAATACCAAAGAGGCACTAACTGTGATGAGTCCAACTTCCCTGAGAGTGTTGGAGTGTGAGCAGGAGAGCCTGAGGATCTGTGGCACCTCACAGAAGAACTGGCCCAGGGCATTGCCATGGCACAGGGGCAGGGAAAATGTATTGGCTGTGTGCATGAGAGCATGGAGAAAGGCACAGGCCCAGGCAGCTGCTGCCATGTGGGCACAAGCTCTGTTGCCTAGGAGGGTCCCGTAGTGCAGGGGTTTGCAGATGGACACGTAGCGGTCGTAGCACATGATGGTCAGCAGTGAATACCCTGCTGTGATAAAGAACAGAAAGAAAAAGAGCTGAGCAGCACAAGCTGAGTAGGAGATGGTGCTGGTGTCCCGGAGGGAATTGTGCATGGCTTTGGGGACAGTGGTGCAGATGGAGCCCAGGTCGCTGAGGGCCAGGTTGAGCAGGAAGAAGAACATGGGCGTGTGCAGGTGGTGGCCGCAGGCTACGGCGCTGATGATGAGGCCGTTGGCCAGGAGGGCAGCCAGGGAGATGCCCAGCAAGAGGCAGAAGTGCAGGAGCTGCAGCTGCCGCGTGTCTGCCAATGCCAGCAGGAGGAAGTGCCTGATGGAGCTGCTGTTGGACATTTGCTGGGGCTGGCCATGGGGACCTGTTCATGGAGAAAGGACAGTGAAGAGTTAGAGGAGATCCCTGTAACCAAAATCAAAGCCATTTCCCATACACTCTCCCCAAAACACACACAGAGACATCCTTTTGTGTTCAAGAGTTCTGGGGTTTTTCTTATAAGTTTCCTCATATCTCTTCTGGTGTTTTTGGATATCAGAAGCCCTCAGCATTTCTGCTGCACTCAGGGAGAACAGAGCAAGTTCTGTGAGGCAGAGTGATGAGTGGAGACTGAGGAGAGATGGTCTGTCATTGTGACCTGTTCAGAGTTTCTCTGGGCTTTAACCTGTCTCAGGTGGAGGGTGATCACCTTCCCATGCTTCCCCTAAAATGTCACCAGGTACTGCTGAGAGCAGATGGATCCACCCCAGCCCAGCTGCACATTTGTAGCCAAGGACTCACATTGCTCATTTCACCAACCCAGCAGCATTTTCAGAGTCAGAACACCTCTGCCTTTCCCCATCAATCTCATGACTCAGAGATGCTCTAGGACAGGTTTGCACCCTGGACTGAAGCTCCCAGCTTGGACTGAAATCTCAGGGAGACTCCCAAGTGTCCTTCTGATGGCATTGGATTGTGGGAGATGCAGCTCCTTCCCTGGCTGCCCTGACAGCATTGCCCAGAGCTGGGCCCTGGGGACAGCGTCACCCTGAGCCAGCTGTGCCCCCTCCAGAGCCCCCAGGGCCGGGCAGCTGCTCCCAGCCCTGTGCTCTGCAGAGGGACCTGGGCCCGGGGCTGCAGAGCTGCCCCACGGCTCTGCTGCAGCTCTGCCTGCACAGGAGGGGCTGCGCGCCTTGGAGCCCCGGCCCTGAGGGCAGAGGCTTGGCTGGGGCACAGGAGGGAGGGGGCTTGTTCAGAGGGAGGGGCTGCACTGCAGGGGATCCTGTGCACATCTCTAATCTTAGCCTGCCACAGCATTGCTGGGTTTTGTTTTCTCTCCTTCCCTGACCTTCTCTCTGTTTCCTGGAGACTTTCCTCGTGCAGGTGTTTCCCTGTGCCCGATCTCTCCACACCAGCACTCACAGACCCCAAATCTCTGTGCACTCCCTGTGCCCCTACAGCCTGTTTGCAGGGCATGGGCTGGGGGCAGGTTCTGTTTGCAGCTTGGAGAAAGGACAGCTCAGACTGAATCTCATGGGTCCAGCAAAGGTGATGCTGGTCTGGCCATGGGCAGAGGAGTGGCTGAAAGCACATTAGGGATCTCCTGTGAACCTATTGATCACTAAAAGTAACAGTTCAGGTGTCTCAGGCACTTGTCAAAATCCATAATCATCCTTTAATAGTTATCCCTCCTCCCTGCCATTCTCCAATAGTAGGAAACTGAATACAAACTCTTGGGAAATTTCCTCATTTTTATCAAAATCCTTGTCTTGGGAATATTCTGTGATTGATCAGAACCCCTCTGTACATCAGAGCTTCATGAGCATTTCACCTCCCCTGCACCAGAAATACTCAGAGTGGTACTCACAGGGTCTGCAGGCATTGGGATGTTGCAGCTTTAGGAGATCACTGCAGGAGCTGCAGCTGCATTGTCCTGCAGCCAGAGGTTGCTGTGCCAAGGGCTGGCAGTGATTGTGCCCCAGGCACTTCTCAGCCCCTTCCCAGCCCTGAGTGCTTGAAGCTCTCTGTGCCTCTGTGCTGTGCCCGGGCTGGCTGCAGGCAGTGCCCCAGCCCTGCTGGGCTGTGCACAGGAGCTGCTCCTGGCCAGAGCTGTCTCTCTGCAGCTCTGCTGCCCTTGCCAGGAGCTGCCTCTGGGCCAGGAGCCCGGCCCAGCTCAGCAGCACAGACACAGCACCAGGACTTGAATGAGCCCCTGGGGCTTTGTGCTGAGGCCCTGAACATCAGTCCCTGAGGGGGAGCTGAAGAAATCTCTCCAGAACTCTGAGTCAGAATCCAACTCCAAAGTTTCTTTGACTTTTAATGGGTCCCACTGAGGGACAGGACTGAGCAAGTGTCCCCAGGCCCCAGGCAGAGCAGAGAACTGGAGGCAGTGATGGCAGGTGGGGACAAAGAGAAGCCAAGTCTTGGTGCCCTGGGGCACAGCAGGGTCTGTGCCACCAAGGGCTGTGAGGAGACACCTTGTCCTGAGGCCCTGGGGCCTCCTGGCACAGCCCCAGACAGGCTGGGCACTGTCAGCCCCTTGTCCTGCCCTCAGCATCCCCCCCTAGCCCACATCCCAGTGGCCTCAAGGATCTGCTGGAAGGAGTCCCAGGGGAGCCTTGCTCAGGAATGGCCCTGGGGACTCCTGAATGCTCCCTGCAGGGACTGCAGGTTTTTCAAAGGACTTTGGGTTTTGCTTTTGCCTTGGAGTGTCTGAGAGGTCTGTGCAATCATGGCCCCAATTATCTGCTTTAAGGAGTCCCTTGAGGGCTTTGTACTGATACTCAGTGGGGCTCATTAATACTTTGAGATACTCAAGATTTTTAAGGTACTTTGTGTGGAGGCTGGAGAACTGGCCAAGGAAAAGCCTGCTGTACTCGCCTGGAGGACCAACCCCTAAGCCATAACCTCTTGGTTAGGGAGAGCAAAAAGATCACCCCCAAAATCCTTTGTTGCTTTATGTTGATCCCTTGCATTGGTCCTTCCCCTTTGCTCTGCCCCCGTGCCCTGATCCCATTCACTCTAGTGTTCTGTCCTGCCCTTCGAGATCCCAATATAAAGCCCTGCTTTCCCTGCCTGAGTGGCTTTTTGTCCCTGGACCCTTTTGAGGATGAAGCTCAGGAAAGGTTCTCCTTGGAACCCCACATGAAGACCCCGTCTCTCCTCCTGCGTTGCCGGGATCACAGAAGAGCTGAAATCCCTCGGCATGAGCACAGACATTGCCTGTGCCCCGAGGTGTCTTCTTCAAGAAGTTTCTTCGGGAAGGTTGCAGAGCTCTGAGCACCACCTGCCACAACCTGTGGCGCCCAGCGTGCGGCCTCTGCAAAGAGATCCCTGAAGAAGTGTCTCCTGCAGCCTCCCACTGCAGGACAAAAGTCGCTGTTGGCGCAGCCGCTTTCCCCAGGAGAAGCCCTCACGTTTTAGTGGGGGCTGTCCGAAGGGCGACCGGGACCCTCCGAAGACTGAAGAGGCCAAAGAGCTCCCGGAGTAGCGGAGGCCAATTGAGGGGCTGAGCACCTGCCCAGCAGATTTTCATTGACCCAATGGGCAATGGCCCAAAGAGCAACTGTAAGTTATAGATATATATGTATATATATATATATGAGGGTCTTCTGTTTTTTCATTTTCCTTGTTCTGCTGGGTGTGGGAACAAAGTCTAAGGATGGGCAACAACCTTAATCACCCTAAGCTGAGTCCTCCTCAAAGACACGTCTGTTCCAAGGTTGTGGGTGCCCTTGTTGATTGGAGAATTTGTTTTTCTAAGGGAAATTGGAAAGCTTTTGTTCATTTTCTTTCCAAATACTTTGTGAATGTTACAAGGGAATCGGTTTTATTGCTTGAGTTTTGGATGTGGTTGGGATCAAGTTATTTGGTTTACAAATGGAGGGAAATTTTAAAGTGGGGAAGTTTTATCCTCTTTTCCATTTATCCTTATTTTCATTCTATTTATGATTCAGTTAAAAATTTGGGGGAAAATTCAGGAAAAGTTTTTGGTCCCCAGTTCAAAACCACTTCCCCTTCTTCCTGTCCCCATGTACCCAAAACCCTTCCTCACCTGAGGGGCAATGGGCTGGCAGTCGTTGTCACTTGGCCCAGGGTTGCTATCGATCCCCTGACGCCTCCCGATCCCCTCTCTCCCTTTGCCTGGACAGCAAAGCGTCTGCTGCCCTGGACCTTCCCCTCATCCTCCCTCCTGTGCCCCTTTACCCACTTCCCCCTCCTGTTGATTCCCCACTAAACAGTGCCAGCAACGTATCCAGCCCCACCATTTTGTTGCCTCCATTTCCAAGTTTTCCTGCCCTTACACCCCAAAGTGGCCACCTCCCCACCTCTCCTCCTCCCTTTTCTGTGCCCTCCATTGCTCTCGTCTCCCCCCTTCCCCCCATGTTGATGGGTGTACCCACACCAGGGCCCCCCCATTGGTCAGGAATCCCCTCCCCATCACGGACCCCATTGCAGTTGTGTATAAACAGGGGAGAAGGACAATATCACCCAGCTCCTGGGACCCCATCCCCTGCAGGGACACCTCCTCAGCAGAATGTCCCCGGGTTGTCCAGAGCCGTGCCCCTGCCCCAGGTGGGGATGGCGAGCTGGGGGGTGCCCTGCTGCTGCACAGACCTGCAGGGACAGCCCCTGCCAGTGCCCGTCACCAGCAGAGCACACTGCCCCTGGAGCAGGCAGGTTGGAGCTGGGAGACATCCTGCCCCATTTGGGATTTCAGGAGGCAGCACCCACTCGGGGTCACAGGCCCATGGACATCAACACTGGTGAAGGAAAGATCTAATGTTAAAAATATCACCCAGGCAATGCTCTTTTGACAAGTTCTGCTCTGAGTTTTCCTTAAGAAGATCTGAAACATTCAATGTCACCAGCAAAAGCTCCTGCAGTGGCTGAAGGCCAGCAGAGCAGGGCTGTCAGCTGTGAAACAAGTGCTGCCACAAGCAGCAGCTCCCCCAGGGCAGCAAATCAAGAGCTGGGAAGGAGCTGATCTGAAGGCCAAACCTCCTTAGCTCCTTCTGAAAGAGCAGGAACAGTTCCTCATTCCAGTGAGGTGGAATGCTGGGCACCACAGCTCCAGGTGAGGACTGGACACAAGTTTGCTCCCACTGAGTGCTGTGATGGGTTCTGCAGGAGCTCTGGGCTCCTGTGCTTGCCAGGCACAATGAGCAGAGAAGGAGCCAAGTGCACTGATGTGGGAAATGGATTTGTAGAAAGTTTTCAGGGCCTAATAGAAGGCCCACACAGTATGAATCTGTTTATAAACCTTGAGACAAGAAATGCTAACTTAAAAATGCCATGGACTAGGACAGATATTGTTGAGAGAGGAATGGAGCTGGAAAAAAGTTTCAAAAGATGGTCTTGCAAATAAGACTTTGGAAAAATAGAGCTAGGAAAGATGCATTGTAGAGGGACCCACAAGGGGTAGTTTTAAATAATTGGCTTTAAGGCATCTACAACATGGCATGGCAAAAGACTGATAGACCAAGAAACACTTATAATGTACTGTAATTAGGAAATAGTCAGCTTCTGATTGAATTATAACATCTGTATTGTCTCACCCTTCTCATGAGACTGAAAATGGAATACAAGTTTTTAAAACACCTCTCAGTGTCCCCATCTCTAGGTCAAGAAAAGAGTATTATCCAACACACTGACACACCTTTGCCTCGAGCACAACCCAGCCTGGACCAAACACACTGAAAGGTTTCCCCTTTGGGCCATGACTCGAAACGTCAGGTCTGCTGTTTGACAACTCAGGTTGGTTTGGTGTCAAGGAGTTTCCCTCAGAAATACTGGGTTTGTCTTCCTCTGTGCCTTCCCCTCAGCAGCCTTGGGGATGCTCCTGTGTGAAGCCATCTGTCTCACACAGTTTGAGACAACTTAAAACAGGATATTGTGCAATAAGTCATCTCCTCTAAAGTGTTCCCGCAATCCCTTTCCAGCAATAGGAAATTGGTACTAATAGATGAAAGTGGAAAAACCCCAGCAGTTTATTAACAAACAGAATCCCCCCATGACACGCGTTCCAAGAAGGCGCCGGGTTCTCTCTCGGGAAGAACAGGAGCTGTCACGGAGCAGTTCCAGCAGCTGATGGAAGCTCGGTGGCTCGTGCGGCGTTGACTTTCTCCCATGGCAGAGCTCCATGGAACGGTCAGGGCAGGGGAAGCAGCTGGGCTGGAGCCCCTCGCTGTCTTTTCTCCCTGGCGTGGCTCAGCTCACAGACTCTCGGGCTGGGAGCGGGGCCGCTCCGCTTCTGCCGGCACCATGTCCCTGGGCTTGGACAAACAGTTTTCTGCCAGGAGAGCCCTGCACACTGCTCCACAGATCTCCCAGAAAGGCCCAAACCAACTCCAAACACTCTGTCTGCAGCAGCTTTTCACAAAGGGCTGCAGAAATCCAGGACAGCTGCAAGGGAGTGTCGCAAGGCTCTTGTCTTGTTCCTGACAGCAGAATTCTTGATGATCTGATGCAATTTTATTCAAATGTAACAAGAGAGCTGAGATATTTTGTTAAAATATTTCATGAGGAGTAACAAGCCTTGGGAGCATGAGGTACAGGACTGACATGCAAAAGCATGCACATATCCTCCAAAGTAGCCAGTTTAATTGTCCATTTTATTACTCTTGTATTTACTCCACACTAATAAGGAAAACCAAGCTTTTCTTGGAGGCAAAACAGGCATGGGATTCACTACGGTCCCTCGCAGGCTCACCAGGGCTGGCAGTGACAAAGCAGGCAGTCTGCTTCATTGTGAACCACTACAGAGCTACATCCCAATCTGGTTTAAGTAGCGTGGTATTATTAAGAGCTCCTTTTCTGCATGAGATACAAAAAGGAGATCCCAAATGATCTTCATGCAAGCATGCAGTCCAGAACTGGTCCTGCTATGCTAATGAAGCGTTTGCTTTGGCAATTACACTCTTCCCATTCATCTTTGGATGCAGACACTTCAGGTTCTCCCCAACACCCCTGCAAGGCTGGCAGTCGCTGGTTCCCATTTCCTGTTCTTCCCTAGAGATGGTGCAGTGGCTGCTTTGAAACAAAAAGCCCTGAGATCTGGACAGCTCGAAGAAGCATGAAATGCTAATTAAGTGCTCATATTGGTAATACCCAGGTCTGCACTGCCCAGTGCTCTGAAGCAGCAGCAGCAGCAGGACCGTGCATCATTCCTGCTGGTGGATGTTCATGTTTCTGGTGTGCAAGAGCAATGGCTTTGAGGAGGGACAAAAATGCCCCTCTTCAAACAGTGGGTGTGCAAGGAGATGTGAAGTTTCACAGCCTTTTCTAGGATATTTCAGAAAGATCTAAGAGAATATTGGGGCATGGAGTAGGTCCCTAATTTTGTCTCCAGAGAAATCCCCAAAGGGCACATTCACTCTGCTGCTGATGGCAACCCCATAAGCTCATGGACCCGTTTTCCCTGCAACATTCCACCCTGCCTGGGCTTTACTAGGCCAGGACTAGACCCAGAGCAAAGCAAACACCTGCAGCCAGGTGACACTGTGTGACATCAGAAGCTGGCAACCATGAGGACTTTGCTGTCAAAAGGTTACAGTTTGCACTGGGCCCAGAAGTGTTCTTCCCTAAGGCAAAGCACATTGAAATGTGAAGTTTAAAAGCTTCAAATGATTATGAAAGGAAACTGCAGAATCATTTCTGGGAGGGCAGCATTGTCAATGACCATGCAGCCCACCAAGAGCTGGAGCTGAATCCAGAATTGCTTCCTCCAGCTGTGCAGGAATTCATTACACTGGCAAGCACTGGTCCATGGGAACAAATGATCCCCAGGCTCTGGGCTGAATGGCACCCAGGCTGCAGTAGAGATTGGAGGAACCCTTGGCACTTGTTATTGGCCTCCCAGGGCACTCACCCTTCTGCAAGCAAGGTGCAAACAACACAGCTGGACTGCTGTCCTGGGTAAATATACATACAGGTGACTCTGCCAAAGCCATGCATCATTTCCCAGGGAAAGACATGACCTCTTCTTACCTATGGAATTGTGATTGAAGACACCTGTGAGCCAGATCTGTGGGAGATTGCAAAGGAGCAAAGCTTTGGCATTTGGGCACACTTCTCTTGGTTTCTTTGCTCAGGCCTTTGGTGAGCCCAGAACACACCTAGGTAGAAAACCTTTGACTAGACAGGATCTTTTGGATCCATTGTCCCCCAAACAGGTCAACAGGAGACCCTGTTGTAATGCCAAGTAACAAAGAGCAGCACAAATGACAGAAAGAAAACATGGCCAAAGAGGAAGAGGAGAGGCCCAATGAGGAAAGGATGTGGTGAGACACTGGCACATTGAGTGAGCTGCACTCCCATAATCTCTAGGCTAGCAGGTCCTGGTCTCACATTCTCCTTTTGGTTTATTTAAATTTTATTTATTTATTTATTTACTTTTTTTTCATCATCAAAATAAAATATATACAATTAAAAATATGTCATCAAATTTTAAAGACAGAATCAAAACACATTAATTCAAAACTACATCTAAAGATCAGAACATATGTACAGCTTTAACTATGAAGCCTAAGGCATCAATCCTATTCTTCAAACACTCTTCATACAGGTGGCAGCTTCTTCCTGAGCTTGGAGGAAAGAGAGCTCTTCTGGACGGGAGGCGAGGACTTTGTGGGTGAGGGAACATCGGAAGTGTCCTGAGAAAACTTCTCGGTAAGACTGTAACCAGCCAGATCTGCAAAATGGAGACACAAAGTTTAACAGAGGCCACCATGCAAACCTAAAGCAGCTGCAGCTCCATATTTCATGGGACACATTTCCTGGAAATGTCTAAACAGCTGCACTGGGAAACATGCTCCTGCTGGCAGACACTTGAGGCAGGCCAGGGCAAAACCCTGAGCCACTTGCCCAGAGCTAGCACAGGCACAGCCTGGCCTCTGGGCTGCCCTGGGACAGCAGGGAGCCCAGAGCCCTGTGCTCTCCAGGAATGGCTCAGCTGCACATGCACCCTCCTGCTCCTCTGCCTGCCCCACAGCTCAGCAGCCCTGCAGCTCCAGGGGCACTGGCAGCAGCACAGCTCCTTGCAGGGGCACATGCAGGGCACAGCTGTTCCCTGGCAATGTGCACAGCCTCTCTGCGCTGCCACAAGACCCTTCCTCCCAACAGAGACTGGCCCAGCTCCCCCCTCACCTCTGTGTGAGGCTGAGCCATGGTTCCCTTCACCTTGTCCTCCATCTGGAGCTGCTCCAGGCCTCCCATGCCATGACCAGGAAGGGCAATGGAGAGAGCGGGGGCAGATGCAAACCCTTCCTTTGGATTTGGTCATTTTTGGCACAGCTAAAAAGGCAAATCCAGAGGTGTCCAACTCAGCGCTTCCTCAGCTTTCTGGAGAACATCTCGCCCTCACCAGCCCAGCATTTTGGAGAGGTTTTCCCGCACGTGTGCAGGCTTGCTGGCAGCACATTTCTTCAGCTGGGTGCCCATCACCTTGTAGAGGGCAGAGGCGAGCTTGGTGGCCACGGTGCGGACATTGGCGCTCCGCACGGGCAGCGCCTTGTTCTCCAGGAAGGACCAGAGCACGGGCAGGGCGTCGCGCTGGACGACTGCAGGGCTCCTGGCATGGACCCACTGCACAAGCACTGCCGGGACAGAGACACAGCTCCTTAGCCACAACCTCAATGCAAACAAGCATCTACCTCTGCTTTTGCTTCTGGCAAGCCTCTCTGGCCAAGGTCAGCAAAACGGCACACAGAGCCCCTTGATCCAGAAACGGGCAAAGCAGCTGATCATCCTGGAAACAGAACCACCAACCCCTCAGGACTAATTGCTCCAACCAGAGCCTTGTTCCTGTGGCAGACTTTGCACCTTTACTAAATTATTTCACAATCTCTTTCTGCAGGAACAATGAATGAAATGTCCAACTGCCTTTTATTTCCATTAAGAACTTTTCTAACCCCACCCTGAAGATTTGGAACTGCACCACAGAGAGGAAATGGAGAGATTTCTAATGAAAGGGATGATTCCACTTTTGTACCTTTGATGCCAAGTGCCAAATGCCTAATCTGGCTCTTCCCTGTGCTCAGTGGCACACAGCAAAGGGCGGGATTAGAACACACCTCAAAACTCCAGCCCACCAGAGATGGCTGCTGCCTGACAGCTGGATGAGAAACATCAGGGACCAGCTGGTGTCTTTGGCAGAATGCTTCTGGGGCTTCCTACAAAGAGCTGTTTCAAACCTCAGGGTGTCTTAGAGAATTACCCAGACCCCATTGCCGTGGCATTTGGGCATCTCCACATTTAAATGCCACTTCCCCTCTCAATGTTAATGGCATTTTTTCTTATACTGTCCACTGGAATAGGGGCCTAGAGAAAGAAAAATGCTACACAGGGGACTGAAATGTAGCCAAAACACGAGTGTTTTCTCATATTGTCTCTGAAATCTCTCTGCCCATTTTCTGAACTGAACTGTATCAAACACAGACAAAAAGTTACTACCAACAGGCTCCTTGCATGGCAGATTTGGCTGAGAGATCAAAACCTGAAATGCTCTGGAGACCATTCTTATTTTCTGATCAGACAAAATGTTATCTGGCAGCCATTTAATATTCTGTGGTGGAAGAGACTTCATTTTCTCAATGCTGTTAATCCACCAGCAGTCATCAACATTGAAAGAGCTCCTGCAAGTACCCAAAACCAATTCTGCTAAGCAGGAAAGAGTTATGGTACCCATTTTAAAATGGGAATTCATTTGAGTTTAAATGCAATTAAAGACATTGGTGACTACTGAACGTGAGGAACAGCTGTCTGTTCCTACTAAATCTCAGAGAGAACATCTGCTCTTTCTAAAGTACTCCTAATTTATGGTTAATTCCTTTATTTGAAAAAGAGATCAAAAGAACTGCTAAACTAAATTCCCTATTGCTGGAGATCTACTTTATTCAAATGCTCTTTAAAGGGCCTTTGACATTCCCAATTGCTGAACATGCCCTTTTGAGATTCCTAATGAAGACACAAAGTGTATTAAACCTTGCATTCAAAGATGCTGGCATCATTAGCAGTGGATTTAGCCCCAGGTAAAGCAAGGCTATCAATCGTCTTCTCTTCTATATATTGAGATTATCCTTTTTCCATTCCTTGGCTGTTGCTGACATAGCAAGCTCCTCTGAGGAATCAATTATCAGCTGCATTTGTAGCATTTTGGACAGTGCTGGCACAGGCAGACACTGTTTGCACACCCTGAAAGGCTCAGTCCAAGGCCACTTGGACAGCACAGGCAGGGAGCCTCAGCCCTCTGCTTCTGTCCCTGTGCCCCAGAGGCTGCCTTGCACTAAACCCGTGCCTCTGATGCCTCTGTTGAGTTTTGACCTAAGCTGTGACCCCCAGGCTCTGCACGGTTCAGCCTCAAAACTTTCCAAGAGAAAAACAAGAATTCCGTGAGGACAAAACAAACTGATGCCCTGAAAGAGCATTTGCCACCATTTCCCCTCAAAGATCACAGATGTCCCTGAGCTTCCCAGAGAGGAGCCAGCTGGGGTATTTGTAGCCCCTCCCTTTGCTGGAGGTGGTTCTGAGATGCCCCAGTGAGAGCTCAGCCCCGAGGCCGAGCGCTGCCCCCATCTCAGATGCTGCCCAGCTCTGCAGCAGCCAGGGCAAACCTGCCAAATCCACCTGCCTGGGCTATTGGGCAGCAGGGACAAGCTCAGCACCTCCTGATGTGGAGGAGCTGCTCTGCTGTCTGTTCACAGGCATTCCCTGTCAATACTCCCTGGGCAGAGCTCTTGCCTTAGAAGGGGAGGCCATACCTGTGATACGCTCGGTGACATCCAGCAGAGCTTGGCCACTCAGGTGATTCCATTGGTAGCTGAACTCTTTCAGCAGTGACACTTGATCTACAAGGCAAACACATGGTTCTGCTCACTTTTCTCAGGTCATAGGAGAAAGGACAGTGGGGAGGCAAAGGGCAGGGCCAACCCCATTTTATAAAATCAAGTACATTTCTGCTGGGTTTTGAATCCTTTTCTTCATTCCTTCCAGCCTCCTTGGCAGGGTTTTAAATTCCAAAAGAAAAGCTCTCCTTTCACATTTGTAAATGCAAACTTGTCTGCTGTAGCAGGAGCTGTGTTAAAACATTTCACATCAGGGACCTCAAGAGTTCAGTCACATGGAAGCAGTGAAAAGGTTTTGCATCCCAGAGCAAAAAGGAAGAAGCCCATACTTGGGTCACAGAAAGGCACTGAGTCAGGCAGTTCCTGAGTTCACAGAGCAACTGGGGAGGAGAAAGTGCAAACTCCCCTTGAAGACCTGCCTCTTCAACACTCCTTTTTCCAGGCATATTTCCCCAGTGCAGCATTCTCAGAGCTGACATAAATCTGTGTGGCAGAGGAATTTAGAGCAGCCCTTGCCTATGTAGTTAATTGCTGTGGCCATCTTGCCCCATGCAAAACAACATGTGGAAAAAGGCATCATTGACAGCTGGGTTTATACCCATTTGTTCTAAAGAAATGAACTTGGTGAATCATCAGTTCCCCTTTGAAAATAAAAGACAAAGAAGAAAAGTGGAAAATAGGCAGCTGATGCCTCTAATGTAGAGCCTTGCAGGTGGCTGCTCTGCAGAAGCTCTGATGGGTCAGTGTCCCTTCATGCCAACAGCAAAGCTGTTCATTTGGGAAGTCAGACGGGGCCCAAGCAAACTCCAAGCCCCCTTTGCCTCTGAACTGCAGCAAAGCCGTAGCCCAGGACTTGCTCTTCAGACAAGCAGCACAGAGCCAAGGGCTCCTGGGACTGTTGGGAAATGCTGATCACACTCCAGCCTGTTGGGGATGGTGCATAAGGACTGCAGCTGCACAGCTTCTGGTGGGTGTCAGCTGCAGTGTTCCACAGACAAGAGCAGCTGTCAAGGCACTCAGCGCTCTCTTGTGCAGGAGAGACAGAGACGAAGTTGAGGAGAGTCCCTGCCAGGGCTCAGCCTTACCCAAATGAGCAATGGATTCTTCCAGTGCTTTCACAGCTGCCCCACGAACCCTGGCATCCTTTGAATTCAGGTTCTTTGTTATTCCTTCCACCAAACCAATGATCACTGGGTTCAAGGCATCTTTCAGGGCTCCTGTGATTTCAGCCAGCACGTCCAGCGCCCTCTGCTTCACTTTCTTGTGGCTGTCAGATATTCTCAGGACAAAATAATCAAAAATCTGTGAAGAGAACAAGCAACGTGAAAGCTGGATTCAAATGTCCTTGTTTGAAGAGTGGCTGTAGCAGTCAGCAATGTCAAAGATGAAAGTGATCCTTTCTCTCAGGCCAGCACTCGCTTGCACAATTGCACTGTTTTCCTGTGGGCCACTCACTGGAATGGTGGCACAACCTCATGCTGGTTGAAAGATTTTCTTCTGTTTTTAGGAGGTTTGGCTGGGGACACAATAGTTCCTATGGCATTTCTCTCCATCTCTAAATCATTAAATCAATTCCATTTATTAATGCTAAAGAGTACCTTTGCTTTGAATGGAAGCAGATGTTTACAATGCCCGGATTTCTATGCAGTTGCCTCAAGTACTGAGGGCACTTATGATTTTGCCAAAACTATGGCTGGAGGAGATCTGTGTTTTCTTTTGTTTGTCTCAGAGCCTGTGTCTGGAGAAGAGCAGGGCTCTGATCAACTCTTCCAGGATCCAGACCATTTCTCTAAGTAACAGGTGGACTTCTGAAATGTCATGTGCTGTACAGCTCTCATTAGAGCAGGCTCAGTCCCTTGACAGCCTCATTGTCAGGCACCTTTTCCTGGAAAAAGGGAAAAAGCAGCTACTGGGAGGAGAAGGCAGAGATGAGTCCTTTGCTGTTTTCCTCCTTTTCCAAAGAGTAAAAAAGACCCCCAAAAAGGGTGAGCACTGTCTTTACCAAGAGGAATAGGAACAAGGGTGGAAATGAGAAGCCAGAGCTGGTCCTGTGTAAGACAAGATGGAGTATATAGAAGTATTCTTTAAAAAAAAACAACTGGGTTTAAATCAACCAAGCCTGATACTTCTCTTCCCTATGCAAATCCATTTTTGGTCTAGAGAACAATTGCCTTCAGGGGCTGGATTCCCTTCACTTCACCCAACTGGGAGTAGGAGAGAGCAGCAGTTACACCAGCAGAAAATTCTGCCATCATCTGATCAACAGCATCAATAGGCACCTGCCAGACAAATACAGCTGGACTGAAATAACTTGTCCTGAAGCCTGGATCTGAATTACATTTGTCTGGGTAAGAGGGACCAGCATGTCCCAAACAGCCAGGACAGAGCGCCAAGACACACTGAATTAACTTTGCTGCTACAGGCTTAGGAAAGGAGCTAAAGGAAAGGAGCAGTGAAGATACCCTACATACTTGGACAATGTTAGTGGAGATGAGCTGGGGGTTTGTTCTGCACAGGTCTTGGAGGAGTTCCACTCCTTCCATCCTTGTCTGAAACCCCTTGGCTTCCAGGAGATGGTAAAGCTTCTGGAGCAGCTCCGTTTCTTCCACAGCTGGAGGTGACGTGACCTGGGCTTTTGCACGGTGTAGGAGGTGCCCATCAGAGGGAGATTTCACCCTGGAAAATAAAACCAAATGAGGACCTGGTGGTGATCATTATCATAGCATGGCATCCCTGTCGAGGAAATAATTAGCATTGCCTCCATGATTCCAGAAGGCTGAGGCTGATCAATCACTTTATTATACTATACTATACTATACTATACTATACTATACTATACTATACTATACTATACTATACTATACTATACTATACTATACTGAAACTCATTGCCCTTACAGACAGTCTGATACAGACAGACCAGATTGGTCAATTGAATCCAAAACACCATCACCAGTGGCCAATTAAGAAACTACCCTTTGGTAAACAAATCTCCATAACACATTCCACATGTTCACAACAAGAGGTGCAGCAAGTGCAGATAAGAATTGTTTCTCATTCTTTTCTCTGATCTTCTCACAGCCTTCCCCAGGACAATGCCTGGGAAAGTTGTGCCTGCTGCTCTCTGTGGAGAGAGCTGCAGCCACAGACAATACCTTCAATTAATTGTGAGCAAAACATCTTGAGCAGCTTTCCCAATTATGTGATTTCAAGCTGGAAAATCATGAGGCTCTGAAGAACAACGTGGAGACCTCATGACAATCATTATGGCAGACAATCTGCAAGTGACATTCTCAGCACTGCTCACTCAGGAAAACCAAGGATGAGATGCATCTGATCTATCTTCAGATGGCTGCCAGGGCCCACAGGTCACATTGCTTTGTGGAGAAAGAGAGACACTACTTCCAAGTTTAAATGCCTCCTCATATGGGATGTGTGTGTCTTACAATAAGGAAACTCATCACTCTGGAGAAGTGTCTCTACAACCAGGCATGACAATCTGGAAAAGCAGCTCAGATGCATCTGAACAGGTAAACAGGGCCATATTTGAAGGATTCAGAAAATCAGTAACAGAGATAAAAACAGAAGCCTGACATGCCAGAACTACACTCACATTTCATTTGCTTCCCTAGAGACTAGATGCACAGCTTAACAACCCCACTGGGAACAATTCTCCTGATCAACCTGTCTCTTCCATGAGCACAGGAAGATGCTAGCTGTGCTACTGAGGCATGTGGTCACTTTCCTGCCACTGCTGAGCAGGACAGAGCTAAAGAAATCCCCTCTGTTATCAGAGGAGAACAGGTACAAGTAGCTCTGCCAGTGGCATGAAGAGACAGCAAGGAGCAAATTCCTGTCTTAAATGTTGATTGCAGAACAGGGGAAAATAAATCACACATGCTGTCCATCAAGCAAATTACATGAAGGACAGGAATATCAAGACAAAAAGTGCACATTCAGACACCTGTTGACTGAAGTTGTTCAGAAATTGCCTTGCTCCTTACTACTCAAACTTGGTACTGTTTGAGGGTAAGAAAACCATGATTCAGCCAGGCCAAACCCCATGGATGAGAACTGCATCTTTGTGGAATGGCATCTTGCATCCAGACTGAGATTTCTCATCAAAACACCCATCTGAAAAAGACTCCACTCAGATGGAAAAAAAGCCCTGGTTGAATTTACTTGTCCCAAGTCAGGCAGCAGAAACTTGGCCCTCTCCCAGCCTCCACAACACTGCCCTTGCCACTGCACTGCATCGTCTGAGCTGCAACCAATGGGTGTCTTTTTGTCTCTCCATTTTTGTGGAAACCCCTCCAGAGAAGTTGTGTTCAGCACAATGCAGAAGTCGACATTTTTTATCCTAGAGCATTTGTAGGGAAAGGAAACAATCTGTGGCACTGGTCATGTCTTCCAGGAAGATTTTCCTGAGGAAGAGACATGTAAAGCTTGTCATGTGCTTTGTCTCATCTGAAACAAGTGCTCAGTACTGTTTGCTAGAAGACAAAAGTCCCAATTATGGTGGTATTTTTTGGTATGGTTAGGAATTGGGGAAGGGTCTTCTTCCTTCTCAACTCCATGCTGCAGTGCCTTTGGGATGTGGCCTGCTGGCCGTTGTTTGTGCAGCCCTGGTATTTCTACATGAGGCAGAAAGTGCAATTGCATTTCCAGCCAAAAGCCCATGAGGAGTGGGGCAGCCGGAGCTGTGCCAGACACAGGCCAGCAGCTGTGCCGCGAGAGGGTTTTGGTTCCTGCCCGGTGCAGCTGGTGCATCTCTTCCGTGACTGCCTCCCCTTCCCAGGTGCCCGGGGATAGCAGGTGCAGGGTTCTGCAAGGGCTATGGAACAGGGTGGGGATGTCTGCTGGCAACAGAGTGCAGCGGAGAGCAAACAGCCCAGGATGTTCCTGGAGTGTGTGACAGAGAACTTGTGACACAGCTGGTGACTGAGCCAGTGAGGGAAGGCACTGCTGGACCTGCTGTTTGTGAAGAGAGAAGGGCTGGTGGGTGACAGGAGGGTTGGAGGCGGCCTTGGGCTCAGTGCTCACAAAATGCTTGTGTTTGATTCCCAGAGAAGGAAGGAGAGACGTTGGGGAAGTGTTTACCTGCAACAAATGGTGAATTTGTTAAGCTTTAACAGGCGGTGCTGAGTCATACCTTCCCTCACACCAGTGGTTAATGTGTGCAAGTGGATATCTTAGCCTTGAGAATAAAGACAGTGGGCCTACTGAGGAGGTAGCTGCAATGCATTCAAGGAGAAGAAGGCTCTTAACCATGGAAGGAGAATTTGAGGAATGGGATGTTCACCACATGACCAGCAGAGACCCTCAAGAGACCCCTACTCTAAATGTCAGTAATTTTGGGGAAGTGATTTAAACATGTCAAATACTTTGTGAGAATGTTTAGCCTGTGAGTTTGAGCAAAGTAATGAATAAAAGTAATGAAAGGAATGTCTTAGTTCCATGGATACACACACGTGGGTGTGCATGTTTCAGGGAAGTGATTCCCCACGCACCCAGCACTGAAATAAAGTAATGCCTCTTTTCTCACACTGAGCTGGCAGTGTGGATCGGGCCCTGCTCGGTAACTTTCATTTTGGTCATTTCTATTGAAGCATAAAGAATGGTTGAAATGAGATCTTTTCCAGCTGTTTCCATCTTGTTTACCTTTTGGGGGACCAAGGTTCTGTGCTGCAGGTGAGCTGGGTGTGTGCAGAGCAGTGCAGCCCCAGAAACCCCTTGGTTTGCCCAAAGGTTGCCATGCCTTGCTCCCAGGTGTGCCCAGCTCTGGCAGGAGAAGGAGCCTGCAGCGCAGTGGGCACCGTGCCCTGCCCAGCCGGGGCTCTCTGGCACAGAGCAGCAGCAGCGCCAGCGCCGTTCAGCTGCTCCTGCCTTGGCTTCCCTGGGACACAGGAGCCTCTGGAAATCAGCACCGCCAGCCGCGTTCCCAGCTTGGAGCAGCTGCTGCTGGCGGGCAGATGCTGCCAGTTCCACTGCTGCCAAAGGGGAAGAAAGGCAGAGCAGGGGAAGAGATGTACATACACAGCAGCCCTGGGAACATCCAATAAACATGCAGATATATGGGGTGATTGGTTAGGAATTACTTCAGCTGCTATGCCAATAGTGCTTTCTCTCCTGGTTCTGTACAATGCTTTGGGCCATTTTCTTGGTCTGGTTTCCTTTGCTTGGGTCCCATCTGAATGCTCACTTGGGGTACAGGCTGTAGGTGCTTGGGGCACTCTTGGAGTTCCTCTTGGATCCCTTCAACAACAGGGTTTGGCCCACGGGGGGAGTTTGTCCTGCTTTGTGTCAGAGGAGAACTTCCGAGGCCATTTTGTGTTTGCTGTAGGGGAGGTTGGTTACTGCTTTGCATAAATTCACAGACTAACATGCTTTGTGATGCTTTGCTTTGTCATACTTTGCTTTGTGATATCAGGGCATGGTTGCCACATCGTCGTGGTGACATCAGAAGGTTGCCTTGTTGCACGGAAGGCCTCAGTGCCAGAGCAGCCCTAGGGCTTGCTGAGATCAGGAGCATCCTCCTGATTGTGGCCTTTGTCAGTGTGTAGCTGCACACTGACAGGAGTCTTGGCTTTTGTAGTGTTGGGGTAAACTTGAACAACAGTGCTACAATGATTGAGCAACTCGCTGCTGCAGTTTGCACCATGTATGGCACTGTTTATTCCGCCTATTTCATGACTAGCCTGGCAAGTAAGTAGAGGTTTCAACTCTATTTAGGTTAGGGTGTAAGCTAACCTGGCTTTTGCATGTCTTCCTGCTCTTTCTTAGTGACTGGGTTGATTTTGAAAGAGAAAGAGCATTAGGATGCCAGTGGTTTGGTAAAGCTCCTGTCAGGGCGTTCAGCTAAAAAGGGGGTGCCTGTAGCCACAGGGGCAGCATTTGCAAGGGAACCTGCAGGGCTTCCGTTCCCTCCAGGGAGAGTCTGTGGCAGCAGAGTCTGTCATTTCCTCAGTTTGCTGGATCAAGCAGGACAACTTCCAAAATGCAGACTGGGAGGCCTTCTCAGAAGGCCTTCTAAAGACTTTGTAGTTCTCCCCAGAACTGAGGGACAGCTTCTTTTATTCTAAATTTTGTATTGAAAGGATTTGACTGTCTATTTTGACCCTTGACTGAATGCTAAAATAGTGATTCCCTTTGCAGTGAAGTGCAAACTCTAAAGCCATGAGTGTCTGCTCCTGAGCCCTGGAGCTGCTGCTGTGCTGTTTCACAGTAGAACTGCCACAGCTCAGGGGGATTTTGGGGAAGCTTTTCTGGGTGACTGTTTTCAGCAACTTAATGGGAATTAGTGCATGCAACTTCTGTTTTTTAAAAAAGTACCTGAAAGACAAGAGAACAAGAGCTGCTTTATCTGTTGAACAGAACAGAAGCATTGAGTGTTGAAGAACAATTTGCGTTTTCTTGATCACGTTTGTATTCATTTACTGGCTAAACAGGCCGAAGTGTAGGCACAACCAAGATTATTGTCCTGATCTCTTGCTGGCTGTGTGAAAGAAGTATGTCACGTGGAGGGATGTTGATAAAGAAAAATACTCTCTGTTTGGGTTGACTTCTTCTCTTCTGTGGGATTCAGCAGCCCAGGCAGTTTTCTCACAGCCCTTGTTCATTTTCCCTTGCCCACTCCAGATCACATGATCCGTGTATTCAGAGGTGCTGATCCTGAGGTGAGTGAGAAAGGAACATTTCATGTTCCTGGTGCTTAAGAATTGTAGAGCAAGCTGTGAGCTTGGCCTGTGGCCGCAGAGTGTAGAGGGCCAGCTGGGTAGGCTGAAAGAAAATCCATTTCCATGTCTGCAGCAGCAATAACAAAGGCATCGCTGGCTTTTTCCTGATTTTCCATTTCAGAACTTTCAAGGAATGAAAAGCTCATTTTGCAGAGAGAATGTTGCTTCTTGATAGTAGCCAGGGCATAATGTCTAATTCAGAACTATTAGCAATTCTGTTGAATTAGCCCATTTAAATTCAGTCACAGTGACTTAGAATCCCATTGTTCTCAAAGTTTCTGATTTGTCCTTAGTACAGCTGGTTGTAGAAATAGAGCTGAATAGAATAAAGTGCTGAATAGAAATAAGGTTATAAATTATAGGTAACTTTCTGTCCCTCACACTGCTGTCTGTCCACAGATCACAGAACCAACAGCAGTCTCTCCTCTGGCTCCCTCTGCTCATGGAGAGGAGGCCAAAGAGGAGGCAAATGAGGTGGATGAGCGCCAGCCTCCAGCTGTGGTCACACCACAGCCTGACCATTCTGAGCCAGTAAGTGCCAGTTGTGTGTGCTGCTGTCTTTGGTGCAAGGCAGAGCTGCAAGTTTCTGACCAGCCGGCACTTGCTGTTGCTGGCTGAGGATGCTGAGTGCTGGAGTCCTGCCAGGACCTGGTGATTGCCCCCAGCCTGTGACAGCTGGACAATGGGCTTTGATCTGTCATGCTTAGGCAGCAGCTTCCTGGCATTTGGACAGGGGCCAGCCTGGAGCATGAATGCTGCCTGATCCCAGAGCAGGGAGCATGTCAAAGACACTGTGCTCAGCCTTGTCAGATACCCAGGGGACACTGTGGCGTGGAGGGACCTGTCCCCCTGCACGGACTGGCCAAGTAGCTGCAGGCACAAAAAAATGCTGATCTGACCACACAAGCTCTTTGTGGTGCTTTGTCCCCACAAACTTCTTGGGTGTGCTTACTTGGGACTATTTCAGAGACACGCTGGGGATGTAGAGCTGCTGCTTGAAGTCAGGGATTTTGGTGCCTTTGTTGTCAGGTTGCTCTTCTGCCTCTTCAGGCAGAGCAGCCAGTAGCAGAGCAGATAGGTGCTCTGAGTCTGCCTGTTTCTTGGTCTTTGATAAGCTGCAAGGAGATGACTGTGTTGTCCATGAAGCTGGGGGGGGCATTCTTGTCTAGTGTGGCAAAAGAAACAAAGTGAGTAGTTCTGAACCCTTCTTCTGAGGCAAAAACCAGACATTGCATGTGTCTGTTGATACCTTCTATTGTGTAGTTTGCTTTGAAAACTGCATTGGAGCCTGGAGTGGGAGCAAAGCTGCAAGTCCTTGACTGCTGTCTTGTAATGCTAAAACCAGGATGTACACCTTGCAATGATGCCTGCTGTATCTGAAGTGAAATGGGCACCTTTGTGGCTGGGGAGCTGCGTGGGCCAAAAGGACGCAGGGCTGGCGGCCTTGAGCCGCTGAAGATGAGGCAGCGTGTGGCCAGGGGGCCAAGAAGGGCCAGGGCACGGTGGCCGTGTCAGCAGCAGGGGGGCAGCAGGAGCAGGGCAGCGAGCGTGGCCTGTGCTGGGCAGCGCTGCGGCCACCGCTGCAGTGCTGGGTGCAGCTGTGGGCCCTGGGAAGCAGAAAGTCCTTGAGGGGCTGCAGCGCGTGCACAGAAGGACAGGGGAGCTGGGCAAGGGGGTGCAGCACAAGGCCAGCGAGGAGGTGCTGAGGGAGCTTTAGCCTGGACAATGGGGGCTCATGAGGGACCTTCAGGCAGACTTCCATAGATCCCTGCCTTAGATCCAGAGATCCAATGCTCAGCACAAGGGCTGTTTCCCTGCCAAACATCCCTTCACTGCATCCAAGTGCTTTAGACACTGGAGTAGGTAACACTTTCATATTTTGTTTGTTTATTTGTTTGTTTGTTTGCTAGAAGGAGAAGCCTTGTGTAATTTCTCCTTCTCCAGGGAGCAAGGGAGCTTTTTCTCAATCTTTCCTGCCCTTTTCCAGCACTGGTGGAAACACATCACTTTCAGGTTAACGGCTCCCGTGTCTTTTGGCAGCCCAGGGAATCAGTGTGTGTTGTATTTGGGAATTGAGCAGGAAATCAATGCCCTTGCATTCCAGCTGGTGCTCAGAGATTAGAGGAGCTGGGAGGGGCTGGGCTGCATTTCTGATTCCAGCCACTTTAGCACCATCAGTGTGCTCGAGTCCAAGAGAAGAACTTGCCCGAGCACAGATGCACAAAGAGTGCAGTTCCCAGTGCAACGCTCTGGGTCTGATTGCATTCCATAAGGACCCACACGCTCCAGATTCCCCAAGAGTGTGGGTTACTGAAGCAACAGGAGAGCAAGTTCAGGATGGCTGCAGATCGGGGCACTGCTACCGAGTGTTGATGTGTGTAGCGACAGAAAGGACAGTATTGATTCAGGGGGACCCCCCACGTGGTGAATAATGTGCTTTGACTCTATGATTTAGAAGGTTAAACAAATGCTTTCTTAAGCTACGTTATATCACACTAGTACTATATTAAAACTATACTAAAGAGATACTATACTAAAAAGCTACTAAAGAAAAACTTGTGACTGTCTCCAGACAGTCATGACACAGCTTTTATCTAATTAGCTAATCAAGCTAAACAACTATCACTAAAATCCAATTAACAAATCACTTTCAGTAAACAATCACTAGAACACATTCTACATGTACTAAACAACAAGAACAGCAAGTAGAGATAATAATTGTTTTCTCTTCTTCTCTAAGTTTCTCACTACCTCCCCTTAAAAAAAACCTAGGAGAGAGAATTATATCTCTCTGTGTTCAAAGAATGTAAATACCACAGTACAGTAAAGAGAGATTATAAAAGTGAGATCTGTCTGTCTGTCTATCTATTTGAATCTTCCTGGCTCTGCTCCAAAGCAGTGGAAGATGCAAAGCTCACCTAAAGGCATCCCTTCAGGAGAGGAGTAGAGACAAGTTCCATTGACTGATCCTGAGCAGGCAGAGATGTTTCCCCCTCCAGAGATGGTTGTTTTTTCCCCTCATGTTTTCCTACTCCAGCCTTTTCTGACCTGAAGCCTTCTTTTTATCCTTTAAATTTTTGCATGTCCTAAGGGAGTGGAACTATCCCATGCTGTAGTTGGGGTCTGGTGACTTTGCCCATACATGCATTACATGACACATGGTTTCCTTCGCTGGCATCCCCAGGGCTGTGTAAGTGCATTTGTTAATGGGGCCTTATGAGAAACTCTGTTACTGCTGGTCAGAATTCTCAGTTGACAAAAGAGGGAGAAGAAACACCTTGGTCCTCCTCCATATACTCAGATGGCCATAGAGGTTCTCTGACTTCCATCAGAGATCTTTGCATGCATCCTTATCTCCTGAATGACCCATTTTCTAACAAGAGTGTAGATGTCAGGAAGGAGGAATGCTGGTGCAGGCCTGAAGGGAATGTGAACTCCAGAAGTGTCTCTCACAAGGAGTGAGCTCACCCAGGAAGCCACCTGCAGGGCCAGGATGGAGCTGTGGGACAGGGCGGGGTGTCAGTCACCACTGAAAGACAAAGAGGACATGGCAGAAGCAGAGGGAGGCCCTCACCAGACCCTTGAGAAATGCCACACCTTCCCTGTCAGCTGCCTGAGAGGCTGTTGGAGCTTCAGCCCCAGATGGCCCCTGATTGTAGGGCCAGGGTCACTTTGGAATCTGTGCCTCCCCACGGGCAGAGAAGGACCCAGCAGAGCAGCAGCACAGTGCTTTGGGAGCATGTGAGCCCAGCAGTCTTTGAGTCTTGGCCCACAAAGGTCGTACGGGAAGGTGAAACCCATCTTCTCTTGCTTTCTGTGCAGGTGCTTCTAGAGAAAGAGCAGGAGCAGACTGCCTTATCTGAGATGCCATGCCAGATTCAGGGAGAGCTGTTCCCTGCCCGAGAGCAGGAAGAGCAGCTCAGGCAGCAGGTGGAAGAGCCACAGGAGAATGGCCAGGTAAGCCTGACTGGCCAGGGGACAGAGGGAAGGGCAGGAAGAGGGGCATAAACCAGAGCTCCTGGGACTGAGGAGGCCAGGAAGTCCCACAGGCACTGAAAGGACAGAGCCTTGGAATCTGCAGAGACCAGCACCGGGACAGGATGGTTACAGTGGAAGCAGAGCTGGGGAGGGAAGCAGAAAGAAGGGGCTGAATAAATGTGATTTTGAGGCTAAAAGAGGGAAAAGCTGATCTTGATGGCAGCTCTCAGTCACTTGCTCTGCTTTTGTGTGTACAGAACATCAAGGCAGAGCCACAAGCAGAGCTGCCTGAAGCTCAGAGTGACATCATGGCAGCAAAGAGGAGGAATGAAGACATCCAAGAGGAGAAGAATCTCCCTATGCAGAGGGGCAATCAACAAAAACAGGTGAATGAAGGAATGGCAGCCACTCCACTCATGAAAGAGAGTCCTTTCCGTTGTTGTTTACAGAAAATTGATGAACAGGTGCAGGCACAGCTGCAGGAAACTGAGGCTAGGATCAAGGCAAGGAAGAAGAGGCTAGACGAAAAAATTAAAATCACCAAAGAGAAAATTAATCGCCTCCTTCAGGAACAAAAGGCTCTAGAAAAGCAAGTGAGTGAAACAGCAATAGCCACTGCAGTCACCCAAGGGGTGGTTTCTGCCCTCCTTGCCTTTCCAGTGCAGAGCAGCAGGGGGTGGGTGATGCCTCTGAGGCCATCCTGATGAGGCCTCTGTCAGAGCTGCTCTGAAGGGCACTTCCTGGTCTGCTGAATCTCAGCTGATGCTCTAGACAGTGGCATTACTCCCTTGGCCATTTAGCCAGCACTCATCCGAATGAACTCCTGCTGGCTTCTTCCAGGTGACCTTGTTTCTTGAGGTGTTTTTGCAGGTGAACATGGTCACTCACATAGATCTGGAATACGAGCTACAAGCTGTCTGTATCCCTTGTGAATCTGCTCCTGTCCTTTTCTTTACTTTCTTCCCAGTCGATGACTCCTGGCTGACGGGGACAAGCTGTAGTCTCTGACTGCTTTGTTCTCTTTGACTTGAGGTGGAAGTGTTGCCATCCTACCTGGCAGCCTGCAGAGAGTTCCAGCAAATGATGGGCAACCAAGAGCCCCGAGGCTGGCATGAGGCCCAGGAACTGAACCATCCAGAGATGCTGCAGGATGAGCACATCCCGAGGAAGGTGCAGAAAAAGAGAATTTCATGGCAGGAGGTAGAACATTAGAATGAGGAGCTGCAAATGTATCTGCAGACCTAGGAGGGGGAAAGGAGTCTTTGGGAGGAAGCGGAGGGGTCGTTGCTGCAGTCATCCTTTAGAACAAGAAACTGGCTATGACCTCGAGTAAAACCAGCCTTTGGTTTTGACCATTTGGTTTCACAAGTGGACATCCAAAGCAATCCAGTTGAAGAGCTCTGCATGTGGCTGACAGCAGCTTCCTAAGGGCTTACATTTCAAATGGCAATCTCTCTTGCATTTCAGGGCAATCTCTGCCACACCTTCCTGACATAAACTCATTTCTTGTCTCAGACCTACACCGACTCTGACACTGAAGCTGCTGCAGAAGCAGCAGTGCCATCCCAAGGAGCCTTTGCTCTCCAGCTGAAGAAGTGGGGCCTGAGCACTTGGTTCACCTCCCATGCTGACCCAGCTGCTGCTCAGCAACAGGAGATGGCGGGTGACTCCCTGGAGCAACTGAGTACGTCTGGTATCTTTCTTATCTGAGGGACAGTGTATTGTGTGCATGTGTCAGCATAGCTGTACCAAAGGGTTCTCCTCGGTTTAGTGTCACAGAAGTGCTGGCGTTGCTCCGAGGCAGCAAGAGAGAGCTCTGGGTGTTCCTGCTGCCTCTGAGGGCAGCTTAGACTGGCTGGAGTTTGCCTGGGCTTCCCTCTCTGCCAAAGGCAGAAGCAGGCATTGTTCCTGGATCAGCAGAAGGCTGTGACTGCTTGAGTCCTAGCCACTGGCAGAATCCCTGCTGAGATCAGTCTCTAGGAGAACACATCAAGCCCTTTGTGATTCTGCAGCACAACCCAATGAATCTGCTTCTTGCCCTTAACAGCTGCCAGTGCTGTGCTCTCAGAGAAGATCTGGTAGGGTTGAGAAGAGAGCCCAGTGGATTCTGTGTCTACCATCACCTGTTGGGACAAAAAGGGCACTGATCTGCGCCTCGGTGTGGCTGATCTCAAAGCCCATCCTGCTGTGTCCTGAATGGGGGCAACAGCTTGTACAGGGCTCAGGCTCACTCTGGTTTCTTCCAGTCAGTGCCTGTCAGTGCTCATGCTTGGGCTTTGCCAGCCTTGTTGTGGTCGCTGCCCTGCCCCTGAGGGCTGGTGGGAGTGCAGAGGCTGGAGCCTTCCTTAGCTGGGAGGGTCCCGCTGCTGCCCGGCTGCTGCAGCGCGGAGCTGCCTGAGGCAGCAGCCCCTTCTCTGGGCCGGCTGCTGCGTCGCACGGCCCGGACTCACAAGAGGGTCAGCATCTCCTCTGGGCAGCTCTCTGTGTCACAGGGCGCCTGAGGAGCACTGCTGTCCTCTGTGCCCATGCCCGCCGTGCCGAGTTGGGAGGATGGGGACGTGTGCGGTGCCGAGAGGGCGAGTGCAATGGGAGCGACTGATCCGCGCTGTCGGGGTGGAGAGAAGCGGCGTGGTTCTTCACGCGGGGCACGGGCAAGGGCGTCTTTGAGCTCAGCCTGCTCATAAAGGGTGAGGGCCCTGATGCTGAAAGCCCCGTCGGGATTGCTTCTAGCATGAGCTGCTCTGGTTTACAAACGCAGAGGCATTCTTCTGGCAAACTGCTGCAAGCTGGAAAAGATGGGAACACTTGGCAATAATTCCTCCTGTTCTGAACTTGACATCTGTTCAGAGGAATTGATTCTAGATGTCCAGGTGCATTTAATCTTAGCAAGTAGGAAACCTTTTCTAAATCTCACAGTGTTTATTCCCAAGAAAACAAAGGCACTGTTAGTTCCAGCTCTCCTTAATGTTTCTAGATGACAAACTTACTTGCCTTGGTAGGTGTTCTCTTCTGGTCTCAGTCTCTGGATGTATCTCCCTGTGCTTCCCTGTGTGTCTGCTGTCAAGAGGTCTCTCACTTCAAAGGATGCTAGAAATCAGTCTCTGTGCCAGCCACTTGTGCTGTGGACCTGCTGTTCTTTTCTTGTTGTTCCAGTTCCTGTTCCTGTTGTTCTTAGCCAGCTGTCCACAAAGGGAGGGCTCAGAGCCCCAGACAGTGGGGCTGCCTCTTGTATCTCCTAGAAGCTGGGATCTCTGCTTTAAAGTGAACATCTTGCATTTTGTTTCCCTCAGGGAGAATGGCGAAGATGGAAAATCCTATTATAAAATACATTGAACTGGAAAATATTGGCAGTGGGTGAGTCCAAGCAATGTTAATTTTACCAAACTATGCATCAGGTGTTTTGCTGGTGGAATAGGTATCAAGTGTGAAGTCAGACAAGCTGCAAATGTGTTCAGGCACTGGGCTTAGATTGTCAGTGCTGATCAGAATTTCTAAGTGTGCTCAGAAGGCATTGTCAAAGACATCTCCATGCTTCCAGTGTCCTGCAGGTCTTAGGCATTTACAGCACAGATCTCCTGCGTGGGCTGGCTTTCACTGCAAGATCTAAATGGCTTCTCCTTTCTCTGCTTCTCTTTTGTTTCTAGGACTTTTGGAGATGTTTGTAAAGCACTCGACACTGCCACAGGAGGAGAGGTAACTGTCAACAGCACCTGCAGACTCTGCTGCACTCGAGGGCTTTCCCCTCTGGTGTGAGCTGTGGCTGGAGCTTTGGGCAGAGCTGTGCTGAAAAGGCACAAGAAGCACAGACTGGTGCCAGCCCACAAAATGCATTTGGGACTTTGTCCTCCTCAGCTGCCGGAAGGAAGGCACGGAGGGCAGCGGTTCCTTTCAGAGAAGGACGCGCTCACTCGCTCTCCATTGCTGAAACAAAGGTGGTGCCTTCGAGCACCTCACTGCTCTTTGGGCTACAGCTTCAGAGTCCTGAATTCTCATTTCTGGCTGCCAGCAAATACATCTGAAAGTTACTGGTGGTTCCTTAGCCACCTGCTGCACTTGGGAACTGCACACAGGGAGAGATCTGCAAGGCGTCCCTGAAAGCCCTAAGCCCTGCCCATAGCCCAGGATGTATCCACAGAGTTTTAAGGCATGGATTGCTTCTTCTCAGTCGCAAACAAAGCAGCAGAGAGTGTGGTCAGAGCTTTGTGGGTGATAACTGAGACACTGCTGTTACCAAGTGGTCAAAGCAAAATGTCAGTGGCCCCACGTGTCCTGTAACTGGCTCCCAAGGGAGCAGAGAAATGGGCTGTTGGAACGTCAGTTCCTAATTACTGCAGTGCCTAATCACAAGGCAGTTTGGCACAGCTCAGCTGTGTCATTGCAAAATCACTCGCTCCATGTGCCTTGTGGTCTCGTGCCACCAACCTCTCAAGTTACTGATTTTCAATGTCATTTTAGGTGGTCATAAAGAAAATACATCTTCAAGGACTGAGGAAGAAGGAACTAAAAGTCAATGAACTCATGGTCATGAAGGTGAATAAGAATCCCAACCTGGTCAATTGTTTAGACAGGTGAGTTGTGCTTTTGTCCCATGAATGTTTGTTCACATATTGCAAACATGCAAGGTAAAATCCCACTTTGGTCACTGGCAGAAAATAGAGCTGTAATTATTGGCTAATTATTATTGCTCTTTTCATCTCCAGTGGATGGGAAGAGATTGCATTTTGTCTGCATGAGTCTTCGCTGGCACATGGTATTTGAAAATTGTTCAAAAACCCGGATGAGTCGTGTCTTACTAAATCAATGATCTCTATATTCACAGCCACCACTTTGTTTTGGAGCTTGATTTTTTTCAAGTGTCTTCTTAGGTCCAGGTAAACTAACAAGGATTTCCCTTGGATTGTTGCCACTGTTTTCCATTGCTATGCATGCCAGGAAGACTAGGTGCTTTTTTTCCAGAAACACCATGCGTGACAGGTTTTTTATCTGGGCTGTTACTAAACTGCACATTTTGCTTGCTGCCCATCTAAGACATCTCCTTTTTCTCAGCTGTGCCTTTCTCCTTGAGACTGCACAGATGGCAAACAATGCTCAGCCAAGAGGGAATGTCTATTCCTTTATTTTGTCTTTGTCTCAAAGGGACCTGAAAAGAAGAATCAACCTGTCTTTTCCACACAGCAACCTAGCCATGTACATTCATCTCCACGCCCTTGTTTCCTTCTTTCAGCTACCTTGTGGATGAGGAGCTCTGGCTGGTTATGGAGTACATGGATGGAGGCACTCTGAGCAATGTCATCAGCAAGACCTACCTGTCTGAAGATGAGATGGCAGCCATCAGTCGGGAGGTCAGCAATCCCATCCGTGTTTCCAAGGGCTTGGGCAGGATTGTCTGGGAAACAGGGGCTCAGAGCTGGAGTGATTTCCTGTGCCAAGCTTTGTTTCTGTGTTGCTGCTATTCTATGGGCAAGTAAAAGCATCTCAAGTGAAAGGCCTGCCAGTGCCCCTGCACTCCCTGTACTCAGTGCCAGTACTCTTATCTCCTGCTGTTGTATTCTCGCTCTGTCTCTTGTATTTGTATTTGCTGTTCTCCACCTTGCCTCTCTAAATGTTTGCCTGGAGTCTGTCTTCACTGCATTCCTTGCCTGTAAAAGCAAAGGTGCTGGTGGCAGGATTTGAAATGATCAGCAAAGAAAAAAGACTCATGTCTCACAGTCCTCCGCTGAAAAGGATAGTAGTGCAGCCAAAATGCTCTTTGCTCCCGGAAAGTGACTGGTGGGATACTTCCAAGCCTGTGCTGAGGCCAGCAAGAAAATCTTTGTCATGCAGCCTCCCACCCAAAAGTGATCCACTTCACACCAAAGGGAGGGACCCTTCCTTTCAAAACCCCTCCTTTGTCCTCTGCATGGAAAAAGCACGTCCACTGCAGCAGGAGTCATCCTGGCTGGTTTGCAGGGCACAGCCTACAACAGCAGGTGCTGTTGCTCTTTCAAAAGCTGACGTGCCTTTCCTTAGAAAGGTCCTGCTCTGCAAGTGTTGGAGCAGCAAGCTCTTCCTCTCAGTGGCCATTACTGTTCTGCCATTACTCCCCATTCCCCTGGAGAGGGAATCTTTTAGATTCTTTGTTTCCTTTCTTGTGTGATGAAATCACATCACTCATTTTTGCCCTCCTGTTTCTGTTTTCTCGCTCAGTGCCTGCAAGGACTGCATTTTCTGCACTCAAACCGCGTCATCCACCAAGATGTGAAGAGCTGCAACATCCTTCTCAAAACCGACGGCTCTGTCAAGCTGGGTCAGTATATTCTTGGTCAGGTGCAGCGTTCCAGGGATGTGGGTGTGGGGCTGCTTGGAGTGACTGCCAGCTCCCCAGAAATGGTGCTGGTGGCAGTGCAGGGACCCCTGCTGCGAGCTGAAGGCACAGTTGCAACGTGCACAGAGGTATAAGGAACCACAAGCAGTCAAGAGTGGCGTTGCTCTGTGTGTGTCCCTTCCAGACAGAGGGAGCTACAATCTAAAGCTTCAGGGGCATAAAGTCCACTGCTGTGAGCAGCATTAAGAAACCTGGGTTTTTTTGGAAACGGCCAATTCCATACTCCCTTGGCTAAAGCCCCAAGGAAATCGAGCGTGCACAGTTCTCCAGGAGATTCAACAGCACATTCTTAGCCTGAGAGTGGGGAATTCTTTTGCTTTATTTTCTAATTGGAGCTGGCTTTCATGGTTTGTTGTTTTCTCCACAGCTGACTTTGGCCTCTTTGCTCAGCTCACCCCTGAGCAGGGCAGGTGGAGCTGCGTGGCCGGCACTCCTGGGTGGCTGGCGCCTGAAGTGGTGACAGGTCAACCATATGGCCCCAAAGTGGACATATGGTCTTTGGGAATCGTGGGCATCGAAATGGTGGAACGAGAAGTTCCTCACTGGAATGCAACTCCTGTCTTGGTAAGGTGCAAATACTCACTGATCCCACTGTCTTTCTCACCTGTCCCATGTTCTGTGTGCCATTGGACAAAATCCCATTGCCATCTGCTGGCACCACTTCCACCAAGGTCTCCTTCTAAAAATGCCCCTGCAACACATCAGCATCTGCTGTAGCTTTGGTTGTATCAGAAAGGGAAGTGGCAGTTCAGAAACCTAACCAGTTCAGAAACCTGCCATTTTGGCCTCCAGCCATGCCTGACATTTCTCACTTGTTTTTTGAACAATGTTGGAACTCTGTTTCTGAAGGACAAGAATTTTTCAGTGGAGAGGGTAGACATGTGATAAATATCCTGAGAAATGGAGGTTAGACCTTCCCAGTTTCAATTTTATACAAAACATAAGAAAACAAGGAAAAAGAAAAGTAAACAAAAAAGAAAAAGAGAAAAAACCTACTACCAAAGCAATGCCCAAGCAGTTCTGCTTGCTTTCTCATTTTTTAAACACAGCTCTTCTCTTCCATTCTCTAGCATCTTTTCCAAATGCTGTGGGTCTTTGAAACTTTCAGGCTTTCAAGTCATCTGTACATGGTTCAGTCATGTGTGTGGGTGGCCTGGATAAGTTTAGGATGTGTTTTTCTCCGACTGCAGTTAGAATTGTTTGCCAAACCCTTGGCTGTTTCTTGGTACTTTAACAAGTTGATGAGCTTGCAGGCAGGTGCCTGGGCTGGGATCCAACGTGGGCAGTTGACACCGGTGCTGTGTTTCTTTACCACAGGAGCAGGGCCATCCCTGGCCTGCACAGTTCTAATGACAGGGAGGACTCCAGCTTCCCACCATGGCCAGTGGCTGAGCTCAGCTGAGAGTCAGGATAAAACCCTCTTTGTCACCTCTGGTGATGTGGGAAAAGGAAAGAAAGCCGCATAAATTATTTGTACACAAGGGGAGTGCATTGCCATTTCTGGATTTGAAATTCTCCTTTGGGTTAAAGAGGATAATAGCAAAGTCTCTTTGGTCACCATCTATTTCAGTGCCACAAGCACAGAGTTATCGTTACAGTGGTGGGCATTTTTATGGAGACTCCAAGGCCTCTTGCCATTCATATTTTTGTCTATTTGAGATGGATTCTGCAAGTTGAGGTTTGAATAGTTCCAAGTTGGTGTCCTATGTTTCTAAATACCATCTTGCAAAAGCAGAATGAGCTCTGTCCCTCTGACTTGTCAGCATGTTAGAGCTTGGTTCCACACGAACCACACTGGATAACGATCAGCCAATGTCTTGCCAATCTACACTGTAATTCCTTGGCCTGAGGAGTATCAGAAAGACCTGCTGAGCTCCATGGACACTGTCAGCTGCATGGAAGTGAGCATCCTTGGCCTTGCTGAAGAAACTGGAGCTCAGCTTAGGTTAGATGCTCTTGAGCAGGAGAAAGGCTGGGATCGTCAGGTGTTTCCAGAGGCCGGCGTGCCCAGAGGGACTGAGCTCTGGGGAGCAGCTGGATGTTTCTGCACATCATGGAAAGGGATTGCCAGACAGCTCAAGCCTCACCACAGGCAAACACTCCCCAGCTCTTCTCAGGCAACATTTCCTTTGGGTTTCAAGTTGTTCCCACTTGTCTGTCTGTGAAGATGCCCCTAAAACCACAAGGCAAGCCTCTCAGAACTGGTGTTACATTTCCAGAAATGAAGAAAAGAAGCCCAAACACAAGAAAGTTGCTAAGGCCTGGTTTTTAGAGAGGAACTTACCCCACTGTGCAGTTTCTTCTCACTGGGAAACATGCTTCAAACTGGGGCATGAGGGTGTAAAGGCCACAGAGTCTCTTCTGCTTCTTGTGCAGTGCTGCTGAAACACTCAGTGATCGTGTTTCTCTCCTAGCCCAAGCCACATTCTGCACGTCACCAAGCCAGAGCCTGGTGATGTGGAGAGCCTGCCAAAACCTCCCATTTGTTTCCTGGCACTTTCTGGGATGGGCCTACCATTAATGCATTGACTTGAGTAGCCAAATGAGTAGAGGGTGACCGTAGGGATGGAACCTCTCCTTCTGATTTGACCATGAAAAGTTTTTCTTTTCCATGTAAGGAAAGCAGAAATTTTCAGGCTGCTGAGAGACAGAGCTGCAGGTGGCTCCTGTGTGTCCAAGGAGGCGTCTTCATCCCAGTACATTTGTGCATGCATCTTAATGTGTCTGTGTTGAAGATGAGATTCCAAATGTTTGTTTCCTTACCTGAGGAACACCTGGTGGATTTCCTTTCTTTCCTTCCAATTCCCATTGTTTTCAAGAACAAAGCAAAAAGCTTGATTAGTTTTGTTTTATGGCAGCTGCTCTTAAGGGACCAAGAAGCACTGCAGAGATACTTTTCCATGTACTAATCCTTGGATATAGTAGAGTTAGTATAGCAAAGTCCTTCTTCCAAAAAGCCTCTCAAGCTGGTATGAATCTTCAGGGAAGGAAATGTGCTTGTGGTGACGTAGTTCCCACTAACTAGGTCAGTCAATGAAATCAGCTGCCAAGGCAAGATCTGTGGGATGTTGGAAAAGCTGTGGCTGCATTGGAGTTTGGGTTTTTGGTTGGTAAAGGAAAGTCGTCTCTGTGTCTCTGCCAGGGCAGAAACTGCCACTGCAGAGTGGAGCTTAATCAATGGGACCCAAGAGAGCAGTTACAGATAGGAAAGAAGCAGGTGTAGCCTGGTGTCTCCTTTTTCCCCAGCCTCAACTCCTGATAGCCACAGGAGGAAGACAAAAGCTGCAGCAGCCCAACCTATTCTCATCTTGCCTGCGTGACTTCCTGAGCTGCTGCCTGCAGAGAGACGAGGCGCGGCGCTGGTCTGCCAAGGAGCTCCTGCAGGTAAAATGTGAAGGGGCTGCAGGTGAAACAGGGTCTGAGGGCCGGGCTCCTCCTCCACTCAAGTCCAAGGCATCAGATGAGCCCCCTTCCTCCTCACCTCCACTCTTGGTGCTCTTCAAATGAAAACAGTGAGGAATCCTAGACTGGGCTGGGCTGGCAGGGCCCTGTAAAGGTCCTGTGGTGCAAGTGTCCTGCAATGAGCAGGGACATCTTTAAAGAGATCAGGTTGCTCAGAGCCCTTTGCCACTGGAGCCGGAATGGTTGCAGGGATGGGGCACCTACAAGCTCTTGGGGCAAGCTGTGCCAGGGTGGCACCATGCTCCAAGTAAACAAGTTCTTCCTTAGACCTACTCTGATTTGATGCCCTTTGTGTTTAAAAATATTTGTCCATATCCTATTGTAACCGACCCTGTTAAAGATGTCCCCCACTTTCTTCAAAGCTACTCTGAAGTCTTGGAAAGTGGCAATAAAGTCTCCCTGGGGCCTATTCTTCACAAAACTGAATAACTCCACCTCTTCTCCGCATTTCCTGAGCAGAGAGGTGCTCTGTCCTCTGACTGTTTCTGTTGCCGTCTTTTCTAATTTGGTGGACTGTTCAGTTTTATCTAATGGCAAAAGAATTGAAGCAGAGCAATGCAGGGTACAGAGACATGAAATGGTGGTGGAGGAACCCAAGGAAGCCAGTCCCAGCTGAGCAGTCAGAGATTTGGCTGTGGCAGGAGGGGCTGTGGGGGCTCACTGTGAGCCTCTGAGGGGCCCTGGTTTGTGCCCCCCAGCCCACCCTTGGAGGTTTCTGGCACGCAAACAGGGACAGCTGGGAGGGACTTGTCCCAGCCCCATCTGCTGCCTGGCACGCTCAAGCAGACGGGAACTGCGCCAGGGTTACTGCCAGGTTGTGTGGCAGAGAGGGAACTGCAGGACCCAGTGCCACTGGGCTGGCCCTGCTGGGAAGGAAGGTGCCATCCAGCACACGAGGGGCAGGGCATGGAAAGGTAGACATTGCTTTCTGTCCCTGTGGGAATTAGCACAGTGCCTGTCTTTCAAAGACAGGGACCTATGTGAGTTATTGGAGTTTCCTGAAAGGAAGATAACCCAGGGACAGAAAGCACCATTTCTAGAGCACTGGCAGGGCAAAGATCCCAACAAGATAAACAAACCTGAATAAATGGATGAGTGGGATTCTGGGCCAGGTTTGCCTGTGATGGCAGGGTCCTGCACATGACTGCTGGTAGCAGATGGTGCCATTGCTCCTCTTTCTGGGTCTTTTTAGGACCCAGAGCAATCCCAATTGAGCCTGTGAAGTACTGAGCTTGGAAAGTAATGGTTCACTCTTCACTGTTCTTTGTCTTTTTGTTGTTTGTTTGTTTGTTTTGGTTTGTTTTTTAATTTGTTTGTTTTCTTTTTTTTGTTTTTGTATTTGTTTTTGGTTTTTGGGGTTTTTTTGTGAACAGCATCCATTTGTAACATCAGCTGAGGCTGCATCCACCCTGAGACCACTCATCATCTCAATGAAGAGGAGGATGGAGAAGCAAACAGTGCTATAATCATATCAGGACCATTTTCTCCATAGCCATCTTAGAGTAGGATTTAGAGTAGGACTGTAGAGTAGGATTTAGAGTAGGAGTATGTGGAGAAAAGACAAAAGACTGCACAATTCAATGTGAATCAAGGACAAGCCATTTATTGTGCTTCTAAGCATAGTTTATAATTAGTTCCTATCCTAAAGGTTTCTATAGACATGCATTGTTTGGTTGGTTGCTGCACTTTGTCCAGCATCTCTTGACTGGTAGCTCTATTTTGTCCTGAGGCAAGCACGCATCTTTTCCTTAATCTAATTGGTAGATGCTGTAAGGGTCATTTTATTTGGGTTGCTACCCCTTTGTCTGTCAGCAACTCTTCTGCTTCACCTTTTTATCCACAAAGTTGAATGCAGCTTTATTAAAAACCTGACCTAGTTCTAGAAGGTTAGTTAGTTTAGTTAGCTCCAGAGGTTAGGCTGGTTCATTTAGTGCCTGTCCATTTTTCTGCAAATACCACCCTACAGGATTATAGAGTAGGATTGTAAAGAAATAAAGTTTCTGAAACTTTAACTCATCTGGAAGAATCCTTTCTTTCTCACCCTGTGAACAAGTGAGCATTTCCTTCTGACTTGTCAGCTGTCTATTAAAGGTGCAAATGGCTTCTTTGGTGTTGTGAAAAGTACATATTACAGGATAGGCTCTTCACAGATATTAAAATGAACATATATATATATATATAAATTAATATACTATATGTGTTATGTTATCTTAGTCAGTAGTACTGTATTTTTTTCAGTAGTGTGGTATGTTGCGGTGTGATGTCATGGTTTGCCTCCGAAACCCCAGGTTCCTCCCTGATAATTCCCTGCCAGGTGTGTCAATCATCCCTCCTTTCCACACCCTGACCCCTGCTGAGCGCTGTCTGTCAATCCTGGCATTCCAGAAGGGCGGCGAGTGATTGGCAGAATTCAAAAGATGCCCTCCCCTCCTGGAAGGACATTGGGCCATCCAGGTGTCCTCAGTCCCTTGAGACTTCCCCGCCCCGTACCTGCCTGGTGGTCCCCCGTGTTCCTTCCCTCGCCCTCTCCCCCGGGTAAAAGGGCGAGCAAACCATGCGGTTGGGAGTTCTCCTGGAGCTGTTGATGGATTCAGAGGCCTGTGGGCCAGGAATAAAGCTCTGGATCGAAACCCTCCATCAGAACCAACTCCTTTCCTTCACCTCGCCTTAAAGCTTCTCCACCAAAGGTAAACCTGAACTCCTGCATGCCTGGACTTGCCTCCAAGCGCCCAGCTGCAGCATCCAGCCAGCCAAAAGTGTCTCTGGGGTAAAATTCCACAGTTGCTGCTATTTGGTCAAGCAGCAAAGGCCAGACAAGCTCATGTACGTCCCGTCCGGCTATATTCACAGAATCACAGAATTTCTAGGTTGGAAGAGACCTTCAAGATCATCGAGTCCAACCCATGTTCTAACACCTCAACTAGATCATGGCACCAAGTCCACATCCAGTCTTTTTTTAAACACATCGAGGGATGGTGACTCCACCACCTCCCTGGGTAGATGATTCCAGTATTTGATCACTCTTTCTGTGAAAAACTTCCTCCTTAATTCTAGCCTGTATCTCCCTTGGCGCAGCTTGAGACTGTGTCCTCTTGTTCTGTCTGTTGTTGCCCGGAGAAAGAGACCGACCCCCAGCTCACCACAGTCACCCTTCAGGACGCTGAAGAGAGTGATAAGGTCACCTCTGAGTCTCCTTTTCTCCAGGCTGAACAACCCCAGCTCCCTCAGTCGTTCTTCACACGGCTTGTGTTCCAAGCCCCTCAGCAGCCTCGTTGCTCTCCTTTGGACACGCTCAAGCATCTCAACGTCCCTCCTAAACTGAGGGGCCCAGAACTGGACGCAATACTCAAGGTGTGGCCTCACCAGTGCCGAGTACAGGGGAAGAATGACCTCCCTGCTCCTGCTGGCCACACTATTCCTGATACTAGCCAGGATGCCATTGGCCTTCTTGGCCACCTGGGCACACTGCTGGCTCATGTTCAGCTGACTGTCAACCAGCATGCCCAGGTCCCTTTCCTCCTGAGCACTGTCCAGCCACACCATCCCCAGCCTATAACGTTGCAGGGGGTTATTGTGGCCAAAGTGCAGGACTCGGCACTTGGACTTTTTGAACTTCATCCCATTGGATTCTGCCCATCCATCCAACCATTCCAAGTCCCTCTGCAAAGCCCTCCATCCCTCTGACAGATCGACACATGCTCCCAGCTTAGTGTCATCTGCAAATTTGCTAATGAATGACTCTAAGCCCTCATCCATGTCATCAATAAAAATATTAAACAGAACTGGCCCCAGCACAGAGGCCTGAGGGACACCACTGGTGACTGGCCGCCAGCTGGATGCAGCACCATTCACCACCACTCTCTGGGCCCGGCCATCCAGCCAGTTCCTAACCCAGCAAAGAGTGCTCCTGTCCAAGCCACGGGCTGTCAGCTTGTCTAGGAGTGTGCTGTGGGAGACAGTGCCAAAGGCCTTGCTGAAATCCAAATAAACAACATCTACTGCCTTCCCTGCATCCACTAGGTGGGTTACCTGGTCATAAAAGATGACCAGGTGGGTCAAACATGACCTACCCCTCCTAAAGCCATGCTGACTGGGTCTGATACCCTGGCCATGCTGTAAATTCTGTGTGATGGCACTTAATAGAAACTGTTCCATTATCTTGCCAGGTACTGAGGTCAGGCTGCCTGGCCTATAATTACCAGGATCCTCCTTTGCACCCTTGTTGTGAATGGGTGTCACATTGGGCAGCTTCCAGTCATCCGGAACCTCACCAGTGAGCCAGGACTGTTGGTAAATGATGGAGACTGGCTTGGCAAGCTCATTTGCCAACTCTCTCATTACCCTGGGCTGGATCCCGTCTGGTCCCATAGATTTATGAACATCCAAGCATTTCAGTGGTTCTTTGACTGCCTCTTCTTGGATAATGGGGGGACCATTCTGCTCCCTGACACCATCAACCATTCCAGGCGGGCCGGTGTCTTGAGGGCAAGTCATCTTCCCACTAAAAACTGAGGCAAAGTAGGCATTAAGCACTTCTGCCTTCTCCTCATCTGCAGATGCTAAGTTCCCTCCCTTGTCCAATAAAGAACAAAGGCTGGTCTTACCCTTCCTTCTAGCATTAAGGTATTTGTAAAAACAGTTTTTATTATCCTTTACAGAAGTTGCCATTCTAAGTTCAAAATGAGCTTTGGCCTCCCTATTTTTTTTTCTGCATGCTCCAGCAGCCTTCTTGAATACTTCCTTAGAGACCTGATCCTCCTTCCAATGCTGATACATCCTCTTTTTATTCCTAAGTACCTCCAAATAAAAAAATATTGGTAATTATTTCAGTGGTAAATATAGTTTTAGGTTATAACATTATGTAAAATAGAAGCTATGCGATGTAAGATACTTTTTTAACTAGCTCAAGAAAGGGATGGGATAATCAAGAAATTCTTTGCCCAGAGATAACAGCAACAGGACACCTAAAGCCCCAAGAGAAGAATTTTTGCGTCCTTATTGGAAAAGACCAACTTTCTTCCACCTCCTTCGCGACTTTGAGGAGCCAACTGGATTAAGGGAGAGAACTTGACAATAACCAGAGAACACCCTTTGTTTGAAAAGAATTTATGCATCATGGATGAGATATATGAATATGCAACAGGCTATTGCTTTTAAGAGCTAATCCTTTGTTAGCCTGCGTGCTTTCGGGGCATAATTGCCCAGGAGGCACCAGGACTGTCTGTATGTCTTTGTTTTTATTGTCCTTTACTGTTCTAACTCTGATTGTCTGAATTCTTATTACTCTAACTTTTATTACTATCTTAATAACCATTTTATTGCTATTAAACTTTTAAAATTTTAAAACAAGTGATTGGTGTTTTTTGCAGTGTGCTTTGAAAGTTGGGAAGACTCTTCATTCATCATCTCCAGAGCACACTGCCCTTGGCCAGCACACTGGCCCGTTTTGGTTCATGTGTGACCCTTCTAGTTGAGGCAGAAAGGACAATGGCATTTGAAGACAAAACCAAAGGAAGAATGAGGCAGCCCAAACATCTTGTGCAGATGCAGGCCTTCAGCTGTGACTGGAGAGCATTGGGGTTCCTGCCACTTGGATTTGTATCCCTAGGTGCAATGTCTTTGGCGGGAGGAGAGCCTTGCTCAAGTGAGAAAGCAGAAAGATCAGAGAGGGTGCTCGGGAAGGTCTCCTGTGGTGCGGAGCTGTCAGCGCCTGTGAGGTGAGAGCGGGCCCGGCCTTGCCCGGGGTGGAGCCCCAGCAGAGCCCCGGCAGAGGCCGGAGCAGCCTGAGCCCCGGCAGAGGCCGGCTGGAAGGAGGCCCTTGGAGCTGCAAGAGGCAGCAGCCGGGCCCTGGGTGCCTGTTCCTGGGAGCGGGCGAATCCTCCGCTCTCAGAGCCCAGGTGGCAGCTGGCTGCTCCCGAGGGGAAGCGCAGCCGTGCTGGGCACAGCCCGGCCTGGAGGCATTGGCCGTCCGGAGTGTGCCCAGGAGCAGGGAAAGGCCAAGGGCAGCCGAGGGCCGCTGGGCTGGCTGAGGATTCCTCCTCTCCTGCCGGCTGCCCTGCAACTCCTGGCAAAGGTCAGCAGTGTGTGCAGCACTCTGGGCACCGGGGCAGGGAGCCGGGCTGCTCGGCAGGCTGGAGCCCAGGGCAGCCTCCTTCAGGCCCAGCACTTGTGCCAGGGGAAGCGAGGCCAGCGTGAGGCAGGGACAGCTTGGCAGGGCACATCTGCAGGAGCCAGCGCCTCACGCAGCTCTGGCAGGAAGCGCCTGCAAACCTGCAGTTCTGCACTGAGCCAGAGCAAAGGGCTGAGATGCACAGTGTTTGGCAGAAATATTCAGGCCCCCCAGGCCAGCCTGCTTTGTGCTCTCTGTTGCACAGCAAGCGCTGTGCAATGCAGCTCTGAGCTGCTGGGAGAGAGGGAGTCAGGGATGTGCCTGAGGTGAGTCAAGGGGTTAGCTGAAAATGTAATTAGGGTAATTGAAAAGTGCAGATGAGTCAAGGGGCCAGCTGGAAATAGAATTGGGATAGTAGAAAATTGCATATTTTAGTTAAGATTTTAAAATGAGGTAAGAAGCTAAGTTAGTAATACAGCTAGCAGAAATCACGCACCTTAGTTAAAGAGTACCAAATATATTAGGAACATAAAGCTAGGAGTGACAGGGATAGAGGAAGCAATTGTGAAGGAGCAGAGACCATAGAAATACCTTGCCTTGAGAATAATTGAACAGTTAGGAGAGGCTTGGACCATGACCAGCAGGTCAAAAGGTCTTGCCAACTGGCCATGGGAGAAGAGTTCACCATGAGGAAGACAGCTTTCTTCCTCCCATACAACCACTCCCTCATTTCAAAATCCCACCAACCCAGTTAAGGGAGTACAATTGCACAGCTGAAATAGATATTCAGCTGATAAAAATACAAAGCAGGCGGGTAATAATTATGTATTATGGGTCCTTCGAAACCTAATGTAAAACCTTTTCTGTAGAAATAGCGAGCAGGAGTCTGCAACTCCTTGCACGTGTCTTTGGAAACATGTTCACATGTATCCAGCACTGCAATAAATACCCTTCTTTTCTACTATAATTAGTCTAAGAGTCATCTGTCCGTGCTTCAAGGGTTATGCTGGAGTAGTGAACTGATTTGGAAGGGAGCAGAAGAGTTTCAGCAGGCAATTTTTGGAAGAGATGGAAGGCTCTTGTGACTGAAGGGAAAGCTATTTGGAATGGAGTAATAATCCCAAAGTCCATACAATTGTATCTTTGTGTCTGAATTTAAATCAGAATTATTAGAGATAGCTTCATGCAATTTGTCTAAAAATTTATCAAAGTCTTCATTCTTCTTTGGTGAATTTGTGTAAAAGACATGGTGTGTAACTTATCTGGAAGTGCAAGGATAGCATTATATGTTAGTTGTTGGCTCATCTGCAGGACTTGATCAATGCTCCTAGCCTGGGCAGTCCAGTAGCCCAGGGCCCCTTGGCCAAGTAACTGCTGTGCTGTTAAACCATACAGAGGATCACCCTGCACTCTAGGTGCTTCCTGAGCACACTTTTCCTCCCAGCTTTTAGGACACATCACCTGCTGATGGGGTGGCATTATAAGTCTTATTAGGGTATACACATCAGCTGGAATTAATGTGTTAGATGTAAAAATATACTGCAGAAGTGACTGTGCAAGTCAGGATTTTCAACCAAATTGTGAAATTGCAGCTCTCAACTTTTCTAAAATCTTCCAAGTGGAAGGTTCTCAAACTCTACCTGCAGCATTAGTTACTACAGGAAAAGCCTCTCCATCATTTGAGAGAAAAGTCCCTTCTACAATAGTTTCTGGAATTACTTTTTTCTACCTTAGTTTCTGAGCTGCTTCTATTTCAGGGTCACATTCCAACTCTAATTCCACATTCTTTACAGCGTGAGATGCAGGATTTTGTTTAACCGGCTCGAATGCTGGCTCAGAGACAGAACAGAGGAGTTTTTGCAAGACAAGGGCCATATTCAGCCGATGCACAATCCAGCCTGCTTGTAATAATGGACAATGGACACGTTCACAAAGAATGAATTATGGACATACTCAGAAATGGGGTCGGTATATCCTTGAAAAAGATACAAGAAGAAGAGTCATCAGGACTCAGCAAGTTTGTCAGCAAGCTTGGGAAAGTGAGCCATGGGTGGGCCAGACAACCAAAGCAAGACGCGTGAAAAATTAGATGATCCAATCAGCATTCTGTTTTAGATGTGTGAACAGCTAGGATAAACCAATCATGTATTAGCTAGAGACACGTGGACAGTAGAGATTTATTATAAAAAGTCTTTTTAGGAATAATAACTTTAGCTTCACTGGATCATATTGGTTATGTTGTGATGTCCGTGAACCTCTGCACCATGCACTTAAGGGTGTGATGGTGTTCCCCAGGAAATGTACACATTTGGGGAGGTGCCCTTGGAAGAGAGGGGCTTGATTCCCAAGGAAACTGCTTCCCCAGGAGCCCCCAGTGAGATCGGTGCAAGTGTCTCCATTTGACTCCCTGTGTCTCCTTCAGTCCTTGGGGCCCCTTGCACTTTGCAGAGGGGCATGCAAAGGGAGAAGGCTGTGAAGAAATACGAATTATGTTCTCTTGATGCAGAGTGTGATTTTATACCCTCTCTCCTATGGTGCAGATGCTCTTCATTTCTACTGTGTTGATTATTCTTATCAATACATATTTTAACTTGCTCTGGCATTCTTCCCATAGAAAAGCTTTCCTTGGGTATTTGATTTACGTCTGCAAATGTTGATACATAACTTCAGGTATCTGAATTTAGCCCATTTCTCCTCTCGCTTTCATTTCAGAAAATGTCAGAATTACAGATGTACACACTAAAGCATCCAAGATTTCTGTGCAACAGAAAGATGAGTAAACAGTAGTACAGCCCAATCTACATTACCTTGAGCAGTTACCAAAGCCAGTAGGTATTTAGAAAAGTGTGCTTTCTTTCAGCAATATTACAAATGGATTGTTATATACAAATTATAATATTATAATCTTGGCTTTACACAAATATTAAAATGGATTCTATATGTGTGATGTTAAAGTTGTGATCTTTATAACTTTGTTATAAAGATATAGTTTTTATTTCTGTTGTTAATTAAGCTTAGAGAGCTCCCAAGGCCTTGAACATACTTGAGACTGATTTTGCAATAAACTATCTTTTAAAACTCTGTTTGGAAAGCAGAAGGTAGGAACAGCAGTCATCTGTTGTGTTTGACTTTATTGTTATTTGAGATTGTAGTAAATCCTGAGCACGAGCTGGGATGCAGATTGTAATTGCTCATCTTTCCAAAGACAGATATGGATACTATTAAACTGTGCCCTGTTTATTGTTCCTAACTGACTAATTTACTGCAGTAGTTTTATAGTGCTTTTTTATTGTTGTAATGTCTAAATGTAGTGGGAGAATATATATTTGACTTGGGGGAGTTTGGCTTTTGTTTTTCGAATAATAAAACCACTCTCTTCAGCCAGGTGAAGAAGAAATCTTCTTCTGTCCTTGTACACAGCTATGGGTTTGTTTACACAGCTTCTCCTTCCCTTCTCTGCCTAGGCTTTCTCACCTGCAGTTTTCAGTAGAAAAGCAACAAACCTTTGAAAGGCTAAACCTCAACATAACTGTGACCCTCAATCAATACTTCCTTCTTCCAATTTCTTAAGATCTCTTTGTCCTGGGCACTCAGTATGGCCTTTTTCCTCAAAGTTCTTTAGCTATCTTGAATGCTTACAGCGTAACAGGTAATCCCTGATCTATTTTCAACTCTCTGCTCAGATGCAGACTGCTGGAAGGGAGGTAGGACTGGTACTGGAGACCTGGCAGCTTGTCCTGGAAGCAAAATTTTTGAAAGAATGGTAATGTGGAGAAGCATGCAAGTCCGGGTGGTGAACTCATAGATGCAAGCACTTGCAGTTTCCTGTCAGGATTTTACAGTTCAAGGGTATGGTCTCTTCTTATTTCTGTCCCTTAATGCTCAATCCTTGCCACACTTCTTCAACTTCTTTTGCATTGTCATCTTCCATGTTTTCTTCCTCTCTTCTTCTTTCTGTGACTTTCTGTGCAGGATGGATAACCTGTCATACACTGTCAGCTTGCTCAGTGACCGAGCAGTGAGTGATATGATGGTGTGGAAATTGGAGGTGCACAGTAGGCAAACGTGTCGTGCTTCTGTGTGCCCTCTGCAGGCAAACCTGCTTCCCAAACCATCAGTCAGACTTGGAAAAAAGGCTTGTCACCACTGCTTTGTTGTGGTTTGTGCATTGATGAAGAAACACTTCCATCTCAACCTGCTTAAGCCACTGCAGAGCAGGAATTGTTGCTTTGGGAGCAGATGTGCTGGCAGGGTCCTTACAGCTCCACAAGATGTGCCTCTTCTGGAACAGATTTCTGCATCTTGGTGCAATAAAATCTATGCTTTAAATTGCACCAGGGCAAGTCATGCACTCATGTAGATGTGTTTTCAGAGCTAGATATTTCTATATATGCCTAGTGAATGGCCTCCTGGGGAGCAGGGACAAATGAGGAAGGGGGCTGATAAAACATGCTTCTGCTTCAAGAAAAACCCCTGTCTTCCCTTTCCAGAGAAGGATATAAACTTTTTCTTGATTGGCCTAAAGGGGATAAACAAGTCCCTCCATGTCCTGATCTTTTACTAGTCTCAAATTATTTAGAAAAGTTGTAATTTTTTTTTTTTTTTTTGGTGGGGGGTTGGTGGTGTTCGGGTCTGCACTTCAGACCTGTTCTCCCAGCAGCCAGGGACCTACAGCTGCTGTGGGTGGGGCAGGTGCTCAGGTAATTACCAACAGGTGCTTGGTAATTGCTAACAGCAGTTGAGGTGAGAAGTTGGCTTGTGCCTGGCTGAGGGCTTGAGGACTGTGGGGAAAGAAGGGATAGGGAGTGGAGTGGAAAATATTAGTTACACAAGCAAATCTGAGGTGTAGGTGGCATTTAACTGGATTAGGTACTGCATTTCATGGACTTGATCACAATTTATGAAGAACTGAACATTGAACTATGAGATAGGACTATTTAGTTGCTATTCTAAATGCTGCATTTACTAATATGTAATGTAATTTCTTTGTATTTTGCTCAGAAGCTGTCTCAAAAACATTAAAGTCCAAATAAAGTCTTCATAAACACAAGTTAATAGCTTACTTGTTGTTAAAAACAGAAGCTGAAAGGGCCAATGGCTCTTGCATTCAGTAATTCACACATTTTAAAAGAAGTGGCTCTCTCCTGTTCCTGTGGCTAGCTTGTCTCTTCAGGCTAGGAACCGTTTCTGGGAGCATTTCCTTGCTGCTCCTATATCTCTATCCCCTTGGAATCTGATGCTAATACTATATTTTTCTAAAATTAGAAAATTTGAAATTTCTGTAGGCCCTTTCATTTTGTCATTTGCACCTGTCACTTGAGGGGAAGAAAAGTCTGATAAGGTTTTTTCCTTGTAGGCCTCTCAAATTGCAGCCCATTGCATTTAGCTGCAAAATTCTTAGTCATGCTAACAGGATGCCTGAAATGGAAACTGGTAGAGAGTAAAAGAAATTGCCTGGTACAGATGCTATCAACTATTTTTAGTTTCTTGACAGTCCAGTATTTCCCTTACCCAAGGAGTGTTCATATTTCTTTCTCTTTTTCTTGCAGCTCTCAGTTCTGTGATGACCGAGAAACAAAAATACAAAGTAAGGGTATCCAGAGTAGATGGACTTTATGAGAATTAGGGGGCAATTTGACCATACACTGATCTGTATGATTGCCTTCTTCTGTGAAAGATTGTAGTGGTGTTGTAATATATGTTGGGAAATAATTCATGCTCTAAAAGCATGTATTTCATCAAGATTGTGAAATCCAAACAAGTCTCTTACCACAAGCAGCCCGAGAGGCAGATGTCTATTCAAATTCCGAAATTCCTGAAGGCAGCAGGAGAACAATCAGCACTTAGCTTATGAATAGAGGCACCCAGCACAATGATCACCATTATCCCAGTCATGGGAAGACACCTCAGAGCGATCATTGCCCTGTTGATAACATCGATCAAGATGGACAAAGTCGCCAGAAAGGTCCATGTGAATACCCGACTTCCCTGATCCATCAGCGCTGGCCATCAACAAGGAAATGGCGATGGTCCAGCTCTGCACAGGGAAAGAACCAACTATGAATATGCAGAGTTACAAAAGAAACTGGGACTCCTTCGCCTCGGGCATAATAAACTGTACAAAGCATCCCTGCAAGAAGTGGCTCTCATGAGCAATGAACGGGCAGGGTCCGATGTGATAGAGGTGGGATCCAGGTTCACCCAGCGCCCACCCCGGGCTCGACGCTGTCTCTTTGGCTGTGGTGGTTTTGAGGACCGTATTTTGGTCACAGAAAAAGATAAATAAATCTTTTCTCATTTTTGATAATTTGGATTTTGATTGATCATTTAATAGAGTGTGATTGCAATCATTTCTGCTGGTCAGTATTTTTAGTGTTAACACAGCTACCCAGGGAGCCAGACAGGTTTTATGACTCTCTTTGGAACTGAAAGAAAAAGAGAAGAAAATGTGTCTGTGGTATTTTCCTACAGCAGTTCCACATGCTATTGGTGGCATGTAACAACTGGATTTCACCCCTAGTAACTACTTGTGGTGCAGTCTTAAGCGTGCTAGTTGTGAGAGCTGCTTCTGTAGAAAGGTGATTTCTACTACTGCTGTGTTAATTCTTCCTATAAAATTTAAACAACCCAACAATTTCCTAGTTGCTTCTAGTTGTTTACACAAGTGCTTGTATTTGTACCCCTGTTCTTGGATCTTTTAATTCTGCACTCAAAATACCCAAAAGGTACCAGAGCTGTATGTACCCAAGCAAGGGTGTGTTTGGATGGTGGTCTGGGACAGAGAGTATTCTCCTCTGGAGTTAAAGCTGGCCAAGTTTCAGCTTTTTATTGGCAGGCATTTTTAACTGAAAAAAATAACAGCTTCGAGTTTTGAAATCCCCATAGTAGATAATGTAAACATAGAGCATAATTTACAAGCTCACTTTGGGAACTGGTTGCAATTAAGTGTTGCCTCCTGAGGTGTCTCAAGTTGCGGGTGTCTTAAAGAAGAAGAGAAATAGGAATTTACGAGACAGGAAACAGAACTCCAGAACTTTTCACTACACCAGGTCCTGTACTGAAGTGGCTGTTGTGAACAATGCAGCCAGGACCATGGAACCGAGCAGTCTGAAGAAACTGCTGTACAGCAGCAGCTTAACTTCAATGTGCTTGAGCCAGTGCTGCTGGCAGCATTATCTCTGCATCCTGGGACACTTCCCGGTTCCTGTGCCTTGGCACTGCTTCCACATGGGGCTGGGGATGGAGTTTGGGTCTATGAACTGGCTGGTGGTGAGGAACAGGTTCATTTTTGTCAGATGAGGTGATGGTGTGCACGTCTCCCTGGCTTAGTGCCCTTTGTGAGCTTCTTACTTCAGCCAGAATTTGTGGAGTGTTTAAAGCTTGCTGCTTTTTTTGGGGGGCAGGTTTTTTTGGGTACTATTAAGAGAAATGAGTTGTTGATGTCCCTGAAATGTTCCATTTTCATCCTTATGCAAGAAAGTGAGGAATAGATTCTTCATCCCTTGCAGTAATAATTTGCTTTATTACTGCACTGAAGTGAGATAGGATTAATGTAGGTTACAGGTAGTAACAGAATATGAAATAAGACAACAAAAAGCACAAGAGCAAAAGATAAAAATAGTCTCAGGAATTAACCTAGTACTTTGAGAATCTATGAATTTTCAAAATGCTTGCAATGATGCCTAAATCTATTTTTCCTTTCAGATAAAGAATGTGTTTTCAAGTATTTTGCATACAGGATTCACTGGGGATGTACAAACTTGAAGAATTTCAAGTGTGCGGCTTCAGGAATGAAGTAATAAACTTTTGACTTAGGTTCTCAACCTGAATAAACTGTTGAGTACCCCACAGTACTTGCAAGTTATATATTCATATATATATATATATATATATATATATATATAGTTGCAAGCTAATAACAGTGCAATAAAAACACAATTGCCCTTTTCCCCCCTTAGCATTTTCTCCCTGGCCCTGTAACATTTTTTTTGTGCCTTGTTCCTTAGTTTGCTTTCCAAACCATTCCATTTCCTCAGCAGACCTTGAGAACAATCTCATGAGTAGATCTGGAAAATCAGTTTTGAATATAGGAAATTAAATGAGGAATCACACTTCATAAGCTTGGGCTTCTGGATTGAAAACTTCAGATAATTCAAGTAGACATTGCTGAATGCTCAACCTGGTCTGGCAGGCTCCAGTCTCTGAAAGGTGGGCAACTGAAACCTCTGTGTTTGCACAGAAAGGCAAGTTATGGGATAGCTAGTGAGAGGAATAGTGCATTTGTCTTTACAGACAAGCTGTGGGTCTGCTGGGAGATAAAACTAACAATGGGAAGGGTTCCACTGATTGGTGAATGGAAAAAGAGATTTGCTTTTACAAATAAACTTTAGGTTTGCTGATAAATGAAACTGGACATTGAAAGATGAAAGAAACAATGGGGAAGAAAAACCCCTCCATTCCATAAGAATTAAAAATGAAAAGGAAGGGTTATACATCAGAGGGAAATCTTCAGTATCAGGCATATTGGGGAGTCTGTCCCTCTCAAGTACCTCAGCCAGTGGGGAAAGAGAGAAGGGAAATGGGGCCGGGAAATTGGGATAAAAAGGAGGCTGTGTCCTCCAAAAATTCGAGAGATCCCAGGGGAATGCCCCATGGCCTCTCCCTTTATTCAAATAAAGTAAAAGGACTCCTCTGTCTCCTTTTTTAGACATAAACCTCTGGTGTTTGTGGATTAATTTTCCTAACATGCTGCTGCAGATTTTGGAGACAATTGTGCATAAGAACGGGCACAGGACCAGACTTGGGGCTGGCATCTCTGCATTTCCAGGATGGCCCATGGACAGGGTGAGGTGGTACCCGTGCACTCTGCATCAAGCTGTGATTCTATGGAGACTTCAGCAAGAGAGGGTTTTTTCAGGCTGATTAAACCTTCATCCTTGCTATGCTTGCTGTGACATTTGCATCTCTCTTTTGTAAAACTTCAGAAATCTTAATCATCTTTGGCCCTGTGAAATGTTACAAACATCAGCAAAAGTCATCATAGTTTCCATGCAAAAATACATACATTTTGACATTTGGGAACTGGAAGGCACTAATTTCTATTGCTGATGATACACAAAGAGGGCAGGTTGGTGCCTTGGGGCCTATGTCTGCTACTGTTGACTGGAAAATACCTTTTGAAGTGGCACCCTATGGCCCTGGATGGCCAGAACGGAGGTCCAGGAGGCGAGACAGGTGTTTACTACTGAGTCTTTGACCTTTTAAGCCAAATAAAAGTTATAAATTCTTAGGCCTATGTATTTATAAAACAGAAGTATAAAGAAGAGATGTTGTAGTGTGTGTGTGACACCTTGAACATACCACATTGTACTAACAGACTCTCCAAACATCCATTCTTTTTTATGACCATTATCCATTAGGAAATGCCATGTAAAACTTATTTCTTTGTTGAGAAGTACCTCACCTACTGACAACAATTAGAATTGCTTACAGGGCCTCAGCTGCAAATGCAAAACATTCAAAACTCAAACTAATTGGTTACATTAGAAAACACACTTTGCTTTTCTCCAGAGGTTGATTGTGAGCAATTTTGTGAGCTATTCATGAAAATACTCTGGGGCTGTTTGCATCAAACACTGGGATCTTGTTAGCAGTGAAAGAGGGAAAGTGCACCATGTGTGGCAAAGTAATTCCCTCACAAAATATGTGCTTGGAGGCTACTTGGGTCAAAAGAATTTCTTTTTAATTCCATGGGCAGAAGAGCTGCCCATCATCTGCTTTTTCAGAAAAAGAGGGTTGAGTCTTTGGGCCCTTTCAGAGCCTTGAATGACTGAAGCTGAAGGGATTTCCCCCAAAAAGCAAGGAGTGTTTTGAGGAGCGGGGCCGCACCTGCCTGCAGAACTGACCATGGGCCAAGGGAAGGTGCTGCTGCCCAGAGCCAGCCCGAGGGGTCCCTGAGGATTTGTCACATCCTCTGCCTCCCCTGGCAGTGCTGCCACAGAGCCCAGCAGGAGGGATCCCAGGGATTTGTCAGCACGGGGAGGCAGAGCGTGAGCTCCTACTGATATTTCCATCCAGGGCTGGCACTTTCAGGCCAGCAGTGACAAATTCTGCAGCTCTGGCTGCACAGTTGCTGTTGGCACTGCTGTGGCAGCCTCTGCCACCAAGCAAGAGCATCTGCAGGGGCAGGATGGTGCAGAGATGCCTCTCAGAGAACGCAGAGAACACCTTAGAACAGCATCTGGCAGAGTTAATGAAGGGCTGGTAAATCCCTCTGAAGGGGACGGGTCATAAAAACCTCTCTCTGTGAAAAGAAGAGACAATAGGAGTGAGGAGGGAATGAGAAAGGGGAAGGGAAAGGTCAAAAAAGAGGAAAAGGAAAGAGAAAGGGAGAGAGGGAGAGGATCGAGGCCTTGGAAATTCTGATTTGATCTAAAGGACATTTTCTGACAACATAGATGTTTGCTACAATAAATAGTGCTTTCCCACAGGCTTTGGCTTTCTAGCTCTTGATATTAACTGAGCCCAGTGAGTTTTAAAAGAGAGAGGAAAAGAATTAGTAAAAAGTTTTCCTTCAAGACCAAATATCTGCCAGAGACTGAATGCTATGGTTAATGGCTTTTGAACATTGACAGGAATGGTCAAAGCATTAAAGTAATTAAACAGGGCTCTCAGTATCTAGCACAAGTTGTACTGGTGAGGAGATTAAATAGAGATTCTCATTGCACTGTGTGTTTTATACTCTTGAAAACAGAGGCTTAGTAACAGTATTTCATGCACACACAATAACATAAAGAATGACAGCTCATGCCTTTTTGTCCTGGTAAGTATTTGCTGCAGCAGCCACCTTTCTTCCAAGTCATGATGTGTTCAATGCCATTTTCCCCTGTTTTCTGTTGAAAACTGTTTCATAACAAAAAAGGATTATTACCATATGTAGTCTTTTCTTCTTGTCAAGGAACAAGCTGAAATCTCCAGGCAAATATAAAAGACTACAAGATTTTAGAAGTATGTAAATTGCAGTGTTAATGAACCTGACTTGAATTCAGTTTTGACTTCTGAAGAATTAAAAATCCAAATGGGAATGACACAGCCTCACCTTTCCTTAGTGATATGTGAAAGGCCAGAACAAGAAGAGGGAATCTGGTGCCTGCTGAAATCAACATGTCCTGAGAAATTATTGTTATTATTGAACGAACAGTTTAAATTACAGGAGGGTCTCTTGCCTTGCTGAGCCCTCAGCCCTCTGTGATACACCTCACCTCAATGCAGACTTCAGGTGGTTTGGGGCTTTCTTTTTCTTTCTCCAAAACACCAAGAGATCAAAATTCTTGGAAAAAACAGGACTTCTACTTTCAGTCCAAGCCAAAGAGAAGCTCTGCAGGGCTTCTTCCTAGATACAGATAAAATACTCTGGTGATCTTATCACACCCTGTTCTCAAACTTTTGGCACCAGCTTCTACTCTGGAACACCATGACTTCCTTGTAATCTAAAGAGGGAACAAATCAAACCTCAACAGCTGGTCCTACCTTGAAAACCAGTGTTCCTCCCACCAGAAACTTCCTTTCCTGTTGTGACAGATGAGTAATGTGATGATTGACTCTCACAAGTAATAGACAAATATCATGTATATAAGTTAAGGAAAGTTTTATAGATTTATAGTTATGCTGCACCCCATGCCCTGGTTATCAAGGGAAAACTGGGGTTGGGACATCTGGGAGGGCTGGCTTGTCACTATGGTGACACCTGAGCCCCAATCAGAATTTGAGGAAGAGATCTCCACCACTGGACAGCGAAGAAGGGGTTGATGGACAGAACTTTGGGAGGGCTTAAAGGGTTCAAAAGGGAAAGCCTCCAGCGCGAGGGGGCTGAGCACATGGCGAGGAAAATCTTTTGCTGCTGGTGCTGTAACCTTTTTTCTTTATTCAGTCTTCTGTTGTATTTTTGATAAGGTTTAATAAACCTTCCTAAACTATGAAAAGTGAGTAGCTATTTCTCACACTGTGGTCTGCAACCCTCACTCTTTATTACAATGAAATGCTACTTTTTATTAGGTTTGCATCAGTTCCATATGCTTTTATGAGCTTTTATGCCTTTTTATCTATATATGTTTAAGACCACTATCTGCTTATTGCAACATTCCAGGAATCCCTTTTGACTCTTCTCTCCATATTCCTGCAGAAGGTCAGGTCACTGTGGGTTTTACACCAATAAAAATCCAGGTTGTTCAGATCCTAGGTGTGACGGGCAGGCACAGTTTCCCTGCTGACACAGGCACTGAAGACAAACCCCTCTGTTGTCACTGAAAACAAAAGGAAGGAGGAAGTTTCTGCCCATTGCAAAGTCCCCGTTTGCCCTGAAGGACTCTGCCTCTTCTTTCTCAGCAGCAGCTCAGCAGCCGGACGCCAAGAAGGACAAGAGAGGGAGGGGTGGTTGATTTGTGTGACAATTTAACAGCACTTGCAAACAAGAGCTGAGTCTGTCAGCAACATCTCTGCAGAGGCAAGTCCTTGCTGAGGATGCAGAGCTGTGTCACTTGTGTTTAGTTTGCATCGAGTTAATGGCACGGTGGCTTTTCATGCTGCAGGTGTGGCCCCTGTGACAGCAGCCTGTTCATCCTTCAGGGGGTTTGCACCCACAGGGACAGTGCTGCTCCTGCCAGCACACCCCAGTTTGTCCTCATGCCAAAAAGCCCAGGCAGAACTTACTTCTTAAAGGAACGTTTTCCGTTTGCTCTCAAACCAAAGATTTAGATGTAATGGTATAATAGAAACAAATCTTTTCCCCTGTTGTCTCTTGGGACAGGAGGAAAATCCTATCACATCCAGATAGCAAGGCACTGATTTCAGTTCCACTCTGGAAATGACTTGCAGGAGCAAGTAAATAAAATTCTCTGCTGGAACAGTGAAGTCCTGCCACTCTAAATCAGTGTGGTGCCTGAAGGGTTTTGTAGCAGGTTTGTACCTAAGTTGATGCTCAAGAAGTTTATGAGGTCCAACAGAGACCTAAGGTTTGCACAGCAGAGTTTAGGCTGACAGCTAAGGGAGCATAAATTAAATGGTCTTTCTAAGCCAGAAGGCTGATGAGAATTGTTGGTATTTGTGCTCTCCTTCCTTGTTTAAAGGATAGCAACATATTTGATGAGATTTTGGCATTGCAGCTAAAGATCATGGCCAGATGAAGTCACCTAAGTGGTTGTTGTGCATTTCTAATTGTGGAGCTCAATAATCAGTGTAACTGCTTCTGGTAATCTGGCTCCAGTCTCGCACAGAGCATTGCTGGTTGGTCACTCTTATCTCCACAGCCCAGCAGAGATCCTGTTTTGGATGGCTCTCACTGCTCCCAAGGCCCCAGGGACCAGCCACTGCCTCTCCTCCTTCTGCTTTCCCTTCCAGGATCAGAGATTTCCTGCTGCTTCCTCCACGTCTGAGACAACTGGAGGAGATGAGGGGCTGAGGATGTGGCTTCTGACAGAGAGTTGATAACGCTCAGTTATTTTATTCTCCTGCCACTAAGCTGTCAGGCTGCTGCTGAAATTCCTCCTGCTTGGAAAGGGCTGGTGTGAGCAGCAGGAATTGTTGCTGGCTGGAACTTTTCCAAGAGCTGGACAAAAGAAGCATTTTGTGGAAGGCCACCAGCTGCCCTTGGTCAGCAGCACTAGGTGTGAGGTGCCCTTTGAAGGCCGTCCCTGCACAAGGACAGCCTGGCCTTCTCCAGTGCCCAGAGCACCTTCCAGGCTTTTGGGCTGGCCTCGTCCCTCACCCTGGAGAAGCAGGTTGCTGTTGGAACTCTCCTATCCACAGTTTCTGGCTGGATTGCTGTGTCTTACCACAGACAGCCCTGGAGACACCAGTACAGACTCCATCTGCAATAAAAGGGGACTTTGTTCCAGCTTTTCCCTTGGACCAGCATGCAGCAAGCCCACCTGGGCCTCATTCAGCTCTGTGTGGGCTGGTAGTCAGCTTCTGCTGGCAATTTAAAGCTTTTACCCTACTTTCCACAGCAAATAGTGGAGCAAACCCAGCCGCACCAACCCCCAAATTTCACTCTAAAAACCACAAGTTTCATTTTCCTCTTTTCAAGCCTTGAAGAAAACAAACTTCACTTGAGTGAGCTGGAGGCACAGTGTCCTCCAGGATCATTCTTGAGTAGGACAATATTGCAGGGGAAGACTGGCAAACCCAGAGGTTACTGGTGCTTAGGAAGCTTTGCAAAACCTTCCCCCGTGCGGTGCTCCTGCAGCCTCCTGAGCTCCTGGAGCCCTCACTCAGCTCAGGCACAGTTGGGACAGGAGGGGATGGTTCCGTCTGTCAGATGTGGGGACAGGAGGAGGGAAGACTTTGCAAACGCTGCCACGAGGGCAGGGCTGTTTTCATTGATGGTGCCAAGTGGTAGTACACCATCTTTGATTAAATGTGAGGTGCTGAAGGGCAAAAATTCTCAGTGCTAAGGAGAGAGTGTCTCCACTCACTCAGCAAGGTAAGTGAAGGGGAAAGTGCAATCTGTATTTCATGGGAGGTGTTCAGTTTTTAACAAAACATTTTTGCAGAAGACGTGCCCAGGCAGGGGTGATTCAGAGCATTTTATCAGCCTCACAGAGTATCCCCACATCTGCTTGGCCACATTTTCTCTCTTTTGTTCATTGTGAATGATTTCTCCTGCCAGGGTTGCTCCTGCTTGGAGTTCTGCTCTCAGTGGAGCCCCGGAATTTTCTCAGCAGGCCTCTGCAGCGAGTTCTGAGCCAAGGTGGGGCTCTGCTGCCAGCCCAAATCTGCGCTTCCCCTGCCCAGCCTGAGTGCAGGTGGGGCATGTGCTGGGCATGGCCGGAGACTTGCATGGCCAAAATCCTCCAGCATTTCCATCTGCTCATGGCTTTGGGTAGCACAAATCACACAACACCCATCGCAGCTGACAAATGGCATTTCTTGCAGATTGCTACAGCCGCACTGCTGATCCACAAATACACGAGAATCAATTGCAGCTGAAAAATGTCATTTATTACAACGTGCTACACCCACGCCGACAATACAGAACTATACAAATCTCAATTTAGGTTAAAAACGGGAATTTATTCTATTATTACAACCTTTCTATGTAATAATATACAAATACCAACTTCAGTTACTTTATTGCCAACCTCCACAACAACGCACTATACACAAAGATCAATTAGGTGTTTAACAGCTTAATTTATTACATATTGCTACAAGGATTAAGCCCATCTAGGAATACAAAAAAATCTCCATAGATATGTAAATAGAATTACATCCAGAAACAGATAAGTATGCATTTAAAAATAGACCCATATACCTATACAAATACCAGTATTCCTATTTTAAAAGCCATATAAAAAAAATTGTATCAAAAGAGATACCTACACAACTTTACCCACAGGAAACAGAAATTAACACAGATATAACAATATCCATGTCTACATAGATAAATTTATACACAGATATGTAATTTCAAATATATATATATATATATATACATAGCATACATTCATAACAAAATAAATATACATAAATATAAGAATATACACATGGAAATTAACACATACAAATAGCAGTCCACATATAGAAATACACATATAATAAACTGTGGCTACGTTCGAGTCTGTGTATCTTTAAAGAGCACTCGAAGCAGAGGGACCCCAGCTGCCCCATCTTCAAAGCCTCTCGCTCGATCTCCTCCTCCCGTGCAGAGCAGGCTCTCCTGGACAGCGACAGCAGATGGAACACCTGGCAAGCAAAGGGAACACGGAGTGAGTATGGGGACGTTTCCCTTGGCAGCAGCTGCACTTCCATCAGGGAAGAGGAAATGTCAGAGCCTCCCAGGGGGGTCAGAAAGAGAAAGCAGCCGAGCGGGCCAGGCTGTGGTGAGCGCAGCCGCGGCGGGACTGTCCCGCAGCCCCGGCAGCCCGGCAGAGCCGGCACAGCTCCCGGCCCTGCCGGCACAGCTGCCTTGCCCAAGGACAGCCCCTGTGCCGGCCGGGGCAGCTGCGCTGAGCAGCCCCAGCACGGGCAGGGCCTGCTCCTGCCCCGCCGGGCAGTGCCCACGGCCACAGCCCACGGCACCCTCAGCCCCACCTGCCTCCTCGGGCCTGTGGCCTCACCCGGGCTCTCTCCAGGCTGGCAGCAGCAGGTCCCCGTTCACTGCTCTTGCTGCTGGCCTTCAGCTCCTCCCTGCTGGCTCCCGTCAGTCTCTGGCTGTCCTCAAGGTCTTCATGGCAGCTGTGGCAAAAGTGGAGGCTCTGGAATTGCTTCCAAGGCCTGGCAGAGCTGCAGTCCCAGAGCCCTCTGTGCTCCCTGCTGGCCCCCTCCATCCCCTCAGCCCCGCCATGCTCTCGGTGAAGCCCCAGCCCCCTTCAGTTTCTTCAGCCCCTCACAGTCCTCTCACCCCCCTCAGTCCCTTCTGACCCATCCCGTCCCCTGAGACCCACCACCCTGCCAGCCTGTGCCACTTGCCTGTCACCTCAGTACCACCATGGCCCTCGGCTGCCCCACAGCCCTCAGCCCCAGCAGCAGCTCAGGGTCACCGTCCCTTCAGCGCCCCCTGAGCCCCCTCTGTCTCACCGTCCTTCAGCAGCTCCTCAGGGGACAGTGCCTGGGGCCAGTGGCAGCTCCCACCGCTCCAGGGACAGCCGGGGCTGGAAGTGCTGCTCCGCCCGGCCCGGCCGCCAGCTCGGACCCAGCACAGGGACAGGGGACACAGGGGGCACCGGGGCAAAAGCAAGAGGTGAAAAAGGCAGCCGAGGGGGCAAAGAGCTAAAAATGCAGCCTAGGCCTACACAAACAGCAATCTATCCATCAATCTCTCCACCTAAACATTCCTATTGCTCTTACTAGATAACTATACACATTCATAAGTGTAATTTCATACATATGTGTATATATATATATATAAATATTTTACTCTACACATATAAAAAACTAACTCTGAAAATCTATAAATGTAAATGTATAATAAAATATATCACATCTATTATACATATCCACATTTAACTATACAGATCTATCAAGCTATGTCCATATAAATAGAACACTATCATCTATAAATGGAACTATAACCACTAATAAGCAGAACCATAGAAATCTATAAACATATCTACAAACAGAGGAGTTCTACCTGCCCGATGGTCACAGGCTCTCCCCTGTCTCTTCCTGCCATGCAGGGCAACCCTCCTGGAGATGTTGGTCAGATGGCGTCTGGGAAGCAAAGGCAACGCTCAGTCAATATTGGCCCTTCTGCCCCTTTCCCTTGGGCAGCAATTGTCCTTCGACCAGGGGCTGTCAAAGATGGCCTGAAAGGCAGACTCTCACTTGGCAATTTGAAGCAATCTGCCCTTAAAAGAACAGGGACCATTCCAAGTGTTCAAAAGTGTGTTTCAAAACACTGAAGTATCTTGATAAAGTCTCAGCCCCCACAGTGCAAAGGACACCCAGGAGAGCTTGAAACACAGACAGTCCCAGCTGCCACAAGGAAGCCCAGCCTTGTTCTTTCTCTGTGCTGACAGAGAGACCTCAGTCTTCACTGAAATGGCTGAAGCTGAAGGTGCTGGGAGCTGAGTCATGAACCAGCTCCATTACCTGGCATCTACAAACTGCCCTCTGCAGTGAGCAGCAGCTGCTCCAACTCGACCATCAGCTCTGGCAGGAAGGGCTGGGAGGGACAGAGCTCCCTACGAGGCCTGCAGGCTGAACCAGCTTGGCTAAGGAATGGATCCACAGTGCTCCCTCTCTCCTCTTAGGCCTCCCTAATCAGGGGGCATTCCAGCTTTTCCTTCTGATACTGGAGTTACTGTGATTTTTCTATTGGTTGGCCTCTGATGTTGTGCTCCTTGTTTATCTTGTGGGTCAGGCCCAATACCAGCAGACTGGTATTACATTTAGTCAGTGATTTGGACTTCTACCCTGACTTTTTGCTCTTTTTTCCCCCTGTTCCTTCAAGAGTCGCTCAGCCTGGCCTCCCCTGGCACCCTGCAGCAAATTTATCCACCCACTTCAGCACAAAACTGGGACACCCGGCTTGGTGACACAACTCCCACAAGGTCGGGTTTATTCCCTGCTCTCTTGCCACAGCAGAGGACTCAGTGTCAGAGCCTCTGGAGAAGCGTGGAGGGCAGGGCTCAGGGAGGTTGTGCCAGTGCAGGATTTGAACTCAAGGCACCAGGAAGCACCAACCCTGCTCAGAGCAGCCATCTCACAGCTCTCTAAATCAGTGTGGGCTCTGTCCTTACCAGGCTCCTGGGGCTCCTGGGAACTGTTCCTGCAGCTCTCAGTGCCAGATGAAGCTTCCTCTGCTGCAGCTCTGTTCACAGGCTCCCCTCCTGAAGAATCAGGGGCAGCACCAACATTGTCCTGAGCAGAAAAACAGAAAGAAAGGAACCCAAAGATCACTGACTATTTTGCTGGAATCATATCAGAGATACAATAACTCTCCTTCTCCACTCCCAAAGGACATGGAGCACAGAGGAGGGAACACTGCCCCCACGGTTCACATGACAAGCCTTTTAAACTCAGGATTCAGGGGGCCAAGGTGAAACTGAAGCTCTTCCAAAATGACCTTTGAGACAAAACATGAACACAGCAAACCAGAAGACACCAAGTGAGGGGACGTGCCCCCACGCTCTGAGCCTGCCTTATCCCAGAGCTGTGAGAAATCAGCCAGCACAAAGCCAGGGGCTCTCCTTGCTGCCAGCACGGCTGCCAGCAAGGGCAGAGCTCACTCCCAGCCCTGCCCAGGGCTGTGTGCTGCAAACCCACAGGCAAAGCACACATTTCTGCCTGGGAGTCTCAGCACCCGCAGCCAACCGCTCACACAACCCATCACAAGGTGCTGCTTCTCGGAGCCCTCTGCTGCTGCCCCACGGGTGTCATCCAGGCAAACATTTATGCACCTTGGGTATTGCCAGGATCACATTTGGGATCAGTGGCAAAAATCTGTACATTGTTAGGGTAGGGAAAAAAAAAACAACCCAAAAGACAGGAAAAGCCAGACAACCAAGTAGTGTTTCTATTCCACTGAGGAAGTAAGTGTCCACAATGAAGCAAATTACCTTTGGTCACAAAGATATTCTCACTATGACCAGTTTCAGAATATTCATCTCTTCTGCCATAGCTCATCCATCAGAACCCTAAAGATTCTAAAGATGGTTCAGAGCCTGCAATGTTTCCTTTTCTTATGGAATAAAATGCTTCTCTAAACTGCTATGTGTGACTTTACAGAAGACAAAAGTCATGCCACTTGAGAATAAGGTACTGGTAAATCCAAAAATCCCACTCCCCCCTTGAGTCATAATCACAAATGTACTGCAGGCAATGGGTCAGCACATCAACAGAAAGAGAGACATTCTTTGGCCAACACGTGTCATAATGTGCAAAAGGACAGAGAGCTGCAGCTGCAGCCCAGCCCCAGCCACGGCTCTGGGAGTGCCTACACGCACGGCAGGGCTCACACAGTGATAGTGGAGCCCTGGAAAATGTTAAAGATAGACTTTGAAAATGTTGGGCTTTGTGTTTTCTCAGATCACTGCACCTGCGTAAGCAGTAGGATAAATGATATAATTGTTAGATGTGATGATTGTTTACTAACTAAATATAATTATTGTATAATCATAAGAAGAATCAGGAGAAACTATGTTAGAAATTTAAGGGGGAACCATGAGAAGCTATGTTTAGCTGAAATCTGTGCATACAATAGAACAATATAAGTTTAATAATTAACACGAAAGTTATATAACGATAGAGTATAAAACACGTTCACCTCGAATGTATGGTCGGAATCAGATTTGGGTGGAAACTACCCCGATTCCCAGAGCTCTTAAATAAAAAGCACCGCATATAATCGCTTATGTGATTGTGTGTTTTTGAACGCTAACAACAGCAGCAGCAGCTGCAGCCCAGCCCTTGCTTTGCCTTGGCCTTCCCACCCAAAAGAGGCACAGCCCACATCTGCTGCAGCTGGGACAGAGGCACCTCTGGCATGCCCCTCCCTGCACGGGACACTTGGCCTTCAGTGCCAATTCTCCAAACACTCTTCTCCTCTTTCCCAGCAAGTAAAATCTCTTCTTCATTTCTTCTTCATCCCCTCTTTTAGAAATCTTTCTTAACCGAGAATAATTCAATAACTAAATAATAATGAAATAAGTTCAATTAAAGAAGCCTTTGCTTCTCAACCGTGTCACAAGGTTCAAAAGCTCTCAGTCCAGCCCCTTTGATCCCCATCCAATGGAATTACCCGAGCAGAGGGAGATCTTTCAGACAGGGACCTCCTGATCTCCCGAATCATTTTCTCTACGGCAAGGCCTAGATCTGCTGGTGGCCATTCCTCCTCCTCCCCAGGCGCGTTCTGTGCTGAGCTGGAGGCCGTCCATGCTGCACAAGCTGCACTGCCAGCGGGAGCGCTGGGCCCTGAAGTGCCCGGGCTGGCTGCAAGAATCCAAACACATTGGTCAGGCTCCACAACGTGGCTGTGGGACACTGAGCTCTGGTGCTGCTGTGGATCAAACATCACGGGAAGCACACAGGCAAAGCAGGCAGAGAATCTTTCGGCCTCCTAGGTGCCCCTTGCTAGTAGGCTTGACAGCCTCTGGCCGAGAATGACAGAGCCTTGTGGAAAACGACTTGAAACGGTCACTTTAAATGACCTTTCGGAAAAACAAGGCTACAGCTCTTTTCCTACCTCGGGCGTCGTAGGCTGGGGGCTGCTGCTCCCTGTGGAGCTGCTGGAAGCTGCAGGGCTGGAGCCCGAGCACCTCCCGCTCGGCCGGAGGCAGCTGCTCCCCGTAGAGCTCCTGCGAGCGGCTGCGGGGCCCCTCCCGCCCGAGCGGCAGCGGCCGCTGCCCGTGGAGCCCGAGGAAGTGGCAGGGCGGGATGCCGAGCACCTCCCGCTCGGCGGGCGGCGGCCGCTCCCCGTAGAGCTCCTGGAAGCGGCTCGGCCCCTCCCGCCGGGCCGGCAGCGGCCGCTCCCTGTGCAGCAGGTGGAAGCCGCAGGGCGGGCGCCGGGCGAGCAGCGGCCGCTCGCCGGGGGGCTGCTGGAGGCGGCCGGGCCGGGGGCTGCGCAGCTCCCGCCCGTCCGGCAGCGTCCGCTCCCTGTGCAGCAGGAGGAAGCCGCTGGGCGGGCGCCCGGCCGGCAGCGGCGGCCGCTCCCTGGGCAGCGGCTGGAAGCGACCGCGCCCGCGCCGCCCGGCCGGCAGCGGCCGCGGCCCGGGGAGCTGCCGGGAGCCGCAGGGCGGGCGCCTGCGGCCCTCCCGGCCCGCCGCCGGCCGCTGCCTGTTGGCCGCGCTGCGGCGCTTGATGCGGAGCAGGAGGTCGGGGCGGTCGCGGCGAAAGCAGGGGTTGCAGTAGTGGAGCCAGGCCCCGGCATCGCCCGGCGCAGCCGAGCCCACCCAGCCCGGCACCTTGCGGAAGCCGTAGCGGTAGAGCTGCCGCACGAAGCTGCGGAACTGCGTGGCCCTGAAGGTGTGCGGCACCGGGGCCGGCCCATGGCCACGGCCCCTGTGGGCGTGGCCCGAGCTGAGCAGCTCTCGCTCCAAGAGGCAGCGGTCGATGAGCAGCCCCTGGGCGCGGCTGTCCCAGCGCACGGAGCGGACGCGGGGGCTGTTCACCAGGCGCCAGAGCTTGGCGGGGAAGGTGCCGGCGCTGAGCCCGGCGGGCAGCGGCAGCTCCGCCATGGCGTCCATCGCCGACTGTGGCCACAACGCCCGCAGAGCAACGGCCGCGGCTGTGCCGGCGGCGCGCGGCCTGAGGGGGGCGCTGCGCTCGGGCCCGCGCGCGCCCAGCGCGGCCCCGGCGCGGGCCGGACTTGGCGGGGACGAGCGCGGCAGAGCCGGGGCTGCGGGCACAGCGCGGGCGGGGCGGCTCCGGGGCTGGCCGCGCTCGGCTCGGCAGGGCCAGCTGCCAACCCCCTCTTTCTCTGCCTGCAGGCATCCTTCTGCCTTGGCCCTGCGCTACAACCCCCAACCAGCAAGACAAGGAAGAGAAAACAGCCGCTTCTCTCGCAGTCAGCCTCCTGCAGCTCTTGATGCCTGCGCTTATTCCTGCCCAGGTCCCAGACTTCTCATTTCCCATCCTTGAACTCCATCAGATTCCCCTCAGGCCAGTTCTTTAGCCTGCCGAGGTCCCTCTGAATGGTGCAATCATTTGGGCTCTCAGCTGCTCCTGCCAGCTTTGTTTTGTCTGCAGACTTGCTGAGGGTGTGAGATGCAAAGCTGTGTTTGGTGTCAGGTACAAACAGGCGAAGTGTGTACTTGCGAATGCGAAATGTGTGGACATCGACAATGGGATAGTTGTGAATTCTAATAATAACTGAGGAAAATAAAGCATGGAAAAAGGCCTTTGACCATATCTTTTGTTTGAAATTAACCCTGGTTAATGGTGACAGTTGCCCATCTCTGGGTCAAGAGACAAGTATTGTCTGACAGGTAGCTTGTCAACAAACTGAGAAAGAATTGAGTACCTGGGCATGCAGATTTCTGAAGGGAGGAAAGAAAAGTGTTGACAAGAATAAGCCTGAGTTTTAAATGCCTGAAACAGTCAAAAATAACACGTTGTGGGATATTGTACCAGATGTTCCACAGAGTTAAAACCAACCACAACTCATTAGTATCTGGACTTCCTTGCCCACTATGCTTAGAAATGTTGCTTGAAGGCACTTTGTATCTAAAAATCCAGTTCCTGTAGATGACTGTAGATGTAGATCAAAATCCTACCAAAAACTCCGTGTCAAAACCAGCAAGAGTGAGACTTTTGTCCTTGGCAGTAGCTTCCAGGTGCTCCTGGAAATCGCCAGGCCTAGACACAAAGATGTGTATTCGGCGGAGGAGGAGAAGCCTTATGCTTAGCTCTAACTGCGACCTTTGCTAGCAGATCTTACTAGCAGGGAATAAATTCCATTAGTTCTGCTCTTAGCCAGAGCCAAGGCGGGAATCAAAGTCTAGATCACAGGAGAAGATCACAGGAGCCTCAGCTTTTCCAGAGGAGGAAAAATACAAAGGCTAGTAAATTTGCGCTGGGTTGACAGGGGTTTTTTACAGATCCGTAGACAAGTGATGAAGCTTAAAAGATGACAGCAGAGGAAAATCAACAGATATGCTGAAACTGAGTGAAGAGGAAGGAGACTTCAAATTAACTGAAAAGCTGCAGCGAAAGCTTCTCTACTTTTTGCAGTTGCTTCAAGTTCAAAATGACAAACTCTAGCAGCACTTCCAACTTATTGTTCTTAATTCTAGAATAAAGACCATCAAAACTGTGTACTCCTGCTTAGAGTATGAAGTAAAGCACAGGAAGGCATTAGAGTAAGAAAAATTGTGTTTAGAAGGCTGAGGCAGCCTTAGGGCTAGGAGGAATGGGGAGGCGTGGAAATCAGGCCTGTGGGCACCAGTCAAGGAGCATCCAGTCCCTGAGCGGTCCCTCACAGTGGGTATCCCTGCAGATGGAGTCCAAATGGAGCCACAGCTCGGTGGGAAAAGTGCCGGGCTGGTGAGCCGTGCTTAGCAGGGGCTCCTGCATCAAATTGCTCCCTGACAGGTGCGGTATGCTGTGTGTGTGTGTGCCCAACAGCTGGCAAGAGCCGGCTGGCCCAGATGTGGGAAAAGGCCAAGGAGGCAGCAGAGTGGCAATGGGGCTGTGCAGGAGGCCCTGGTGGTTGCACACAGCTGTGGGGGATCAGGCTGGCCCAGATGGTCCCTGGGGCTCTGGGCTGAAAAGGGGGGAAAAGAGAAGCCGGGAGGAAGGGCCAGATGCCGCTATGAGAATGCCATTCCATCCCATAGGGGACATAGTGAGAGGAGGCTGGGAACAAAATGGTCATTCCCGCTGATCACCCTGACATCTTCACGACAAGAGGCCCAGAAAGGAGTGCACATCTGCCTCCTGGTGTTGTCCCGAATGGGAGCTCATTACCTGGCGTTCATTACCCGCAAGTCTGGCAGCTTCCCGTGGGCATTCCACGCTTCAGGCAAGCAAAGCTGCTTACCTCACTATGTTCTTTGGGCCTCTGAAGGGGACCGTCCACTTAGCTACAGCCTGGCAAGGAAGGGAGTCTTACAACACTCTGGATATTTTAGACTTTTATTCTCACTCGGGCTGAAACAAAGGATCCCCTCGCTACTTCTCCATCTTCATCCTTCTGTCCTGCAGGTGGCCTGTTCAGGCTGACAGCTTGGAGCGCCTGCAGGCTCCAGTTCGGCTGCAGCCCAGCTTTTCCTCTCACAGCTTAATTCTTCTTATGACAATTCTTTCATTTCTACTTCAAAGATACCTCAGAGCTTGCCTAAATTAACAACACTCTATTCTAAGCTAAACAATCCTCTATTATCTAAGCTATCTATGTTCCATAGCCCTTCAATGTTGATCCCTATATATCCTAATTCTTTTAAACTTTCATCTCTTTGAGAAAGAAAAAACAACAGAGCTTTAAATTGAACCTAGCACACACCTAACCAAACCTAACCTAACCTACCCTAACCTAACCTAACCTAACCTTACCTTACCTTACCTAACCAAACACCTATACTGAGCAAATACGAAAAAAATCATATTTCCTATCTATGGCACAGCTCCTCTTAATACGCGGGGGATGGCTGGAGCTCTGCCCAAAGATGACACATCCCCTTTTCCCTCCTCTCGGCTGGCGGGGCATAAGGGCCTCCTCAGGCGCAGGTGTCTCCTCTCCAGTCTTCCTGCACTTGCTTGGCTGAGGTGATCAGAGCAGCCAGGCTGGAGGCAGGATCGCCGGAGGTAACAAAGGGATGCTGCCCAGAGGAAAAAGAACAAAGAAAGGAACTCTTACTTTCCAGGATCCCATCCTCACGGGCTCAAGCAGGATTCCCTGGCTACCAGGAAGACACACAAAGAGCACCGAGGGCAGCATGTCCCCCTGCGCCTTCCTGTGCTGGCAGCTGCCTGTGCCACATGGCCCACACTCCTCCTCATGCCTTCATGCAGGTGTCCTCAGCTGACAGGGCTTTTTGCCCCTTTGCTTTTTCTTACCTGCAGGAGCTCCTGGGCAGACCAGCGCCTGTCCTCGTCTGCCTGCAGGCAGCAGCGGAGGAAGTCATGCAGGAGAGCCGAGTGGTGCCTGGGGTTCTGCAGTTTTGGGGGCCCGTTCCTTTCTATCAGTTCAAAAACCTACAGCACATGGATGCAAGAGGACACTGCACCTGCTCCTTTGCTAGCCACATCAGCTCTCTCCACACAGAGCCCTCTTGCTAAGCTGCACCTTACCCTGAGACGGGCTTCCCGCTCGTAAGGAGCTTCCCCTTCCACCATTTCCAGCCCCATGATGCCCAGGGACCAGATGTCCACTTTGGGGCCGTAGGCTTCTCCTCTCACCACCTCCGGTGCCATCCAGCTGGGAGTGCCGACGCTGGAGCTGCGCTTGCTGCGCTCAGGGCTGAGCTGAGCACAGAGGCCAAAGTCACCTGAGGCCAAAAACAAAGCCTGTCAAAGCCAGCTCCCACTGGCAAAGCGGCCAAAACCATTGCCCACTCCAAGCCTGACCAGGCCATGCTGAATCGAGCTGAAAAAGCAGCTGAGCTCTCCTTCCACGTGCCTGGAGCTAGGCAAAGAAGGCATCGGCCACTTCCACAACACCCTCACCATTCACGCACTGGCCAAGCGGCGCTTCTGCCCAAGTGGCAGTCACCAAAATGCAAGCGCACGGCAGGTTCTGGAAATGCTGCAGCCCAGCAGGGATACCCACCCAACTTGACAGATCCATCCATGCCCACAAGGACGTTGTTGCTTTTGATATCTCTGTGGATGACTTGGCGGGAATGAAGGAAATGCAGTCCTTGCAGGCACTGAGAGAGAAAAAGGAGGGAGGGAAAGTTAACGTGCAGGATCAGATTTCATCCCACCAGAAAGGAAAGAGCTCAACGGGATTGACGGCTTTCTCAGAGAATTGTGAGCGAGGGTGCAGCATCATGGTGCTGTCACGAAGAAGAGCTTGCTGCTTCAACACTCTTGGAAGTTTTTTCTCGATTTCCAAGCGAAGGCATCCGGGCTCCCAAAAGTTCTGCCGGCCTTGGGTAGGAAGCGCGTCACCTTTGGCTGGGAGGCGGCACGGCAAAGATTTTTGGGGAAGCCTAGTGGCAGCAGAGGAGGAAGCAGCACCTTAGAGCTGTTCCAGAATCCATCGCCATGCGGGCTGCAATGCTATCCTTTGCAGCTGAGGACGGCTCTTTGCCCTTAGCTTGAAATTCTGCCGCCTGCATGCTGCCTTCCCGTGGCAAGGAATGTAGGACAGACAGACAGGCTCCAGGCTAACATTCCCAGGCAAAGCTGAGAAGAGGAAGCAAGTGAAACCAAGCGAGTGAGCCAGCACCAGTGCCAGAGGACAGACAGGATGGAAGAGTGCAAGAACAGAGCCTGAGGAGTGCGGGCACAGCGGCAGGCAGTTCACTTCCTATGCTCGCTCTTCTCCTGTGTGTGGTGACAGCAGCAGCAGCAGCAGCAGCAGCAAAGAAAGGTGAGAGCAAGAAATCCCGGCTGTCCTTAACCTCCAGCTGGCAAGCAGCATCCTGGGCAGGCTTGGGGAAGCACAAGCGGGATCCCTCACCTCCCGACAGACAGCGCCTATCTGTCCTTCCTCCGGGTACACTGCGCTGAGCACATCAAACAAGGTGCCGCTGTCCATGAACTCCATGGCCAGCCAGAGCTCCGCATCCACCAGGTAGCTGAAAGAAGAAAACCACGGCATGGAGAGACAGCAATGGGCACAGCCTCAGTCAGCTGAGGGCCCGAGCCAGGTTTTAGCAACTGCTCTCCAAGCTACGTGTGCCACAAGAGATTCATGATCACCAGCTCCACCTCCTGCCACGCTCTGGAGACCAGCACAGAAATCACCACCAGCTCCCTTCTCTGGCAGTGACCAAAGGGCATCGTCTCTTCGGGCTTGCACTAGCTAAAGCTCCATTGACAGGAGAATACGCCAACCTGTCTAAGTAGGTAACGATATTGGGACTCCTGTTGTCCCTCATGGCCAGGATTTCATTGGCAGCCAGCTCCTCGGACATCTCCTCCTCAAGCGACATGATCTTGATTGCCACCTGAAATGACATTGGCCACCGTTTACCTTGAGAAGACGCCCCCTGCTCGAGATCACAAGCAGCACGGAGCGAGTGCTGCTGCAATGAGGCAGCGGGCTGGGCCAAAGGGCCTTGTCACTAGACAGCAGAGCTTAGCACAAGCACCAAAGGCCATCCCAAATGCATTCTGCCCCCTGAGCCTAGAGTGTACTTCAGAGGAACAGCCTCTGCTGCAGACATGGAGCTGCCACCCAAACCTCCAGGCAGGGCTCACAGCAGCGGGGAAAGCGCTCCAGAGCTGCAAAATGGCATGGGGCTGTTGGCACTTTACCTGTTGTCCGCTGCTGGTGTCAAGGGCTTTATAAACAGCTCCAAAGCCCCTGGAAAGACAAAAGCAGCAGAAAGAGCCCTTTATCCCTTGGCACTGAAATCAAGCCTAGGCAGCAGATCTCCCCAGGCTGCCTGCACGCCTTCCTTAGAAAACGCCTGGCTGCGGCGTCTCTTCGGCCAACAGCACGTCGGCCCGTGAGCCCTCTGCCCTGCGGGGCAGCCTGTCCAAGGGAACACTAAGGTGCAGCATAAAGACCGAGGGCCGCTGGAAATCTCCAAGGCGCACGCCCAGCCAGGTTATTTCCAAACCTAAGGGGAACAGTCCTCCTTGTGCGGGTGTGCATGCATGTGTGTGTCAAAAGAGTGAGAACAATTAGAGTCAGAAGACTGTCCTTGAGAATCTGACATTTCTTGAATGGCAAGGTGCTCTTTCAGGCCAGAAAGCAGCAGGGGCAGAGGGTTTCCCAGCTCCTGCTCCTCCTTGCTGCAAGCAAGACAATGCCAGCATCAACTTGTCTTTGATGAGGCCTTCGGATTGCTCTGCCCCAGCAGTCCAGGCAGGCGACAGGAGGTAAAGCCAGAGCCTGACTGTGATTGGAGCTTGCCTGACTTCACGCTTGATATTGCACCAGCCAAAGACCTGGCCCACAGTTTTGTAAAAGGAGCCAACGCCACGCTTACCCTCGTCCCAGTTCTTCAAATGCCGTGTATTTGCTCATTGGCTGGCCCGGACTCACAATGCTCCCTGAAAGACAAAAGCAGCGCAGGGCGCTCACTCGCACAGAGACGCCGCTCCCCACACCCTCCCAAAGGCAGCCCTGCTGCCGGCAGCTCTGGGCCCTTTGCAGTCCCCTGGCTTCCAGCTGCTGAGACCAGCAAGTGGGAGGGCCATCTTCTCCACCTTTCATCAGGTGGCCTTTCCAAGAAGGCCTTGATTTCTTTCAAGCGCAGCATCCCATGCCATAAGCCAAAATGATGAGACCTTAAGAAGAGGGCCCTCCGAACTCCCTGGCCCAGGAGCACAGGACTTTGTTGCCCAAGTGCTCCTCTTCTGACACTCAGCCCTGTGTTCTGTTTCCACAGACTGAGAGCTACAAGGTGACAGCTCCCACACAGGAAGAGAAGCAGCTGCTGGCCAAGGCTGCCCCCTCTACAAACAGCCTGGGCTCAGTGGGGCTCAGCCACCTCTGCTCTGCTGCTGTCTGGGCACTGGGAGCTGATCCAGGCTCAGGGAGCCCATTTCCAACACAGCTCCTCCCACCTGATGATGGATCCATGGCAAATGGACCCATCCTGAATCCACGGTCGACTGTGAATCTCTCTCTCCCTCTTCTCCTGATTTTGTCTTCTCAAAACCCACACCTTCTCTGGGCAAACTGTTCCAGGGGAGTCTTTTTTCTGAATCCCTTACCTAAACTGACTCTCTCTCCATTTGGATCCATTCTCCCTGGTCCTGTCCCTACCTGCCCTCGTACAAAGTCCCTGTCCAGCTTTCTTGTAGGTTGCCCTCAGGTACTGGAAGGCCGCAGCTGGATCAAGGCTCGGTCTCTTTCCCAGGCTGAAGAAGCCAAGCTGTGTCAGCCTTTCCTTGCAGGAGAGGAGCTGCAGCCCCGGCACCATCTGGGTGTCCCTGCTGGGCCCCTGCTGCAGCGTGTCCACGGCCTTGCCGTCCGTGCCGGGGAGCCCGGCAGAGGCGGAGGCAGCGCTGCAGGTGCAGGGTCAGCGGCGGGGAGGAGACCCGGCCCTGGCAGCGGCTCCGGGAGCAGCGATTGGCGCTGGGCCGCCCGCACTGCAGAGAGCCGGGGCCCTTGTGCCGGCCCTTGTGGCCAGGGCGCCTTTCCCCGCCGCTCGCCCGCCCGCCCGCTCGGGGGAAATGCCCCCTGTGCCGCCCCTCAGGGCCGCCCCTCGCCGCTGCCCCGGGGGCTCCCGGCGCCGCCTGGAGGGGCCCAGGCCTCGGCCTCACCGTGTTCAGCCCAAGGCCTGGAAAAGCAGATTCAAACACCCACCCAGAAAGTGCCCCAGGATGCCAAGGTCAATCTCTACAGCACGGGTTTGATATCAGAGTCTGCACGGTTTTATAAAATGGGTGGCTGGCACTGGCACTGGCAGTGTTATTTTCCCAGGCAGGCTCCTGGTACAGCTGTGGGGGAGGGCACCAGCAGCTGTATCAGCCCAGCGAGCAGCAGCACATGGAGGAGACCCTCATCTGCAAAGAGCCCCTCACCCCCTTTGCTCCCCCATGGCAGCGCAAGATGATTCCGCCGCAGGGGAAGGGCTGCTGCAGGCTGGAGACTCCTGCAGCCAGGCCTTGTTGCAATCTCCTTGCTGCAGCTGTGCCTGGAGGATGTTGGCCTGCAGCAGCACTGCTGATGCCCGGGAATGCTGCTGGGCTCAGAGAGGCAGAGTGTGTACAAAAGCTGCATTCAAAGCGCTGATGGCGAGAGCCCGGAGCCGCTGGCAAGGGCAGCAGCTCTTCTTCATTCCGTGCAGGTGAGAGCCCAGCCTTGGAGCCTGTCCCTGGGGACAGGGAAACACTCTGAGGGCAGGTTTGAATTTTCAGGGACAGTCCAAATGAGAATTGCTTTGAGGCATGTTGTAATGTTGGGTTTGGGTGTGTCTGCAGGAAAGAAAATGGGAATAAACCCCTTGAACAACAAAGGAGAACTCTGCATGGCCAATTTACACCCTGCAGATAGACTGATCATATCAGCCCACTGAATACTGGGGGCATCTAATGCAGAGTGCAAAGTTTCTTTGAATAGACAGGAGAGATGAGACTTGAAGATGAGAAAAAGGGATCAGCCCCAGGGGTCCCATAGATTTGGCTTAGTTCTGCCAAATCAAGCATGATTCGTTTTATCTTTTCTGTTGGAGTGTATTTCAAAATGACCGCCCCTTGCCATTTCCATTAAGAAAATTTGGAATTGTCAGGAAGTGCCAGGATCAGAAATGTTTTGAGGTAGATCATGTTTACGTTTGGTTTGGGTGTCTGTGCAATAAAGAAAGCAGGAAATAAACCCCTGGAACAATGAAGTAGAGCAAAAGTGGAATGTTTGGATGGTCAGTTTGCTCCCTACACCTCTCAGCCAACTGAATTCTGGGGTCATCTACAGGGGAGTGCAAAGCTGCTTTTACTTTCACCGCCCGGTGTCAGAACCCAGGAAATTCCTCTGGCTGCCCTGGAGGACTTGAGCCCCTGCCCAGGGGGCTCAGAGACCCTGGCCCAGAGCCCAAGACCCCAGTGCCTTTGATTTAACCCTTGGAGAAAACAATTACCAACCTTATATGAAGAATTACAAGCCACGCAAGTTTAAGTGTTACGATAGTGAATTTATCACTGAGTGAAAAATAGATTTTTGAGGTTTTTAGAATGGGGGCTCAGGGTCCCAAGATGGAGGAATTTGGGTGTGCCTTGTCCTTTTTCCTTCTTCTTCCTAGCCTCCATCTTCAGCTGTGATGTTGGCACTTTTAGATTGGTTTAGAGTAGAAGCTCACTGTCTAACATAGGTGATAGGTATTGGAAAGTAATTGTAAATATTGTACACGTAGTTTTTAGTAAAAAAGGTAACACCACCCCGGAGGCAGGCAGAGTGCCTCTGACATTCTTGCTGAGTGGACCTCGGCAGGCAGGAGAAAGAAGTTTATAGATAAGAGCCAAGAAACAACCTTGAGACCAAGAAATGAAAGCTCTGACTCCTTCTTCGACCGCCCGGCTGGGAAAGAGACTTTCTAACGTATCTCAGGGTCACTCTGACCAGCTAGAGTCCTGAGAGCCCGGGGCCATTGTTTGTGTCCCAGCACTTGGTTTGATGTGAAGAGAAATAAACAAAATCCCACACCAACAAGCTGCAACCCAGAACCCAGTGGGAATTACAGAAATAAAGGCCTTGAGAAGTAGCTTTGGAAAGGGTCTCCTTCCTAGACAGTGAGAAACGCTCAGGCCTGGCCTGGCTGGGCTAAGGGCTGGCTGCCCTTGGGAGGGGAATGGAAGGGGATGGAGTTGGGCTGGGGTTTTGCAGCCATGGAAACGAGAGAACCATGGTGAGCGTGTCACAAAGGGGCAGCCCCACGCTGGGGTGGTGCAGGTTGTGCTTGGCACGGCCCCAGTGGCAGCAGACGCGTCTGGCTCTGCCTCTCTGTGCCGAGTGCTGGCGATTGGAGTCACCCGGCCTTGTTCAAAGGCTGGCACCGAGCTCCCGGCGCTGACTGCTCTGAGAGCGTTCCCAAATTCCAACCCAGGCACTTCTGCCAGGCAGAAGCACGGGCTCAAACATGGATTTTACTGGGAAAGGAAAGACCCCTGAAGGAAAAGGTGAGGACAGAAAGGAGCTGAAAGGCCGGAGCCAAATGGAAAAATAATCCCCCCAGATTTCAGGGAAAACTGCTCCATGGTGGTCAGTGCTGGCTCTGTGTCAGAGTAGGTGGCTGACAGCTACAGATGATCCTGCAAGGACACCCATGGCATCACAACATTCTGTCATTAGTTTACTCTGCATTCTCCTTTTTGACAGTAGCCAAATCACCCATACTGTCAGCCAGGACAGGGACTGTGGCCACAGCTGACCACAGATAGGACATGGGCATGAGATGCAAGTCCTGTTGCTTTCTTTGCCATCAATGTTGGGTCTCACTACAGATAAATTTCCCATTCTTCCTCTGCTTGCTGATCAGGTCAAACATTGAGGATGGTATTTACGGTGCTACAGACACACCAATAAGGCCTGCCTGGTGGCTGAGAGGTCTTTGTGGTTTTCAGAAATAACAGTCACAGCTAGTATGGGTTTTACCTGTGGATTCACAGAAGGCCACCCTCAAGAGGGAATCTTTTTCCCCTCTTACCATTGGAGCTTTCTATCTTTCCCTTCAGACGTGCTACTTAATATTGTTCAGAAGAATTAAACACAAGCTAGTTCCATAAAAAAACCCCAAAGAAATTGTGTCAGAAATTAAAAAAACCCTTGAGTGCCACACCCAATAGATGTGTTGATGATAAAGGTGGGAGTTCCCAAAACCCACTTCCTTTCTTGTGAGCATGGCTCAGCCTCACCCAGAGGTGAGATTGGATGTGAGCTATTCTCTGTTGGGAGGAAGGGTCTTGTGGCAGTGCAGAGAGGCTGTGCACATTGCCAGGGAACAGCTGTGCCCTGCATGTGCCCCTGCAAGGAGCTGTGCTGCTGCCAGTGCCCCTGGAGCTGTAGGGCTGCTGAGCTGTGGGGCAGGCAGAGGAGCAGGAGGGTGCATGTGCAGCTGAGCCATTCCTGGAGAGCACAGGGCTCTGGGCTCCCTGCTGTCCCAGGGCAGCCCAGAGGCCAGGCTGTGCCTGTGCTAGCTCTGGGCAAGTGGCTCAGGGTTTTGCCCTGGCCTGCCTCAAGTGTCTGCCAGCAGGAGCATGTTTCCCTGTGCAGCTGTTTAGACATTTGCAGGAAATGTGTCCCATGAAATACGGAGCTTCAGGGGCTTTAGGTTTGCATGGTGGCCTCTGTTACATTTTGTGTCTCCACTTTGCAGGCCTGACTGGTTACCCTCTTGCCAAGAGGTTTTCCCTGGCAAGTCCCTCCATGCTCCTTCCCTCCAAGCCGTTGCCTCCCATCCAGAAGAGCTCTCCTTCTACCAAGCCAAGCCCAACATGCAGCAGACAGCAGGAGAATGGGAAAAATGGCACTGGCTGGGATGAGGAGAGTAGAAAAAAACAGGAGCTGAATTCAGAGGGAAAAGGATGTAAGGTAGGAGACCAAGCAAAGTCCTGTGTGGTAAATTTTCAGTTTTTGTCCTGTCAGCAGAGCTGTGAGACCTTTTCCCTGACAGGAACTGACCCTTTCAGTGAAGTTTGAACAGGTCCTGGTTTGGCTCTTTAGCTGGGCCAGAAATGGTGGAATATGAAGGAAGGGTGTGCACCTGCCCCTGCTGCCTCCAGCCCCATTCCTGGCCATGGCATGGGGGCCCTGGAGCAACTGGGGCTGGCAGAGACCTTGCAGAGAGCAGCAGGGCAGGGAGCTCTGCTGAACTTCCTCAGTGCCAGGGAGGCTGAGATGATGGATGTGTGGGAGCTGGAGAGCAGCCAGCATCCCGAGAGCTCAGCAGCATCTGGGCTCAAAGGCTGCTGGGGAAGTGTAGGAGGGAAGGGCAGCAGCGGGAGAAATGAGGGGCTTGAGAAAAGCAGGTTTGGACATCCTGCAGAATGGCTTTGTGGGGACATGGCTGGAGATCAGCACTGGCTGTTTGGTGCCTCAGGGACAGCAAGAGAATATTGATCTAAAGCCATTCCCATGCCATCCACAAGGCCAGTGGAGGCAGTGGCACCCCAGAGCATCTTGATGTCAAACACGTGGAAGCCAGCTGGGAATGCAGCCACACTTGGAGAAAACTGAGCACAAGGGCAGAGGTGGCAAATGTGGACATGGGCTGTCCCTAACCACCTCCCTTTCCATTCCCCATCCTGGGCCAAGCTGGAGGATCAGTTTGGCTTTTCCTGGCAGGTCCCAGTTAAATGCATGGCGAAATGTCTTGAGTCATGAATGGGGGCAAGGCTGGATGCTTGATCTGAGCACTGTGTTCTTCTCTTTCCAGGCTTCCTTGCTCTACTCCATTGGTGGGGATATGAAGAAGGGGTCACTGGGACTGCCTTTGATCCCCCCCATCCGCAGGGCAGTGAGTCCCCCTGTGGGCAGATCTGCAGGGTCCCTGCCAAGCTCTGCCCAGCTGGAATTCCAGGAGCCCCAGGAGATGAGGTAAGCCAAGGTGTCTGTTACTCCAGTGTGCTGTTCACCTCTCTCTTCCCTTCTTGTGTGGTTATTTTTCCCAGTCAGGTGTCCCATGTATTTAGGCAAAGCTCTGTGTATTCACCATTTTGGCCATCTATGATCATCCAGCACAATGGCAAAGGCAACAGCAATGTCCCAAGAGCAGAGGTGGTGGTGGGGAAGAGGAGGCAGGGCTTTAAAGCACCTCAGGATGGGTCTTCTGCTGGATGTGGAACTTGATTCCCTCTGTAATGGTTGTGGTGACATTTGGGAACTGAATTGCATGGGTCTGGATCCTGCAGATCTTTGAATGCTGTGATCCTTGACTGTCAAATTCTGCACCCAGGAGATTATGTATGGACAAATATTGGCTACTGGAGTGGTGTCTGCAAATTCAGGTGCTGCTTCTGTAAACATCAGGTGTAACTTCACTGTGCTTGGGCCTCCACTGTGAAATGAGATCCATGATTTGTTTTGGGGTATAGATGTATAATTTGATCAATGTTTAATATTTTGATCTGGGCTTAAGATCAAAGAGGGCAAGGTGGTGGAGAAAAGTTACAGGACTGTAGCTGATGGAAAGATATTGGCTTGGATGTGTGTGAGAAAATGTAGCTGTCAAGCTTATTTGAGTGATAACAATAAGGAGGGAGACAGAGAAGTATCATTCCAATTGAAAATCCTTGGTAGGGCTTTTAAGGTGCAATCTGAATATCCTCCTCCAGCAGCTGAGTTGGGAACAGCCTTTTTGTTGTTGAAAGAGCCAGCAGGTGTAATATCATTCTCAGGAGACAGCAGTGCTCTGACCACATGTAGCACGAGGCTGTCACCAGGGTCAGGCACGGGCAGGCCAAGTCAAGCTTTGGCAGCTGTACAAAAGTAGCTGCCCTCCTTACAGACTCGTGTCTCAGCTCAGCAGCTCTTGCTGCTTCAGAGAGGCTGTGGGAGCCACTTGGCCCCAAAAGGAGAGGCAGCAGAACTGGGGAGTTCTGATGCAGGTTGAAGAATGACTGCTGGTGATAGGGAAGAGGAGGCAGGGCTTCAAAGCACCTCAAGATGGGTCCTCTGCTGCACTTGGCCATTATTTCATCCAGAGCCTGGCAGCTCTGTGTGATTCCAGCAACTGAAAGCTTAAGGACAATGAATCAGCTTTGCATCCTGTTGGGTTTATGGGTTTCATTTCCCCCTTCATCACAGTGACCATGCTAAGTAGGTTTTCCTCCTTTCATGGTACACCCATTCCCCCCTTCTCTTTCTACCTCCTCACATGTTCTTTTGTCCTCCATTTTCTCCAGGCCAGGATCCAGCAGCCTAAACAAAGAGAAGAACTCTGAACATGCAGGTAGGCACAGGGCATGTCTGTCCTAGAATGACCACTGTAGTCTTGACTCAGAGGAGACATTTGGAAAGCTTGGTGAAAACCCATTCTTTTCAAAATTTCTTTAAATTCGCTTCAATTCCTTGATGGGCTCGGTGGACTCTCTGAGAGCCCAGTCACTGGGAGCGTTCTCTGGTGGCACAGTGAGAATTCCTCCACTTTGCAGGCTGGGATAGGTTCATTTCTCCCAAGTCTTTCCGGCCGTGTCCCTCTTCGCTGCTTCCCTCCAAGCCATTGCCTCCCATCCGGGCGAGCTCTCCTTCCTCTAACACAAATGAAATGGACAGCATGGAGAAGGAGAACAAGAAAAATGGCACTGCCTATGATGAGGAGAGAGGAAGAAACCAGGAGCAGAGTTCAGAAGGAAAAAGTTCTAAGGTAAGGAGACCAAGCTAAGTCCTGTGTGGTAGATTTTCAGTTTATTTGCTGTAGGCAGAGTTTGGAGACCTTTTCCTGTGCTGTGAGCCCAGGGAAGCAGCTGAGCCAAAGAAGAGCTCAGCTGGACACTGTGCTCCAGGCTGTCTCTGCAATGGGTGTGTAGTGGAGAGTTCACATCCTCAGCATGGATCAATAGCAGGGGAGGTCTTTGAATGGCTTCTGGGCTCTGCCGTGGTTCCTTGTGTGTCTTATGGCTGAGAAAACAGCAACAAGCAGTCAGAGCAGCTAAAGTTGTCCAATCTGGAGAAGCTGTCCTTCTAGATTGAGTAAACTATGGGTATCTGTGAACCATCTCTGTGTCTTGGTAGTGTTCTCTGTCAGCTGTGTCTGGTTAGGATGGAAAAAGGTGTTTGCTGGAACAGGCAGTCCTGCAAAGTCAGTTCCAGGTTGTCTCAGCTTTTGAGTTGCACAGCCATGCCCTCTGCACAGTTGTGTCTGCTGCTATTTCTAGAGTTCATCAGCTTCTGGGCAGCTGTGTGCTCTGGCATGGCTTTGTGCAGAGGGAAGGGATGGGAGGTGGCCATGGGGAGAGCAGCCCAGAGCCCAGCCCCACAACTGCCTTTGGCAGCAGGGCCAGGACCTGCAGTTGTTTTGGGTTTGCCGTGGGGTGCAGGAGGAGGCAGATGAGCAACAGCTTTGGTAGACAGAATGTGCAATCAAGGACTCTGGTAGTTGATTTCAGCCTTGCTGAGAAAGGGCCCAGTGTATCCCTGACAGGAACTGACCCTTTCAGTGCAGTTTGAACAGGTCCTGGTTTGGCCCTTTAGCTGGGCCAGAAATGGTGGAATATGAAGGAAGGGTGTGCACCTGCCCCTGCTGCCTCCAGCCCCATTCCTGGCCATGGCATGGGGGCCCTGGAGCAACTGGGGCTGGCAGAGACCTTGCAGAGAGCAGCAGGGCAGGGAGCTCTGCTGAACTTCCTCAGTGCCAGGGAGGCTGAGATGATGGATGTGTGGGAGCTGGAGAGCAGCCAGCATCCCGAGAGCTCAGCAGCATCTGGGCTCAAAGGCTGCTGGGGAAGTGTAGGAGGGAAGGGCAGCAGCGGGAGAAATGAGGGGCTTGAGAAAAGCAGGTTTGGACATCCTGCAGAATGGCTTTGTGGGGACATGGCTGGAGATCAGCACTGGCTGTTTGGTGCCTCAGGGACAGCAAGAGAATATTGATCTAAAGCCATTCCCATGCCATCCACAAGGCCAGTGGAGGCAGTGGCACCCCAGAACATCTTGATGTCAAACATGTGGAAGCCAGCTGGGAATGCAGCCACACTTGGAGAAAACTGAGCACAAGGGCAGAGGTGGCAAATGTGGACATGGTCTCTCCCTCACCACTTCCCTTTCCTAGGTCACCTTTCCCTGTCCTGGGCCAAGCTGCTCCATCAGTTTGGCTTTTCCTGGCAGGTCCCAGTTAAATGCATGGTGAAATGTCTTGAGGCATGAATGGGGGCAAGGCTGGATGCTTGATCTGAGCACTGTGTTCTTCTCTTTCCAGGCTTCCTTGCTCTATTCCAGTGGTGGGGATTTGAAGAAGGGGTCACTGGGACTGCCTTTGATCCCCCCCATCCGGAGGGCAGTGAGTCCCCCTGTGGGCAGTGCTGCAGGGTCCCTGCCAAGCTCTGCCCAGCTGGAATTCCAGGAGTCCCAGGAGATGAGGTAAGCCAAGGTGTCTGCTGCTGCAGTGTGTTGTTCACCTCTCTCTTCCTTTCTTGTGTGGTTATTTTGCACAGCCATCTGTCTCCTGTATTTTGGAAAACCTCTGTGTATTCAATATTTACCCATCCACGATGATCATCCAGCACAATGGCAAACCCAACACCATATATACCCCAAGAGCAGAGGTGGTGATGGGGAAGAGGAGGCAGGGCTTCAAAGCACTTCAAGATGGGTCCTCTGCTGGACTTGGCACTTGATTCCCTCTGTAATGGTTGTGGTGACATTTGGGAACTGTACTGCATGGGATGGGGTCCTGCAGGTCTTTGAATGCTGTGATCCTTGACTGTCAAATTCTACAAACAGGAGAATATGCTTGGACAAATATTGGCTACTGGAGAGGGGTCTGCAAATTCAGGTGCTGCTTCTGTAAACATCAGGTGTAACTTCACTGTGCCTGGGCCTCTACTGTGAAATGAGATGCCAGATGAATTTTGCAGTATAGATGTAAAATCTGACGTACAATCCGACTGATGTTTAATATTTTGATCTGGGTTTAAGATCAACAAGGGCAAGGTGCTAGAGAAGAGACATAGGACTGTACCTGATGGAAAAATATTGGCTTGGATGTGTGTGAGAAAATGTAGCTATTACCCTTATCCAAGTGCTAACAATAAAGAGGGAGTCACAGAAGTATCATGCCAATTGAGAATCTTTGGTGGAGCTTTTAAGGTGTGAACTGAACATCCTTCCCTAGCAGCTGAGTTGGGAACAGCCTTTGTTTTCCTGAAAGAGCCAGCAGGTGTAATATCATTCTCAGGAGACAGCAGTGCTCTGACCACATGTAGCACGAGGCTGTCACCAGGGTCAGGCACGAGCAGGCCAAGTCAAGCTTTGGCAGCTGTACAAAAGTAGCTGCCCTCCTTACAGACTCGTGTCTCAGCTCAGCAGCTCTTGCTGCTTCAGAGAGGCTGTGGGAGCCACTTGGCTCCAAAAGGAGAGGCAGCAGAACTGGGGAGTTCTGATGCAAATTGAAGAATGACTGCTGTGTTTCAGCCAGAGCTTGGCCAGCTCTGCATGACTCCAGCAATGGCAAACTTAAGGACAATGAATCAGCTTTGCATCTTGTTGGGTTTCTGTGTTGCATTTCCCCCTTCATCACAGTGACCATGTTTAAAATTTTGCCTCCTCTTATGGTAAGCCCTTTCTCTCCCTTCTCTTTCTACCTCCTCACATGTTCTTTTGTTCTTCATTTTCACAAGGCCAAGACCCAGCAGCAGAGGCAAAGAGAATTCTGATGATGCAGGTAGGTACAGGGCATGTCTGTCCTAGAATGACCATTGTATTCTTGACTCAGAGGTGACATTTGGAAAGCTTGGTTTAAACCCATTCTTTTCAAAATTTCTTTAAATTCGTTTCAATTCTTTTGTGGGCTCAGTGGACTCTCTGAGAGCCCAGTCAGTGGGAGTGTTCTCTCGTGGCACAGTGAGAATTCCTCCAGTGTGAAGTGTTGAGTGGTACCTGGGGGCCCCTGAAATGCAGTGCTGGAAGAGGATACCTTCCTCTCCATCCTGCACATTCTTTTTATCTCCCTGCAGCCTTTTTAGTGTCACAACTAGTAGGGAAAAAGAAGGCATTTAACATGAAATGAGAGATGTTCCCACTCCTTCCTCCTGCTTTTGAAGCAGAAAAGCTTTCCTTGGGGCAGTTTCTGAGCTGAACCCTTTGACATCTGAAGGGGATTCATGGACATTGCCTGGTTTTGCACTGGCAGAAATAGGGAAACCTCCTATGATAGAAAGTCCTTTAGAATTTTCCAGTGAAGGAGAAGGAGGCTTCCAAATGGATGCAGCCTAGGCAGGGTGTGAGTTTGTCATGCTGTGACAGCACAAGCCCAAAGCCACCTATGGCAGGTTCACAGTGACAAATCTCTTCCCTGGCTGTCTCTGCCTGTGTCAGTGTTGCAGGCTGAGGCTGGGGCAGGAGATGCCTTCTGCCTTGTCCCTGTCCCTGCCTTGCCTGATCCCTGACAAGTGGAATTGTGCCAGACAAAATGCAGTCTCTGCTGCATCTGGGTCAGGCAATGCTTTCAAGCTGAAAGCCTCAATGACACTGTTGTTGCTCCTTTGCCATCTCCAGGCATGTAATGATAGGAGAGATGAGACTTGGAGAAATAATTCTGCTGATGCAGAACAAGGGATCAGATCCCCTGGTCCCTTTGGGGCTCAGGGTTAGTTCTGCCAAATCCTGGCTATGGCCCCTTTGGAATGACTCCTTACTTGCTGATGTGCATCTGGAATGCTTAATGCAGCCAGAGAATAGTCCTGCTCAGTAAGTAAGGTGACATTTTTGCTGGATCAATTCTGGACTAGAAATTCCCTATCTCATTAAACCTTACCTGTCTCACTTTTATTACTGACCCCAGCATTCTACAGGATGAAGGAATCCAGGTTTAAGACACTCATCCTGCTTGGCTGCCATAGGATTTTATTCTCTGTGCAGCCATGTAAAGAACTTGTTCTCTTAATTCTAACTGCTCTGTTGGAGAGTATTTCAAAATGACCTACCCTCTGCTATTTCCATTAGGAATATTTTGAATTGACAGTATTAGCCAAGATCAGAAATGTTTGGAGGCAGGTCATGTTTATGTTGGGTTTGGGTGTCTCTGCTGAAAAGACAGCAGGGAATAAACCCCTGGAACAAGTAAGTAGAGCAAAAGTGGAACTTTGAGATGAGCACTTTGTTCCCTACAAAGACAGGCTCCCAGAATACTGGGCACATCTAATGGAGAAAGCAAAGCTTCTTTTGCTTTCTAAAATGTGGTGCCATTGTTTGTGTCCTGGCACTTCTTTTGTTGCAAAGAGTAATATAAAAACCCCAAAAATGCAAAACCGGACCTGGAATTGAGTGGGACCTGCAGAAACAAAGGCCTTGAAAATTACTTTTGAAAACAATTACTTCCTTGCCAGTGTCAGATTCTAGAGGACACTGTGAATTCCCAACTGTTTTGAAGGAAAGGGATCCTGTAGTAGTGGGGAGGCAATGGGCACCACATGAACTAGTAGAGCCCTTCTCTCTTGGCTTGCCAGCTCCACATTGTTCAGAGAACTTAAACTGATGCTAGTTTCATGAAAAATAAAAAACCAAGCAATCTTTTCAGTAACTAGAATACGCTTTGAATTCCTCACCCGTTAGATGGGTTGATTGTAAAGGCATGAGTTCAATTAACTCACTTCTTCTCTTGCACCTGAATGTCAGCTTCTTCTGAGCCTACAGCAAACACGCAGAGGAAGAAGGGAAAGAGCTCTTGGTGCAAGACAGGAGCTGGGATGGCTCTGTTCCCAAGGGAACTGGCTGACCTGTTGGGCTTGGAGCCTCCTGTGCCGCAGCCCGGCCTTGGGAATGGAGGTCTGGGCTCCCGGGCGGCTCAGGGGCCTTGGCCCAGGAGCCCCGGCAGAGGCCGCGGAGCCGCGCTGGCCCCAGGGGCACTGCCAGGGAGGACAGGGGCAGAGGGGAGGGGGGAGCTGGGCTGCTTGCTGGCAGCAGGAAGGGTCTTGTGGCAGCACAGAGAGGCTGTGCACATTGCCAGGGAACAGCTGTGCCCTGCATGTGCCCTGCAAGGAGCTGTGCTGCTGCCAGTGCCCCTGGAGCTGCAGGGCTGCTGAGCTGTGGGGCAGGCAGAGGAGCAGGAGGGTGCATGTGCAGCTGAGCCATTCCTGGAGAGCACAGGGCTCTGGGCTCCCTGCTGTCCCAGGGCAGCCCAGAGGCCAGGCTGTGCCTGTGCTAGCTCTGGGCAAGTGGCTCAGGGTTTTGCCCTGGCCTGCCTCAAGTGTCTGCCAGCAGGAGCATGCTTCCCTGTGCAGCTGTTTAGAAGTTTGCAGGAAATGTGTCCCATGAAATATGGAGCTTCAGATGCTTTAGATTGCATCGCCGCCTCTGTTACATTTTGTGTGTCCCTTTTGCTGGCCTGACTGACAGCAGTGGTCCCAAGGAGGTTACCTTGGGATCTGTAGTTTCCCTGCCAACATCCCAAATGCTTTTACCTTCCAAGGCCCTCCTTTCACATAGCCACTATCTAAGTCTCCTTTTTTATTATTATACTGACCATTCTGCAGGGGCAAAATATCCTGATTTAAGACATTGCTTTTTTTCTACTGTGTTGCCACTTAATTTATCCTCTGTGAAGCTGTTGTATAGAATTGCAATTAGAAAATCAGCCTTTAGTCAGCCTGGCCCAAAAGTGGCCCAATCTCATACAGTTTAGAATGAAAATCCTTGGGGAAAATGAAATATCTAGTGTCAAGAACACAGTTCACATTTGGGTAACACTCCTGCCCTCCTGCAATGCTCAGATTTTCTTTGGATGTCCTCTAAAATTTTCCGACAAAGAGAAGACAATGTTGATCTAAATACATCCAGGTATTAGAACCTGGGGCTCCTTTCAGGAACAGGAAAGATGATGTTTACTACAATCAGCATGAATAAGGGCAGATAAGAATCTCTGTCCAGAGCAATCTCCATCTCTGCCCTTCTCTATCAGACACAGAGGCTCTCCAGCATGCAGGGGCTGAGGCCTTCACCATGCAGCAGGTTTCAGCCTGCTGGCCAACAGAGCCATGGCATGTCTGCTGCCAGTAGCCCCTCCCTTGGGAGAGGGTCTAGGCATTGTACCTTGCTCCTCTCCATCCCAATCTCTGTGTCTTGAGAGCTCTGCACTCTGGAACCTGTCTTGCCTGTTGCTCAGCATTGCGTTTTTGGGGGCTTGAAGTCTGCCAGAGGTTTCCAGGAACCTTTGCTTCCATTCCCAGGCCTCCCACTGAGCCAGGCCAAGGAGACAGATCATCCCACCAGTCCTGGTCTAACGAGGGACAAAGAGCTGAGGGACGGCTTTGGAAAGGTAAGGGATAAGGACAGGGATGAGCAGACTTCCTTTCCTGTGGCTGTTTAGTGCTTGGCCCAAAATGTCACTGAAAATCATCATCTGCCACTCTTGGGGGATGGGGATTCCCTTGGGAATATATTGGACAGCTACAGAACCATTGCTTGGCTATTTCCAGTGGTGCCAAGGTCCCTGGTTTGGAGATGGTGCTAAGGTCATGCCAGAAGCATTCTTTATGTGCAAAGGCTGTTTTAGAGAAGTTCTGAATGGCAGAGCAAGCTACACATCAGTGACCGTGGGCAAAGTGCACCCTCGGAAGCAGAGAAGCAAAGATTCTAATGTTGGGTGTAAGCAAGGCTGCAAAAGAAAATGGGAGAGGTTGATTTTTCCTGGTCACCTTTGTGGCTGTATCTCACAGCCCTCTCATTCCCAAGTTTTCTGCTCATTGCCATCAGTGTTTCTGCAATTTGTTTTCACACGACTCCTCCTTTTGGTCTCCTGGTCTCAGAGACCAAGTCCTTCAGAGCCCTTCAGAGCTGAGTTGTTCAGAAGCCAGGAAGTGAGAAACAGCTGCAATTCCTGGCCACGAGTGTTAAGCAACAGCTCATTAGCCCTCCTTGCTGGGTATTGCACATGGTTTTTATTCTCCTGCCATGGCCTGTAGGAACTGAACTGCCTGCTCACTGGCCATGTCAGCTCTTCCTCTGTCTTGGAGCACTCCTATGACTTTGATGCTTCAAGCAGGGCTTCCTGACATAGGTTGCAGTTGCAGCAGTGGAAGGTTGTGGCACTGAAGTGTTCCCCCTCACTGTGTGTAATTGCCAAGGTGAGGACAGGAGACATTCCTCTGAAACTATTGGAATGTGGCTGGAGCTGCATTGAAGCCTATGGCACTGTGTGGACTCTGTGCTCCTGATGAGATGTTGTGTGTGGTTTGTGTGTCTCTGCTTACAGTCTATGATGTATTTCCATTGCACCCAGATCCGTGCTGCTTTGTGCATGTTGGCTCAAAAGAACTTGGGGCGGAAGGACGCAGAGCTTTTGGAGAGAGAGATGAAGAAAAGGAGACAAAGGAAAACATCATTGCCACCTATTCCTGAGACAGTCGAGCCAGGGGATGCAGCTGAAGCAAGTAAGTGGTGGCTACACTTGTGGTGGTCCTTTTTGACCACTTGCTTGCCCTTTGCACAGCGTTGCAATCAGACTGGGGAGCTGTTCAGCTTGCATCTGAGTGGAAGCTTGCTTGGGATTGCATTCTGTTTCCCAAAGAAAAATAGAGAGGCATGAAGTGTCTTGCCCATGGCCTCACGGAGTCAGTAAGAGAATATCAGCTTGCCCCCTTCACCTCTAAAGTCTTTCAGAGTAGAAAATTCTGTCTTGCAAAGTACACTGGGGCTTCAGACTCTCTCCTGGAGAGCAGCCTCCAGGGAAGGGGAGTCCAAAAGAATGCTTTTCAACCAGGCTGCAACCTGGAAGAAACAAAATTCAGCTCCTTGTAATGAAAACACCAGAGATCCTTCTCCTGCCGCTCCCTGCTGAGGAGCTGGCGCTGTAGAGCTGTGCTGAAGCCCCAGCCAGGGCTTCTGCTGTAGCCCCAGGAGGCAGCAGCGTTCCCGACTGAATCCCGGCTGAGGGGCTCTGCCTGCAGGGCTGTGAGCGCTGCCCGAGGGCGGCAGCGGGGCCCTGAGGAGGCAGCACTCAGCCCCAGGCCAGCACCCAAGGTTATCTGCACTTTGCTTTGGCAACTGCCCCTGCCAGCCTCTGCAACAGGAGAACAAAGGCAAAGCAATGCTGGGTTTCCTTGTTTCTTAGGGGAAGCATCACTGCAGTTTGGCTTTAAGCTAGAATAGGGTAGATTTAGATTAGATGTAAGGGAGAATTTTTTTTTAATAATGAAGGGAATGAAAAGCTGGAAGGGTTTTCCCAGAGAAGCTGTTGTTGGTCCATCCTTGAAGGTGTTCAAGGCCAGCTTACATGGAGATCTGAGGAACCTGATCAGGATGAAGATGTCCCTGCTCACAGGGGTTGGACTAGATGGTGCTTAATGGTGCCTTCCAACCCAAACTCTTCTAGGATTCTATGATTATTGTCACATGTTAGTGTTACACTTGGTATAAAGTGGTATTTCATTGTTATACTTGAAGTTCTTTGGGATAACAAGCAGATGTTACCCAGCTCCAGCAAGTTTTCTGTCCAGCACTCTCCCCTTACAAGCTCCTCTTTGGTCCCTGCAGCCTTTAGCCTACCACCTGTTGATGGCACAGCTTCTAGAGTGCAGAGAACACACCCTGGTGGTGCCTTGAAGAAGGAGGTCGTGAGGAAGCAGGACAACGTTCCTTTACTGCCCAATACACCCATCACCCATGGGGATGGCAGCTTCCCACACAGCTCCTCAGGTAAGCCTGCTCCATGGCAGCTTTTCCCACTCGGGTTTGTCCTTGCACAAGGAGCACAAACTGCCTCCTGCCTCAGCCAGCACTGCTGGGATCTTGGCTCCATAGTCTGTCCTGAGAGTGAATAGCAAATCTACTTTTGAGTTACTCCAGCTTGGAAGTACTGGAGCAGTTGGTTCTTAGAGATCCATTGGAAAGCTGAGCTGAATAAAGTCGTGGTAAAGGCCTGAGCTCTGGCTTTTGCCCATGCTGAGAGTCCAAACTACAGCACTGGTGCCAGGAGGCAGCTGGGACTGCAGGGATGAGCTGCAGGGCACTCTGCCAGGCTGTGCTCACTGTGCTCCTACGAGAACCACCACGATCAGTTGTTCACTCAGCATCTGGGCCCTGTGCCTGTACTGCTGTCCAGTTCTGCAGCCAGCTGTCCTGCTATCCAGCAAGGGCTGTCTCTGCAGGGCACTCAGTGGCTCGGTGCAGTCGTGCTGCTGCTGCTGCCAGAGGTGCCCGATGGCTCCTCGCTGCCGCCATCCCACAGCCTGCAGGGCCAGGAGGGAACAAGCAGGGCCTCCTGTGTCACCCAGCAAATACAGCACCCCTGTGCAGCAGATGGCAGCCAGCAGGGGCTGCCTGCTGCTCCCAGGCTGTTTGCTGCCTGCAGCAAATACCCAGCAGATAGTCCCGATGGCTCTTGTCTCTCCTTTGTGGGAAGCCTGCCTGTGCTGTGATCCCAAGTAGGGTGAGATAAGAAGAAGGGAGCTAGGAGTGATACTTGAATGCTCTTTTCTAGTGATGCTACTTTCATGTTCAGAATTGACCAGAACTAGCCTGGTGTGGCTCTCCATTCACAGGGAATCCAGATGTGTGTGTCTACATCACTGGTGTCAGTGGCTGGGGTACCTCAGTGACATCCAGATTAGCTCCCTTCTGAATATTTTTGGTGTTATGGTTCCTCCACACTTTGTGAGAACATGCAAGGTAGCACAAAAACCCTACAGAGTCCAGAGCAATTCATCTAGATTCTGTGCAATATTTATACTCCATCATTTTAGACATCTCAAATGTTTTCATCTATGCATTAGAAAATGAGCTTCTGAGTGCATGACATGAAATTTTTGATTGACGGTGCTTTTGATGACAACTGGGTTTCATAAGGAATGCATTTCTCATCAGATTTTTCTCTTACCTCGTAAATTGTTTTCCGTACCAAAAAATTCAATTAAGGCAAACCCAGGTCAACTGATTAACAAGAGAGTGCATCTGTCAACAGTGTGGATCTGTATTTGCATATTTTTATCCTCCGAGTGTGTTTGGAAGGCTTTTTTATCAACTGTCTAGTCTGGAAATTGTGTTTTTCCACAAGAGAAAGCTTAGAAACTGCTGCGTTTGCAAAGAGGTCCATTAGATGGGAAATCAATTTCACCTCAGCAACCTTGAAATACAGGCAGTGTGTACCTCTGAAAGAGGAAAGGTTCATGATGCTTGGAAAGAAGAAAATCCATAAAGTACTCCCTTCCCAATAGCAGGCTAAAATGTATGTGCACTCAGCTGCCTCTGTCTGGAATATTTGCAGTCAATGGGAACAGAGGCGCTGTCAGGTGGGAAGGGTCAGGTGTGGCTGTTCCCTGGCAGCTGCTCCGTGGGGATTGAGCCGGGCCCAGCAGGGCTGGGTTGTTCAGGCTGGGCTTGGTGCTGTCTCCAGGCAGCTGCAGGTCTCTCCTCAGGGAGTTGCAGAGGGCCCCTGTCCTCAGGGCTGGGGGCAATCAGGGCGCTGAGACAAGAGGGGCCCCTGAGGGGTTCCCTCCTGGGCAGCCAGTGCTGCTGGTCAGCGCTGCCTCGCAGGGAGCGGGAGCTCTGCGGCCGCAGGAACTGCCGCTGGCTGTGGCACCTGTGGCACTTGGGAGCTGGCGCTGCGGGGGCAATTGTCAGCTTCAGCCCGGAGCTGGGCCCAGCTGGGGGAGGCTGGGAGCAAGCAAGGAGCCCCAGGAGCCAGACAGCAGGGAAGCCTCTGAGCCAGTGCCAGTTTGTAGCACACGGAGCCCTGGCTGGGAGATGGGGCTGAGGCCGCTCCATGGCGGGGCCTTGCCCGGGGCTGCAGCGCCCATGGCCGACCCTCTCCTCACAGTGACCTCGCAGACGGGCCCTGGTGCCAAGCGCCGAGAGGAGCTGCTCCGTGGGCATGGGCAGAAGGACAGAGCCTCTTCAGACCCACAGCAGTCCTTGCAGGAGGCAGTCTCCTTGCTGGGCAGCGATGACTGGTAAGAAAGGCCCCGTTCCCTCTGTGTCCCTCTCGGCGTTATGGTCGGTCAGAAGCGTGTCTTGCTCGTGCCTCGGAGCCCCGAGAGCCCAGAGGGCCAAAGGGCACTGGTGAAACCACTGCAGAGCAGGGAGAGGATGAAGATTGGGGATCAGCCTTTTCTTGGCCTTGCTCTGCAGCAGTGCTGCAGCTGCAGCAGGTCCGTGCTGTTTCCTCACTTTGCCTGCTGCTCCATGGAGCTGCAAAGGAAACCTTGAGGGAAGAGAGAAAGCTCTGGAAGGAGATGATTTGCTGGCTGAAGGCAGAAGCAGGATGGCAGAAGTTTTGAGTCTAGAGATTTGGGTGCCTCGGGCCACTGGCCCAGTGGGACTGAGTAAGATTCCTCTCTGCTCCCACTGCTGACAGCAATGGCAGGTGACAGGGTCTCCCTGTGACCTCCTGCATGGGAGTCCCAGAAGCAGTTGATCACTCCCTGGTGGATGCTTCATTCACACGGGGGTAAGGACTCCATTCCCACTGGGATAAGCATGAAAAATCTGCCACGATGCATCTCCTCGTGCAGTCACCTTTGCTTTGCCCTTTCTCTTCTGCTTTCTCTTCCCCATTTCTCTTTGGTGCCCTCTGAGGTGCAGAGAGCTTCTGCAGGTGTGGGGGTCCGGATGACCCTCAGGGGTGCCTGTGGGATCGGTCACCAGCCCTGGGCTGCAGCCCTGATGCCTCACAGACCTTCCTGTGGCTGAGGGCCTGCACAAAGCAAGTGCTCAGAGACAGAGTTGTTTGCACCTTTTAAATAACCTGTTGCTGTTGTGGGGGTTGTTTTAGGTAGGGGGTTTTGGGAAAAGCCAGAGTTTCAACAGTTCTTGCCCAGGGGTGGAATCTCCTGGGACATCCTGCTGCTTTTTTGGGGAATGTGTGAGGTGGAGTGGAGGGGGTGACAGAGAGGCCGAGATTGTAGAGTGGAAACTCAGCTCCAGAGTGGCAGTGCAGACTCTCCCTGCTGAATGCCTGCTGGGGCTGACAAAGAAGGAAAATGCCCCAATAACAGCCCGGTGGCACTGTGTCTCAGGGACAGGTACAGGGAGGTGACAAGAAACAGCAGCATGGCCCGGTCTCACAGCTTCTAGGAAGCAGTGACAGAGGGGCCTCACGGGCCAGAGATTTCAGAAAGGCTGTCTTCTTAAATGGCCACTCTGAAACCCCTCTCTTTGCCTCTTGGGTTTGTGAATGCTTTTGACAGCCACAGCATCCTGGGGTGGAAAGAGCCTCAATCCTGCTGCAGCTCTGTGTACTGGGTGCCCTCTGATGGTCAGCATCAATTGTCCTTAATCTCTAAATTATTCATATGTCATCTATTTCTTGAATCTTTCTCCGAGTAAATACTGTGAAAGAAATTGAGTATCAGACAGTGCAGGGAGACTGAATTCCTCCCTCTTCCGTGCAGGCAGGCCTTGTGTGCAATGCTAACTTTGTGTTTACCTGAGGACAGAACCTTCTGCAGGTGTCTGAAGGTGCAGGGAGAGCCCAGGCTCCTTCCCCCAGCACGGGCAGGGAGCAGGCTCTGGCCAAGGCCTGTGCTGCTGCTGCTCCTGGTCCCTGTGGCCCAGGGTTTGCTCTCTCCTCCCCAGCAGCCGCCCCGCCCCGGTGCGGCAGTGTGCGGCCCAACTCCTCCTGTCCCTGATGCAGACAATTGGAGTCACCAAGCTCGCAGGCACAGCCTGGGCTGAGAGGCTGGCACACGTGGCAGGGAAGCTTGCTCAGGACTATCACAAGGACACAAGGTAATGATCTTCATTTCACCTCCTAAAACAGGAAAACCCTTTTGTGTCTGGCTATAAAGGTGAAACCACACAAGAGTGGAAATTAAAGGGAATATGAAATTACCTCATGGTGTGAATAAGGGTCACAGAATCATGGAATATGCTGAGTTGGAAGGGACCCATCAGGGTCATGGAGTCCATCCCCTGGCCATGTGCAGTGACCCCAAGAGTCACTCCATGTGCTTGAGAGCATTGTCCAAACACTTCCTGAGCTCCGTCAGCCTTGGTGCTGTGACCACTGCTCTGGGCTGCCTGGGCAAATGGCTGTACTGGGAAACCTGAGGTTGGCCAGCAAAAAGGAGCATTGCCAACTTTTTCCTGTGGCTTGAAGGATTCTTTACTGAGATCAAAAGAGCTCAGATCAGCCAGTCCAACAGTCTTGTTTGGCCTTAGGTGCACAACACAAAGCCAAAGTGTTGGCTAATGTTCATCACTGAAGGATCCCAAACATCCATTTCTCATTAACTTCAGACTTTCCTAGAAATATTTCAGGGGTCTTTAGCCAACATATTCAGTCTTTCTAAACCTGTTCTGCAGATTTCTAGAATGCTGTTATCAGTGGCTCAGTGAGCTCCACATTTCTTCTTGAAGAAAACTGTGGTTTCCTAGTGGCAAAATCAACCAAACCACCAAAATCTCCTTCCTTTGGTGATGAAATTCCCATGAATAGCTGCCAAGAACACCAGAGCAACTAGCTGCCTCTGTGCATACATATAGTATAGAATAATCAAGAGGATGCATGAGGTGTTTTGTCCTGGCTTCCCTGCCAGTTAAAGAAAGGCAAATTATTGTGCAATGGCAGCAAGACACTGCTAAGAGGCTCTGACAACAAAGCAGATGTGTTTTGCTTGTTCCCTGGGATCCTTTGATGCCACAGAAGCACACCCCCAGTTTCAGAGTGAAATGGTATTTTTCTGTTGCTCCACATTCTCCTCCAGCCTCTTGTGTTCAGCTGACAGCACTGTGCAGTGTCAAGTGAGGTAAATCTCCCTCTTTGCTGAGTAGGTAATGCCTTCTCATGCAGGGATTACACCTGATGAGTTAAAGGTATCAGCCTCTTCTGTTAACACTCTTCCTGTGTTTGTTCACTTTTCTTTCACTTCCTTCCTGCCTTCCTTCCTTAGGCATTATGGACAGGAGATGGTGAAGATGTTGCTCACTCATCAACAATTTAAAATGCTTCTGGAACAATCTCTTTCCCCCCGTGACCTGGAAGATATTCTGACAAGAATTAAGAAGGAAGTAAGTGCTTGGCAGGAGAAATGTCTCCTTTGTGCAAGTATTGCCACTGCTAATATGAGATCAAACATACCCAATCTGTCTTTAGCTCATTCCTCTTCTGCTGAATCATTTTGCTCCTGGGAATGAGCTATTGATCCTCAGCCTGTTCATCAGCAGGCCACAAAGGAACTGATATTATTAGAGACAAAGTGGGGTTTTGAATATTTTCAATATTGGTCACAATGAGGGAAGGGAAAGAGGAGAAAATGGGTTTACATTTAAGAGTAATGCCCACCATGCTCTCCCTACTCTGCCCCCTGTAAAGCAATTAAGTGAGAATTGTGCTTCTGAAGATAACAGAGTCTTTGCAAAGGACACTGGAAGTAGTAGTGCCAAGAAAATTTCCAAATTTACAAAAGATGTCCAAGTCAATCCTAGTTACTACAATGACTGTCTGTCTTTTGGGAATGCTGCCCTGCTGTCAAGCCCTGTGGAGCTGGAAGAAGCTTGGTGAATTCAGCAGCATCCAGTGGAAAATCCTTTGTTTGTTTGATGGGGGGGATTTTATTTTTTTTATCGACATTACAGAAGGGAGCCTGCCTTTGAGCAGGCACAGGGAGAGTGAGTGTTGAACCAAATCAACTTCCAACACAATGGGCCAACCCCCAAAGAGTCCAGTTTGTTCGGCTGCTTCCTTCACAAACACTCGTTGCCTGCCACTTTGCATTATTCCCATTTATGCTCAAGACAAAGGAATTTGGGATTTTAGACTGCTGCTCAGTCTGGTAGCACCCATAACCTGCCTTGGGCTATTGAAAACAAAGAGTTGGCATCACTCAATCTCTGCTCTGTTTCCATCTGTAAGTTAGGAAATGTTTCCCTAAGCCTTGGTAGCAGTGATCCTGGTTCTAACTTGTGTTTTCAACAGGGAATTTCCTGTTTTATATTCTAAAGATGGATGGGGTTTCTCTATGTCTTTGTAGGGCATGGCAAACCAGAAGGCTGAAGGCCCATCTGTCAAGGAGCCGGTGAAGGAGAGGAACGATGGCTCAAAGAAGCCCCAGGCCACATTGTCTTCTAGCAAACGGTACTGAGCACTTTTGTCAGATGAGACAAAGCACATGACAAGCTTTACATGTCTCTTCCTCAGGAAAATCTTCCTGGAAGACATGACCAGTGCCACAGATTGTTTCCTTTCCCTACAAATGCTCTAGGATAAAAAATGTCGACTTCTGCATTGTGCTGAACACAACTTCTCTGGAGGGGTTTCCACAAAAATGGAGAGACAAAAAGACACCCATTGGTTGCAGCTCAGACGATGCAGTGCAGTGGCAAGGGCAGTGTTGTGGAGGCTGGGAGAGGGCCAAGTTTCTGCTGCCTGACTTGGGACAAGTAAATTCAACCAGGGCTTTTTTTCCGTCTGAGTGGAGTCTTTTTCAGATGGGTGTTTTGATGAGAAATCTCAGTCTGGATGCAAGATGCCATTCCACAAAGATGCAGTTCTCATCCATGTGGTTTGGCCTGGCTGAATCATGGTTTTCTTCCCCTCAAACAGTACCAAGTTTGAGTAGTAAGGAGCAAGGCAATTTCTGAACAACTTCAGTCAACAGGTGTCTGAATGTGGACTTTTTGTCTTGATATTCCTGTCCTTCATGTAACTTGCTTGATGGACAGCATGTTTGGTTTATTTTCCCCTGTTCTGCAATCAACATTTAAGACAGGAATTTGCTCCTTGCTGTCTCTTCATGCCACTGGCAGAGCTACTTGTACCTGTTCTCCTCTGATAGCAGAGGGGATTTCTTTAGCTCTGTCCTGCTCAGCAGTGACAGGAAAGTGACCACATGCCTCAGTAGCACAGCTAGCATCTTCCTGTGCTCATGGAAGAGACAGGTTGATCAGGAGAATTGTTCCCAGTGGGGTTGTTAAGCTGTGCATCTAGTCTCTAGGGAAGCAAATGAAATGTGAGTGTAGTTCTGGCATGTCAGGCTTCTCTTTTTATCTCTGTTACTGATTTTCTGAATCCTTCAAATATGGCCCTGTTTATCTGTTCAGATGCATCTGAGCTGCTTTTCCAGATTGTCATGCCTGGTTGTAGAGACACTTCTCCAGAGTGATGAGTTTCCTTATTGTAAGACACACACGTCCCATATGAGGAGGCATTTAAACTTGGAAGTAGTGTCTCTCTTTCTCCACAAAGCAATGTGACCTGTGTGCCCTGGCAGCCATCTGAAGATAGATCAGATGCATCTCATCCTTGGTTTTCCTGAGTGAGCAGTGCTGAGAATGTCACTTGCAGATTGTCTGCCATAATGATTGTCATGAGGTCCACGTTGTTCTTCAGAGCCTGATGATTTTCCAGCTTGAAATCACATAATTGGGAAAGCTGCTCAAGATGTTTTGCTCACAATTAATTGAAGGTATTGTCTGTGGCTGCAGCTCTCTCCACAGAGAGCAGCAGGCACAACTTTCCCAGGCATTGTCCTGGGGAAGGCTGTGAGAAGATCAGAGAAAAGAATGAGAAACAATTCTTATCTGCACTTGCTGCACCTCTTGTTGTGAACATGTGGAATGTGTTATGGAGATTTGTTTACCAAAGGGTAGTTTCTTAATTGGCCACTTAATTAGTCAATTGGATTCAATTGACTAATCTGGTCTGTCTGTATCTGACTGTCTGTAAGGGTGATGAGTTTCAGTACAGTATAGTATAGTATAGTATAGTATATTATAGTATAGTATAGTAGAGTAGAGTATAGTATAATATAGTATAGTATAGTACAGTATAGTACAGTATAATAAAGTGATTGATCAGCCTCAGCCTTCTGGAATCATGGAGGCAATGCTAATTATTTCCTTGACGGGGATGCCATGCTATGATAATGATCACCACCAGGTCCTCATTTGGTTTTATTTTCCAGGGTGAAATCTCTCTCTGATGGGCACCTCCTACCCCGTGCAAAAGCCCAGGTCACGTCACCTCCAGCTGTGGAAGAAACGGAGCTGCTCCAGAAGCTTTACCATCTCCTGGAAGCCAAGGGGTTTCAGACAAGGATGGAAGGAGTGGAACTCCTCCAAGACCTGTGCAGAACAAACCCCCAGCTCATCTCCACTAACATTGTCCAAGTATGTAGGGTATCTTCACTGCTCCTTTCCTTTAGCTCCTTTCCTAAGCCTGTAGCAGCAAAGTTAATTCAGTGTGTCTTGGCACTCTGTCCTGGCTGTTTGGGACACGCTGGTCCCTCTTACCCAGACAAATGTAATTCAGGTCCAGGCTTCAGGACAAGTTATTTCAGTCCAGCTGTATTTGTCTGGCAGGTGCCTATTGATGCTGTTCATCAGATGATGGCAGAATTTTCTGCTGGTGTAACTGCTGCTCTCTCCTACTCCCAGTTGGGTGAAGTGAAGGGAATCCAGCCCCTGAAAGCAAGGCAATTGTTCTCTAGACCAAAAATGGGTTTGCATAGGGAAGAGAGGTATCAGGCTTGGTTGATTTAAACCCAGTTTTTTTTTTTTAAAGAATACTTCTGTAAACTCCATCTTGTCTTACACAGGCACAGCTCTGGCTACTCATTTCCACCCTTGTTCCTATTCCTCTTGGTAAAGACAGTACTCACCCTTCTTGGGGGTCTTTTTTACTCTTTGGAAAAGGAGGAAAACAGCGAAGGACTCATCTCTGCCTTCTCCTCCCAGTAGCTGCTTTTTCCCTTTTTCCAGGAAAAGGTGCCTGACAATGAGGCTGTCAAGGGACTGAGCCTGCTCTAATGAGAGCTGTACAGCACATGACATTTCATAAGTCCACCTGTTACTTAGAGAAATGGTCTGGATGCTGGAAGAGTTGATCAGAGCCCTGCTCTTCTCCAGACACAGGCTCTGAGACAAACAAAAGAAAACTTCTATCTCCTCCAGCCATAGTTTTGGCAAAATCATAACTGCCCTCAGTACTTGAGGCAACTGTATAGAAAGCCGGGCATTGTAAACATCTGCTTCCATTCAAAGCAAAGGTACTCTTTAGCATTAATAAATGGAATTGATTTAATGATTTAGAGATGGAGAGAAATGCCATAGGAACTATTGTGTCCCCAGCCAAACCTCCTAAAAACAGAAGAAAATCTTTCAACCAGCATGAGGTTGTGCCACCATTCCAGTGAGTGGCCCACAGGAAAACAGTGCAATTGTGCAAGCGAGTGCTGGCCTGAGAGAAAGGATCACTTTCATCTTTGACATTGCTGACTGCTACAGCCACTCTTCAAACAAGGACATTTGAATCCAGCTTTCACGTTGCTTGTTCTCTTCACAGATTTTTGATTATTTTGTCCTGAGAATATCTGACAGCCACAAGAAAGTGAAGCAGAGGGCGCTGGACGTGCTGGCTGAAATCACAGGAGCCCTGAAAGATGCCCTGAACCCGGTGATCATTGGTTTGGTGGAAGGAATAACAAAGAACCTGAATTCAAAGGATGCCAGGGTTCGTGGGGCAGCTGTGAAAGCTCTGGAAGAATCCATTGCTCATTTGGGTAAGGCTGAGCCCTGGCAGGGACTCTCCTCAACTTCGTCTCTGTCTCTCCTGCACAAGAGAGCGCTGAGTGCCTTGACAGCTGCTCTTGTCTGTGGAACACTCCAGCTGACACCCACCAGAAGCTGTGCAGCTGCAGTCCTTATGCACCATCCCCAACAGGCTGGAGTGTGATCAGCATTTCCCAACAGTCCCAGGAGCCCTTGGCTCTGTGCTGCTTGTCTGAAGAGCAAGTCCTGGGCTACAGCTTTGCTGCAGTTCAGAGGCAAAGGGGGTTTGGAGTTTGCTTGGGCCCTGTCTGATTTCCCAAATGAACAGCTTTGCTGTTGGCATGAAGGGACACTGACCCATCAGAGCTTCTGCAGAGCAGCCACCTGCAAGGCTCTACATTAGAGGCATCAGCTGACTATTTTCCACTTTTCTTCTTTGTCTTCTATTTTCAAAGGGGAACTGATGATTTACCAAGTTCATTTCTTTAGAACAAGCAGGTATAAACCCAGCTGTCAATGATGCCTTGCTCCACATGTTGTTTTGCATGGAGCAAGATGGCCACAGCAATTAACTACATAGGCAAGGGCTGCTCTAAATTCCTCTGCCACACAGATTTATGTCAGCTCTGAGAATGCTGCACTGGGGAAATATGCCTGGAAAAAGGAGTGTTGAAGAGGCAGGTCTTCAAGGGGAGTTTGCACTTTCTCCTCTCCAGTTGCTCTGTGAACTCAGGAACTGCCTGACTCAGTGCCTTTCTGTGACCCAAGTATGGGCTTCTTCCTTTTTGCTCTGGGATGCAAAACCTTTTCACTGCTTCCATGTGACTGAACTCTTGAGGTCCCTGATGTGAAATGGTTTAACACAGCTCCTGCTACAGCAGAGAAGTTTGCATTTACAAATGTGAAAGGAGAGCTTTTTTTTTGGAATTTAAAACCCTGCCAAGTAGGCTGGAAGGAATGAAGAAAAGGTTTCAAAACCCAACAGAAATGTACTTGATTTTATAAAATGGGGTTGGCCCTGCCCTTTGCCTCCCCACTGTCCTTTCTCCTATGACCTGAGAAAAGTGAGCAGAACCATGTGTTTCCCTTGTAGATCAAGTGTCACTGCTGAAAGAGTTCAGCTACCAATGGAATCACCTGAGTGGCCAAGCTCTGCTGGATGTCACCGAGCGTATCACAGGTATGGCCTCCCCTTCTAAGGCAAGAGCTCTGCCCAGGGAGTATTGACAGGGAATGCCTGTGAACAGACAGCAGAGCAGCTCCTCCACATCAGGAGGTGCTGAGCTTGTCCCTGCTGCCCAATAGCCCAGGCAGGTGGATTTGGCAGGTTTGCCCTGGCTGCTGCAGAGCTGGGCAGCATCTGAGATGGGGGCAGCGCTCGGCCTCGGGGCTGAGCTCTCACTGGGGCATCTCAGAACCACCTCCAGCAAAGGGAGGGGCTACAAATACCCCAGCTGGCTCCTCTCTGGAAGCTCAGGGACATCTGTGATCTTTGAGGGGAAATGGTGGCAAATGCTCTTTCAGGGCATCAGTTTGTTTTGTCCTCACGGAATTCTTGTTTTTCTCTTGGAAAGTTTTGAGGCTGAACCGTGCAGAGCCTGGGGGTCACAGCTTAGGTCAAAACTCAACAGAGGCATCAGAGGCACGGGTTTAGTGCAAGGCAGCCTCTGGGGCACAGGGACAGAAGCAGAGGGCTGAGGCTCCCTGCCTGTGCTGTCCAAGTGGCCTTGGACTGAGCCTTTCAGGGTGTGCAAACAGTGTCTGCCTGTGCCAGCACTGTCCAAAATGCTACAAATGCAGCTGATAATTGATTCCTCAGAGGAGCTTGATATGTCAGCAACAGCCAAGGAATGGAAAAAGGATAATCTCAATATATAGAAGATGATTGATAGCCTTGCTTTACCTGGGTCTAAATCCACTGCTAATGATGCCAGCATCTTTGAATGCAAGGTTTAATACACTTTGTGTCTTCATTAGGAATCTCAAAAGGGCATGTTCAGCAATTGGGAACGTCAAAAGCCCTTTAAAGAGCATTTGAATAAAGTAGATCTCCAGCAATAGGGAATTTAGTTTAGCAGTTCTTTTGATCTCTTTTTCAAATAAAGGAATTAACCATAAATTAGGAGTACTTTAGAAAGAGCAGATGTTCTCTCTGAGATTTAGTAGGAACAGACAGCTGTTCCTCACGTTCAGTAGTCACCAATGTCTTTAATTGCATTTAAACTCAAATGAATTCCCATTTTAAAATGGGTACCATAACCCTTTCCTGCTTAGCAGAATTGGTTTTGGGTACTTGCAGGAGCTCTTTCAATGTTGATGACTGCTGGTGGATTAACAGCATCGAGAAAATGAAGTCTCTTCCACCACAGAATATTAAATGGCTGCTAGATAACATTTTGTCTGATCAGGAAATAAGAATGGTCTCCAGAGCATTTCAGGTTTTGATCTCTCAGCCAAATCTGCCATACAAGAAGCCTGTTGGTAGTAACTTTTTGTCTGTGTTTGATATAGTTCAGTTCAGAAAATGGGCAGAGAGATTTCAGAGACAATATGAGAAAACACTCGTGTTTTGGCTACATTTCAGTCCCCTGTGTAGCATTTTTCTCTCTCTATGCCCCTATTCCAGTGGACATTATAAGAAAAAATGCCATTAACATTGGGAGGGGAAGTGGCATTAAAATGTGGAGATGCCCAAATGCCAGGGCAATGGGGTCTGGGTAATTCTCTAAGACGCCCTGAGGTTTGAAACAGCTCTTTGTAGGAAGCCCCAAAAGCATTCAGCCAAAGACACCAGCTGGTCCCTGATGTTTCTCATCCAGCTGTCAGGCAGCAGCCATCTCTGGTGGGCTGGAGTTTTGAGGTGTGTTCTAATCCTGCCCTTTGCTGTGTGCCACTGAGCCAAGGGAAGAGCCAGATTAGGCATTTGGCACTTGGCATCAAAGGTACAAAAATGGAATCATCCCTTTTATTAGAAATCTCTCCATTTCCTCTCTGTGGTGCAGTTCCAAATCTTCAGGGTGGGGTTAGAAAAGTTCTTAATGGAAATAAAAGGCAGTTGGACATTTCATTCATTGTTCATGCAGAAAGAGATTGTGAAATAATTTAGTAAAGGTGCAAAGTCTGCCACAGGGACAAGGCTCTGGTTGGAGCAATTAGTCCTGAGGGGTTGGTGGTTCTGTTTCCAGGATGATCAGCTGCTTTGCTCGTTTCTGGATCAAGGGGCTCTGTGTGCTGTTTTGCTGATCTTGGCCAGAGAGGCTTGCCAGAAGCAAAAGCAGAGGTAGATGCTTGTTTGCATTGAGGTTGTGGCTAAGGAGCTGTGTCTCTGTCCCGGCAGTGCTTGTGCAGTGGGTCCATGCCAGGAGCCCTGCAGTCGTCCAGCGCGACGCCCTGCCCGTGCTCTGGTCCTTCCTGGAGAACAAGGCGCTGCCCGTGCGGAGCGCCAATGTCCGCACCGTGGCCACCAAGCTCGCCTCTGCCCTCTACAAGGTGATGGGCACCCAGCTGAAGAAATGTGCTGCCAGCAAGCCTGCACACGTGCGGGAAAACCTCTCCAAAATGCTGGGCTGGTGAGGGCGAGATGTTCTCCAGAAAGCTGAGGAAGCGCTGAGTTGGACACCTCTGGATTTGCCTTTTTAGCTGTGCCAAAAATGACCAAATCCAAAGGAAGGGTTTGCATCTGCCCCCGCTCTCTCCATTGCCCTTCTGGTCATGGCATGGGGGGCCTGGAGCAGCTCCAGATGGAGGACAAGGTGAAGGGAACCATGGCTCAGCCTCACACAGAGGTGAGGGGGGAGCTGGGCCAGTCTCTGTTGGGAGGAAGGGTCTTGTGGCAGTGCAGAGAGGCTGTGCACATTGCCAGGGAACAGCTGTGCCCTGCATGTGCCCCTGCAAGGAGCTGTGCTGCTGCCAGTGCCCCTGGAGCTGCAGGGCTGCTGAGCTGTGGGGCAGGCAGAGGAGCAGGAGGGTGCATGTGCAGCTGAGCCATTCCTGGAGAGCACAGGGCTCTGGGCTCCCTGCTGTCCCAGGGCAGCCCAGAGGCCAGGCTGTGCCTGTGCTAGCTCTGGGCAAGTGGCTCAGGGTTTTGCCCTGGCCTGCCTCAAGTGTCTGCCAGCAGGAGCATGTTTCCCTGTGCAGCTGTTTAGACATTTCCAGGAAATGAGTCCCATGAAATATGGAGCTTCAGATGCTTTAGGTTTGCATGGTGGCCTCTGTTAAACTTTGTGTCTCCATTTTGCAGATCTGGCTGGTTACAGTCTTACCGAGAAGTTTTCTCGGGACACTTCCGATGTTCCCTCACCCACAAAGTCCTCGCCTCCCGTCCAGAAGAGCTCTCTTTCCTCCAAGCTCAGGAAGAAGCTGCCACCTGTATGAAGAGTGTTTGAAGAACAGGATTGATGCCTTAGGCTTCGTAGTTAAAGCTGTACATATGTTCTGATCTTTAGATGTAGTTTTGAATTAATGTGGTTTGATTCTGTCTTTAAAATTTGATGACATATTTTTAATTGTATATATTTTATTTTGATGATGAAAAAAAAGTAAATAAATAAATAAATAAAATTTAAATTAACCAAATGGAGTATGTGAGACCAGGATCTGCTAGCCTAGAGATTATGGGAGTGCAGCTCACTCAATGTGCCAGTGTCTCACCACATCCTTTCCTCATTGGGCCTCTCCTCTTTCTCTTTGGCCATGTTTTCTTTGTTTCATTTGTGCTGCTCTTTGTTACTTGGCATTACAACAGGGTCTCCTGTTGACCTGTTTGGGGGACAATGGATCCAAAAGATCCTGTCTAGTCAAAGGTTTTCTACCTAGGTGTGTTCTGGGCTCACCAAAGGCCTGAGCAAAGAAACCAAGAGAAGTGTGCCCAAATCCCAAAGCTTTGCTCCTTTGCAATCTCCCACAGATCTGGCTCACAGGTGTCTTCAATCACAATTCCATAGGTAAGAAGAGGTCATGTCTTTCCCTGGGAAATGATGCATGGCTTTGGCAGAGTCACCTGTATGTGTATTTACCCAGGACAGCAGTCCAGCTGTGTTGTTTGCACCTTGTTTGCAGAAGGATGAGTGCCCTGGGAGGCCAATAACAAGTGCCAAGGGTTCCTCCAATCTGTACTGCAGCCTGGGTGCCATTCAGCCCAGAGCCTGGGGATCATTTGTTCCCATGGACCAGTGCTTGCAGTGTAATGAATTCCTGCACAGCTGGAGGAAGCAATTCTGGATTCAGCTCCAGCTCTTGGTGGGCTGCATGGTCATTGACAATGCTGCCCTCCCAGAAATTATTCTGCAGTTTCCTTTCATAATCATTTGAAGCTTTTAAACTTCACATTTCAATGTGCTTTGCCTTAGGGAAAAACACTTCTGGGCCCAGTGCAAACTGTAACCTTTTGACAGCAAAGTCCTCATGGTTGCCAGCTTCTGATGTCACACAATGTCACCTGGCTGCATGTGTTTGCTTTGCTCTGGGTCTAGTCCTGGCCTAGTAAAGCCCAGGCAGGGTGGAATGTTGCAGGGAAAACGGGTCCATGACCTTATGGGGTTGCCATCAGCAGCAGAGTGAATGTGCCCTTTGGGGATTTCTCTGGAGACAAAATTAGGGACCTACTCCATGCCACAATATTCTCTTAGATCTTTCTGAAATATCCTAGAAAAAGCTGTGAAACTTCACCTCTCCTTGCACACCCACTGTTTGAAGAGGGGCATTTTTGTCCCTCCTCAAAGCCATTGCTCTTGCACACCAGAAACATGAACATCCACCAGCAGGAATGATGCATGGTCCTGCTGCTGCTGCTGCTGCTTCAGAGCACTGGGCAGTGCAGACCTGGGTATTACCAATATGAGCACTTAATTAGCATTTCATGCTCCTTCGAGCTGTCCAGATCTCAGGGCTTTTTGTCTCAAAGCAGCCACTGCACCATCTCTAGGGAAGAAGAGGAAATGGGAACCAGTGACTGCCAGCCTTGCAGGGGTGTAGGGGAGAACCTGAAGTGTCTGCATCCAAAGATGAATGGGAAGAGTGTAATTGCCAAAGCAAACGCTTCATTAGCATAGCAGGACCAGTTCTTGACTGCATGCTTGCATGAAGATCATTTGGGATCTCCTTTTTCTATCTCATGCAGAAAAGGAGCTCTTAATAATACCACGCTACTTAAACCAGATTGGGATGTGGCTCTGTAGTGGTTCACAATGAAGCAGACTGCCTGCTTTGTCACTGCCAGCCCTGGTGAGCCTGCGAGGGACTGTAATGTATCCCATGCCTGTTTTGCCTCCAAGAAAAGCTTAGTTTTCCATATTAGTGTGGAGTAAATACAAGAGTAATAAAATGGACAATTAAACTGGCTACTTTGGAGGATATGCTCATGCTTTTGCATGTCAGTCCTGTACCTCATGCTCCCAAGGCTTGTTACTTCTCATGAAATATTTTAACAAAATAAAACCCTCAGGTCTCTTGTTACATTTGAATAAAATTGCATCAGATCATCAAGAATTCTGCTGTCAGGAACAAGACAAGAGCCTTGCAACACTCACTTGCAGCTGTCCTGGATTTCTGCAGCCCTTTGTGAAAAGCTGCTGCAAACAGAGTGTTTGGAGTTGGTTTGGGCCTTTCTGGGAGATCTGTGGAGCAGTGTGCAGGGCTCTCCTGGCAGAAAACTGTTTGTCCAAGCCCAGGGACATGGTGCCGGCAGAAGCGGAGCGGCCCCGCTCCCAGCCCGAGAGTCTGTGAGCTGAGCCACGCCAGGGAGAAAAGACAGCGAGGGGCTCCAGCCCAGCTGCTTCCCCTGCCCTGACCGTTCCATGGAGCTCTGCCATGGGAGAAAGTCGACGCCGCACGAGCCACCGAGCTTCCATCAGCTGCTGGAACTGCTCCGTGACAGCTCCTGTTCTTCCCGAGAGAGAACCCGGCGCCTTCTTGGAACGCGTGTCATGGGGGGATTCTGTTTGTTAATAAACTGCTGGGGTTTTCCCACTTTCATCTATTAGTAACAATTTCCTGTTGCTGGAAAGGGATTGTTGGAACACTTTAGAGGAGATGACTTATTGCACAATATCCTGTTTTAAGTTGTCTCAAACTGTGTGAGACAGATGGCTTCACATAGGAGCATCCCCAAGGCTGCTGAGGGGAAGGCACAGGGGAAGACAAACCCAGTATTTCTGAGGGAAACTCCTTGACACCAAACCAACCTGAGTTGTCAAACAGCAGACCTGACGTTTCAAGTCATGGCCCAAAGGGGAAACCTTTCAGTGTGTTTGGTCCAGGCTGGGTTGTGCTCGAGGCAAAGGTGTGTCAGTGTGTTGGATAATACTCTTTTCTTGACCTAGAGATGGGGACACTGAGAGGTGTTTTAAAAACTTGTATTCCATTTTCAGTCTCATGAGAAGGGTGAGACAATACAGATGTTATAATTCAATCAGAAGCTATTTCCTAATTACAATACATTATAAGTGTTTCTTGGTCTATCAGACTTTTGCCACACCATGTTGTAGATGCCTTAAAGCCAATTATTTAAAACTACTCCTTGTGGGTCCCTCTACAATGCATCTTTCCTAGCTCTATTTTTCCAAAGTCTTATTTGCAAGGCCATCTTTTGAAACTTTTTTCCAGCTCCATTCCTCTCTCAACAGTATCTGTCCTATTCCATGGCATTTTTAAGTTAGTATTTCTTGTCTCAAGGTTTATAAACAGATTCATACTGTGTGGGCCTTCTATTAGGCCCTAAAAACTTTCTACAAACCCATTTCCCACATCAGTGCACTTGGCTCCTTCTCTGCTCATTGTGCCTGGCAAGCACAGGAGTCCAGAGCTCCTGCAGAACCCATCACAGCACTCAGTGGGAGCAAACTTGTGTCCAGTCCTCACCTGGAGCTGTGGTGCCCAGCATTCCACCTCACTGGAATGAGGAACTGTTCCTGCTCTTTCAGAAGGAGCTAAGGAGGTTTGGCCTTCAGATCAGCTCCTTCCCAGCTCTTGATTTGCTGCCCTGGGGGAGCTGCTGCTTGGGGCAGCACTTGTTTCACAGCTGACAGCCCTGCTCTGCTGGCCTGCAGCCATTGCAGGAGCTTTTGCTGGTGACATTGAGCGTTTCAGATCTTCTTAAGGAAAACTCAGGGCAGAACTTGTCAAAAGAGCATTGCCTGGACGATGTTTTTAACATTAGATCTTTCCTCCACCCAGTGCTCATGTCCATGGGCCTGTGACCCCGAGTGGGTGCTGCCTCCTGAAATCCCAAACGGGGCAGGATGTCTCCCAGCTCCAACCTGCCTGCTCCAGGGGCAGTGTGCTCCGCTGGTGACGGGCACTGGCAGGGGCTGTCCCTGCAGGTCTGTGCAGCAGCAGGGCACCCCCCAGCTCGCCATCCCCACCTGGGGCAGGGGCACGGCTCTGGACAACCCGGGGACATTCTGCTGAGGAGGTGTCCCTGCAGGGGATGGGGTCCCAAGAGCTGGGTGATGTTGTCCTTCTCCCCTGTTTATACACAACTGCAATGGGGTCCATGATGGGGAGGGGATTCCTGACCAATGGGGGGGGTCCTGGTGTGGTTACACCCATCAATATGGGGGGAAGGGGGGAGATGAGAGCAATGGAGGGCACAGAAAAGGGAGGAGGAGAGGTGGGGAGGTGGCCACTTTGGAGTGTAAGGGCAGGAAAATTTGGAAATGGAGGCAACAAAATGGTGGGGCTGGATACGTTGCTGGCACTGTTTTGTGGGGAATCAGCAGGAGGGGGAAGTGGGTAAAGGGGCACAGGAGGGAGGATGAGGGGAAGGTCCAGGGCAGCAGACGCTTTGCTGTCCAGGCAAAGGGAGAGAGGGGATCGGGAGGCGTCAGGGGATCGATAGCAACCCTGGGCCAAGTGACAACGACTGCCAGCCCATTGCCCCTCAGGTGAGGAAGGGTTTTGGGTACATGGGGACAGGAAGAAGGGAAAGTGGTTTTGAACTGGGGACCAAAGACTTTTCCTGAATTTTCCCCCGATTGTTTAACTGAATCATAAATAGAATGAAAATAAGGATAAATGGAAAAGAGGATAAAACTTCCCCACTTAAAAATTTCCCTCCATTTGTAAAACAAATAACTTGATCCCAACCACATCCAAAACTCAAGAAATAAAATCGATTCCTTCGTAACATTCACAAAGTATTTGGAAAGAAAATGAACAAAAGCTTTCCAATTTCCCTTAGAAAAACAAATTCTCCAATCAACAAGGGCACCCACAACCTTGGAATAGATGTGTCTTTGAGGAGGGCTCAGCTTAGGGTGACTAAGGTTGTTGCCCATCCTCAGACTTTGTTCCCACACCCAGCAGAAAAAGAAAAATGAAAAAACAGAAGACCCTCATATATATATATATATCTCTAACTTACAGTTGCTCTTTGGGCCATTGCCCATTGGGTCAATGAAAATCTGCTGGGCAGGTGCTCAGCCCCTCAATTGGCCTCCGCTACTCCGGGAGCTCTTCAGCCTCTTCAGTCTTCGGAGGGTCCCGGTCGCCCTTCGGACAGCCCCCACTAAAACGTGAGGGCTTCTCCTGGGGAAAGCGGCTGCGCCAACAGCGACTTTTGTCCTGCAGTGGGAGGCTGCAGGAGACACTTCTTCAGGGATCTCTTTGCAGAGGCCGCACGCTGGGCGCCACAGGTTGTGGCAGGTGGTGCTCAGAGCGCTGCAACCTTCCCGAAGAAACTTCTTGAAGAAGACACCTCGGGGCACAGGCAATGTCTGTGCTCATGCCGAGGGATTTCAGCTCTTCTGTGATCCCGGCAACGCAGGAGGAGAGACGGGGTCTTGGTGTGGGGTTCCAAGGAGAACCTTTCCTGAGCTTCATCCTCAAAAGGGTCCAGGGATAAAAAGCCACTCAGGCAGGGAAAGCAGGGCTTTATATTGGGGTCTCGAAGGGCAGGACAGAACACTAGAGTGAATGGGATCAGGGCACGGGGGCAGAGCAAAGGGGAAGGACCAATGGGTTGTAAGGGATCAACATAAAGCAGCAAAGGATTTGGGGGGTGAACTTTTGCTCTCCCTAACCAGAGGTTATGGCTTAGGGGTTGGTCCTCCAGGGGAGTAGAGCAGGCTTTTCCTTGGCCAGTTCTCCAGCCTCCACACAAAGTACCTTAAAAATCTTGAGTATCTCAAAGTATTAATGAGCCCCACTGAGTGTCAGTACAAAGCCCTCAAGGGACTCCTTAAAGCAGATAATTGGGGCCATGATTGCACAGACCTCTCAGAGACTCCAAGGCAAAAGCAAAACCCAAAGTCCTTTGAAAAATCTGCAGTCCCTGCAGGGAGCATTCAGGAGCCCCCAGGGCCATTCCTGAGCAAGGCTCCCCTGGGACTCCTTCCAGCAGATCCTTGAGGCCACTGGGATGTGGGCTAGGGGGGGATGCTGAGGGCAGGACAAGGGGCTGACAGTGCCCAGCCTGGCTGGGGCTGTGCCAGGAGGCCCCAGGGCCTCAGGACAAGGTGTCTCCTCACAGCCCTTGGTGGCACAGACCCTGCTGTGCCCCAGGGCTTCAAGACTTGGCTTCTCTTTGTCCCCTCCTGCCATCACTGCCTCCAGTTCTCTGCTCTGCCTGGGGCCTGGGGACACTTGCTCAGTCCTGTCCTTCAGTGGGACCCATTAAAAGTCAAAGAAACTTTTGAGTTGGATTCTGACTCGGAGTTCTGGAGAGATTTCTTCAGCTCCCCCTCAGGGACTGATGTTCAGGGCCTCAGCACAAAGCCCCAGGGGCTCATTCAAGTCCTGGTGCTGTGTCTGTGCTGCTGAGCTGGGCCGGGCTCCTGGCCCAGAGGCAGCTCCTGGCAAGGGCAGCAGAGCTGCAGAGAGACAGCTCTGGCCAGGAGCAGCTCCTGGGCACAGCCCAGCAGGGCTGGGGCACTGCCTGCAGCCAGCCCGGGCACAGCACAGAGGCACAGAGAGCTTCAAGCACTCAGGGCTGGGAAGGGGCTGAGAAGTGCCTGGGGCACAATCACTGCCAGCCCTTGGCACAGGAACCTCTGGCTGCAGGACAATGCAGCTGCAGCTCCTGCAGTGATCTCCTGAAGCTGCAACATCCCAATGCCTGCAGACCCTGTGAGTACCACTCTGGGTATTTCTGGTGCAGGGGAGGTGAAATGCTCATGAAGCTCTGATGTACTGAAGGGTTCTGATCAGTCACAGAATATTCCCAAGACAAGGATTTGGATAAAAATGAGGAAATTTCCTAAGACTTTGTATTCAGTTTCCTACTATTGGAGAATGGCAGGGAGGGGTGATAACTATTAAAGGATGATTATGGATTTTGACAAGTGCCTGAAACATCTGAACTGTTACTTATAATGATCAATAGGTTCACAGGAGATCCCTAATGTGCTTTCAGCCACTCCTCTGCCCATGGCCAGGACCAGCATCACCTTTGCTGGACCCATGAGATTCAGTCTGAGCTGTCCTTTCTCCAAGCTGCAAACAGAACCTGCCCCCAGCCCATGCCCTGCAAACAGGCTGTAGGAGCACAGGGAGTGCACAGAGATTTGGGGTCTGTGAGTGCTGGTGTGGAGAGATCGGGCACAGGGAAACACCTGCAGGAGGAAAGTCTCCAGGAAAAAGAGAGAAGATCAGGGAAGGAGAGAAAACAAAACCCAGCAATGCTGTGGCAGGCTAAGATTAGAGATGTGCACAGGATCCCCTGCAGTGCAGCCCCTCCCTCTGAACAAGCCCCCTCCCTCCTGTGCCCCAGCCAAGCCTCTGCCCTCAGGCCCGGGGCTCCAAGGCGTGCAGCCCCTCCTGTGCAGGCAGAGCTGCAGCAGAGCCGTGGGGCAGCTCTGCAGCCCCGGGCCCAGGTCCCTCTGCAGGGCACAGGGCTGGGAGCAGCTGCCCGGCCCTGGGGGCTCTGGAGGGGGCACAGCTGGCTCAGGGTGACGCTGTCCCCAGGGCCCAGCTCTGGGCAATGCTGTCAGTGCAGCCAGGGAAGGAGCTGCATCTCCCACAATCCAATGCCATCAGAAGGACACTTGGGAGTCTCCCTGAGATTTCAGTCCAAGCTGGGAGCTTCAGTCCAGGGTGCAAACCTGTCCTAGAGCATCTCTGAGTCATGAGATTGATGGGGAAAGGCAGAGGTGTTCTGACTCTGAAAATGCTGCTGGATTGGTGAAATGAGCAATGTGAGTCCTTGGCTACAAATGTGCAGCTGGGCTGGGGTGGATCCATCTGCTCTCAGCAGTACCTGGTGACATTTTAGGGGAAGCATGGGAAGGTGATCACCCTCCACCTGAGACAGGTTAAAGCCCAGAGAAACTCTGAACAGGTCACAATGACAGACCATCTCTCCTCAGTCTCCACTCATCACTCTGCCTCACAGAACTTGCTCTGTTCTCCCTGAGTGCAGCAGAAATGCTGAGGGCTTCTGATATCCAAAAACACCAGAAGAGATGTGGGGAAGCTTATAAGAAAAACCCCAGAACTCTTGAACACAAAAGGATGTCTCTGTGTGTGTTTTGGGGAGAGTGTATGGGAAATGGCTTTGATTTTGGTTACAGGGATCTCCTCTAACTCTTCACTGTCCTTTCTCCATGAACAGGTCCCCATGGCCAGCCCCAGCAAATGTCCAACAGCAGCTCCATCAGGCACTTCCTCCTGCTGGCATTGGCAGACACGCGGCAGCTGCAGCTCCTGCACTTCTGCCTCTTGCTGGGCATCTCCCTGGCTGCCCTCCTGGCCAACGGCCTCATCATCAGCGCCGTAGCCTGCGGCCACCACCTGCACACGCCCATGTTCTTCTTCCTGCTCAGCCTGGCCCTCAGCGACCTGGGCTCCATCTGCACCACTGTCCCCAAAGCCATGCACAATTCCCTCTGGGACACCAGCACCATTTCCTACTCAGCATGTGCTGCTCAGCTCTTTTTCTTTCTGTTCTTTATCACAGCAGGGTATTCACTGCTGACCATCATGTGCTACGACCACTACGTGTCCATCTGCAAACCCCTGCACTACGGGACCCTCCTGGGCAGCAGAGCTTGTGCCCACATGGCAGCAGCTGCCTGGGCCTGTGCCTTTCTCCATGCTCTCATGCACACAGCCAATACATTTTCCCTGCCCCTGTGCCATGGCAATGCCCTGGGCCAGTTCTTCTGTGAGGTGCCCCAGATCCTCAGGCTCTCCTGCTCACACTCCAACACTCTCAGGGAAGTTGGACTCATCACAGTTAGTGCCTCTTTGGTATTTGGTTGTTTTGTGTTCATTGTTTTCTCCTATGTGCAGATCTTCAGGGCTGTGCTGAGGATCCCCTCTGAGCAGGGACAGCACAAAGCCTTTTCCACCTGCCTCCCTCACCTGGCCGTGCTCTCCCTGTTTGTCAGCACTGGCATATTTGCTCAGTTGAAGCCCCCCTCCATGTCCTCCCCATCCCTGGATCTGGCCCTGTCAGTTCTGTACTCAGTGGTGTCTCCAGCCCTGAACCCCCTCATCTACAGCCTGAGGAACCAGGAGCTCAAGGCTGCAGTGTGGAGACTGATGACTGGATGCTTTCAGGAACATTCATCTGCTTGCCAATTTCTGAAAATCACTTGTAATAAAAGTCATCTTTAATACTTCTTGTTGGTTTCAGTTTGGCACTTCCTTTTCTTTGTTTTAGTTTTTTTCGTATTGTCCACAAAGAAATGTCATTGTTTGTGCCGTTTCTCATTTTGTTTCTCTCTGTCTTCCCTGTGGCCACAGACTGTGTCAATGAGCTCTTGGTGCCTTTAAAGGAACTAAAGGATCTCCCAGCAGAGTTTTCTGCAGAGATGCCCTTTTGTTGCCTTCTCTGGAGCTGCAGCAGCAATGTCTGTGTGCAGAGCTGGGGCAGATCAGGGCTGGCCCAGCAGCTGTGCCCAGCAGCAGCAGCAGCACTTGGTGTTGCCAGTGCTGCTGCCGTGGCCCTGCCCCGCTGCCCTGGTGGCCCTGGTGTTGCTGCAGGGCCTGAGTGCTCTCGGGGCCGGGCACAGCCCTGGGGGTGGCAGTGCCGGGGCTGCAGCAGGGACAGGCCATGGGCACTGCTGGGGCAGTGCTGACGCCTCAGCCCAGGCCCTGGGGGCTCCAGGCTCCTTGCCCAGGCTCTCTCAAGAACACGGCCAGGCCAATGCTCAGCACAGAAACCCCCGTGAGCAGCCCCAGGCTGGCCGTGGGCAGGCTGGGGGCAAACAGCACGGCTGGGGCTCTGCAAGGGCCCTGGGGCAGACGGGAAGGAGCAGCAGAGCAGGGGCTGATCCATGCCCAGTGCGCTGCACAGCCCAGGGAAGCGTCCCAGAGCATCCTCATGCAGCTGCCAACAACATCCCCCCTCTGCAGCCCTGGCCTCTCCCCCAGCTCACACCCGTGCCCCATCCTTGCAGGCACAGACACGGCAGCACTGGCTCAGCAGCCCCTGTTTGCATTGCCCACAGCACGGGGAGCACCCCCATGCTGTTGCTGTGGGGACATGAACCTGAGGGAGCACAAATGCCATCAGCCCTGGGGCCAGCAAGGGCTGGGGGACACCAGGGAAACCACTCAGCTTTGTCCTGGCCTCTGCACTCAGCCAGAAAGTTTGTTCCCATCAGCTGGGAGTTTCCTGTGCCACTGCAGACGCTGTTGCTCAGAGCCAGGGCTGCCTGGCAGCCAGCCCCAAACTGCCCTGAGCATTTCCTTGGCTTCACCTTTGCTTTCTTTCCTCTTCCTGATACAAATGTCTTCCCATTGGCCACCCCCGTTCCCTCCCCTGCAAACAGCCCATCCCTGGTTGCCCTTTCCTCTCTGGCCCCACTGCCCATTGCAGTTCCTGACACTGCCCCATGGGAACGTCTCTTGGGCAGCAGGAGCATCCTACAAGTGCTGCAGGAATTGTCTGCAGGCTCCTGCAGTGCCTGCTGCTGCTCCCTTGCCAGAGGCAGCCCAGGCCAGGGGGGCACATCTGGGCTGCTGTGTCTGCCCCTGGGGTTCCGTGTTCTGGGCAGTGAGGAGGAGCTGCACAGGCTCTGCACGACTGACAGGATGGGCTTTGGGGCTGCCAGGAGAAGCTGAGGGCCCTGGGCTGCTGGAGCTCCTCAAGAGGAGGCCCAGGGCTCATCCTGCAGCTGCTCCAAGGGTTCTTTCAGAGAATCCCAGAATCAGCAAGGCTGGAACAGGCCATGGAGATCATCAAGTCCAAGCTGTGCCCTGACACTGCCTTGTCTCCCCTGGGCCTCCTCTTCTCCAGGATAAACAAGCCCAGCTCCCTCAGCTGCTCCTCAAAGCTCTTGTGTTCCAGACCCCTCCCCAGCCTTGTTGCCCTTCTCTGGACACGCTCCAGCCCCTCCATGTCCTTCCTAAATTGGGGGCCCAGAACTGCAAACAGCACTCGAGGTGCTGCCCAAGCAGTGCTGAGCACAGGGGAACAATCCCTGCCCTGCTCCTGCTGCCCACACCATTCCTGAGCCAGGCCAGGAGCCATTGGCCTTCTTGGCCACCTGGGCACACGGCTGGCTCATGTCCAGCCTGCTGTCCATCTGTCCCTGCAGGTCCCTTTCTGCCTGGCTGCTCTCCAGCCCCTCTGTCCCCAGCCTGTAGAGCTGCAGGGGTTGTTGTGGCCAAAGTGCAGGACCCGGCACTTGGACTTGTTCAACCTCACCTTGTTGGATTTGGGCCCTGGATCCAGCCTGTCCAGGGCCCTGTGCAGAGCCCTCCTACCCTCCAGCAGATCCACACGCACATCCAGCTTGGTGTCATCTGCAAATTTGGTGATTTTCTATTCTTTTTCACACATGTGGTAATCATTTCCCCAAAATCATTAACATATTTCCCCTCCTCTTAACCCATGTGTTCTTCTGTCCTGGGGGTTTCTCTGCTGGTCCCTGGTGCTCGTGGAGCCCAATGTTCCCGTGGGCCTGGCTGAGCTGGCAGGACACTGAGGCTGCTGAACTTCCAGTTCCCCTTCTCACACAATGGGCATTGTGTGCTCTCCACAGGCCTGGGGTTGTGGAGAACAAGCTCCAGGTGTCAGCTCAGCTGGTGGAGACAATTTATCATCTGGTAACATGAGGTCACAGAGTGGGCTGTGACATCACAGAGTGGATCATGTGAGGTCATCCAACAGCTGTGGCATCATAGACTGCATCTGTGACATCACAGAGCAGGCTGTGACATCACAGGGCAGAGGTCTGACATCACAGGGCAGACTATGACATCACAGACTCTGGTGTGACATCAGAGAGCAGCTGTGTGACATCCGAGAATGGTCTGTGACATCCCAGAGGGGCTGTGTGACATTAGAGAATGGGCTGTGACATCACAGAGGAGGCTGTGACATCCCAGAGGGGCTGTGTGACATCCCAGCAGGGCTGTGTCAGGTCACTGGGTTGCTCACTCTGCCCCAGCTCCCCCTCACCGTTTCTCCCAACAAGTCCAATGCTGTCCATGCCCAGCGGGGTCCCTGTCCCCCGGGATCCCCCCGGCCCACCTGGAGCCACAGCCTCCACCAAAGGATGTTCCACAGGACCCACCCCAGAGCCTGACAGGGGACAAGGGGCCAGGGCTGTGTGACCAGGACATCAAGGACGGGGATTCTCCAGGTCACTGTGGCCTGGGTTGGGTTGCCCAGGGCAGGAAAGATGTCTGGCAGCTGGAGCAGGGCCTGGGAAGGGCCTCCAAGGTGGGGCTGGAGCCCTTGGGCTGTGAGCAGAGGCTGAGGGAGCTGGGCTTGTCCAGCCCAGAGCAGGGAAGGCTGAGGGGCTCCTCATCCCAGCCTGGCAGTGCCAGCGAGGAGAGGATGGAGAACACAGAGCCAGGCTCTTCACAGGGGGGCTGGTGGGAGACAAAAGCCAGTGGGTGGGAGGGGAAAGAGGGGAGATCAGCCAGGGCATGAGGAGATGAAATGAGTCAGGCTGCTTTCAGCACCAGGGGTCTGAGTAAATGTACAAATGTCCAACCCTCAGCAACTGAGAGAGCTGGACATACTGAAACCTGAATGTATTTGAAAATTTAGTGAAATTTAGTATTTGAAAATTTAGAAACTAAATGATTTGTTTCCCTGTCCAGTCTTACAGGAAAATTTCTGTGCCTCTGAGTCCCACCAGTTCCTGGTCCCCAATGGACACAAACCTGATGAGTTGTGGTTCCCACTCCAATGGTGGCACTTGGACCTTGCTCCATCCCCAGAGCAGAGCTCCCTTGTCCCAGAAAGTGCCTGGCAATGCAGGGATGAAGGAAACAGGACAGGCTGTGGGGATCAGGTGCAGGGCAGAGCCAGGGAAATGAATGACTTTTGCATTTTACAGAGCTGTGCCTCCCCTTGGCTTTGCTGGCTGACAAGAAATGAACATCCCTCTGGTCTCTGGCAGCTCCTTCTCCAAGGAAAGCAGGGGGGAACTGGAGCCAAGGAGCTGAAACCTGCAGGTCCTGCCTGGGCTGGAGGGAGCTCAGATTTGCACAAGGCTGCTCTGAGTGCCAGGGCTTGGATGGGGGAAATGGTGGGATGGGGGTAGGGACACAGTCTGATTGATTGTCAGACATAAAGGGTCTTGATTTTCATATCTATTCCAAATGCATGAGGAGGTACTTGGATTCAGGATCAATTGGAGATTGCACATATCAATGAATTAACAGGAAAAAAAACCTAAACAGAACCAAAAACTATTTCCTCACTGTCTTTGTAAATATAATATATTCACTTTGAATGCAGTTCTGAAATCTGTCCAATTAACCACAAAAGATTTGGAAATGTAAATCAGATTATTCCCAGAGGCTCAGCTTGTTAAGGTGTGCTGAATGTTAATGAGCTCTGGGGCACTGAATTCCTGAACTGAAGAGCTGAAGGCTGAACAAGCCTCTGGAGAAGTAAAATTCAGCAGCAGCCTCCAAGTTTTTAGAGTGTGTGGAGGACAACTTTTTGTCACAGCTGGTGAGTGAGCCCAGCAAGGGAGGGACTATGCTGGACCTGTTGTTTGGGATTAGAGATGGGCTGGGGGGAGATGTGGTGGTTGGAGGCCGCTTGGGGCATAGTGAGCATGAAATTATAGAGTTCCCAATATTTGTGAAATCAGGAGGAACATCTATAAGACTCTTACATTGGACTTCTGGAGGGCAGACTTTGGCCTGATTAGGAGACTTATTCAGAGAGTTCCTTGGGAAGCAGCCCTTAAAAACAAAGGAGTTTGGGAAGCGTGGGTGTGCTTCAAAACAGAGATCTTGTGGGAACAGGAACAGACTGTCCCTGTGTGCTGAAAGAAGAGTTGATGAGGCAAACGTCCAGCCTGGATGGGCAAGGAGGTTTTGATGGAACATAGGAATAAAAAGAGGATGTATCATCTTTGGAAGGAGGGTCAGGTCTCTCAGCAAGTATTTAAGGGGGTTGCTAGGGCACGTAGGAAAGAAATTAGGGAGGCCAAAGCTCAGTATGAACTTAACTTGGGACATTTTTTAAGGGATAATAAAAAAATGTTTTTACAAATATATTAATGGCAAAAGGAAGGGTAAGACCAACCCTTGTTCTTTATTAGATGTGGGAGGGGACTTAGTAACTGCAGATGAGGAGAAGGCAGAGGTGCTTAACACCTTCTTTGCCTCAGTCTTTAGTGGGAAGGCTTGCCTACAGGATAACTGTCCTCTTGGGTTGGTAGACAGTGTCAGAGAGCAGAATGATCTGCCCGGGCCAGGGGCTGCACTGCCAGCCCAGAGCCACGTGGGGATCGCCCGGTACCGGCAGGGCAGCAGGGAAACCGGCACTGGGGCAGCAGAAATGGGCAAACGTATTGCTACTTATTACAGTCAGCATCATCCTCTGTGCTCACACAGATGCTCCAGGAGGAAGACCTCAAGATACCCAGCGCCACCGCCCTGAAGCTGGCTGAGCCACTCCTGCCACGCTTGGAGAATGTAAGGCTCTGTGCCCCCAGCCATGGGCACTGGACGCTGCCCAGAAATGTTGTGCCTTGTGCACTTTTGGGCCTCTGCCCTGATGGGCCTGGAATAGTTGGTGCTGAGGTCTTTTCCTTTCCTCCAGGACAACAGCCATGTGCAGCTGCTCTCCATTCAGCTCTTCTGCAAAGTGATAGAGCTGGTAGTGGAAGATGGGGAAAAGCCTCTCACGAGAATTGTGAGCCAGAGCCTCCTCCCTCTCCTCTTGTGTTGGCACGATGAGAACCGGCGTGTGGCAAAAGTCAGGAGGAGAGACCCTTTGTCATCATGGAAGAAGAGAAGAAACCTGAGTCGATGACAAGTGGGGAGATGTTGGGGCCCGAGAGCTTGGCCTGAGGGAAGAGGCCACAAGCTGTGAATTCTCCCAGTCAGTGCCAGCAATGGCAGTGAAGGAAGCGTCCCCACGCAGAGCAAGGAGTGCCCACAAGCTGCACCAGTGGAAGGCGGCTGTGAGGGTGCTGTGGGGAGATGGGGCACAGCAACAGCCCTGCCAGTGGCAACAAAGGGCAACAGTCCAGGAGCTGCCCCCATTGGAAAAGGAGGTGACTGAGCCAGAGCTGAGCCAGCGAGGGGAAGGAAGTGTGAACAGCCGGGAGAAGCAGGCACATTCTCCTGCCCCCAGGGAGGAGGTGCCATCAGCAGGGACACAGAGCCCAGTCCCTGCTCCAGACAGCCCCTGCTGCCCCCCAGCCCCTCACCCAGCCCACTGGAAGCCCAAAGCCCCAGTGAGCAGCTGGAAGAGGCAGAGCAGGGCTCAGTGCTGGCAGAGAAGGAGAGTGAGGAGGGCACCTCAGCTGGCAGTGATGAAGACTGGGAATCCTACACCCAGACTGAGCTTTCCCCAGAGTGCCAAGGTGAGGCAGAGCCAGAGCTGTCCCAAGGAGAGTTCAGCAGCTCCCAAGACCTCTCCAGCCGGGAAGACTGCAGAGAACCAGAGCTCAGAGAACTCCGAGACAATTCCACGGAGGAAGAGAGCAGCAGCACAGACCTGCCACAGGACTGCTGTGAAGGTAACAGCCTCTTCAGCTTCGGGCCCACTCCCTTGCTGTGGGAGGAAGAGGAGGACGACGGCTGGCATGAAGTCTACGTCCAGGAGCTGTACGAAGGAGAAGGCAGGGCCCAAAGGCTGGCAGGTCTGGCGGCAGATGGGCTGCCACTGCCCGTCCCTCAGCAGGTCTGGGTTGAGGGGCAGGCAGCGGAGTCCCTGTGTGCCTCGCTTCCCTGGCTGTGCAGCAAAGGCTCCGTGGGCCAGCAGGGGCCCGAGGCAGGGCCACAGAGCCCGGGGCCTGCCCCGCAGAGCCCTGGCGGCGCCTCAGCTGGCCAGCCGGGAGCGCAGGCCCGCAGGCAGCAGCGGCTGCCCCAGGCAAACGGCCCGGCCGCCTCAGGCGGGCGCTGCAGGCGCTGCGGGCGCTGCTCTGCTGGCCCTGCCTGGCGCGGCAGCTGCGGGAGCAGCGCCCGTGGCCCTGCCCAGCCCGGGCCGGCCGATGGCGGCTGCTCCCTGCGCGGGGCCCCAGGGAGCCACACGGGCGGCCTCGGCCTGGACATGGCCCCGCAGCCTCAGCTGCCCCGGCCAACCTGGAGCATCTCCCCAGCACCCACAGTCACTGCTGGGGCCAGCCCTAAACAGCACGCGTGGCACACGATTGGTGCCAGAGCGCTCAGCAGGGAATCCCAGAGTCATCGAGGTGGGAAGAGACCCTGATGCTCACCCAGTGCGACCGGCACCCTGGCAGCACCATCACCACTGCAAAACCACATCCCCAAAGGCCACATCTGCACAACTCCTCAATGCCTCAGAGACAGCGACTCCACCGCCTCCCTGGGCAGCTTCTTCCAATGCCTCGCCCCTCTGTCAGAGAAAAATTCCTTCTGATATTGAATCCGAACCTCCCCTGGTGCCATCAAAGGCCATTTCCTCTCATCTTGAAAGGATTCCACACTGGTCCTTTGGGATTATATCCCTGAAGAATGGGCACAGATGGGAGCTGTTGCTCCATGGATTTGACTGCAGGACTTTGATTCTTCCAAAACAAATTAAAGTTGAGTTTAAGAAATAGTAGTAGTAAAAAAAAAAAAAAAAAAAAAAGAAAAAAGAAAAAAAACTTAGATGAAAAGTATTTTAAAAATTAAAAAAAGAATAGGAATAAGAAGATGAAGAAGAGGAAATAGTAGTAATAAATTTAGTAAGAATAATAAGAATGAGAATAGGAATAAGATGAAGAGGAAGATGAACAACTAGTAATTAATATCAGAATATTAAAAAAATAAGAATGACATAGTAAGTAAGCATAACAAGTGAATAAGATTACTTAGAAGGAGAAGAAGAATATTTTAAAGAAGAAGAAAGAATACTAGCAGCAATTAAGAAGAAGAAGAAGGGGAAGAAGAAGACGAGAAAGAAGAAGAGAAAGAAGAAGAAATAATAATAAGATGAAGGATATTAAATCAAAATGCACATCTACATGTCTTCTAGAATCCCAGAATGCAGGAAAGGACCTTAAAAAGTATCTACTTCCAACTGATCATCCTCTGAGCTCTCTCTCTCCAAGACCTCTTTCGATCTCCCTAGCTCCCATTTCTTGTTCAATAAAATCCATGTCCAAAACAATCTGGTTTTGTTCTCCTGTGGTCTCATTTGTGCCTTCACTGGGGCAGAGGCACCTCTCCCTCATGGCACCTTAAGCCTGGATGGAAGCATGGGCAGGTTCCTTCCAGCCACAAGCATTCCAGCATTCTGTCAGGGACTCCCTTCCCTTCTTCCCTCTGCTTCCAGCTGCAGAATGGGCAGCAAAGCCACCTTTGCTGTCTGCTCAGGGAGCCCAGCCAGCTGCTGGAGCTTGACCCTGCCCCTGCACAGCTCCCTTGGGAGGCACAGCAGGAGCAGCACCCTGGCAGCCTCAGCAATTGCCCTCTGACAGCTCTGGCACACACTGCAATGGGCTGCAATTCCAGCTGCCAGCGAGGAAAAGATGGTCCTGCCCTTCAAGGCAAAATTCTGAAGGGGCCAAGGCACAAACGGAGCGAGATCTTACAAAGACATTTCACTGCCAGCCTCCATAACTTCATCCAGGGCTGTTTGAGCACCTGGATTGGGAAGGAAAAAAAAGAAAAATCAGGGGAGGGTCTTTGGCTGGGAGCTGCCACAGGTAAAGAGAGACACTGGAAGGGAAAAGGAGCAGACAAAGGAAGGCAGGAGAGAAAGCAGGACACAAATGGCAACCAGCCGAGAAGGTGGCACTCTGGAAACCAAACCTGCACTTAGGGAATAGGAATGGGACAGAAAGGAAGAATTCTGAAACTTTATTTACTATGCTTGCCTGAGCAACCTGTGCCAGGACTTCACCACCCTGACAGGGAAGAAGTATTTTCTGTACCAAACCTGAATTGCATCCCTGTCACAGGGACATTTTATGAAAAATCCTTTCCTTAGGATTTTTTTCTCCTGAGAAGCTGAGAGGCCTCAGGAACAAAATGTAAACAATGGTTATCTGCTGCTGTGGAATGCAACAGGTGCATCTGTGATTGGTCTCATGTGGTTGTTTCTAATTAATGGCCATTACAGTCAGTTGGCTCAGACTCTCTGTCTGAGACACAAGCCTTTGTTATTCAATCCATTTCTTTTCTATTCTCAGCTAGCCTTCTGATGAAATCCTTTCTTCTATTCTTTTAGTATAGTTTTAATATCATATATATCATAAAATAATAAATCAAGCCTTCTGAAACATGGAGTCAGATCTTCGTCTCTTCCCTCATCCTAAGACCCCTGCGAACACCGTCACAATTTGTGATTTGTGACCTCGAGTGACTGAAGAATTCCTCATTTGGTGAGACCCCAGAGGAGCACTGCTACACTGGGTAAACCCCGAGTGTGTGGCATTGATGGTCACCACACAAGTGACTACAGAATTGGATTCTAGCCAGGAGCTGAAGAACTGAAGATCCTGAATTTGGACAGAGTTCACAGCAAGGCTGACCACAAAGAGAACCTTTTGAAAAGTGTCCCAGATGTAATGAGTTAATGTCTTAGTTAGTTCATCAAGTTGCTAAAAAGACTAAAAAAAGGGGAAAAGCCAATAATAGAAAAACTGCAAGGATAGATGTAACCAGCTAATATGTTGCAAGATGAATATAACGGGCTAATATATTGCAAAATAACTGTCATAAGGCTTAAACCGCAAAATGTCAGAAGCTAATATGTTGAAAGGCTAAATAAGCAATGTGTAACTATTTGTAGCTATGTGCCTATATATGGTAAAGGCTATTGTAAGACCTTGAGGAAGAGGGCGGGAGCCTTCGTCCAGACGACCACCAGAAGGCAGAATAAGACCCCCTAGCAACTCTCGGCACAGACGCAGAGAACACTGGAAGGACACCCAACAACAACAGATAAAAAGGAGGACTGAACTGCCGGGCGGTGTGGGCCGATGGTGGAGCGGTGACTCCCCGGCTACACCCAGCGCTCCCGGTGGGTGCAAGCCTTTTGTTGGCTTCACCCAGTGCTGTAATTTGCCTGTTATCGCTTGCTCTATCAATTAATAAATTACACTTTATTTGGACTCACTTGTCAGTGATTGGTTCCTCACCGCAACTTAAAACACTAGATACAGATAAAATACTCTGGTGATCTTATCACACCCTGTTCTCAAACTTTTGGCACCAGCTTCTACTCTGGAACACCATGACTTCCTTGTAATCTGAAAGAGGGAACAAATCAAACCTCAACAGCTGGTCCTACCTTGAAAACCAGTGTTCCTCCCACCAGAAACTTCTTTTCCTGTTGTGATAGATGAGTAATGTGATGATTGACTCTCACAATTAATAGACAAATATCATGTATATAACTTAAGGCAAGTTTTATAGATTTATAGTTATGCTGCACCCCATGCCCTGGTTATCAAGGGAAAACTGGGGTTGGGACATCTGGGAGGGCTGGCTTGTCACTATGGCGACACCTGAGCCCCAGTCAGAATTTGAGGAAGAGATCTCCACCACTGGACAGCGAAGAAGGGGTTGATGGACAGAACTTTGGGAGGGCTTAAAGGGTTCAAAAGGGAAATCCTCCAGCGTGAGGGGGCTGAGCACATGGCGAGGAAAATCTTTTGCTGCCGGTGCTGTAACCTTTTTTCTTTATTCAGTCTTCTGTTGTATTTTTGATAAGGTTTAATAAACCTTCCTAAACTATGAAAAGTGAGTAGCTATTTCTCACACTGTGGTCTGCAACCCTCACTCTTTACTACAATAAAATGCTTCTTTTTATTAGGTTTACATCAGTTCCATACGCTTTTATGAGCTTTTATGCATTTTTCTCTATATATGTTTAAGACCACTATCTGCTTATTGCAACATTCCAGGAATCCCTTTTGACTCTTCTCTCCATATTCCTGCAGAAGGCCAGGTCACTGTGGGTTTTACACCAATAAAAATCCAGGTTGTTCAGATCCTAGGTGTGACGGGCAGGCACAGTTTCCCTGCTGACACAGGGACTGAAGACAAACCCCTCTGTTGTCACTGAAAACAAAAGAAAGGAGGAAGTTTCTGCCCATTGCAAAGTCCCCGTTTGCCCTGAAGGACTCTGCCTCTTCTTTCTCAGCAGCAGCACAGCAGCCGGACGCCAAGAAGGACAAGAGAGGGAGGGGTGGTTGATTTGTGTGACAATTTAACAGCACTTGCAAACAAGAGCTGAGTCTGTCAGCAACATCTCTGCAGAGGCAAGTCCTTGCTGAGGATCCAGAGCTGTGTCACTTGTGTTTAGTTTGCATCGAGTTAATGGCACGGTGGCTTTTCATGCTGCAGGTGTGGCCCCTGTGACAGCAGCCTGTTCATCCTTCAGGGGGTTTGCACCCACAGGGACAGTGTTGCTCCTGCCAGCACACCCCAGTTTGTCCTCATGCCAAAAAGCCCAGGCAGAACTTACTTCTTAAAGGAACGTTTTCCGTTTGCTCTCAAACCAAAGATTTCGATGTAATGGTATAATAGAAACCAATCTTTTCCCCTGTTGTCTGTTGGGACAGGAGGAAAATCCTATCACATCCAGATAGCAAGGCACTGATTTCAGTTCCACTCTGGAAATGACTTGCAGGAGCAAGTGAATAAAATTCTCTGCTGGAACAGTGAAGTCCTGCCACTCTAAATCAGTGTGGTGCCTGAAGGGTTTTGTAGCAGGTTTGCACCTAAGTTGATGCTCAAGAAGTTTATGAGGTCCAACAGAGACCTAAGGTTTGCACAGCAGAGTTTAGGCTGACAGCTAAGGGAGCATAAATTAAATGGTCTTTCCAAGCCAGAAGGCTGATGAGAATTGTTGGTATTTGTGCTCTCCTTCCTTGTTTAAAGGATAGCAACATATTTGATGAGATTTTGGCATTGCAGCTAAAGATCATGGCCAGATGAAGTCACCTAAGTGGTTGTTGTGCATTTCTAATTGTGGAGGTCAATAATCAGTGTAACTGCTTCTGGTAATCTGGCTCCAGTCTCGCACAGAGCATTGCTGGTTGGTCACTCTTATCTCCACAGCCCAGCAGAGATCCTGTTTTGGATGGCTCTCACTGCTCCCAAGGCCCCAGGGACCAGCCACTGCCTCTCCTCCTTCTGCTTTCCCTTCCAGGATCAGAGATTTCCTGCTGCTTCCTCCACGTCTGAGACAACTGGAGGAGATGAGGGGCTGAGGATGTGGCTTCTGACAGAGAGTTGATAACGCTCAGCTGAATATTTTATTCTCCTGCCACTAAGCTGTCAGGCTGCTGCTGAAATTCCTCCTGCTTGGAAAGGGCTGGTGTGAGCAGCAGGAATTGTTGCTGGCTGGAACTTTTCCAAGAGCTGGACAAAAGAAGCATTTTGTGGAAGGCCACCAGCTGCCCTTGGTCAGCAGCACAAGGTGTGAGGTGCCCTTTGGAGGCCGTCCCTGCACAAGGACAGCCTGGCCTTCTCCAGTGCCCAGAGCACCTTCCAGGCTTTTGGGCTGGCCTCGTCCCTCACCCTGGAGAAGCAGGTTGCTGTTGGAACTCTCCTATCCACAGTTTCTGACTGGATTGCCGTGTCTTACCACAGACAGCCCTGGAGACACCAGTACAGACTCCATCTGCAATAAAAGGGGACTTTGTTCCAGCTTTTCCCTTGGCCCAGCATGCAGCAAGCCCACCTGGGCCTCATTCAGCTCTGTGTGGGCTGGTAGTCAGCTTCTGCTGGGAATTTAAAGCTTTTACCCTACTTTCCACAGCAAATAGTGGAGCAAACCCAGCCGCACCAACCCCCAAATTTCACTCTAAAAACCACAATTTTCATTTTCCTCTATTCAAGCCTTGAAGAAAACAAACTTCGCTTGAGTAAGCTGGAGGCACAGTGTCCTCCAAGATCATTCTTGAGTAGGACAATATTGCAGGGGAAGACTGGCAAACCCAGAGGTTACTGGTGCTTAGGAAGCTTTGCAAAACCTTCCCACGTGCGGTGCTCTTGCAGCCTCCTGAGCTCCTGGAGCCCTCACTCAGCTCAGGCACAGTTGGGACAGGAGGGGATGGTTCCGTCTGTCAGATGTGGGGACAGGAGGAGGGAAGACTTTGCAAACGCTGCCACGAGGGCAGGGCTGTTTTCATTGATGGTGCCAAGTGGTAGTACACCATCTTTGATTAAATGTGAGGTGCTGAAGGGCAAAAATTCTCAGTGCTAAGGAGAGAGTGTCTCCATTCACACAGCAAGGTAAGTGAAGGGGAAAGTGCAATCTGTATTTCATGGGAGGTGTTCAGTTTTTAACAAAACATTTTTGCAGAAGACGTGCCCAGGCAGGGGTGATTCAGAGCATTTTATCAGCCTCACAGAGTATCCCCACATCTGCTTGGCCACATTTTCTCTCTTTTGTTCATTGTGAATGATTTCTCCTGCCAGGGTTGCTCCTGCTTGGAGTTCTGCTCTCAGTGGAGCCCCGGAATTTTCTCAGCAGGCCTCTGCAGCGAGTTCTGAGCCAAGGTGGGGCTCTGCTGCCAGCCCAAATCTGCGCTTCCCCTGCCCAGCCCGAGTGCAGGTGGGGCATGTGCTGGGCATGGCCGGAGACTTGCATGGCCAAAATCCTCCAGCATTTCCATCTGCTCATGGCTTTGGGTAGCACAAATCACACAACACCCATCGCAGCTGACAAATGGCATTTCTTGCAGATTGCTACAGCCGCACTGCTGATCCACAAATACACGAGAATCAATTTCAGCTGAAAAATGTCATTTATTACAAAGTGCTACACCCACGCCGACAATACAGAACTATACAAATCTCAATGTAGGTTAAAAATGGGAATTTATTCTATTATTACAACCTTTCTATGTAATAATATACAAATACCAACTTCAGTTAATTTATTGCCAACCTCCACAACAACGCACTATACACACAGATCAATTAGGTGTTTAACAGCTTAATTTATTACATATTGCTACAAGGATTAAGCCCATCTAGGAATACAAAAAAATCTCCATAGATATGTAAATAGAATTACATCCAGAAAAAGATAAATACGCATATTAAAATAGACTTATATACCTATACAAATACCAATATTCCTATTTTAAAAGCCATATAACAAAAATTGTATCAAAAGAGATACCTACACAACTTTACCCACAGGAAATAGAAATTAACACAGATATAACAATATCCATGTCTACATAGATAAATTTATACACATATATGTAATTTCAAATATATATATATATACACATAGCATACATTCATTACAAAATAAATATACATAAATATAAGAATATACACATGGAAATAAACACATACAATTAGCAACCCACATATGGAAATACACATATAATAAACCATGGCTACGTTCAAGTCTGTGTATCTTTAAACAGCACTCGAAGCAGAGGGACCCCAGCTGCCCCATCTTCAAAGCCTCTCGCTCAGTCTCCTCCTCCCGTGCAGAGCAGCTCTCCTGGACAGCGACAGCAGATGGAACACCTGGCAAGCAAAGGGAACACGGAGTGAGTATGGGGACGTTTCCCTTGGCAGCAGCTGCACTTCCATCAGGGAAGAGGAAATGTCAGAGCCTCCCAGGGGGGTCAGAAAGAGAAAGCAGCCGAGCGGGCCAGGCTGTGGTGAGCGCAGCCGCGGCGGGACTGTCCCGCAGCCCCGGCAGCCCGGCAGAGCCGGCACAGCTCCTGGCCCTGCCGGCACAGCTGCCTTGCCCAAGGACAGCCCCTGTGCCGGCCGGGGCAGCTGCGCTGAGCAGCCCCAGCACGGGCAGGGCCCGCTCCTGCCCCGCCGGGCAGTGCCCACGGCCACAGCCCACGGCACCCTCAGCCCCACCTGCCTCCCCGGGCCTGTGGCCTCACCCGGGCTCTCTCCAGGCTGGCAGCAGCAGGTCCCCGTTCACTGCTCTTGCTGCTGGCCTTCAGCTCCTCCCTGCTGGCTCCCGTCAGTCTCCGGCTGTCCTCAAGGTCTTCATGGCAGCTGTGGCAAAAGTGGAGGCTCTGGAATTGCTTCCAAGGCCTGGCAGAGCTGCAGTCCCGGAGCCCTCTGTGCTCCCTGCTGGCCCCCTCCATCCCCTCAGCCCCGCCATGCTCTCGGTGAAGCCCCAGCCCCCTTCAGTTTCTTCAGCCCCTCACAGTCCTCTCACCCCCCTCAGTCCCTTCTGACCCATCCCGTCCCCTGAGACCCACCACCCTGCCAGCCTGTGCCACTTGCCTGTCACCTCAGTGCCACCATGGCCCTCGGCTGCCCCACAGCCCTCAGCCCCAGCAGCAGCTCAGGGTCACCGTCCCTTCAGCGCCCCCTGAGCCCCCTCTGTCTCACCGTCCTTCAGCAGCTCCTCAGGGGACAGTGCCTGGGGCCAGCGGCAGCTCCCACCGCTCCAGGGACAGCCGGGGCTGGAAGTGCTGCTCCGCCCGGCCCGGCCGCCAGCTCGGACCCAGCACAGGGACAGGGGACACAGGGGGCACCGGGGCAAAAGCAAGAGGTGAAAAAGGCAGCCGAGGGGGCAAAGAGCTAAAAATGCAGCCTAGGCCTACACAAACAGCAATCTATCCATCCATCTCTCCACCTAAACATTCCTATTCCTCTTACTAGATAACTATACACATTCATAAATGTAACTTCATACATATGTATATATATATAAAAATATTTTACTCTACACATATAAAAAACTAACTCTAAAAATCTATAAATTTAAATATATCATAAAATATAATTATATCATATCTATAACGATATACATATCCACATTTAACTATACAGATCTATCAAGCTATGTCCATATAAATAGAACACTATCATCTATAAATGGAACTATACCCACTAATAAATAGAACCATAGAAATCTATAAACATATCTACAAACAGAGGAGTTCTACCTGCCCGATGGTCACAGGCTCTCCCCTGTCTCTTCCTGCCATGCAGGGCAGCCCTCCTGGAGATGTTGGTCAGATGGCATCTGGGAAGCAAAGGCAACGCTCAGTCAATATTGGCCCTTCTGCACCTTTCCCTTGGGCAGCAATTGTCCTTCGACCAGAGGCTGTCCAAGATGGCCTGAAAGGCAGACTCTCACTTGGCAATTTGAAGCAATCTGCCCTTAAAAGAACAGGGACCATTCCAAGTCTTCAAAAGTGTGTTTCAAAACACTGAAGTATCTTGATAAAGTCTCAGCCCCCGCAGTGCAAAGGGCACCCAGGAGAGCTTGAAACACAGACAGTCCCAGCTGCCACAAGGAAGCCCAGCCTTGTTCTTTCTCTGAGCTGACAGAGAGACCTCAGTCTTCACTGAAATGGCTGAAGCTGAAGGTGCTGGGAGCTGAGTCATGAACCAGCTCCATTACCTGGCATCTACAAACTGCCCTCTGCAGTCAGCAGCAGCTGCTCCAACTCGACCATCAGCTCTGGCAGGAAGGGCTGGGAGGGACAGAGCTCCCTACAAGGCCTGCAGGCTGCACCAGCTTGGCTAAGGAATGGATCCACAGTGCTCCCTCTCTCCTCTTAGGCCTCCCTAATCAGGGGTCATTCCAGCTTTTCCTTCTGATACTGGAGTTACTGTGATTTTTCTATTGGTTGGCCTCTGATGTTGTGCTCCTTGTTTTTCTTGTGGGTCAGGCCCAATACCAGCAGACTGGTATTACATTTAGTCAGTGATTTGGACTTCTACCCTGACTTTTTGCTCTTTTTTTCCCCTGTTCCTTCAAGAGTCGCTCAGCCTGGCCTCCCCTGGCACCCTGCAGCAAATTTATCCACCCACTTCAGCACAAAACTGGGACACCCGGCTTGGTGACACAACTCCCACAAGGTCGGGTTTATTCCCTGCTCTCTTGCCACAGCAGAGGACTCAGTGTCAGAGCCTCTGGAGAAGCGTGGAGGGCAGGGCTCAGGGAGGTTGTGCCAGTGCAGGATTTGAACTCAAGGCACCAGGAAGCACCAACCCTGCTCAGAGCAGCCATCTCACAGCTCTCTAAATCAGTGTGGGCTCTGTCCTTACCAGGCTCCTGGGGCTCCTGGGAACTGTTCCTGCAGCTCTCAGTGCCAGATGAAGCTTCCTCTGCTGCAGCTCTGTTCACAGGCTCCCCTCCTGAAGAATCAGGGGCAGCACCAACATTGTCCTGAGCAGAAAAACAGAAAGAAAGGAACCCAAAGATCACTGACTATTTTGCTGGAATCATATCAGAGATACAATAACTCTCCTTCTCCACTCCCAAAGGACATGGAGCACAGAGGAGGGAACACTGCCCCCACGGTTCACATGACAAGCCTTTTAAACTCAGGATTCAGGGGGCCAAGGTGAAACTGAAGCTCCTACAAAATGACCTTTGAGACAAAACATGACCTTTGAGACAAAACATGAACACAGCAAACCAGAAGACACCAAGTGAGGGGACGTGCCCCCACGCTCTGAGCCTGCCTTATCCCAGAGCTGTGAGAAATCAGCCAGCACAAAGCCAGGGGCTCTCCTTGCTGCCAGCACGGCTGCCAGCAAGGGCAGAGCTCGCTCCCAGCCCTGCCCAGGGCTGTGTGCTGCAAACCCACAGGCAAAGCACACATTTCTGCCTGGGAGTCTCAGCACCCGCAGCCAACCGCTCACACAACCCATCACAAGGTGCTGCTTCTCGGAGCCCTCTGCTGCTGCCCCACGGGTGTCATCCAGGCAAACATTTATGCACCCTGGGTATTGCCAGGATCACATTTGGGATCAGTGGCAAAAATCTGTACATCGTTAGGGTAGGGAAAAAAAACAACCCAAAAGACAGGAAAAGCCAGACAACCAAGTAGTGTTTCTATTCCACTGAGGAAGTAAATGTCCACCATGAAGCAAATTACCTTTGGACACAAAGATATTCTCACTATGACCAGTTTCAGAATATTCATCTCTTCTGCCATAGCTCATCCATCAGAACCCTAAAGATTCTAAAGATGGTTCAGAGCCTGCAATGTTTCCTTTTCTTATGGAATAAAATGCTTCTCTAAACTGCTATGCATGACTTTACAGAAGACAAAAGTCATACTGCTTGAGAATAAGGTATTGGTAAATCCAAAAATCCCACTCCCCCCCTTGAGTCATAATCACAAATGTACTGCAGGCAATGGGTCAGCACATCAACAGAAAGAGAGACATTCTTTGGCCAACACGTGTCATAATGTGCAAAAGGACAGAGAGCTGCAGCTGCAGCCCAGCCCCAGCCACGGCTCTGGGAGCGCCTACACACACGGCAGGGCTCACACAATGATAGTGGAGCCCTGGAAAATGTTAAAGATAGACTTTGAAAATGTTGGGCTTTGTGTTTTCTCAGATCACTGCACCTGCGTAAGCAGTATGATAAATGATATAATTGTTAGATGTGATGATTGTTTAGGAAGTAAATATAATTATTGTATAATCATAAGAAGAATCATGAGAAACTATGTTAGAAATTTAAGGGGGAACCATGAGAAGCTATGTTTAGCTGAAATCTGTGCATACAGTAGAACAATATAAGTTTAATAATTAACAAGAAAGTTATATAATGATAGAGTATAAAACACGTTCACCTTGAATGCATGGTCGGAATTAGATTTGGGTGGAAACTACCCCGATTCCCAGAGCTCTTAAATAAAAAGCACCGCATATAATCGCTTATGTGATTGTGTGTTTTTGAACGCTAACAACAGCAGCAGCAGCTGCAGCCCAGCCCTTGCTTTGCCTTGGCCTTCCCACCCAAAAGAGGCACAGCCCACATCTGCTGCAGCTGGGACAGAGGCACCTCTGGCATGCCCCTCCCTGCACGGGACACTTGGCCTTCAGTGCCAATTCTCCAAACACTCTTCTCCTCTTTCCCAGCAAGTAAAACCTCTTCTTCATTTCTTCTTCATCCCCTCTTTTAGAAGTCTTTCTTAACCGAGAATAATTCAATAACTAAATAATAATGAAATAAGTTCAATTAAAGAAGCCTTTGCTTCTCAACCGTGTCACAAGGTTCAAAAGCTCTCAGTCCAGCCCCTTTGATCCCCATCCAATGGAATTACCCGAGCAGAGGGAGATCTTTCAGACAGGGACCTCCTGATCTCCCGAATCATTTTCTCTACGGCAAGGCCTAGATCTGCTGGTGGCCATTCCTCCTCCCCAGGCGCGTTCTGTGCTGAGCTGGAGGCCGTCCATGCTGCACCAGCTGCACTGCCAGCGGGAGCGCTGGGCCCTGAAGTGCCCGGGCTGGCTGCAAGAATCCAAACACATTGGTCAGGCTCCACAACGTGGCTGTGGGACACAGAGCTCTAGTGCTGCTGTGGATCAAACATCACGGGAAGCACACAGGCAAACCAGGCAGAGAATCTTTCGGCCTCCTAGGTGCCCCTTGCTAGTAGGCTTGACAACTTCTGGCCAAGAATGACAGAGCCTTGTGGAAAACGACTTGAAACGGTCACTTTTCACGACCTTCCTGAAAAACAGGGCTACAGCTCTTTTCCTACCTCGTGCGTCGTAGACTGGGGGCTGCTGCTCCCTGTGGAGCTGCTGGAAGCTGCAGGGCTGGAGCCCGAGCACCTCCCGCTCGGCCGGAGGCAGCTGCTCCCCGTAGAGCTCCTGCGAGCGGCTGCGGGGCCCCTCCCGCCCGAGCGGCAGCGGCCGCTCCCCGTGGAGCCCGAGGAAGTGACAGGGCGGGATGCCGAGCACCTCCCGCTCGGCGGGCGGCGGCCGCTCCCCGTAGAGCTCCTGGAAGCGGCTCGGCCCCTCCCGCCGGGCCGGCAGCGGCCGCTCCCTGTGCAGCAGGTGGAAGCCGCAGGGCGGGCGCCGGGCGAGCAGCGGCCGCTCGCCGGGGGGCTGCGGGAGGCGGCCGGGCCGGGGGCTGCGCAGCTCCCGCCCGTCCGGCAGCGTCCGCTCCCTGTGCAGCAGGAGGAAGCCGCTGGGCGGGCGCCCGGCCGGCAGCGGCGGCCGCTCCCTGGGCAGCGGCTGGAAGCGACCGCGCCCGCGCCGCCCGGCCGGCAGCGGCCGCGGCCCGGGGAGCTGCCGGGAGCCGCAGGGCGGGCGCCTGCGGCCCTCCCGGCCCGCCGCCGGCCGCTGCCTGTTGGCCGCGCTCCGGCGCTTGATGCGGAGCAGGACGTCGGGGCGGTCGCGGCGAAAGCAGGGGTTGCAGTAATGGAGCCAGGCCCCGGCATCGCCCGGTGCAGCCGAGCCCACCCAGCCCGGCACCTTGCGGAAGCCGTAGCGGTAGAGCTGCCGCACGAAGCTGCGGAACTGCGTGGCCCTGAAGGTGTGCGGCACCGGGGCCGGCCCATGGCCACGGCCCCTGTGGGCGTGGCCCGAGCTGAGCAGCTCTCGCTCCAAGAGGCAGCGGTCGATGAGCAGCCCCTGGGCGCGGCTGTCCCAGCGCACGGAGCGGACGCGGGGGCTGTTCACCAGGCGCCAGAGCTTGGCGGGGAAGGTGCCGGCGCTGAGCCCGGCGGGCAGCGGCAGCTCCGCCATGGCGTCCATCGCCGACTGTGGCCACAACGCCCGCAGCGCAACGGCCGCGGCTGCGCCGGCGGCGCGCGGCCTGAGGGGGGCGCTGCGCTCGGGCCCGCGCACGCCCAGCGCGGCCCCGGCGCGGGCCGGACTTGGCGGGGACGAGCGCGGCAGAGCCGGGGCTGCGGGCACAGCGCGGGCGGGGCGGCTCCGGGGCTGGCCGCGCTCGGCTCGGCAGGGCCAGCTGCCAACCCCCTCTTTCTCTGCCTGCAGGCATCCTTCTGCCTTGGCCTTGCGCTACAACCCCCAACCAGCAAGACAAGGAAGAGAAAACAGCCGCTTCTCTCGCAGTCAGCCTCCTGCAGCTCTTGATGCCTGCGCTTATTCCTGCCCAGGTCCCAGACTTCTCATTTCCCATCCTTGAACTCCATCAGATTCCCCTCAGGCCGGTTCTTTAGCCTGCCGAGGTCCCTCTGAATGGCGCAATCATTTGGGCTCTCAGCTGCTCCTGCCAGCTTAGTTTTGTCTGCAGACTTGCTGAGGGTGTGAGATGCAAAGCTGTGTTTGGTGTCAGGTACAAACAGGCGAAGTGTGTACTTGCGAATGCGAAATGTGTGGACATCAACAATGGGATAGTTGTGAATTCTAATAATAACTGAGGAAAATAAAGCATGGAAAAAGGCCTTTGACCATATCTTTTGTTTGAAATTAACCCTGGTTGATTTAGGAGCATTGGAATTAAGGTGTTAATGATGTTGCTTCTTGCTTGCATTTAATCCATAAAAAAAAAGCTCTGCAATAATAACATTTTGAAGTATAATTTTAGAATATTACTTGTATCCTTGAAACTATAGCTTTGGAAGATATATAGGAAATATGCTTATCTCACGCCTTATTAAAGCAGAGAAAAACAGCTTGAGAAAGGAAGATGAACATCACCTCAAGGACTTATGGTTTCAACCAAAGGGAAGCTGGACATCACTGTTATGAGATTTATAGTCTCTGCAATTAAAAGGTGGACACATCTGGGGAGCTGGACTCCACCAGATGGGATTCATCTTTCTTCTTTCGAAAACTGGACCAGCACCATCTGGGGATACTCCTTTGAAAATACATCCTGAGAAATTCAAATCACAATAGTGTATAGAATTGTGATGTAATGATTTGGAATAAAAATTGCTGATGAGTAAAGATTGGAAATAGAAACTGTTAAAAAAAAAAACCTGATGAGTACCCCTATAAATACCTGTAACCATCAATTATTGGTGTGCAGTTGGAGGGAAAACTTCCCCCACTGTACCCAGCGCTGTATTGCTCATACTTTACCATATTAAATAATAAATTGATTGCTGCTTGAATATTGGCCCAGTCAAGCTTCTCATTCATAACAAGCCCAAGGCCTGGAAAAGCAGATTCAAACACCCACCCAGAAAGTGCCCCAGGATGCCAAGGTCAATCTTTTCTCTACAGCATGGGTGATATCAGAGTCTGCACGGGATTATAAAATCACCAGGAGAAAAGAGCATGAACAAGTTCTGCTCTGGCAGTCCGTCAAGGCCTTGATGGAGAGGGTTTGTGGTGCTTACTCACTCACAGGGACACACAGAAAATGTTGAAATGGTAAAAATAGTCCAAACCCCTTAGAACTTGGAAGGAAAACCTGAGGCACTGGCAGCTAGCACCTCAGAAACACCTGGCTTTTGCTGCTCTCTTGCACCTGAGAGCTTCCTGGGCAGGGGCAATTCTTCCAATTGCATCAGCGTGGCCATGGCTAGAAAGGGCAGCGAGCAGATGGATTTAGCTTCTCCTGCCAGCCCTGAAATGCCAGTTGTCATTTGTGTGCCCTGAGGATTCCGTTTCAGACTCTGAACTGGCGCAGCTGCTCCTTGGGCGCTGCTCGCACGCAGGCGCAGCGGTGCTGCAGCAGCTGTCCCGCACACAGGGAGGGCTCTGGAGCCTCCCCGGGGCCGCCAAGGAGCGCAGGAGGGAACGTGCCCGGGATCTGGTGCAGCACCGTGGGGTTGGGGGGATCCTTCGGTCTCTTGGATGGGGGAGGGAGCGGGGCAGATGGAATCAAGATGAGACAGGGATCAGACAGCCCCACACCAGGCAGCGTTTTCTCCTCTGAGAGCTCCTCTGAGCTGAGTGAGCTGGTGAAGCCTGTGGAGCAAATGAGAGCCAGGAGTGAGGGAAAGGCTGGCTGGGAAGGAGTCAGATAAAGCCTGTGTGGGCATTTCTCTTTCCAAGGGGCTCCTGGGGAGACAAAGGAGACAAGGAAGATGTCCCATCCCACGACATTACCTGGGATATGCTTTGGTGGTGGCCTTGGCAGTGTTAGTGGTCTCAGGTTTTGGGAGGACTCTATGATCTTGATGGTCTTTTCCAATGGAAACAATTCTGCAATTCTAAACCTCCATTCCTGCTTTTGAAGGATGCAGTACCAAATAGACCCACATTTGTGTTTTTAAGAAATTTAGCATCTACCTTTCCTTGAAAGTAATAGGAATCAGGCTTTAAATGCTCTCGAAAAACTTGAATTCCTTGATCTTAAGCTGTGTGTTTGAATTGAGGTGCTTTTGTACAGAAAGGTTTGACCATGGGATTGATGCAGTCAATTCAGCCACAATGGCACTTGTTTCATCTGCTTTTCTTTCTTCCTTTCCCCATGGGTGGCCGATTTGGGGGTATTTGTCCTGTCCTTTGAGTTCGGGCTCAGAATTGCTCGTGCATGTGCTGTAAAATCTTATCTACCCCTTTCTACTGAAAATGCCTGCAGACTGGTGGGAATTGCTAGAGACAAGGCTTACAAACCAGTCCCCGGTAGGATTAGCCCAGTGTCCCTGCTTAAATCCAGGCATGCTTGTATTAAAAATGAGCAAACTATTCTAACTCACTTGCCCCCTTCCCCATCCCCCCCCTTTTTTTTTTGTAGCTCTTGGGGCAGTCCTGTGTGCCATTCCAGCTCCTTGTTATCAAGTGTGTGAAGGCATGGTGCTGCTGTAGCAGCAGCCTGAGTTCAGTGGGAACATGTCCAAAGCACTGGGTCCCACAGCAGTGGGCACGGTGAGAGACTTGCCTCTGCTGCCATGGCCATCCAGCCTGGGGAGAGCAGCTGCTGGGGCTTCCCCCATTCTGCCAACAGCAGTCTGCCTCCAGCACGTGGCCTGTATGGCCATGATTGTGCCAGAATGTGGAAAATGCATTGTTTGAATGTATTTTGATGGTGCCTGACATCACCTGACTGGAGCAGTTTGGTGGGCAGGACGCCCTGAGGGCAGGGCCATGGCAGGGATGGGTGGCTGGCACTGGCACTGGCACAGGCAGTGTTATTTTCCCAGGCAGGCTCCTGGTACAGCTGTGGAGGAGGGCACCAGCAGCTGTATCAGCCCAGCGAGCAGCAGCACATGGAGGAGACCCTCATCTGCAAAGAGCCCCTCACCCCCTTTGCTCCCCCATGGCAGCGCAAGATGATTCCGCCGCAGGGGAAGGGCTGCTGCAGGCTGGAGACTCCTGCAGCCAGGCCTTGTTGCAATCTCCTTGCTGCAGCTGTGCCTGGAGGATGTTGGCCTGCAGCAGCACTGCTGATGCCCGGGAATGCTGCGGGGCTCAGAGAGGCAGAGTGTGTACAAAAGCTGCATTCAAAGCGCTGATGGCGAGAGCCCGGAGCCGCTGGCAAGGGCAGCAGCTCTTCTTCATTCCGTGCAGGTGAGAGCCCAGCCTTGGAGCCTGTCCCTGGGGACAGGGAAACACTCTGAGGGTAGGTTTGAATTTTCAGGGACAGTCCAATTGAGAATTGCTTTGAGGCATGTTGTAATGTTTGGTTTGGGTGTGTCTGCAGGAAAGAAAATGGGAATAAACCCCTTGAACAACAAAGGAGAACTCTGCATGGCCAATTTACACCCTGCAGATACACTGATCATATCAGCCCACTGAATACTGGGGGCATCTAATGCAGAGTGCAAAGCTTCTTTGAATAGACAGGAGAGATGAGACTTGAAGATGAGAAAAAGGGATCAGTCCCAGGGGTCCCATAGATTTGGCTTAGTTCTGCCAAATCAAGCATGATTCGTTTTATCTTTTCTGTTGGAGTGTATTTCAAAATGACCGCCCCTTGCCATTTCCATTAAGAAAATTTGGAATTGTCAGGAAGTGCCAGGATCAGAAATGTTTTGAGGTAGATCATGTTTATGTTTGGTTTGGGTGTCTGTGCAATAAAGAAAACAGGAAATAAACCCCTGGAACAATGAAGTAGAGCAAAAGTGGAATGTTTGGATGGTCAGTTTGCTCCCTACAGCTCTCAGCCAACTGAATTCTGGGGTCATCTACGGGGGAGTGCAAAGCTGCTTTTACTTCCACCACCCGGTGTCAGAACCCAGGAAATTCCTCTGGCTGCCCTGGAGGACTTGAGCCCCTGCCCAGGGGGCTCAGAGACCCTGGCCCAGAGCCCAACACCCCAGTGCCTTGGATTTAGCCCTTGGAGAAAACAATTACCAACCTTATATGAAGAATTACAAGCCACGCAAGTTTAAGTGTTACGATAGTGAATTTATCACTGAGTGAAAAATAGATTTTTGAGGTTTTTAGAATGGGGGCTCAGGGTCCCAAGATGGAGGAATTTGGGTGTGCCTTGTCCTTTTTCCTTCTTCTTCCTAGCCTCCATCTTCAGCTGTGATGTTGGCACTTTTAGATTGGTTTAGAGTAGAAGCTCACTGTCTAACATAGGTGATAGGTATTGGAAAGTAATTGTAAATATTGTACACGTAGTTTTTAGTAAAAAAGGTAACACCACCCCGGAGGCAGGCAGAGTGCCTCTGACATTCTTGCTGAGTGGACCTCGGCAGGCAGGAGAAAGAAGTTTATAGATAAGAGCCAAGAAACAACCTTGAGACCGAGAAATGAAAGTTCTGACTCCTTCTTCGACCGCCTGGCTGGGAAAAGAGACTTTCTAACGTATCTCAGGGTCACTCTGACCAGCTAGAGTCCTGAGAGCCCGGGGCCATTGTTTGTGTCCCAGCACTTGGTTTGATGTGAAGAGAAATAAACAAAATCCCACACCAACAAGCTGCAACCCAGAACCCAGTGGGAATTACAGAAATAAAGGCCTTGAAAAGTAGCTTTGGAAAGGGTCTCCTTCCTAGACAGTGAGAAACGCTCAGGCCTGGCCTGGCTGGGCTAAGGGCTGGCTGCCCTTGGGAGGGGAATGGAAGGGGATGGAGTTGGGCTGGGGTTTTGCAGCCATGGAAACGAGAGAACCATGGTGAGCGTGTCACAAAGGGGCAGCCCCACACTGGGGTGGTGCAGGTTGTGCTTGGCACGGCCCCAGTGGCAGCAGACGCGTCTGGCTCTGCCTCTCTGTGCCGAGTGCTGGCGATTGGAGTCACCCGGCCTTGTTCAAAGGCTGGCACCGAGCTCCCGGCGCTGACTGCTCTGAGAGCGTTCCCAAATTCCAACCCAGGCACTTCTGCCAGGCAGAAGCACGGGTTCAAACATGGATTTCACTGGAAAAGGAAAGACCCCTGAAGGAAAAGGTGAGGACAGAAAGGAGCTGAAAGGCCAGAACAAAATGGAAAAATAATCCCCCCAGATTTCAGGGAAAACTGCTCCATGGTGGTCAGTGCTGGCTCTGTGTCAGAGTAGGTGGCTGACAGCTACAGATGATCCTGCAAGGTCACCCATGGAATCACAACATTCTGTCATTAGTTTACTCTGCATTCTCCTTTTTGACAGTAGCCAAATCACTCATACTGTCAGCCAGGACAGGGACTGTGGCCACAGCTGACCACAGCTAGGACATGGGCATGAGATGCAAGTCCTGTTGCTTTCTTTGCCATCAATGTTGGGTCTCACTACAGATAAATTTCCCATTCTTCCTCTGCTTGCTGATCAGGTCAAACATTGAGGATGGTATTACGGTGCTACAGACACACCAATAAGGCCTGCCTGGTGGCTGAGAGGTCTTTGTGGTTTTTAGAAATAACAGTCACAGCTAGTATGGGTTTTTCCTGTGGATTCACAGAAGGCCACCCTCAAGAAGGAATCTTTTCCCCTCTTACCATTGGAGCTTTCTATCTTTCCCTTCAGACGTGCTAACTTAATATTGTTCAGAAGAATTAAACACAAGCTAGTTCCAGGAAAAAAAAAAAAAAACCCAAAGAAATTGTGTCAAAAATTAAAAAAAAAACCTTGAGTGCCACACCCAATAGATGTGTTGATGATAAAGGTGGGAGTTCCCAAAACCCACTTCCTTTCTTGTGAGCATGGCTCAGCCTCACCCAGAGGTGAGATTGGATGTGAGCTATTCTCTGTTGGGAGGAAGGGTCTTGTGGCAGCGCAGAGAGGCTGTGCACATTGCCAGGGAACAGCTGTGCCCTGCATGTGCCCCTGCAAGGAGCTGTGCTGCTGCCAGTGCCCCTGGAGCTGCAGGGCTGCTGAGCTGTGGGGCAGGCAGAGGAGCAGGAGGGTGCATGTGCAGCTGAGCCATTCCTGGAGAGCACAGGGCTCTGGGCTCCCTGCTGTCCCAGGGCAGCCCAGAGGCCAGGCTGTGCCTGTGCTAGCTCTGGGCAAGTGGCTCAGGGTTTTGCCCTGGCCTGCCTCAAGTGTCTGCCAGCAGGAGCATGTTTCCCTGTGCAGCTGTTTAGACATTTCCAGGAAATGAGTCCCATGAAATATGGAGCTTCAGATGCTTTAGGTTTGCATGGTGGCCTCTGTTACATTTTGTGTCTCCACTTTGCAGGCCTGACTGGTTACCCTCTTGCCAAGAGATTTTCGCTGGCAAATCCCTCCATGCTCCTTCCCTCCAAGCCATTGCCTCCCATCCAGAAGAGCTCTCCTTCTACCAAGCCAAGCCCAACATGCAGCAGAGAGCAGGAGAATGGGAAAAATGGCACTGGCTGGGATGAGGAGAGTAGAAAAAAACAGGAGCTGAATTCAGAGGGAAAAGGACCTAAGGTAGGGAGACCAAGCAAAGTTCAGTGTGGTAAATGTTCAGTTGATGTGCTGTCAGCAGAGCTCTGAGACCTTTTCCCTGACAGGAACTGACCCTTTCAGTGAAGTTTGAACAGGTCCTGGTTTGGCCCTTTAGCTGGGCCAGAAATGATGGGATATGACGGAAGGGTGTGCACCTGCCCCTGCTGCCTCCAGCCCCATTCCTGGCCATGGCATGGGGGCCCTGGAGCAACTGGGGCTGGCAGAGACCTTGCAGAGAGCAGCAGGGCAGGGAGCTCTGCTGAACTTCCTCAGTGCCAGGGAGGCTGAGATGATGGATGTGTGGGAGCTGGAGAGCAGCCAGCATCCCGAGAGCTCAGCAGCATCTGGGCTCAAAGGCTGCTGGGGAAGTGTAGGAGGGAAGGGCAGCAACAGAAGAAATGAGGGGCTTGAGAAAAGCAGGTTTGGACATCCTGCAGAATGGCTTTGTGGGGACATGGCTGGAGATCAGCACTGGCTGTTTGGTGCCTCAGGGACAGCAAGAGAATATTGATCTAAAGCCATTCCCATGCCATCCACAAGGCCAGTGGAGGCAGTGGCACCCCAGAGCATCTTGATGTCAAACACGTGGAAGCCAGCTGGGAATGCAGCCACACTTGGTGAAAACTGAGCACAAGGGGAGTGGTGGCAAATGTGGGACATGGTCTCTCCCTCACCACTTCCCTTTCCTAGGTCACCTTTCCCTGTCCTGGGCCAAGCTGCTCCATCAGTTTGGCTTTTCCTGGCAGGTCCCAGTTAAATGCATGGCGAAATGTCTTGAGGCATGAATGGGGGCAAGGCTGGATGCTTGATCTGAGCACTGTGTTCTTCTCTTTCCAGGCTTCCTTGCTCTGTTCCATTGGTGGGGATATGAAGAAGGGGTCACTGGGACTGCCTTTGATCCCCCCCATCCGCAGGGCAGTGAGTCCCCCTGTGGGCAGTGCTGCAGGGTCCCTGCCAAGCTCTGCCCAGCTGGAATTCCAGGAGTCCCAGGAGATGAGGTAAGCCAAGGTGTCTGTTACTCCAGTGTGCTGTTCACCTCACTCTTCCCTTCTTGTGTGGTTATTTTGCACAGCCATCTTTCTCCTGTATTTTGGAAAACCTCTGTGTATTAAACATTTACCCATCCATGATGATCATCCAGCACAATGTCAAACCCAACACCATATATACCCCAAGAGCAGAGGTGGTGGTGGGGAAGAGGAGGCAGGGCTTTAAAGCACCTCAGGATGGGTCCTCTGCTGGACGTGGCACTTGATTCCCTCTGTAATGGTTGTGGTCACATTTGGGAACTGTACTGCATGGGATGGGGTCCTGCAGGTCTTTGAAAGCTGTGATCCTTGACTGTCAAATTCTGCAAACAGGTGAATATGCTTGGGCAAATATTGGCTACTGGAGAGGTGTCTGCAAATTCAGGTGCTGCTTCTGTAAACATCAGGTGTAACTTCACTGTGCCTGGGCCTCCACTGTGAAATGAGATCCCAGATGAATTTTGCAGTATAGATGTAAAATCTGACGTATAGTCCGATTGATGTTTAATATTTTGATCTGGGTTTAAGATCAAAGAGGGAAAGGTGCTAGAGAAGAGGCATAGGACTGTACCTGATAGAAAAATATTGGCTTGGATCTGCAAGAGAAAATGTAGCTATTACCCTTATCCAAGTGTGAACAGTAAAGAGGGAGTCACAGAAGTATCATGCCAATTGAGAATCTTCGGTGGAGCTTTTAAGGTGTGAACTGAACATCCTTCCCTAGCAGCTGAGTTGGAAACAGCCTTTGTTTTCCTGAAAGAGCCAGCAGGTGTAATATCATTCTCAGGAGACAGCAGTGCTCTGACCACATGTAGCACGAGGCTGTCACCAGGGTCAGGCACGGGCAGGCCAAGTCAAGCTTTGGCAGCTGTACAAAAGTAGCTGCCCTCCTTACAGACTCGTGTCTCAGCTCAGCAGCTCTTGCTGCTTCAGAGAGGCTGTGGGAGCCACTTGGCCCCAAAAGGAGAGGCAGCAGAACTGGGGAGTTCTGATGCAAGTTGAACAATGACTGCTGTGTTTCAGCCAGAGCTTGGCCAGCTCTGTGTGACTCCAGCAATGGCAAACTTAAGGACAATGAATCAGCTTTGCATCTTGTTGGGTTTCTGTGTTGCATTTCCCCCTTCATCACAGTGACCATGTTTCAAAGTTTTGCCTCCTCTTATGGTAAGCCCTTCCCCTCCCTTCTCTTTCTACCTCCTCACATGTTCTTTTGTTCTTCATTTTCTCAAGGCCAAGACCCAGCAGCAGAAGCAAAGAGAATTCTGAAGATGCAGGTAGGTACAGGGCATGTCTGTCCTAGAATGACCATTGTAGTCTTGACTCAGAGATGACATTTGGAAAGCTTGGTGAAAACCCATTCTTTTCAAAATTTCTTTAAATTCGTTTCAATTCTTTGGTGGGCTCAGTGGACTCTCTGAGAGCCCAGTCACTGGGAGTGTTCTCTCGTGGCACAGTGAGAATTCCTCCAGTGTGAAGTGTTGAGTGGTACCTGGGGGCCCCTGAAATGCAGTGCTGGAAGAGGATACCTTCCTCTCCATCCTGCACATTCTTTTTATCTCCCTGCAGCCTTTTTAGTGTCACAACTAGCAGGGAAAAAGAAGGCATTTAACATGAAATGTGAGATGTTCCCACTCCTTCCTCCTGCTTTTGAAGCAGAAAAGCTTTCCTTGGGGCAGTTTCTGAGCTGAACCCTTTGACATCTGAAGGGGATTCATGGACATTGCCTGGTTTTGCACTGGCAGAAATAGGGAAACCTCCTATGATAGAAAGTCCTTTAGAATTTTCCAGTGAAGGAGAAGGAGCCTTCCAAATGGATGCAGCCTAGGCAGGGTGTGAGTTTGTCATGCTGTGACAGCACAAGCCCAAAGCCACCTATGGCAGGTTCACAGTGACAAATCTCTTCCCTGGCTGTCTCTGCCTGTGTCAGTGTTGCAGGCTGAGGCTGGGGCAGGAGATGCCTTCTGCCTTGTCCCTGTCCCTGCCTTGCCTGATCCCTGACAAGTGGAATTGTGCCAGACAAAATGCAGTCTCTGCTGCATCTGGGTCAGGCAATGCTTTCAAGCTGAAAGCCTCAATGACACTGTTGTTGTTCCTTAGGCATCTCTGGGTGTGTAAGGATAGGAGAGATGAGACTTGGAGAAATAATTCTGCTGATGCAGAACAAGGGATCAGATCCCCTGGTCCCTTTGGGGCTCAGGGTTAGTTCTGCCAAATCCTGGCTATGGCCCCTTTGGAATGACTCCTTACTTGCTGATGTGCCTCTGGAATGCTTAATGCAGCCAGAGAATAGTCCTGCTCAGTAAGTAAGGTGACATTTTTGCTGGATCATTTCTGGACTAGAAATTCCCTATCTCATTAAACCTTACCTGTCTCACTTTTATTACTGACCCCAGCATTCTACAGGATGAAGGAATCCAGGTTTAAGACACATCCTGCTTGGCTGCCATAGGATTTTATTCTCTGTGCAGCCATGTAAAGAACTTGTTCTCTTAATTCTAACTGCTCTGTTGGAGAGTATTTCAAAATGACCTACCCTCTGCTATTTCCATTAGGAATATTTTGAATTGACAGTATTAGCCAAGATCAAAAATGTTTGGAGGCAGGTCACATATATGTTGGGTTTGGGTGTCTCTGCTGAAAAGACAGCAGGGAATAAACCCCTGGAACAAGTAAGTAGAGCAAAAGTGGAACTTTGAGATGAGCATTTTTTTCCCTACAAAGACAGGCTCACAGAATACTGGGCACATCTAATGCAGAAAGCAAAGCTTCTTTTGCTTTCTAAAATGTGGTGCTATTGTTTGTGTCCCAGCACTTCTTTTGTTGCAAAGACTAATATAAAAACCCCAAAAATGCAAAACCCGACCTGGAATTGAGTGGGACCTACAGAAACAAAGGCCTTGAAAATTACTTTTGAAAACAATTACTTCCTTGCCAGTGTCAGATTCTAGAGAGCACTGTGAATTCCCAACTGTTTGGAAGGAAAGGGATCCTGTAGTAGTGGGGAGGCAAAGGGCACCACATGAACTAGTAGAGCCCTTCTCTCTTGGCTTGCCAGCTCCATATTGTTCAGAGAAATTAAACTGATGCTAGTTTCATGAAAAATAAAAAACCAAGCAATCTTTTCAGTAACTAGAATACGCTTTGAATTCCTCACCCATTAGATGGGTTGATTGTAAAGGCATGAGTTCAATTAACTCACTTCTTCTCTTGTTCCTGAATGTCAGCTTCTTCTGAGCCTACAGCAAAGACCCAGAGGAAGAAGGGAAAGAGCTCTTGGTGCAAGATAGGAGCTGGGATGGCTCTGTTCCCAAGGGAACTGGCTGACCTGTTGGGCTTGGAGCCTCCTGTGCTGCAGCCCGGCCTTGGGAATGGAGGTCTGGGCTCCCGGGCGGCTCAGGGGCCTTGGCCCAGGAGCCCCGGCAGAGGCCGCGGAGCCGCGCTGGCCCCAGGGGCACTGCCAGGGAGGACAAGGGCAGAGGGGAGGGGGGAGCTGGGCTGCTTGCTGGCAGCAGGAAGGGTCTTGTGGCAGCGCAGAGAGGCTGTGCACATTGCCAGGGAACAGCTGTGCCCTGCATGTGCCCTGCAAGGAGCTGTGCTGCTGCCAGTGCCCCTGGAGCTGCAGGGCTGCTGAGCTGTGGGGCAGGCAGAGGAGCAGGAGGGTGCATGTGCAGCTGAGCCATTCCTGGAGAGCACAGGGCTCTGGGCTCCCTGCTGTCCCAGGGCAGCCCAGAGGCCAGGCTGTGCCTGTGCTAGCTCTGGGCAAGTGGCTCAGGGTTTTGCCCTGGCCTGCCTCAAGTGTCTGCCAGCAGGAGCATGTTTCCCTGTGCAGCTGTTTAGAAGTTTGCAGGAAATGAGTCCCATGAAATATGGAGCTTCAGAGGCTTTAGATTGCATCTCCACCTCTGTTACATTTTGTGTGTCCCTTTTGCTGGCCTGACTGACAGAAGTGGTCCCAAGGAGGTTACCTTGGGATCTGCAGTTTCCCTGCCCACATCCCAAATGCTTTTCCCTTCCAAGGCCCTCCTTTCACATAGCTGCTATCTGTCTCCTTTTTTATTATGCTGACCATTCTGCAGGGGCCAAAAATCCTGATTTAAGACATTGCTTTTTTTCTACTGTGTTGCCACTTAATTTATCCTCTGTGAAGCTGTTGTATAGAATTTCAACTAGAAAATCAGCCTTTAGTCAGCCTGGCCCAAAAGTGGCCCAATCTCATACAGTTTAGAATGAAAATCCTTGGGGAAAATGAAATATCTAGTGTCAAGAACACAGTTCACATTTGGGTAACACTCCTGCACTCCTGCAATGCTCAGATTTTCTTTGAATGTCCTCTAAAATTTTCCGACAATGAGAAGACAATGTTGATCTAAATACATCCAGGTATTAGAACCTGGGGCTCCTTTCAGGAACAGGAAAGATGATGTTTACTACAATCAGCATGAATAAGGGCAGATAAGAATCTTGGTCCAGAGCAATCTCCATCTCTGCCCTTCTCTATCAGGCACAGAGGCTCTCCAGCATGCAGGGGCTGAGGCCTTCACCATGCAGCAGGTTTCAGCCTGCTGGCCAACAGAGCCATGGCATGTCTGCTGCCAGTAGCCCCTCCCTTGGGAGAGGGTCTAGGCATTGTACCTTGCTGCTCTCCATCCCAATCTCTGTGTCTTGAGAGCTCTGCACTCTGGAACCTGTCTTGCCTGTTGCCCAGCATTGTGTTTTTGGGGGCTTGAAGTCTGCCAGAGGTTTCCAGGAACCTTTGCTTCCATTCCCAGGCCTCCCACTGAGCCAGGCCAAGGAGACAGATCATCCCACCAGTCCTGGTCTAACGAGGGACAAAGAGCTGAGGGACGGCTTTGGAAAGGTAAGGGATAAGGACAGGGATGAGCAGACTTCCTTTCCTGTGGCTGTTTAGTGCTTGGCCCAAAATGTCACTGAAAATCATCATCTGCCACTCTTGGGGGATGGGGATTCCCTTGGGAATATATTGGACAGCTACAGAACCATTGCTTGGATATTTCCAGTGGTGCCTAGGTCCCTGGTTTGGAGATGGTGCTAAGGTCATGCCAGAAGCATTCTTTATGTGCAAAGGCTGTTTTAGAGAAGTTCTGAATGGCAGAGCAAGCTACACATCAGTGACTGTGGGCAAAGTGCACCCTCGGAAGCAGAGAAGCAAAGATTCTAATGTTGGGTGTAAGCAAGGCTGCAAAAGAAAATGGGAGAGGTTGATTTTTCCTGGTCACCTTTGTGGCTGTATCTCACAGCCCTCTCATTCTCAAGTTTTCTGCTCATTGCCATCAGTGTTTCTGCAATTTGTTTTCACATGACTCCTCCTTTTGGTCTCCTGGTCTCAGAGACCAAGTCCTTCAGAGCCCTTCAGAGCTGAGTTGTTCAGAAGCCAGGAAGTGAGAAACAGCTGCAATTCCTGGCCACGAGTGTTAAGCAACAGCTCATTAGCCCTCCTTGCTGGGTATTGCACATGGTTTTTATTCTCCTGCCATGGCCTGTAGGAACTGAACTGCCTGCTCACTGGCCATGTCAGCTCTTCCTCTGTCTTGGAGCACTCCTATGACTTTGATGCTTCAAGCAGGGCTTCCTGACATAGGTTGCAGTTGCAGCAGTGGAAGGTTGTGGCACTGAAGTGTTCCCCCTCACTGTGTGTAATTGCCAAGGTGAGGACAGGAGACATTCCTCTGAAACTATTGGAATGTGGCTGGAGCTGCATTGAAGCCTATGGCACTGTGTGGACTCTGTGCTCCTGATGAGATGTTGTGTGTGGTTTGTGTGTCTCTGCTTACAGTCTATGATGTATTTCCATTGCACCCAGATCCGTGCTGCTTTGTGCATGTTGGCTCAAAAGAACTTGGGGCGGAAGGACGCAGAGCTTTTGGAGAGAGAGATGAAGAAAAGGAGACAGAGGAAAACATCATTGCCACCTATTCCTGAGACAGTCGAGCCTGGGGATGCAGCTGAAGCAAGTAAGTGGTGGCTACACTTGTGGTGGTCCTTTTTGACCACTTGCTTGCCCTTTGCACAGTGTTGCAATCAGACTGGGCTGCTGTTCTGCTTGCATCTGAGTGGAAGCTTGCATTAGGATTGAATTCTGTTTCCCAAAGAAAAATAGAGAGGCATGAAGTGTCTTGCCCATGGCCTCACGGAGTCAGTAAGAGAATATCAGCTTGCCCCCTTCACCTCTAAAGTCTTTCAGAGTAGAAAATTCTGTCTTGCAAAGTACACTGGGGCTTCAGACTCTCTCCTGGAGAGCAGCCTCCAGGGAAGGGGAGTCCAAAAGAATGCTTTTCAACCAGGCTGCAACCTGGAAGAAACAAAATTCAGCTCCTTGTAATGAAAACACCAGAGATCCTTCTCCTGCCGCTCCCTGCTGAGGAGCTGGCGCTGTAGAGCTGTGCTGAAGCCCCAGCCAGGGCTTCTGCTGTAGCCCCAGGAGGCAGCAGCGTTCCCGACTGAATCCCGGCTGAGGGGCTCTGCCTGCAGGGCTGTGAGCGCTGCCCGAGGGCGGCAGCGGGGCCCTGAGGAGGCAGCACTCAGCCCCAGGCCAGCACCCAAGGTTATCTGCACTTTGCTTTGGCAGCTGCCCCTGCCAGCCTCTGCAACAGGAGAACAAAGGCAAAGCAATGCTGGGTTTCCTTGTTTCTTAGGGGAAGCATCACTGCAGTTTGGCTTTAAGCTAGAATAGGGTAGATTTAGATTAGATGTAAGGGAGAATTTTTTTTTAATAATGAAGGGAATGAAAAGCTGGAAGGCTTGCCCAGAGAAGCTGTTGTTGGTCCATCCTTGAAGGTGTTCAAGGCCAGCTTACATGGAGATCTGAGTAACCTGATCAGGATGAAGATGTCCCTGCTCACAGGGGTTGGACTAGATGGTGCTTAATGGTGCTTTCCAATCCAAACTCTTCTAGGATTCTGTGATCATTGTCCCATGTTAGTGTTATACTTGGTATAAAGTGGTATTTCATTGTAATACTTGAAGTTCTTTGGGATAACAAAGAGATGTTACCCAGCTCCAGCAAGTTTTCCGTCCAGCACTCTCCCCTTACAAGCTCCTCTTTGGTCCCTGCAGCCTTTAGCCTACCACCTGTTGATGGCACAGCTTCTAGAGTGCAGAGAACACACCCTGGTGGTGCCTTGAAGAAGGAGGTCGTGAGGAAGCAGGACAATGTTCCCTTACTGCCCAATACACCCATCATCCATGAGGATGGCAGCTTCCCACACAGCTCCTCAGGTAAGCCTGCTCCATGGCAGCTTTTCCCACTCGGGTTTGTCCTTGCACAAGGAGCACAAACTGCCTCCTGCCTCAGCCAGCACTGCTGGGATCTTGGCTCCATAGTCTGTCCTGAGAGTGAACAGCAAATGTACTTTTGAGTTACTCCAGCTTGGAAGTACTGGAGCAGTTGGTTCTTAGAGATCCATTGGAAAGCTGAGCTGAATAAAGTCGTGGTAAAGGCCTGAGCTCTGGCTTTTGCCCATGCTGAGAGTCCAAACTACAGCACTGGTGCCAGGAGGCAGCTGGGACTGCAGGGATGAGCTGCAGGGCACTCTGCCAGGCTGTGCTCACTGTGCTCCTACGAGAACCACCACGATCAGTTGTTCACTCACCATCTGGGCCCTGTGCCTGTGCTGCTGTCCAGTTCTGCAGCCAGCTGTCCTGCTATCCAGCAAGGGCTGTCTCTGCAGGGCACTCAGTGGCTTGGTGCAGTCGTGCTGCTGCTGCTGCCAGAGGTGCCTGATGGCTCCTCGCTGCCGCCATCCCACAGCCTGCAGTGCCAGGAGGGAACAAGCAGGGCCTCCTGTGTCACCCAGCAAATACAGCACCCCTGTGCAGCAGATGGCAGCCAGCAGGGGCTGCCTGCTGCTCCCAGGCTGTTTGCTGCCTGCAGCAAATACCCAGCAGATAGTCCCGATGGCTCTTGTCTCTCCTTTGTGGGCAGCCTGCCTGTGCTGTGATCCCAAGTAGGGTGAGATAAGAAGAAGGGAGCTAGGAGTGATACTTGAATGCTCTTTTCTAGTGATGCTACTTTCATGTTCAGAATTGACCAGAACTAGCCTGGTGTGGCTCTCCATTCACAGGGAATCCAGATGTGTGTGTCTACATCACTGGTGTCAGTGCCTGGGGTACCTCAGTGACATCCAGATTAGCTCCCTTCTGAATATTTTTGATGTTATGGTTCCTCCGTACTTTGTGAGAACATGCAAGGTAGCACAAAAACCCTACAGAGTCCAGAGCAGTTCATCTAGATTCTGTGCAATATTTATACTCCATCATTTTAGACATCTCAAATGTTTTCATCTATGCATTAGAAAATGAGCTTCTGAGTGCATGACATGAAATTTTTGATTGACGGTGCTTTTGATGACAAATGGGTTTCATAAGGAATGCATTTCTCATCAGATATTTTTCATACCTTGTAAATTGTTTTCCTTACCAAAAAATTCAATTAAGGCAAACCCAGGTCAACTGATTAACAAGAGAGTGCATCTGTCAACAGTGTGGATCTGTATTTGCATATTTTTATCCTCAGAGTGCATTTGGAAGGCTTTTTTATCAACTGTCTAGTCTGGAAATTGCGTTTTTCCATAAGAGAAAGCTTAGAAACTGCTGCTTTTGCAAAGAGGTCCATTGGATGGGAAATCAATTTCACCTCAGCATCCTTGAAATACAGGCAGTGTGTACCTCGTAAAGAGGAAAGATTCATGATGCTTGGAAAGAAGACAATCCATAAAGTACTCCCTTCCCAATAGCAGGCTAAAATGTATGTGCACTCAGCTGCCTCTGTCTGGAATATTTGCAGTCAATGGGAACAGAGGCGCTGTCAGGTGGGAAGGGTCAGGTGTGGCTGTTCCCTGGCAGCTGCTCCGTGGGGATTGAGCCGGGCCCAGCAGGGCTGGGTTGTTCAGGCTGGGCTTGGTGCTGTCTCCAGGCAGCTGCAGGTCTCTCCTCAGGGAGTTGCAGAGGGCCCCTGTCCTCAGGGCTGGGGGCAATCAGGGCGCTGAGACAAGAGGGGCCCCTGAGGGGTTCCCTCCTGGGCAGCCAGTGCTGCTGGTCAGCGCTGCCTCGCAGGGAGCGGGAGCTCTGCGGCCGCAGGAACTGCCGCTGGCTGTGGCACCTGTGGCACTTGGGAGCTGGCACTGCGGGGGCAATTGTCAGCTTCAGCCCGGAGCTGGGCCCAGCTGGGGGAGGCTGGGAGCAAGCAAGGAGCCCCAGGAGCCAGACAGCAAGGGAAGCCTCTGAGCCAGCGCCAGTTTGTAGCACACGGAGCCCTGGCTGGGAGATGGGGCTGAGGCCGCTCCATGGCGGGGCCTTGCCTGGGGCTGCAGCGCCCATGGCCGACCCTCTCCTCACAGTGACCTCGCAGACGGGCCCTGGTGCCAAGCGCCGAGAGGAGCCGCTCCGTGGGCATGGGCAGAAGGACAGAGCCTCTTCAGACCCACAGCAGTCCTTGCAGGAGGCAGTCTCCTTGCTGGGCAGCGATGACTGGAAAGAAAGGCCCCGTTCCCTCTGTGTCCCTCTCGGCGTTACGGTCGGTCAGAAGCGTGTCTTGCTCGTGCCTCGGAGCCCCGAGAGCCCAGAGGGCCAAAGGGCACTGGTGAAACCACTGCAGAGCAGGGAGAGGATGAAGATTGGGGAGCAGCCTTTTCTTGGCCTTGCTCTGCAGCAGTGCTGCAGCTGCAGCAGGTCTGTGCTGTTTCCTTGCTTTGCCTGCTGCTCCATGGAGCTGCAAAGGAAACCTTGAGGGAAGAGAGAAAGCTCTGGAAGGAGATGATTTGCTGGCTGAAGGCAGAAGCAGGATGGCAGAAGTTTTGAGTCTAGAGATTTGGGTGCCTCGGGCCACTGGCCCAGTGGGACTGAGTAAGATTCCTCTCTGCTCCCACTGCTGACAGCAATGGCAGGTGACAGGGTCTCCCTGTGACCTCCTGCATGGGAGTCCCAGAAGCAGCTCCAGGGAGTTCCTCTTTCTGAGAAATGAACTGAGTTGTACTTTCAAGTCCCTCAGCCTGCCATTACTCCTGAAGGGCTCATGGCAGAAGAGAAGGAAAAAGAAAGAAAATCCTCTAGAAATCTTGAACTTTGGAATTCAACTTTTTCCTTCTCAGTGCTTCATATGGGCCTGAGATGTTTTGTCAATACTCCCAATGTGTCCCAAAACTATACACAAGCAGAAGGAGGCCCAGAGGTGATAACCCTACAAATGTTAGGTGATATTGGTTTTCTTTCTGATGTCTTTTTGATCACTCCCTGGTGGATGCTTCATTCACACTGGGCTAAGGACTCCATTCCCACTGGGATAAGCATGAAAAATCTGCCACGATGCATCTCCTTGTGCAGTCACCTTTGCTTTGCCCTTTCTCTTCTGCTTTCTCTTCTCCATTTCTCTTTGGTGCCCTCTGAGGTGCAGAGAGCTTCTGCAGGTGTGGGGGTCCGGATGACCCTCAGGGGTGCCCGTGGGATCGGTCACCAGCCCTGGGCTGCAGCCCTGATGCCTCACAGACCTTCCTGTGGCTGAGGGCCTGCACAAAGCAAGTGCTCAGAGACAGAGTTGTTTGCACCTTTTAAATAACCTGTTGCTGTTGTGGGGGTTGTTTTAGGTAGGGGGTTTTGGGAAAAGCCAGAGTTTCAACAGTTTTTGCCCAGGGATGGAATCTCCTGGGACATCCTGCTGCTTTTTTTGGGGAATGTGTGAGGTGGAGTGGAGGGGGTGACAGAGAGGCCGAGATTGTAGAGTGGAAACTCAGCTCCAGAGTGGCAGTGCAGACTCTCCCTGCTGAATGCTTGCTGGGGCTGACAAAGAAGGAAAATGCCCCAATAACAGCCCGGTGGCACTGTGTCTCAGGGACAGGTACAGGGAGGGGACAAGAAACAGCAGCATGGCCCGGTCTCACAGCTTCTAGGAAGCAGTGACAGAGGGGCCTCATGGGCCAGAGATTTCAGAAAGGCTGTCTTCTTAAATGGCCACTCTGAAACCCCTCTCTTTGCCTCTTGGGTTTGTGAATGCTTTTGACAGCCACAGCATCCTGGGGTGGAAAGAGCCTCAATCCTGCTGCAGCTCTGTGTACTGGGTGCCCTCTGATGGTCAGCATCAATTGTCCTTAATCTCTAAATTATTCATATGTCATCTATTTCTTGAATCTTTCTCCGAGTAAATACTGTGAAAGAAATTGAGTATCAGACAGTGCAGGGAGACTGAATTCCTCCCTCTTCCGTGCAGGCAGGCCTTGTGTACAATGCTAACTTTGTGTTTACCTGAGGACAGAACCTTCTGCAGGTGTCTGAAGGTGCAGGGAGAGCCCAGGCTCCTTCCCCCAGCACGGGCAGGGAGCAGGCTCTGGCCAAGGCCTGTGCTGCTGCTGCTCCTGGTCCCTGTGGCCCAGGGTTTGCTCTCTCCTCCCCAGCAGCCGCCCCGCCCCGGTGCGGCAGTGTGCGGCCCAACTCCTCCTGTCCCTGATGCAGACAATTGGAGTCACCAAGCTCGCAGGCACAGCCTGGGCTGAGAGGCTGGCACACGTGGCAGGGAAGCTTGCTCAGGACTATCACAAGGACACAAGGTAATGATCTTCATTTCACCTCCTAAAACAGGAAAACCCTTTTGTGTCTGGCTATAAAGGTGAAACCACACAAGAGTGAAAACTAAAGGGAATATGAAGTTACCTCACGGTGTGAATAAAGGTCGTAGAATCATGGAATATGCTGAGTTGGAAGGGACCCATCAGGGTCATGGAGTCCATCCCCTGGCCATGTGCAGTGACCCCAAGAGTCACTCCATGTGCTTGAGAGCATTGTCCAAACACTTCCTGAGCTCTGTCAGCCTTGGTGCTGTGACCACTGCTCTGGGCTGCCTGGGCAAATGGCTGTACTGGGAAACCTGAGGTTGGCCAGCAAAAAGGAGCATTGCCAACTTTTTCCAGTGGCTTGAAGGATTCTTTACTGAGATCAAAAGAGCTCAGATCAGCCAGTCCAACAGTCTTGTTTGGCCTTAGGTGCACAACACAAAGCCAAAGTGTTGGCTAATGTTCATCACTGAAGGATCCCAAAAATCCATTTCTCATTAACTTCAGACTTTCCTAGAAATATTTCAGGGGTCTTTAGCCAACATATTCAGTCTTTCTAAACCTGTTCTGCAGATTTCTAGAATGCTGTTATCAGTGCCTCAGTGAGCTCCACATTTCTTCTTGAAGAAAACTGTGGTTTCCTAGTGGCAAAATCAACCCAAACCACCTAAATCTCCTTCCTTTGGGGATGAAATTCCCATGAATAGCTGCCAAGAACACCAGAGCAACTAGCTGCCCCTGTGCATACACATAGTATAGAATAATCAAGAGGATGCATGAGGTGTTTTGTCCTGGCTTCCAAGCCAGTTAAAGAAAGGCAAATTATTGTGCAATGGCAGCAAGACACTGCTAAGAGGCTCTGACAACAAAGCAGATGTGTTTTGCTTGTTCCCTGGGATCCTTTGATGCCACAGAAGCACACCCCCAGTTTCAGAGTGAAATGGTATTTTTCTGTTGCTCCACATTCTCCTCCAGCCTCTTGTGTTCAGCTGGCAGCACTGTGCAGTGTCAAGTGAGGTAAATCTCCCTCTTTGCTGAGTAGGTAATGCCTTCTCATGCAGGGATTACACCTGATGAGTTTAAGGTATCAGCCTCTTCTGTTAACACTCTTCCTGTGTTTGTTCCCTTTTTTTTCATTTCCTTCCTGCCTTCCTTCCTTCCTTAGACATTATGGACAGGAGATGGTGAAGATGTTGCTCACTCATCAACAATTTAAAATGCTTCTGGAACAATCTCTTTCCCCCCGTGACCTGGAAGATATTCTGACAAGAATTAAGAAGGAAGTAAGTGCTTGGCAGGAGAAATGTCTCCTTTGTGCAAGTATTGCCACTGCTAATATGAGATCAAACATACCCAATCTGTCTTTAGCTCATTCATCTTCTGCTGAATGATTTTGCTCCTGGGAATGAGTTGTTGATCCTCAGCCTGTTCATCAGCAGGCCACAAAGGAACTGATATTATTAGGGACAAAGTGGGGTTCTGAATATTTTCAATATTGGTCACAAAGAGGGAAGGGAAAGAGGAGAAAATGGGTTTACATTTAAGAGTAACCCCCACCATGCTCTCCCTACTCTGCCCCCTGTAAAGCAATTAAGTGAGAATTGTGCTTCTGAAGATAACAGAGTCTTTGCAAAGGACACTGGAAGTAGTAGCGCCAAGAAAATTTCCAAATTTACAAAAGATGTCCAAGTCAATCCTAGTTATTACAATGACTGTCTGTCTTTTGGGAATGCTGCCCTGCTGTCAAGCCCTGTGGAGCTGGAAGGAGCTTGGTGAATTCAGCAGCATCCAGTGGAAAATCCTTTGTTTGTTTGATGGGGGGGATTTTATTTTTTTTATCGACATTACAGAAGGGAGCCTGCCTTTGAGCAGGCACAGGGAGAGTGAGTGTTGAACCAAATCAACTTCCAACACAATGGGCCAACCCCCAAAGAGTCCAGTTTGTTCGGCTGCTTCCTTCACAAACACTCATTGCCTGCCAGTTTGCATTATTCCCATTTATGCTCAAGACAAAGGAATTTGGGATTTTAGACTGCTGCTCAGTCTGGTAGCACCCATAACCTGCCTTGGGCTGTTGAAAACAAAGAGTTGGCATCACTCAATCTCTGCTCTGTTTCCATCTGTAAGTTCGGAAATGTTTCCCTAAGCCTTGGTAGCAGTGATCCTGGTTCTAACTTGTGTTTTCAACAGGGAATTTCCTGTTTTATATTCTAAAGATGGATGGGGTTTCTCTATGTCTTTGTAGGGCATGGCAAACCAGAAGGCTGAAGGCCCATCTGTCAAGGAGCCGGTGAAGGAGAGGAACGGTGGCTCAAAGAAGCCCCAGGCCACATTGTCTTCTAGCAAACGGTACTGAGCACTTTTGTCAGATGAGACAAAGCACATGACAAGCTTTACATGTCTCTTCCTCAGGAAAATCTTCCTGGAAGACATGACCAGTGCCACAGATTGTTTCCTTTCCCTACAAATGCTCTAGGATAAAAAATGTCGACTTCTGCATTGTGCTGAACACAACTTCTCTGGAGGGGTTTCCACAAAAATGGAGAGACAAAAAGACACCCATTGGTTGCAGCTCAGACGATGCAGTGCAGTGGCAAGGGCAGTGTTGGGGAGGCTGGGAGAGGGCCAAGTTTCTGCTGCCTGACTTGGGACAAGTAAATTCAACCAGGGCTTTTTTTCCGTCTGAGTGGAGTCTTTTTCAGATGGGTGTTTTGATGAGAAATCTCAGTCTGGATGCAAGATGCCATTCCACAAAGATGCAGTTCTCATCCATGGGGTTTGGCCTGGCTGAATCATGGTTTTCTTCCCCTCAAACAGTACCAAGTTTGAAAAGTAAGGAGCAAGGCAATTTCTGAACAACTTCAGTCAACAGGTGTCTGAATGTGGACTTTTTGTCTTGATATTCCTGTCCTTCATGTAACTTGCTTGATGGACAGCATGTTTGGTTTATTTCCCCCTGTGCTGCAATCAGCATTTAAGACAGGAATTTGCTCCTTGCTGTCTCTTCATGCCACTGGCAGAGCTACTTGTACCTGTTCTCCTCTGATAGCAGAGGGGATTTCTTTAGCTCTGTCCTGCTCAGCAGTGGCAGGAAAGTGACCACATGCCTCAGTAGCACAGCTAGCATCTTCCTGTGCTCATGGAAGAGACAGGTTGATCAGGAGAATTGTTCCCAGTGGGAACAAGTTAAGCTGTGCATCTAGTCTCTAGGGAAGCAAATGAAATGTGAGTGTAGTTCTGGCATGTCAGGCTTCTGTTTTTATCTCTGTTACTGATTTTCTGAATCCTTCAAATATGGCCCTGTTTATCTGTTCAGATGCATCTGAGCTACTTTTCCAGATTGTCATGCCTGGTTGTAGAGACACTTCTCCAGAGTGATGAGTTTCCTTATTGTAAGACACACACGTCCCAGATGAGGAGGCATTTAAACCTGGAAGTAGTGTCTCTCTTTCTCCACAAAGCAATGTGACCTGTGTGCCCTGGCAGCCATCTGAAGATAGATCAGATGCATCTCATCCTTGGTTTTCCTGAGTGAGCAGTGCTGAGAATGTCACTTGCAGATTGTCTGCCATAATGATTGTCATGAGGTCCACGTTGTTCTTCAGAGCCTGATGATTTTCCAGCTTGAAATCACATAATTGGGAAAGCTGCTCAAGATGTTTTGCTCACAATTAACTGAAGGTATTGTCTGTGGCTTCAGCTCTCTCCATAGAGAGCAGCAGGCACAACTTTCCCAGGCATTGTCCTGGGGAAGGCTGTGAGAAGATCAGAGAAAAGAATGAGAAACAATTCTTATCTGCACTTGCTGCACCTCTTGTTCTGAACATGTGGAATGTGTTATGGAGATTTGTTTACCAAAGGGTAATTTCTTAATTGGCCACTGGTGATGGTGTTTTGGATTCAATTGACCAATCTGGTCTGTCTGTATCTGACTGTCTGTAAGGGTGATGAGTTTCAGTACAGTATAGTATAGTATAGTATAGTATAGTATAGTATAGTATAGTATAGTATAGTACAGTACAGTATAGTACAGTATAATAAAGTGATTGATCAGCCTCAGCCTTCTGGAATCATGGAGGCAATGCTAATTATTTCCTCAACAGGGATGCCATGCTATGATAATGATCACCACCAGGTCCTCATTTGGTTTTATTTTCCAGGGTGAAATCTCCCTCTGATGGGCACCTCCTACACCGTGTAAAAGCCCAGGTCACGTCACCTCCAGCTGTGGAAGAAACGGAGCTGCTCCAGAAGCTTTACCATCTCCTGGAAGCCAAGGGGTTTCAGACAAGGATGGAAGGAGTGGAACTCCTCCAAGACCTGTGCAGAACAAACCCCCAGCTCATCTCCACTAACATTGTCCAAGTATGTAGGGTATCTTCACTGCTCCTTTCCTTTAGCTCCTTTCCTAAGCCTGTAGCAGCAAAGTTAATTCAGTGTGTCTTGGCACTCCGTCCTTGCTGTTTGGAACATGCTGGTCCCTCTTACCCAGACAAATGTAATTCAGGTCCAGGCTTCAGGACAAGTTATTTCAGTCCAGCTGTATTTGTCTGGCAGGTGCCTATTGATGCTGTTCATCAGATGATGGCAGAATTTTCTGCTGGTGTAACTGCTGCTCTCTCCTACTCCCAGTTGGGTTAAGGGAATCCAGCCCCTGAAAGCATGGCAATTGTTCTCTAGACCAAAAATGGGTTTGCATAGGGAAAAGAAGTATCAGGCTTGGTTGATTTAAACCCAGTTGGTTTTTTTTTAAAGAATACTTCTGTATACTCCATCTTCTCTTACACAGGCACAGCTCTGGCTACTCATTTCCATCCTTGTTCCTATTCCTCTTGGTAAAGACAGTGCTCACCCTTCTTGGGGGTCTTTTTTTCTCTTTGGAAAAGGAGGAAAACAGCGAAGGACTCATCTCTGCCTTCTCCTCCCAGTAGCTGCTTTTTCCCTTTTTCCAGGAAAAGGTGCCTGACAATGAGGCTGTCAAGGGACTGAGCCTGCTCTAATGAGAGCTGTACAGCACATGACATTTCACAAGTCCACCTGTTACTTAGAGAAAGAGTCTGGATCCTGGAAGAGTTGATCGGAGCCCTGCTCTTCTCCAGACACAGGCTCTGAGACAAACAAAAGAAAACTTCTATCTCCTCCAGCCATAGTTTTGGCAAAATCATAACTGCCCTCAGTACTTGAGGCAACTGTATAGAAAACCGGGCATTGTAAACATCTGCTTCCATTCAAAGCAAAGGTACTCTTTAGCATTAATAAATGGAATTGATTTAATGATTTAGAGATGGAGAGAAATGCCATAGGAACTATTGTGTCCCCAGCCAAACCTCCTAAAAACAGAAGAAAATCTTTCAACCAGCATGAGGTTGTGCCACCATTCCAGTGAGTGGCCCACAGGAAAACAGTGCCATTGTGCAAGCGAGTGCTGGCCTGAGAGAAAGGATCACTTTCATCTTTGACATTGCTGACTGCTACAGCCACTCTTCAAACAAGGACATTTGAATCCAGCTTTCACGTTGCTTGTTCTCTTCACAGATTTTTGATTATTTTGTCCTGAGACTATCTGACAGCCACAAGAAAGTGAAGCAGAGGGCGCTGGACGTGCTGGCTGAAATCACAGGAGCCCTGAAAGATGCCCTGAACCCGGTGATCATTGGTTTGGTGGAAGGAATAACAAAGAACCTGAATTCAAAGGATGCCAGGGTTCGTGGGGCAGCTGTGAAAGCACTGGAAGAATCCATTGCTCATTTGGGTAAGGCTGAGCCCTGGCAGGGACTCTCCTCAACTTTGTCTCTGTCTCTCCTGCACAAGAGAGCGCTGAGTGCCTTGACAGCTGCTCTTGTCTGTGGAACACTGCAGCTGACACCCACCAGAAGCTGTGCAGCTGCAGTCCTTATGCACCATCCCCAACAGGCTGGAATGTGATCAGCATTTCCCAACAGTCCCAGGAGCCCTTGGCTCTGTGCTGCTTGTCTGAAGAGCAGGTCCTGGGCTACAGCTTTGCTGCAGTTCAGAGGCAAAGGGGGTTTGGAGTTTGCTTGGGCCCCGTCTGACTTCCCAAATGAACAGCTTTGCTGTTGGCATGAAGGGACACTGACCCATCAGAGCTTCTGCAGAGCAGCCACCAGCAAGGCTCTACATTAGAGGCATCAGCTGCCTATTTTCCACTTTTCTTCTTTGTCTTCTATTTTCAAAGGGGAACTGATGATTCACCAAGTTCATTTCTTTAGAACAAACAGGTATAAACCCCGCTGTCAATGATGCCTTGTTCCACATGTTGTTTTGCATGGGGCAAGATGGCCACAGCAATTAACTACATAGGCAAGGGCTGCTCTAAATTCCTCTGCCACACAGATTTATGTCAGCTCTGAGAATGCTGCACCTGGGAAATATGCCTGGAAAAAGGAGTGTTGAAGAGGCAGGTCTTCAAGGGGAGTTTCCACTTTCTCCTCCCCAGTTGCTCTGTGAACTCAGGAGCTGCCTGACTCAGTGCCTTTCTGTGACCCAAGTATGGGCTTCTTCCTTTTTGCTCTGGGATGCAAAACCTTTTCACTGGTTCCATGTGACTGAACTCTTGAGGTCCCTGATGTGAAATGTTTTAACACAGCTCCTGCTACAGCAGACAAGTTTGCATTTACAAATGTGATAGGAGAGCTTTTCTTTTGGAATTTAAAACCCTGCCAAGGAGGCTGGAAGGAATGAAGAAAAGGATTCAAAACCCAGCAGAAATGTACTTGATTTTATAAAATGGGGTTGGCCCTGCCCTTTCCCTCCCCACTGTCCTTTCTCCTATGACCTGAGAAAAGTGAGCAGAACCATGTGTTTCCCTTGTAGATCAAGTGTCACTGCTGAAAGTGTTCAGCTACCAATGGAATCACCTGAGTGGCCAAGCTCTGCTGGATGTCACCGAGCGTATCACAGGTATGGCCTCCCCTTCTAAGCCAAGAGCTCTGCCCAGGGAGTATTGACAGGGAATGCCTGTGAACAGACAGCAGAGCAGCTCCTCCACATCAGGAGGTGCTGAGCTTGTCCCTGCTGCCCAATAGCCCAGGCAGGTGGATTTGGCAGGTTTGCCCTGGCTGCTGCAGAGCTGGGCAGCATCTGAGATGGGGGCAGCGCTCGGCCTCGGGCTGAGCTCTCACTGGGGCATCTCAGAACCACCTCCAGCAAAGGGAGGGGCTACAAATACCCCAGCTGGCTCCTCTCTGGGAAGCTCAGGGACATCTGTGATCTTTGAGGGGAAATGGTGGCAAATGCTCTTTCAGGGCATCTGTTTTGTCCTCACGGAATTCTTGTTTTTCTCTTGGAAAGTTTTGAGGCTGAACCGTGCAGAGCCTGGGGGTCACAGCTTAGGTCAAAACTCAACAGAGGCATCAGAGGCACAGGTTTAGTGCAAGGCAGCCTCTGGGGCACAGGGACAGAAGCAGAGGGCTGAGGCTCCCTGCCTGTGCTGTCCAAGTGGCCTTGGACTGGGCCTTTCAGGGTGTGCAAACAGTGTCTGCCTGTGCCAGCACTGTCCACAATGCTACAAATGCAGCTGATAATTGATTCCTCAGAGGAGCTTGCTATGTCAGCAATAGCCAAGGAATGGAAAAAGGATAATCTCAATATATAGTAGAGAAGATGATTGATAGCCTTGCTTTACCTGGGGCTAAATCCACTGCTAATGATGCCAGCATCTTTGAATGCAAGGTTTAATACACTTTGTGTCTTCATTAGGAATCTCAAAAGGGCATGTTCAGCAATTGGGAATGTCAAAGGCCCTCTAAAGAACATTTGAATAAAGTAGATCTCCAGCAATAGGGAATTTAGTTTAGCAGTTCTTTTGATCTCTTTTTCAAATAAAGGAATTAACCATAAATTAGGAGTACTTTAGAAAGAGCAGATGTTCTCTCTGAGATTTAGTAGGAACAGACAGCTGTTCCTCATGTTCAGTAGTCACCAATGTCTTTAATTGCATTTAAACTCAAATGAATTCCCACTTTAAAATGGGTACCATAACCCTTTCCTGCTTAGCAGAATTGGTTTTGGGTACTTGCAGGAGCTCTTTCAATGTTGATGACTGCTGGTGGATTAACAGCATTGAGAAAATGAAGTCTCTTCCACCACAGAATATTAAATGGCTGCTAAATAACATTTTGTCTGATCAGAAAATAAGAATGGTCTCCAGAGCATTTCAGGTTTTGATCTCTCAGCCAAATCTGCCATGCAAGAAGCCTGTTGGTAGTAACTTTTTGTCTGTGTTTGATACAGTTCAGTTCAGAAAATGGGCAGAGAGATTTCAGAGACAATATGAGAAAACACTTGTGTTTTGGTTACATTTCAGTCCCCTGTGTAGCATTTTTCTCTCTCTGTGCCCCTATTCCAGTGGACATTATAAGAAAAAATGCCATTAACGTTGGGAGGGGAAGTGGCATTAAAATGTGGAGATGCCCAAATGCCACAGCAATGGGGTCTGGGTAATTCTCTAAGACACCCTGAGGTTTGAAACAGCTCTTTGTAGGAAGCCCCAAAAGCATTCTGCCAAAGACACCAGCTGGTCCCTGATGTTTCTCATCCAGCTGTCAGGCAGCAGCCATCTCTGGTGGGCTGGAGTTTTGAGGTGTGTTCTAATCCTGCCCTTTGCTGTGTGCCACTGAGCCAAGGGAAGAGCCAGATTAGGCATTTGGCACTTGACATCAAAGGTACAAAAATGGAATCATCCCTTTTATTAGAAATCTCTCAATTTCCTTTCTGTGGTGCAGTTCCAAATCTTCAGGGTGGGGTTTAGACAACTTCTTAATGGAAATAGATGGCAGTTGGACATTTCATTCATTGTTCATGCAGAAAGAGATTGTGAAATAATTTAGTAAAGGTGCAAAGTCTGCCACAGGGACAAGGCTCTGGTTGGAGCAATTAGTCCTGAGGGGTTGGTGGTTCTGTTTCCAGGATGATCAGCTGCTTTGCCCGTTTCTGGATCAAGGGGCTCTGTGTGCTGTTTTGCTGACCTTGGCCAGAGAGGCTTGCCAGAAGCAAAAGCAGAGGTAGATGCTTGTTTGCATTGAGGTTGTGGCTAAGGAGCTGTGTCTCTGTCCCGGCAGTGCTTGTGCAGTGGGTCCATGCCAGGAGCCCTGCAGTCGTCCAGCGCGACGCCCTGCCCGTGCTCTGGTCCTTCCTGGAGAACAAGGCGCTGCCCGTGCGGAGCGCCAATGTCCGCACCGTGGCCACCAAGCTCGCCTCTGCCCTCTACAAGGTGATGGGCACCCAGCTGAAGAAATGTGCTGCCAGCAAGCCTCCACACGTGCGGGAAAACCTCTCCAAAATGCTGGGCTGGTGAGGGCAAGATGTTCTCCAGAAAGCTGAGGAAGCGCTGAGTTGGACACCTCTGGATTTGCCTTTTTAGCTGTGCCAAAAATGACCAAATCCAAAGGAAGGGTTTGCATCTGCCCCCGCTCTCTCCATTGCCCTTCCTGGTCATGGCATGGGGGGCCTGGAGCAGCTCCAGATGGAGGACAAGGTGAAGGGAACCATGGCTCAGCCTCACACAGAGGTGAGGGGGGAGCTGGGCCAGTCTCTGTTGGGAGGAAGGGTCTTGTGGCAGCGCAGAGAGGCTGTGCACATTGCCAGGGAACAGCTGTGCCCTGCATGTGCCCCTGCAAGGAGCTGTGCTGCTGCCAGTGCCCCTGGAGCTGCAGGGCTGCTGAGCTGTGGGGCAGGCAGCGGAGCAGGAGGGTGCATGTGCAGCTGAGCCATTCCTGGAGAGCACAGGGCTCTGGGCTCCCTGCTGTCCCAGGGCAGCCCAGAGGCCAGGCTGTGCCTGTGCTAGCTCTGGGCAAGTGGCTCAGGGTTTTGCCCTGGCCTGCCTCAAGTGTCTGCCAGCAGGAGCATGTTTCCCTGTGCAGCTGTTTAGACATTTCCAGGAAATGTGTCCCATGAAATACGGAGCTTCAGCTGCTTTAGGTTTGCATGGTGGCCTCTGTTAAACTTTGTGTCTCCATTTTGCAGATCTGGCTGGTTACAGTCTTACCGAGAAGTTTTCTCGGGACACTTCCGATGTTCCCTCACCCACAAAGTCCTTGCCTCCCGTCCAGAAGAGCTCTCTTTCCTCCAAGCTCAGGAAGAAGCTGCCACCTGTATGAAGAGTGTTTGAAGAACAGGATTGATGCCTTAGGCTTCGTAGTTAAAGCTGTACATATGTTCTGATCTTTAGATGTAGTTTTGAACTAATGTGTTTTGATTCTGTCTTTAAAATTTGATGACATATTTTTAATTGTATATATTTTATTTTGATGATGAAAAAAAAGTATATAAATAAATAAATTAAATTTAAATTAACCAAATGGAGTATGTGAGACCAGGATCTGCTAGCCTAGAGATTATGGGAGTGCAGCTCACTCAATGTGCCAGTGTCTCACCACATCCTTTCCTCTTTGGGCCTCTCCTCTTCCTCTTTGGCCATGTTTTCTTTGTGTCATTTGTGCTGCTCTTTGTTACTTGGCATTACAACAGGGTCACCTGTTGACCTGTTTGGGGGACAAGGGATCCAAAAGATCCTGTCTAGTCAAAGGTTTTCTACCTAGGTGTGTTCTGCGCTCACCAAAGGCCTGAGCAAAGAAACCAAGAGAAGTGTGGCCAAATGCCAAAGCTTTGCTCCTTTGCAATCTCCCACAGATCTGGCTCACAGGTGTCTTCAATCACAATTCCATAGGTAAGAAGAGGTCATGTCTTTCCCTGGGAAATGATGCATGGCTTTGGCAGAGTCACCTGTATGTATATTTACCCAGGACAGCAGTCCAGCTGTGTTGTTTGCACCTTGTTTGCAGAAGGATGAGTGCCCTGGGAGGCCAATAACAAGTGCCAAGGGTTCCTCCAATCTCTACTGCAGCCTGGGTGCATTCAGCCCAGAGCCTGGGGATCATTTGTTCCCATTGACCGGTGCTTGCCAGTGTAATGAATTCCTGCACAGCTGGAAGAAGCAATTCTGGATTCAGCTCCAGCTCTTGGTGGGCTGCATGGTCATTGACAATGCTGCCCTCCCAGAAATTATTCTGCAGTTTCCTTTCATAATCATTTGAAGCTTTTAAACTTCACGTTTCAATGTGCTTTGCCTTAGGGAAGAACACTTCTGGGCCCAGTGCAAACTGTAACCTTTTGACAGCAAAGTCCTCATGGTTGCCAGCTTCTGATGTCACACAATGTCCCCTGGCTGCATGTGTTTGCTTTGCTCTGGGTCTAGTCCTGGCCTAGTAAAGCCCAGGCAGGGTGGCATGTTGCAGGGAAAACGGGTCCATGAGCTTATGGGGTTGCCATCAGCAGCAGAGTGAATGTGCCCTTTGGGGATTTCTCTGGAGACAAAATTAGGGACCTACTCCATGACACAATATTCTCTTAGATCTTTCTGAAATATCCTAGAAAAGACTGTGAAACTTCACATCTCCTTGCACACCCACTGTTTGAAGAGGGGCATTTTTGTCCCTCCTCAAAGCCATTGCTCTTGCACACCAGAAACATGAACATCCACCAGCAGGAATGATGCATGGTCCTGCTGCTGCTGCTGCTGCTTCAGAGCACTGGGCAGTGCAGACCTGGGTATTACCAATATGAGCACTTAATTAGCATTTCATGCTCCTTCGAGCTGTCCAGATCTCAGGGCTTTTTGTCTCAAAGCAGCCACTGCACCATCTCTAGGGAAGAACAGGAAATGGGAACCAGCGACTGCCAGCCTTGCAGGGGTGTAGGGGAGAACCTGAAGTGTCTGCATCCAAAGATGAATGGGAAGAGTGTAATTGCCAAAGCAAACGCTTCATTAGCATAGCAGGACCAGTTCTGGACTGCATGCTTGCATGAAGATCATTTGGGATCTCCTTTTTGTATCTCATGCAGAAAAGGAGCTCTTAATAATACCACGCTACTTAAACCAGATTGGGATGTGGCTCTGTAGTGGTTCACAATGAAGCAGACTGCCTGCTTTGTCACTGCCAGCCCTGGTGAGCCTGCGAGGGACTGTAGTGTATCCCATGCCTGTTTTGCCTCCAAGAAAAGCTTGGTTTTCCTCATTAGTGTGGAGTAAATACAAGAGTAATATAATGGACAATTAAACTGGCCACTTGGGAGGATATGCTCATGCTTTTGCATGTCAGTCCTGTACCTCATGCTCCCAAGGCTTGTTACTCCTCATGAAATATTTTAACAAAATATCTCAGCTCTCTTGTTACATTTGAATAAAATTGCATCAGATCATCAAGAATTCTGCTGTCAGGAACAAGACAAGAGCCTTGCGACACTCACTTGCAGCTGTCCTGGATTTCTGCAGCCCTTTGTGAAAAGCTGCTGCAGACAGAGTGTTTGGAGTTGGTTTGGGCCTTTCTGGGAGATCTGTGGAGCAGTGTGCAGGGCTCTCCTGGCAGAAAACTGTTTGTCCAAGCCCAGGGACATGGTGCCGGCAGAAGCGGAGCGGCCCCGCTCCCAGCCCGAGAGTCTGTGAGCTGAGCCACGCCGGGGAGAAAAGACAGCGAGGGGCTCCAGCCCAGCTGCTTCCCCTGCCCTGACCGTTCCATGGAGCTCTGCCATGGGAGAAAGTCGACGCCGCACGAGCCACCGAGCTTCCATCAGCTGCTGGAACTGCTCCGTGACAGCTCCTGTTCTTCCCGAGAGAGAACCCGGCGCCTTCTTGGAACGCGTGTCATGGGGGGATTCTGTTTGTTAATAAACTGCTGGGGTTTTCCCACTTTCATCTATTAGTACCAATTTCCTATTGCTGGAAAGGGATTGCGGGAACACTTTAGAGGAGATGACTTATTGCACAATATCCTGTTTTAAGTTGTCTCAAACTGTGTGAGACAGATGGCTTCACATAGGAGCATCCCCAAGGCTGCTGAGGGGAAGGCACAGAGGAAGACAAACCCAGTATTTCTGAGGGAAACTCCTTGACACCAAACCAACCTGAGTTGTCAAACAGCAGACCTGACGTTTCGAGTCATGGCCCAAAGGGGAAACCTTTCAGTGTGTTTGGTCCAGGCTGGGTTGTGCTCGAGGCAAAGGTGTGTCAGTGTGTTGGATAATACTCTTTTCTTGACCTAGAGATGGGGACACTGAGAGGTGTTTTAAAAACTTGTATTCCATTTTCAGTCTCATGAGAAGGATGAGACAATACAGATGTTATAATTCAATCAGAAGCTGACTATTTCCTGATTACAATACATTATAGGTGTTTCTTGGTCTATCAGGTTTTTGCCACCCCATGTTGTAGATGCCTTAAAGCCAATTATTTCAAACTACCCCTTGTGGGTCCCTCTACAATGCATCTTTCATAGCTCTATTTTTCCAAAGTCTTATTTGCAAGGCCATCTTTTGAAACTTTTTTCCAGCTCCATTCCTCTCTCAACAATATCTGTCCTAGTCCATGGCATTTTTAAGTTAGCATTTCTTGTCTCAAGGTTTATAAACAGATTCACACTGGCCTTCTATTAGGCCCTAAAAACTTTCTACAAACCCATTTCCCACATCAGTGCACTTGGCTCCTTCTCTGCTCATTGTGCCTGGCAAGCACAGGAGCCCAGAGCTCCTGCAGAACCCATCACAGCACTCAGTGGGAGCAAACTTGTGTCCAGTCCTCACCTGGAGCTGTGGTGCCCAGCATTCCACCTCACTGGAATGAGGAACTGTTCCTGCTCTTTCAGAAGGAGCTAAGGAGGTTTGGCCTTCAGATCAGCTCCTTCCCAGCTCTTGATTTGCTGCCCTGGGGGAGCTGCTGCTTGGGGCAGCACTTGTTTCACAGCTGACAGCCCTGCTCTGCTGGCCTGCAGCCATTGCAGGAGCTTTTGCTGGTGACATTGAACGTTTCAGATCTTCTTAAGGAAAACTCAGGGCAGAACTTGTCAAAAGAGCATTGCCTGGATGATGTTTTTAACATTAGATCTTTCCTCCACCCAGTGCTCATGTCCATGGGCCTGTGACCCCGAGTGGGTGCTGCCTCCTGAAATCCCAAACGGGGCAGGATGTCTCCCAGCTCCAACCTGCCTGCTCCAGGGGCAGTGTGCTCCGCTGGTGACGGGCACTGGCAGGGGCTGTCCCTGCAGGTCTGTGCAGCAGCAGGGCACCCCCCAGCTCGCCATCCCCACCTGGGGCAGGGGCACGGCTCTGGACAACCCGGGGACATTCTGCTGAGGAGGTGTCCCTGCAGGGGATGGGGTCCCAGGAGCTGGGTGATGTTGTCCTTCTCCCCTGTTTATGCACAACTGCAATGGGGTCCATGATGGGGAGGGGATTCCTGACCAATTGGGGGGTCCTGGTGTGGGTACACCCATCAACATGGGGGGAAGGGGAGAGACGAGTGCAATGGAGGGCACAGAAAAGGGAGGAGGAGAGGTGGGGAGGTGGCCACTTTGGGGTGTAAGAGCAGGAAAACTTGGAAATGGAGGCAACAAAATGGTGGGGCTGGATACGTTGCTGGCACTGTTTAGTGGGGAATCAACAGGAGGGGGAAGTGGGTAAAGGGGCACAGGAGGGAGGATGAGGGGAAGGTCCAGGGCAGCAGACGCTTTGCTGTCCAGGCAAAGGGAGAGAGGGGATCGGGAGGCGTCAGGGGATCGATAGCAACCCTGGGCCAAGTGACAACGACTGCCAGCCCATTGCCCCTCAGGTGAGGAAGGGTTTTGGGTACATGGGGACAGGAAGAAACGGAAGTGGTTTTGAACTGGGGACCAAAAGGTTTTCCTGAATTTTCCCCCGATTGTTTAACTGAATCACAAAATAAAATGAAAATAAGGATAAATGGAAAAGAGGATAAAACTTCCCCACTTTAAAATTTCCCTCCATTTGTAAACCAAATAACTTGATCCCAACCACAACCAAAACTCAAGCAATAAAACCGATTCCCTCATAACATTCACAAAGTATTTGGAAAGAAAATGAACAAAAGCTTTCCAATTTTCCTTAGAAAAACAAATTCTCCAATCAACAAGGGCACCCACAACCTTGGAATAGACGTGTCTTTGAGGAGGACTCAGCTTAGGGTGATCAAGGTTGTTGCCCATTCTCAGACTTTGTTCCCACACCCAGCAGAAAAAGGAAAATGAAAAAACAGAAGACCCTCATATATATATAACTTACAGTTGCTCTTTGGGCCATTGCCCATTGGGTCAATGAAAATCTGCTGGGCAGGTGCTCAGCCCCTCAATTGGCCTCCGCTACTCCGGGAGCTCTTTGGCCTCTTCAGTCTTCGGAGGGTCCCGGTCGCCCTTCGGGCAGCCCCCACTAAAACGTGAGGGCTTCTCCTGGGGAAAGCGGCTGCGCCAACAGCGACTTTTGTCCTGCAGTGGGAGGCTGCAGGAGACACTTCTTCAGGGATCTCTTTGCAGAGGCCGCACGCTGGGCGCCACAGGTTGTGGCAGGTGGTGCTCAGAGCGCTGCAACCTTCCCGAAGAAACTTCTTGAAGAAGACACCTCGGGGCACAGGCAATGTCTGTGCTCATGCCGAGGGATTTCAGCTCTTCTGTGATCCCGGCGACGCAGGAGGAGAGACGGGGTCTTCATGTGGGGTTCCAAGGAGAACCTTTCCTGAGCTTCATCCTCAAAAGGGTCCAGGGACAAAAAGCCACTCAGGCAGGGAAAGCAGGGCTTTATATTGGGGTCTCGAAGGGCAGGACAGAACACTAGAGTGAATGGGATCAGGGCACAGGGGCAGAGCAAAGGGGAAGGACCAATGGGTTGCAAGGGATCAACATAAAGCAACAAAGGATTTTGGGGGTGAACTTTTTGCTCTCCCTAACCAGAGGTTATGGCTTAGGGGTTGGTCCTCCAGGGGAGTAGAGCAGGCTTTTCCTTGGCCAGTTCTCCAGCCTCCACACAAAGTACCTTAAAAATCTTGAGTATCTCAAAGTATTAATGAGCCCCACTGAGTGTCAGTACAAAGCCCTCAAGGGACTCCTTAAAGCAGATAATTGTGGCCATGATTGCACAAACCTCTCAGACACTCCAAGGCAAAAGCAAAACCCAAAGTCCTTTGAAAAACCTGCAGTCCCTGCAGGGAGCATTCAGTAGCCCCCAGGACCAATCCTGAGCAAGGCTCCCCTGGGACTCCTTCCAGCAGATCCTTGAGGCCACTGGGATGTGGGCTAGGGGGGGATGCTGAGGGCAGGACAAGGGGCTGGCAGTGCCCAGCCTGGCTGGGGCTGTGCCAGGAGGCCCCAGGGCCTCAGGACAAGGTGTCTCTTCCCAGCCCTTGGTGGCACAGACCCTGCTGTGCCCCAGGGCACCAAGACTTGGCTTCTCTTTGTCCCCACCTGCCATCACTGCCTCCAGTTCTCTGCTCTGCCTGGGGCCTGGGGACACTTGCTCAGTCCTGTCCCTCAGTGGGACCCATTAAAAGTCAAAGAAACTTTGGAGTTGGATTCTGACTCGGAGTTCTGGAGAGGTTTCTTCAGCTCCCTCTCAGGGACTGATGTTCAGGGCCTCAGCACAAAGCCCCAGGGGCTCATTCAAGTCCTGGTGCTGTGTCTGTGCTGCTGAGCTGGGCCGGGCTCCTGGCCCAGAGGCAGCTCCTGGCAAGGGCAGCAGAGCTGCAGAGAGACAGCTCTGGCCAGGAGCAGCTCCTGTGCACAGCCCAGCAGGGCTGGGGCACTGCCTGCAGCCAGCCCGGGCACAGCACAGAGGCACAGAGAGCTTCAAGCACTCAGGGCTGGGAAGGGGCTGAGAAGTGCCTGGGGCACAATCACTGCCAGCCCTTGGCACAGCAACCTCTGGCTGCAGGACAATGCAGCTGCAGCTCCTGCAGTGATCTCCTAAAGACGCAACATCCCAATGCCTGCAGACTCTGTGAGTACCACTCTGAGTATTTCTGGTGCAGGGGAGGTGAAATGCTCATGAAGCTCTGATGTACTGAGGGGTTCTGATCAGTCACAGAATATTCCCAAGACAAGGATTTTGATAAAAATGAGGAAATTTCCTAAGACTTTGTATTCAGTTTCCTACTATTGGAGAATAGCAGGGAGGGGGGGATAACTATTAAAGGATGATTATGGATTTTGACAAGTGCCTGAAACATCTGAACTGTTACTTATAATGATCAATAGGTTCACAGGAGATCCCTAATGTGCTTTCAGCCACTCCTCTGCCCATGGCCAGGACCAGCATCACCTTTGCTGGACCCATGAGATTCAGTCTGAGCTGTCCTTTCTCCAAGCTGCAAACAGAACCTGCCCCCAGCCCATGCCCTGCAAACAGGCTGTAGGGGCACAGGGAGTGCACAGAGATTTGGGGTCTGTGAGTGCTGGTGTGGAGAGATCGGGCACAGGGAAACACCTGCAGGAGGAAAGTCTCCAGGAAACAGAGACAAGATCAGGGAAGGAGAGAAAACAAAACCCAGCAATGCTGTGGCAGGCTAAGATTAGAGATGTGCACAGGATCCCCTGCAGTGCAGCCCCTCCCTCTGAACAAGCCCCCTCCCTCCTGTGCCCCAGCCAAGCCTCTGCCCTCAGGGCCGGGGCTCCAAGGCGCGCAGCCCCTCCTGTGCAGGCAGAGCTGCAGCAGAGCCGTGGGGCAGCTCTGCAGCCCCGGGCCCAGGTCCCTCTGCAGAGCACAGGGCTGGGAGCAGCTGCCCGGCCCTGGGGGCTCTGGAGGGGGCACAGCTGGCTCAGGGTGACACTGTCCCCAGGGCCCGGCTCTGGGCAATGCTGTCAGGGCAGCCAGGGAAGGAGCTGCATCTCCCACAATCCAATGCCATCAGAAGGACACTTGGGAGTCTCCCTGAGATTTCAGTCCAAGCTGGGAGCTTCAGTCCAGGGTGCAAACCTGTCCTAGAGCATCTCTGAGTCATGAGATTGATGGGGAAAGGCAGAGGTGTTCTGACTCTGAAAATGCTGCTGGGTTGGTGAAATGAGCAATGTGAGTCCTTGGCTACAAATGTGCAGCTGGGCTGGGGTGGATCCATCTGCTCTCAGCAGTACCTGGTGACATTTTAGGGGAAGCATGGGAAGGTGATCACCCTCCACCTGAGACAGGTTAAAGCCCAGAGAAACTCTGAACAGGTCACAATGACAGACCATCTCTCCTCAGTCTCCACTCATCACTCTGCCTCACAGAACTTGCTCTGTTCTCCCTGAGTGCAGCAGAAATGCTGAGGGCTTCTGATATCCAAAAACACCAGAAGAGGTGTGGGGAAGCTTATAAGAAAAACCCCAGAACTCTTGAACACAAAAGGATGTCTCTGTGTGTGTTTTGGGGAGAGTGTATGGGAAATGGCTTTGATTTTGGTTACAGGGATCTCCTCTAACTCTTCACTGTCCTTTCTCCATGAACAGGTCCCCATGGCCAGCCCCAGCAAATGTCCAACAGCAGCTCCATCAGGCACTTCCTCCTGCTGGCATTGGCAGACACGTGGCAGCTGCAGCTCCTGCACTTCTGCCTCTTGCTGGGCATCTCCCTGGCTGCCCTCCTGGCCAACGGCCTCATCATCAGCGCCGTAGCCTGTGGCCACCACCTGCACACGCCCATGTTCTTCTTCCTGCTCAACCTGGCCCTCAGCGACCTGGGCTCCATCTGCACCACTGTCCCCAAAGCCATGCACAATTCCCTCTGGGACACCAGCACCATCTCCTACTCAGCATGTGCTGCTCAGCTCTTTTTCTTTCTGTTCTTTATCACAGCAGGGTATTCACTGCTGACCATCATGTGCTACGACCGCTACGTGTCCATCTGCAAACCCCTGCACTACGGGACCCTCCTGGGCAGCAGAGCTTGTGCCCACATGGCAGCAGCTGCCTGGGCCTGTGCCTTTCTCCATGCTCTCATGCACACAGCCAATACATTTTCCCTGCCCCTGTGCCATGGCAATGCCCTGGGCCAGTTCTTCTGTGAGGTGCCCCAGTTCCTCAGGCTCTCCTGCTCACACTCCAACACTCTCAGGGAAGTTGGACTCATCACAGTTAGTGCCTCTTTGGTATTTGGTTGGTTTGTGTTCATTGTTTTCTCCTATGTGCAGACCTTCAGGGCTGTGCTGAGGATCCCCTCTGAGCAGGGACAGCACAAAGCCTTTTCCACCTGCTTCCCTCACCTGGCCGTGCTCTCCCTGTTTGTCAGCACTGGCATATTTGCTCAGTTGAAGCCCCCCTCCATGTCCTCCCCATCCCTGGATCTGGCCCTGTCAGTTCTGTACTCAGTGGCGCCTCCAGCCCTGAAGCCCCTCATCTACAGCCTGAGGAACCAGGAGCTCAAGGCTGCAGTGTGGAGACTGATGACTGGATGCTTTCAGGAACATTCATCTGCTTGCCAATTTCAGCAAATCACTTGTAATAAAAGTCATCTTTAATACTTCTTGTTGGTTTCAGTTTGGCAGTTCTTTTTCTTTGTTTTAGTTTTTTTTCATATTGTCCACAAAGAAATGTCATTGTTTGTGCCGTTTCTCATTTTGTTTCTCTCCATCTTCCCTGTGGCCACAGACTGTGTCAATGAGCTCTTGGTGCCTTTAAAGGAACTAAAGGATCTCCCAGCAGAGTTTTCTGCAGAGATGCCCTTTTGTTGCCTTCTCTGGAGCTGCAGCAGCAATGTCTGTGTGCAGAGCGGGGGCAGATCAGGGCTGGCCCAGCAGCTGTGCCCAGCAGCAGCAGCAGCAGCACTTGGTGTTGCCAGTGCTGCTGCCGTGGCCCTGCCCCGCTGCCCTGGTGGCCCTGGTGTTGCTGCAGGGCCTGAGTGCTCTCGGGGCCGGGCACAGCCCTGGGGGTGGCAGTGCCGGGGCTGCAGCAGGGACAGGCCATGGGCACTGCTGGGGCAGCGCTGACGCCTCAGCCCAGGCCCTGGGGGCTCCAGGCTCCTGGCCCAGGCTCTCTCAAGAACACGGCCAGGCCAATGCTCAGCACAGAAACCCCCGTGAGCAGCCCCAGGCTGGCCGTGGGCAGGCTGGGGGCAAACAGCACGGCTGGGGCTCTGCAAGGGCCCTGGGGCAGACGGGAAGGAGCAGCAGAGCAGGGGCTGATCCATGCCCAGTGCGCTGCACAGCCCAGGGCAGCGTCCCAGAGCGTCCTCATGCAGCTGCCAACAACATCCCCCCTCTGCAGCCCTGGCCTCTCCCCCAGCTCACACAGGTGCCCCATCCTTGCAGGCACAGACACGGCAGCACTGCCTCAGCAGCCCCTGCTTGCATTGCCCACAGCAGGGGCAGCACCCCCATGCTGTTGCTGTGGGGACATGAACCTGAGGGAGCACAAATGCCATCAGCCTCTGGGGCCAGCAAGGGCTGGGGGACACCAGGGAAACCACTCAGCTTTGTCCTGGCCTCTGCAGTCAGCCAGAAAGTTTGTTCCCATCAGCTGGGAGTTTCCTGTGCCACTGCAGACGCTGTTGCTCAGAGCCAGGGCTGCCTGGCAGCCACCCCCAAACTGCCCTGAGCATTTCCTTGGCTTCACCTTTGCTTTCTTTCCTCTTCCTGATACAAATGTCTTCCCATAGCCCACCCCTGTTCCCTCCCCTGCAAACAGCCCATCCCTGGTTGCCCTTTCCTCTCTGGCCCCACTGCCCATTGCAGTTCCTGACTTGGCCCCATGGGAACGTCCCTTGGGCAGCAGGATCATCCTACAAGTGCTGCAGGAATTGTCTGCAGGCTCCTGCAGTGCCTGCTGCTGCTCCCTTGCCAGAGGCAGCCCAGGCCAGGGGGGCACATCTGGGCTGCTGTGTCTGCCTCTGGGGCTCCCTGTTCTGGGCAGTGAGGAGGAGCTGCACAGGCTCTGCACAACTGACAGGATGGGCTCTGGGGCTGCCAGGAGAAGCTGAGGGCCCTGGGCTGCTGGAGCTCCTCAAGAGGAGGCCCAGGGCTCATCCTGCAGCTGCTCCAAGGGTTCTTTCAGAGAATCCCAGAATCAGCAAGGCTGGAACAGGCCATGGAGATCATCAAGTCCAACCTGTGCCCTGACACTGCCTTGTCTCCCCTGGGCTTCCTCTTCTCCAGGATAAACAAGCCCAGCTCCCTCAGCTGCTCCTCAAAGCTCTTGTGTTCCAGACCCCTCCCCAGCCTTGTTGCCCTTCTCTGGACACGCTCCAGCCCCTCCATGTCCTTCCTAAATTGGGGGCCCAGAACTGCAAACAGCACTCGAGGTGCTGCCCAAGCAGTGCTGAGCACAGGGGAACAATCCCTGCCCTGCTCCTGCTGCCCACACCATTCCTGAGCCAGGCCAGGAGCCATTGGCCTTCTTGGCCACCTGGGCACACGGCTGGCTCATGTCCAGCCTGCTGTCCATCTGTCCCTGCAGGTCCCTTTCTGCCTGGCTGCTCTCCAGCCCCTCTGTCCCCAGCCTGTAGAGCTGCAGGGGTTGTTGTGGCCAAAGTGCAGGACCCGGCACTTGGACTTGTTCAACCTCACCTTGTTGGATTTGGGGCCTGGATCCAGCCTGTCCAGGGCCCTGTGCAGAGCCCTCCTACCCTCCAGCAGATCCACACTCACACCCAGCTTGCTGTCATCTGCAAATTTGGTGATTTTCTATTCTTTTTTACACATGTGATAATAATTTCCCGAAAATCATTAACATATTTCCTCTCCCCTTAACCCATGTGTTCTTCTGTCCTGGGAGTCTCTCTGCTGGTCCCTGGTGCTCGTGGAGCCCAATGTTCCTGTGGGCCTGGCTGAGCTGGCAGGACACCGAGGCTGCTGAACTTCCAGTTCCCCTTCTCAAACAATGGGCATTGTGTGGTCTCCACAGGCCTGGGGTTGTGGAGAACAAGCTCCAGGTGTCAGCTCAGCTGGTGGAGACAATTTATCATCTGGTAACATGAGGTCACAGAGTGGGCTGTGACATCACAGAGTGGATCATGTGAGGTCATCGAGCAGCTGTGGCATCATAGACTGCATCTGTGACATCACAGAGCCAGCTGTGACATCACAGGGCAGAGGTCTGACATCACAGGGCAGACTATGACATCACAGACTCTGGTATGTCATCACAGAGGAGGCTGTCACATCCCAGAGGGGCTGTGTGCCATCCCAGCAGGGCTGTGTAAGGTCACTGGGTTGCTCACTCTGCCCCAGCTCCCCCTCACAGTTTCTCCCAACAAGTCCAATGCTGTCCATGCCCAGCAGGGTCCCTGTCCCCCGGGATCCCCCCGGCCCACCTGGAGCCACAGCCTCCACCAAAGGATGTTCCACAGGATCCACCCCAGAGCCTGACAGGGGACAAGGGGCCAGGGCTGTGTGACCAGGACATCAAGGACGGGGATTCTCCAGGTCACTGTGGCCTGGGTTGGGTTGCCCAGGGCAGGAAAGATGTCTGGCAGCTGGAGCAGGGCCTGGGAAGGGCCTCCAAGGTGGGGCTGGAGCCCTTGGGCTGTGAGCAGAGGCTGAGGGAGCTGGGCTTGTCCAGCCTGGAGCAGGGAAGGCTGAGGGGCTCCTCATCCCAGCCTGGCAGTGCCAGCGAGGAGGGGATGGAGAACACAGAGCCAGGCTCTTCACAGGGGGGCTGGTGGGAGACAAAAGCCAATGGGTGGGAGGGGAAAGAGGGGAGCTCAGCCAGGGCATGAGGAGATGAAATGAGTCAGGCTGCTTTCAGCATTTCCTCAACACCAAGAGCAGCCTGACCTCCCTTCTCCATCCACCACTGGCAGCTTTGCAAATCAGGAATTGTTTGAGCTGTTGTGCCCCCACACCAGGATGAGCATCCTGATACAAGAACTTAATTGTGTTTATATCTATTACCAGGTTTGTCTAAAATTAATTTTAGTATGGAAATCACCTGTGGAGGGTGCACTCATCAGACGCTGCTGGGACATTGCACATAGCTCAGGGAGGGGCGTGATTGTTACTAAATTGTGTCCTGTTCAACTATGGTCTGCTGGCCTTGAAGAGAAACTTTCTGTGCCTCTGAGTCCCACCAGTTCCTGGTCCCTCCAAGGACACAAACCTGATGAGTTGTGGTTCCCACTCCAATGGTGGCACTTGGACCTTGCTCCATAGCCAGAGCAGAGCTCCCTTGTCCCAGAAAGTGCCTGGCAATGCAGGGATGAAGGAAACAGGACAGGCTGTGGGGATCAGGTGCAGGGCACAGCCAGGGAAATGAATGACTTTTGCATTTTACAGAGCTGTGCCTCCCCTTGGCTTTGCTGGCTGACAATAAATGAACATCCCTCTGGTCTCTGGCAGCTCCTTCTCCAAGGAAAGCAGGGGGGAACTGGAGCCAAGGAGCTGAAAGCTGCAGGTCCAGCCTGGGCTGGAGGGAGCTCAGATTTGCACAAGGCTGCTCTGAGTGCCAGGGCTTGGATGGGGGAAATGGTGGGATGGGGGTAGGGACAGAGTCTGATTGATTGTCAGACATAAAGGGTCTTGATTTTCATATCTATTCCAACTGCATGAGGAGGTACTTGGATTCAGTATCAACTGGAGATTGCACATATCAATGAATTAACAGGAAAACCTAAACAGAACCAAAAAATATTTCCTCACTGTCTTTGTAAATATAATATATTCACTTTGAATGCAGTTCTGAAATCTGTCCCATTAACCAGAAAAGATTTGGAAATGTAAATCAGATTATTGCCAGAGGCTCAGCTTGTTAAGGTGTGCTGAATGTTAATGAGCTCTGGGGCACTGAATTCCTGAACTGAAGAGCTGAAGGCTGAACAAGCCTCTGGAGAAGTAAAATTCAGCAGCAGCCTCCAAGTTTTTAGAGTGTGTGGAGGACAACTTTTTGTCACAGCTGGTGAGTGAGCCCAGCAGGGGAGGGACTATGCTGGACCTGTTGTTTGGGATTAGAGATGGGCTGGGGGGAGATGTGGTGGTTGGAGGCTGCTTGGGGCACAGTGAGCATGAAATTATAGAGTTCCCAATATTTGTGAAATCAGGAGGAACATCTATAAGACTCTTACATTGGACTTCTGGAGGGCAGACTTTGGCCTGATTAGGAGACTTATTCAGAGAGTTCCTTGGGAAGCAGCCCTTAAAAACAAAGGAGTCTGGGAAGGGTGGGTGTGCTTCAAAACAGAGATCTTGTGGGAACAGGAACAGACTGTCCCTGTGTGCTGAAAGAAGAGTTGATGAGGCAAACGTCCAGCCTGGATGGGCAAGGAGGTTTTGATAGAACACAGGAATAAAAAGAGGATGTATCATCTTTGGAAGGAGGGTCAGGTCTCTCAGCAAGTATTTAAGGGGGTTGCTAGGGCATGTAGGAAAGAAATTAGGGAGGCCAAAGCTCAATATGAACTTAACTTGGGACATTTTGTAAGGGATAATAAAAAAATGTTTTTACAAATATATTAATGGCAAAAGGAAGGGTAGGACCAACCCTTGTTCTTTATTAGATGTGGGAGGGGACTTAGTAACCGCAGATGAGGAGAAGGCAGAGGTGCTTAACACCTTCTTTGCCTCAGTCTTTAGTGGGAAGGCTTGCCTACAGGATAACTGTCCTCTTGGGTTGGTAGACAGTGTCAGAGAGCAGAATGATCTGCCCGGGCCAGGGGCTGCACTGCCAGCCCAGAGCCACGTGGGGATCGCCCGGTACCGGCAGGGCAGCAGGGAAACCGGCACTGGGGCAGCAGAAATGGGCAATACGAGAGCTGGGGGTGCTCCAGAAGCCTGGACACGTTGGGAGCATGGACAGGGGGGACCCATGGATACCCCAGGAGCCTGAAACAGGGACCCTGGACAGTGCTGACCCCTGGGACGCCTGTGATGCCAAAGTGGGGAGCCCAGAGAAGGGGAACCTGCGGGATTGCCAGGAGCCCCAGCAGCCCAGAGAGGGGAACACCAATACAAACTTGAACTGGAGCAACCCAGACAGGGGGGGCCTCCAGGAGCCCAAAGTGGAGAGACCAGAGAGGGGAAACTGAGGGCTGGGTGTTTTTGCTGCATCTTGGTCATTTGTGTATTTTGGGGGACTGAATCTTGGTGCTTTGGAGGTTTATATGGGTGGCAGATTCCCAGTGACTTCTAGGGATGGGCTTGGGCAGTAGGAACCCCCTAACCCAATGTGCTCATCCATTGTATTTTTCCCCAAACCAGGATTTCTCTTTCCCAAACCTTGGCTGGATGGAGAAGGAGGCTGTGAGGAAGAGGAAGATGTCCCAGGACACGCAGGCAGGTGAGGAGGAAGTCAGTGCCCCTTTCCCCCTCTCTCCTGCTCCATCTCCCAGCCCAGCACGGGCCCTGGCTGCAGGACAATCCTGCTGCTGATGCCGTCCTGCAGCCAGGGACACATTGGGAGGATCTCCTTCCCTCTGGCATGGAGGCAAATCCCATCCTCTCCTTGTCCTTCCTCCCCCAGACCAGGAGCTGAGGATGGAGACCAGGGAGGACAAATCCTCATGGTATAATCTCGTGGAAGAGGCTCTTTTGAGTGACTCCACAGCACAGGAATGCAAGAGGGAGGAAAATCCCTGGAGATCCCACACAAGGAGGGGCTGCAAACCCAGCCCAGGGTGCTCTGAGGAGGAAAGGCCCACCCTGTGCCAGGAAGGTGGACAGAGCTTCAGCCAGAGCTCGGAGCTGGTGGCCCATGAGCAGCTTGGAGGGTGGGAAGAGCTTCAGGCAGAGCAACAGCCTGATCTGCCACCAGATGATCCACACTGAGGAATGGCCTTAGGAGTGTGGCAAGCGTGGCAAGTGTGGAAAGGGCTTCAGCTGCAGCTCCACCCTCATCATCCACCAGTGCATCCACACTTGGCAGAGGCCCTACCAGTGTCCTGAGTGTCTGAAGAGGTTTCAGAGCAGCTCCCATCTCCTCCTGCACCAGCGGATTCACACTGAGGAGAGGCCCTTCCGCTGCCCTGACTGTGGGAAGGGATTCAAGCACAACTCCACCCTCGTCAGGCACCGGCGCATCCACACCGGGGAGAGGCCCTACAAGTGCTCTGAGTGTGGGAAGAGCTTCAGCCAGAGCTCTCACTTGAACAAACACCAACAGAGGCACCGGTAAGGGAAGCCCTGGAATGACTCGACTGAAGGAGGAGCTTCATGCACTGCTCCAGCTTCATCCCCTATTGGAGGACGCACGTTGGGAAGAGCTCTGGTGATCCATGTTCCCTGTGATCCATGCTGGGAAGACACCTGTCCCTTTTCCCGCCCCTGCCAGTGTCATGATGGGAGATGGAAGAACATGAGGGTCTGGCCATGGCCGTGTCATTACAGTCACTCCCACCTCAGGTCATTGCCAGGGGCAGGAAAGGGACTCTCTCTCTCCCTGAGAAGAAAGGTGTCCTTTCCAGGGAATACGTGGCCGGGAAGAGCCAGTCGCTGGTGATGTAGTTTTCCCTGTAAATAGCTTTTCTTATCCCATCTGTTACCAATATTATTTCTGTTCCTTTTGTTCTTTATCTTGTTGCTGTTCCCAGGAAATTGTTCTTATCCCAGCCTGGGATCTTTGTCTTTTGTGCTTTCCATGTGAGGTTGGAGGGCAGCGAGCGCAGCGCGGTTTTAGCAGGAGCAGGAATTTGAGGAATCCCATTCCTGAACCCCAGCAGGTGAAACCGAGCATCCCAGCTGGTGCCAGCCCTGGTGGCCATGGCAGCAGCCTTGGGAGCGGGTCCCTGGCTGGGGCTGTGGGAACCTCTTCCCTCTGGTGCCCAGGGACAGGAGTGGAGGGAGCGGCTGCAGCTGAGTCGGGGCAGGCTCAGGTTGGATGTCAGGAAAAGGTTTTTGCCCAGAGGCTGCTGGGGCCCTGGCCAGGCTCCCCAGGGAAGGGTCCCAGCTCCAGGGCTCTCTGAGCTGCAGCAGCGTTTGGCCAGCGCTGCCAGGCCCAGGCTGGCATTGTTGGGGTGTCCTGTGCAGGGCCAGCAGTTGGACTGGAGGATCCTGATGGGTCCCTCCCAGCTCAGCCAATTCTGTGCTTCTGGGATCCCATGAGCCTGGGGATGGGACTGCCAATGGTTGCCATGGCAATGGGCTCTGGGTGCAGGCCTGAGCTGGTGTCCATGGCAACCACCCCTGGCATGGGGACTCCATGGAGCTGCTGAGGGACTGACCATAGCAACAGGAAGCTGGTGATGGTTGCCATGGAAACTGACCATAGCAACAGGGAGATGGGATGGGTGCCATGTAAACTGACCATAGCAACAGAGGGTGGGCATGGTTCCATGGAAAGTGACCATAGCAACAGGGAGATGGGGATGGTTGCCATGGAAACTGACAATAGCAACAGGGGCCTGGGGATGTTTGCCATGGAAACTGACCATAGCAACAGAGGGTGGGCATGGTTGCCATGGAAACTGACCATAGCAACAGGGGGTGGGCATGGTTGCCATGGAAACTGACCATAACAACAGGGAGCTGGTGATGGTTGCCTTGGAAACCTACCATAGTAAGTGGGGGTGGGGATTGTTGCCATGGAAACTGACCATAGCAACAGGGCCTGGTGATGGTTGCCATGGAAACTGACCATAGCAACAGGGAGATGGGGATGGTTGCCATGGAAACTGACCGCAGCAACAGGGGCTGGTGATGGTTGCCATGGAAACTGACCATAGCAACAGGGAGCTGGTGATGGTCGCCATGCAATGGTGATGGTTGCCCGTGGCACTGCTGCCATTCCCTGCTGCTGCTGGGGCACTCGGGGCTCTGGCTGAGCAGCAAAGGTGACCCTGAGCCAGGAGCTTTCCTTGCCTGCAGCAAAGCCTCGGCACGCAAAGCCCTTCCTGGGGCTCTGCCCTGTGCCAGCAGGGATTGTGCCAGCGGAGCTGACCCGAAATTTCTTCTCCCAGGCAGCTTTAGGACACACAACATGGAAAAGCCAGAGGCCACTCTCAGCTCTGTGCAGTCCTCCAGCAGAATCCGGAGTGTGAAGCAGCCTGGGAACAGGGTTTAGTGTCAGGGGAGGGGAACTCAGAGCCCTTTCCTGCCCTGTGGGCTGAGGCTCTGCATTTCCAATGGCCCTGCAGCTGCCAAAGGGGCCTTTTTTGGCTCAGCTGAGAACAGTTCTGCTGAGAGCCTGTCCTTAACCTCCTTTTCCTGCAAATGTGCCCAATCAATTCTCTTTTTTTGCAGCCCCAGGTCTTGTGTGAGTGCAAGTGTGACAACTGAAGGATGGAACAGCTCTACTGGGGGGGAGTTCTCTTTTTCTTGATTTGTTTTTTTGTTTATTTGGTTGGTTTGGCTTGATATGGTTTTTTATCCTTTGTTCTGTTTTGGTTGGTTTGTTTGTGTTGTTGTTTTGGTTTGGTTGTTTGGTTAGGGTGCTGGGGTTTCTTTTGTTTTCATATGGTTTTGTTTGGTTTTTTGTTGGTTTTTCATTTTTTGTGTTTTTTTTTTTTTTTTATTTTTTGGTTTATATGGTTTTGGAGTTTTTTTTAATTCTCTCTTCCTAGAAGCTCTGGGCAGAGCTCTGTGACTGTGTCTGACACTTGTCTGTGGCACTGTGCAGGTGGCCAGGGGGACCTTCCCCGAGCTGTGTGCAGAGGAATCCACATCAGCCCAGGCCGGGGTGGGCAGTGGCCGCTCAGTTCCATGGACTGGACGCGGCTCTGGACGCTTCCCTTGGAGCGACTGCAGGGAGGGAACGCTGGGGCTGTCACTGCTGGGGTGTCACACACAGGGGACACTGGGGCTGTCACCAATGGGGTGTCACACACAGGGGACACTGGGGCTGTCACTGCTGGGGTGTCACACACAGGGGACACTGGGGCTGTCACCAATGGGGTGTCACACACAGGGGACACTGGGGCTGTCACTGCTGGGGTGTCACACACAGGGGATACTGGGGCTGTCACCAATGGGGTGTCACACACAGGGGACACTGGGGCTGCCCCACTTCTGCCCTGTCCCCAACAGCTCTGCCAGCACCTTGAGGGAACACAAAGGTTGAGCCAAAGGATGAGAATTGCAGAAGGGGCTGAGCTGGGAGGGACCCAATGGGATCATCAAATCCCAGAATCACAGAATCAGAGAATTACTGGGTGGGAAGAGACCTTCAAGAGCATCAAGTCCCACCCATGCCCTAACACTTCAACTGAACCATGACACTGAGTGCCACATCCAGCCTTTTTTAAACACATCCAGAGAAGGTGACTCCATTACCTCCCCAGGCAAACCAATCCAGGACTTTATCACACATTCTGTGAAAACCCTTCTTCCTAATATGCAACCTATATTTCCCTTGGTGCAGCTTAAGATTGTGTGCTCTGCATCTGTCAGTTGCTGCCTGGAGAAAGAGACTGACCCCCACCTGACTACAACCTCCTTTCAGGAAAGGTGGAGAGAGTGGTAAGGTCACCTCTGAGTCTCCTTTTCTCCAGACTGAACAACCCCAGCTCCCTCTCCTCACAGGATTTGTGTTCCAGACCCCTCCCCAGCCTTGTTGCCCTTCTCTGGACACGCTCCAGCCCCTCCATGTCCCTCCTAAGTTGGGGCACCCACAACTGGACACAGCACTCAAGGTACGGTGCCAGTACAGGGCAAGAATGCCAAGTAGACCAGAGCCAGGTACAGGTGGAGAATGATCTCCCTGCTCCTGCTGGCCACACTGTTCCTGATCCACACCAGGAGCCCTTGGCCCTCTTGGCCACCAGGGCACTCTGCTGGCTCATGTTCAGCCGGCTGCCAACCAGCACCCCCAGGTCCCTTTCTGCCTGGGCACTGTCCAGCCACACCGTCCCCAGCCTCTGGCCTTGCAGGGGTTATTGTGGCCAAAATGCAGGACTCGCCACTTGGACTTAATTAACTTCATCTCATTGGACTCTGCCCATCCCTCCAACCATTCCAGGTCTCCCTGCAGAGCCCTCCTACCTTCCAGGAGATGGACACACGCTCCCAGCTTAGTGTCATCTGCAGATTTACTAATGAAAGACTCAAGCCCCTCATCCATGGTGTCAATAGAAATATTGAACAGAGCTGGCCCCAGCACAGAGCCCTGAGGGACACCACTGGTGCCTGGCCCCAGCTGGATGCAGCACCGCTCACCACCACTCTCTGGGCCCATCCAGCCAGTTCTGAACCCAGCACAGAGTGCTCCTGTCCTAGCCCTGGGCTGCAGCTTTTCCAGGAGTGTGCTGGGGGACACAGTGCCAAAGGCCCTGCTGGAGTCCAGGCACACAACACCCACAGCCTTTCCTGCATCCACCAGGAGGCTCACCTGGTCATAGAAGGAGACCAGCTTGGTCAAACACGACCTACCCCTCCTAAACCCCTGCTGGCTGGCTCTGATCCCCTGGTCATCCTGGAAGTGCTGGCTGATGACACTCACTAGAAACTGTTCCATTGCCTTACCGGGTACTGAGGTCAGGCTGCCTGGCCTATAATTACCAGGATCCTCCTTCCCACCCTTGTTGTGAATGGGTGTCACATTGGGCAGCTTCCAGTCATCTGGAACCTCACCAGGGAGCCAGGACTGCTGGTAAATGATGGAGACTGGCTTGGCAAGCTCAGCTGCCAGCTCCCTCATCACCCTGGGATGGATCCCATCTGCTCCCAGGGATCTATGAACATCCAAGCAGCTCAGCAGTTCTCTGACTGCCTCCTCCTGGATAACAGAGGGCCCATTCTGCTCCCTGATGCTCCTCTATGATGCTGTAGCTGCTCAATGACCTCACACAACAAACTCTGGGATGTCATAGCCCAATCTGTGATCTCACAGAACCCACTCTGTGCTGTCACACAGCCCCTTTCTGACATCCCAGCTGCTCTGTGCCTCTGTGACACAGCCACAGAGGTGCCACTGTGACACAGCCCCCTCTGGGACATCCCACAGCCCCTGCCAGTGCTGAGCCCCTGGGAGCTCTGTCTGTGCCCAGCTGGTGTCCCTGAGGGGCCCTGGCAGTGCCCCAGCCCTGCTGGGCTGTGCACAGGAGCTGCTCCTGGCCAGAGCTGTCTCTCTGCAGCTCTGCTGCCCTTGCCAGGAGCTGCCTCTGGGCCAGGAGCCCGGCCCAGCTCAGCAGCACAGACACAGCACCAGGACTTCAATGACCCTCTGGGGCTTTGGTGCTCTTTGCATCAGAGCCAGTCCTTCAGAGTGGGCTCAAAGACTTCTCAAGAACTCAAAGGGAGATTGAAATACTGAAGTTTCTTGTACTTTAAATAGAACCCTGTGAGGGACAGGACTGAGAAAGTGTCCCCAGGTTCCAGGGAGAGCAGAACACCGGAGGCAGTGATGACAGCTGGGGACAAGCAAGGGAAAGGTGTCTCTGGTGCTGAGCAAACCTGGATGTGTTTCAGGAATGCAAAGGGACAAGGCCTGAGCCCCAGCCCTGGCCAGGCAGATCCTGTCCCTCCCTCCTTGCTCAGGCTCTTCCCGGGATGGGCACTGGCATGTGGGGATGGGCAATGCCAAGGGAAGGAGCATGGGGCGGCCCCTGCCAGGCTGATGAGCAGGGACAAGGAGGCCATGAGGCCCCAGGCCTGCAAGGGTCACTTGTCCCCTCCTCACGGCTCAGGCCCAGGGCCAGCAGCCATGGCCAAGGTGCTGCCCAGGTTGGCTCTGTCAGGGCTGTCTTGCAGCTGCTGCCCATCCCTGTGCCCTGTGCAGCCCAGGCTGTCCTACGGTGTCCCTGCCCTGGCCTCTGTCCCTGCAGGCTCTCGGCATCCCCCGGCTGCCCCACCTGGCTGGGCCCTTCCTTTGCTGGCAGCTCTGCCTCCTGCCTGCCCCTGCCTGCCCACACAAAGCCTTGGGCTGCTCCAGGCTCCTGCTGGGGACGTGCTGCACCACAGCCCTGCCCTGGCAGGGAAATTCCTTTCTCCTGGTGCCACTCTGGGCCTCTCCAGCTGCCCTTGTGCTGCATTCTGCCCCAGCGAGGGGCACAACAACTCCCCCAGCCCCGGAGTCTCAGACCTCAGGCAGCCACCGGTGACCAACAGGGACAGGAATGCAACAGGACGGGTCCAGCTTTAGCAAAATCCAGGACCCTTTATTGTGCCAGGGAACAAGACAAGAAATGAAGGGCAGGGGTCGGGTCATGGGTTTTACATGACAGGGTAGGGGTGGAGTTTAGGGTCAGGGTCCAATAGCAGGAGGAGCAGGGGACTGCAATGGGGTGGATCAAGGAGCAAACCAATGGAAAAAAATAAGGTGGGGACACTGCAGTAGAATTTAAAGCAATGAGGGCACAGGAAAGGAAGAACATTCTGGGGCCATTCCTATTTTGACCAGATGGGGTGGAGTGTCTTTTCCCGGGCTTGCAGGGCCACGCCCCACAGGTGGAGGGGTGGAATCTTTGTTAAATCACACCCCTCGCCCGATGCTCTCTGTCTGGGTAGAATCCCCGCCGCCTGGGGCAGGGGCACTCCACACCTTTGGTGCCATTCTTTCTTTCTCTGCCTGTTTCATACAATGAAGAAAAACTCCAGCATCTGTGGAACCACCCTCCAATTCCTTTCAGGCTACTCCTGTCCTCAGTCTGCACACAACTGAGCCCAGAGCCATCAGCCTCTACATCCTGGTTATGTGATGAGGCCTCCCAACCCCATCTTGGGAGATTTTTGGGTCCTCAATGTGGTCTTTGAAAATGGAAACAGTGGTCAAAGTTATTTTCTCACAGATCTTGCAGTGACAGAACAAGGGTCAATATCTTTGTTACAGATCAGTAATGCCACGGTGGACTCTCCCAAGTAAGGGGCAAATATTAAGTATATGTTAAGAGAAGTTTTGCAGCTGTAGAGTTATGTTTTCTCTCTCCCTTGCATTGTTATCACAGGGTGGCCTCAGTAGCTGGGGCACTTGGGAGGGTCGGCTTGTTACTATGGCAGCACCTGACCTCCAATCCAGCTGTGAGAAAGTGATCTGAGCACCACTGTGAAATAAACGCAGGCAGGAGACTTTTCTCCTTTTTAATGCCTTTATTGCAAGTGATGAGCTCTGGGGGGAGAGCTGACGGGTTCACACTCACGCTTCCACTGCTCCCAGTGGTGACTTGGAGGAGGAGGGAGTGCAGCTTTGTCCACTGGTCTGTGGCCAGAGCTGGGGATTCTGTCCTCATGGGAGCATCAGGAATAATCCCTTGTTCACTTTTTCAGTTTCACTCCCAGGGTCCTGCCTCTAGCTCAGGTCCTCCCTTGGCTAGGGCAAGGGGCAAAGAAAGGGTCTCAGCATCTTTGCAGGCTCTGGGCTTTGTTCCTCACATCCAGACATCACTTTGATCTCTTAATTCTGTGTTGGCTCGTTGTTTTTGGGGTCTTTTGGTAAGTTTGGAGGGGTGGCTTTCCCATGGCAGGCTGGCTCCAAGGTCATTTGCATGCCCTCCCATGTCCCCCCGCCATGTCATCCACCTGGCAGCAGGCAGGGTGGTACTGACAGAAGGAGTAGGTAACTAAAAGGACTGGTGATTACAATAACAAACAGTTAGAACTCCACCCTGGCAGCAACTGGTCCAACCTGTTCACTCTGCAACCTTTTAAAAAAAATTGGCAGCTTTTTCTACTTATAACAGTCCCCCCTCTTTTTCTTTGATCGGGCTTAAACTTAAGCTCGCATCAACTTGCAATTTCTGACTCATGAGCACAGAATTTCCTTAATTTTTTGTATTGATTATAAATTTCTTGAACACTCTGATAATCATGGCTACTTAACTTTGTTCCCTTTCCTGGTTTCTTCAGGTTAACTTTTTTAGAGATCTTTAGGTTGGTCTGCCTGGCAGATACTACCATTTTAATGAAGCAGGGAAGTAAGCATAGTAAAAAGAGCAAACCAGCAAGTGTACCCACAGTGAAGAAAGCTACTTTTTCCACCAATCTCCTTTGAAAGTCCATAGGTTATTCCAGCAACTGGAATCAAGTGTAGGAGTCCGTTCTTGGTTACTTACACATGCTAGTTTTTTATCTTGTTGGAGAGGTTTCTAATGATTGCTCTCTTCATCTCTAATACTGCCTGAAGCCTGATGAATCTGTTTAACATGGATATCGGGGCCCAATAACCCCAGGACCCATCTTGAGCCCAGGTGGCTGGGCCATAAGTCTTGATAATTTTTCTTGGGGTCCAAACCTGGCTCTTAGAATCTTGGATTCTCCCAATTTCTATTGCATTTTGCCTCTTCTGTTTGGTTTCTCTTAAATGATTGTGTATAGGAACTCCTAAACTTGATCCAGTTTCTTTGGGTAATAAGAAGAGAGCTGGTTTTATCATTCTAGCGGTGCAGCTGCCAGACCAGCTTCTCGGCAATTTAGTGCATTCTATAGTACTATAGATCAAAAACAGGTGTTTAGGGGCTCCCCAAAAATGTGTTTTTAGCTTCTGTTGGACATTCCAAATATTTAGAAATGTCTTTCATTCTCCAAAAGGGGTTTATCCCTTCTTCAATACATTCATAAAATTCATATGCTTCATGGTAGATACATTTGTTCTTTTCTTTCCTTTCAACAGAGCAAAATCTATTTGGATCTCCTGAGATCCACCAGGTAGCAGAGTTCTTTACTGCTAGATACCTTTTACAGACCATTCTTTTGACTGGCCTGTTGGACCCTTTAATACTAAATTCTGAGTTATTCCGTATCCAATTTAAGATTTCTAATAGCCTTAGATTAATTTTTTCCCATGGCCAAATTTCAGTCATCTGGGTACAAACTCGACAATTGGTTAAATTTAGTTTGTGGCTGCCTCTTTCTACTGAATCTATGAAAAGGTTCTTACCTCGGGGTATCTCTAAATGATCTTGTTTTCTTATTGCTTTTACTAACTCTTTCTCTTTGACCAGATCTACCAGGCTTGCTTCAGCAGCATCACATTCAAAGCGCAACCAGGCTTCTCCTACAGGGCACTGTCCCAGGAGTTGCTGCCTAAAAGTGGCGGTATTCTGGGCTATCCAATACATTCTCTTATCTTCTTGACAAAAGACCAACTGGGAGAGGTTAACACAATTAGGGTTAGAATTGATGGACTCTAGACAAGGAGCTCACTTCCTCCTCATAGAGGGGTTGGTAGCACTCACTGCACGGCTCTCCTGGGCTCCCCAGAGCTCCACCAGCAATTAGAGCCATCATTACTACCCTTCCCAAGGGTCCGCTATGGGTCATCTTGCACAGCCTGCCCACCCGGCCTTGCCTCTTGGGGACTTTGCTGAGAAGAAGCTTCCAAGCTCTTTAGAGTCCCTTCTGTGATAAACGAGTCCACTGGATTTAAGGATCATATAATTATTTTTATTATTATGCAAGTGAGAATAAGCAAAGTTCAGCGCTGGGCGGCCGGGAGTCTCCTCTAGGCTCGCACCGTTCCTATCCCCAAAGTTCGCCTTTTATTGCCTTCTTCTCCCGGGTCCAGGGATGACGTGGTCTGTCTTTTGTGCTTGCTCGTTCAGTTGCTAGGGGGTCTTTTTCTGCCTTCTGGTGGTCGTGGGATGAAGGCTCCAAGTCTTCCTCTTTAACCGCTGAGTGAACTTTCCCTTATAAGGCATCTCTAGACAGTGGAATTTTCAGAACACTGTACGATTCCTGCAAGCCTAAGCAATTCTTGCGAGTTTAAGGATTGTTGTTACAGCCTTCCTCTGTGACCTCTGGGTGAACTTTTCCTTATAAGGTATATCTTTACCATGGAATTCCCAAAGCACTATACGATTCCTGCAAGCCAAGCAACCGTATGTGGCTGCACATTTAAGAATCAAGCGGTTTTAGCTATTTAGTTCTTGCTTTTATATTGTATAATTATTTAGCTATTGATTTAATTAATGAACAAACGTATTGCTACTTATTACAGTCAGCATGATCCTCTGTGCTCACACAGATGCTCCAGGAGGAAGACCTCAAGATACCCAGCACCACTGCCCTGAAGCTGGCTGAGCCACTCCTGCCATACTTGGAGAATGTAAGGCTCTGTGCCCCCAGCCACGGGCACTGGACACTGCCCAGAAATGTTGTGCCTTGTGCACTTTTGTGTGGGAACTCAGCACATCGTTCCCGATGTCCAGAGATGCCAGGAGAACCCTTGGGGGTCTCGAAAATCCTGGAATGTTGCCAAGAGTGTTTGGTGGCTTGATTTTGATCCATCCACAGAAGTAACAAGAGTTTGAGGACAAGAGAATCACTTTAGAGTAAAAGGTGTAAAAGAGACACATTTAGAGGGTGAAATACAGACTTTAAGGTTTTTGGTACAGGGGGGTTATGGAGACAAGATGGAGGGATCAGGGCGTGTCTCGTCCTTCTTCTTTCTTCTTCTTGTCCTCCATCTCCTGTGATGATGTTGGCACTTGGGGATTGGTTTATGGTGAAGGTGCACTTGCTAACATGGGTGAAAAGCATTGGCAAATAAAGGTAAATATAGTGTACGTAGATTTTAGTATACAAAGACATGACCGCCCCGTGGGTGGTCAGAGAGTGCCTGTGACTGCTTGCAGATCAGACCTCTGTTGGGCAGACAGAAAATTTTGTAGATAAGAAATAATAAACAATCCGAAGATCGAAAAGCTGAAGAGTCCAGACTCGTCCTTTGAAATGCGTGCCACCCAAGAACCACTCTACCCGTGTCGGGGCAGAGACAGACAGCCGAACCCGACACTTTTGGGCCTCTGCCCTGATGGGCCTGGAATACTTGGTGCTGAGGTCTTTTCCTTTCCTCCAGGACAACAGCCACGTGCAGCTGCTCTCCATTCAGCTCTTCTGCAAAGTGATGGAGCTGGTAGTGGAAGAGGGGGAAAAGCCTCTCACGAGAATTGTGAGCCGGAGCCTCCTCCCTCTCTTCTTGCGTTGGCACAATGAGAACCGGCGTGTGGCAAAAGTCAGGAGGAGAGACCCTTTGTCATCATGGAAGAAGAGAAGAAACCTGACGTCGATGACAAGTGGGGAAATGTTGGGGCCCAAGAGCTTGGCCTGAGGGAAGAGGCCACAAGCTGTGAATTCTCCCAGTCGGTGCCAGCAATGGCAGCGAAGGAAGCGTCCCCACGCAGAGCAAGGAGTGCCCACAAGCTGCACCAGTGGAAGGCGGCTGTGAGGGTGCTGTGGGGAGATGGGGCACAGCAACAGCCCTGCCAGTGGCAACAAAGGGCAACAGTCCAGGAGCTGCCCCCAATGGAAAAGGAGGTGACTGAGCCAGAGCTGAGCCAGCGAGGGGAAGGAAGTGTGAACAGCCGGGAGAAGCAGGCACATTCTCCTGCCCCCAGGGAGGAGGTGCCATCAGCAGGGACACAGAGCCCAGTCCCTGCTCCAGACAGCCCCTGCTGCCCCCCAGCCCCTCACCCAGCCCACTGGGAGCCCAAAGCCCCAGTGAGCAGCTGGAAGAGGCAGAGCAGGGCTCAGTGCTGGCAGAGAAGGAGAGTGAGGAGGGCACCTCAGCTGGCAGTGATGAAGACTGGGAATCCTACAGCCAGACTGAGCTGTCCCAAGAGTGCCAAGGTGAGGCAGAGCCAGAGCTGTCCCAAGGAGAGTTCAGCAGCTCCCAAGACCTCTCCAGCTGGGAAGACTGCAGCGAACCAGAGCTCAGAGAACTCCAAGACAATTCCACGGAGGAAGACAGCAGCAGCACAGACCTGCCACAGGACTGCTGTGAAGGTAACAGCCTCTTCAGCTTCGGGCCCATTCCCTTGCTGTGGGAGGAATAGGAAGACGACAGCTGGCATGAAGTCTACGTCCAGGAGCTGTATGAAGATGAAGGCAGGGCCCAAAGGCTGGCAGGTCTGGCGGCAGATGGGCTGCCACTGCCCGTCCCTCAGCAGGTCTGGGTTGAGGGGCAGGCAGCGGAGTCCCCGTGTGCCTCGCTTCCCTGGCTGTGCAGCGAAGGCTCCGCGGGCCAGCAGGGGCCCGAGGCAGGGCCACAGAGCCCGGGGCCTGCCCCGCAGAGCCCTGGCGGCGCCTCAGCTGGCCAGCCGGGAGCGCAGGCCCGCAGGCAGCAGCGGCTGCCCCAGGCAAACGGCCCAGCCGCCTCAGGCGGGCGCTGCGGGCGCTGCGGGCGCTGCTCTGCTGGCCCTGCCTGGCGCGGCAGCTGCAGGAGCAGCGCCCGTGGCCCTGCCCAGCCCGGGCCGGCCGATGGCGGCTGCTCCCTGCGCGGGGCCCCAGGGAGCCACACGGGCGGCCTCGGCCTGGACATGGCCCCGCAGCCTCAGCTGCCCCGGCCAACCTGGAGCATCTCCCCAGCACCCACAGTCACTGCTGGGGCCAGCCCTAAACAGCACGCGTGGCACACGATTGGTGCCAGAGCGCTCAGCAGGGAATCCCAGAGTCATCGAGGTGGGAAGAGACCCTGATGCTCACCCAGTGCCACTGGCACCCTGGCAGCACCATCACCACCGCAAAACCACGTCCCCAAAGGCCACATCTGCACAACTCCTCAATGCCTCAGAGACAGCGACTCCACCGCCTCCTTGGGCAGCTTCTTCCAATGCCTCACCCCTCTGTCAGAGAAAAATTCCTTCTGATATTGAATCCGAACCTCCCCTGGTGCCATCAAAGGCCATTTCCTCTCATCTTGAAAGGATTCCACGCTGGTCCTTTGGGATTATATCCCTGAAGAATGGGCATAGATGGGAGCTGTTGCTCCATGGATGTGACTGCAGGACTTTGATTCACACCATTCCTCCAAAACAAATTAAAGCTGAGTTTAAGACATAGTAGTAGTAAAAAAAAAAAAAAAAAACCCAAAAAACAAAAAACTTAGATGAAAAGTATTTTAAAAATTAAAAAAAGAATAGGAATAAGAAGATGAAGAAGAAGAAATAGTAGTAGTAAATTTAGTAAGAATAATAAGAATGAAAATAGGAATAAGATGAAGAGTATGATGAACAACTAGTAATTAATATCAGAATATTAAAAAAATAAGAATGACATAGTAAGTAAGCATAACAAGTGAATAAGATTACTTAGAAGGAGAAGAAGAAGAATATTTTAAAGAAGAAGAAAGAATACTAGCAGCAATTAAGAAGAAGAAGAAGGGGAAGAAGAAGACGAGAAAGAAGAAGAGAAAGAAGAAATAATAATAAGATGAAGGTAATTAAATCAAAATGCACATCTACATGTCTTCTAGAATCCCAGAATGCAGGAAAGGACCTTAAAAAGTATCTACTTCCAACTGATCATCCTCTGAGCTCTCTCTCTCTTTCGTACTTCGATCTCCCTAGCTCCCATTTCTTGTTCAATAAAATTCATGTCCTAAACAATCTGGTTTTGTTCTCCTGTGGTCTCATTTGTGCCTTCACTGGGGCAGAGGCGCCTCTCCCTCATGGCACCTTAAGCCTGGATGGAAGCATGGGTAGGTTCCTTCCAGCCACAAGCATTCCAGCATTCTGTCAGGGACTCCCTTCCCTTCTTCCCTCTGCTTCCAGCTGCAGAAAGTGCAGCAAAGCCGCCTTTGCTGTCTGCTCAGGGAGCCCAGCCAGCTGCTGGAGCTTGACCCTGCCCCTGCACAGCTCCCTTGGGAGGCACGGCAGGAGCAGCACCCTGGCAGCCTCAGCAATTGCCCTCTGACAGCTCTGGCACACACTGCAATGGGCTGCAATTCCAGCTGCCAGCGAGGAAAAGATGGTCCTGCCCTTCAAGGCAAAATTCTGAAGGGGCCAAGGCACAAACGGAGCGAGATCTTACAAAGACATTTCACAGCCAGCCTCCATAACTTCATCCAGGGCTGTTTGAGCACCTGGATTGGGAAGGAAAAAAAAGAAAAATCAGAGGAGGGTCTTTGGCTGGGAGCTGCCACAGGTAAAGAGAGACACTGGAAGGGAAAAGGAGCAGACAAAGGAAGGCAGGAGAGAAAGCAGGACACAAATGGCAACCAGCCGAGAAGGTGGCACTCTGGAAACCAAACCTGCACTTAGGGAATAGGAATGGGACAGAAAGGAAGAATTCTGAAACTTTATTTACTAGGCTTGTCTGAGCAACCTGTGCCAGGACTTCACTACCCTGACAGGGAAGAAGTATTTTCTGTACCAAACCTGAATTTCATCCCTGTCACAGGGACATTTTATGAAAAATCCTTTCCTTAGGATTTTTTTCTCCTGAGAAGCTGAGAGGCCTCAGGAACAAAATGTAAACAATGGTTATCTGCTGCTGTGGAATGCAACAGGTGCATCTGTGATTGGTCTCATGTGGTTGTTTCTAATTAATGGCCATTACAGTCAGCTGGCTCAGACTCTCTGTCTGAGACACAAGCCTTTGTTATTCAATCCATTTCTTTTCTATTCTCAGCTAGCCTTCTGATGAAATCCTTTCTTCTATTCTTTTAGTATAGTTTTAATATCATATATATCATAAAATAATAAATCAAGCCTTCTGAAACATGGAGTCAGATCTTCGTCTCTTCCCTCATCCTAAGACCCCTGCGAACACCGTCACAATTTGTGATTTGTGACCTCGAGTGACTGAAGAATTCCTCATTTGGTGAGACCCCCGAGGAGCACTGCTACACTGGGTAAACCCCGAGTGTGTGGCATTGATGGTCACCACACAAGTGACTACAGAATTGGATTCTAGCCAGGAGCTGAAGAACTGAAGATCCTGAATTTGGACAGAGTTCACAGCAAGGCTGACCACAAAGAGAACCTTTTGAAAAGTGTCCCAGATGTAATGAGTTAATGTCTTAGTTCATCAAGTTGCTAAAAAGACTATAAAAAGGGGAAAAGCCAATAATAGAAAAACTGCAAGGATAGATGTAACCAGCTAATATGTTGCAAGATGAATATAACGGGCTAATATATTGCAAAATAACTGTCATAAGGCTTAAACCGCAAAATGTCAGAAGCTAATATGTTGAAAGGCTAAATAAGCAATGTGTAACTAGATGTACCTATATGCCTATATATGGTAAAGGCTATTGTAAGACCTTGAGGAAGAGGACAGGAGCCTTCGTCCAGACGACCACCAGAAGGCAGAATAAGACCCCCTAGCAACTATCGGCACAGACGCAGAGAACACTGGAAGGACACCCAACAACAACAGATAAAAAGGAGGACTGAACTGCCGGGCGGTGTGGGCCGAAGGTGGAGCGGTGACTCCCCGGCTACACCCAGCGCTCCCGGTGGGTGCAAGCCTTTTGTTGGCTTCACCCAGTGCTGTAATTTGCCTGTTATCGCTTGCTTTATCAATTAATAAATTACACTTTATTTGGACTCACTTGTCAGTGATTGGTTCCTCACTGCAACTTATAACACTAGATACAGATAAAATACTCTGGTGATCTTATCACACCCCGTTCTCAAACTTTTGGCACCAGCTTCTACTCTGGAACACCATGACTTCCTTGTAATCTGAAAGAGGGAACAAATCAAACCTCAACAGCTGGTCCTACCTTGAAAACCAGTGTTCCTCCCACCAGAAACTTCTTTTCCTGTTGTGACAGATGAGTAATGTGATGATTGACTCTCACAATTAATAGACAAATATCATGTATATAACTTAAGGAAAGTTTTATAGATTTATAGTTATGCTGCACCCCATGCCCTGGTTATCAAGGGAAAACTGGGGTTGGGACATCTGGGAGGGCTGGCTTGTCACTATGGCGACACCTGAGCCCCAATCAGAATTTGAGGAAGAGATCTCCACCACTGGACAGCGAAGAAGGGGTTGATGGACAGAACTTTGGGAGGGCTTAAAGGGTTCAAAAGGGAAAGCCTCCAGCGCGAGGGGGCTGAGCACATGGCGAGGAAAATCTTTTGCTGCCGGTGCTGTAACCTTTTTTCTTTATTCAGTTTTCTGTTGTATTTTTGATAAGGTTTAATAAACCTTCCTAAACTATGAAAAGTGAGTAGCTATTTCTCACACTGTGGTCTGCAACCCTCACTCTTTATTACAATAAAATGCTTCTTTTTATTAGGTTTACATCAGTTCCATACGCTTTTATGAGCTTTTATGCCTTTTTTTCTATATATGCTTAAGACCACTATCTGCTTATTGCAACATTCCAGGAATCCCTTTTGACTCTTCTCTCCATATTCCTGCAGAAGGTCAGGTCACTGTGAGTTTTCCACCAATAAAAATCCAGGTTGTTCAGATCCTAGGTGTGGCGGGCAGGCACAATTTCCCTGCTGACACAGGGACTGAAGACAAACCCCTCTGTTGTCACTGAAAACAAAAGAAAGGAGGAAGTTTCTGCCCATTGCAAAGTCCCCGTTTGCCCTGAAGGACTCTGCCTCTTCTTTCTCACTAGCAGCTCAGCAGCCGGACACCAAGAAGGACAAGAGAGGGAGGGGTGGTTGATTTGTGTGACAATTTAACAGCACTTGCACACAAGAGCTGAGTCTGTCAATAACATCTCTGCAGGGGCAAGTCCTTGCTGAGGATGCAGAGCTGTGTCACTTGTGTTTAGTTTGCATCGAGTTAATGGCACGGTGGCTTTTCATGCTGCAGGTGTGGCCCCTGTGACAGCAGCCTGTTCATCCTTCAGGGGGTTTGCACCCACAGGGACAGTGCTGCTCCTGCCAGCACACCCCAGTTTGTCCTCATGCCAAAAAGCCCAGGCAGAACTTACTTCTTAAAGGAACGTTTTCCGTTTGCTCTCAAACCAAAGATTTAGATGTAATGGTATAATAGAAACAAATCTTTTCCCCTGTTGTCTCTTGGGACAGGAGGAAAATCCTATCACATCCAGATAGCAAGGCACTGATTTCACTTCCACTCTGGAAATGACTTGCAGGAGCAAGTAAATAAAATTCTCTGCTGGAACAGTGAAGTCCTGCCACTCTAAATCAGTGTGGTGCCTGAAGGGTTTTGTAGCAGGTTTGTACCTAAGTTGATGCTCAAGAAGTTTATGAGGTCCAACAGAGACCTAAGGTTTGCACAGCAGAGTTTAGGCTGACAGCTAAGGGAGCATAAATTAAATGGTCTTTCTAAGCCAGAAGGCTGATGAGAATTGTTGGTATTTGTGCTCTCCTTCCTTGTTTAAAGGATAGCAACATATTTGATGAGATTTTGGCATTGCAGCTAAAGATCATGGCCAGATTAAGTCACCTAAGTGGTTGTTGTGCATTTCTAATTGTGGAGCTCAATAATCAGTGTAACTGCTTCTGGTAATCTGGCTCCAGTCTCGCACAGAGCATTGCTGGTTGGTCACTCTTATCTCCACAGCCCAGCAGAGATCCTGTTTTGGATGGCTCTCACTGCTCCCAAGGCCCCAGGGACCAGCCACTGCCTCTCCTCCTTCTGCTTTCCCTTCCAGGATCAGAGATTTCCTGCTGCTTCCTCCACGTCTGAGACAACTGGAGGAGATGAGGGGCTGAGGATGTGGCTTCTGACAGAGAGTTGATAACGCTCAGTTATTTTATTCTCCTGCCACTAAGCTGTCAGGCTGCTGCTGAAATTCCTCCTGCTTGGAAAGGGCTGGTGTGAGCAACAGGAATTGTTGCTGGCTGGAACTTTTCCAAGAGCTGGACAAAAGAAGCATTTTGTGGAAGGCCACCAGCTGCCCTTGGTCAGCAGCACTAGGTGTGAGGTGCCCTTTGAAGGCCGTCCCTGCACAAGGACAGCCTGGCCTTCTCCAGTGCCCAGAGCACCTTCCAGGCTTTTGGGCTGGCCTCGTCCCTCACCCTGGAGAAGCAGGTTGCTGTTGGAACTCTCCTATCCACAGTTTCTGGCTGGATTGCTGTGTCTTACCACAGACAGCCCTGGAGACACCAGTACAGACTCCATCTGCAATAAAAGGGGACTTTGTTCCAGCTTTTCCCTTGGCCCAGCATGCAGCAAGCCCACCTGGGCCTCATTCAGCTCTGTGTGGGCTGGTAGTCAGCTTCTGCTGGGAATTTAAAGCTTTTACCCTACTTTCCACAGCAAATAGTGGAGCAAACCCAGCCGCACCAACCCCCAAATTTCACTCTAAAAACCACAAGTTTCATTTTCCTCTATTCAAGCCTTGAAGAAAACAAACTTCACTTGAGTAAGCTGCAGGCACAGTGTCCTCCAAGATCATTCTTGAGTAGGACAATATTGCAGGGGAAGACTGGCAAACCCAGAGGTTACTGGTGCTAAGGAAGCTTTGCAAAACCTTCCCACGTGCGGTGCTCCTGCAGCCTCCTGAGCTCCTGGAGCCCTCACTCAGCTCAGGCACAGTTGGGACAGGAGGGGATGGTTCCGTCTGTCAGATGTGGGGACAGGAGGAGGGAAGACTTTGCAAACACTGCCACGAGGGCAGGGCTGTTTTCATTGATGGTGCCAAGTGGTAGTACACCATCTTTGATTAAATGTGAGGTGCTGAAGGGCAAAAATTCTCAGTGCTAAGGAGAGAGTGTCTCCACTCACACAGCAAGGTAAGTGAAGGGGAAAGTGCAATCTGTATTTCATGGGAGGTGTTCAGTTTTTAACAAAACATTTTTGCAGAAGACGTGCCCAGGCAGGGGTGATTCAGAGCATTTTATCAGCCTCACAGAGTATCCCCACATCTGCTTGGCCACATTTTCTCTCTTTTTTTCATTGTGAATGATTTCTCCTGCCAGGGTTGCTCCTGCTTGCAGTTCTACTCTCAGTGGAGCCCCGGAATTTTCTCAGCAGGCCTCTGCAGCGAGTTCTGAGCCAAGGTGGGGCTCTGCTGCCAGCCCAAATCTGCGCTTCCCCTGCCCAGCCTGAGTGCAGGTGGGGCATGTGCTGGGCATGGCCGGAGACTTGCATGGCCAAAATCCTCCAGCATTTCCATCTGCTCATGGCTTTGGGTAGCACAAATCACACAACACCCATGGCAGCTGACAAATGGCATTTCTTGCAGATTGCTACAGCCGCACTGCTGATCCACAAATACACGAGAATCAATTGCAGCTGAAAAATGTCATTTATTACAAAGTGCTACACCCACGCCGACAATACAGAACTATACAAATCTCAATTTAGGTTAAAAACGGGAATTTATTCTATTATTACAACCTTTCTATGTAATAATATACAAATACCAACTTCAGTTAATTTATTGCCAACCTCCACAACAACGCACTATACACAAAGATCAATTAGGTGTTTAACAGCTTAATTTATTACATATTGCTACAAGGATTAAGCCCATCTAGGAATACAAAAATATCTCCATAGATATGTAAATAGAATTACATCCAGAAACAGATAAGTATGCATTTAAAAATAGACCCATATACCTATACAAATACCAGTATTCCTATTTTAAAAGCCATATAACAAAAATTGTATCAAAAGAGATACCTACACAACTTTACCCACAGGAAACAGAAATTAACACAGATATAACAATATCCATGTCTACATAGATAAATTTATACACAGATATGTAATTTCAAATATATATATATATATATATACACATAGCATACATTCATAACAAAATAAATATACATAAATATAAGAATATACACATGGAAATTAACACATACAAATAGCAACACACATATGGAAATACACATATAATAAACTGTGGCTACGTTCGAGTCTGTGTATCTTTAAAGAGCACTCGAAGCAGAGGGACCCCAGCTGCCCCATCTTCAAAGCCTCTCGCTCGGTCTCCTCCTCCCGTGCAGAGCAGCTCTCCTGGACAGCGACAGCAGATGGAACACCTGGCAAGCAAAGGGAACACGGAGTGAGTATGGGGACGTTTCCCTTGGCAGCAGCTGCACTTCCATCAGGGAAGAGGAAATGTCAGAGCCTCCCAGGGGGGTCAGAAAGAGAAAGCAGCCGAGCGGGCCAGGCTGTGGTGAGCGCAGCCGCAGCGGGACTGTCCCGCAGCCCCGGCAGCCCGGCAGAGCCGGCACAGCTCCCGGCCCTGCCGGCACAGCTGCCTTGCCCAAGGACAGCCCCTGTGCCGGCCGGGGCAGCTGCGCTGAGCAGCCCCAGCACGGGCAGGGCCCGCTCCTGCCCCGCCGGGCAGTGCCCACGGCCACAGCCCACGGCACCCTCAGCCCCACCTGCCTCCCCGGGCCTGTGGCCTCACCCGGGCTCTCTCCAGGCTGGCAGCAGCAGGTCCCCGTTCACTGCTCTTGCTGCTGGCCTTCAGCTCCTCCCTGCTGGCTCCCGTCAGTCTCTGGCTGTCCTCAAGGTCTTCATGGCAGCTGTGGCAAAAGTGGAGGCTCTGGAATTGCTTCCAAGGCCTGGCAGAGCTGCAGTCCCGGAGCCCTCTGTGCTCCCTGCTGGCCCCCTCCATCCCCTCAGCCCCGCCATGCTCTCGGTGAAGCCCCAGCCCCCTTCAGTTTCTTCAGCCCCTCACAGTCCTCTCACCCCCCTCAGTCCCTTCTGACCCATCCCGTCCCCTGAGACCCACCACCCTGCCAGCCTGTGCCACTTGCCTGTCACCTCAGTACCACCATGGCCCTCGGCTGCCCCACAGCCCTCAGCCCCAGCAGCAGCTCAGGGTCACCGTCCCTTCAGCGCCCCCTGAGCCCCCTGAGCCCCCTCTGTCTCACCGTCCTTCAGCAGCTCCTCAGGGGACAGTGCCTGGGGCCAGTGGCAGCTCCCACCGCTCCAGGGACAGCCGGGGCTGGAAGTGCTGCTCCGCCCGGCCCGGCCGCCAGCTTGGACCCAGCACAGGGACAGGGGACACAGGGGGCACCGGGGCAAAAGCAAGAGGTGAAAAAGGCAGCCGAGGGGGCAAAGAGCTAAAAATGCAGCCTAGGCCTACACAAACAGCAATCTATCCATCAATCTCTCCACCTAAACATTCCTATTGCTCTTACTAGATAACTATACACATTCATAAGTGTAATTTCATACATATGTGTATATATATATATATAAATATTTTACTCTACACATATAAAAAACTAACTCTGAAAATCTATAAATGTAAATGTATAATAAAATATATCACATCTATTATACATATCCACATTTAACTATACAGATCTATCAAGCTATGTCCATATAAATAGAACACTATCATCTATAAATGGAACTATAACCACTAATAAGCAGAACCATAGAAATCTATAAACATATCTACAAACAGAGGAGTTCTACCTGCCCGATGGTCACAGGCTCTCCCCTGTCTCTTCCTGCCATGCAGGGCAGCCCTCCTGGAGATGTTGGTCAGATGGCGTCTGGGAAGCAAAGGCAACGCTCAGTCAATATTGGCCCTTCTGCACCTTTCCCTTGGGCAGCAATTGTCCTTCGACCAGGGGCTGTCAAAGATGGCCTGAAAGGCAGACTCTCACTTGGCAATTTGAAGCAATCTGCCCTTAAAAGAACAGGGACCATTCCAAGTGTTCAAAAGTGTGTTTCAAAACACTGAAGTATCTTGATAAAGTCTCAGCCCCCACAGTGCAAAGGACACCCAGGAGAGCTTGAAACACAGACAGTCCCAGCTGCCACAAGGAAGCCCAGCCTTGTTCTTTCTCTGTGCTGACAGAGAGACCTCAGTCTTCACTGAAATGGCTGAAGCTGAAGGTGCTGGGAGCTGAGTCATGAACCAGCTCCATGACCTGGCATCTACAAACTGCCCTCTGCAGTGAGCAGCAGCTGCTCCAACTCGACCATCAGCTCTGGCAGGAAGGGCTGGGAGGGACAGAGCTCCCTACGAGGCCTGCAGGCTGCACCAGCTTGGCTAAGGAATGGATCCACAGTGCTCCCTCTCTCCTCTTAGGCCTCCCTAATCAGGGGTCATTCCAGCTTTTCCTTCTGATACTGGAGTTACTGTGATTTTTCTATTGGTTGGCCTCTGATGTTGTGCTCCTTGTTTTTCTTGTGGGTCAGGACCAATACCAGCAGACTGGTATTACATTTAGTCAGTGATTTGGACTTCTACCCTGACTTTTTGCTCTTTTTTCCCCCTGTTCCTTCAAGAGTCGCTCAGCCTGGCCTCCCCTGGCACCCTGCAGCAAATTTATCCACCCACTTCAGCACAAAACTGGGACACCCGGCTTGGTGACACAACTCCCACAAGGTCAGGTTTATTCCCTGCTCTCTTGCCACAGCAGAGGACTCAGTGTCAGAGCCTCTGGAGAAGCGTGGAGGGCAGGGCTCAGGGAGGTTGTGCCAGTGCAGGATTTGAACTCAAGGCACCAGGAAGCACCAACCCTGCTCAGAGCAGCCATCTCACAGCTCTCTAAATCAGTGTGGGCTCTGTCCTTACCAGGCTCCTGGGGCTCCTGGGAACTGTTCCTGCAGCTCTCGGTGCCAGATGAAGCTTCCTCTGCTGCAGCTCTGTTCACAGGCTCCCCTCCTGAAGAATCAGGGCCAGCACCAACATTGTCCTGAGCAGAAAAACAGAAAGAAAGGAACCCAAAGATCACTGACTATTTTGCTGGAATCATATCAGGGATACAATAACTCTCCTTCTCCACTCCCAAAGGACATGGAGCACAGAGGAGGGAACACTGCCCCCACGGTTCACATGACAAGCCTTTTAAACTCAGGATTCAGGGGGCCAAGGTGAAACTGAAGCTCTTCCAAAATGACCTTTGAGACAAAACATGAACACAGCAAACCAGAAGACACCAAGTGAGGGGACGTGCCCCCACGCTCTGAGCCTGCCTTATCCCAGAGCTGTGAGAAATCAGCCAGCACAAAGCCAGGGGCTCTCCTTGCTGCCAGCACGGCTGCCAGCAAGGGCAGAGCTCGCTCCCAGCCCTGCCCAGGGCTGTGTGCTGCAAACCCACAGGCAAAGCACACATTTCTGCCTGGGAGTCTCAGCACCCGCAGCCAACCGCTCACACAACCCATCACAAGGTGCTGCTTCTCGGAGCCCTCTGCTGCTGCCCCACGGGTGTCATCCAGGCAAACATTTATGCACCCTGGGTATTTCCAGGATCACATTGGTGATCAGTGGCAAAAATCTGTACGTCGTTAGGGTAGGGAAAAAAAACAACCCAAAAGACAGGAAAAGCCAGACAACCAAGTAGTGTTTCTATTCCACTGAGGAAGTAAATGTCCACAATGAAGCAAATTACCTTTGGACACAAAGATATTCTCACTATGACCAGTTTCAGAATATTCATCTCTTCTGCCATAGCTCATCCATCAGAACACTAAAGATTCTAAAGATGGTTCAGAGCCTGCAATGTGTCCTTTTCTTATGGAATAAAATGCTTCTCTAAACTGCTATGTGTGACTTTACAGAAGACAAAAGTCATGCCACTTGAGAATAAGGTATTGGTAAATCCAAAAAATCCCACTCCACCCCTTGAGTCATAATCACAAATGTACTGTAGGCAATGGATCAGCACATCAACAGAAAGAGAGACATTCTTTGGCCAACACGTGTCATAATGTGCAAAAGGACAGAGAGCTGCAGCTGCAGCCCAGCCCCAGCCACGGCTCTGGGAGCGCCTACACGCACGGCAGGGCTCACACAGTGATAGTGGAGCCCTGGAAAATGTTAAAGATAGACTTTGAAAACGTTGGGCTTTGTGTTTTCTCAGATCACTGCACCTGCGTAAGCAGTAGGATAAATGATATAATTGTTAGATGTGATGATTGTTTAGTAAGTAAATATAATTATTGTATAATCATAAGAAGAATCATGAGAAACTATGTTAGAAAGTTAAGGGGGAACCATGAGAAGCTATGTTTAGCTGAAATCTGTGCCTACAATAGAACAATATAAGTTTAATAATTAACATGAAAGTTATATAACGATAGAGTATAAAACACGTTCGCCTCGAATGTATGGTCGGAATCAGATTTGGGTGGAAACTACCCCAATTCCCAGAGCTCTTAAATAAAAAGCACCGCATATAATCGCTTATGTGATTGTGTGTTTTTGAACACTAACAACAGCAGCAGCAGCTGCAGCCCAGCCCTTGCTTTGCCTTGGCCTTCCCACCCCAAAGAGGCACAGCCCACATCTGCTGCAGCTGGGACAGAGGCACCTCTGGCATGCCCCTCCCTGCACGGGACACTTGGCCTTCAGTGCCAATTCCCCAAACACTCTTCTCCTTTTTCCCAGCAAGTAAAACCTCTTCTTCATTTCTTCTGCATCCCCTCTTTTAGAAATCTTTCTTAACCAAGAATAATTCAATAACTAAATAATAATGAAAGAAGTTCAATTAAAGAAGCCTTTGCTTCTCAACCGTGTCAAAAGGCTCAAAAGCTCTCAGTCCAGCCCCTTTGATCCCCATCCAATGGAATTACCTGAGCAGAGGGAGATCTTTCAGACAGGGACCTCCTGATCTCCCGAATCATTTTCTCTACAGCAAGGCCTAGATCTGCTGGTGGCCATTCCTCCTCCTCCCCAGGCGCGTTCTGTGCTGAGCTGGAGGCCGTCCATGCTGCACAAGCTGCACTGCCAGCGGGAGCGCTGGGCCCTGAAGTGCCCGGGCTGGCTGCAAGAATCCAAACACATTGGTCAGGCTCCACAACGTGGCTGTGGGACACTGAGCTCTGGTGCTGTTGTGGATCAAACATCACGGGAAGCACACAGGCAAAGCAGGCAGAGAATCTTTCGGCCTCCTAGGTGCCCCTTGCTAGTAGGCTTGACAGCCTCTGGCCGAGAATGACAGAGCCTTGTGGAAAACGACTTGAAACGGTCACTTTTCACGACCTTTTGGAAAAACAAGGCTACAGCTCTTTTCCTACCTCGTGCGTCGTAGGCTGGGGGCTGCTGCTCCCTGTGGAGCTGCTGGAAGCTGCAGGGCTGGAGCCCGAGCACCTCCCGCTCGGCCGGAGGCAGCTGCTCCCCGTAGAGCTCCTGCGAGCGGCTGCGGGGCCCCTCCCGCCCGAGCGGCAGCGGCCGCTCCCCGTGGAGCCCGAGGAAGTGGCAGGGCGGGATGCCGAGCACCTCCCGCTCGGCGGGCGGCGGCCGCTCCCCGTAGAGCTCCTGGAAGCGGCTCGGCCCCTCCCGCCGGGCCGGCAGCGGCCGCTCCCTGTGCAGCAGGTGGAAGCCGCAGGGCGGGCGCCGGGCGAGCAGCGGCCGCTCGCCGGGGGGCTGCTGGAGGCGGCCGGGCCGGGGGCTGCGCAGCTCCCGCCCGTCCGGCAGCGTCCGCTCCCTGTGCAGCAGGAGGAAGCCGCTGGGCGGGCGCCCGGCCGGCAGCGGCGGCCGCTCCCTGGGCAGCGGCTGGAAGCGACCGCGCCCGCGCCGCCCGGCCGGCAGCGGCTGCGGCCCGGGGAGCTGCCGGGAGCCGCAGGGCGGGCGCCTGCGGCCCTCCCGGCCCGCCGCCGGCCGCTGCCTGTTGGCCGCGCTGCGACGCTTGATGCGGAGCAGGAGGTCGGGGCGGTCGCGGCGAAAGCAGGGGTTGCAGTAGTGGAGCCAGGCCCCGGCATCGCCCGGCGCAGCCGAGCCCACCCAGCCCGGCACCTTGCGGAAGCCGTAGCGGTAGAGCTGCCGCACGAAGCTGCGGAACTGCGTGGCCCTGAAGGTGTGCGGCACCGGGGCCGGCCCATGGCCACGGCCCCTGTGGGCGTGGCCCGAGCTGAGCAGCTCTCGCTCCAAGAGGCAGCGGTCGATGAGCAGCCCCTGGGCGCGGCTGTCCCAGCGCACGGAGCGGACGCGGGGGCTGTTCACCAGGCGCCAGAGCTTGGCGGGGAAGGTGCCGGCGCTGAGCCCGGCGGGCAGCGGCAGCTCCGCCATGGCGTCCATCGCCGACTGTGGCCACAACGCCCGCAGCGCAACGGCCGCGGCTGCGCCGGCGGCGCGCGGCCTGAGGGGGGCGCTGCGCTCGGGCCCGCGCGCGCCCAGCGCGGCCCCGGCGCGGGCCGGACTTGGCGGGGACGAGCGCGGCAGAGCCGGGGCTGCGGGCACAGCGCGGGCGGGGCGGCTCCGGGGCTGGCCGCGCTCGGCTCGGCAGGGCCAGCTGCCAACCCCCTCTTTCTCTGCCTGCAGGCATCCTTCTGCCTTGGCCCTGCGGTACAACCCCCAACCAGCAAGACAAGGAAGAGAAAACAGCCGCTTCTCTCGCAGTCAGCCTCCTGCAGCTCTTGATGCCTGCGCTTATTCCTGCCCAGGTCCCAGACTTCTCATTTCCCATCCTTGAACTCCATCAGATTCCCCTCAGGCCAGTTCTTTAGCCTGCCGAGGTCCCTCTGAATGGCGCAATCATTTGGGCTCTCAGCTGCTCCTGCCAGCTTTGTTTTGTCTGCAGACTTGCTGAGGGTGAGCTGCTCCTCCAGCCCGGCCATGAATGAAGACATTAAAGAGCATCTGCCCCAGCATCAGCCCCTGGGGCTCAGAGTACCCGTGACTTGCCTCCAGCTCTACTTTGTGCCACTGATGACAGTCCTCATCCATTTTTCAGCCTTCCTCGCTGGGCATTCTGGCAGTTTGTGTTTAAGGATGCTGTAGGAGACTGTCTCAAAGGCTTGGGGAAAGCTGGGGTAGACATCATCCATTGCTCCACCCATATCCATCCGTTTGGCTGTCCTATCATGGGCATCAGGTAGCTTAACCATCACTCCCAATCAACTTCTTCTCCGTTTGTTTGGATCGGTTTCCAGGATTAGTTACTCCATCACCTGTCAGGGGATGGAGGCAAGGCTGACTGACCTGTATTTTCCTCTCCTTCTTACTCTCTTGGAAGAAATCAGTCTATTAGAGCAATTCTGGCTGGTTTTAGCTAGGCAATTCCAGAAAAAATAACCAGTAAGAAAAATGAAGCTCTAAATGGAGTCTCTTAAATTCTTCTTTCTGCTACCATTCTAGGCCTCCAGAAAGATCTTGTTTTCTTCCCAGTACTGGACAGCTGATTAAAAAAAAACCAACAAGGCAAATGTCTCCCTAATAGAATATAATATACCTATTATTCAGAAGACAATAACTTAGATTTTTCTTTCAGGATTAGACTGAGATGAAAGGACTTGAGAGGTTCCAGAACTTTGATATTTTCTTGTCTCCAACTGTTTGGAAAACTGCTAGAACATGGTGAAGACACAGTGCTTTTGAAAATGCCATTCTGAAGTCTTGTATGCTTGTATTACATATAAAAGGACCTGCAAGGATTTTAGAAACCTGTAGCTCAGATTCCTTACTTTCCAAATGAGGAAATGCCAGAATTAGTTTGATCTTTGGTTTTTTATGTTGTGTTTCTGATTGCTACATTTTTATACGCATATGTATCTTTTTTTAATAGCATGGTCACATACTCCATTTTCCTTCCGATCCCAAAATCATCAGTGCTCAGAATAGCCAATAAGCAACTAATCAATATTCTTTTTAATCTCTTTTATTTCATAATAAACTCAGACACCACTGATCTTTTGGGAATCCAGACTTGTATGCAAAGTTTGCAGGGAAGATTCAGCTCTCAAGCCCTGTGAATTTTCTCTTCTCTCCTTTGCCATTTCCCTTTTCCTTCATCTCTGGCCTGACCTCAGGGCCCTTTCCCCTCGTGTCAGGCCCTCTGTTTGCTGCACTCCAGGGAAGCTCTCAGCTGTGGCTTCCCCAGCGTGGCAGCTCCAGGCTTGGAGCAGCAGAACCCAACTGTGGCTGAGAGCCCAGACCCCCCTGGGCCAGCCGGGCTTTCAGCTGCCAGGGCAGCACGGAGGGAAAGGGGCAAGAGAGAGCTGAGGACGCTGCCAGAGCAGCCCTTGGGCAGTGCAGGGTGAGAGTGGCTTAAAGTGCTGCTGAGCCCCACTGCGGGGGCACAGGAGGCTGCTCTGCCATGGCCGCGGCTGTGCCGCCCATCCCGACAGAAAGGCAGAGCCAGCAGGCTCTGATGGGGGAGAGCAGCTCCATCCCTCCAAAACTTGGTCAGTCCTGCTAAAACCTCTCTTTGTCCTTCTGTCTGAACACTGACGCTGCTTTGGAAAACAGAATGGAGGTGACACGAGACAATCGATTATAACTTGGAAACAAGTTTCCATGGGTTTTTGGGTTTTGTGAAAAATGCATGTATTTTATGATTGGCTTTTTGCAAATATTAAAATGAATATTATATGGCTTGTGTTAGAAAGTAATGCTGTATTAATTCTCTTAAGTACTGTGTTAAATATAGTTTTAGGTTACAAAAATTGTTAAAATAGAAACGATGCTATGTAGGATACTTTTTTTAAAGGAAGGGCTCGCAGCGAGATAGCAGCAACAGGACACCTGAATCTTCCAGAGAAAAAGAATTTATGGCCCTCTTATCAGAAGAAACGAACTTCTTCCCGCCTCCAAGGCGCTGTTAGGATTCGGAGGAAGAAGTTGACAATGACCAGACAGAATCCTGTGTTTGAATGGAATTTATGCATCATGTATGAAGCATATGAATATGCAACAGGCTGTTGCTTTTAAGGGTTAATCCTGTGTTAACGGGTGTCCTTTTTCGGGCTTTTGCTGCCCAGAAAAAGGTACCCAGACGTCCGTAACTCTTTGTATTTGTTGTCTCATATTGTCCTAATTCAAATTTCCAAATTATTACTTCTCTAATTGTATGACTATTTTTATAACCATTTTATTACTATTAAACTTTTAAAATTTTAAAAACAAGTGATTGGTGTTTTTCAGAGTTTGTTGTGGTGTTTCAGTTTGGTTTGGGTTTTTTGCATGTGTGTGAGGCTTAAATGTGTCCTAAAGTTCTTGTGCATGCATGAGGCTGTAGAGTGGCCTCCACGGGGATCTCCTTGGCTCTGCACAAGCCCAGAGAGCAGCACGGGCACCTCAGGCCGAGCACAAAGGAGCACAGGATGATCTGCAGGGTGCTCTGTGACAGCAGGCACTTGGAGCTGTTGTCCAGTGTGTAAGAGCTACATCCCCTCTTCTTCAGATTCTCCTAAAAATGCCCACTGATGTTGTTTTGTATGATGCAGCTCTCCTAAGTCCCTATTACACTGTATCTGCACGAGCATTCACACAGGTGTTTGCTAAAACAATTCTGCTCCAGCTGAAAAGCACTGGGGACCCTGAGCAATAGCAGCAGATAAATGGACATAGAGAGACTTCAGGAGCAGAAGCAGCATTAAATCCATGACAATTGTGGAGATGTGAAAATACAGAAATCCACCAGTGGTAGCAAAGCCCACACATCTCCACTGGGTTCTGCAGAATGGCAGCAAATAATGCACAGGTGTGGAGACCATGAACTGGTTGGTGCTGCACTTATTTGTCAGTGAGCAGAGCTGTGGGAGGCAGGGATTAAGGGTGATTTTGGAACAGGAAGAAGAAAGGGACAGACAAATTCCAGGTGGAGGCAGAGTGGCTCTGCTCTGCTGACCCAAGGAGAGCAGGGAACAAGTTGGAAAGGAGTAGGAAAAAAGAGTTTTGTAAAAGGAAACCTTGCTATATAGGCATTAGTGTTCTTGCCACAGCCCACAGAGCTTAGAGCATGAATATTCATCCCATTTAAATATTCCTGCAAGATGTAAGAAAAATTCTTTTCCTTGTGGTTCTTTACACAAACATACCCATGAACAAATAAAAAAACTGCAGAACTACATGTATCATTAAGCAGGATACTCTGTAGATTCTCACATGAACACTTGCAGAATTATATATGATACTTCCAAACATATAGAGACTTTTGTTCTCCGTTTGCTTCTTTAAAACTCACAAAATGTAATGAAATTCTCTTTCAAAAGTGCAGAGCCTGCTGTGTGGCTAAGCAAGCCATTATTTGCTTGCTCACAATCATCTCTTCCTTGTGTGTTAGTCACTGATGCATTAATTGCTTATCCAAACTTGAAACGGTTCATGAGTCATTCTGAAGAGAAACTAAATATGAAGGAGCCCATTTGAATGGAATTCATGTGCTCTGCCTCTTAAAGCTGAAGGTCTGTATTTATTACCTGTCAGAATGAAGTCTTGTTGCCTAATAAATGGGAAAATAGGAAATATGCTGACGAGAGCACCATGTTTCAAGGGATCATTGCATTTTAGTTTTATTTGACCAAATGAGTAGTCAAAGAGAGAAAGGACTGGTCAATTACAAGAGAGAAAGCAGGTGAAAGAGATGTCTAGGTCTGCTGCAGCTGGAGTCAAAAATGAAGTGTGTGGGTTTTGAAGTGGGGAAGGGATTCCAGATCAGATGATTTTAACTAACTTGCATTACTAAATGCACGATCTTCAAACAAACACATTGGCAACAAATATCATGGCATAAGAAATGTTGGTATTCCTTGTCTTGAGGTAAGGAAGGGTATTGAGGAAGATGAAACAGGAAAGCCTTATAAATATGATTGTCTGGCAAAAGATTTTGAGAATATAGAAACTATAAGCAAGATTGAAATGAAAGCAAGCTTTGAGATACCTTAGTTAGTGAACAACTGGAAAACAATGGTGTGGCCCAACTGAAGGTAATCCCCTTTTGAGGAAACAATTCCCTCTGCTTGCAGGAGGTCCAAGGTTCAGAGCAGACCCTACTAGCTCAGCAGAAGGGGTCCAAAGAGGAGTTTTTAGGGTTTAAAATGTAACACAGTATGGTAATGTAATGATTCTTACAGGCTGGATGTAAATGCTATAGGATTTGTATCTTGGACTAGATTGGTTAGTGAGAATTAGAATATTCAACAGAGAAGAAGATTTATTGTATTGTAGCGGGAACCTTGCTCTCTTACGCTCTTCCCCTCTTACTCTCTCCCCCTCTCATCCTCTCTGCCCCTCTCTTCTCTCGGGCCTGCTCCGAGCTGTGCCTGGCAGCTCCAAGCAGGGCCCTGCACCCAGGCCCTTTGCAATGAGCCGCAGGTTCCACGGCCTGGCTGCAGAGATCTCTCGTCTCTGTCCGTCCCGACCGTCCCACCCGCCAGTGCTCCTGCAGAAGGGGAGAAAGAAGGCATGGAGTTTCCAGGAGTATCCAGATAAATCCACTTTATTCTGGATCAATATGGAATTTTCATGAAGCAAAAGCATTAAGTGGAGGGCTCTTCACCCATTTCTTTTTTTACTAAAATTCTGTGAAAGATACTATTTTGGAGTGTAAAAACTTTCATGTTGAAAACATGAATGTGCTGAGAGAATTTGAAGTCTGGGCCAATGACAATTCACTGTTGAAAATCCAAGTCTAAAACTTTTCAAATTAAGTGACCCAGGATGAAGTAGGAAACACAAGTCCTTCCCTTGAACTTTGATTTGCCTCTTCTAGCTCATTCCTGAAAGTGGTAGGCAAAGAGGATCCCACAGAAATCAGAGGAGCATCAGGGTCTATCCCTAAAAGGCAACTGTAGATGGGAAACAACTTGGGAATTAGAGGGACATCAATGAGCCACTTGTGAGTCCAACTGTTAGTGAAGAGCCCTTTTCCAAAGAAATGCCAGCTTCTCTCAAGGAAGCTGAGCAGCAGGACATTATGGCTGATGTAGCTGGCAGGTACAAAGCAGAGAAAGCGGGAAATTTCTGGAAATGAACCCTGTCTTCACTGATCACAGCAGGATGAAGAACACATTTTATCAGACTCTGGCTCTTAGTAAGAAAGGAAGAAAGCTCTATTTATGAGATCAGGCCCAGCTGTTCATGGTCAGAGGTGGTATCAGCTGCTCAGCAGAAGGCACAGCTTTAACTCCAGCTCATCATGCCTGGAGGCAGCCCTGGAAGTGCTCCTGCACTTCAGCTGGTGCCAGGGCACAGGGACACCCGCACACCCTCCCTAGACCCCTGTATGCCATAAAACTAAAGGCATCTCCCCAGCCAACCATCCAATCCAGCACTTAGCACAGAGCATGTCACTGCCAGTGACATCTGCATGAAAAAATACAGAGAAAAGTGCAATTACAAAACATATTGGGGGCTCAATATAATACAGGAAAAATTCAGATTTTGGTACTTACCTTCATAAATGAGCATACTTACTAGCTCTTTTCCCTAAATTAATTCATGGTTAAACGTCTGCACTTTCCATAGCAGTGTCCTGAAATTCTTCCATTCATGCATTCCCAGCTAGCAGAGCTCTCACACACCCTGTTTTTTCTCTGAAGTGTAAGGAAGGATTTAGTTCAGATGAACTGTGCTGCTTCCTCTGAAAGATATAAAATTGTGGAAATAATATCTGCAAAGTCATAGGTTCTTTAAGGCAGGCCTCTGGTATGTAAAATAGGGAGTGTTTACATTTAGCATCATGTGCACATAAGATAACAATCAAACCATGTTCTTACCTTCATGAAAAATAGTTTTTGTGCTCCCAGACATGGCACAGCCAAATAAGGCTGAGCTCAGACACAAATGCGTTCCTCACCACACAAATGGCCAAACAAATGACAGCTGCCGGTGACACTTTTCCTGCGGTCCCGAGTGCCCCAAGCGCGGATCCAAGCGGCGTCTCACCTGCTCAGCTCTTTCCGGCCCGCGGATCCGAGCCCGTCCTGGAGCGTCAGGAGCAGGGATGGGAGCTCAGCAGCTCGGGCTCGATGCCGTGTGCTCCGCTCGGGGCTCCGAGAGCTCCTGCGGGGCCGGAGCAGCCCCGGGCAGCGGGAGCAGCTCCTGCTGCGGCAGCCGGGCAGCCTCTCCCCAGACACACAGGTGACTGCACACCCGTGCATTCAGGGCCAGCTCCATTCTGCTGCCCTGGGGCTGGCGCTCTCCACTGTGTTGCTGTTAGTGCACATTGGTGTGTTGGTCCTGGAAACACCCAGGAACAGGCAACTCTCAGGCACACATTCTGCTCCCGGGGATGTGCTGCACAGTCCCTGCCTGTTCCAAACACCAATTTGGTTTTGTTCTGAGAGCTGTGTTTTCCATCTCAGGGTTTGACCAGCTGATTGCCCCCGTTGATTATTTTCATTCAGCATTTGTGGATTTCACACATTTGCAGTTGTGCTGACTGCTCCTTCCAGCTGCGCAAGGACAGCCAGTGTGGACCTTTTCCTATGTAAAATGCATTGTGTGAGGACTGTTGGGCTGGAGGGCCCTTCTGTAATGTTATTGCCCCAATTCCTTCTGCTGAGAAAGATAATTGGATTCAGGCAGTTAATCCATTTTGTAGATGCTGCAAAATCTAATCTGTGACAAACACACGATCAAGTATATGGGAATTGGTGTCAGTTCCTTTCTTCCTTCCCAAAGTAGGAAAGCCATTTTTTCTAAAATCCTCTAGCAAATGGCTGTTCCATCCTGGAACTTCTCAGCATTAAAAAATTGCATTGACATCTCTATAAAATATTTCTCTGGATTTTCTTTCTCTCTTTTAAACTCTCATTGCAATCTAGATGGAAACCAATGTTCAAATGGCAGAATTTCTCTGTCAGTCCAAATACAGCAATTTGCCTAAACGTAATTAAACTGCAGTTTGGTGCAAACCTACACAGGCCTATGTAGATGAGAAAAAGATGAATACTGATTATTCCTATGCAGTATAGGGAAAAAAAAAACCTATGGTTAAATCACATAATGTGATATATCATATTTATTTATTTATTAAATAATGAAATCTGTTTATTATTTTTATATATCATGTAGCGCTAAATCCTGGTTTATTGTTTTCCTATTAAAATGTCATTGGTGGATGACATAAAGCAATGAGTCAAATTAAGAAAAAAAAATTGAATATTTTTCTGACAAGATTTTTTTAAGATTCAGAGGTAAATAACAATCATCTGATACAAGAAGTTGGTGAAACTGCATTTTGCCCTTTAGTCAGAATCTTTGATTAGCTCTATCCAGTGATTTCTAGATCTGGCTGAAATGAAGTAGCTTTTTACAGACAATTTATGGAAACTTTGAGGGAGAGATTAAAAAAAGGAATTGACAGATCCTGATATCTGATTTATTGGGGTATTTAGCCATGTGCATAAGCACATGAACTGCAGTGATCTGTGAAAGGATTCATTTGCCTAAAGGATCTGGCTTAACTTGGAATGCACAATTTGGAAAGAAGATTCCATGGACATAGATAATGAAGTAAGCTTTAAAAACTTGACAACAGCAGAGGAGAACTAGTGAAAGCCTTACTCAGAAATTAATAGAGAATTTTCTTTTTTCTAAAATTATAAGAGCATATTTGTTTGTGCCTCACCAGTGCCTAATGCTTTCTGCGGTTCAGCACGGGGAGCCATCCTAGACCAAATCCAGACCCAGACGAATCTCTCAGATAATCACAGCTCACCCCCTCTGCTCCTCTGACTCGGTGAGCTGTGGGAAGGCGTTGCTTCAACCCAACTTGTTTTCCTTTGGAGGCCATTCCAGATTGTGAATCCAATGGCTGTGTTTGGCAAAGGACATGTGCTCTGTGTCATGCCATGGTTTCTGTGACGTGGGTCAGCCACAGGATCCATCTCCTTTTGCCTCTCTGTTTTGATTTACTCGGCTGTGAAAAAGTAGCCATGTACATATGTTTGGATGTACAGGCATGTGAGCAAATGGTTCATCTTGCTCACTGTGAAGGCAGGTGGGAAAAATTGGAAGAACAAGACTGCTTTTATACAAAATTCAATACTAATTTCATAGAAAATCACTAAGGAGCTGATTAATGAAGAAGATCACTTAATGCCTCCTAATTAGATTGATGGCATGTACCCAGTGCCCTTAATTCATTGTGCATTAAGGAGAAATGGCTAAGGTTTTCAATTGAAGGCTTTGTTTACTCCCAGTCCTTAATTTCAAGGTTGTCATCCACGCAGTGGAATTTCCTTTTGTTTTTTTGCATTAAGAGTTCAGTGTAAATAACTTGGCTGGTTAAAACCAAAGTACAAGGAAGGCTCCAATGGTATTATGGTAAAGATCTATGGGCAGAAACATCATTAAGGAAAAGAGGAAAACACCATTATATAAGGGTTGCAGTGTTGATCCAAAAACAACGGAACGAGGATGAGGGCATCCAAAAGTGACCAGTATGATTTGATGATTATGTAATTGCTGGAACCAGATATTACAAGAGGTGAAAAAAATCTGAAAAACCTAGAGGAAATGCTCCTGGATCTGAATCCTGATTTCCCCACTATACAGCTGCTTATGGCCTCTGTTCTAATTTCCATCCATCTACAAAAAAAGATGAAATTACCACAGAAGCTTTCTTTCCAGACTGATTAAAGGGAGCAGGATAATAGACAACAGAACTGGTAATACATTAGAAGTAGAGACTTGTTGCAATGTAATAGTCTAAGGCATAATTTGTGGCATAAATCCTATTTCAGGAAAGAATTTAAGCATATATTTAAGTCTATCTTTATTGACACAATGCCTTTAAAATATGCTTCAGATGAAATGTGGGCTTAAAGTCAAATTAAATATAATATTGAAATATATGTGCAAACTTACAATGATTTTTTTTAGGATTCCCAAGTGAGGATAACTTCAAAACCATTTTTTTTGGTCTTAAATTAACATTGATTTTGTGCACAAGAAAGTTATCCAAGATATTGCTGGCTGGGGGTCTATGTACAAGCCATGAACGGGACGGGACTGCTGAGGAACGTGCCTCGAGCTGTTTGTTTTCCAGCATCAGTCTGTTATAAATGATAATCGAAAGCCAAATTATCAAAAATGCGAAAAGATTTATCTTTTTGCGCATCCAAAATATGGTCCTCAAAACCACCACAGCCAAAGAGACAGCGCCGAGCCCAGGATCGGCACTGGGTGAACCTGGATCCAGCCTCTATCGCATCGAATCCTCCCCCGTTCATGAGAGCCGCTTCTAGCACGAGGTTTTGTACAGTTTATTGTGCCCAAGGCAGAGGAGTCCCAATTTCTTTTGTAACTCCTCACATTCATAGTTGGTTCTTTCACTGTGCAGAGCTGGACAAAGGCCGTCTCCTGGTTGATGGCCAGCGTTGATTGAGGCCGGGGAAGCCATGTATTCACATGTATGTTCCTGGCGTCCCTGGCTATTTGATCGATGTTATCCGCAGGACGATGATCGCTCTTAGGTGGTTTCTGATGACTCGAGATACTGGTGATCATCCTGCTGGGAGCGTCCATTCTTACGCTAAAGTGTCGAACTTTATCTAGCCGTCTCTGGGAATCTTAGAGTTTGAATGGACATCCATCCCTCAGGCCGTGTGTGGTCAGAGACACGTTTGGATTTCACAATCTTTTTAAAATACATTCTTTGGTAGCATGAATTATTTCTAACATATATTACAAGTCTCATTACATGGTTATGACAATGGGAAGATGCCAGCAGCTCACATCCCCAGCAGCAGACAAAGAATGTCTGTTATCAGCAGATGTCCTCTCCCGAGGAAGGTGTGAATGTTGTCACTCAAAGAGAGAGATAAAGCAAACTGCCCACTTGACAAAAGATAATCTGCCATACAGATGGTAATTGAAAACATCTTGCATTGCAATCTTCAACGTTATCCACCCCTTTTTCTATTTCCATTTGCATCACAAAGAAACCTTACACACAGTTTTCACTTAAGACTAGGTTTCCCCGTGGTACACAATGGCTTTCTCCATCTTTCTGCTTTACCCACCAAGTGCAACCAGGTCCTTGAGCAAAAACAATTCCATGGATGGGTTTGTCTTTGCCTGAGGTGGGAGTAACCCAAACAGTCTTTCCTAAAATACCTTTGACGTGTACAACAGGGACTTTATCTCCATCCACTGTGTGCAGAGGTTCAGACTGGGCAGGACCAGCTCGATTTATGGACCCTCTGGTGTTGACCATCCAGGTGGCTTTTGCTAAGTTCATTTCCCAATTTCTAAAAGTCCCCCCCCCCCCCCCCCCCCCCAAGTGCTTAAGGGTAGTTTTAAGTAGTCCATTGCACCGTTCAACTTTCCCAGCAGCTGGTGCATGGTAGGGGATATGATAATCCATTCAATACCATGTTCCCTGGCCCAGGTGCTGATAAGGCCATTCTTAAAATGGGTCCTGTTGTCTGACTCAATTCTCTCAGGGGTGCCATGTCTCCACAGGATTTGCTTTTCCAGGCCCAGGATGGTGTTCCGGGCAGTGGCATGAGGCGCAGGGTCGGTCTCCAACCATCCAGTGGTGGCTTCCACCATGGTCAGCACGTAGCGCTTGTCCTGGCATGTCTGGGGCAGTGGGATGGAGTCAATCTGCCAGGCCTCCCCATACTTCTACTTGGATCACCACCCACCATACCACAGGAGCTTCACTCGCTTGGCCTGCTTGATGGCAGCACACGTCTCACAGTCATGGATAACCTGAGAAATACTGTCCATGGTTAGATCCACCCCTCGGTCTCGTGCCCACTTATAGGTGGCATCTCTACCCTGATGACCTGAGGCATCATGGGCCCATCGAGCTAGGAACAACTCCCCCTTATGTTGCCAATCTAAGTCTATCTTTGACACCTCTATTTTTGCTGCCTGATCTACCTGCTCGTTGTTTTGGTGTTCCTCATTAGCCCGACTCTTGGGGACATGGGCATCTACATGGCAGACTTTCACAGGTAGCTTCTCTAACCCAGCAGCAATATCTTTCCATTCATCAGCAGCCCAGATCGGTTTTCCCCTACGCTGCCAGTTGGCCTTTTTCCACCTTTCCAGCCAGCCCCAAAGAGCATTGGCTACCATCCATGAATCAGTGTAGAGGTAGAGCTTTGGCCATTTCTCTCTCTCAGCAATGTTCAGGGCCAGCTGAACAGCTTTGAGTTCAGCAAGTTGACTTGATCCACCTTCTCCTTCGGTAGCTTGTGCAACCTGTCCTGTGGGGCTCCATACGGCTGCTTTCCACTTCTGGTTCATCCCTACAATGCAGCAAGCACCATCAGTAAAAAGAGTGTATCGTGTATCTTCTGCTGGCAGTTTGTTGTATGGTGGAGCTTCTTCAGCACGTGTCACTGGTTCTTGTTCCTCTTCATCAGTCAGACCAAAGTTCTCACCTTCCGGCCAGTTTGTAATTATCTCCAGAATCCCAGGGTGATTCAGGTTTCCAATACGGGCGCGCTGTGTGATAAGAGCAATCCAGTTACTCCATGTAGCGTCGGTGGCGTGGTGGGTGGTGGGAACCTTTCCTTTAAACATCCACCCCAGCACTGGGTGCCAGGAGGAGTTGTGCTTCCGTGCCAGTCACCTCTGAGGCAGCCTGGACTCCTTCATAGGCAGCCAAGATTTCCTTCTCTGTGGGAGTGGAGTTGGCTTTGGACCCTCTGTAGCTTCGACTCCAAAATCCCAGTGGTCGGCCTCGAGTCTCCCCAGGCACCTTCTGCCAAAGGCTCCAGGACAAGCCATGGTTCCCGGCTGCAGAGTAGAGCATGTTCTTCACATCTGGTCCCGTCCTGACCGGGCCAAGGGCTACTGCATGAGCCATCTCCTGCTGGATCTGGACAAAGGCTTGTTGCTGCTCAGGGCCCCAGTGGAACTCGTTCTTCTTGCGGGTTACCAGGCAGAGAGGATGCACGATCTGACTGTATTTGGGAATGTGCATCCTCCAAAAACCTATGGCACCCAGGAAAGCTTGCGTTTCCTTCTTGCTGGATGGTGGAGACATTGTAGTGATTTTGTTGATGACCTCAGTGGGAATCTGACCACTTCACTCCCAGGAACTGGATCTCCCGGGCAGGTCCCTTGACTTTACTCTTCTTGATAGCGAAGCCGGCTTTGAGCAAGATCCTGAAGATCCTCTCTCCTTTCTCAAATACTTCCATTGCCGTGTTCCCCCACACAATGATGTCATCGATGTACTGCAAGTGCTCTGGAGCCTCACCCTTTTCCAGTGCAGTCTGCATCAGTCCATGGCAGATGGTGGGGCTGTGCTTCCACCCCTGGGACAGTCGGTTCCAGGTGTACTGCATGCCCCTCCAGGTGAAAGCAAACTGAGACCTGCATTCTGCTGCCAAAGGAATGGAGAAAAATGCATTAGCAATGTCTATAGTGGCATACCACTTTGCTGCCTTGGACTCCAGCTCGTACTGGAGTTCCAACATGTCTGGCACAGCAGTGCTCAGCGGTGGAGTCACTTCATTCAAGCCACGATAGTCCACAGTCAATCTCCATTCTCTGTCAGACTTGTGCACAGTCCAGATGGGGCTGTTGAAGGGTGAGTGAGTCTTGCTGACCACCCCTTGGCTCTCCAGCTCATGGATCATTTTGTGGATGGGGATCACGGCGTCTCGATTCGTCCGATACTGCCGGCGGTGCACTGTCGAGGTGGCAATTGGCACTCGTTGCTCTTCCACCTTCAGGAGACCTGCTGCAGATGGGCTTTCTGATAGTCCAGGCAAAGTGTTCAACTGCTTGATGTTTTCTGCCTCCACAGCAGCTATGCCAAAAGCCCATCTGAGTCCCTTTGGGTCCTTGTAACGGCCGCTCCAGAGGAAATCTATGCCTGGAATACACGGGGCCTCTGGGCCAGTCACAATAGGATGCTTTTTCCACTCTTTCCCAGTCAGGCTCACCTCGGCTTCCAACAGGGTCAATTGCTGGGATCCCCCTGTCACCCCAGCAATGGAAATAGGTTCCGCCCCCACGTGTCCCAATGGTATCAGGGTACACTGCGCACCAGCATCAACTAAGGCATTGTACTTTTGTGGTTCTGATGTGCCAGGCCATCGGATCCACACCGTCCAGAAAATCCAGTTTTCCCGTGCCTCTCCCTGGCTAGAGGCAGGGCCCCTCTAACCCTGGGTATACATGGTAGAGGTACCTTCCAGGGGATCTGACAGATCATACTCAGCAGCTCGGTCATGGGAGGCTGAGGCTACCTTCGCTTTACTGGAGTTCCCTCGATTAGTGTTTCCCTCCTTGAGTTGATGCCCCCGTGCTGCCAGGACAGAAGTGGGTTTTCCATCCCACCTTCCCATGTCTTCCCCATGGTCACGCAGAAAAAACCACAGGTCAGCCCGTGGGCTGTACCCTCTCTCTGTAGCTGGGGAACGTTGGGCTCTGACTCTGGGGCCTGTGACTCGCACTGGTGCCATATGGGAACTGTTCCTCCTCATCATCTCCCTCATCTCCTCTCTGAGTCCTTGGACCACGGCAGAGACAGGAGCCTGCATGGGGCCATTGATCATACTTTCATAATTCCTAAGCTTGTTGGCCACAGAACCCACAGTCTCTCGGTTGGTATCGGCATTAATTGTTGCAATAAAGGTGGTGTATTGGGATGGCCCTAGATTTGCCAGGCTCCACAACATTTGCCCTGTGCACCTGACTTGCCCGGGGTCATTATCATGCTGTCCATCCTTCCCAAAGGGTACCTCCAATACTGCCACTTCTCTCAGCTGTTGAATCCCTTTCTCAAGAGTCTTCCAGCGCATTCTGTGGTGCTGCTCCTGCATTCTTTCCCTGTGAACAAACCTCTCTCTGACACTCATTAAAAGCTGCTCCCAGAGGGAAAGGGACCCTGGCTCCCTTACAAAAATCTGATTGATACCTGAATCCTGGGTCAAGGGTCCCAAATTCCTTGCCTCACCACCATCCAGCTGGACGCCTGTACCCATAAGATCCCAGACCCAGAGTAGCCAGGTTGTATAAGCCTCATGTCCCCGTCGTACAAAGTCTTTGTGCAGATTACGGAGACTTTCGTACGCCAGGGACTCGGTGATGATCGCAACCTCTGGCTCCCCTGTGGGTTGTGAGGGCCCTCCCCTATCTGGGTGCTCTGCTTTCATCTTAGATCTCCTTGTTTCTACAGGGGCAACTGCTGCTGGCTGTGATTGCCTTTGCAGTTCAGCTGGAACCTGGACAGTTGTAACATCTGTGGGTTCTGCTGCTGCACTATTAGACTCTCCCTCTTTAAGGCGGGGGGAGGGCTTCTCACCAGCTGGGGAAGTGTATTCCTTCAGCACCTGGCCCATCTCACGTATCTCCTTCACCAGACCCCCCATCCAATCTGGGTAGTTCACATCTGGGCTGGGCTGTGGGGCAGGGTCAGGCTCTGGGGCAGCAGCATCCCTAGACTCTGGTGGCGTATTAGGTGCTGGGGTAGGTGTCATGGTAGTTATCCAGGTTAGTCTCCCCTTCTCTCTAAATCCTAAATAGAGCAGGCCTACCAGCAACACCAGACACTGTATGATACCATTAAGATTTAGAGTGGATCTGAACCCTTCAAAAACTGGTGGGGCGGACCCAAATAAATGGCTAAAGTGTTGGGAGAAGATTTTGCCTGGTGTAATTTCTTTACAGCAGGTGCCATTATTAAAGTAACCCCAAAAACATACAGTTAGTGTGTGATAGCTGTGAATCCATTTGCCTGATTTCCAGAGAAACTGTCGTAACGGCGGGAGAGATGCGACACACTATATGCGATGAATAGCAAATCTCGAAGTTTATTGAAACTCTACACATATTTATATTAGTGTTAATGTAGCTTATACATATTGCAAAACCCGAGTTCATTATTAGTTAAAGCACACTTAAATCAAACACACTTACTTCTATTTCTTAACAATTATTTTGCTTCTATGTGTACATTCTTCTAATTTCTCTACTTTGAGATAGCTACATTTTCTAGCAAACAATTTTCTCCCCCGTCTTCCCGTTTTAGAAAAAGTCACTGTAACCTTCGTCAGTAATTAAGCACTAGTTACTCAGTTCCCAGCTTGTTTCTCTTACTTTTATCCATCAGTATCACATCAGAATGTCTTTTCTCAGCTAACTAATTATCTAAAAAGCTCTCTACAAGAAACTAAAAATCCATTAATTCCTCACCTTATTCACCCATAAAACAAAGCAGATAACAGACACAGTAGCCTTGGTTATAGGACCCACGTTTAGATAAGGGCCTATAAATGGGAGAAATACAGCCACGATCACGTGCCACCCAAACCAGGGCAAGTTGGACCACATGGTGTTGCTTAATGAGGTTTCTATAGCCACACACAAAAATTAGATTACTCAAGAACTGTTATTCCCTTTTTGTTTCTGTGCCCTTGAGCCCTACGTTGGGCACCAAAATCTGTCTTGGTTTTGGAAAGACGGGAGTCTGCTAAGGAAGGCAGGACCTCCCCTGAAATGGAGAATATAAACCCTCCCCACCCCTCTGAATTGCTATAAATTTTACATTAAGGGGCTCTCAGGTAAAAATATGGGAGCAGGAAATAACAGTTCTATATTGGGGAAAAGAAAAAAAAAAAGGATAAAATAAACAATGCAGTACACTAGAACAACACTGACAAAGTCAGAAGCGACCTGAAACCCTGTGGGCCAGGGTGCTGGTGGCAGTCCAATTGGAAACGTGGCTGCTGTCCTCCTAAAGTATCAAGTGTGGTGCTGTTGGAGCGAGGGGGATCTGTAGAGATGGATGTATTCTTCTTCTGAAGATCCAGTGGAAGAAGAGGGAGCTGCTGTTTCTCCAGGGAAACCAGTGGAGAAAGCCGTATGGCGTCTCAAAAACTTCTGGATTATATCTGGGTAGCAATGTTCGGCTCCTCCCTCTAGGCAGAGCATCTCACAATGGGATGTTTTAGTCCTTATCAGCCATGCAGTGAAATTCAATAATCTGTTTCAGCAGATGTCCCCTCAAGGGGGAGGTGTGAATGTGGTCACTCAAAAGAGAGAGATAAGGCAAACTGCCCACTTGACAAAGGTAATCTGCCATAGAGATGGCAATGGAAAACAACTTGCATTGCAATCTTCAACAGAGGGGAAACGAGAAGCAGGGAGGAAGGGCCAGATGCCGCTATGAGAATGCCATTCCATCCCATAGGGGACATAGTGAGAGGAGGCTGGGAACAAAATGGTCATTCCTGCTGATCACCCTGACATCTTCATGACAAGAGGCCCAGAAAGGAGTGCACATCTGCCTCCTGGTGTTGTCCTGAATGGCAGCTCATTACCTGGCGTTCATTACCCGCAAGTCTGGCAGCTTCCCGCGGGCATTCCACGCTTCAGGCAAGCAAAGCTGCTTACCTCACTATGTTCTTTGGGCCTCTGAAGGGGACCGTCCACTTAGCTACAGCCTGGCAAGGAAGGGAGTCTCACAACACTCTGGATATTTTAGACTTTTATTCTCACTCGGGCTGAAACAAAGTATCCCCTCACTACTTCTCCATCTTCATCCTTCTGTCCTGCAGGTGGCCTGTTCAGGCTGACAGCTTGGAGCGCCTGCAGGCTCCAGTTCGGCTGCAGCCCAGCTTTTCCTCTCACAGCTTAATTCTTCTTATGACAATTCTTTCACTTCTACTTCAAAGATACCTCAGAGCTTCCTTAAATTAACAACACTCTATTCTAAGCTAAACAATCCTCTATTATCTAAGCTATCTATGTTCCATAGCCCTTAAATGTTGATCCCTATATCTCCTAATTCTTTCAAACTTTCATCTCTTTGAGAAAGAAAAAACAACAGAGCTTTAAATTGAACCTAGCACACACCTAACCAAACCTAACCTAACCTAACCTAACCTAACCTAACCTAACCTAACCTAACCTAACCTAACCTTACCTTACCTTACCTTACCTTACCTTACCTAACATAACCAAACACCTAAACTGAGCAAATACGAAAAAAAATCATATTTCCTTTCTATGGAACAGCTCCTCTTAATACGCGGGGGATGGCTGGAGCTCTGCCCAAAGATGACACATCCCCTTTTCCCTCCTCTCGGCTGGCGGGGCATAAGGGCCTCCTCAGGCGCAGGTGTCTCCTCTCCAGTCTTCCTGCACTTGCTTGGCTGAGGTGATCAGAGCAGCCAGGCTGGAGGCAGGATCGCCGGAGGTCACAAAGGGATGCTGCCCAGAGGAAAAAGAACAAAGAAAGGAACTCTTACTTTCCAGGGTCCCATCCTCACAGGCTCAAGCAGGATTCCCTGGCTACCAGGAAGACACACAAAGAGCACCGAGGGCAGCATGTCCCCCTGTGCCTTCCTGTGCTGGCAGCTGCCTGCGCCACGTGGCCCACACTCCTCCTCATGCCTTCATGCAGGTGTCCTCAGCTGACAGGGCTTTTTTGCCCCTTTGCTTTTCTTACCTGCAGGAGTTCCTGGGCAGACCAGCGCCTGTCCTCGTCTGCCTGCAGGCAGCAGCGGAGGAAGTCGCGCAGGAGAGCCGAGTGGTGCCTGGGGTTCTGCAGTTTTGGGGGCCCGTTCCTTTCTATCAGTTCAAAAACCTACAGCACATGGATGCAAGAGGACACTGCACCTGCTCCTTTGCTAGCCACATCAGCTCTCTCCACACAGAGCCCTCTTGCTAAGCTGCACCTTACCCTGAGACGGGCTTCCCGCTCGTAAGGAGCTTCCCCTTCCACCATTTCCAGCCCCATGATGCCCAGGGACCAGATGTCCACTTTGGGGCCGTAGGCTTCTCCTCTCACCACCTCCGGTGCCATCCAGCTGGGAGTGCCGACGCTGGAGCTGCGCTTGCTGCGCTCAGGGCTGAGCTGAGCACAGAGGCCAAAGTCACCGGAGGCCAAAAACAAAGCCTGTCAAAGCCAGCTCCCACTGGCAAAGCGGCCAAAACCATTGCCCACTCCAAGCCTGACCAGGCCATGCTGAGTCGAGCTGAAAAAGCAGCTGAGCTCTCCTTCCACGTGCCTGGAGCCAGGCAAAGAAGGCATCAGCCACTTCCACAACACCCTCACCATTCACGCACTGGCCAAGCGGCGCTTCTGCCCAAGTGGCAGTCACCGAAATGCAAGCGCACGGCAGGTGCTGGAAATGCTGCAGCCCAGCAGGGATACCCACCCAACTTGACAGATCCATCCATGCCCACAAGGACGTTGTTGCTTTTGATGTCTCTGTGGATGACTTGGCGGGAATGAAGGAAATGCAGTCCTTGCAGGCACTGAGAGAGAAAAAGGAGGGAGGGAAAGTTAACGTACAGGATGGGATTTCATCCCACCAGAAAGGAAAGAGCTCAACGGGATTGACGGCTTTCTCAGGGAATTGTGAGCGAGGGCACAGCATCATGGTGCTGTCACGAAGAAGAGCTTGCTGCTTCAACACTCTTGGAAGTTTTTTTCTCGATTCCAAGCGAAGGCATCCGGGCTCCCAAAAGTTCCGCCGGCCTTGGGTAGGAAGCGCGTCACCTTTGGCTGGGAGGCGGCACGGCAAAGATTTTTGGGGAAGCCTAGTGGCAGCAGAGGAGGAAGCAGCACCTTAGAGCTGTTCCAGAATCCATCGCCATGCGGGCTGCAATGCTATCCTTTGCAGCTGAGGACGGCTCTTTGGCCTTAGCTGGAAATTCTGCCGCCTGCATGCTGCCTTCCCGTGGCAAGGAATGTAGGACAGACAGACAGGCTCCAGGCTAACATTCCCAGGCAAAGCTAAGAAGAGGAAGCAAGTGAACCCAAGCGAGTGAGCCAGCACCAGCGCCAGAGGACAGACAGGATGGAAGAGTGCAAAAACAGAGCCTGAGGAGTGCGGGGACAGTGGCAGGCAGTTCACTTCCCATGCTCGCTCTTCTCCTGTGTGTGGTGACAGCAGCAGCAGCAGCAGCAAAAGAAAGGTGAGAGCAAGAAATCCCGGCTGTCCTTAACCTCCAGCTGGCAAGCAGCATCCTGGGCAGGCTTGGGGAAGCACAAGCGGGATCCCTCACCTCCCGACAGACAGCGCCTATCTGTCCTTCCTCCGGGTACACTGCGCTGAGCACATCAAACAAGGTGCCGCCGTCCATGAACTCCATGGCCAGCCAGAGCTCCGCATCCACCAGGTAGCTGAAAGAAGAAAACCACGGCATGGAGAGACAGCAATGGGCACAGCCTCAGTCAGCTGAGGGCCCGAGCCAGGTTTTAGCAACTGCTCTCCAAGCTACGTGTGCCACATGAGATTCATGATCACCAGCTCCACCTCCTGCCACGCTCTGGAGACCAGCAGAGAAATCACCAGCAGCTCCCTTCTCTGCCCGTGACCAAAGGGCATCGTCTCTTCGGGCTTGCACTAGCTAAAGCTACATTGACAGGAGAATACGCCAACCTGTCTAAGTAGGTAACGATATTGGGACTCCTGTTGTCCCTCATGGCCAGGATTTCATTGGCAGCCAGCTCCTCGGACATGTCCTCCTCAAGTGACATGATCTTGATTGCCACCTGAAATGACATTGGCCACCGTTTACCTTGAGAAGACGCCCCCTGCTCGAGATGACAAGCAGCACGGAGCGAGTGCTGCTGCAATGAGGCAGCGGGCTGGGCCAAAGGGCCTTGTCACTAGACAGCAGAGCTTAGCAGAAGCACCAAAGGCCATCCCAAATGCATTCTGCCCCCTGAGCCTAGAGTGTACTTCAGAGGAACAGCCACTGCTGCAGACATGGAGCTGCCACCCAAACCTCCAGGCAGGGCTCACAGCAGCGGGGAAAGCGCTCCAGAGCTGCAAAATGGCATGGGGCTGTTGGCACTTTACCTGTTGTCCGCTGCTGGTGTCAAGGGCTTTATAAACAGCCCCAAAGCCCCTGGAAAGACAAAAGCAGCAGAAAGAGCCCTTTATCCCTTGGCACTGAAATCAAGCCTAGGCAGCAGATCTCCCCAGGCTGCCTGCACGCCTTCCTTAGAAAACGCCTGGCTGCGGCGTCTCTTCGGCCAACAGCACGTCGGCCCGTGAGCCCTCTGCCGTGCGGGGCAGCCTGTCCAAGGGAACACTAAGGTGCAGCATGAAGACCAAGGGCCGCTGGAAATCTCCAAGGCGCACGCCCAGCCAGGTCATTACCAAACCTAAGGGGAACAGTCCTCCTTGTGCGGGTGTGCATGCATGTGTGTGTCAAAAGAGTGAGAACAATGAGAGTCAGAAGACTGTCCTTGAGAATCTGACATTTCTTGAATGGCAAGGTGCTCTTTCAGGCCAGAAAGATGCAGGGGCAGAGGGCTTCCCAGCTCCTGCTCCTCCTTGCTGCAAGCAAGACAATGCCAGCATCAACTTGTCTTTGATGAGGCCTTCGGATTGCTCTGCCCCAGCAGTCCAGGCAGGCGACAGGAGGTACAGCCAGAGCCTGACCGTGATTGGAGCTTGCCTGACTTCACGCTTGATCTTGCACCAGCCAAAGACCTGGCCCACACTTTTGTAAAAGGAGCCGAGGCCACGCTTACCCTCGTCCCAGTTCTTCAAATGCCGTGTATTTGCTCATTGGCTGGCCCGGACTCACAATGCTCCCTGAAAGACAAAAGCAGCGCAGGGCGCTCACTCGCACACAGAGACGCCGCTCCCCACACCCTCCCAAAGGCAGCCCTGCTGCCGGCAGCTCTGGGCCCTTTGCGGTCCCCTGGCTTCCAGCTGCTGAGACCAGCAAGTGGGAGGGCCATCTTCTCCACCTTTCATCAGGTGGCCTTTCCAAGAAGGCCTTGATTTCTTTCAAGCGCAGCATCCCATGCCATAAGCCAAAATGATGAGACCTTAAGAAGAGGGCCCTAAGAGGTCACCAAGGGCCTTTGCAGCCTCTGCAGTCACAGCCACCATCACTGGCAGGTCCACTGCCAGGGCCACAAAGTGTCTGAGCCAGAGGAGGTGTAAGAACGGGAGCCCGAAAACAGCTGGGGCCAGAGAGCTCCCTGGGGCCTAGTCACTTGCTAGGTGCCAGCCTTCTGCTCAAGCAGAAACAATCTCTGCTTTTGTCTTTGGCACACAAGGCAGCCCAGGCAGAGCCAAGCCAGGCCCAGCCGCCCTCACAGGCAGCAGGAAGTCCCTGAGCGCTGCCGCGCTGCCTCAAAGCACAACAACGGCTTCTGCCGAGAGGCCTAAGCGCCTCTGAGAGCGAGGGGCAACTTCTGGCACAGCCTACACCCAGACACGCACACAACACACTGCTCTGGCAGACAAGAAATGCAGCCGACTTACTCAGTGTCTTCCGGCCCTGCTCCTGCCTCATCTCGGGCTGCTGGGCTGCGCTGCTGCAGGAAGTGCCAGCAGCGGGGGGCGAGCTGGCTGCTGCAGGCCACGCTGGTCCAGCGGCACCAGGTTGAATTGCAGAGCCTGTGTTGAGCTGGGACCAGAAAGGATTGCCCGTCAGAAGGGTGCCTGGCACACGTGCCCCGCCGAGTGCACGGCCAAAGCAAGGCCTTGGGAAGGTGCTGTCAGCCACCGCCAGGCCTCTCCAGCTGGGGCCTTTCCCATGTCCCCTTCTCAAAGGCAACTTTGGCAAAAGCCCAAAGGCTACTTGGATCCAGCCCCTCAGGGCCACCTCCATGCTCCATGGTTTCAGCTTTTCTGCAAGACACTGGCAACAAGGGATCCATGGGGCTGCCAAGATCCAGAAAGACATCAGAGCAGTTCCCCAGAGCCTTGTTGCTTTCCTCCTCCTGTCTTTCCCTGGGCAATGAAATCAGCCCGCAACTGGCATGCAGTGGTCTGCTCAGAGGCCCGCAGCATGGCCCTTCTCTGATCCTTTTCACGCATTGCCCCTGTCCATGGCAGCCTTTAGGGAGCGGCCCTTCGGAGACGCCTTCCTGCCCTGCCCAGACCCACGCGCCCTTCACAATGTAGGGCTGCCAAGGATTCTCCTCTCCAAAGGCTGCTCTGACCGGCATGAAGTGAAGCACAGCCTGAAGCTAATTAGTCCATGGAGAGGGCAGGTCCCTTCCAGGGGCCAGTGTCTGCCAGGTCCCTTGCAAGGCCGGCAACTGCGTCTTTGGGCCGCTCCGTCCGCTGACCACAGGCAGCCTGCACTGACAATGGGCACACGGGGCTGACTGCTACACTGAGAATCATTGAATGCTGCCTCCTGTCTGATGCCGAGAGACATTCTCGGGCCCTCTCAGCATCCCAGCTTAAATGCCAAACTTCAGACCCCATTGGCCAGGGCTCCCTGGCTTGCCTGAAGCAGCACTAGGTCCCGGCAGGCACACAGCCGCCAGCATCTTCAGCCACGAGCAACAAGGGCTGCTCCAAAACTGGAAGCCTGGCCCTGCACCAAAGGCAGGGCCAAGCTCACTGCCACTTACCGGCTCTGCAAGCTCAGGCTGTGCAGGGAGAGCAGCTGGAGGCTTGATGCTCTTTTGCTCCTCTTCAGCCTCTTCCTCAATGCCAGAGGCAGCCAGAGGAGCTGCTGACCCTGCTGTTGAGGCCTGCAGACAGACAGAAGTGAGAGAGATGGGCAAAAGGCAATCCCTCAGGAGCTGCTTTCTGTTGAGCTGGGAAAGGACCCAGAAGAAGGGGAAATGGTAGACTTTGATACAAGTGGGACTCTGAGTCATGAAAAGCCCAGGAAGTTGGCTGAATGAGGTGCTACTCCCATCTTGCTGTGCATTTGAGCTTCCCTGCTGCCTAGAAGCAGCAAGATGCCTTGCAGCTGTCCCATTTGCCTTTCATCTCTTGAAAGGCTCTTCCCTGCAAAATCAGCAAACAGCCAGTGCTCCCTTTGCTACTGCTGATGCCACGGGGCACTTGGCCTTTCTTTCAGCCTCCCACGCTGGCACTCCACACTGGACTGCAAGAGGCCAAGCTGGCAGAATTGCCGCCCCATTGTCACACGCCAGCAACGTCCCAGCTTCCTTTGCCACTCACCAAAGGCCAGGCTTGCCTCCATCCGCGTGTCAGGTGACCTGCAGCGAGCAAGGGAAAAGGAACCAGAGGCCCTTAGAAAAGTGCCTGTGCTGGCCACTCCCGCAGCACAAGGCAGTCCCAACACAGAGCATTTCCCTTTCCCAACAGGCCTCCAGGAGCAACAGCTCTTTCCCACAGCAGCCAAGAGAACAACAAGGACGCTAGAGTAGGCTCTGTCTACATTTGGGCCTCTTTTGCCAAGAGAGAAATAGAAAGACGCTGCTGGAAATGCCCCTTGCTCTTCAACACTCTGAGCTTCCCTTGTGCCCAACAGCTCAAGCAGCATTTTCCTCTTCTCTTTCCTGCATTTTAGATGTAGATTCTTTTAAATGGCATGCCCTAATTCCCATGCCTTGGCTGAAGATGGTAGCCCAGCAGAGCTTCCCCAAAGGGCCCCTTCCCTGTGGCAGCTCCCTGCTGAAGCAGCCCAGGAACAGCTGCTGGGCTCAGCAGCAAACCCTCCCTGCACTGGACTTTGTGCTGCATCGCCAAGGCAATCGCAGTCTTGGCACACCATCAAAGGGTCAAGTCACAGAGCCAAGGCCTCTAAGGGGCAGAATTGGGAGCAAAAGGCGCTTTCCTTCGCTCCTGGAGAGAGCCACTGAGTTGCTAGCAGTACTTCTGAGCATCTCCCCTCCGAGTCTGCAATTAGCAGCTTTTCTTGCTTGAAGCAGCAAGCGGAGGAAATGACAGACTCCAGTGCCGTGCACTCTCTCGGGGAGGGAAGGCAACCGCTGCAGGTTGCAGGGCAAATACTCTGCACCCGCCCCCCAGTACACAGATGCCCCCTTTTTAGCTGATGCTGCTGGCAGGACATTGACCAAAGCGGTGGCATCTTCATGGCCATTTTGTTCCCAAATAAACTCGGTCACTGCTGTGGCAGAAAGAGCAGAGTCAAGCAAAAGCCGGGTGATGCCAGCCCCAGGAGAAACCTTTACTTACGAGTCAGCTGGGTCAGGTAGTAGCCAGAATAGACAACAGAAAAGACCGTGCAAACCGCGGCACAGACCTGCCCGATCATTTTGGCAGCGCTGTGCGGGTTTGCACACTGGATGCCAGCCAAGGCAAAGCCCAGACTCCTCTCGGGGTGCAGGCCGTCTGCTGAGAACTCCTTGAGCACAAGGATCCTCCTGCAGGGAGCCAGCAGAAGAGCCGCTCTGGACAAGCAGGCCTTGCGTGCCCCGGGGCAACGCTGTGCTGACAGCACTGTGACGTGGCACCGCTCCCCTGACCTCACAATAGCAGCTGTTCTATGGCTTCCTTGTGCCCAGCAAGGCAACCTTCTGTACAGCTGATGCGAAAGAAAAGCCTGGGAAGTTCTCCTCACTCATCAAGCAGCAGAAAATGTCCTCCCAGTCCATAAGGCAGTGCTCAAGGCATCCCAGGGGAACTCAGAAAATGGGCCAACCCAAGCGGCATCCAAGGAATCCAAGCAAACGCGCCTTTTGGTCCCAAAAGCTTTGACTGAAAGCAAAAGTCTGCTTCTTCTAGGTGGCATGCTAGCTGGTTCTGAAAAGTCTCACTTCTTCAATGTCATTTAGGGGGGAAAAGAAGCAAAGATAATAAATTTCCAGGAGTTTTTTTGGCTGCAGTCACTTCTTGAGTACATGGGTGCGTGCTGACCTTTTCTCTGACTCGCTTTGGAGGCTGTCCTCCCTTTGTGTCAGGGAGACGCTGGCTTAGGTCTTGACGCAAATCTCCTCTTCTCCTGTTTGCTATTTCTCTGGCAACTGAAAGTCTCAGAACATCCCAAAGAGACGTGCACTGATTCTTGGGCTGCCACACTTTTGTTGTGTCGGAGCTCTGGCAGTGGCCTGCAGCCCACTGCTCTGCAATGGCCCCTTTGGAACAGTCCAAAGCAGTAGTGGGACAGATGTTTGCCCAAGCTCCATGCTCCCTGTAAGATTCCCTGCAGAAATTTGGATAGCCACATTCCAGTACAAATGCAATGCAGTCATTCCCTTCTCTGTCAAAATCTTGAGGCAGATCCAGGAGGCATCTTGAAAGCGGAACAAAATCCTGGGTGGGAGGGGGAATAAAGTGCACGCAACTCCTCTGCAAATCAACTCTGTTCACCCGTGGAATCATGAGCCTTGGCTTAGCTTTCTTTTGTGGTGACTCAGCACAGACATGTCGTCTGATGTTCGATAGGACCGTGTCTTTGAGAAGCTTTAGAATGGGCTCCTCAGAATTTGGGTTTATAGGATTGGATTGCAGTTCCGCCATGTGGAAGATCTGAAGAGCACGTGAGTAGGAAATAGGTTTGCCTTAGCATCCCAGGACATGTCAGCTATTTTTTATTTTGAGGAGATTTTTCACAAGTAGTGGTGACTTGAAGACATCCCAGGATTTGATTGCCCATTTGAGTCACATTATTGCAGGTTGACTTTTTAACCCAACACTTTCAAAACCAGGGATTACCCAAATGGATTTTCTCAAACTTCTAAAATTTACCTTTGCTTTGTGAGCAAAGTTTCCTTACAGCTTTTTGATCAACTCACAGATCTTCTCATTTCCCCTACTTTGGCCTTAAGCACTAAAGCACCTCTTTTGGAAATGCAGGTAAAATGCAACCGTTTCTGATACTTTGTGTAACTTTTCTTGCATGAGATGGAAATAGTCAGTTGTGCTCTGCTTTATAGCATATTTCATAATTGTAGGACTGAAAACAGACCACAGGAATTTCTCCCATCATTAGAAAGTATGTAGAATAACATTATAAAGATGCCCTGGCAATATTCATTTTATGCTTTATATGTATCTTTATTAAATTTATACTTCAGAGTAAATGTTACCTTGCAGGATTTCAGCTCAAATCTAGGAACTGATTTCCAGCAGTCTAATTTTCCTGTAAGACTGGACAGGGAAACGAATCATTTAGTTTCTAAATTTTCAAATACTAAATTTCACTAAATTTTCAAATACATTCAGGTTTCAGTATGTCCAGCTCTCTCAGTTGCTGAGGGTTAGACATTTATACATTTACTCAGACTCCTGGTGCGGAAAGCAGCCTGACTCATTTCATCTCCTCATGCCCTGGCTGATCTCCCCTCTTTCCCCTCCCACCCATTGGCTTTTGTCTCCCACCAGCCCCCCTGTGAAGAGCCTGGCTCTGTGTTCTCCATCCCCTCCTCGCTGGCACTGCCAGGCTGGGATGAGGAGCCCCTCAGCCTTCCCTGCTCTGGGCTGGACAAGCCCAGCTCCCTCAGCCTCTGCTCACAGCCCAAGGGCTCCAGCCCCACCTTGGAGGCCCTTCCCAGGCCCTGCTCCAGCTGCCAGACATCTTTCCTGCCCTGGGCAACCCAACCCAGGCCACAGTGACCTGGATAATCCCCGTCCTTGATGTCCTGGGCACACAGCCCTGGCCCCTTGTCCCCTGTCAGGCTCTGGGGTGGATCCTGTGGAACATCCTTTGGTGGAGGCTGTGGCTCCAGGTGGGCCGGGGGGATCCCGGGGGACAGGGACCCTGCTGGGCATGGACAGCATTGGACTTGTTGGGAGAAACGGTGAGGGGGAGCTGGGGCAGAGTGAGCAACCCAGTGACCTGACACAGCCCTGCTGGGATGTCACACAGCCCCTCTGGGATGTCACAGCCTCCTCTGTGATGTCACAGCCCATTCTCTGATGTCACACAGCCCCTCTGGGATGTCACAGACCATTCTCTGATGTCACAGCCCATTCTCTGATGTCACACAGCCCCTCTGGGATGTCACAGACCATTCTCTGATGTCACAGCCCATTCTCTAATGTCACACAGCCCCTCTGGGATGTCACAGACCATTCTCTGATGTCACACAGCTGCTCTCTGATGTCACAGCCAACTCTGTGATGTCATAGTCTACCCTGTGATGTCAGACCTCTGCCCTGTGATGTCACAGCTGGCTCTGTGATGTCACAGATGCAGTCTATGATGCCACAGCTGCTCGATGACCTCACATGATCCACTCTGTGATGTCACAGCCTACTCTGTGACCTCATGTTACCAGAGGATAAATTGTCTCCACCAGCTGAGCTGACCCCTGGAGCTTGTTCTCCACAACCCCAGGCCTGTGGAGAGCACACAATGCCCATTGTGTGAGAAGGGGAACTGGAAGTTCAGCAGCCTCAGTGTCCTGCCAGCTCAGCCAGGCCCACGGGAACATTGGGCTCCACGAGCACCAGGGACCAGCAGAGAGACCCCCAGGACAGAAGAACACATGGGTTAAGAGGAGGGGAAATATGTTAATGATGTTGGGGAAATGATTACCACATGTGTAAAAAAGAATAGAAAATCAGCAAATTTGGAGATGACAGCAAGCTGGGTGTGAGTGTGGATCTGCTGGAGGGTAGGAGGGCTCTGCACAGGGCCCTGGACAGGCTGGATCCAGGCCCCAAATCCAACAAGGTGAGGTTGAACAAGTCCAAGTGCCGGGTCCTGCACTTTGGCCACAACAACCCCTGCAGCTCTACAGGCTGGGGACAGAGGGGCTGGAGAGCAGCCAGGCAGAAAGGGACCTGCAGGGACAGATGGACAGCAGGCTGGACATGAGCCAGCCGTGTGCCCAGGTGCCCAAGAAGGCCAATGGCTCCTGGCCTGGCTCAGGAATGGTGTGGGCAGCAGGAGCAGGGCAGGGATTGTTCCCCTGTGCTCAGCACTGCTTGGGCAGCACCTCGAGTGCTGTTTGCAGTTCTGGGCCCCCAATTTAGGAAGGACATGGAGGGGCTGGAGCGTGTCCAGAGAAGGGCAACAAGGCTGGGGAGGGGTCTGGAACACAAGAGCTTTGAGGAGCAGCTGAGGGAGCTGGGGTTGTTTATCCTGGGGAAGAGGAGGCCCAGGGGAGACAAGGCAGTGTAAGGGCACAGCTTGGACTTGATGATCTCCATGGCCTGTTCCAGCCTTGCTGATTCTGGGATTCTCTGAAAGAACCCTTGGAGCAGTTGCAGGATGAGCCCTGGGCCTCCTCTTGAGGAGCTCCAGCAGCCCAGGTCCCTCAGCTTCTCCTGGCAGCCCCAGAGCCCATCCTGTCAGTCGTGCAGAGCCTCTGCAGCTCCTCCTCACTGCCCAGAACAGGGAGCCCCAGAGGCAGACACAGCAGCCCAGATGTGCCCCCCTGGCCTGGGCTGCCTCTGGCAAGGGAGCAGCAGCAGGCACTGCAGGAGCCTGCAGACAATTCCTGCAGCACTTGTAGGATGATCCTGCTGCCCAAGGGACGTTCCCATGGGGCCAAGTCAGGAATTGCAATGGGCAGTGGGGCCAGAGAGGAAAGGGCAACCAGGGATGGGCTGTTTGCAGGGCAGGGAACGGGGGTGGGCAATGGGAAGACATTTGTATCAGGAAGAGGAAAGAAAGCAAAGGTGAAGCCAAGGAAATGCTCAGGGCAGTTTGGGGGTGGCTGCCAGGCAGCCCTGGCTCTGAGCAACAGCGTCTGCAATGGCACAGGAAACTCGCAGCTGATGGGAACAAACTTTCTGGCTGAGTGCAGAGGCCAGGACAAAGCTGAGTGGTTTCCCTGGTATCCCCCAGCCCTTGCTGGCCCTAGGGCTGATGGCATTTGTGCTCCCTCAGGTTCATGTCCCCACAGCAACAGCATGGGGGTGCTCCCCCTGCTGTGGGCAATGCAAACAGGGGCTGCTGAGCCAGTGCTGCCGTGTCTGTGCCTGCAAGGATGGGGCACCTGTGTGAGCTGGGGGAGAGGCCAGGGCTGCAGAGGGGGGATGTTGTTGGCAGCTGCATGAGGACGCTCTGGGACGCTGCCTTGGGCTGTGCAGTGCCCTGGGGATGGATCAGCCCCGGGTCTGCTGCTCCTTCCCGTCTGCCCCAGGGCCCTTGCAGAGCCCCAGCCGTGCTGTTTGCCCCCAGCCTGCCCACGGCCAGCCTGGGGCTGCTCACGGGGGTTTCTGTGCTGAGCATTGGCCTGGCCGTGTTCTTGAGAGAGCCTGGGCCAGGAGCCTGGAGCCCCCAGGGCCTGGCCTGAGGCGTCAGCGCTGCCCCAGCAGTGCCCATGGCCTGTCCCTGCTGCAGCCCCGGCACTGCCACCCCCAGGGCTGTGCCCGGCCCCGAGAGCACTCAGGCCCTGCAGCAACACCAGGGCCACCAGGGCAGCGGGGCAGGGCCACGGCAGCAGCACTGGCAACACCAAGTGCTGCTGCTGCTGCTGCTGGGCACAGCTGCTGGGCCAGCCCTGATCTGCCCCCGCTCTGCACACAGACATTGCTGCTGCAGCTCCAGAGAAGGGAACAAAAGGGCATCTCTGCAGAAAATTCTGCTGGGAGATCCTTCAGTTCCTTTAAAGGCACCAAGAGCTTATTCACACAGTCTGTGGCCACAGGGAAGATGGAGAGAAACAAAATGAGAAACGGCACAAACAATGACATTTCTTGTGGACAATATGAAAAAACTAAAACAAAGAACAGCCAAACTGAAACCAACAAGAAGTATTAAAGATGACTTTTATTACAAGTGATTTTCAGAAATTGGCAAGCAGATGAATGTTCCTGAAAGCATCCAGTCATCAGTCTCCACACTGCAGCCTTGAGCTCCTGGTTCCTCAGGCTGTAGATGAGGGGGTTCAGGGCTGGAGGCACCACTGAGTACAGAACTGATCTGACAGGGCCAGATCCAGGGATGGGGAGGACATGGAGGGGGGCTTCAACTGAGCAAATATGCCAGTGCTGACAAACAGGGAGAGCACGGCCAGGTGAGGGAGGCAGGTGGAAAAGGCTTTGTGCTGTCCCTGCTCAGAGGGGCTCCTCAGCACAGCCCTGAAGATCTGCACATAGGAGAAAACAATGAACACAAAACAACCAAATACCAAAGAGGCACTAACTGTGATGAGTCCAACTTCCCTGAGAGTGTTGGAGTGTGAGCAGGAGAGCCTGAGGATCTGGGGCACCTCACAGAAGAACTGGCCCAGGGCATTGCCATGGCACAGGGGCAGGGAAAATGTATTGGCTGTGTGCATGAGAGCATGGAGAAAGGCACTGGCCCAGGCAGATGCTGCCATGTGGGCACAAGCTCTGCTGCCCAGGAGGGTCCCGTAGTGCAGGGGTTTGCAGATGGACACGTAGCGGTCGTAGCACATGATGGTCAGCAGTGAATACCCTGCTGTGATAAAGAACAGAAAGAAAAAGAGCTGAGCAGCACAAGCTGAGTAGGAGATGGTGCTGGTGTCCCGGAGGGAATTGTGCATGGCTTTGGGGACAGTGGTGCAGATGGAGCCCAGGTCGCCGAGGGCCAGGCTGAGCAGGAAGAAGAACATGGGCGTGTGCAGGTGGTGGCCGCAGGCTACGGCGCTGATGATGAGGCCGTTGGCCAGGAGGGCAGCCAGGGAGATGCCCAGCAAGAGGCAGAAGTGCAGGAGCTGCAGCTGCCGCGTGTCTGCCAATGCCAGCAGGAGGAAGTGCCTGATGGAGCTGCTGTTGGACATTTGCTGGGGCTGGCCATGGGGACCTGTTCATGGAGAAAGGACAGTGAAGAGTTAGAGGAGATCCCTGTAACCAAAATCAAAGCCATTTCCTATACACTCTCCCCAAAACACACACAGAGACATCCTTTTGTGTTCAAGAGTTCTGGGGTTTTTCTTATAAGCTTCCCCACACCTCTTCTGGTGTTTTTGGATATCAGAAGCCCTCAGCATTTCTGCTGCACTCAGGGAGAACAGAGCAAGTTCTGTGAGGCAGAGTGATGAGTGGAGACTGAGGAGAGATGGTCTGTCATTGTGACCTGTTCAGAGTTTCTCTGGGCTTTAACCTGTCTCCGGTGGAGGGTGATCACCTTCCCATGCTTCCCCTAAAATGTCACCAGGTACTGCTGAGAGCAGATGGATCCACCCCAGCCCAGCTGCACATTTGTAGCCAAGGACTCACATTGCTCATTTCACCAACCCAGCAGCATTTTCAGAGTCAGAACACCTCTGCCTTTCCCCATCAATCTCATGACTCAGAGATGCTCTAGGACAGGTTTGCACCCTGGACTGAAGCTCCCAGCTTGGACTGAAATCTCAGGGAGACTCCCAAGTGTCCTTCTGATGGCATTGGATTGTGGGAGATGCAGCTCCTTCCCTGGCTGCACTGACAGCATTGCCCAGAGCCGGGCCCTGGGGACAGCGTCACCCTGAGCCAGCTGTGCCCCCTCCAGAGCCCCCAGGGCCGGGCAGCTGCTCCCAGCCCTGTGCTCTGCAGAGGGACCTGGGCCCGGGGCTGCAGAGCTGCCCCACGGCTCTGCTGCAGCTCTGCCTGCACAGGAGGGGCTGCACACCTTGGAGCCCCGGCCCTGAGGGCAGAGGCTTGGCTGGGGCACAGGAGGGAGGGGGCTTGTTCAGAGGGAGGGGCTGCACTGCAGGGGATCCTGTGCACATCTCTAATCTTAGCCTGCCACAGCATTGCTGGGTTTTGTTTTCTCTCCTTCCCTGATCTTGTCTCTGTTTCCTGGAGACTTTCCTCCTGCAGGTGTTTCCCTGTGCCCGATCTCTCCACACCAGCACTCACAGACCCCAAATCTCTGTGCACTCCCTGTGCCCCTACAGCCTGTTTGCAGGGCATGGGCTGGGGCAGGTTCTGTTTGCAGCTTGGAGAAAGGACAGCTCAGACTGAATCTCATGGGTCCAGCAAAGGTGATGCTGGTCCAGCCATGGGCAGAGGAGTGGCTGAAAGCACATTAGGGATCTCCTGTGAACCTATTGATCACTAAAAGTAACAGTTCAGATGTCTCAGGCACTTGTCAAAATCCATAATCATCCTTTAATAGTTATCCCTCCTCCCTGCCATTCTCCAATAGTAGGAAACTGAATACAAAGTCTTAGGAAATTTCCTCATTTTTATCAAAATCCTTGTCTTGGAAATATTCTGTGACTGATCAGAACCCTTCAGTACATCAGAGCTTCATGAGCATTTCACCTCCCCTGCACCAGAAACACTCAGAGTTGTACTCACAGAGTCTGCAGGCATTGGGATGTTGCAGCTTTAGGAGATCACTGCAGGAGCTGCAGCTGCATTGTCCTGCAGCCAGAGGTTGCTGTGCCAAGGGCTGGCAGTGATTGTGCCCCAGGCACTTCTCAGCCCCTTCCCAGCCCTGAGTGCTTGAAGCTCTCTGTGCCTCTGTGCTGTGCCCGGGCTGGCTGCAGGCAGTGCCCCAGCCCTGCTGGGCTGTGCACAGGAGCTGCTCCTGCCCAGAGCTGTCTCTCTGCAGCTCTGCTGCCCTTGCCAGGAGCTGCCTCTGGGCCAGGAGCCCGGCCCAGCTCAGCAGCACAGACACAGCACCAGGACTTGAATGAGCCCCTGGGGCTTTGTGTGAGACCCTGAACATCAGTCCCTGAGGGGGAGCTGAAGAAACCTCTCCAGAACTCCAAGTCAGAATCCAAAGTTTCTTTGATTTTTAATGGGTCCCACTGAGGGACAGGACTGAGAAAGTGTCCCCAGGCCCCAGGCAGAGCAGAGAACTGGAGGCAGTGATGACAGGTGGGGACAAAGAGAAGCCAAGTCTGGGTGGCCTGGGGCACAGCAGGGTCTGTGCCACCAAGGGCTGTGAGGAGACACCTTGTCCTGAGGCCCTGGGGCCTCCTGGCACAGCCCCAGCCAGGCTGGGCACTGCCAGCCCCTTGTCCTGCCCTCAGCATCCCCCCCTAGCCCACATCCCAGTGGCCTCAAGGATCTGCTGGAAGGAGTCCCAGGGGAGCCTTGCTCAGGAATGGCCCTGGGGGCTCCTGAATGCTCCCTGCAGGGACTGCAGGTTTTTCAAAGGACTTTGGGTTTTGCTTTTGCCTTGGAGTCTCTGAGAGGTCTGTGCAATCATGGCCCCAATTATCTGCTTTAAGGAGTCCCTTGAGGGCTTTGTACTGACACTCAGTGGGGCTCATTAATACTTTGAGATACTCAAGATTTTTAAGGTACTTTGTGTGGAGGCTGGAGAACTGGCCAAGGAAAAGCCTGCTCTACTCCCCTGGAGGACCAACCCCTAAGCCATAACCTCTGGTTAGGGAGAGCAAAAGTTCACCCCCAAAATCCTTTGTTGCTTTATGTTGATCCCTTGCAACCCATTGGTCCTTCCCCTTTGCTCTGCCCTGTGCCCTGATCCCATTCACTCTAGTGTTCTGTCCTGCCCTTCGAGACCCCAATATAAACCCCTGCTTTCCCTGCCTGAGTGGCTTTTTGTCCCTGGACCCTTTTGAGGATGAAGCTCAGGAAAGGTTCTCCTTGGAACCCCACACCAAGACCCCGTCTCTCCTCCTGCGTCGCTGGGATCACAGAAGAGCTGAAATCCCTCGGCATGAGCACAGACATTGCCTGTGCCCCGAGGTGTCTTCTTCAAGAAGTTTCTTCGGGAAGGTTGCAGCGCTCTGAGCACCACCTGCCACAACCTGTGGCGCCCAGCGTGCGGCCTCTGCAAAGAGATCCCTGAAGAAGTGTCTCCTGCAGCCTCCCACTGCAGGACAAAAGTCGCTGTTGGCGCAGCCGCTTTCCCCAGGAGAAGCCCTCACGTTTTAGTGGGGGCTGTCCAAAGGGCGACCGGGACCCTCCGAAGACTGAAGAGGCCAAAGAGCTCCCGGAGTAGCGGAGGCCAATTGAGGGGCTGAGCACCTGCCCAGCAGATTTTCATTGACCCGATGGGCAATGGCCCAAAGAGCAACTGTAAGTTATATATATATATATATATATATATATATATATATATGAGGGTCTTCTGTTTTTTCATTTTCCTTTTTCTGCTGGGTGTGGGAACAAAGTCTGAGGATGGGCAACAACCTTAATCACCCTAAGCTGAGTCCTCCTCAAAGACACGTCTATTCCAAGGTTGTGGGTGCCCTTGTTGATTGGAGAATTTGTTTTTCTAAGGGAAATTGGAAAGCTTTTGTTCATTTTCTTTCCAAATACTTTGTGAATGTTATGAGGGAATCGGTTTTATTTCTTGAGTTTTGGATGTGGTTGGGATCAAGTTATTTGTTTTAAAAATGGAGGGCAATTTTAAAGTGGGGAAGTTTTATCCTCTTTTCCATTTATCCTTATTTTCATTCTATTTATGATTCAGTTAAACAATCGGGGGAAAATTCAGGTAAACTTTTTGGTCCCCAGTTCAAAACCACTTCCCCTTCTTCCTGTCCCCATGTACCCAAAACCCTTCCTCACCTGAGGGGCAATGGGCTGGCAGTCGTTGTCACTTGGCCCAGGGTTGCTATTGATCCCCTGACACCTCCCGATCCCCTCTCTCCCTTTGCCTGGAGAGCAAAGCGTCTGCTGCCCTGGACCTTCCCCTCATCCTCCCTCCTGTGCCCCTTTACCCACTTCCCCCTCCTGTTGATTCCCCACAAAACAGTGCCAGCAACGTATCCAGCCCCACCATTTTGTTGACTCCATTTCCAAGATTTCCTGCCCTTACACCCCAAAGTGGCCACCTCCCCACCTCTCCTCCTCTCTTTTCTGTGCCCTCCATTGCACTCGTCTCCCCACTTCCCCCCATGTTGATGGGTGTAACCTCACTGGGACCCCCCATTGGTCAGGAATCCCCTCCCCATCATGGACCCCATTGCAGTTGTGTATAAACAGGGGAGAAGGACAACATCACCCAGCTCCTGGGACCTCATCCCCTGCAGGGACACCTCCTCAGCAGAATGTCCCCAGGTTGTCCAGAGCCGTGCCCCTGCCCCAGGTGGGGATGGCGAGCTGGGGGGTGCCCTGCTGCTGCACAGACCTGCAGGGACAGCCCCTGCCAGTGCCCGTCACCAGCGGAGCACACTGCCCCTGGAGCAGGCAGGTTGGAGCTGGGAGACATCCTGCCCCGTTTGGGATTTCAGGAGGCAGCACCCACTCGGGGTCACAGGCCCATGGACATCAACACTGGTGAAGGAAAGATCTAATGTTAAAAACATCATCCAGGCAATGCTCTTTTGACAAGTTCTGCCCTGAGTTTTCCTTAAGAAGATCTGAAACGTTCAATGTCACCAGCAAAAGCTCCTGCAATGGCTGCAGGCCAGCAGAGCAGGGCTGTCAGCTGTGAAACAAGTGCTGCCACAAGCAGCAGCTCCCCCAGGGCAGCAAATCAAGTGCTGGGAAGGAGCTGATCTAAAGTCCAAACCTCCTTAGCTCCTTCTGAAAGAGCAGGAACAGTTCCTCATTCCAATCAGGTGGAATGCTGGGCACCACAGCTCCAGGTGAGGACTGGACACAAGTTTGCTCCCACTGAGTGCTGTGATGGGTTCTGCAGGAGCTCTGGGCTCCTGTGCTTGCCAGGCACAATGAGCAGAGAAGGAGCCAAGTGCACTGATGTGGGAAATGGGTTTGTAGAAAGTTTTTAGGGCCTAATAGAAGGCCCACACAGTATGAATCTGTTTATAAACCTTGAGACAAGAAATGCTAACTTAAAAATGCCATGGACTAGGACAGATATTGTTGAGAGAGGAATGGAGCTGGAAAAAAGTTTCAAAAGATGGCCTTGCAAATAAGACTTTGGAAAAATAGAGCTATGAAAGATGCATTGTAGAGGGATCCACAAGGGGTAGTTTTAAATAATTGGCTTTAAGGCATCTACAACATGGCATGGCAAAAGGCTGATAGACCAAGAAACACTTATAATGTACTGTAATTAGGAAATAGTCAGCTTCTGATTGAATTATAACATCTGTATTGTCTCACCCTTCTCATGAGACTGAAAATGGAATACAAGTTTTTAAAACACCTCTCAGTGTCCCCATCTCTAGGTCAAGAAAAGAGTATTATCCAACACACTGACACACCTTTGCCTCGAGCACAACCCAGCCTGGACCAAACACACTGAAAGGTTTCCCCTTTGGGCCATGACTCGAAACGTCAGGTCTGCTGTTTGACAACTCAGGTTGGTTTGGTGTCAAGGAGTTTCCCTCAGAAATACTGGGTTTGTCTTCCTCTGTGCCTTCCCCTCAGCAGCCTTGGGGATGCTCCTGTGTGAAGCCATCTGTCTCACACAGTTTGAGACAACTTAAAACAGGATATTGTGCAATAAGTCATCTCCTCTAAAGTGTTCCCGCAATCCCTTTCCAGCAATAGGAAATTGGTACTAATAGATGAAAGTGGGAAAACCCCAGCAGTTTATTAACAAACAGAATCCCCCCATGACACGCGTTCCAAGAAGGCGCCGGGTTCTCTCTCGGGAAGAACAGGAGCTGTCCCGGAGCAGTTCCAGCAGCTGATGGAAGCTCGGTGGCTCGTGCGGCGTCACTTTCTCCCATGGCAGAGCTCCATGGAACGGTCAGGGCAGGGGAAGCAGCTGGGCTGGAGCCCCTCGCTGTCTTTTCTCCCCGGCGTGGCTCAGCTCACAGACTCTCGGGCTGGGAGCGGGGCCGCTCCGCTTCTGCCGGCACCATGTCCCTGGGCTTGGACAAACAGTTTTCTGCCAGGAGAGCCCTGCACACTGCTCCACAGATCTCCCAGAAAGGCCCAAACCAACTCCAAACACTCTGTCTGCAGCAGCTTTTCACAAAGGGCTGCAGAAATCCAGGACAGCTGCAAGTGAGTGTCACAAGGCTCTTGTCTTGTTCCTGACAGCAGAATTCTTGATGATCTGATGCAATTTTATTCAAATGTAACAAGAGAGCTGAGATATTTTGTTAAAATATTTCATGAGGAGTAACAAGCCTTGGGAGCATGAGGTACAGGACTGACATGTGAAAGCATGAGCATATCCTCCAAAGTTGCCAGTTTAATTGTCCATTTTATTACTCTTGTATTTACTCCACACTAATAAGGAAAACCAAGCTTTTCTTGGAGGCAAAACAGGCATGGGATACACTACAGTCCCTCGCAGGCTCACCAGGGCTGGCAGTGACAAAGCAGGCAGTCTGCTTCATTGTGAACCACTACAGAGCCACATCCCAATCTGGTTTAAGTAGCGTGGTATTATTAAGAGCACCTTTTCTGCATGAGATACAAAAAGGAGATCCCAAATGATCTTCATGCAAGCATGCAGTCAAGAACTGGTCCTGCTATGCTAATGAAGCATTTGCTTTGGCAATTACACTCTTCCCATTCATCTTTGGATGCAGACACTTCAGGTTCTCCCCTACACCCCTGCAAGGCTGGCAGTCGCTGGTTCCCATTTCCTGTTCTTCCCTAGAGATGGTGCAGTGGCTGCTTTGAGACAAAAAGCCCTGAGATCTGGACAGCTCGAAGGAGCATGAAATGCTAATTAAGTGCTCATATTGGTAATACCCAGGTCTGCACTGCCCAGTGCTCTGAAGCAGCAGCAGCAGCAGGACCATGCATCATTCCTGCTGGTGGATGTTCATGTTTCTGGTGTGCAAGAGCAATGGCTTTGAGGAGGGACAAAAATGCCCCTCTTCAAACAGTTGGTGTGCAAGGAGATGTGAAGTTTCACAGCCTTTTCGAGGATATTTCAGAAAGATCTAAGAGAATATTGGGGCATGGAGTAGGTCCCTAATTCTGTCTCCAGAGAAATCCCCAAAGGGCACATTCACACTGCTGCTGATGGCAACCCCGTAAGCTCATGGACCAGCTTTCCCTGCAACGTGCCACCCTGCCTGGGCTTTACTAGGCCAGGACTAGACCCAGAGCAAAGCAAACACATGCAGCCAGGGGACATTGTGTGACATCAGAAGCTGGCAACCATGAGGACTTTGCTGTCAAAAGGTTACAGTTTGCACTGGGCCCAGAAGTGTTCTTCCCTAAGGCAAAGCACATTGAAATGTGAAGTTTAAAAGCTTCAAATGATTATGAAAGGAAACTGCAGAATAATTTCTGGGAGGGCAGCATTGTCAATGACCATGCAGCCCACCAAGAGCTGGAGCTGAATCCAGAATTGCTTCTTCCAGCTGTGCAGGAATTCATTACACTGCAAGCACTGGTCCATGGGAACAAATGATCCCCAGGCTCTGGGCTGAATGGCACCCAGGCTGCAGTACAGATTGGAGGAACCCTTGTCACTTGTTATTGGCCTCCCAGTGCACTCATCCTTCTGCAAACAAGGTGCAAACCACACAGCTGGACTGCTCTCCTGGGTAAATATACATACAGGTGACTCTGCCAAAGCCATGCATCATTTCCCAGGGAAAGACATGACCTCTTCTTACCTATGGAATTGTGATTGAAGACACCTGTGAGCCAGATCTGTGGGAGATTGCAAAGGAGCAAAGCTTTGGCATTTGGGCACACTTCTCTTGGTTTCTTTGCTCAGGCCTTTGGTGAGCCCAGAACACACCTAGGTAGAAAACCTTAGACTAGACAGGATCTTTTGGATCCATTGTCCCCCAAACAGGTCAACAGGTGACCCTGTTGTAATGTCAAGTAACAAAGAGCAGCACAAATGACACAAAGAAAACATGGCCAAAGAGGAAGAGGAGAGGCCCAATGAGGAAAGGATGTGGTGAGACACTGGCACATTGAGTGAGCTGCACTCCCATAATCTCTAGGCTAGCAGATCCTGGTCTCACATACTCCTTTTGGTTTATTTAAATTTTATTTATTTATTTATTTACTTTTTTTTCATCATCAAAAGAAAATATATACAATTAAAAATATGTCATCAAATTTTAAAGACAGAATCAAAACACATTAATTCAAAACTACATCTAAAGATCAGAACATATGTACAGCTTTAACTACGAAGCCTAAGGCATCAATCCTGTTCTTCAAACACTCTTCATACAGGTGGCAGCTTCTTCCTGAGCTTGGAGGAAAGAGAGCTCTTCTGGACGGGAGGCGAGGACTTTGTGGGTGAGGGAACATCGGAAGTGTCCCGAGAAAACTTCTCGGTAAGACTGTAACCAGCCAGATCTGCAAAATGGAGACACAAAGTTTAACAGAGGCCACCATGCAAACCTAAAGCAGCTGCAGCTCCATATTTCATGGGACACATTTCCTGGAAATGTCTAAACAGCTGCACAGGGAAACATGCTCCTGCTGGCAGACACTTGAGGCAGGCCAGGGCAAAACCCTGAGCCACTTGCCCAGAGCTAGCACAGGCACAGCCTGGCCTCTGGGCTGCCCTGGGACAGCAGGGAGCCCAGAGCCCTGTGCTCTCCAGGAATGGCTCAGCTGCACATGCACCCTCCTGCTCCTCTGCCTGCCCCACAGCTCAGCAGCCCTGCAGCTCCAGGGGCACTGGCAGCAGCACAGCTCCTTGCAGGGCACATGCAGGGCACAGCTGTTCCCTGGCAATGTGCACAGCCTCTCTGCGCTGCCACAAGACCCTTCCTCCCAACAGAGACTGGCCCAGCTCCCCCCTCACCTCTGTGTGAGGCTGAGCCATGGTTCCCTTCACCTTGTCCTCCATCTGGAGCTGCTCCAGGCCCCCCATGCCATGACCAGGAAGGGCAATGGAGAGAGCAGGGGCAGATGCAAACCCTTCCTTTGGATTTGGTCATTTTTGGCACAGCTAAAAAGGCAAATCCAGAGGTGTCCAACTCAGCGCTTCCTCAGCTTTCTGGAGAACATCTCGCCCTCACCAGCCCAGCATTTTGGAGAGGTTTTCCCGCACGTGTGCAGGCTTGCTGGCAGCACATTTCTTCAGCTGGGTGCCCATCACCTTGTAGAGGGCAGAGGCGAGCTTGGTGGCCACGGTGCGGACATTGGCGCTCCGCACGGGCAGCGCCTTGTTCTCCAGGAAGGACCAGAGCACGGGCAGGGCGTCGCGCTGGACGACTGCAGGGCTCCTGGCATGGACCCACTGCACAAGCACTGCCGGGACAGAGACACAGCTCCTTAGCCACAACCTCAATGCAAACAAGCATCTACCTCTGCTTTTGCTTCTGGCAAGCCTCTCTGGCCAAGGTCAGCAAAACAGCACACAGAGCCCCCTGATCCAGAAACGGGCAAAGCAGCTGATCATCCTGGAAACAGAACCACCAACCCCTCAGGACTAATTGCTCCAACCAGAGCCTTGTCCCTGTGGCAGACTTTGCACCTTTACTAAATTATTTCACAATCTCTTTCTGCATGAACAATGAATGAAATGTCCAACTGCCTTTTATTTCCATTAAGAAGTTCTCTAACCCCACCCTGAAGATTTGGAACTGCACCACAGAGAGGAAATGGAGAGATTTCTAATAAAAGGGATGATTCCATTTTTGTACCTTTGATGTCAAGTGCCAAATGCCTAATCTGGCTCTTCCCTTGGCTCAGTGGCACACAGCAAAGGGCAGGATTAGAACACACCTCAAAACTCCAGCCCACCAGAGATGGCTGCTGCCTGACAGCTGGATGAGAAACATCAGGGACCAGCTGGTGTCTTTGGCTGAATGCTTTTGGGGCTTCCTACAAAGAGCTGTTTCAAACCTCAGGGTGTCTTAGAGAATTACCCAGACCCCATTGCTGTGGCATTTGGACATCTCCACATTTTAATGCCACTTCCCCTCCCAATGTTAATGGCATTTTTTCTTATAATGTCCACTGGAATAGGGGCATAGAGAGAGAAAAATGCTACACAGGGGACTGAAATGTAGCCAAAACATGAGTGTTTTCTCATATTGTCTCTGAAATCTCTCTGCCCATTTTCTGAACTGAACTGTATCAAACACAGACAAAAAGTTACTACCAACAGGCTTCTTGCATGGCAGATTTGGCTGAGAGATCAAAACCTGAAATGCTCTGGAGACCATTCTTATTTTCTGATCAGACAAAATGTTATTTAGCAGCCATTTAATATTCTGTGGTGGAAGAGACTTCATTTTCTCGATGCTGTTAATCCACCAGCAGTCATCAACATTGAAAGAGCTCCTGCAAGTACCCAAAACCAATTCTGCTAAGCAGGAAAGGGTTATGGTACCCATTTTAAAATGGGAATTCATTTGAGTTTAAATGCAATTAAAGACATTGGTGACTACTGAACGTGAGGAACAGCTGTCTGTTCCTACTAAATCTCAGAGAGAACATCTGCTCTTTCTAAAGTAGTCCTAATTTATGGTTAATTCCTTTATTTGAAAAAGAGATCAAAAGAACTGCTAAACTAAATTCCCTATTGCTGGAGATCTACTTTATTCAAATGCTCTTTAAAGGGCCTTTGACGTTCCCAATTGCTGAACATGCCCTTTTGAGATTCCTAATGAAGACACAAAGTGTATTAAACCTTGCATTCAAAGATGCTGGCATCATTAGCAGTGGATTTAGCCCCAGGTAAAGCAAGGCTATCAATCATCTTCTATATATTGAGATTATCCTTTTTCCATTCCTTGGCTGTTGCTGACATAGCAAGCTCCTCTGAGGAATCAATTATCAGCTGCATTTGTAGCATTTTGGACAGTGCTGGCACAGGCAGACACTGTTTGCACACCCTGAAAGGCTCAGTCCAAGGCCACTTGGACAGCACAGGCAGGGAGCCTCAGCCCTCTGCTTCTGTCCCTGTGCCCCAGAGGCTGCCTTGCACTAAACCCGTGCCTCTGATGCCTCTGTTGAGTTTTGACCTAAGCTGTGACCCCCAGGCTCTGCACGGTTCAGCCTCAAAACTTTCCAAGAGAAAAACAAGAATTCCGTGAGGACAAAACAAACTGATGCCCTGTAAGAGCATTTGCCACCATTTCCCCTCAAAGATCACAGATGTCCCTGAGCTTCCCAGAGAGGAGCCAGCTGGGGTATTTGTAGCCCCTCCCTTTGCTGGAGGTGGTTCTGAGATGCCCCAGTGAGAGCTCAGCCCCGAGGCCGAGCGCTGCCCCCATCTCAGATGCTGCCCAGCTCTGCAGCAGCCAGGGCAAACCTGCCAAATCCACCTGCCTGGGCTATTGGGCAGCAGGGACAAGCTCAGCACCTCCTGATGTGGAGGAGCTGCTCTGCTGTCTGTTCACAGGCATTCCCTGTCAATACTCCCTGGGCAGAGCTCTTGCCTTAGAAGGGGAGGCCATACCTGTGATACGCTCGGTGACATCCAGCAGAGCTTGGCCACTCAGGTGATTCCATTGGTAGCTGAACTCTTTCAGCAGTGACACTTGATCTACAAGGGAAACACATGGTTCTGCTCACTTTTCTCAGGTCATAGGAGAAAGGACAGTGGGGAGGGAAAGGGCAGGGCCAACCCCATTTTATAAAATCAAGTACATTTCTGCTGGGTTTTGAATCCTTTTCTTCATTCCTTCCAGCCTCCTTGGCAGGGTTTTAAATTCCAAAAGAAAAGCTCTCCTTTCACATTTGTAAATGCAAACTTGTCTGCAGTAGCAGGAGCTGTGTTAAACCATTTCACATCAGGGACCTCAAGAGTTCAGTCACATGGAAGCAGTGAAAAGGTTTTGCATCCCAGAGCAAAAAGGAAGAAGCCCATACTTGGGTCACAGAAAGGCACTGAGTCAGGTAGCTCCTGAGTTCACAGAGCAACTGGGGAGGAGAAAGTGCAAACTCCCCTTGAAGACCTGCCTCTTCAACACTCCTTTTTCCAGGCATATTTCCCCAGTGCAGCATTCTCAGAGCTGACATAAATCTGTGTGGCAGAGGAATTTAGAGCAGCCCTTGCCTATGTAGTTAATTGCTGTGGCCATCTTGCCCCATGCAAAACAACATGTGGAAAAAGGCATCATTGACAGCTGGGTTTATACCTGCTTGTTCTAAAGAAATGAACTTGGAAAATCATAAGTTCCCCTTTGAAAATAGAAGACAAAGAAGAAAAGTGGAAAATAGGCAGCTGATGCCTCTAATGTAGAGCCTTGCAGGTGGCTGCTCTGCAGAAGCTCTGATGGGTCAGTGTCCCTTCATGCCAACAGCAAAGCTGTTCATTTGGGAAATCAGACAGGGCCTAAGCAAACTCCAAACCCCCTTTGCCTCTGAACTGCAGCAAAGCTGTAGCCCAGGACTTGCTCTTCAGACAAGCAGCACAGAGCCAAGGGCTCCTGGGACTGTTGGGAAATGCTGATCACATTCCAGCCTGTTGGGGATGGTGCATAAGGACTGCAGCTGCACAGCTTCTGGTGGGTGTCAGCTGCAGTGTTCCACAGACAAGAGCAGCTGTCAAGGCACTCAGCGCTCTCTTGTGCAGGAGAGACAGAGACGAAGTTGAGGAGAGTCCCTGCCAGGGCTCAGCCTTACCCAAATGAGCAATGGATTCTTCCAGTGCTTTCACAGCTGCCCCACGAACCCTGGCATCCTTTGAATTCAGGTTCTTTGTTATTCCTTCCACCAAACCAATGATCACCGGGTTCAGGGCATCTTTCAGGGCTCCTGTGATTTCAGCCAGCACGTCCAGCGCCCTCTGCTTCACTTTCTTGTGGCTGTCAGATATTCTCAGGACAAAATAATCAAAAATCTGTGAAGAGAACAAGCAACGTGAAAGCTGGATTCAAATGTCCTTGTTTGAAGAGTGGCTGTAGCAGTCAGCAATGTCAAAGATGAAAGTGATCCTTTCTCTCAGGCCAGCACTCGCTTGCACAATGGCACTGTTTTCCTGTGGGCCACTCACTGGAATGGTGGCCCAACCTCATGCTGGTTGAAAGATTTTCTTCTGTTTTTAGGAGGTTTGGCTGGGGACACAATAGTTCCTATGGCATTTCTCTCCATCTCTAAATCATTAAATCAATTCCATTTATTAATGCTAAACAGTACCTTTGCTTTGAATGGAAGCAGATGTTTACAATGCCTGGTTTTCTATACAGTTGCCTCAAGTACTGAGGGCAGTTATGATTTTGCCAAAACTATGGCTGGAGGAGATCTGTGTTTTCTTTTGTTTGTCTCAGAGCCTGTGTCTGGAGAAGAGCAGGGCTCTGATCAACTCTTCCAGCATCCAGACCATTTCTCTAAGTAACAGGTGGACTTCTGAAATGTCATGTGCTGTACAGCTCTCATTAGAGCAGGCTCAGTCCCTTGACAGCCTCATTGTCAGGCACCTTTTCCTGGAAAAAGGGAAAAAGCAGCTACTGGGAGGAGAAGCCAGAGATGAGTCTTTAGCTGTTTTCCTCCTTTTCCAAAGAGTAAAAAAGACCCCCAAGAATGGTGAGCACTGTCTTTACCAAGAGGACTAGGAACAAGGATGGAAATGAGAAGCCAGAGCTGGTCCTGTGTAGGACAAGATGGAGTTTACAGAAGTATTCTTTAAAAAAAAACAACTGGGTTTAAACCAACCAAGCCTGATACTTCTCTTCCCTATGCAAATCCATTTTTGGTCTAGAGAACAATTGCCTTCAGGGACTGGATTCCCTTCACTTCACCCAACTGGAAGTAGGAGAGAGCAGCAGTTACACCAGCAGAAAATTCTGCCATCATCTGATGAACAGCATCAATAGGCACCTGCCAGACAAATACAGCTGGACTGAAATAACTTGTCCTGAAGCCTGGACCTGAATTACATTTGTCTGGGTAAGAGGGACCAGCATGTCCCAAACAGCCAGGACAGAGTGCCAAGACACACTGAATTAACTTTGCTGCTACAGGCTTAGGAAAGGAGCTAAAGGAAAGGAGCAGTGAAGATACCCTACATACTTGGACAATGTTAGTGGAGATGAGCTGGGGGTTTGTTCTGCACAGGTCTTGGAGGAGTTCCACTCCTTCCATCCTTGTCTGAAACCCCTTGGCTTCCAGGAGATGGTAAAGCTTCTGGAGCAGCTCCATTTCTTCCACAGCTGGAGGTGACGTGACCTGGGCTTTTGCACGGGGTAGGAGGTGCCCATCAGAGGGAGATTTCACCCTGGAAAATAAAACCAAATGAGGACCTGGTGGTGATAATTATCATAGCAGGGCATCCCTGTCGAGGAAATAATTAGCATTGCCTCCATGATTCCAGAAGGCTGAGGCTGATCAATCACTTTATTATACTGTACTATACTATACTATACTATACTATACTATACTATAATATACTATACTATACTATACTATACTATACTATACTATACTATACTATACTATACTGTACTGAAACTCATCACCCTTACAGACAGTCAGATACAGACAGACCAGATTGGTCAATTGAATCCAAAACACCATCACCAGTGGCCAATTAAGAAATTACCCTTTGGTAAACAAATCTCCATAACACATTCCACATGTTCACAACTAGAGGTGCAGCAAGTGCAGCTAAGAATTGTTTCTCATTCTTTTCTCTGATCTTCTCACAGCCTTCCCCAGGACAATGCCTGGGAAAGTTGTGCCTGCTGCTCTCTGTGGAGAGAGCTGCAGCCACAGACAATACCTTCAGTTAATTGTGAGCAAAACATCTGAAGCAGCTTTCCCAATTATGTGATTTCAAGCTGGAAAATCATCAGGCTCTGAAGAACAACGTGGAGACCTCATGACAATCATTATGGCAGACAATCTGCAAGTGACATTCTCAGCACTGCTCACTCAGGAAAACCAAGGATGAGATGCATCTGATCTATCTTCAGATGGCTGCCAGGGCACACAGGTCACATTGCTTTGTGGAGAAAGAGAGACACTACTTCCAAGTTTAAATGCCTCCTCATCTGGGACGTGTGTGTCTTACAATAAGGAAACTCATCACTCTGGAGAAGTGTCTCTACAACCAGGCATGACAATCTGGAAAAGTAGCTCAGATGCATCTGAACAGATAAACAGGGCCATATTTGAAGGATTCAGAAAATCAGTAACAGAGATAAAAAGAGAAGCCTGACATGCCAGAACTACACTCACATTTCATTTGCTTCCCTAGAGACTAGATGCACAGCTTAACAACCCCACTGGGAACAATTCCCCTGATCAACCTGTCTCTTCCATGAGCACAGGAAGATGCTAGCTGTGCTACTGAGGCATGTGGTCACTTTCCTGCCACTGCTGAGCAGGACAGAGCTAAAGAAATCCCCTCTGCTATCAGAGGAGAACAGGTACAAGTAGCTCTGCCAGTGGCATGAAGAGACAGCAAGGAGCAAATTCCTGTCTTAAATGTTGATTGCAGAACAGGGGAAAATAAACCAAACATGCTGTCCATCAAGCAAGTTACATGAAGGACAGGAATATCAAGACAAAAAGTCCACATTCAGACACCTGTTGACTGAAGTTGTTCAGAAATTGCCTTGCTCCTTACTACTCAAACTTGGTACTGTTTGAGGGGAAGAAAACCATGATTCAGCCAGGCCAAACCACATGGATGAGAACTGCATCTTTGTGGAATGGCATCTTGCATCCAGACTGAGATTTCTCATCAAAACACCCATCTGAAAAAGACTCCACTCAGACGGAAAAAAAGCCCTGGTTGAATTTACTTGTCCCAAGTCAGGCAGCAGAAACTTGGCCCTCTCCCAGCCTCCACAACACTGCCCTTGCCACTGCACTGCATCGTCTGAGCTGCAACCAATGGGTGTCTTTTTGTCTCTCCATTTTTGTGGAAACCCCTCCAGAGAAGTTGTGTTCAGCACAATGCAGAAGTCGACATTTTTTATCCTAGAGCATTTGTAGGGAAAGGAAACAATCTGTGGCACTGGTCATGTCTTCCAGGAAGATTTTCCTGAGGAAGAGACATGTAAAGCTTGTCATGTGCTTTGTCTCATCTGACAAAAGTGCTCAGTACCGTTTGCTAGAAGACAATGTGGCCTGGGGCTTCTTTGAGCCATCGTTCCTCTCCTTCACCGGCTCCTTGACAGATGGGCCTTCAGCCTTCTGGTTTGCCATGCCCTACAAAGACATAGAGAAACCCCATCCATCTTTAGAATATAAAACAGGAAATTCCCTGTTGAAAACACAAGTTAGAACCAGGATCACTGCTACCAAGGCTTAGGGAAACATTTCCGAACTTACAGATGGAAACAGAGCAGAGATTGAGTGATGCCAACTCTTTGTTTTCAATAGCCCAAGGCAGGTTATGGGTGCTACCAGACTGAGCAGCAGTCTAAAATCCCAAATTCCTTTGTCTTGAGCATAAATGGGAATAATGCAAACGGGCAGGCAAGGAGTGTTTGTGAAGGAAGCAGCAGAACAAACTGGACTCTTTGGGGGTTGGCCCATTGTGTTGGAAGTTGATTTGGTTCAACACTCACTCTCCCTGTGCCTGCACAAAGGCAGGCTCCCTTCTGTAATGTTGATAAAAAAAATAAAATCCCCCCCATCAAACAAACAAAGGATTTTCCACTGGATGCTGCTGAATTCACCAAGCTTCTTCCAGCTCCACAGGGCTTGACAGCAGGGCAGCATTCCCAAAAGACAGACAGTCATTGTAGTAACTAGGATTGACTTGGACATCTTTTGTAAATTTGGAAATTTTCTTGGTGCTACTACTTCCAGTGTCCTTTGCAAAGACTCTGTTATCTTCAGAAGCCCAATTCTCACTTAATTGCTTTACAGGGGGCAGAGTAGGGGAGCATGGTGGGGGTTACTCTTAAATGTAAACCCATTTTCTCCTCTTTCCCTTCCCTCTTTGTGACCAATATTGAAAATATTCAAAACCCCACTTTGTCCCTAATAATATCAGTTCCTTTGTGGCCTGCTGATGAACAGGCTGAGGATCAACAACTCATTCCCAGGAGCAAAATGATTCAGCAGAAGAGGAATGAGCTAAAGACAGATTGGGTATGTTTGATCTCATATTAGCAGTGGCAATACTTGCACAAAGGAGACATTTCTCCTGCCAAGCACTTACTTCCTTCTTAATTCTTGTCAGAATATCTTCCAGGTCACGGGGGGAAAGAGATTGTTCCAGAAGCATTTTAAATTGTTGATGAGTGAGCAACATCTTCACCATCTCCTGTCCATAATGCCTAAGGAAGGAAGGCAGGAAGGAAATGAAAAAAAAAGTGAACAAACACAGGAAGAGTGTTAACAGAAGAGGCTGATACCTTAAACTCATCAGGTGCAATCCCTGCATGAGAAGGCATTACCTACTCAGCAAAGAGGGAGATTTACCTCACTTGACACTGCACAGTGCTGTCAGCTGAACACAAGAGGCAGGAGGAGAATGTGGAGCAACAGAAAAATACCATTTCACCCTGAAACTGGGGGTGTGCTTCTGTGGCATCAAAGGATCCCAGGGAACAAGCAAAACACATCTGCTTTGTTGTCAGAGCCTCTTAGCAGTGTCTTGCTGCCATTGCACAATAATTTGCCTTTCTTTAACTGGCAGGGAAGCCAGGACAAAACACCTCATGCATCCTCTTGATTATTCTATACTATGTGTATGCACAGGGGCAGCTAGTTGCTCTGGTGTTCTTGGCAGCTATTCATGGGAATTTCATCACCAAAGGAAGGGGATTTTGGTGGTTTGGTTGATTTTGCCACTAGGAACCCACAGTTTTCTTCAAGAAGAAATGTGGAGCTCACTGAGGCACTGATAACAGCATTCTAGAAATCTGCAGAACAGGTTTAGAAAGACTGAATATGTTGGCTAAAGACCCCTGAAATATTTCTAGGAAAGTCTGAATTTAATGAGAAATGGATGTTTGGGATCCTTCAGTGATGAACATTAGCCAACTCTTTGGCTTTGTGTTGTGCACCTAAGGCCAAACAAGACTGTTGGACTGGCTGATCTGAGCTCTTTTGATCTCAGTAAAGAATCCTTCAAGCCACAGGAAAAAGTTGGCAATGCTCCTTTTTGCTGGCCAACCTCAGGTTTCCCAGTACAGCCATTTGCCCAGGCAGCCCAGAGCAGTGGTCACAGCACCAAGGCTGACAGAGCTGAAGAAGTGTTTGGACAATGCTCTCAAGCACATGGAGTGACTCTTGGGGTCACTGCACATGGCCAGGGGATGGACTCCATGACCCTGATGGGTCCCTTCCAACTCAGCATATTCCATGATTCTACGACCTTTATTCACACCGTGAGGTAACTTCATATTCCCTTTAGTTTTCACTCTTGTGTGGTTTCACCTTTATAGCCAGACACAAAAGGGTTTTCCTGTTTTAGGAGGTGAAATGAAGATCATTACCTTGTGTCCTTGTGATAGTCCTGAGCAAGCTTCCCTGCCACATGTGCCAGCCTCTCAGCCCAGGCTGTGCCTGCGAGCTTGGTGACTCCAATTGTCTGCATCAGGGACAGGAGGAGTTGGGCCGCACACTGCCGCACCGGGGCGGGGCGGCTGCTGGGGAGGAGAGAGCAAACCCTGGGCCACAGGGACCAGGAGCAGCAGCAGCACAGGCCTTGGCCAGAGCCTGCTCCCTGCCCTTGCTGGGGGAAGGAGCCTGGGCTCTCCCTGCACCTTCAGACACCTGCAGAAGGTTCTGTCCTCAGGTAAACACAAAGTTAGCATTGTATACAAGGCCTGCCTGCACGGAAGAGGGAGGAATTCAGTCTCCCTGCACTGTCTGATACTCAATTTCTTTCACAGTATTTACTCGGAGAAAGATTCAAGAAATAGATGACATATGAATAATTTAGAGATTAAGGACAATTGATGCTGACCATCAGAGGGCACCCAGTACACAGAGCTGCAGCAGGATTGAGGCTCTTTCCACCCCAGGATGCTGTGGCTGTCAAAAGCATTCACAAACCCAAGAGGCAAAGAGAGGGGTTTCAGAGTGGCCATTTAAGAAGACAGCCTTTCTGAAATCTCTGGCCCATGAGGCCCCTCTGTCACTGCTTCCTAGAAGCTGTGAGACCGGGCCATGCTGCTGTTTCTTGTCACCTCCCTGTACCTGTCCCTGAGACACAGTGCCACCGGGCTGTTATTGGGGCATTTTCCTTCTTTGTCAGCCCCAGCAAGCATTCAGCAGGGAGAGTCTGCACTGCCACTCTGGAGCTGAGTTTCCACTCTACAATCTCGGCCTCTCTGTCACCCCCTCCACTCCACCTCACACATTCCCCAAAAAAAGCAGCAGGATGTCCCAGGAGATTCCATCCCTGGGCAAAAACTGTTGAAACTCTGGCTTTTCCCAAAACCCCCTACCTTAAACAACCCCCACAACAGCAACAGGTTATTTAAAAGGTGCAAACAACTCTGTCTCTGAGCACTTGCTTTGTGCAGGCCCTCAGCCACAGGAAGGTCTGTGAGGCATCAGGGCTGCAGCCCAGGGCTGGTGACCGATCCCACGGGCACCCCTGAGGGTCATCCGGACCCCCACACCTGCAGAAGCTCTCTGCACCTCAGAGGGCACCAAAGAGAAATGGGGAAGAGAAAGCAGAAGAGAAAGGGCAAAGCAAAGGTGACTGCACAAGGAGATGCATCGTGGCAGATTTTTCATGCTTATCCCAGTGGGAATGGAGTCCTTATCCCAGTGTGAATGAAGCATCCACCAGGGAGTGATCAAAAAGACATCAGAAAGAAAACCAATATCACCTAACATTTGCAGGGTTATCACCTCTGGGCCTCCTTCTGCTTGTGTATAGTTTTGGGACACATTGGGAGTATTGACAAAACATCTCAGGCCCATATGAAGCACTGAGAAGGAAAAAGTTGAATTCCAAAGTTCAAGATTTCTAGAGGATTTTCTTTCTTTTTCCTTCTCTTCTGCCATGAGCCCTTCAGGAGTAATGGCAGGCTGAGGGACTTGAAAGTACAACTCAGTTCATTTCTCAGAAAGAGGAACTCCCTGGAGCTGCTTCTGGGACTCCCATGCAGGAGGTCACAGGGAGACCCTGTCACCTGCCATTGCTGTCAGCAGTGGGAGCAGAGAGGAATCTTACTCAGTCCCACTGGGCCAGTGGCCCGAGGCACCCAAATCTCTACACTCAAAGCTTCTGCCATCCTGCTTCTGCCTTCAGCCAGCAAATCATCTCCTTCCAGAGCTTTCTCTCTTCCCTCAAGGTTTCCTTTGCAGCTCCATGGAGCAGCAGGCAAAGCGAGGAAACAGCACAGACCTGCTGCAGCTGCAGCACTGCTGCAGAGCAAGGCCAAGAAAAGGCTGCTCCCCAATCTTCATCCTCTCCCTGCTCTGCAGTGGTTTCACCAGTGCCCTTTGGCCCTCTGGGCTCTCGGGGCTCCGAGGCACGAGCAAGACACGCTTCTGACCGACCGTAACGCCGAGAGGGACACAGAGGGAACGGGGCCTTTCTTACCAGTCATCGCTGCCCAGCAAGGAGACTGCCTCCTGCAAGGACTGCTGTGGGTCTGAAGAGGCTCTGTCCTTCTGCCCATGCCCACGGAGCGGCTCCTCTCGGCGCTTGGCACCAGGGCCCGTCTGCGAGGTCACTGTGAGGAGAGGGTCGGCCATGGGCGCTGCAGCCCCGGGCAAGGCCCCGCCATGGAGCGGCCTCAGCCCCATCTCCCAGCCAGGGCTCCGTGTGCTACAAACTGGCGCTGGCTCAGAGGCTTCCCTGCTGTCTGGCTCCTGGGGCTCCTTGCTTGCTCCCAGCCTCCCCCAGCTGGGCCCAGCTCCGGGCTGAAGCTGACAATTGCCCCCGCAGCACCAGCTCCCAAGTGCCACAGGTGCCACAGCCAGCGGCAGTTCCTGCGGCCGCAGAGCTCCCGCTCCCTGCGAGGCAGCGCTGACCAGCAGCACTGGCTGCCCAGGAGGGAACCCCTCAGGGGCCCCTCTTGTCTCAGCGCCCTGATTGCCCCCAGCCCTGAGGACAGGGGCCCTCTGCAACTCCCTGAGGAGAGACCTGCAGCTGCCTGGAGACAGCACCAAGCCCAGCCTGAACAACCCAGCCCTGCTGGGCCCGGCTCAATCCCCACGGAGCAGCTGCCAGGGAACAGCCACACCTGACCCTTCCCACCTGACAGCGCCTCTGTTCCCATTGACTGCAAATATTCCAGACAGAGGCAGCTGAGTGCACATACATTTTAGCCTGCTATTGGGAAGGGAGTACTTTATGGATTGTCTTCTTTCCAAGCATCATGAATCTTTCCTCTTTACGAGGTACACACTGCCTGTATTTCAAGGATGCTGAGGTGAAATTGATTTCCCATCCAATGGACCTCTTTGCAAAAGCAGCAGTTTCTAAGCTTTCTCTTGTGAAAAACGCAATTTCCAGACTAGACAGTTGATAAAAAAGCCTTCCAAATGCACTCTGAGGATAAAAATATGCAAATACAGATCCACACTGTTGACAGATGCACTCTCTTGTTAATCAGTTGACCTGGGTTTGCCTTAATTGAATTTTTTGGTAAGGAAAACAATTTACAAGGTATGAAAAATATCTGATGAGAAATGCATTCCTTATGAAACCCATTTGTCATCAAAAGCACCGTCAATCAAAAATTTCATGTCATGCACTCAGAAGCTCATTTTCTAATGCATAGATGAAAACATTTGAGATGTCTAAAATGATGGAGTATAAATATTGCACAGAATCTAGATGAACTGCTCTGGACTCTGTAGGGTTTTTGTGCTACCTTGCATGTTCTCACAAAGTACGGAGGAACCATAACATCAAAAATATTCAGAAGGGAGCTAATCTGGATGTCACTGAGGTACCCCAGCCACTGACACCAGTGATGTAGACACACACATCTGGATTCCCTGTGACTGGAGAGCCACACCAGGCTAGTTCTGGTCAATTCTGAACATGAAAGTAGCATCACTAGAAAAGAGCATTCAAGTATCACTCCTAGCTCCCTTCTTCTTATCTCACCCTACTTGGGATCACAGCACAGGCAGGCTGCCCACAAAGGAGAGACAAGAGCCATAGGGACTATCTGCTGGGTATTTGCTGCAGGCAGCAAACAGCCTGGGAGCAGCAGGCAGCCCCTGCTGGCTGCCATCTGCTGCACAGGGGTGCTGTATTTGCTGGGTGACACAGGAGGCCCTGCTTGTTCCCTCCTGGCCCTGCAGGCTGTGGGATGGCGGCAGCGAGGAGCCATCGGGCACCTCTGGCAGCAGCAGCAGCACGACTGCACCGAGCCACTGAGTGCCCTGCAGAGACAGCCCTTGCTGGATAGCAGGACAGCTGGCTGCAGAACTGGACAGCAGCACAGGCACAGGGCCCAGATGGTGAGTGAACAACTGATCGTGGTGGTTCTCGTAGGAGCACAGTGAGCACAGCCTGGCAGAGTGCCCTGCAGCTCATCCCTGCAGTCCCAGCTGCCTCCTGGCACCAGTGCTGTAGTTTGGACTCTCAGCATGGGCAAAAGCCAGAGCTCAGGCCTTTACCACGACTTTATTCAGCTCAGCTTTCCAATGGATCTCTAAGAACCAACTGCTCCAGTACTTCCAAGCTGGAGTAACTCAAAAGTACATTTGCTGTTCACTCTCAGGACAGACTATGGAGCCAAGATCCCGGCAGCGCTGGCTGAGGCAGGAGGCAGTTTGTGCTCCTTGTGCAAGGACAAACCCGAGTGGGAAAAGCTGCCATGGAGCAGGCTTACCTGAGGAGCTGTGTGGGAAGCTGCCATCCTCATGGATGATGGGTGTATTGGGCAGTAAGGGAACATTGTCCTGCTTCCTCACGACCTCCTTCTTCAAGGCACCACCAGGGTGTGTTCTCTGCACTCTAGAAGCTGTGCCATCAACAGGTGGTAGGCTAAAGGCTGCAGGGACCAAAGAGGAGCTTGTAAGGGGAGAGTGCTGGACAGAAAACTTGCTGGAGCTGGGTAACATCTCTTTGTTATCCCAAAGAACTTCAAGTATTACAATGAAATACCACTTTATACCAAGTATAACACTAACATGGGACAATGATCACAGAATCCTAGAAGAGTTTGGATTGGAAAGCACCATTAAGCACCATCTAGTCCAACTCCTGTGAGCAGGGACATCTTCATCCTGATCAGGTTACTCAGATCTCCATGTAAGCTGGCCTTGAACACCTTCAAGGATGGACCAACAACAGCTTCTCTGGGAAAGCCTTCCAGCTTTTCATTCCCTTCATTATTAAAAAAAAATTCTCCCTTACATCTAATCTAAATCTACCCTATTCTAGCTTAAAGCCAAACTGCAGTGATGCTTCCCCTAAGAAACAAGGAAACCCAGCATTGCTTTGCCTTTGTTCTCCTGTTGCAGAGGCTGGCGGGGCAGTTGCCAAAGCAAAGTGCAGATAACCTTGGGTGCTGGCCTGGGGCTGAGTGCTGCCTCCTCAGGGCCCCGCTGCCGCCCTCGGGCAGCGCTCACAGCCCTGCAGGCAGAGCCCCTCAGCCGGGATTCAGTCGGGAACGCTGCTGCCTCCTGGGGCTACAGCAGAAACCCTGGCTGGGGCTTCAGCACAGCTCTACAGCGCCAGCTCCTCAGCAGGGAGCGGCAGGAGAAGGATCTCTGGTGTTTTCATTACAAGGAGCTGAATTTTGTTTCTTCCAGGTTGCAGCCTGGTTGAAAAGCATTCTTTTGGACTCCCCTTCCCTGGAGGCTGCTCTCCAGGAGAGAGTCTGAAGCCCCAGTGTACTTTGCAAGACAGAATTTTCTACTCTGAAAGACTTTAGAGGTGAAGGGGGCAAGCTGATATTCTCTTACTGACTCCGTGAGGCCATGGGCAAGACACTTCATGCCTCTCTATTTTTCTTTGGGAAACAGAATTCAATCCTAATGCAAGCTTGCACTCAGATGCAAGCAGAACAGCAGCCCAGTCTGATTGCAACACTGTGCAAAGGGCAAGCAAGTGGTCAAAAAGGACCACCACAAGTGTAGCCACCACTTACTTGCTTCAGCTGCATCCCCAGGCTCGACTGTCTCAGGAATAGGTGGCAATGATGTTTTCCTCTGTCTCCTTTTCTTCATCTCTCTCTCCAAAAGCTCTGCATCCTTCCGCCCCAAGTTCTTTTGAGCCAACATGCACAAAGCAGCACGGATCTGGGTGCAATGGAAATACATCATAGACTGTAAGCAGAGACACACAAACCACACACAACATCTCATCAGGAGCACAGAGTCCACACAGTGCCATAGGCTTCAATGCAGCTCCAGCCACATTCCAATAGTTTCAGAGGAATGTCTCCTGTCCTCACCTTGGCAATTACACACAGTGAGGGGGAACACTTCAGTGCCACAACCTTCCACTGCTGCAACTGCAACCTATGTCAGGAAGCCCTGCTTGAAGCATCAAAGTCATAGGAGTGCTCCAAGACAGAGGAAGAGCTGACATGGCCAGTGAGCAGGCAGTTCAGTTCCTACAGGCCATGGCAGGAGAATAAAAACCCCAGCAAGGAGGGCTAATGAGCTGTTGCTTAACACTCGTGGCCAGGAATTGCAGCTGTTTCTCACTTCCTGGCTTCTGAACAACTCAGCTCTGAAGGGCTCTGAAGGACTTGGTCTCTGAGACCAGGAGACCAAAAGGAGGAGTCATGTGAAAACAAATTGCAGAAACACTGATGGCAATGAGCAGAAAACTTGAGAATGAGAGGGCTGTGAGATACAGCCACAAAGGTGACCAGGAAAAATCAACCTCTCCCATTTTCTTTTGCAGCCTTGCTTACACCCAACATTAGAATCTTTGCTTCTCTGCTTCCGAGGCTGCACTTTGCCCACGGTCACTGATGTGTAGCTTGCTCTGCCATTCAGAACTTCTCTAAAACAGCCTTTGCACATAAAGAATGCTTCTGGCATGACCTTGGCACCATCTCCAAACCAGGGACCTAGGCACCACTGGAAATATCCAAGCAATGGTTCTGTAGCTGTCCAATATATTCCCAAGGGAATCCCCATCCCCCAAGAGTGGCAGATGATGATTTTCAGTGACATTTTGGGCCAAGCACTAAACAGCCACTGGAAAGGAAGTCTGCTCATCCCTGTCCTTATCCCTTACCTTTCCAAAGCCGTCCCTCAGCTCTTTGTCCCTCGTTAGACCAGGACTGGTGGGATGATCTGTCTCCTTGACCTGGCTCAGTGGGAGGCCTGGGAATGGAAGCAAAGGTTCCTGGAAACCTCTGGCAGACTTCAAGCCCCCAAAAACGCAATGCTGGGCAACAGGCAAGACAGGTTCCAGAGTGCAGAGCTCTCAAGACACAGAGATTGGGATGGAGAGCAGCAAGGTACAATGCCTAGACCCTCTCCCAAGGGAGGGGCTACTGGCAGCAGACATGCCATGGCTCTGTTGGCCAGCAGGCTGAAACCTGCTGCATGGTGAAGGCCTCAGCCCCTGCATGCTGGAGAGCCTCTGTGTCTGATAGAGAAGGGCAGAGATGGAGATTGCTCTGGACAGAGATTCTTATCTGCCCTTATTCATGCTGATTGTAGTAAACATCATCTTTCCTGTTCCTGAAAGGAGCCCCAGGTTCTAATACCTGGATGTATTTAGATCAACATTGTCTTCTCATTGTCGGAAAATTTTAGAGGACATTCAAAGAAAATCTGAGCATTGCAGGAGTGCAGGAGTGTTACCCAAATGTGAACTGTGTTCTTGACACTAGATATTTCATTTTCCCCAAGGATTTTCATTCTAAACTGTATGAGATTGGGCCACTTTTGGGCCAGGCTGACTAAAGGCTGATTTTCTAGTTGAAATTCTATACAACAGCTTCACAGAGGATAAATTAAGTGGCAACACAGTAGAAAAAAAGCAATGTCTTAAATCAGGATTTTTGGCCCCTGCAGAATGGTCAGCATAATAAAAAAGGAGACAGATAGCAGCTATGTGAAAGGAGGGCCTTGGAAGGGAAAAGCATTTGGGATGTGGGCAGGGAAACTGCAGATCCCAAGGTAACCTCCTTGGGACCACTTCTGTCAGTCAGGCCAGCAAAAGGGACACACAAAATGTAACAGAGGTGGAGATGCAATCTAAAGCATCTGAAGCTCCATATTTCATGGGACACATTTCCTGGAAACTTCTAAACAGCTGCACAGGGAAACATGCTCCTGCTGGCAGACACTTGAGGCAGGCCAGGGCAAAACCCTGAGCCACTTGCCCAGAGCTAGCACAGGCACAGCCTGGCCTCTGGGCTGCCCTGGGACAGCAGGGAGCCCAGAGCCCTGTGCTCTCCAGGAATGGCTCAGCTGCACATGCACCCTCCTGCTCCTCTGCCTGCCCCACAGCTCAGCAGCCCTGCAGCTCCAGGGGCACTGGCAGCAGCACAGCTCCTTGCAGGGCACATGCAGGGCACAGCTGTTCCCTGGCAATGTGCACAGCCTCTCTGTGCTGCCACAAGACCCTTCCTGCTGCCAGCAAGCAGCCCAGCTCCCCCCTCCCCTCTGCCCCTGTCCTCCCTGGCAGTGCCCCTGGGGCCAGCGCGGCTCCGCGGCCTCTGCCGGGGCTCCTGGGCCAAGGCCCCTGAGCCGCCCGGGAGCCCAGACCTCCATTCCCAAGGCCGGGCTGCGGCACAGGAGGCTCCAAGCCCAACAGGTCAGCCAGTTCCCTTGGGAACAGAGCCATCCCAGCTCCTATCTTGCACCAAGAGCTCTTTCCCTTCTTCCTCTGGGTCTTTGCTGTAGGCTCAGAAGAAGCTGACATTCAGGAACAAGAGAAGAAGTGAGTTAATTGAACTCATGCCTTTACAATCAACCCATCTAATGGGTGAGGAATTCAAAGCGTATTCTAGTTACTGAAAAGATTGCTTGGTTTTTTATTTTTCATGAAACTAGCATCAGTTTAATTTCTCTGAACAATATGGAGCTGGTAAGCCAAGAGAGAAGGGCTCTACTAGTTCATGTGGTGCCCGTTGCCTCCCCACTACTACAGGATCCCTTTCCTTCCAAACAGTTGGGAATTCACAGTGGTCTCTAGAATCTGACACTGGCAAGGAAGTAATTGTTTTCAAAAGTAATTTTCAAGGCCTTTGTTTCTGTAGGTCCCACTCAATTCCAGGTCGGGTTTTGCATTTTTGGGGTTTTTATATTAGTCTTTGCAACAAAAGAAGTGCTGGGACACAAACAATGGCACCACATTTTAGAAAGCAAAAGAAGCTTTGCTTTCTCCATTAGATGTGCCCAGTATTCTGTGAGCCTGTCTTTGTAGGGAAAAAAATGCTCATCTCAAAGTTCCACTTTTGCTCTACTTACTTGTTCCAGGGGTTTATTCCCTGCTGTCTTTTCAGCAGAGACACCCAAACCCAACATATATGTGACCTGCCTCCAAACATTTTTGATCTTGGCTAATACTGTCAATTCAAAATATTCCTAATGGAAATAGCAGAGGGTAGGTCATTTTGAAATACTCTCCAACAGAGCAGTTAGAATTAAGAGAACAAGTTCTTTACATGGCTGCACAGAGAATAAAATCCTATGGCAGCCAAGCAGGATGAGTGTCTTAAACCTGGATTCCTTCATCCTGTAGAATGCTGGGGTCAGTAATAAAAGTGAGACAGGTAAGGTTTAATGAGATAGGAAATTTCTAGTCCAGAAATGATCCAGCAAAAATGTCACCTTACTTACTGAGCAGGACTATTCTCTGGCTGCATTAAGCATTCCAGATGCACATCAGCAAGTAAGGAGTCATTCCAAAGGGGCCATAGCCAGGATTTGGCAGAACTAACCCTGAGCCCCAAAGGGACCAGGGGATCTGATCCCTTGTTCTGCATCAGCAGAATTATTTCTCCAAGTCTCATCTCTCCTATCCTTACACACCCAGAGATGCCTAAGGAACAACAACAGTGTCATTGAGGCTTTCAGCTTGAAAGCGTTGCCTGACCCAGATGCAGCAGAGACTGCATTTTGTCTGGCACAATTCCACTTGTCAGGGATCAGGCAAGGCAGGGACAGGGACAAGGCAGAAGGCATCTCCTGCCCCAGCCTCAGCCTGCAACACTGACACAGGCAGAGACAGCCAGGGAAGAGATTTGTCACTGTGAACCTGCCATAGGTGGCTTTGGGCTTGTGCTGTCACAGCATGACAAACTCACACCCTGCCTAGGCTGCATCCATTTGGAAGGCTCCTTCTCCTTCACTGGAAAATTCTAAAGGACTTTCTATCATAGGAGGTTTCCCTATTTCTGCCAGTGCAAAACCAGGCAATGTCCATGAATCCCCTTCAGATGTCAAAGGGTTCAGCTCAGAAACTGCCCCAAGGAAAGCTTTTCTGCTTCAAAAGCAGGAGGAAGGAGTGGGAACATCTCACATTTCATGTTAAATGCCTTCTTTTTCCCTGCTAGTTGTGACACTAAAAAGGCTGCAGGGAGATAAAAAGAATGTGCAGGATGGAGAGGAAGGTATCCTCTTCCAGCACTGCATTTCAGGGGCCCCCAGGTACCACTCAACACTTCACACTGGAGGAATTTTCACTGTGCCACGAGAGAACACTCCCACTGACTGGGCTCTGGGAGAGTCCACTGAGCCCACCAAAGAATTGAAACGAATTTAAAGAAATTTTGAAAAGAATTGGTTTAAACCAAGCTTTCTAAATGTCACCTCTGAGTCAAGAATACAATGGTCATTCTAGGACAGACATGCCCTGTACCTACCTGCATCTTCAGAATTCTCTTTGCTTCTGCTGCTGAGTCTTGGCCTTGAGAAAATGAAGAACAAAAGAACATGTGAGGTGGTAGAAAGAGAAGGGAGGGAAAGGGCTTACCATAAGAGGAGGCAAAACTTTGAAACATGGTCACTGTGATGAAGGGGGAAATGCAACACAGAAACCCAACAAGATGCAAAGCTGATTCATTGTCCTTAAGTTTGCCATTGCTGGAGTCACACAGAGCTGGCCAAGCTCTGGCTGAAACACAGCAGTCATTGTTCAACTTGCATCAGAACTCCCCAGTTCTGCTGCCTCTCCTTTTGGGGCCAAGTGGCTCCCACAGCCTCTCTGAAGCAGCAAGAGCTGCTGAGCTGAGACACGAGTCTGTAAGGAGGGCAGCTACTTTTGTACAGCTGCCAAAGCTTGACTTGGCCTGCCCGTGCCTGACCCTGGTGACAGCCTCGTGCTACATGTGGTCAGAGCACTGCTGTCTCCTGAGAATGATATTACACCTGCTGGCTCTTTCAACAACAAAAAGGCTGTTTCCAACTCAGCTGCTAGGGAAGGATGTTCAGTTCACACCTTAAAAGCTCCACCGAAGATTCTCAATTGGCATGATACTTCTGTGACTCCCACTTTACTGTTCACACTTGGATAAGGGTAATAGCTACATTTTCTCTTGCAGATCCAAGCCAATATTTTTCTATCAGGTACAGTCCTATGCCTCTTCTCTAGCACCTTTCCCTCATTGATCTTAAACCCAGATCAAAATATTAAACATCAATCGGACTATACGTCAGATTTTACATCTATACTGCAAAATTCATCTGGGATCTCATTTCACAGTGGAGGCCCAGGCACAGTGAAGTTACACCTGATGTTTACAGAAGCAGCACCTGAATTTGCAGACACCTCTCCAGTAGCCAATATTTGCCCAAGCATATTCACCTGTTTGCAGAATTTGACAGTCAAGGATCACAGCTTTCAAAGACCTGCAGGACCCCATCCCATGCAGTACAGTTCCCAAATGTGACCACAACCATTACAGAGGGAATCAAGTGCCAAGTCCAGCAGAGGACCCATCCTGAGGTGCTTTAAAGCCCTGCCTCCTCTTCCCCACCAGCACCTCTGCTCTTGGGACATTGCTGTTGCCTTTGCCATTGTGCTGGATGATCATAGATGGCCAAAATGGAGAATACACAGAGGTTTTCCAAAATACAGGAGACAGATGGCTGTGCAAAATAATCACACGAGATGGGAAGAGTGAGGTGAACAGCACACTGGAGTAACAGACACCTTGGCTTACCTCATCTCCTGGGACTCCTGGAATTCCAGCTGGGCAGAGCTTGGCAGGGACCCTGCAGCACTGCCCACAGGGGGACTCACTGCCCTGCGGATGGGGGGGATCAAAGGCAGTCCCAGTGACCCCTTCTTCATATCCCCACCACTGGAATAGAGCAAGGAAGCCTGGAAAGAGAAGAACACAGTGCTCAGATCAAGCATCCAGCCTTGCCCCCATTCATGCCTCAAGACATTTCGCCATGCATTTAACTGGGACCTGCCAGGAAAAGCCAAACTGATGGAGCAGCTTGGCCCAGGACAGGGAAAGGTGACCTAGGAAAGGGAAGTGGTGAGGGAGAGACCATGTCCACATTTGCCACCACTCCCCTTGTGCTCAGTTTTCTCCAAGTGTGGCTGCATTCCCAGCTGGCTTCCACATGTTTGACATCAAGATGCTCTGGGGTGCCACTGCCTCCACTGGCCTTGTGGATGGCATGGGAATGGCTTTAGATCAATATTCTCTTGCTGTCCCTGAGGCACCAAACAGCCAGTGCTGATCTCCAGCCATGTCCCCACAAAGCCATTCTGCAGGATGTCCAAACCTGCTTTTCTCAAGCCCCTCATTTCTCCTGCTGCTGCCCTTCCCTCCTACACTTCCCCAGCAGCCTTTGAGCCCAGATGCTGCTGAGCTCTCGGGATGCTGGCTGCTCTCCAGCTCCCACACATCCATCATCTCAGCCTCCCTGGCACTGAGGAAGTTCAGCAGAGCTCCCTGCCCTGCTGCTCTCTGCAAGGTCTCTGCCGGCCCCAGTTGCTCCAGAGCCCCCATGCCATGGCCAGGAATGGGGCTGGAGGCAGCAGGGGCAGGTGCACACCCTTCCTTCATATCCCATCATTTCTGGCCCAGCTAAAGAGCTAAACCAGGACCTGTTCAAACTGCACTGAAAGGGTCAGTTCCTGTCAGGGATACACTGGGCCCTTTCTCAGCAAGGCTGAAATCAACTACCAGACTCCTTGATTGCACATTCTGTCTACCAAACCTGTTGCTCATCTGCCTCCTCCTGCACCCCATGGCAAACCCAAAACAACTGCAGGTCCTGGCCCTGCTGCAAAGGCAGTCGTGGGGCTGGGCTCTGGGCTGCTCTCCCCATGGCCACCTCCCATCCCTTCCCTCTGCACAAAGCCATGCCAGAGCACACAGCTGCCCAGAAGCTGATGAACTCTAGAAATAGCATCAGGGACAACTGTGCACAGGGCATGGCTGTACAACTCAAAAGCTGAGACAACCTGGAACTGACTTTGCAGGACTGCCTGTTCCAGCAAACACCTTTTTCCATCCTAACCAGACACAGCTGACAGAAAACACCACCAAGACACAGAGATGGTTCACAGATACCCATAGTTTACTCAGTCTAGAAGGACAGCTTCTCCAGATTGGACAACTTTAGCTGCTCTGACTGCTTGTTGCTGTTTTCTCAACCATAAGACACACAAGGAACCACGGCAGAGCCCAGAAGCCATTCAAAGACCTCCCCTGCTATTGATCCATGCTGAGGATGTGAACTCTCCACTACACACCCATTGCAGAGACAGCCTGAAGCACAGTGTCCAGCTGAGCTCTTCTTTGGCTCAGCTGCTTCCCTGGGCTCACAGCACAGGAAAAGGTCTCCAAGCTCTGCCTACAGCAAATAAACTGAAAATCTACCACACAGGACATAGCTTGGTCTCCTTACCTTAGAACTTTTTCCTTCTGAACTCTGCTCCTGGTTTCTTCCTCTCTCCTCATCATAGGCAGTGCCATTTTTCTTGTTCTCCTTCTCCATGCTGTCCATTTCACTTGTGTTAGAGGAAGGAGAGCTCGCCCGGATGGGAGGCAATGGCTTGGAGGGAAGCAGCGAAGAGGGACACGGCCAGAAAGACTTGGGAGAAATGAACCTATCCCAGCCTGCAAAGTGGAGGAATTCTCACTGTGCCACCAGAGAACGCTCCCAGTGACTGGGCTCTCAGAGAGTCCACAGAGGCCATCAAGGAATTGAAGCGAATTTAAAGAAATTTTGAAAAGAATGGGTTTTCACCAAGCTTTCCAAATGTCTCCTCTGAGTCAAGACTACAGTGGTCATTCTAGGACAGACATGCCCTGTACCTACCTGCATGTTCAGAGTTCTTCTCTTTGTTTAGGCTGCTGGATCCTGGCCTGGAGAAAATGGAGGACAAAAGAACATGTGAGGAGGTAGAAAGAGAAGGGGGGGAATGGGTGTACCATGAAAGGAGGAAAACCTACTTAGTATGGTCACTGTGATGAAGGGGGAAATGCAACCCATAAACCCAACAGGATGCAAAGCTGATTCATTGTCCTTAAGCTTTCAGTTGCTGGAATCACACAGAGCTGCCAGGCTCTGGATGAAATAATGGCCAAGTGCAGCAGAGGACCCATCTTGAGGTGCTTTGAAGCCCTGCCTCCTCTTCCCTATCACCAGCAGTCATTGTTCAACTTGCATCAGAACTCCCCAGTTCTGCTGCCTCTCCTTTTGGAGCCAAGTGGCTCCCACAGCCTCTCTGAAGCAGCAAGAGCTGCTGAGCTGAGACACGAGTCTGTAAGGAGGGCAGCTACTTTTGTACAGCTGCCAAAGCTTGACTTGGCCTGCCCGTGCCTGACCCTGGTGACAGCCTCGTGCTACATGTGGTCAGAGCACTGCTGTCTCCTGAGAATGATATTACACCTGCTGGCTCTTTCAGGAAAACAAAGGCTGTTTCCAACTCAGCTGCTAGGGAAGGATGTTCAGATCACACCTTAAAAGCTCCACCGAAGATTCTCAATTGGCATGATACTTCTCTGTCTCCCTCCTTATTGTTATCACTCAAATAAGCTTGACAGCTACATTTTCTCACACACATCCAAGCCAATATTTTTCCATCAGCTACAGTCCTGTAACTTTTCTCCACCACCTTGCCCTCTTTGATCTTAAGCCCAGATCAAAATATTAAACATTGATCAAATTATACATCTATACCCCAAAACATATCTGGCATCTCATTTCACTGTGGAGGCCCAAGCACAGTGAAGTTACACCTGATGTTTACAGAAGCAGCACCTGAATTTGCAGATACCTCTCCAGTAGCCAATATTTGTCCATACATAATCTCATGGGTGCAGAATTTGACAGTCAAGGATCACAGCATTCAAAGATCTGCAGGATCCAGACCCATGCAATTCAGTTCCCAAAGGACACCACAACCATTACAGAGGGAATCAAGTGCCAAGTCCAGCAGAGGACCCATCCTGAGGTGCTTTAAAGCCCTGCCTCCTCTTCCCCACCAGCACCTCTGCTCTTGGGACATTGCTGTTGCCTTTGCCATTGTGCTGGATGATCATAGATGGCCAAAATGGAGAATACACAGAGGTTTTCCAAAATACAGGAGACAGATGGCTGTGCAAAATAATCACACGAGATGGGAAGAGTGAGGTGAACAGCACACTGGAGTAACAGACACCTTGGCTTACCTCATCTCCTGGGACTCCTGGAATTCCAGCTGGGCAGAGCTTGGCAGGGACCCTGCAGCACTGCCCACAGGGGGACTCACTGCCCTGCGGATGGGGGGGATCAAAGGCAGTCCCAGTGACCCCTTCTTCATATCCCCACCACTGGAATAGAGCAAGGAAGCCTGGAAAGAGAAGAACACAGTGCTCAGATCAAGCATCCAGCCTTGCCCCCATTCATGCCTCAAGACATTTCGCCATGCATTTAACTGGGACCTGCCAGGAAAAGCCAAACTGATGGAGCAGCTTGGCCCAGGACAGGGAAAGGTGACCTAGGAAAGGGAAGTGGTGAGGGAGAGACCATGTCCCACATTTTCCACCACTCCCCTTGTGCTCAGTTTTCACCAAGTGTGGCTGCATTCCCAGCTGGCTTCCACGTGTTTGACATCAAGATGCTCTGGGGTGCCACTGCCTCCACTGGCCTTGTGGATGGCATGGGAATGGCTTTAGATCAATATTCTCTTGCTGTCCCTGAGGCACCAAACAGCCAGTGCTGATCTCCAGCCATGTCCTCACAAAGCCATTCTGCAGGATGTCCAAACCTGCTTTTCTCAAGCCCCTCATTTCTTCTGTTGCTGCCCTTCCCTCCTACACTTCCCCAGCAGCCTTTGAGCCCAGATGCTGCTGAGCTCTCGGGATGCTGGCTGCTCTCCAGCTCCCACACATCCATCATCTCAGCCTCCCTGGCACTGAGGAAGTTCAGCAGAGCTCCCTGCCCTGCTGCTCTCTGCAAGGTCTCTGCCAGCCCCAGTTGCTCCAGGGCCCCCATGCCATGGCCAGGAATGGGGCTGGAGGCAGCAGGGGCAGGTGCACACCCTTCCTTCATACCCCACCATTTCTGGCCCAGCTAAAGAGCCAAACCAGGACCTGTTCAAACTTCACTGAAAGGGTCAGTTCCTGTCAGGGAAAAGGTCTCAGAGCTCTGCTGACAGCACATCAACTGAACATTTACCACACTGAACTTTGCTTGGTCTCCCTACCTTAGGTCCTTTTCCCTCTGAATTCAGCTCCTGTTTTTTTCTACTCTCCTCATCCCAGCCAGTGCCATTTTTCCCATTCTCCTGCTCTCTGCTGCATGTTGGGCTTGGCTTGGTAGAAGGAGAGCTCTTCTGGATGGGAGGCAACGGCTTGGAGGGAAGGAGCATGGAGGGATTTGCCAGCGAAAATCTCTTGGCAAGAGGGTAACCAGTCAGGCCTGCAAAGTGGAGACACAAAATGTAACAGAGGCCACCATGCAAACCTAAAGCATCTGAAGCTCCATATTTCATGGGACTCATTTCCTGGAAATGTCTAAACAGCTGCACAGGGAAACATGCTCCTGCTGGCAGACACTTGAGGCAGGCCAGGGCAAAACCCTGAGCCACTTGCCCAGAGCTAGCACAGGCACAGCCTGGCCTCTGGGCTGCCCTGGGACAGCAGGGAGCCCAGAGCCCTGTGCTCTCCAGGAATGGCTCAGCTGCACATGCACCCTCCTGCTCCTCTGCCTGCCCCACAGCTCAGCAGCCCTGCAGCTCCAGGGGCACTGGCAGCAGCACAGCTCCTTGCAGGGCACATGCAGGGCACAGCTGTTCCCTGGCAATGTGCACAGCCTCTCTGCGCTGCCACAAGACCCTTCCTCCCAACAGAGAATAGCTCACATCCAATCTCACCTCTGGGTGAGGCTGAGCCATGCTCACAAGAAAGGAAGTGGGTTTTGGGAACTCCCACCTTTATCATCAACACATCTATTGGGTGTGGCACTCAAGGTTTTTTTTTTAATTTTTGACACAATTTCTTTGGGTTTTTTTTTTTTTTTCCTGGAACTAGCTTGTGTTTAATTCTTCTGAACAATATTAAGTTAGCACGTCTGAAGGGAAAGATAGAAAGCTCCAATGGTAAGAGGGGAAAAGATTCCTTCTTGAGGGTGGCCTTCTGTGAATCCACAGGAAAAACCCATACTAGCTGTGACTGTTATTTCTAAAAACCACAAAGACCTCTCAGCCACCAGGCAGGCCTTATTGGTGTGTCTGTAGCACCGTAATACCATCCTCAATGTTTGACCTGATCAGCAAGCAGAGGGAGAATGGGAAATTTATCTGTAGTGAGACCCAACATTGATGGCAAAGAAAGCAACAGGACTTGCATCTCATGCCCATGTCCTAGCTGTGGTCAGCTGTGGCCACAGTCCCTGTCCTGGCTGACAGTATGAGTGATTTGGCTACTGTCAAAAAGGAGAATGCAGAGTAAACTAATGACAGAATGTTGTGATTCCATGGGTGACCTTGCAGGATCATCTGTAGCTGTCAGCCACCTACTCTGACACAGAGCCAGCACTGACCACCATGGAGCAGTTTTCCCTGAAATCTGGGGGGATTATTTTTCCATTTGGTTCTGGCCTTTCAGCTCCTTCCTATCCTCACCTTTTCCTTCAGGGGTCTTTCCTTTTCCAGTAAAATCCATGTTTGAGCCCGTGCTTCTGCCTGGCAGAAGTGCCTGGGTTGGAATTTGGGGACGCTCTCAGAGCAGTCAGCGCCGGGAGCTCGGTGCCAGCCTTTGAACAAGGCCGGGTGACTCCAATCGCCAGCGCTCGGCACAGAGAGGCAGAGCCAGACGCGTCTGCTGCCACTGGGGCCGTGCCAAGCACAACCTGCACCGCCCCAGTGTGGGGCTGCCCCTTTGTGACACGCTCACCATGGTTCTCTCGTTTCCATGGCTGCAAAACCCCAGCCCAACTCCATCCCCTTCCATTCCCCTCCCAAGGGCAGCCAGCCCTTAGCCCAGCCAGGCCAGGCCTGAGCGTTTCTCACTGTCTAGGAAGGAGACCCTTTCCAAAGCTACTTCTCAAGGCCTTTATTTCTGTAATTCCCACTGGGTTCTGGGTTGCAGCTTGTTGGTGTGGGATTTTGTTTATTTCTCTTCACATCAAACCAAGTGCTGGGACACAAACAATGGCCCCGGGCTCTCAGGACTCTAGCTGGTCAGAGTGACCCTGAGATACGTTAGAAAGTCTCTTTTCCCAGCCAGGCGGTCGAAGAAGGAGTCAGAACTTTCATTTCTCGGTCTCAAGGTTGTTTCTTGGCTCTTATCTATAAACTTCTTTCTCCTGCCTGCCGAGGTCCACTCAGCAAGAATGTCAGAGGCACTCTGCCTGCCTCCGGGGTGGTGTTACCTTTTTTACTAAAAACTACGTGTACAATATTTACAATTACTTTCCAATACCTATCACCTATGTTAGACAGTGAGCTTCTACTCTAAACCAATCTAAAAGTGCCAACATCACAGCTGAAGATGGAGGCTAGGAAGAAGAAGGAAAAAGGACAAGGCACACCCAAATTCCTCCATCTTGGGACCCTGAGCCCCCATTCTAAAAACCTCAAAAATCTATTTTTCACTCAGTGATAAATTCACTATCGTAACACTTAAACTTGCGTGGCTTGTAATTCTTCATATAAGGTTGGTAATTGTTTTCTCCAAGGGCTAAATCCAAGGCACTGGGGTCTTGGGCTCTGGGCCAGGGTCTCTGAGCCCCCTGGGCAGGGGCTCAAGTCCTCCAGGGCAGCCAGAGGAATTTCCTGGGTTCTGACACCGGGTGGTGGAAGTAAAAGCAGCTTTGCACTCCCCCATAGATGACCCCAGAATTCAGTTGGCTGAGAGCTGTAGGGAGCAAACTGACCATCCAAACATTCCACTTTTGCTCTACTTCATTGTTCCAGGGGTTTATTTCCTGCTTTCTTTATTGCACAGACACCCAAACCAAACATAAACATGATCTACCTCAAAACATTTCTGATCCTGGCACTTCCTGACAATTCCAAATTTTCTTAATGGAAATGGCAAGGGGCAGTCATTTTGAAATACACTCCAACAGAAAAGATAAAACAAATCATGCTTGATTTGGCAGAACTAAGCCAAATCTATGGGACCCCTGGGGCTGATCCCTTTTTCTCATCTTCAAGTCTCATCTCTCCTGTCTATTCAAAGAAGCTTTGCACTCTGCATTAGATGCCCCCAGTATTCAGTGGGCTGATATGATCAGTGTATCTGCAGGGTGTAAATTGGCCATGCAGAGTTCTCCTTTGTTGTTCAAGGGGTTTATTCCCATTTTCTTTCCTGCAGACACACCCAAACCCAACATTACAACATGCCTCAAAGCAATTCTCATTTGGACTGTCCCTGAGAATTCAAACCTACCCTCAGAGCGTTTCCCTGTCCCCAGGGACAGGCTCCAAGGCTGGGCTCTCACCTGCACGGAATGAAGAAGAGCTGCTGCCCTTGCCAGCGGCTCCGGGCTCTCGCCATCAGCGCTTTGAATGCAGCTTTTGTACACACTCTGCCTCTCTGAGCCCCGCAGCATTCCCGGGCATCAGCAGTGCTGCTGCAGGCCAACATCCTCCAGGCACAGCTGCAGCAAGGAGATTGCAACAAGGCCTGGCTGCAGGAGTCTCCAGCCTGCAGCAGCCCTTCCCCTGCGGCGGAATCATCTTGCGCTGCCATGGGGGAGCAAAGGGGGTGAGGGGCTCTTTGTAGATGAGGGTCTCCTCCATGTGCTGCTGCTCGCTGGGCTGATACAGCTGCTGGTGCCCTCCTCCACAGCTGTACCAGGAGCCTGCCTGGGAAAATAACACTGCCTGTGCCAGTGCCAGTGCCAGCCACCCATCCCTGCCATGGCCCTGCCCTCAGGGCGTCCTGCCCACCAAACTGCTCCAGTCAGGTGATGTCAGGCACCATCAAAATACATTCAAACAATGCATTTTCCACATTCTGGCACAATCATGGCCATACAGGCCACGTGCTGGAGGCAGACTGCTGTTGGCAGAATGGGGGAAGCCCCAGCAGCTGCTCTCCCCAGGCTGGATGGCCATGGCAGCAGAGGCAAGTCTCTCACCGTGCCCACTGCTGTGGGACCCAGTGCTTTGGACATGTTCCCACTGAACTCAGGCTGCTGCTACAGCAGCACCATGCCTTCACACACTTGATAACAAAGAGCTGGAATGGCACACAGGACTGCCCCAAGAGCTACAAAAAAAAAAGGGGGGGGATGGGGAAGGGGGCAAGTGAGTTAGAATAGTTTGCTCATTTTTAATACAAGCATGCCTGGATTTAAGCAGGGACACTGGGCTAATCCTACCGGGGACTGGTTTGTAAGCCTTGTCTCTAGCAATTCCCACCAGTCTGCAGGCATTTTCAGTAGAAAGGGGTAGATAAGATTTTACAGCACATGCACGAGCAATTCTGAGCCGGAACTCAAAGGACAAGACAAATACCCCCAAATCGGCCACCCATGGGGAAAGGAAGAAAGAAAAGCAGATGAAACAAGTGCCATTGTGGCTGAATTGACTGCATCAATCCCATGGTCAAACCTTTCTGTACAAAAGCACCTCAATTCAAACACACAGCTTAAGATCAAGGAATTCAAGTTTTTCGAGAGCATTTAAAGCCTGATTCCTATTACTTTCAAGGAAAGGTAGATGCTAAATTTCTTAAAAACACAAATGTGGGTCTATTTGGTACTGCATCCTTCAAAAGCAGGAATGGAGGTTTAGAATTGCAGAATTGTTTCCATTGGAAAAGACCATCAAGATCATAGAGTCCTCCCAAAACCTGAGACCACTAACACTGCCAAGGCCACCACCAAAGCATATCCCAGGTAATGTCGTGGGATGGGACATCCTCCTTGTCTCCTTTGTCTCCCCAGGAGCCCCTTGGAAAGAGAAATGCCCACACAGGCTTTATCTGACTCCTTCCCAGCCAGCCTTTCCCTCACTCCTGGGTCTCATTTGCTCCACAGGCTTCACCAGCTCACTCAGCTCAGAGGAGCTCTCAGAGGAGAAAACGCTGCCTGGTGTGGGGCTGTCTGATCCCTGTCTCATCTTGATTCCATCTGCCCCGCTCCCTCCCCCATCCAAGAGACCGAAGGATCCCCCCAACCCCACGGTGCTGCACCAGATCCCGGGCACGTTCCCTCCTGCGCTCCTTGGCGGCCCCGGGGAGGCTCCAGAGCCCTCCCTGTGTGCGGGACAGCTGCTGCAGCACCGCTGCGCCTGCGTGCGAGCAGCGCCCAAGGAGCAGCTGCGCCAGTTCAGAGTCTGAAACGGAATCCTCAGGGCACACAAATGACAACTGGCATTTCAGGGCTGGCAGGAGAAGCTAAATCCATCTGCTCGCTGCCCTTTCTAGCCATGGCCACGCTGATGCAATTGGAAGAATTGCCCCTGCCCAGGAAGCTCTCAGGTGCAAGAGAGCAGCAAAAGCCAGGTGTTTCTGAGGTGCTAGCTGCCAGTGCCTCAGGTTTTCCTTCCAAGTTCTAAGGGGTTTGGACTATTTTTACCATTTCAACATTTTCTGTGTCTCCCTGTGAGTGAGTAAGCACCACAAACCCTCTCCATCAAGGCCTTGAGGGACTGCCAGAGCAGAACTTGTTCATGCTCTTTTCTCCTGGTGATTTTATAATCCCGTGCAGACTCTGATATCACCCATGCTGTAGAGAAAAGATTGACCTTGGCATCCTGGGGCACTTTCTGGGTGGGTGTTTGAATCTGCTTTTCCAGGCCTTGGGCTTGTTATGAATGAGAAGCTTGACTGGGCCAATATTCAAGCAGCAATCAATTTATTATTTAATATGGTAAAGTATGAGCAATACAGCGCTGGGTACAGTGGGGGAAGTTTTCCCTCCAACTGCACACCAATAATTGATGGTTACAGGTATTTATAGGGGTACTCATCAGGTTTTTTTTTTTAACAGTTTCTATTTCCAATCTTTACTCATCAGCAATTTTTATTCCAAATCATTACATCACAATTCTATACACTATTGTGATTTGAATTTCTCAGGATGTATTTTCAAAGGAGTATCCCCAGATGGTGCTGGTCCAGTTTCTGAAAGAAGAAAGATGAATCCCATCTGGTGGAGTCCAGCTCCCCAGATGTGTCCACCTTTTAATTGCAGAGACTATAAATCTCATAACAGTGATGTCCAGCTTCCATTTGGTTGAAACCATAAGTCCTTGAGGTGATGTTCATCTTCCTTTCTCAAGCTGTTTTTCTCTGCTTTAATAAGGCGTGAGATAAGCATATTTCCTATATATCTTCCAAAGCTATAGTTTCAAGGATACAAGTAATATTCTAAAATTATACTTCAAAATGTTATTATTGCAGAGCTTTTTTTTTATGGATTAAATGCAAGCAAGAAGCAACATCATTAACACCTTAATTCCAATGCTCCTAAATCAACCAGGGTTAATTTCAAACAAAAGATATGGTCAAAGGCCTTTTTCCATGCTTTATTTTCCTCAGTTATTATTAGAATTCACAACTATCCCATTGTTGATGTCCACACATTTCGCATTCGCAAGTACACACTTCGCCGGTTTGTACCTGACACCAAACACAGCTTTGCATCTCACACCCTCAGCAAGTCTGCAGACAAAACTAAGCTGGCAGGAGCAGCTGAGAGCCCAAATGATTGCGCCATTCAGAGGGACCTCGGCAGGCTAAAGAACTGGCCTGAGGGGAATCTGATGGAGTTCAAGGATGGGAAATGAGAAGTCTGGGACCTGGGCAGGAATAAGCGCAGGCATCAAGAGCTGCAGGAGGCTGACTGCGAGAGAAGCGGCTGTTTTCTCTTCCTTGTCTTGCTGGTTGGGGGTTGTACCGCAAGGCCAAGGCAGAAGGATGCCTGCAGGCAGAGAAAGAGGGGGTTGGCAGCTGGCCCTGCCGAGCCGAGCGCGGCCAGCCCCGGAGCCGCCCCGCCCGCGCTGTGCCCGCAGCCCCGGCTCTGCCGCGCTCGTCCCCGCCAAGTCCGGCCCGCGCCGGGGCCGCGCTGGGCGCGCGCGGGCCCGAGCGCAGCGCCCCCCTCAGGCCGCGCGCCGCCGGCGCAGCCGCGGCCGTTGCGCTGCGGGCGTTGTGGCCACAGTCGGCGATGGACGCCATGGCGGAGCTGCCGCTGCCCGCCGGGCTCAGCGCCGGCACCTTCCCCGCCAAGCTCTGGCGCCTGGTGAACAGCCCCCGCGTCCGCTCCGTGCGCTGGGACAGCCGCGCCCAGGGGCTGCTCATCGACCGCTGCCTCTTGGAGCGAGAGCTGCTCAGCTCGGGCCAGGCCCACAGGGGCCGTGGCCATGGGCCGGCCCCGGTGCCGCACACCTTCAGGGCCACGCAGTTCCGCAGCTTCGTGCGGCAGCTCTACCGCTACGGCTTCCGCAAGGTGCCGGGCTGGGTGGGCTCGGCTGCACCGGGCGATGCCGGGGCCTGGCTCCATTACTGCAACCCCTGCTTTCGCCGCGACCGCCCCGACCTCCTGCTCCGCATCAAGCGCCAGAGCGCGGCCAACAGGCAGCGGCCGGCGGCGGGCCGGGAGGGCCGCAGGCGCCCGCCCTGCGGCTCCCGGCAGCTCCCCGGGCCGCGGCCGCTGCCGGCCGGGCAGCGCGGGCGCGGTCGCTTCCAGCCGCTGCCCAGGGAGCGGCCGCCGCTGCCGGCCGGGCGCCCGCCCAGCGGCTTCCTCCTGCTGCACAGGGAGCGGACGCTGCCGGACGGGCGGGAGCTGCGCAGGCCCCGGCCCGGCCGCCTCCAGCAGCCCCCCGGCGAGCGGCCGCTGCTCGCCCGGCACCCGCCCTGCGGCTTCCACCTGCTGCACAGGGAGCGGCCGCTGCCGGCCCGGCGGGAGGGGCCGAGCCGCTTCCAGGAGCTCTACGGGGAGCGGCCGCCGCCCGCCGAGCGGGAGGTGCTCGGCATCCCGCCCTGTCACTTCCTCGGGCTCCACGGGGAGCGGCCGCTGCCGCTCGGGCGGGAGGGGCCCCGCAGCCGCTCGCAGGAGCTCTACGGGGAGCAGCTGCCTCCGGCCGAGCGGGAGGTGCTCGGGCTCCAGCCCTGCAGCTTCCAGCAGCTCCACAGGGAGCAGCAGCCCCCAGTCTATGACGCACGAGGTAGGAAAAGAGCTGTAGCCTTGTTTTTCCGGAAGGTCGTGAAAAGTGACCGTTTCAAGTCGTTTTCCACAAGGCTCTGTCATTCTTGGCCAGAAGTTGTCAAGCCTACTAGCAAGGGGCACCTAGGAGGCCGAAAGATTCTCTGCCTGCTTTGCCTGTGTGCTTCCCGTGATGTTTGATCCACAACAGCACCAAAGCTCTGTGTCCCACAGCCACGTTGTGGAGCCTGACCAATGTGTTTGGATTCTTGCAGCCAGCCCGGGCACTTCAGGGCCCAGCGCTCCCGCTGGCAGTGCAGCTGGTGCAGCATGGACGGCCTCCAGCTCAGCACAGAACGCGCCTGGGGAGGAGGAATGGCCACCAGCAGATCTAGGCCTTGCCGTAGAGAAAATGATTCGGGAGATCAGGAGGTCCCTGTCTGAAAGATCTCCGTCTGCTCGGGTAATTCCATTGGATGGGGATCAAAGGGGCTGGACTGAGAGCTTTTGAACCTTGTGACACGGTTGAGAAGCAAAGGCTTCTTTAATTGAACTTATTTCATTATTATTTAGTTATTGAATTATTCTCGGTTAAGAAAGATTTCTAAAAGAGGGGATGAAGAAGAAATGAAGAAGAGGTTTTACTTGCTGGGAAAGAGGAGAAGAGTGTTTGGAGAATTGGCACTGAAGGCCAAGTGTCCCGTGCAGGGAGGGGCATGCCAGAGGTGCCTCTGTCCCAGCTGCAGCAGATGTGGGCTGTGCCTCTTTTGGGTGGGAAGGCCAAGGCAAAGCAAGGGCTGGGCTGCAGCTGCTGCTGCTGTTGTTAGCGTTCAAAAACACACAATCACATAAGCGATTATATGCGGTGCTTTTTATTTAAGAGCTCTGGGAATCGGGGTAGTTTCCACCCAAATCTAATTCCGACCATGCATTCAAGGTGAACGTGTTTTATACTCTATCATTATATAACTTTCATGTTAATTATTAAACTTATATTGTTCTACTGTATGCACAGATTTCAGCTAAACATAGCTTCTCATGGTTCCCCCTTAAATTTCTAACATAGTTTCTCATGATTCTTCTTATGATTATACAATAATTATATTTAGTTACTAAACAATCATCACATCTAACAATTATATCATTTATCATACTGCTTACGCAGGTGCAGTGATCTGAGAAAACACAAAGCCCAACGTTTTCAAAGTCTATCTTTAACATTTTCCAGGGCTCCACTATCACTGTGTGAGCCCTGCCGTGCGTGTAGGCGCTCCCAGAGCCGTGGCTGGGGCTGGGCTGCAGCTGCAGCTCTCTGTCCTTTTGCACATTATGACACGTGTTGGCCAAAGAATGTCTCTCTTTCTGTTGATGTGCTGACCCATTGCCTGCAGTACATTTGTGATTATGACTCAAGGGGGGGAGTGGGATTTTTGGATTTACCAATACCTTATTCTCAAGCAGTATGACTTTTGTCTTCTGTAAAGTCACGCATAGCAGTTTAGAGAAGCATTTTATTCCATAAGAAAAGGAAACATTGCAGGCTCTGAACCATCTTTAGAATCTTTAGGGTTCTGATGGATGAGCTATGGCAGAAGAGATGAATATTCTGAAACTGGTCATAGTGAGAATATCTTTGTGTCCAAAGGTAATTTGCTTCATGGTGGACATTTACTTCCTCAGTGGAATAGAAACACTACTTGGTTGTCTGGCTTTTCCTGTCTTTTGGGTTGTTTTTTTTCCCTACCCTAACGATGTACAGATTTTTGCCACTGATCCCAAATGTGATCCTGGCAATACCCAGGGTGCATAAATGTTTGCCTGGATGACACCCGTGGGGCAGCAGCAGAGGGCTCCGAGAAGCAGCACCTTGTGATGGGTTGTGTGAGCGGTTGGCTGGGGGTGCTGAGACTCCCAGGCAGAAATGTGTGCTTTGCCTGTGGGTTTGCAGCACACAGCCCTGGGCAGGGCTGGGAGCGAGCTCTGCCCTTGCTGGCAGCCGTGCTGGCAGCAAGGAGAGCCCCTGGCTTTGTGCTGGCTGATTTCTCACAGCTCTGGGATAAGGCAGGCTCAGAGCGTGGGGGCACGTCCCCTCACTTGGTGTCTTCTGGTTTGCTGTGTTCATGTTTTGTCTCAAAGGTCATGTTTTGTCTCAAAGGTCATTTTGTAGGAGCTTCAGTTTCACCTTGGCCCCCTGAATCCTGAGTTTAAAAGGCTTGTCATGTGAACCGTGGGGGCAGTGTTCCCTCCTCTGTGCTCCATGTCCTTTGGGAGTGGAGAAGGAGAGTTATTGTATCTCTGATATGATTCCAGCAAAATAGTCAGTGATCTTTGGGTTCCTTTCTTTCTGTTTTTCTGCTCAGGACAATGTTGGTGCTGCCCCTGATTCTTCAGGAGGGGAGCCTGTGAACAGAGCTGCAGCAGAGGAAGCTTCATCTGGCACCGAGAGCTGCAGGAACAGTTCCCAGGAGCCCCAGGAGCCTGGTAAGGACAGAGCCCACACTGATTTAGAGAGCTGTGAGATGGCTGCTCTGAGCAGGGTTGGTGCTTCCTGGTGCCTTGAGTTCAAATCCTGCACTGGCACAACCTCCCTGAGCCCTGCCCTCCACGCTTCTCCAGAGGCTCTGACACTGAGTCCTCTGCTGTGGCAAGAGAGCAGGGAATAAACCTGACCTTGTGGGAGTTGTGTCACCAAGCCGGGTGTCCCAGTTTTGTGCTGAAGTGGGTGGATAAATTTGCTGCAGGGTGCCAGGGGAGGCCAGGCTGAGCGACTCTTGAAGGAACAGGGGAAAAAAAGAGCAAAACGTCAGTATCAAGTCCAAATCACTGACTAAATGTAATACCAGTCTGCTGGTATTGGGCCTGACCCACAAGAAAAACAAGGAGCACAACATCAGAGGCCAACCAATAGAAAAATCACAGTAACTCCAGTATCAGAAGGAAAAGCTGGAATGACCCCTGATTAGGGAGGCCTAAGAGGAGAGAGGGAGCACTGTGGATCCATTCCTTAGCCAAGCTGATGCAGCCTGCAGGCCTTGTAGGGAGCTCTGTCCCTCCCAGCCCTTCCTGCCAGAGCTGATGGTCGAGTTGGAGCAGCTGCTGCTGACTGCAGAGGGCAGTTTGTAGATGCCAGGTAATGGAGCTGGTTCATGACTCAGCTCCCAGCACCTTCAGCTTCAGCCATTTCAGTGAAGACTGAGGTCTCTCTGTCAGCTCAGAGAAAGAACAAGGCTGGGCTTCCTTGTGGCAGCTGGGACTGTCTGTGTTTCAAGCTCTCCTGGGTGCCCTTTGCACTGCGGGGGCTGAGACTTTATCAAGATACTTCAGTGTTTTGAAACACACTTTTGAAGACTTGGAATGGTCCCTGTTCTTTTAAGGGCAGATTGCTTCAAATTGCCAAGTGAGAGTCTGCCTTTCAGGCCATCTTGGACAGCCTCTGGTCGAAGGACAATTGCTGCCCAAGGGAAAGGTGCAGAAGGGCCAATATTGACTGAGCGTTGCCTTTGCTTCCCAGATGCCATCTGACCAACATCTCCAGGAGGGCTGCCCTGCATGGCAGGAAGAGACAGGGGAGAGCCTGTGACCATCGGGCAGGTAGAACTCCTCTGTTTGTAGATATGTTTATAGATTTCTATGGTTCTATTTATTAGTGGGTATAGTTCCATTTATAGATGATAGTGTTCTATTTATATGGACATAGCTTGATAGATCTGTATAGTTAAATGTGGATATGTATATCGTTATAGATATGATATAATTATATTTTATGATATATTTAAATTTATAGATTTTTAGAGTTAGTTTTTTATATGTGTAGAGTAAAATATTTTTATATATATATACATATGTATGAAGTTACATTTATGAATGTGTATAGTTATCTAGTAAGAGGAATAGGAATGTTTAGGTGGAGAGATGGATGGATAGATTGCTGTTTGTGTAGGCCTAGGCTGCATTTTTAGCTCTTTGCCCCCTCGGCTGCCTTTTTCACCTCTTGCTTTTGCCCCGGTGCCCCCTGTGTCCCCTGTCCCTGTGCTGGGTCCGAGCTGGCGGCCGGGCCGGGCGGAGCAGCACTTCCAGCCCCGGCTGTCCCTGGAGCGGTGGGAGCTGCCGCTGGCCCCAGGCACTGTCCCCTGAGGAGCTGCTGAAGGACGGTGAGACAGAGGGGGCTGAGGGGCTCAGGGGGCGCTGAAGGGACGGTGACCCTGAGCTGCTGCTGGGGCTGAGGGCTGTGGGGCAGCCGAGGGCCATGGTGGCACTGAGGTGACAGGCAAGTGGCACAGGCTGGCAGGGTGGTGGGTCTCAGGGGACGGGATGGGTCAGAAGGGACTGAGGGGGGTGAGAGGACTGGGAGGGGCTGAAGAAACTGAAGGGGGCTGGGGCTTCACCGAGAGCATGGCGGGGCTGAGGGGATGGAGGGGGCCAGCAGGGAGCACAGAGGGCTCCGGGACTGCAGCTCTGCCAGGCCTTGGAAGCAATTCCAGAGCCTCCACTTTTGCCACAGCTGCCATGAAGACCTTGAGGACAGCCGGAGACTGACGGGAGCCAGCAGGGAGGAGCTGAAGGCCAGCAGCAAGAGCAGTGAACGGGGACCTGCTGCTGCCGGCCTGGAGAGAGCCCGGGTGAGGCCACAGGCCCGGGGAGGCAGGTGGGGCTGAGGGTGCCGTGGGCTGTGGCCGTGGGCACTGCCCGGCGGGGCAGGAGCGGGCCCTGCCCGTGCTGGGGCTGCTCAGCGCAGCTGCCCCGGCCGGCACAGGGGCTGTCCTTGGGCAAGGCAGCTGTGCCAGCAGGGCCGGGAGCTGTGCCGGCTCTGCCGGGCTGCCGGGGCTGCGGGACAGTCCCGCCGCGGCTGCGCTCACCACAGCCTGGCCCGCTCGGCTGCTTTCTCTTTCTGACCCCCCTGGGAGGCTCTGACATTTCCTCTTCCCTGATGGAAGTGCAGCTGCTGCCAAGGGAAACGTCCCCATACTCACTCCGTGTTCCCTTTGCTTGCCAGGTGTTCCATCTGCTGTCGCTGTCCAGGAGAGCTGCTCTGCACGGGAGGAGGAGACCGAGCGAGAGGCTTTGAAGATGGGGCAGCTGGGGTCCCTCTGCTTCGAGTGCTGTTTAAAGATACACAGACTTGAACGTAGCCACAGTTATTATATGTGTATTTCCATATGTGGGTTGCTATTTGTATGTGTTAATTTCCATGTGTATATTCTTATATTTATGTATATTTATGTTGTTATGAATGTATGCTATGTGTATATATATATATATATTTGAAATTACATATATGTGTATAAATTTATCTATGTAGACATGGATATTGTTATATCTGTGTTAATTTCTATTTGCTGTGGGTAAAGTTGTGTAGGTATCTCTTTTGATACAATTTTTGTTATATGGCTTTTAAAATAGGAATATTGGTATTTGTATAGGTATATAAGTCTATTTTAATATGCGTATTTATCTTTTTCTGGATGTAATTCTATTTACATATCTATGGAGATTTTTTTGTATTCCTAGATGGGCTTAATCCTTGTAGCAATATGTAATAAATTAAGCTGTTAAACACCTAATTGATCTGTGTGTATAGTGCGTTGTTGTGGAGGTTGGCAATAAATTAACTGAAGTTGGTATTTGTATATTATTACATAGAAAGGTTGTAATAATAGAATAAATTCCCATTTTTAACCTAAATTGAGATTTGTATAGTTCTGTATTGTCGGCGTGGGTGTAGCACTTTGTAATAAATGACATTTTTCAGCTGCAATTGATTCTCGTGTATTTGTGGATCAGCAGTGCGGCTGTAGCAATCTGCAAGAAATGCCATTTGTCAGCTGCGATGGGTGTTGTGTGATTTGTGCTACCCAAAGCCATGAGCAGATGGAAATGCTGGAGGATTTTGGCCATGCAAGTCTCCGGCCATGCCCAGCACATGCCCCACCTGCACTCAGGCTGGGCAGGGGAAGTGCAGATTTGGGCTGGCAGCAGAGCCCCACCTTGGCTCAGAACTCGCTGCAGAGGCCTGCTGAGAAAATTCCGGGGCTCCACTGAGAGCAGAACTCCAAGCAGGAGCAACCCTGGCAGGAGAAATCATTCACAATGAACAAAAGAGAGAAAATGTGGCCAAGCAGATGTGGGGATACTCTGTGAGGCTGATAAAATGCTCTGAATCACCCCTGCCTGGGCACGTCTTCTGCAAAAATGTTTTGTTAAAAACTGAACACCTCCCATGAAATACAGATTGCACTTTCCCCTTCACTTACCTTGCTGAGTGAGTGGAGACACTCTCTCCTTAGCACTGAGAATTTTTGCCCTTCAGCACCTCACATTTAATCAAAGATGGTGTACTACCACTTGGCACCATCAATGAAAACAGCCCTGCCCTCGTGGCAGCGTTTGCAAAGTCTTCCCTCCTCCTGTCCCCACATCTGACAGACGGAACCATCCCCTCCTGTCCCAACTGTGCCTGAGCTGAGTGAGGGCTCCAGGAGCTCAGGAGGCTGCAAGAGCACCGCACGTGGGAAGGTTTTGCAAAGCTTCCTAAGCACCAGTAACCTCTGGGTTTGCCAGTCTTCCCCTGCAATATTGTCCTACTCAAGAATGATCCTGGAGGACACTGTGCCTGCAGCTTACTCAAGCGAAGTTTGTTTTCTTCAAGGCTTGAATAGAGGAAAATGAAAATTGTGGTTTTTAGAGTGAAATTTGGGGGTTGGTGCGGCTGGGTTTGCTCCACTATTTGCTGTGGAAAGTAGGGTAAAAGCTTTAAATTCCCAGCAGAAGCTGACTACCAGCCCACACAGACCTGAATGAGGCCCAGGTGGGCTTGCTGCATGCTGCTCCAAGGGAAAAGCTGGAACAAAGTCCCCTTTTATTGCAGATGGAGTCTGTACTGGTGTCTCCAGGGCTGTCTGTGGTAAGACACAGCAATCCAGCCAGAAACTGTGGATAGGAGAGTTCCAACAGCAACCTGCTTCTCCAGGGTGAGGGACGAGGCCAGCCCAAAAGCCTGGAAGGTGCTCTGGGCACTGGAGAAGGCCAGGCTGTCCTTGTGCAGGGACGGCCTCCAAAGGGCACCTCACACCTTGTGCTGCTGACCAAGGGCAGCTGGTGGCCTTCCACAAAATGCTTCTTTTGTCCAGCTCTTGGAAAAGTTCCAGCCAGCAACAATTCCTGCTGCTCACACCAGCCCTTTCCAAGCAGGAGGAATTCCAGCAGCAGCCTGACAGCTTAGTGGCAGGAGAATAAAATCCTCAGCTGAGCGTTATCAACTCTCTGTCAGAAGCCACATCCTCAGCCCCTCATCTCCTCCAGTTGTCTCAGACGTGGAGGAAGCAGCAGGAAATCTCTGATCCTGGAAGGGAAAGCAGAAGGAGGAGAGCCAGTGGCTGGTCCCTGGGGCCTTGGGAGCAGTGAGAGCCATCCAAAACAGGATCTCTGCCGGGCTGTGGAGATAAGAGTGACCAACCAGCAATGCTCTGTGCGAGACTGGAGCCAGATTACCAGAAGCAGTTACACTGATTATTGACCTCCACAATTAGAAATGCACAACAACCACTTAGGTGACTTCATCTGGCCATGATCTTTAGCTGCTTGTTGTGGTTCGTTTTGAGTTTGTTCTGTTCCCCCTTTCTTTTGTCATGATAAAAGGTCCTGTCTGGACTCAGTTAACTGTCAATCCCCAAACCCCTCCCTAACTTCCATGGTTACGACATGTATCCTTTTAGTTCTCCACCCCCAGTTGCCTGCCTGTCACTCAGCACCCCTGCCTCTTTTTCCAGAAGCTTCTGGCCAGGGTGTCGGTGATTGGCTCAGGGACCGGGACCCCTCCCTTAGTTGTGTATGATTGGTTTTGTCATTATGTCAATCCTCAATGTATCCTTCCCTTCTTACTCCAGATTTGTTACCCCCCCCCCTCCCCTCCCACCTTCTTTATAACCGAGGTTTTCCCCACCTTGGGGTTCTCAGCCTCTGGATTCATTGGGAGTGTTTGGTCCCTCTGGGGCCCAATAAACCCGATTATACCGAGACACTGAGAGACGCCTCTTCTTTCCTGCGGGTTGGAGTTCAGCGGCCAACGTCCTCAAGGCAGGTTCATTGCCTTAGGCGCAGTACCTGGCTTCCAGTTGGGGAAGCGCCCTACTGGCTGGAGATGGGCTGGTCATCTAGCCAGGGCGTGCTCTACCGGCCACACCGCTCCAAGCTGCAATGCCAAAATCTCATCAAATATGTTGCTATCCTTTAAACAAGGAAGGAGAGCACAAATACCAACAATTCTCATCAGCCTTCTGGCTTGGAAAGACCATTTAATTTATGCTCCCTTAGCTGTCAGCCTAAACTCTGCTGTGCAAACCTTAGGTCTCTGTTGGACCTCATAAATTTCTTGAGCATCAACTTAGGTGCAAACCTGCTACAAAACCCTTCAGGCACCACACTGATTTAGAGTGGCAGAACTTCACTGTTCCAGCAGAGAATTTCAGTGCCTTGCTATCTGGATGTGATAGGATTTTCCTCCTGTCCCAACAGACAACAGGGGAAAAGATTTGTTCCTATTATAACATTACATCGAAATCTTTGGTTTGAGAGCAAAAGGAAAACGTTCCTTTAAGAAGTAAGTTCTGCCTGGGCTTTTTGGCATGAGGACAAACTGGGGTGTGCTGGCAGGAGCAGCACTGTCCCTGTGGGTGCACACCCCCTGAAGGATGAACAGGCTGCTGTCACAGGGGCCACACCTGCAGCATGAAAAGCCACCGTGCCATTAACTCGATGCAAACTAAACACAAGTGACACAGCTCTGCATCCTCAGCAAGGACTTGCCTCTGCAGAGATGTTACTGACAGACTCAGCTCTTGTGTGCAAGTGCTGTTAAATTGTCACACAAATCAACCACCCCTCCCTCTCTCGTCCTTCTTGGCGTCCGGCTGCTGAGCTGCTGCTGAGAAAGAAGGGGCAGAGTCCTTAGGGCAAACGGGGACTTTGCAATGGGCAGAAACTTCCTCCTTTCTTTTGTTTTCAGTGACAACAGAGGGGTTTGTCTTCAGTCCCTGTGTCAGCAGGGAAATTGTGCCTGCCCGTCACACCTAGGATGTGAACAACCTGGATTTTTATTGGTGGAAAACCCACAGTGACCTGACCTTCTGCAGGAATATGGAGAGAAGAGTCAAAAGGGATTCCTGGAATGTTGCAATAAGCAGATAGTGGTCTTAAGCATATATAGATAAAAAGGCATAAAAGCTCATAAAAGCGTATGGAACTGATGTAAACCTAATAAAAAGAAGCATTTTATTGTAATAAGGAGGGAGGGTTGCAGACCACAGTGTGAGAAATAGCTACTCACTTTTCATAGTTTAGGAAGGTTTATTAAACCTTATCAAAAATACAACAGAAAACTGAATAAAGAAAAAAGGTTACAGCACCAGCAGCAAAAGATTTTCCTCGCCATGTGCTCAGCCCCCTCGCGCTGGAGGCTTTCCCTTTTGAACCCTTTAAGCCCTCCCAAAGTTCTGTCCATCAACCCCTTCTTCGCTGTCCAGTGGTGGAGATCTCTTCCTCAAATTCTGATTGGGGCTCAGGTGTCGCCATAGTGACAAGCCAGCCCTCCCAGATGTCCCAGCCCCAGTTTTCCCTTGATAACCAGGGCATGGGGTGCAGCATAACTATAAATCTATAAAACTTTCCTTAAGTTATATACATGATATTTGTCTATTAATTGTGAGAGTCAATCATCACATTACTCATCTGTCACAACAGGAAAGGAAGTTTCTGGTGGGAGGAACACTGGTTTTCAAGGTAGGACCAGCTGTTGAGGTTTGATTTGTTCCCTCTTTCAGATTACGAGGAAGTCATGGTGTTCCAGAGTAGAAGCTGGTGCCAAAAGTTTGAGAACAGGGTGTGATAAGATCACCAGAGTATTTTATCTGTATCTAGTGTTATAAGTTGCAGTGAGGAACCAATCACTGACAAGTGAGTCCAAATAAAGTGTAATTTATTAATTGATAAAGCAAGCGATAACAGGCAAATTACAGCACTGGGTGAAGCCAACAAAAGGCTTGCACCCACCGGGAGCGCTGGGTGTAGCCGGGGAGTCACCGCTCCACCATCGGCCCACACCGCCCGGCAGTTCAGTCCTCCTTTTTATCTGTTGTTGTTGGGTGTCCTTCCAGTGTTCTCTGCGTCTGTGCCGAGAGTTGCTAGGGGGTCTTATTCTGCCTTCTGGTGGTCGTCTGGACGAAGGCTCCTGTCCTCTTCCTCAAGGTCTCACAATAGCCTTTACCATATATAGGCATATAGCTACATCTAGCTACACATTGCTTATTTAGCCTTTCAACATATTAGCTTCTGACATTTTGCGGTTTAAGCCTTATGACAGTTATTTTGCAATATATTAGCCCATTATATTCATCTTGCAACATATTAGCTGGTTACATCTATCCTTGCAGTTTTTCTATTATTGGCTTTTCCCCTTTTTATAGTCTTTTTAGCAACTTGATGAACAAACTAAGACATTAACTCATTACATCTGGGACACTTTTCAAAAGGTTCTCTTTGTGGTCAGCCTTGCTGTGAACTCTGTCCAAATTCAGGATCTTCAGTTCTTCAGCTCCTGGCTAGAATCCAATTCTGTAGTCACTTGTGTGGTGACCATCAATGCCGCACACTCGGGGTTTAGCCAGTGTAGCAGTGCTCCTCGGGGGTCTCACCAAATGAGGAATTCTTCAGTCACTCGAGGTCACAAATCACAAATTGTGACGGTGTTCGCAGGGGTCTTAGGATGAGGGAAGAGACGAAGATCTGACTCCATGTTTCAGAAGGCTTGATTTATTATTTTATGATATATATGATATTAAATCTATACTAAAAGAATAGAAGAAAGGATTTCATCAGAAGGCTAGCTGAGAATAGAAAAGAAATGGAATGAATAACAAAGGCTTGTGTCTCAGACAGAGAGTCTGAGCCAGCTGACTGTGATGGCCATTAATTAGAAACAACCACATGAGATCAATCACAGATGCAGGTGTTGCATTCCACAGCAGCAGATAACCATTGTTTACATTTTGTTCCTGAGGCCTCTCAGCTTCTCAGGAGAAAAAAATCCTAAGGAAAGGATTTTTCATAAAATGTCCCTGTGACAGGGATGAAATTCAGGTTTGGTACAGAAAATACTTCTTCCCTGTCAGGGTGGTGAAGTCCTGGCACCGGTTGCTCAGACAAGCCTAGTAAATAAAGTTTCAGAATTCTTCCTTTCTGTCCCATTCCTATTCCCTAAGTCCAGGTTTGGTTTCCAGAGTGCCACCTTCTCGGCTGGTTGCCATTTGTGTCCTGCTTTCTCTCCTGCCTTCCTTTGTTTGATCCTTTTCCCTTCCAGTGTCTCTCTTTACCTGTGGCAGCTCCCAGCCAAAGACCCTCCCCTGATTTTTCTTTTTTTTCCTTCCCAATCCAGGTGCTCAAACAGCCCTGGATGAAGTTATGGAGGCTGGCAGTGAAATGTCTTTGTAAGATCTTGCTCCGTTTGTGCCTTGGCCCCTTCAGAATTTTGCCTTGAAGGGCGGGACCATCTTTTCCTCGCTGGCAGCTGGAATTGCAGGCCATTGCAGTGTGTGCCAGAGCTGTCAGAGGGCAATTGCTGAGGCTGCCAGGGTGCTGCTCCTGCCGTGCCTCCCAAGGGAGCTGTGCAGGGGCAGGGTCAAGCTCCAGCAGCTGGCTGGGCTCCCTGAGCAGACAGCAAAGGCGGCTTTGCTGCCCATTCTGCAGCTGGACGCAGAGGGAAGAAGGGAAGGGAGTCCCTGACAGAATGCTGGAATGCTTGTGGCTGGAAGGAACCTGCCCATGCTTCCATCCAGGCTTAAGGTGCCATGAGGGAGAGGTGCCTCTACCCCAGTGAATGCACAAATGAGACCATAAGAGAACAAAACCAGATTGTTTTGGACATGAATTTTATTGAACAAGAAATGGGAGCTAGGAAGATCGAAGTACGAAAGCGGTCTTGGAAAGAGAGAGCTCAGAGGATGATCAGTTGGAAGCAGATACTTTTTAAGGTCCTTTCCTGCATTCTGGGATTCTAGAAGACATGTAGATGTGCATTTTGATTTAATATCCTTCATCTTATTATTATTTCTTTTTTCTCTTCTTCTTTCTCATCTTCTTCTTCCCCTTCTTCTTCTTCTTAATTGCTGCTAGTATTCTTTCTTCTTTAAAATATTCTTCTTCTCCTTCTAAGTAATCTTATTCACTTGTTATGCTTACTTACTATGTCATTCTTATTTTTTTAATATTCTGATATTAATTACTAGTTGTTCATCTTCCTCTTCATCTTATTCCTATTCTCATTCTTATTATTCTTACTAAATTTACTACTACTATTTCTTCTTCTTCATCTTCTTATCCCTATTCTTTTTTTTAATTTTTAAAATACTTTTCATCTAAGCTTTTTTTTCTTTTTTCTTTTTTTTTTTACTACTACTATTTCTTAAACTCAACTTTAATTTGTTTTGGAAGAATCAAAGTCCTGCAGTCAAATCCATGGAGCAACAGCTCCCATCTATGCCCATTCTTCAGGGATATAATCCCAAAGGACCAGTGTGGAATCCTTTCAAGATGAGAGGAAATGGCCTTTGATGGCACCAGGGGAGGTTCGGATTCAATATCAGAAGGATTTTTTCTCTGACAGAGGGGTGAGGCATTGGAAGAAGGTGCCCAGGGAGGCGGTGGAGTCGCTGTCTCTTAGGCATTGAGGAGTTGTGCGGATGTGGCCCTTGGGGACGTGGTTTTGCAGTGGTGATGGTGCTGCCAGGGTGCCAGTGGCACTGGGTGAGCATCAGGGTCTCTTCCCACCTCGATGACTCTGGGATTCCCTGCTGAGCGCTCTGGCACCAATCGTGTGCCACGCGTGCTGTTTAGGGCTGGCCCCAGCAGTGACTGTGGGTGCTGGGGAGATGCTCCAGGTTGGCCGGGGCAGCTGAGGCTGCGGGGCCATGTCCAGGCCGAGGCCGCCCGTGTGGCTCCCTGGGGCCCCGCGCAGGGAGCAGCCGCCATCGGCCGGCCCGGGCTGGGCAGGGCAACGGGCGCTGCTCCTGCAGCTGCCGCGCCAGGCAGGGCCAGCAGAGCAGCGCCCGCAGCGCCCGCAGCGCCCGCCTGAGGCGGCCGGGCCGTTTGCCTGGGGCAGCCGCTGCTGCCTGCGGGCCTGCGCTCCCGGCTGGCCAGCTGAGGCGCCGCCAGGGCTCTGCGGGGCAGGCCCCGGGCTCTGTGGCCCTGCCTCGGGCCCCTGCTGGCCCACGGAGCCTTCGCTGCACAGCCAGGGAAGCGAGGCACACAGGGACTCCGCTGCCTGCCCCTCAACCCAGACCTGCTGAGGGACGGGCAGTGGCAGCCCATCTGCCGCCAGACCTGCCAGCCTTTGGGCCCTGCCTTCTCCTTCATACAGCTCCTGGACGTGGACTTCATGCCAGCCGTCGTCCTCCTCTTCCTCCCACAGCAAGGGAGTGGGCCCAAAGCTGAAGAGGCTGTTACCTTCACAGCAGTCCTGTGGCAGGTCTGTGCTGCTGCTGTCTTCCTCCATGGAATCGTCTCGGAGTTCTCTGAGCTCTGGTTCGTTGCAGTCTTCCCGGCTGGAGAGGTCTTGGGAGCTGCTGAACTCTCCTTGGGACAGCTCTGGCTCTGCCTCACCTTGGCACTCTTGGGACAGCTCAGTCTGGCTGTAGGATTCCCAGTCTTCATCACTGCCAGCTGAGGTGCCCTCCTCACTCTCCTTCTCTGCCAGCACTGAGCCCTGCTCTGCCTCTTCCAGCTGCTCACTGGGGCTTTGGGCTCCCAGTGGGCTGGGTGAGGGGCTGGGGGGCAGCAGGGGCTGTCTGGAGCAGGGACTGGGCTCTGTGTCCCTGCTGATGGCACCTCCTCCCTGGGGGCAGGAGAATGTGCCTGCTTCTCCCGGCTGTTCACACTTCCTTCCCCTCGCTGGCTCAGCTCTGGCTCAGTCACCTCCTTTTCCAATGGGGGCAGCTCCTGGACTGTTGCCCTTTGTTGCCACTGGCAGGGCTGTTGCTGTGCCCCATCTCCCCACAGCACCCTCACAGCCGCCTTCCACTGGTGCAGCTTGTGGGCACTCCTTGCTCTGCGTGGGGACACTTCCTTCACTGCCATTGCTGGCACCGACTGGGAGAATTCACAGCTTGTGGCCTCTTCCCTCAGGCCAAGCTCTCGGGCCCCGACATCTCCCCACTTGTCATCGACGTCAGGTTTCTTCTCTTCTTCCATGATGACAAAGGGTCTCTCCTCCTGACTTTTGCCACCGCCGGTTCTCATCTTTCCAACACAAGAGGAGAGGGAGGAGGCTCTGGCTCACAATTCTCGTGAGAGGCTTTTCCCCCTCTTCCACTACCAGCTCCATCACTTTGCAGAAGAGCTGAATGGAGAGCAGCTGCATGTGGCTGTTGTCCTGGAGGAAAGGAAAAGACCTCAGCACCAACTATTCCAGGCCCATCAGGGTAGAGGCCCAAAAGTGCACAAGGCACAACATTTCTGGGCAGCGTCCAGTGCCCGTGGCTGGGGGCACAGAGCCTTACATTCTCCAAGCGTGGCAGGAGTGGCTCAGCCAGCTTCAGGGCGGTGGCGCTGGGTATCTTGAGGTCTTCCTCCTGGAGCATCTGTGTGAGCACAGAGGATCATGCTGACTGTAATAAGTAGCAATACCTTTGTTCATTAATTAAATCAATAGCTAAATAATTATATAATATAAAAGCAATGACTAAATAGCTAAAACCGCTTGATTCTTAAATGTGCAGCCACATATGGTTGCTTGGCTTGCAGGAATCGTATAGTGCTTTGGGAATTCCATGGTAAAGATATACCTTATAAGGAAAAGTTCACCCAGAGGTCACAGAGGAAGGCTGTAACAACAATCCTTAAACTCGCAAGAATTGCTTAGGCTTGCAGGAATCGTATAGTGTTCTGAAAATTCCACTGTCTAGAGATGCCTTATAAGGGAAAGTTCACTCAGCGGTTAAAGAGGAAGACTTGGAGCCTTCATCCCATGACCACCAGAAGGCAGAAAAAGACCCCCTAGCAAATGAACAAGCAAGCGTAAAAGACAGACCACGTCATCCCTGGACCCGGGAGAAGAAGGCAATAAAAGGCGAACTTTGGGGATAGGAACGGTGCCAGCCTAGAGGAGCGGAGACTCCCGGCCACCCAGCGCTGAACTTTGCTTATTCTCGCTTGCATAATAATAAAAATAATTATATTATCCTTAAATCCAGTGGACTCGTTTATCACAATTTGGTGCCGTGACTTGGATCCAGAAAACGGGGTTGGTTCAAGAATCCTGAGGGGGCGCCCCACCACCTGGTGGCCCTGGCCTTCTCACCCGACCCCTCATCTGGAGTGATGAACCTAAATTCAGGAATAAGCAAGGAAAACACCGGTAACCCTGTAAACTTTGTGCACGAAGATCCGAGCGACGACGCAGGACGCGTGAGTATACGAGGTGAACGGCTCGGTTGGGGTTGGGATCCCAGGGCACGGTGAATGAGATGTCCACCTGTGGACGACGTGAGAGGGACCCTCTAGTAGTGCGGTTCTCGTAGCCCACAAGGGAGCGAGCCACGACCGAGGGGTTTTGTGTGTGTGTGTGTGTGTGTGTGTGTGTGGAGGTGCCTTGGAAGATGGGGCAGAAGAAAAGCAAGCCTTCTGATCCCATGGGGGAGGGTCCCCAATTACCCCCAATACCTAAGGACAGTCCGTTAGGATTAATGATTAAGTATTGGGATGATTTTCCCTCCAGAAAGGGGAAGGATAAGGCAAAAATGATAAATTATTTAATGGTAGTGTGGGGAGGTAAGAATCTGGATTCAGGGAGTATATACTGGCCCATTTTCGGATCCTTCGAGGATTGGGTCTGTCAAGCCCTGAACATTTATATGAATTCTAAAGAGCTGGTGAACCCAGAGGAGAGTGCATATGCTAAATTATGGTTGGTAGGAAGTAATGAGCAAACAGCTAGGCTGTTCCCCCTTAAGGGAAGTCAAGGGCAGGAGGAAAAAAAGAAAAAGTCTCGACAGGAGGAATATGTTCCTATTTACCCTCCCCCGTATATACCACCAGCTCCCCCTGAACCCCTCCCAAACGCACCCCTGGCATCGGCCCCTAATAGACAGCAGGTCACGGACTCCCCGGATTGCAGGAGGCGTACTTGGAGTCAGATGAGGACAGTAATTGAGGAAGGAGAGAGCAGTGGGTTGTTCCCTCTCAGGGAAATAGCATTAGGAGGACCTCAAGCTGGGATGGGGTTTGTCACTGTTCCCTTGAACTCGGGAGATGTCTGCGAGTTTAAGAAAGAGATGGGAAAATTATTAGAAGACCCTAGAGGAGTAGAAGAAAGAGTGGATCAGTTCCTAGGGCTAAACATATATACTTGGGTAGAGATGCAATCCATTCTAGGCATCCTATTTACAACAGAGGAGAGAGGGAGGATTAGAAGGGCAGGAATGAGGATTTGGGACACCCAACATGTTCAAGGTCCCGCGACTGATGTGAAATGGCCCTTGCAAAATCCCAACTGGAACAATCAGGACCCCAACCATTGTGGTCATATGCAGGACTTAATAAGAACCATCATAATCCAGGGCATACGAGAGGCTGTACCCCGGGGACAAAATATAAGCAAGGCATTCAAAGAGTGCCAAGGAAAAGATGAGACCCCCACTGAATGGTTGGAAAGATTAAGGAAGAGTTCTCAGTTATACTCAGGGGTGGACCCAGAGACGCCAATGGGGCAAGAGCTCCTTAAAACACAGTTTGTAGCCAAATCATGGGAGGATGTTTGAAAGAAATTAGAAAAGTTAGAGGATTGGCAGGACAGAGGACTTGATGAATTGCTCAGGGAGGCTCAGAAGGTATATGTTAGACGGGAGGACAAGGCACACAAAAGACAAGTTCGGATGATGGTGGCAGCAGTCAGGGAGGGACAGCGAAACAACCTTCCACCACGAGAAAGAAATGGCATGAGGAGAGGTCCCCGGGATTTAGGAGGACCTCCAGCTGGAGGGAGAGAAGGAACAGTGTGCTACTATTGTGGTGGAAAAGGACACATGAAGAGGGAATGCTGAAAGAGGCTTAGGGATGAGAAAATGTTCAAAGAGGATTAGGGGGGTCAAGGGCTCTATCTATTGGGGACCCAAATGTCATCGGAGCCCTTGGTAAAACTTAAGGTGGGTCCCCAGCAAACCCCCATAACCTTCCTTGTAGATACAGGGGCTGAGAGATCAACAGTTCAATCTTTGCCCCTGGGATGTAAAATTCCACCTTCCACAGTACAGGTTATTGGGGCAAAAGGAGAACCCTTCAAGGTTCCTGTAATTAAAGATGTCTTAATAGAATCAGAGAAGAAAATAGGGGTAGGATCACTGCTACTGGTCCCTGAAGCTGATTACAATTTATTAGGAAGAGATTTAATGGTGGAATTAGGAATAAACATAAATCTTGAAAGCTGAAAGTCAGGTTATGCCCCTTACAGGTCACTGACAAAGAGAAAATCAACCCAGAAGTCTGGTATACCCCTGATACAGCAAGAAGATTGAATATAAAGCCCTTCACAGTCAACATTCAAAACCCAGAAATCCCAGTAAGGATAAAACAATATCCTATGTCAGATGAGGGGCGAAGGGGACTAAAACCAGAGGTAGAACGGTTAATACAACAAGGGCTCTTGGAACCTTGCATGTCTCCCTTCAACACCCCCATCTTACCTGTAACGAAACCAGATGGAAAATACCGATGAGTACATGATCTAAGGGAAATAAATAAGAGAACCATTGCCCGGTTCCCTGTAGTAGCAAACCCCCATACATTGCTCAGTCAATTGAAACCAAATGATCACTGGTATAGTGTTATAGATTTGAAAGAGGCCTTTTGGGCATGCCCCTTGAAAGAAGAATGTAGAGATTATTTTGCATTTGAATGGGAAGATCCTGATACCCACCGAAAGCAACAACTAAGGTGGACAGTGCTCCCACAGGGATTCACAGAATCCCCGAATTTGTTTGGGCAGGCACTAGAGCAAATAATGAAATCCTATACCCCAAACCAAGGAATAACCATTGTTCAATATGTAGATGACCTTTTAATTGCTGGAAAAAGTGAGGAATCAGTTAGAGAAGAAAGCATTAAGCTTCTGAACTTTTTAAGCATCCAGGGGCTGAAGGTGTCCAAAAGTAAATTGCAATTCGTAGAAGAAGAAGTGAAGTACCTAGGACACCGACTTAGTAAAGGAACTAAAACACTAGACCCAGGGAGGGTTAAGGGAATCCTCTCCCTTCCTCCCCCAAGAAATAAGAGACAAATCAGGCAGCTATTGGGTCTTGTAGGATACTGCAAACAATGGATTGAAAACTTTAGTGGTAAAGTAAAATTTTTGTATGAAAAACTAACTGCTGAAGGTTTGATGAAATGGACTGAGAAGGATGATGAATCATTAGAACAATTAAAAGAGGAATTGGCTAATGCCCCGGTGCTAAGCCTTCCGGATGTTAGGAGACCCTTTTATTTGTTCGTTAACACTGAGGCAGGAGTAGCATTTGGGGTACTGGCTCAGGACTGGGCCGGCAGTCAAAAACCAGTAGCATTTCTTTCTAAAATACTAGATCCTGTAAGTAGAGGATGGCCAACATGTTTGCAGATTATAGTGGCAACAGCCCTCTTAGTGGTAGAAGCTCTCAAAATTACCTGTGGAGGAGAACTGAAAGTCTTTACCCCCCATAACATACGGGCAGTATTGCAACAAGAGGCAGAAAAATGGATAACAGACTCAAGACTTCTGAAATACGAGGGCATTTTACTGTCATCCCCTCGGTTGATACTTGAAACCACCTCTCTGCAAAACCCCGCTGAATTCTTGTTTGGAGATCCACAGGAGAATTTAACTCATGACTGCCTACATAGCATAGAAAAACAAACAAAAATTAGGCCGGACCTCGAAGAGGAAGAACTGGAGGAGGGAGAAAGGTTATTTGTGGATGGGTCCTCTAGAGTTGTTGAGGGAAAGCGAATTTCTGGATATGCGATTGTAGGAGGTGAAAATTTGGAAATAATAGAATCTGGACCTTTGAGTCCTAGTTGGTCAGCCCAGGCCTGTGAGCTGTATGCAGTATTGCGGGCTCTAAAATTCTTGGAAGCTAAGGTTGGGACCATCTACATGGACTCAAAATACACCTTTGGAGTGGTACATACTTTTGGGAAAATTTGGGAAGAAAGAGGGTTAATAAACTCCCGAGGAAGAGAATTAATACATCAGGAACTAATTACTCAGGTACTACAAGCTTTAAGAGGCCCAAAGAAAATAGCAATAGTACATGTTAAAGGACATCCAAAGGGTCTCTCCCATTTGATCAGAGGAAACAACACAGCAGACAGAGAGGCAAAGGAAGCTGCTCTCAGAAAATTCCAGGATCAGGGGATAAGGAGAACGCGAGATGATGAGAAAGTTCGAGTCCTGAGCTTTACAGCCCAGGAAAAGAAGAAATTAGACAAAATGGGAATAAAAGAGAATGGGGGTATTTGAAAATTGCCAGACGATAGGGAAGTACTGCCAAAATCTATGGCCCGAAGAATAGTGCAGCAGCTGCATGACCAGACTCATTGGGGAACCCAAGCCTTAGTAGATCAGTTTACTATTAAGTACATGTGTATAGGAATTTACGATATAGCAAAACAAGTAGCTAGGGGATGTATAACATGCCAAAGAGTTAACAGACATCAGGCTCGAGAAAGGATTCCAGGAGGAAGGGAATTAGCACACCGACCTTTTTCACATGTACAAATAGATTTCCCCGAGCTACCGAAAGTAGGGAGATACAAGTACTTATTGGTACTGGTAGACCATCTAACCCACTTTGTAGAAGCATATCCTACATCGTGGGCTACTGCAAATGTGGTGATTAAAACCCTGCTGGAAGAAATAATCCCTAGGTATGGACTAGTAGAAATATTAGACTCTGATAGAGGTCCCCATTTTGCAAACAAAGTACTGAGAGAAGTAACCAGGGCCTGAGGCACTAAATGGCAATATCACACCTCTTGGCACCCTCAAAGCTCAGGGAGGGTGGAAAGGGCAAATGGAGAAATCAAGAAGCAACTCACCAAGCTCATGGTAGAAACTAAAATGTCTTGGGTCAGATGTTTACCCATGGCATTGTTAAACATCAGAACCCAACCCAGGACGGATGTGGGAATCTCTCCCTTTGAAATGCTTTATGGAATGCCTTATGACTTAGAACTCCCGGGGAACCATCCTTGCATCCAAGATAGTCAAATTCAGGGTTACATACAACAGTTAATGAAACGGAGGGAGGAATTAAAACGAAAAGGGCTATTGGTACAAAGACCCCCTTTGGATATAATAATGCATAAGCTTAAACCCGGAGATAGGCTCCTAATTAAGACTTGGAAAGAGACATCCCTAACACCCCAATGGGAAGGTCCCTATGTTGTCCTCTTTCCCACAGAAACAGCCATCCCAACTGCTGAAAAAGGCTGGACACATGCCAGTCGAGTGAAAGGGCCCATCACTGCAGACACCCCTGGGAGGTGACCAGTCGCCCTGGAGATCTACGGCTCACCCTTCGGAAGGCACAGGAACCTGCGCCAGCTGGGAACGGGAATGACTGAATTAGGGGACAGAGAACTATACCGATTGAGACTCTTGGTAAGAAAACCCCTGCAGGAACTGGAACAGGAGTTAAAGTGCCCTCTGCCGTGGAAAACCTGGAATGAACTGACACTTGCTCTTTCAGTAGTGGCTGAAGTGAGGCGAGAATTATTCAATTACACCCAGTGTCTTAAATGTCAGGAATCTTCTTGTCGGGCATGGGTAAAAATCTTTTGCGGGGGCTGTAAAGACAAATGGTGGATTCTCCAGTCACATTTGGTGGGGGGTGCATGGTGTCTTACTTGTGATTGGGATTGGAGAAGAACAAATCCATTAAGAGCCTTAAGAGAATTTATAAGGATCCCTGGAGAGTGGGAGATCCCCGACAGAGAAGCAGCGTCACTAGTTGAAAATCTAGAACAGAGAAGAGATTGGGCCCTGGCATGGGAATTCCAGCACCAATTGCATAGGATCACACGCCAAAACCAGACAGTCATATTAACTACCTGGTGTAAGAAGGGAATCCACGTTCCTCTGGGGTGGCAAGTGAGGCCTGACGAGTGGAATAGCACGATTCACTGCTATTCCCGAGTCTATAAACAACAAAAACGTAGAGAACATAGGGAAGAACGACATAACTCTAGGAAGACAGAAGAAAGTGAATAAAAGGCAGAGGGTGGACCCTAAGTAGGTGTGGGACTCAGGCCCTGTAAAGCTCGCTAGGGACAGCAGAGAGTCCGTCGTAAAATCAAAGAAATCCTTTGCAAGAGACCCTTTGCCTGGAGACCTGACAGCCTGCCCTTAGGAGTGGGGGCAGGAGTTAAGGAGATAGCCCAAATAATGCACCCCCTGAAGACTACCCCTGCTGCCCAGAAGATAATGATCCCTGCAGACCGACGCCCCCGGGCTGGCAGGCGAGGCAGAGAGGTGAGGAGTAGTGGGGGAGAGCAACGGAGCACAGGAACAGGAACGGAGCACAGGAAAGCCCCAGGTAAAAGAGATATGAGTACAAAAGGAGAAAGAAATTTGTTGCTAGGACCCTGCCCTGCTTGGCGAGCTACCTTAATTATTATAACCCTGAGCCTCCCGGCTGCCTGGGGAAACCCTCATCAGCCTTACAAAGAGAACATGATCCCCCTAAGTAAATGGACCCTGATCCCTGACTGGTCTTAGGCCTTTTTGCAATCTACCGGATCTATGGGGAATACCACAGGTTTAAGTTTACTAACATTAGTACTGCATGACAGTCTGCCGTACGCTAGACATGAATTGAAGAAGCAGAAAACCTGGCAGCTTCAAGGAGTAGTGGGAGAACAAATTAATATTGGATGTCGAATGGTTAATGGGTCTGACCATACTAACGCAATTGCAATCAGTGTTTCCATGGGTCAGGAGGATAAACAAATAGCAGACTGTGCATACCCAATAACACGAGACTGCTGCAAAACTTCACATTAACTCACACTGCAGAGGTAGTCTGTCTCTGGTCGAAAGACACACAGGGCCTTTCTTTTAAATTTATAATAGATACTAAAACGCACTCTACCACTGCTGAACCTCACAATATCACCACTCCACCTGCACCACCAGTCATACTCACCCCAAAAATTTTCAGAATTGGACCTTATATAATCAGGAAAACTGGTCAACAACAAATATTATTCAATCCAGCATGGTCTCTCAAACAGGTCGAACTGCTGATGCAGACCAATGTTTCAGACATCCAGCCAGCTTGTTCTCCATTTTTGCAAACATCCTTTGAAGGCTGAACCATTTGGCTCTGGAAACGCAGCTCTTTTAAAACAAGGAAACTTAGAGATGCGACCGGTGTTCTAGGTACAGGATTGAAAATTCTGAATAGCATTGATTTGGAAGTACTAATGAACAAATTGGCTGCTATGACTAGAGATCTGTCCAAATTACAGCAACCACTGAAGTCATCTCTGTTAGCCTTGGGGACACAGCAGTGGATGCTGTCAAACATTTTGCCAAATTGGGAAAGAGTAAATGTGAACGATCACAAATTGGTGATTGATGCACTCAGTGCTGCACAAAATAATGTTTCCTTAGCCCTCAGCTGTATCCAGGCACAATTGTGGATGCAGTCAGTTTCTGCCTCGATTATAAGAGAAGACAAGGAAGGCACTTTCCCCACAGAAATTCAGAAAATAATCTGGGACAATGCCACCAGTTTTGAAAGAGAATTCCAATCCTGGTGGAAACTGGTGAATTTTACCTATAATGCTATTTCAAATACAGCTACTGCTTTTGTCTTGACCATACACAATGCCTCTGTACATCTAGTTTTTCCTGGTATTGCATTAGGGATAAACCATGACGGAGCTGTTCTCTATCCTATAGAACATAGGGGATGGGCCCATCAGTTTGATGACAAATGGCAAACTGTTGATTTGGAATCTTGTATTATCCGAGGACAACTGGGGTTCATCTGTGAAGGCAATGTAATTATAGTTCAAGATATCTGCTTAGACACGGAGCAAAACATCTGTCATTTTGAGATTCGTCCTAACGAGACTTCTAAAACAGTTCTTACATACATAGGCAATGGATGTGCATGTTTTAGAACTATTTGTGCTTCTGTGCTTGTAGATAATATTGTGGTGGATACAAAGAATCACTCAAACTTCTGTGCTTGTAGCTTCACTAAGATTACAGGGTGTGATATCACTTATGAAACTAAAGTCACCTCTCATCACCTATGACAATCCAACTACACACTGCTTCACAAGCTAATGCCCACCCCGACTGGGATGAACTTCACTCTAGTGAGACAACTGATGCTCCATCAAGACCTGATCAAAATCCTCGAGAAAATCAAGGAAAGCGGACAGAAAACCCTAGTGACTGTTCATCATGACGTAGGAAAAATACACCAGGTTATAGAGAGGGTAAAGCAAGATGGCGAGCACAGGTGGTGGGATACCCTGTTCAGGTGGTCTCCTACTACCACAGGTGTCCTAAACAGTATATGCCATCCCATTGTTGTTCTTTTGATTCTGATTGTGCTTAGTTTTATTTTGTCAGCAGTTCTATTCATTATGAATTGGAATATGATGAAAAAGCTAAGGAAATTAGCATCTATAACTAGTGCACATAGCTTAACTGATGAGGAAACTCAGTTAATGCTTGCTAGGAAGGAAGTAAAAAGATTTAATGAACAAAATTGGTAAAAAAAAAATGGGGGTTGTAATAAGTAGCAATATGTTTGTTCATTAATTAAATCAATAGCTAAATAATTATACAATAAAAAAGCAATAACTAAATAGCTAAAACCGCTTGATTCTTAAATGTGCAGCCACATATGGTTGCTTGGCTTGCAGGAATCGTATAGTGCTTTGGGAATTCCATGGTAAAGATATACCTTATAAGGAAAAGTTCACCCAGAGGTCACAGAGGAAGGCTGTAACAACAATCCTTAAACTCGCAAGAATTGCTTAGGCTTGCAGGAATCGTATAGTGTTCTGAAAATTCCACTGTCTAGATATGCCTTATAAGGGAAAGTTCACTCAGCGGTTAAAGAGGAAGACTTGGAGCCTTCATCCCATGACCACCAGAAGGCAGAAAAAGACCCCCTAGCAAATGAACAAGCAAGCGTAAAAGACAGACCACGTCATCCCTGGACCCGGGAGAAGAAGGCAATAAAAGGCGAACTTTGGGGATAGGAACGGTGCCAGCCTAGAGGAGACTCCCGGCCGCCCAGCGCTGAACTTTGCTTATTCTCGCTTGCATAATAATAAAAATAATTATATGGTCCTTAAATCCAGTGGACTCGTTTATCACAGAAGGGACTCTAAAGAGCTTGGAAGCTTCTTCTCAGCAAAGTCCCCAAGAGGCAAGGCCGGGTGGGCAGGCTGTGCAAGATGACCCATAGCGGACCCTTGGGAAGGGTAGTAATGATGGCTCTAATTGCTGGTGGAGCTCTGGGGAGCCCAGGAGAGCCGTGCAGTGAGTGCTACCAACCCCTCTATGAGGAGGAAGAAGTGAGCTCCTTGTCTAGAGTCCATCAATTCTAACCCTAATTGTGTTAACCTCTCCCAATTGGTCCTTTGTCAAGAAGATAAGAGAATGTATTGGATAGCCCAGAATACTGCCACTTTTAGGCAGCAACTCCTGGGACAGTGCCCTGTAGGAGAAGCCTGGTTGCGCTTTGAATGTGATGCTGCTGAAGCAAGCCTGGTAGATCTGGTCAAAGAGAAAGAGTTAGTAAAAGCAATAAGAAAACAAGATCATTTAGAGATACCCCGAGGTAAGAACCTTTTCATAGATTCAGTAGAAAGAGGCAGCCACAAACTAAATTTAACCGATTGTCGAGTTTGTACCCAGATGACTGAAATTTGGCCATGGGAAAAAATTAATCTAAGGCTATTAGAAATCTTAAATTGGATACGGAATAACTCAGAATTTAGTATTAAAGGGTACACCGGCCAGTCAAAAGAATGGTCTGTAAAAGGTATCTAGCAGTAAAGAACTCTGCTACCTGGTGGATCTCAGGAGATCCAAATAGATTTTGCTCTGTTGAAAGGAAAGAAAAGAACAAATGTATCTACCATGAAGCATATGAATTTTATGAATGTATTGAAGAAGGGATAAACCCCTTTTGGAGAATGAAAGACATTTCTAAATATTGGGAATGTCCAACAGAAGCTAAAAACACATTTTTGGGGAGCCCCTAAACACCAGTTTTTGATCTATAGTACTATAGAATGCACTAAATTGCCGAGAAGCTGGTCTGGCAGCTGCACCGCTAGAATGATAAAACCAGCTTTCTTCTTATTACCCAAAGAAACTGGATCAAGTTTAGGAGTTCCTATACACAATGATTTAAGAGAAACCAAACAGAAGAGGCAAAATGCAATAGAAATTGGGAGAATCCAAGATTATAAGAGCCAGATTTGGACCCCAAGAAAAATTATCAAGACTTATGGCCCAGCCACCTGGGCTCAAGATGGGTCCTGGGGTTATCGGGCCCCGATATCCATGTTAAACAGAATCATCAGGCTTCAGGCAGTATTAGAGATGAAGAGAGCAATCATTAGAAACCTCTCCAACAAGATAAAAAACTAGTATGTGTAAGTAACCAAGAACGGACTCCTACACTTGATTCCAGTTGCTGGAATAACCTATGGACTTTCAAAGGAGATTGGTGGAAAAAAGTAGCTTTCTTCACTGTGGGTACACTTGCTGGTTTGCTCTTTTTACTATGCTTACTTCCCTGCTTCATTAAAATGGTAGTATCTGCCAGGCAGACCAACCTAAAGATCTCTAAAAAATTAACCTGAAGAAACCAGGAAAGGGAACAAAGTTAAGGAGCCACGATTATCAGAGTGTTCAAGAAATTTATAATCAATACAAAAAATTAAGGAAATTCTGTGCTCATGAGTCAGAAATTGCAAGTTGATGCGAGCTTAAGTTTAAGCCTGATCAAAGAAAAAGAGGGGGGACTGTTATAAGTAGAAAAAGCTGCCAATTTTTTTTTAAAGGGTTGCAGAGTGAACAGGTTGGACCAGTTGCTGCCAGGGTGGAGTTCTAACTGTTTGTTATTGTAATCAGCAGTCCTTTTAGTTACCTACTCCTTTTGTCAGTACCACCCTGCCTGCTGCCAGGTGGATGACATGGCGGGGGGACATGGGAGGGCATGCAAATGACCTTGGAGCCAGCCTGCCACGGGAAAGCCACCCCTCCAAACTTACCAAAAGACCCCAAAAACAACGAACCAACACAGAATTAAGAGATCAAAGTGATGTCTGGATGTGAGGAACAAAGCCCAGAGCCTGCAAAGATGCTGAGACCCTTTCTTTGCCCTTGCCCTAGCCAAGGGAGGACCTGAGCTAGAGGCAGGACCCTGGGAGTCAAACTGAAAAAGTGAACAAGGGATTATTCCGGATGCTCCCATGAGGACAGAATCCCCAGCTCTGGCCACAGACCAGTGGACAAAGCTGCACTCTTCCTCCTCCTCCAAATCACCACTGGGAGCAGTGGCAGCGTGAGCGTGAACCCGTCAGCTCTCCCCCCAGAGCTCATCACTTGCAATAAAGGCATTAAAAAGGAGAAAAGTCTCCTGCCTGTGTTTATTTCACAGTGGTGCTCAGATCACTTTCTCACAGCTGGATTGGAGGTCAGGTGCTGCCATAGTAACAAGCCGACCCTCCCAAGGGCCCCAGCTACTGAGGCTACCCTGTGATAACAATGCAAGGGAGAGAGAAAACATAACTCTACAGCTGCAAAACTTCTCTTAACATATACTTAATAATTGCCCCTTACTTGGGAGAGTCCACCATGGCATTACTGATCTGTAACAAAGATATTGACCCTTGTTCTGTCACTGCAAGATCTGTGAGAAAATAACTTTGACCACTGTTTCCATTTACAAAGACCACATTGAGGACCCAAAAATCTCCCAAGATGGGGTTGGGAGGCCTCATCACATAACCAGGATGTAGAGGCTGATGGCTCTGGGCTCAGTTGTGTGCAGACTGAGGACAGGAGTAGCCTGAAAGGAATTGGAGGGTGGTTCCACAGATGCTGGAGTTTTTCTTCATTGTATGAAACAGGCAGAGAAAGAAAGAATGGCACCAAGGGTGTGGAGTGCCCCCGCCCCAGGCAGCGGGGATTCTACCCAGACAGAGAGCATTGGGCGAGGGGCGAGATTTAACAAAGATTCCACCCCTCCACCCTGTGGGGCGTGGCCCTGCAAGCCTGGGAAAAGACACTCCACCCCATCTGGTCAAAATAGGAATGGCCCCAGAATGTTCTTCCTTTCCTGTGCCCTCATTGCTTTAAATTCTACTGCAGTGTCCCCACCTTATTTTTTTCCATTGGTTTGCTCCTTGATCCACCCCATTGCAGTCCCCTGCTCCTCCTGCTATTGGACCCTGACCCTAAACTCCACCCCTACCCTGTCATGTAAAACCCATGACCCGACCCCTGCCCCTCATTTCTTGTCTTGTTCCCTGGCACAATAAAGGGTCCTGGATTTTGCTAAAGCCGGACCCATCCTGTTGCATTCCTGTCCCTGTTGGTCACCGGTGGCTGCCTGAGGTCTGAGACTCCGGGGCTGGGGGAGTTGTTGTGCCCCTCGCTGGGGCAGAATGCAGCACAAGGGCAGCTGGGGAGGCCCAGAGTGGCACCAGGAGAAAGGAATTTCCCTGGCAGGGCAGGGCTGTGGTGCAGCACGTCCCCAGCAGGAGCCTGGAGCAGCCCAAGGCTTTGTGTGGGCAGGCAGGGGCAGGCAGGAGGCAGAGCTGCCAGCAAAGGAAGGGCCCAGCCAGGTGGGGCAGCCGGGGGATGCCGAGAGCCTGCAGGGACAGAGGCCAGGGCAGGGACACCGTAGGACAGCCTGGGCTGCACAGGGCACAGGGATGGGCAGCAGCTGCAAGACAGCCCTGCCAGAGCCAACCTGGGCAGCACCTTGGCCATGGCTGCTGGCCCTGGGCCTGAGCCGTGAGGAAGGGACAAGTGACCCTTGCAGGCCTGGGGCCTCATGGCCTCCTTGTCCCTGCTCAGCAGCCTGGCAGGAGCCGCCCCATGCTCCTGCCCTTGGCATTGCCCATCCCCACATGCCAGTGCCCATCCCGGGAAGAGCCTGAGCAAGGAGGGAGGGACAGGATCTGCCTGGCCAGGGCTGGGGCTCAGGCCTTGTCCCTTTGCATTCCTGAAACACATCCAGGTTTGCTCAGCACCAGAGACACCTTTCCCTTGCTTGTCCCCAGCTGTCATTACTATCTCCAGTGTTCTGCTCTACTTGGAACTTAGGGACACTTTCTCAGTCCTGTCCCTCAGTGAGACCCATTAAAAGTTAAAGAAAGTTTGGACTTGGAATCTAACTTTGAGTTCTTAAGAAGTCTTTGAGCCCACTCTGAGGGACTGGCTCTGATGCAAAGAGCACCAAAGCCCCAGAGGGTCATTGAAGTCCTGGTGCTGTGTCTGTGCTGCTGAGCTGGGCTGGGCTCCTGGCCCAGAGGCAGCTCCTGGCAAGGGCAGCAGAGCTGCAGAGAGACAGCTCTGGCCAGGAGCAGCTCCTGTTCACAGCCCAGCAGGGCTGGGGCACTGCCAGGGCCCCTCAGGGACACCAGCAGGGCACAGACAGAGCTCCCAGGGGCTCAGCACTGGCAGGGGCTGTGGGATGTCCCAGAGGGGGCTGTGTCACAGTGGCACCTCTGTGGCTGTGTCACAGAGGCACAGAGCAGCTGGGATGTCAGCAAGGGGCTGTGCGACAGCACAGAGTGGGTTCTGTGAGATCACAGATTGGGCTATGACATCCCAGAGTTTGTTGTGTGAGGTCATTGAGCAGCTACAGCATCATAGAGGAGCATCAGGGAGCCGAATGGGCCCCCTGTTATCCAGGAGGAGGCAGTCAGAGAACTGCTGAGCTGCTTGGATGTTCATAGATCCCTGGGAGCAGATGGGATCCACCCCAGGGTGATGAGGGAGCTGGCAGCTGAGCTTGCCAAGCCAGTCTCCATCATTTACCAGCAGTCCTGGCTCCCTGGTGAGGTTCCAGATGACTGGAAGCTGCCCAATGTGACACCCATTCACAACAAGGGTGGGAAGGAGGATCCTGGTAATTATAGGCCAGGCAGCCTGACCTCAGTACCCGGTAAGGCAATGGAACAGTTTCTAGTGAGTGTCATCAGCCAGCACTTCCAGGATGGCCAGGGGATCAGAGCCAGCCAGCAGGGGTTTAGGAGGGGTAGGTCGTGTTTGAGCAAGCTGGTCTCCTTCTATGACCAGGTGAGCCTCCTGGTGGATGCAGGAAAGGCTGTGGCTGTTGTGTGCCTGGACTCCAGCAGGGCCTTTGGCACTGTCTCCCACAGCACACTCCTGGAAAAGCTGCAGCCCAGGGCTGGGACAGGAGCACTCTGTGCTGGGTTCAGAACTGGCTGGCTGGGCCCAGAGAGTGGTGGTGAGTGGTGCTGCATCCAGCTGGGGCCAGGCACCAGTGGTGTCCCTCAGGGCTCTGTGCTGGGGCCAGCTCTGTTCAATATTTCTATTGACACCATGGATGAGGGGCTTGAGTCTTTCATTAGTAAATCTGCAGATGACACTAAGCTGGGAGCGTGTGTCCATCTCCTGGAAGGTAGGAGGGCTCTGCAGGGAGACCTGGAATGGTTGGAGGGATGGGCAGAGTCCAGTGAGATGAAGTTAATTAAGTCCAAGTGGCAAGTCCTGCATTTTGGCCACAATAACCCCTGCAAGGCCAGAGGCTGGGGACGGTGTGGCTGGACAGTGCCCAGGCAGAAAGGGACCTGGGGGTGCTGGTTGGCAGCCGGCTGAACATGAGCCAGCAGAGTGCCCTGGTGGCCAAGAGGGCCAAGGGCTCCTGGTGTGGATCAGGAACAGTGTGGCCAGCAGGAGCAGGGAGATCATTCTCCACCTGTACCTGGCTCTGGTGTACCTGGCATTCTTGCCCTGTACTGGCACCGTACCTTGAGTGCTGTGTCCAGTTCTGGGTGCCCCAACTTAGGAGGGACATGGAGGGGCTGGAGCGTGTCCAGAGAAGGGCAACAAGGCTGGGGAGGGGTCTGGAACACAAATCCTGTGAGGAGAGGGAGCTGGGGTTGTTCAGTCTGGAGAAAAGGAGACTCAGAGGTGACCTTACCACTCTCTCCACCTTCCTGAAAGGAGGTTGTAGTCAGGTGGGGGTCAGTCTCTTTCTCCAGGCAGCAACTGACAGATGCAGAGCACACAATCTTAAGCTGCACCAAGGGAAATATAGGTTGGATATTAGGAAGAAGGGTTTTCACAGAATGTGTGATAAAGTCCTGGATTGGTTTGCCCGGGGAGGTAATGGAGTCACCTTCTCTGGATGTGTTTAAAAAAGGCTGGATGTGGCACTCAGTGTCATGGTTCAGTTGAAGTGTTAGGACATGGGTGGGACACGATGATCTTGAAGGTCTCTTCCAACCCAGTAATTCTCTGATTCTGTGATTCTGGGATTTGATGATCCCATTGGGTCCCTCCCATCTCAGCCCCTTCTGCAATTCTCATCCTTTGGCTCAATCTTTGTGTTCCCTCAAGGTGCTGGCAAAGCTGTTGGGGACAGGGCAGAAGTGGGGCAGCCCCAGTGTCCCCTGTGTGTGACACCCCATTGGTGACAGCCCCAGTGTCCCCTGTGTGTGACACCCCAGCAGTGACAGCCCCAGTGTCCCCTGTGTGTGACACCCCATTGGTGACAGCCCCAGTGTCCCCTGTGTGTGACACCCCAGCAGTGACAGCCCCAGTGTCCCCTGTGTGTGACACCCCAGCAGTGACAGCCCCAGCGTTGCCCTGTGTGTGACACCCCAGCAGTGACAGCCCCAGTGTCCCCTGTGTGTGACACCCCATTGGTGACAGCCCCAGTGTCCCCTGTGTGTGACACCCCAGCAGTGACAGCCCCAGCGTTCCCTCCCTGCAGTCGCTCCAAGGGAAGCGTCCAGAGCCGCGTCCAGTCCATGGAACTGAGCGGCCACTGCCCACCCCGGCCTGGGCTGATGTGGATTCCTCTGCACACAGCTCGGGGAAGGTCCCCCTGGCCACCTGCACAGTGCCACAGGCAAGTGTCAGACACAGTCACAGAGCTCTGCCCAGAGCTTCTAGGAAGAGAGAATTTAAAAAAACTCCAAAACCATATAAACCAAAAAATTAAAAAAAAAAAAACACAAAAAATGAAAAACCAACAAAAAACCAAACAAAACCATATGAAAACAAAAGAAACCCCAGCACCCTAACCAAACAACCAAACCAAAAACACAACACAAACAAACCAACCAAAACAGAACAAAGGATAAAAAACCAAATCAAGCCAAACCAACCAAATAAACAAAAAAAAAAACAAATCAAGAAAAAGAGAACTCCCCCCCAGTAGAGCTGTTCCATCCTTCAGTTGTCACACTTGCACTCACACAAGACCTGGGGCTGCAAAAAAAGAGAATTGATTGGGCACATTTGCAGGAAAAGGAGGTTAAGGACAGGCTCTCAGCAGAACTGTTCTCAGCTGAGCCAAAAAGGCCCCTTTGGCAGCTGCAGGGCCATTGGAAATGCAGAGCCTCAGCCCACAGGGCAGAAAAGGGCTCTGAGTTCCCCTCCCCTGACACTAAACCCTGTTCCCAGGCTGCTTCACACTCCAGATTCTGCTGGAGGACTGCACAGAGCTGAGAGTGGCCTCTGGCTTTTCCATGTTGTGTGTCCTAAAGCTGCCTGGGAGAAGAAATTTCGGGTCAGCTCCGCTGGCACAATCCCTGCTGGCACAGGGCAGAGCCCCAGGAAGGGCTTTGCGTGCCGAGGCTTTGCTGCAGGCAAGGAAAGCTCCTGGCTCAGGGTCACCTTTGCTGCTCAGCCAGAGCCCCGAGTGCCCCAGCAGCAGCAGAGAATGGCAGCAGCGCCACGGGCAACCATCACCATTGCATGGCAACCATCCCCAGCCCCTATTGCTATGGTCAGTTTCCATGGCAACCATCCCCAGGCCCCTGTTGCTGTGGTCAGTTTCCATGGCAACGATCACCAGGCCCCTGTTGCTGTGGTCAGTTTCCATGGCAACCATCACCAGGCCCTGTTGCTATGGTCAGTTTCCATGGCAACCATCCCCAGCTCCCTGTTGCTATGGTCAGTTTCCATGGCAACCATGCCCACCCCCTGTTGCTATGGTCAGTTTCCATGGCAACAAGCCCCATCTCCCTGTTATCACAGTCAGTTTCCATGGCAACCATCACCAGCTATGGTCAGTTTCCATGGCAACCATCACCAGATCCCTGTTGCTATGCTCAGTCCCTCAGCAGCTCCATGGAGTCCCCATGCCAGGGGTGGTTGCCATGGAAACCAGCTCAGGCCTGCACCCAGAGCCCGTTGCCATGGCAACCATTGGCAGTCCCATCCCAGGCTCATGGGATCCCAGAAGCACAGAATTGGCTGAGCTGGGAGGGACCCATCAGGATCCTCCAGTCCAACTGCTGGCCCTGCACAGGACACCCCAACAATGCCAGCCTGGGCCTGGCAGCACTGGCCAAACGCTGCTGCAGCTCAGAGAGCCCTGGAGCTGGGACCCTTCCCTGGGGAGCCTGGCCACGGCCCCAGCAGCCTCTGGCCAAAAACCTTTTCCTGACATCCAACCTGAGCCTGCCCCGACTCAGCTGCAGCCGCTCCCTCCACTCCTGTCCCTGGGCACCAGAGGGAAGAGGTTCCCACAGCCCCAGCCAGGGACCCGCTCCCAAGGCTGCTGCCATGGCCACCAGGGCTGGCACCAGCTGGGATGCTCGGTTTCCACCTGCTGGGGTTCAGGAACGGGATTCCTCAAATTCCTGCTCCTGCTAAAACCGCGCTGTGCTCACTGCCCTCCCACCTCCCATGGAAAGCACAAAAGGCAAAGATCCCAGGCTGGGATAAGAACAATTTCCTGGGAACAGCAACGAGAAAAGGAACAAACAGGAACAGAAATAATATTGGTAACAGAAGGGATAAGAAAAGCTATTTACAGGGAAAACTACATCACCAGCGACTGGCTCTTCCCAGCCACGTATTCCCTGCTGCCTGGAAAGGACACCTTTCTTCTCAGGGAGAGAGAGAGTCCCTTTCCTGCCCCTGGCAATGACCTGAGGTGGGAGTGACTGTAATGACACGGCCATGGCCAGACCCTCATGTTCTTCCATCTCCCATCATGACACTGGCAGGGGCAGGAAAAGGGACAGGTGTCTTCCCAGCATGGATCACAGGGAACATGGATCACCAGAGCTCTCCCCAACGTGCATCCTCCAATAGGGGATGAAGCTGGAGCAGTGCATGAAGCTCCTCCTTCAGTCGAGTCATTCCAGGGCTTCCCTTACCGGTGCCTCTGTTGGTGTTTGTTCAAGTGAGAGCTCTGGCTGAAGCTCTTCCCACACTCAGAGCACTTGTAGGGCCTCTCCCCGGTGTGGATGCGCCGGTGCCTGACGAGGGTGGAGTTGTGCTTGAATCCCTTCCCACAGTCAGGGCAGCGGAAGGGCCTCTCCTCAGTGTGAATCCACTGGTGCAGGAGGAGGTGGGAGCTGCTCTGAAACCTCTTCAGACACTCAGGACGCTAGTAGGGCCTCTGCCAAGTGTGCATGCACTGGTGGATGATGAGGGTGGAGCTGCAGCTGAAGCCCTTTCCACACTTGCCACACTTGCCACACTCCTAAGGCCATTCCCCAGTGTGGATCATCTGGTGGCAGATCAGGCTGTTGCTCTGCCTGAAGCTCTTCCCACACTCCAAGCTGCTCATGGGCCACCAGCTCCGAGCTCTGGCTGAAGCTCTGTCCACCTTCCTGGCACAGGGTGGCTCTTTCCTCCTCAGAGCACCCTGGGCTGGGCTTGCAGCCCCTCCTTGTGTGGGATCTCCAGGGATTTTCCTCCCTCTTGCATTCCTGTGCTGTGGAGTCACTCAAAAGAGCCTCTTCCACGAGATTATACCATGAGGATTTGTCCTCCCTGGTCTCCATCCTCAGCTCCTGCCCTGGGGGAGGAAGGACAAGGAGAGGATGGGATTTGCCTCCATGCCAGAGGGAAGGAGATCCTCCCAATGTGTCCCTGGCTGCAGGACGGCATCGGCAGCAGGATTGTCCTGCAGCCAGGGCCGTGCTGGGCTGGGAGATGGAGCAGGAGAGAGGGGGAAAGGGGCACTGACTTCCTCCTCACCTGCCTGCGTGTCCTGGGACATCTTCCTCTTCCTCACAGCCTCCTTCTCCATCCAGCCAAGGTTTGGGAAAGAGAAATCCTGGTTTGGGGAAAAATACAATGGATGAGCACATTGGGTTAGCGGGTTCCTACTGCCCAAGCCCATCCCTAGAAGTCACTGGGAATCTGCCACCCATATAAACCTCCAAAGCACCAAGATTCAGTCCCCCAAAATACACAAATGACCAAGATGCAGCAAAAACACCCAGCCCTCAGTTTCCCCTCTCTGGTCTCTCCACTTTGGGCTCCTGGAGGCCCCCCCTGTCTGGGTTGCTCCAGTTCAAGTTTGTATTGGTGTTCCCCTCTCTGGGCTGCTGGGGCTCCTGGCAATCCCGCAGGTTCCCCTTCTCTGGGCTCCCCACTTTGGCATCACAGGCGTCCCAGGGGTCAGCACTGTCCGGGGTCCCTGTTTCAGGCTCCTGGGGTATCCAGGGGTCCCCCCTGTCCATGCTCCCAACATGTCCAGGCTTCTGGAGCACCCCCAGCTCTCGTATTGCCCATTTCTGCTGCCCCAGTGCCGGTTTCCCTGCTGCCCTGCCGGTACCGGGCGATCCCCACGTGGCTCTGGGCTGGCAGTGCAGCCCCTGGCCCGGGCAGATCATTCTGCTCTCTGACACTGTCTACCAACCCAAGAGGACAGTTATCCTGTAGGCAAGCCTTCCCACTAAAGACTGAGGCAAAGAAGGTGTTAAGCACCTCTGCCTTCTCCTCATCTGCGGTTACTAAGTCCCCTCCCACATCTAATAAAGAACAAGGGTTGGTCCTACCCTTCCTTTTGCCATTAATATATTTGTAAAAACATTTTTTTATTATCCCTTACAAAATGTCCCAAGTTAAGTTCATACTGAGCTTTGGCCTCCCTAATTTCTTTCCTACGTGCCCTAGCAACCCCCTTAAATACTTGCTGAGAGACCTGACCCTCCTTCCAAAGATGATACATCCTCTTTTTATTCCTATGTTCCATCAAAACCTCCTTGCCCATCCAGGCTGGACGTTTGCCTCATCAACTCTTCTTTCAGCACACAGGGACAGTCTGTTCCTGTTCCCACAAGATCTCTGTTTTGAAGCACACCCACCCTTCCCAAACTCCTTTGTTTTTAAGGGCTGCTTCCCAAGGAACTCTCTGAATAAGTCTCCTAATCAGGCCAAATTCTGCCCTCCAGAAGTCCAATGTAAGAGTCTTATAGATGTTCCTCCTGATTTCACAAATATTGGGAACTCTATAATTTCATGCTCACTGTGCCCCAAGCAGCCTCCAACCACCACATCTCCCCCCAGCCCATCTCTAATCCCAAACAACAGGTCCAGCATAGTCCCTCCCCTGCTGGGCTCACTCACCAGCTGTGACAAAAAGTTGTCCTCCACACACTCTAAAAACTTGGAGGCTGCCTCTGAATTTTACTTCTCCAGAAGCTTGTTCAGCCTTCAGCTCTTCAGTTCAGGAATTCAGTGCCCCAGAGCTCATTAACATTCAGCACACCTTAACAAGCTGAGCCTCTGGGAATAATCTGATTTACATTTCCAAATCTTTTGTGGTTAATTGGACAGATTTCAGAACTGCATTCAAAGTGAATATATTATATTTACAAAGACAGTGAGGAAATATTTTTTGGTTCTGTTTAGGTTTCTTTTCCTGTTAATTCATTGATGTGTGCAATCTCCAATTGATCCTGAATCCAAGTACCTCCTCATGCATTTGGAATAGATATGAAAATCAAGACCCTTTATGTCTGACAATCAATCAGACTCTGTCCCTACCCCCATCCCACCATTTCCCCCATCCAAGCCCTGGCACTCAGAGCAGCCTTGTGCAAATCTGAGCTCCCTCCAGCCCAGGCTGGACCTGCAGGTTTCAGCTCCTTGGCTCCAGTTCCCCCCTGCTTTCCTTGGAGAAGGAGCTGCCAGAGACCAGAGGGATGTTCATTTATTGTCAGCCAGCAAAGCCAAGGGGAGGCACAGCTCTGTAAAATGCAAAAGTCATTCATTTCCCTGGCTCTGCCCTGCACCTGATCCCCACAGCCTGTCCTGTTTCCTTCATCCCTGCATTGCCAGGCACTTTCTGGGGCAAGGGAGCTCTGCTCTGGCTATGGAGCAAGGTCCAAGTGCCACCATTGGAGTGGGAACCACAACTCATCAGGTTTGTGTCCTTGGAGGGACCAGGAACTGGTGGGACTCAGAGGCACAGAAAGTTTCTCTTCAGGGCCAGCAGACCATAGTTGAACAGGACACAATTTAATAACAATCACGCTCCTCCCTGAGCTATGTGCAATGCCCCAGCAGTGTCTGATGAGTGCACCCTCCACAGGTGATTTCCATACTAAAATTAATTTTAGACAAATGTGGTAATAGATAGAAACACAATTAAGTTCTTGTATCAGGATGCTCATCCTGGTGTGGGGGCACAACAGCTCAAACAATTCCTGATTTGCAAAGCTGCCAGTGGTGGATGGAGAAGGGAGGTCAGGCTGCTCTTGGTGTTGAGGAAATGCTGAAAGCAGCCTGACTCATTTCATCTCCTCATGCCCTGGCTGAGCTCCCCTCTTTCCCCTCCCACCCATTGGCTTTTGTCTCCCACCAGCCCCCCTGTGAAGAGCCTGGCTCTGTGTTCTCCATCCCCTCCTCGCTGGCACTGCCAGGCTGGGATGAGGAGCCCCTCAGCCTTCCCTGCTCCAGGCTGGACAAGCCCAGCTCCCTCAGCCTCTGCTCACAGCCCAAGGGCTCCAGCCCCACCTTGGAGGCCCTTCCCAGGCCCTGCTCCAGCTGCCAGACATCTTTCCTGCCCTGGGCAACCCAACCCAGGCCACAGTGACCTGGAGAATCCCCGTCCTTGATGTCCTGGTCACACAGCCCTGGCCCCTTGTCCCCTGTCAGGCTCTGGGGTGGATCCTGTGGAACATCCTTTGGTGGAGGCTGTGGCTCCAGGTGGGCCAGGGGGATCCCGGGGGACAGGGACCCTGCTGGGCATGGACAGCATTGGACTTGTTGGGAGAAACGGTGAGGGGGAGCTGGGGCAGAGTGAGCAACCCAGTGACCTGACACAGCCCTGCTGGGATGTCACACAGCCCCTCTGGGATGTCACAACCTGCTCTGTGATGTCACAGCCCATTCTGTAATGTCACACAGCCCCTCTGGGATGTCACAGACCATTCTCTGATGTCACAGACCATTCTCTGATATCACACAGCCCCTCTGGGATGTCACAGCCCATTCTCTGATGTCACACAGCCCCTCTGGGATGTCACAGCCTGCTCTGTGATGTCACAGCCCATTCTCTAATGTCACACAGCCCATCTGGGATGTCACAGATCATTCTCCGATGTCACAGAGCTGCTCTCTGATGTCACAGCCAACTCTGTGATGTCATAGTCTGCTCTGTGATGTCAGACCTCTGCCCTGTGATGTCACAGCCGGCTCTGTGATGTCACAGATGCAGTCTATGATGCCACAGCTGCTCGATGACCTCACATGATCCACTCTGTGATGTCACAGCCCACTCTGTGACCTCATGTTACCAGATGATAAATTGTCTCCACCAGCTGAGCTGACACCTGGAGCTTTTTCTCCACAACCCCAGGCCTGTGGAGACCACTCAATGCCCATTGTGTGAGAAGGGGAACTGGAAGTTCAGCAGCCTCAGTGTCCTGCCAGCTCAGCCAGGCCCACAGGAACATTGGGCTCCACGAGCACCAGGGACCAGCAGAGAAACCCCCAAGACAGAAGAACACATGGGTTAAGGGGAGAGGAAATATGTTAATGATTTTGAGGAAATGATTACCACATGTGTGAAAAAGAATAGAAAATCACCAAATTTGCAGATGACAGCAAGCTGGGTGTGAGTGTGGATCTGCTGGAGGGTAGGAGGGCTCTGCACAGGGCCCTGGGCAGGCTGGATGCAGGGCCCAAATCCAACAAGGTGAGGTTGAACAAGTGCAAGTGCCGGGTCCTGCACTTTGGCCACAACAACCCCTGCAGCTCTACAGGCTGGGGACAGAGGGGCTGGAGAGCAGCCAGGCAGAAAGGGACCTGCAGGGACAGATGGACAGCAGGCTGGACATGAGCCAGCCGTGTGCCCAGGTGGCCAAGAAGGCCAATGGCTCCTGGCCTGGCTCAGGAATGGTGTGGGCAGCAGGAGCAGGGCAGGGATTGTTCCCCTGTGCTCAGCACTGCTTGGGCAGCACCTCGAGTGCTGTTTGCAGTTCTGGGCCCCCAATTTAGGAAGGACATGGAGGGGCTGGAGCGTGTCCAGAGAAGGGCAACAAGGCTGGGGAGGGGTCTGGAACACAAGAGCTTTGAGGAGCAGCTGAGGGAGCTGGGCTTGTTTATCCTGGAGAAGAGGAGGCCCAGGGGAGACAAGGCCGTGTCAGGGCACAGCTTGGACTTGATGATCTCCATGGCCTGTTCCAGCCTTGCTGATTCTGGGATTCTCTGAAAGAACCCTTGGAGCAGCTGCAGGATGAGCCCTGGGCCTCCTCTTGAGGAGCTCCAGCAGCCCAGGGCCCTCAGCTTCTCCTGGCAGCCCCAAAGCCCATCCTGTCAGTCGTGCAGAGCCTGTGCAGCTCCTCCTCACTGCCCAGAACAGGGAGCCCCAGAGGCAGACACAGCAGCCCAGATGTGCCCCCCTGGCCTGGGCTGCCTCTGGCAAGGGAGCAGCAGCAGGCACTGCAGGAGCCTGCAGACAATTCCTGCAGCACTTGTAGGATGATCCTGCTGCCCAAGGGACGTTCCCATGGGGCCAAGTCAGGAACTGCAATGGGCAGTGGGGCCAGAGAGGAAAGGGCAACCAGGGATGGGCTGTTTGCAGGGGAGGGAACGGGGGTGGGCAATGGGAAGACATTTGTATCAGGAAGAGGAAAGAAAGCAAAGGTGAAGCAAAGGAAATGCTCAGGGCAGTTTGGGGGTGGCTGCCAGGCAGCCCTGGCTCTGAGCAACAGCGTCTGCAGTGGCACAGGAAACTCGCAGCTGATGGGAACAAACTTTCTGGCTGAGTGCAGAGGCCAGGACAAAGCTGAGTGGTTTCCCTGGTGTCCCCCAGCCCTTGCTGGCCCCAGGTGCTGATGGCATTTGTGCTCCCTCAGGTTCATGTCCCCACAGCAACAGCATGGGGGTGCTGCCCCTGCTGTGGGCAATGCAAACAGGGGCTGCTGAGCCAGTGCTGCCGTGTCTGTGCCTGCAAGGATGGGGCACCTGTGTGAGCTGGGGGAGAGGCCAGGGCTGCAGAGGGGGGATGTTGTTGGCAGCTGCATGAGGACGCTCTGGGACGCTGCCCTGGGCTGTGCAGCGCACTGGGCATGGATCAGCCCCTGCTCTGCTGCTCCTTCCCGTCTGCCCCAGGGCCCTTGCAGAGCCCCAGCCGTGCTGTTTGCCCCCAGCCTGCCCACGGCCAGCCTGGGGCTGCTCACGGGGGTTTCTGTGCTGAGCATTGGCCTGGCCGTGTTCTTGAGAGAGCCTGGGCAAGGAGCCTGGAGCCCCCAGGGCCTGGGCTGAGGCGTCAGCGCTGCCCCAGCAGTGCCCATGGCCTGTCCCTGCTGCAGCCCCGGCACTGCCACCCCCAGGGCTGTGCCCGGCCCCGAGAGCACTCAGGCCCTGCAGCAACACCAGGGCCACCAGGGCAGCGGGGCAGGGCCACGGCAGCAGCACTGGCAACACCAAGTGCTGCTGCTGCTGCTGCTGGGCACAGCTGCTGGGCCAGCCCTGATCTGCCCCAGCTCTGCACACAGACATTGCTGCTGCAGCTCCAGAGAAGGCAACAAAAGGGCATCTCTGCAGAAAACTCTGCTGGGAGATCCTTTAGTTCCTTTAAAGGCAGCAAGAGCTCATTGACACAGTCTGTGGCCACAGGGAAGACGGAGAGAAACAAAATGAGAAACGGCACAAACAATGACATTTCTTTGTGGACAATATGAAAAAAAACTAAAACAAAGAAAAAGAACTGCCAAACTGAAACCAACAAGAAGTATTAAAGATGACTTTTATTACAAGTGATTTTCAGAAATTGGCAAGCAGATGAATGTTCCTGAAAGCATCCAGTCATCAGTCTCCACACTGCAGCCTTGAGCTCCTGGTTCCTCAGGCTGTAGATGAGGGGGTTCAGGGCTGGAGGCACCACTGAGTACAGAACTGATCTGACAGGGCCAGATCCAGGGATGGGGAGGACATGGAGGGGGACTTCAACTGAGCAAATATGCCAGTGCTGACAAACAGGGAGAGCACGGCCAGGTGAGGGAGGCAGGTGGAAAAGGCTTTGTGCTGTCCCTGCTCAGAGGGGATCCTCAGCACAGCCCTGAAGATCTGCACATAGGAGAAAACAATGAACACAAAACAACCAAATACCAAAGAGGCACTAACTGTGATGAGTCCAACTTCCCTGAGAGTGTTGGAATGTGAGCAGGAGAGCCTGAGGATCTGTGGCACCTCACAGAAGAACTGGCCCAGGGCATTGCCATGGCACAGGGGCAGGGAAAATGTATTGGCTGTGTGCATGAGAGCATGGAGAAAGGCACTGGCCCAGGCAGCTGCTGCCATGTGGGCACAAGCTCTGCTGCCCAGGAGGGTCCCGTAGTGCAGGGGTTTGCAGATGGACACGTAGCGGTCGTAGCACATGATGGTCAGCAGTGAATACCCTGCTGTGATAAAGAACAGAAAGAAAAAGAGCTGAGCAGCACATGCTGAGTAGGAAATGGTGCTGGTGTCCCAGAGGGAATTGTGCATGGCTTTGGGGACAGTGGTGCAGATGGAGCCCAGGTCGCTGAGGGCCAGGCTGAGCAGGAAGAAGAACATGGGCGTGTGCAGGTGGTGGCCGCAGGCTACGGCGCTGATGATGAGGCCGTTGGCCAGGAGGGCAGCCAGGGAGATGCCCAGCAAGAGGCAGAAGTGCAGGAGCTGCAGCTGCCGCGTGTCTGCCAATGCCAGCAGGAGGAAGTGCCTGATGGAGCTGCTGTTGGACATTTGCTGGGGCTGGCCATGGGGACCTGTTCATGGAGAAAGGACAGTGAAGAGTTAGAGGAGATCCCTGTAACCAAAATCAAAGCCATTTCCCATACACTCTCCCCAAAACACACACAGAGACATCCTTTTGTGTTCAAGAGTTCTGGGGTTTTTCTTATAAGCTTCCCCACACCTCTTCTGGTGTTTTTGGATATCAGAAGCCCTCAGCATTTCTGCTGCACTCAGGGAGAACAGAGCAAGTTCTGTGAGGCAGAGTGATGAGTGGAGACTGAGGAGAGATGGTCTGTCATTGTGACCTGTTCAGAGTTTCTCTGGGCTTTAACCTGTCTCAGGTGGAGGGTGATCACCTTCCCATGCTTCCCCTAAAATGTCACCAGGTACTGCTGAGAGCAGATGGATCCACCCCAGCCCAGCTGCACATTTGTAGCCAAGGACTTGCATTGCTCATTTCACCAACCCAGCAGCATTTTCAGAGTCAGAACACCTCTGCCTTTCCCCATCAATCTCATGACTCCGAGATGCTCTAGGACAGGTTTGCACCCTGGTTTGGAGCTCCCAGCTTGGACTGAAATCTCAGGGAGACTCCCAAGTGTCCTTCGGATGGCATTGGATTGTGGGAGATGCAGCTCCTTCCCTGGCTGCCCTGACAGCATTGCCCAGAGCCGGGCCCTGGGGACAGCGTCACCCTGAGCCAGCTGTGCCCCCTCCAGAGCCCCCAGGGCCGGGCAGCTGCTCCCAGCCCTGTGCTCTGCAGAGGGACCTGGGCCCGGGGCTGCAGAGCTGCCCCACGGCTCTGCTGCAGCTCTGCCTGCACAGGAGGGGCTGCGCGCCTTGGAGCCCCGGCCCTGAGGGCAGAGGCTTGGCTGGGGCACAGGAGGGAGGGGGCTTGTTCAGAGGGAGGGGCTGCACTGCAGGGGATCCTGTGCACATCTCTAATCTTAGCCTGCCACAGCATTGCTGGGTTTTGTTTTCTCTCCTTCCCTGACCTTCTCTCTGTTTCCTGGAGACTTTCCTCCTGCAGGTGTTTCCCTGTGCCCGATCTCTCCCTGCCAGCACTCACAGACCCCAAATCTCTGTGCACTCCCTGTGCCCCTACAGCCTGTTTGCAGGGCATGGGCTGGGGGCAGGTTCTGTTTGCAGCTTGGAGAAAGGACAGCTCAGACTGAATCTCATGGGTCCAACAAAGGTGATGCTGGTCCGGCCATGGGCAGAGGAGTGGCTGAAAGCACATTAGGGATCTCCTGTGAACCTATTGATCACTGAAAGTAACAGTTCAGGTGTCTCAGGCACTTGTCAAAATCCATAATCATCCTTTAATAGTTATCCCTCCTCCCTGCCATTCTCCAATAGTAGGAAACTGAATACAAAGTCTTGGGAAATTTCTTCATTTTTATCAAAATCCTTGTCTTGGGAATATTCTGTGACTGATCAGAACCCTTCAGTACATCAGAGCTTCATGAGCATTTCACCTCCCCTGAACCAGAAATACTCAGAGTTGTACTCCCAGAGTCTGCAGGCATTGGGATGTTGCAGCTTCAGGAAATCACTGCAGGAGCTGCAGCTGCATTGTCCTGCAGCCAGAGGTTGCTGTGCCAAGGGCTGGCAGTGATTGTGCCCCAGGCACTTCTCAGCCCCTTCCCAGCCCCGAGTGACTGAAGCTCTCTGTGCCTCTGTGCTGTGCCCGGGCTGGCTGCAGGCAGTGCCCCAGCCCTGCTGGGCTGTGCACAGGAGCTGCTCCTGGCCAGAGCTGTCTCTCTGCAGCTCTGCTGCCCTTGCCAGGAGCTGCCTCTGGGCCAGGAGCCCGGCCCAGCTCAGCAGCACAGACACAGCACCAGGACTTGAATGAGCCCCTGGGGCTTTGTGCTGAGGCCCTGAACATCAGTCCCTGAGGGGGAGCTGAAGAAACCTCTCCAGAACTCTGAGTCAGAATCCAACTCCAAAGTTTCTTGAAGTTTTAATGGGTCCCTGTGAGGGACAGGACTGAGCAAGTGTCCCCAGGCCCCAGGCAGAGCAGGGACATGGAGGCAGTGATGACAGGTGGGGACAAAGAGAAGCCAAGTCTGGGTGGCCTGGGGCACAGCAGGGTCTGTGCCACCAAGGGCTGTGAGGAGACACCTTGTCCTGAGGCCCTGGGGCCTCCTGGCACAGCCCCAGCCAGGCTGGGCACTGCCAGCCCCTTGTCCTGCCCTCAGCATCCCCCCCTAGCCCACATCCCAGTGGCCTCAAGGATCTGCTGGAAGGAGTCCCAGGGGAGCCTTGCTCAGGAATGGCCCTGGGGGCTCCTGAATGCTCCCTGCAGGGACTGCAGGTTTTTCAAAGGACTTTGGGGTTTGCTTTTGCCTTGGAGTCTCTGAGAGGTCTGTGCAATCATGGCCTCCAATTATTTGCTGTAATTAGTCCCTGGAGAGGCTTTGTCAGTAACAACACTCAGTGGGGCTCATTCATGCCTCAGGGTACTATTTCAGTTATTTTAAGGTACCTGGTGTTTCCCTTTTGATACAGACTCTGGGAGAGGTTTGTGCAAGCATGGCCCCAATTATCTGCTTTAAGGAGTCCCTTGAGGGCTTTGTACTGACACTCAGTGGGGCTCATTAATACTTTGAGATACTCAAGATTTTTAAGGTACTTTGTGTGGAGGCTGGAGAACTGGCCAAGGAAAAGCCTGCTCTACTCCCCTGGAGGACCAACCCCTAAGCCATAACCTCTCGTTAGGGAGAGGAAAAAGATCACCCCCAAAATCCTTTGTTGCTTTATGTTGATCCCTTGCAACCCATTGGTCCTTCCCCTTTGCTCTGCCCCTGTGCCCTGATCCCATTCACTCTAGTGTTCTGTCCTGCCCTTTGAGATCCCAATATAAACCCCTGCTTTCCCTGCCTGAGTGGCTTTTTGTCCCTGGACCCTTTTGAGGATGAAGCTCAGGAAAGGTTCTCCTTGGAACCCCACATGAAGACCCCGTCTCTCCTCCTGCGTCGCCGGGATCACAGAAGAGCTGAAATCCCTCGGCATGAGCACAGACATTGCCTGTGCCCCGAGGTGTCTTCTTCAAGAAGTTTCTTTGGGAAGGTTGCAGCGCTCTGAGCACCACCTGCCACAACCTGTGGCGCCCAGCGTGCGGCCTCTGCAAAGAGATCCCTGAAGAAGTGTCTCCTGCAGCCTCCCACTGCAGGACAAAAGTCGCTGTTGGCGCAGCCGCTTTCCCCAGGAGAAGCCCTCACGTTTTAGTGGGGGCTGTCCGAAGGGCGACCGGGACCCTCCGAAGACTGAAGAGGCCGAAGAGCTCCCGGAGTAGCGGAGGCCAATTGAGGGGCTGAGCACCTGCCCAGCAGATTTTCATTGACCCAATGGGCAATGGCCCAAAGAGCAACTGTAAGTTATATATATATATATATATATATATATATATATATATATATATATATATATATATATATGGGTCTTCTGTTTTTTCATTTTCCTTTTTCTGCTGGGTGTGGGAACAAAGTCTGAGGATGGGCAACAAACTTAGTCACCCTAAGCTGAGTCCTCCTCAAAGACACGACTATTCCAAGGTTGTGGGTGCCCTTGTTGATTGGAGAATTTGTTTTTCTAAGGGAAATTGGAAAGCTTTTGTTCATTTTCTTTCCAAATACTTGGTGAATGTTTCAAGGGAATTGGTTTTATTGCTTGAGTTTTGGATGTGGTTGGGATCAAGTTATTTGTTTTACAAATGGAGGGAAATTTTAAAGTGGGGAAGTTTTATCCTCTTTTCCATTTATCCTTATTTTCATTCTATTTATGATTCAGTTAAAAATTTGGGGGAAAATTCAGGAAAAGTTTTTGGTCCCCAGATCAAAACCACTTCCCCTTCTTCCTGTCCCCATGTACCCAAAACCCTTCCTCACCTGAGGGGCAATGGGCTGGCAGTCGTTGTCACTTGGCCCAGGGTTGCTATCGATCCCCTGACGCCTCCCGATCCCCTCTCTCCCTTTGCCTGGACAGCAAAGCGTCTGCTGCCCTGGACCTTCCCCTCATCCTCCCTCCTGTGCCCCTTTACCCACTTCCCCCTCCTGTTGATTCCCCACAAAACAGTGCCAGCAGCGTATCCAGCCCCACCATTTTGTTGCCTCCATTTCCAAGTTTTCCTGCCCTTACACCCCAAAGTGGCCACCTCCCCACCTCTCCTCCTCCCTTTTCTGTGCCCTCCATTGCACTCGTCTCTCCCCTTCCCCCCATGTTGATGGGTGTACCCACACCAGGACCCCCCAATTGGTCAGGAATCCCCTCCCCATCATGGACCCCATTGCAGTTGTGCATAAACAGGGGAGAAGGACAACATCACCCAGCTCCTGGGACCCCATCCCCTGCAGGGACACCTCCTCAGCAGAATGTCCCCGGGTTGTCCAGAGCCGTGCCCCTGCCCCAGGTGGGGATGGCGAGCTGGGGGGTGCCCTGCTGCTGCACAGACCTGCAGGGACAGCCCCTGCCAGTGCCCGTCACCAGCGGAGCACACTGCCCCTGGAGCAGGCAGGTTGGAGCTGGGAGACATCCTGCCCCGTTTGGGATTTCAGGAGGCAGCACCCACTCGGGGTCACAGGCCCATGGACATCAACACTGGTGGAGGAAAGATCTAATGTTAAAAACATCATCCAGGCAATGCTCTTTTGACAAGTTCTGCCCTGAGTTTTCCTTAAGAAGATCTGAAACATTCAATGTCACCAGCAAAAGCTCCTGCAATGGCTGCAGGCCAGCAGAGCAGGGCTGTCAGCTGTGAAACAAGTGCTGCCCCAAGCAGCAGCTCCCCCAGGGCAGCAAATCAAGAGCTGGGAAGGAGCTGATCTGAAGGCCAAACCTCCTTAGCTCCTTCTGAAAGAGCAGGAACAGTTCCTCATTCCAGTGAGGTGGAATGCTGGGCACCACAGCTCCAGGTGAGGACTGGACACAAGTTTGCTCCCACTGAGTGCTGTGATGGGTTCTGCAGGAGCTCTGGGCTCCTGTGCTTGCCAGGCACAATGAGCAGAGAAGGAGCCAAGTGCACTGATGTGGGAAATGGGTTTGTAGAAAGTTTTTAGGGCCTAATAGAAGGCCCACACAGTATGAATCTGTTTATAAACCTTGAGACAAGAAATGCTAACTTAAAAATGCCGTGGACTAGGACAGATATTGTTGAGAGAGGAATGGAGCTGGAAAAAAGTTTCAAAAGATGGCCTTGCAAATAAGACTTTGGAAAAATAGAGCTAGGAAAGATGCATTGTAGAGGGACCCACAAGGGGTAGTTTGAAATAATTGGCTTTAAGGCATCTACAACATGGGGTGGCAAAAACCTGATAGACCAAGAAACACCTATAATATATTGTAATCAGGAAATAGTCAGCTTCTGATTGAATTATAACATCTGTATTGTCTCACCCTTCTCATGAGACTGAAAATGGAATAAAAGTTTTTAAAACACCTCTCAGTGTCCCCGTCTCTAGGTCAAGAAAAGAGTATTATCCAACACACTGACACACCTTTGCCTCGAGCACAACCCAGCCTGGACCAAACACACTGAAAGGTTTCCCCTTTGGGCCATGACTCGAAACGTCAGGTCTGCTGTTTGACAACTCAGGTTGGTTTGGTGTCAAGGAGTTTCCCTCAGAAATACTGGGTTTGTCTTCCTCTGTGCCTTCCCCTCAGCAGCCTTGGGGATGCTCCTGTGTGAAGCCATCTGTCTCACACAGTTTGAGACAACTTAAAACAGGATATTGTGCAATAAGTCATCTCCTCTAAAGTGTTCCCGCAATCCCTTTCCAGCAATAGGAAATTGGTACTAATAGATGAAAGTGGAAAAACCCCAGCAGTTCATTAACAAACAGAATCCCCCCATGACACGCGTTCCAAGAAGGCGCCGGGTTCTCTCTCGGGAAGAACAGGAGCTGTCACGGAGCAGTTCCAGCAGCTGATGGAAGCTCGGTGGCTCGTGCGGCGTCGACTTTCTCCCATGGCAGAGCTCCATGGAACGGTCAGGGCAGGGGAAGCAGCTGGGCTGGAGCCCCTCGCTGTCTTTTCTCCCCGGCGTGGCTCAGCTCACAGACTCTCGGGCTGGGAGCGGGGCCGCTCCGCTTCTGCCGGCACCATGTCCCTGGGCTTGGACAAACAGTTTTCTGCCAGGAGAGCCCTGCACACTGCTCCACAGATCTCCCAGAAAGGCCCAAACCAACTCCAAACACTCTGTCTGCAGCAGCTTTTCACAAAGGGCTGCAGAAATCCAGCTGCAAGTGAGTGTTGCAAGGCTCTTGTCTTGTACCTGACAGCAGAATTCTTGATGATCTGATGCAATTTTATTCAAATGTAACAAGAGAGCTGAGATATTTTGTTAAAATATTTCATGAGGAGTAACAAGCCTTGGGAGCATGAGGTACAGGACTGACATGCAAAAGCATGAGCATATCCTCCAAAGTGGCCAGTTTAATTGTCCATTTTATTACTCTTGTATTTACTCCACACTAATATGGAAAACCAAGCTTTTCTTGGAGGCAAAACAGGCATGGGATACACTACAGTCCCTCGCAGGCTCACCAGGGCTGGCAGTGACAAAACAGGCAGTCTGCTTCATTGTGAACCACTACAGAGCCACATCCCAATCTGGTTTAAGTAGTGTGGTATTATTAAGAGCTCCTTTTCTGCATGAGATAGAAAAAGGAGATCCCAAATGATCTTCATGCAAGCATGCAGTCAAGAACTGGTCCTGCTATGCTAATGAAGCGTTTGCTTTGGCAATTACACTCTTCCCATTCATCTTTTGATGCAGACACTTCAGGTTCTCCCCTACATCCCTGCAAGGCTGGCAGTCGCTGGTTCCCATTTCCTGTTCTTCCCTAGAGATGGTGCAGTGGCTGCTTTGAGACAAAAAGCCCTGAGATCTGGACAGCTCGAAGGAGCATGAAATGCTAATTAAGTGCTCATATTGGTAATACCCAGGTCTGCACTGCCCAGTGCTCTGAAGCAGCAGCAGCAGCAGCAGGACCATGCATCATTCCTGCTGGTGGATGTTCATGTTTCTGGTGTGCAAGAGCAATGGCTTTGAGGAGGGACAAAAATGCCCCTCTTCAAACAGTGGGTGTGCAAGGAGATGTGAAGTTTCACAGCCTTTTCTAGGATATTTCAGAAAGATCTAAGAGAATATTGTGTCATGGAGTAGGTCCCTAATTTTGTCTCCAGAGAAATCCCCAAAGGGCACATTCACTCTGCTGCTGATGGCAACCCCATAAGCTCATGGACCAGCTTTCCCTGCAACGTGCCACCCTGCCTGGGCTTTACTAGGCCAGGACTAGACCCAGAGCAAAGCAAACACATGCAGCCAGGTGACATTGTGTGACATCAGAAGCTGGCAACCATGAGGACTTTGCTGTCAAAAGGTTACAGTTTGCACTGGGCCCAGAAGTGTTCTTCCCTAAGGCAAAGCACATTGAAATGTGAAGTTTAAAAGCTTCAAATGATTATGAAAGGAAACTGCAGAATAATTTCTGGGAGGGCAGCATTGTCAATGACCATGCAGCCCACCAAGAGCTGGAGCTGAATCCAGAATTGCTTCTTCCAGCTGTGCAGGAATTCATTACACTGCAAGCACTGGTCCATGGGAACAAATGATCCCCAGGCTCTGGGCTGAATGGCACCCAGGCTGCAGTACAGATTGGAGGAACCCTTGGCACTTGTTATTGGCCTCCCAGGGCACTCATCCTTCTGCAAACAAGGTGCAAACAACACAGCTGGACTGCTCTCCTGGGTAAATATACATACAGGTGACTCTGCCAAAGCCATGCATCATTTCCCAGGGAAAGACATGACCTCTTCTTACCTGTGGAATTGTGATTGAAGACACCTGTGAGCCAGATCTGTGGGAGATTGCAAAGGAGCAAAGCTTTGGCATTTGGGCACACTTCTCTTGGTTTCTTTGCTCAGGCCTTTGGTGAGCCCAGAACACACCTAGGTAGAAAACCTTTGACTAGACAGGATCTTTTGGATCCATTGTCCCCCAAACAGGTCAACAGGAGACCCTGTTGTAATGCCAAGTAACAAAGAGCAGCACAAATGACACAAAGAAAACATGGCCAAAGAGGAAGAGGAGAGGCCCAAAGAGGAAAGGATGTGGTGAGACACTGGCACATTGAGTGAGCTGCACTCCCATAATCTCTAGGCTAGCAGGTCCTGGTCTCACATACTCCTTTTGGTTTATTTAAATTTTATTTATTTATTTATTTATTTATTTTCATCATCAAAAGAAAATATATACAATTAAAAATATGTCATCAAATTTTAAAGACAGAATCAAACCACATTAATTCAAAACTACATCTAAAGATGAGAACATATGTACAGCTGTAACTACGAAGCCTAAGGCATCCATCCTGTTCTTCAAACACTCTTCATACAGGTGGCAGCTTCTTCCTGAGCTTGGAGGAAAGAGAGCTCTTCTGGACGGGAGGCGAGGACTTTGTGGGTGAGGGAACATCAGAAGTGTCCCGAGAAAACTTCTCGGTAAGACTGTAACCAGCCAGATCTGCAAAATGGAGACACAAAGTTTAACAGAGGCCACCATGCAAACCTAAAGCAGCTGCAGCTCCATATTTCATGGGACACATTTCCTGCAAATGTCTAAACAGCTGCACAGGGAAACATGCTCCTGCTGGCAGACACTTGAGGCAGGCCAGGGCAAAACCCTGAGCCACTTGCCCAGAGCTAGCACAGGCACAGCCTGCCTAATGAATGTGTTTGCAAACGCAGCAGTTTCTAATCTTTGTCTTGAGGAAAAAAGCAATTTCCAGACTAGACAGTTGATAAAAAAGCCTTCCAAATTCACTCTGAGGATAAAATATGCAAATACAGATTCACACTGTTGACAGATGCACTCTCTTGTTAATCAGTTGACCCGGGTTTGCCTTAATTGAATTTTTTGGTAAGGAAAACAATTTACAAGGTATGAGAAAAATCTGATGATAAATGCATTCCTTATGAAACCCATTTTTCATCAAAAGCACTGTCAATCAAAAATTTCATGTCATGCACTCAGAAGCTCATTTTCTAATGCATAGATGAAAACATTTGAGATGTCTAAAATGATGGAGTATAAATATTGCACAGAATCTAGATGAACTGCTCTAGACTCTGTAGGGTTTTTGTGCTACCTTGCAGGTTCTCACAAAGTACGGAGGAACCATAACATCAAAAATATTCAGAAGGGAGCTAATCTGGATGTCACTGAGGTACCCCAGCCACTGACACCAGTGATGTAGACACACACATCTGGATTCCCTGTGACTGGAGAGCCACACCAGGCTAGTTCTGGTCAATTCTGAACATGGAAGTAGCATCACTAGAAAAGAGCATTCAAGTATCACTCCTAGCTCCCTTCTTCTTATCTCACCCTACTTGGGATCACAGCACAGGCAGGCTTCCCACAAAGGAGAGACAAGAGCCATAGGGACTATCTGCTGGGTATTTGCTGCAGGCAGCAAACAGCCTGGGAGCAGCAGGCAGCCCCTGCTGGCTGCCATCTGCTGCACAGGGGTGCTGTATTTGCTGGGTGACACAGGAGGCCCTGCTTGTTCCCTCCTGGCCCTGCAGGCTGTGGGATGGCGGCAGCGAGGAGCCATCGGGCACCTCTGGCAGCAGCAGCAGCACGACTGCACCGAGCCGCTGAGTGCCCTGCAGAGACAGCCCTTGCTGGATAGCAGGACAGCTGGCTGCAGAACTGGACAGCAGCACAGGCACAGGGCCCAGATGGTGAGTGAACAACTGATCGTGGTGGTTCTCGTAGGAGCACAGTGAGCACAGCCTGGCAGAGTGCCCTGCAGCTCATCCCTGCAGTCCCAGCTGCCTCCTGGCACCAGTGCTGTAGTTTGGACTCTCAGCATGGGCAAAAGCCAGAGCTCAGGCCTTTACCACGACTTTATTCAGCTCAGCTTTCCAATGGATCTCTAAGAACCAACTGCTCCAGTACTTCCAAGCTGGAGTAACTCAAAAGTACATTTGCTATTCACTCTCAGGACAGACTATGGAGCCAAGATCCCAGCAGTGCTGGCTGAGGCAGGAGGCAGTTTGTGCTCCTTGTGCAAGGACAAACCCGAGTGGGAAAAGCTGCCATGGAGCAGGCTTACCTGAGGAGCTGTGTGGGAAGCTGCCATCCTCATGGATGATGGGTGTATTGGGCAGTAAGGGAACGTTGTCCTGCTTCCTCACGACCTCCTTCTTCAAGGCACCACCAGGGTGTGTTCTCTGCACTCTAGAAGCTGTGCCATCAACAGGTGGTAGGCTAAAGGCTGCAGGGACCAAAGAGGAGCTTGTAAGGGGAGAGTGCTGGACAGAAAACTTGCTGGAGCTGGGTAACATCTGCTTGTTATCCCAAAGAACTTCAAGTATAACAATGAAATACCACTTTATACCAAGTGTAACACTAACATGTGACAATAATCATAGAATCCTAGAAGAGTTTGGGTTGGAAGGCACCTTTAAGCACCATCTAGTCCAACCCCTGTGAGCAGGGACATCTTCATCCTGATCAGGTTCCTCAGATCTCCATGTAAGCTGGCCTTGAACACCTTCAAGGATGGACCAACAACAGCTTCTCTGGGCAAGCCTTCCAGCTTTTCATTCCCTTCATTATTAAAAAAAAATTCTCCCTTACATCTAATCTAAATCTACCCTATTCTAGCTTAAAGCCAAACTGCAGTGATGCTTCCCCTAAGAAACAAGGAAACCCAGCATTGCTTTGCCTTTGTTCTCCTGTTGCAGAGGCTGGCAGGGGCAGCTGCCAAAGCAAAGTGCAGATAACCTTGGGTGCTGGCCTGGGGCTGAGTGCTGCCTCCTCAGGGCCCCGCTGCCGCCCTCGGGCAGCGCTCACAGCCCTGCAGGCAGAGCCCCTCAGCCGGGATTCAGTCGGGAACGCTGCTGCCTCCTGGGGCTACAGCAGAAGCCCTGGCTGGGGCTTCAGCACAGCTCTACAGCGCCAGCTCCTCAGCAGGGAGTGGCAGGAGAAGGATCTCTGGTGTTTTCATTACAAGGAGCTGAATTTTGTTTCTTCCAGGTTGCAGCCTGGTTGAAAAGCATTCTTTTGGACTCCCCTTCCCTGGAGGCTGCTCTCCAGGAGAGAGTCTGAAGCCCCAGTGTACCTTGCAAGACAGAATTTTCTACTCTGAAAGACTTTAGAGGTGAAGGGGGCAAGCTGATATTCTCTTACTGACTCAGTGAGGCCATGGGCAAGACACTTCATGCCTCTCTATTTTTCTTTGGGAAACAGAATGCAATCCCAAGCAAGCTTCCACTCAGATGCAAGCTGAACAGCTCCCCAGTCTGATTGCAACGCTGTGCAAAGGGCAAGCAAGTGGTCAAAAAGGACCACCACAAGTGTAGCCACCACTTACTTGCTTCAGCTGCATCCCCTGGCTCGACTGTCTCAGGAATAGGTGGCAATGATGTTTTCCTTTGTCTCCTTTTCTTCATCTCTCTCTCCAAAAGCTCTGCGTCCTTCCGCCCCAAGTTCTTTTGAGCCAACATGCACAAAGCAGCACGGATCTGGGTGCAATGGAAATACATCATAGACTGTAAGCAGAGACACACAAACCACACACAACATCTCATCAGGAGCACAGAGTCCACACAGTGCCATAGGCTTCAATGCAGCTCCAGCCACATTCCAATAGTTTCAGAGGAACGTCTCCTGCCCTCACCTTGGCAATTACACACAGTGAGGGGGAACACTTCAGTGCCACAACCTTCCACTGCTGCAACTGCAACCTATGTCAGGAAGCCCTGCTTGAAGCATCAAAGTCATAGGAGTGCTCCAAGACAGAGGAAGAGCTGACATGGCCAGTGAGCAGGCAGTTCAGTTCCTACAGGCCATGGCAGGAGAATAAAAACCATGTGCAATACCCAGCAAAGAGGGCTAATGAGCTGTTGCTTAACACTCGTGGCCAGGAATTGCAGCTGTTTCTCACTTCCTGGCTTCTGAACAACTCAGCTCTGAAGGGCTCTGAAGGACTTGGTCTCTGAGACCAGGAGACCAAAAGGAGGAGTCATGTGAAAACAAATTGCAGAAACACTGATGGCAATGAGCAGAAAACTTGGGAATGAGAGGGCTGTGAGATACAGCCACAAAGGTGACCAGGAAAAATCAACCTCTCCCATTTTCTTTTGCAGCCTTGCTTACACCTAACATTAGAATCTTTGCTTCTCTGCTTCCGAGGCTGCACTTTGCCCACGTTCACTGATGTGTAGCTTGCTCTGCCATTCAGAACTTCTCTAAAACAGCCTTTGCACATAAAGAATGCTTCTGGCATGACCTTAGCACCATCTCCAAACCAGGGACCTTGGCACCACTGGAAATAGCCAAGCAATGGTTCTGTAGCTGTCCAATATATTCCCAAGGGAATCCCCATCCCCCAAGAGTGGCAGATGATGATTTTCAGTGACATTTTGGGCCAAGCACTAAACAGCCACTGGAAAGGAAGTCTGCTCATCCCTGTCCTTATCCCTTACCTTTCCAAAGCCGTCCCTCAGCTCTTTGTCCCTCGTTAGACCAGGACTGGTGGGATGATCTGTCTCCTTGGCCTGGCTCAGTGGGAGGCCTGGGAATGGAAGCAAAGGTTCCTGTAAACCTCTGGCAGACTTCAAGCCCCCAAAAACGCAATGCTGGGCAACAGGCAGGACAGGTTCCAGAGTGCAGAGCTCTCAAGACACAGAGATTGGGATGGAGAGCAGCAAGGTACAATGCCTAGACCCTCTCCCAAGGGAGGGGCTACTGGCAGCAGACATGCCATGGCTCTGTTGGCCAGCAAACTGAAACCTGCTGCATGGTGAAGGCCTCAGCCCCTGCATGCTGGAGAGCCTCTGTGTCTGAGAGAGAAGGGCAGAGATGGAGATTGCTCTGGACCGAGATTCTTATCTGCCCTTATTCATGCTGATTGTAGTAAACATCATCTTTCCTGTTCCTGAAAAGAGCCCCAGGTTCTAATACCTGGATGCATTTAGATCAACATTGTCTTCTCTTTGTCGGAAAATTTTAGAGGACATTCAAAGAAAATCTGAGCATTGCAGGAGTGCAGAAGTGTTACCCAAATATGAACTGTGTTCTTGACACTAGATATTTCATTTTCCCCAAGGATTTTCATTTTAAACTGTATGAGATTGGGCCACTTTCAGGCCAAGCTGACTAAAGGCTGATTTTCTAATTGCAATTCTATACAACAGCTTCACAGAGGATAAATTAAGTGGCAACACAGTAGAAAAAAAGCAATGTCTTAAATCAGGATTTTTTGCCCCTGCAGAATGGTCAGCATAATAATAAAAGAGGAGACAGATAGCAGCTATGTGAAAGGAGGGCCTTGGAAGGGAAAAGCATTTGGGATGTGGGCAGGGAAACTACAGATCCCAAGGTAACCTCCTTGGGACCACTGCTGTCAGTCAGGCCAGCAAAAGGGACACACAAAATGTAACAGAGGTGGAGATGCAATCTAAAGCCTCTGAAGCTCCGTATTTCATGGGACACATTTCCTGCAAACTTCTAAACAGATGCACAGGGAAGCATGCTCCTGCTGGCAGACACTTGAGGCAGGCCAGGGCAAAACCCTGAGCCACTTGCCCAGAGCTAGCACAGGCACAGCCTGGCCTCTGGGCTGCCCTGGGACAGCAGGGAGCCCAGAGCCCTGTGCTCTCCAGGAATGGCTCAGCTGCACATGCACCCTCCTGCTCCTCTGCCTGCCCCACAGCTCAGCAGCCCTGCAGCTCCAGGGGCACTGGCAGCAGCACAGCTCCTTGCAGGGGCACATGCAGGGCACAGCTGTTCCCTGGCAATGTGCACAGCCTCTCTGCGCTGCCACAAGACCCTTCCTGCTGCCAGCAAGCAGCCCAGCTCCCCCCTCCCCTCTGCCCTTGTCCTCCCTGGCAGTGCCCCTGGGGCCAGCGCGGCTCCGCGGCCTCTGCCGGGGCTCCTGGGCCAAGGCCCCTGAGCCGCCCGGGAGCCCAGACCTCCATTCCCAAGGCCGGGCTGCGGCACAGGAGGCTCCAAGCCCAACAGGTCAGCCAGTTCCCTTGGGAACAGAGCCATCCCAGCTCCTGTCTTGCACCAAGAGCTCTTTCCCTTCTTCCTCTGCGTGTTTGCTGTAGGCTCAGAAGAAGCTGACATTCAGGTGCAAGAGAAGAAGTGAGTTAATTGAACTCATGCCTTTACAATCAACCCATCTAATGGGTGAGGAATTCAAAGCCTATTCTAGTTACTGAAAAGATTGCTTGGTTTTTTATTTTTCATGAAACTAGCATCAGTTTAAGTTCTCTGAACAATGTGGAGCTGGCAAGCCAAGAGAGAAGGGCTCTACTAGTTCATGTGGTGCCCGTTTCCTCCCCACTACTACAGGATCCCTTTCCTTCAACACAGTTGGGAATTCACAGTGCCCTCTAGAATCTGACACTGGCAAGGAAGTAATTGTTTTCAAAAGTAATTTCCAAGGCCTTTGTTTCTGCAGGTCCCACTCAATTCCAGGTCCGGTTTTGCATTTTTGGGGTTTTTATATTAGTCTTTGCAACAAAAGAAGTGCCAGGACACAAACAATGGCACCATGTTTTAGAAAGCAAAAGAAGCTTTGCTTTCTCCATTAGATGTGCCCAGTATTCTGTGAGCCTGTCTTTGTAGGGAACAAAGTGCTCATCTCAAAGTTCCACTTTTGCTCTACTTACTTGTTCCAGGGGTTTATTCCCTGCTGTCTTTTCAGCAGAGACACCCAAACCCAACATATATGTGACCTGCCTCCAAACATTTCTGATCTTGGCTAATACTGTCAATTCAAAATATTCCTAATGGAAACAGCAGAGGGTAGGTCATTTTGAAATACTCTCCAACAGAGCAGTTAGAATTAAGAGAACAAGTTCTTTACATGGCTGCACAGAAAATAAAATCTTATGGTAGCCAAGCAGGATGAGTTTCTTAAACCTGGATTCCTTCACCCTGGAGAATGCTGGGGTCAGTAATAAAAGTGAGACAGGTAAGGTTTAATGAGATAGGAAATTTCTAGTCCAGAATTGATCCAGCAAAAATGTCACCTTACTTACTGAGCAGGACTATTCTCTGGCTGCATTAAGCATTCCAGATGCACATCAGCAAGTAAGGAGTCATTCCAAAGGGGCCATAGCCAGGATTTGGCAGAACTAACCCTGAGCCCCAAAGGGACCAGGGGATCTGATCCCTTGTTCTGCATCAGCAGAATTATTTCTCCAAGTCTCATCTCTCCTATCATTACATGCCTGGAGATGGCAAAGGAGCAACAACAGTGTCATTGAGGCTTTCAGCTTGAAAGCGTTGCCTGACCCAGATGCAGCAGAGACTGCATTTTGTCTGGCACAATTCCACTTGTCAGGGATCAGGCAAGGCAGGGACAGGGACAAGGCAGAAGGCATCTCCTGCCCCAGCCTCAGCCTGCAACACTGACACAGGCAGAGACAGCCAGGGAAGAGATTTGTCACTGTGAACCTGCCATAGGTGGCTTTGGGCTTGTGCTGTCACAGCATGACAAACTCACACCCTGCCTAGGCTGCATCCATTTGGAAGCCTCCTTCTCCTTCACTGGAAAATTCTAAAGGACTTTCTATCATAGGAGGTTTCCCTATTTCTGCCAGTGCAAAACCAGGCAATGTCCATGAATCCCCTTCAGATGTCAAAGGGTTCAGCTCAGAAACTGCCCCAAGGAAAGGTTTTCTGCTTCAAAAGCAGGAGGAAGGAGTGGGAACATCTCTCATTTCATGTTAAATGCCTTCTTTTTCCCTACTAGTTGTGACACTAAAAAGGCTGCAGGGAGATAAAAAGAATGTGCAGGATGGAGAGGAAGGTATCCTCTTCCAGCACTGCATTTCAGGGGCCCCCAGGTACCACTCAACACTTCACACTGGAGGAATTCTCACTGTGCCACGAGAGAACACTCCCACTGACTGGGCTCTGGGAGAGTCCACTGAGCCCACCAAAGAATTGAAACGAATTTAAAGAAATTTTGAAAAGAATGGGTTTAAACCAAGCTTTCCAAATGTCACCTCTGAGTCAAGAATACAATGGTCATTCTAGGACAGACATGCCCTGTACCTACCTGCATCATCAGAATTCTCTTTGCTTCTGCTGCTGAGTCTTGGCCTTGAGAAAATGAAGAACAAAAGAACATGTGAGGTGGTAGAAAGAGAAGGGAGGGAAAGGGCTTACCATAATAGGAGGCAAAATTTTAAACATGGTAACTGTGATGAAGGGGGAAATGCAACACAGAAACCCAACAAGATGCAAAGCTGATTCATTGTCCTTAAGTTTGCCATTGCTGGAGTCACGCAGAGCTGGCCAAGCTCTGCCTGAAACACAGGAGTCATTCTTCAACTTGCATCAGAACTCTCCAGTTCTGCTGCCTCTCCTTTTGGAGCCAAGTGGCTCCCACAGCCTCTCTGAAGCAGCAAGAGCTGCTGAGCTGAGACACGAGTCTGTAAGGAGGGCAGCTACTTTTGTACAGCTGCCAAAGCTTGACTTGGCCTGCCCGTGCCTGACCCTGGTGACAGCCTCGTGCTACATGTGGTCAGAGCACTGCTGTCTCCTGAGAATGATATTACACCTGCTGGCTCTTTCAGGAAAACAAAGGCTGTTCCCAACTCAGCTGCTAGGGAAGGATGTTCAGTTCACACCTTAAAAGCTCCACCAAAGATTCTCAATTGGCATGATACTTCTGTGACTCCCTCTTTATTGTTAGCACTTGGATAAGGGTAATAGCTACATTTTCTCACACACATCCAAGCCAATATTTTTCCATCAGGTACAGTCCTATGTCTCTTCTCTAGCACCTTGCCCTTGTTGATCTTAAACCCAGATCAAAATATTAAACATCAGTCGGATTGTACGTCAGATTTTACATCTATACTGCAAAATTCATCTGGGATCTCATTTCACAGTGGAGGCCCAGGCACAGTGAAGTTACACCTGATGTTTACAGAAGCAGCACCTGAATTTGCAGACCCCTCTCCAGTAGCCAATATTTGTCCAAGCATATTCACCTGTTTGTAGAATTTGACAGTCAAGGATCACAGCTTTCAAAGACCTGCAGGACCCCATCCCATGCAATTCAGTTCCCAAATGTCACCACAACCATTACAGAGGGAATCAAGTGCCAAGTCCAGCAGAGGACCCATCTTGAGGTGCTTCAAAGCCCTGTCTCCTCTTCCCCACCACCACCTCTGCTCTTGGGGTATATATGGTGTTGGGTTTGACATTGTGCTGGATGATCATCATGGATGGGTAAATATTGAATACACAGAGGTTTTCCAAAATACAGGAGACAGATGGCTGTGCAAAATAACCACACAAGAAGGGAAGAGTGAGGTGAACAGCACACTGGAGTAACAGACACCTTGGCTTACCTCATCTCCTGGGACTCCTGGAATTCCAGCTGGGCAGAGCTTGGCAGGGACCCTGCAGCACTGCCCACAGGGGGACTCACTGCCCTGCGGATGGGGGGGATCAAAGGCAGTCCCAGTGACCCCTTCTTCAAATCCCCACCACTGGAATAGAGCAAGGAAGCCTGGAAAGAGAAGAACACAGTGCTCAGATCAAGCATCCAGCCTTGCCCCCATTCATGCCTCAAGACATTTAGCCATGCATTTAACTGGGACCTGCCAGGAAAAGCCAAACTGATCCTCCAGCTTGGCCCAGGACAGGGAAAGGTGACCTAGGAAAGGGAAGTGGTGAGGGAGAGACCATGTCCACATTTGCCACCACTCCCCTTGTGCTCAGTTTTCTCCAAGTGTGGCTGCATTCCCAGCTGGCTTCCACATGTTTGACATCAAGATGCTCTGGGGTGCCACTGCCTCCACTGGCCTTGTGGATGGCATGGGAATGGCTTTAGATCAATATTCTCTTGCTGTCCCTGAGGCACCAAACAGCCAGTGCTGATCTCCAGCCATGTCCTCACAAAGCCATTCTGCAGGATGTCCAAACCTGCTTTTCTCAAGCCCCTCATTTCTTCTGCTGCTGCCCTTCCCTCCTACACTTCCCCAGCAGCCTTTGAGCCCAGATGCTGCTGAGCTCTCGGGATGCTGGCTGCTCTCCAGCTCCCACACATCCATCATCTCAGCCTCCCTGGCACTGAGGAAGTTCAGCAGAGCTCCCTGCCCTGCTGCTCTCTGCAAGGTCTCTGCCGGCCCCAGTTGCTCCAGGGCCCCCATGCCATGGCCAGGAATGGGGCTGGAGGCAGCAGGGGCAGGTGCACACCCTTCCTTCATATTCCACCATTTCTGGCCCAGCTAAAGAGCCAAACCAGGACCTTTTCAAACTTCACTGAAAGGGTCAGTTCCTGTCAGGGATACACTGGGCCCTTTCTCAGCAAGGCTGAAATCAACTACCAGACTCCTTGATTGCACATTCTGTCTACCAAACCTGTTGCTCATCTGCCTCCTCCTGCACCCCATGGCAAACCCAAAACAACTGCAGATCCTGGCCCTGCTGCAAAGGCAGTCGTGGGGCTGGGCTCTGGGCTGCTCTCCCCATGGCCACCTCCCATCCCTTCCCTCTGCACAAAGCCATGCCAGAGCACACAGCTGCCCAGAAGCTGATGAACTCTAGAAATAGCAGCAGACACAACTGTACAGAGGGTGTGGCTGTGCAACTCAAAAGCTGAGACAACCTGGAACTGACTTTGCAGGACTGCCTGTTCCAGCAAACACCTTTTTCCATCCTAACCAGAAACAGCTGACAGAAAACACTACCAAGACACAGAGATGGTTCACAGATACCCATAGTTTACTCAGTCTAGAAGGACAGCTTCTCCAGATTGGACAACTTTAGCTGCTCTGACTGCTTGTTGCTGTTTTCTCAGCCATAAGACACACAAGGAACCACGGCAGAGCCCAGAAGCCATTCAAAGACCTCCCCTGCTATTGATCCATGCTGAGGATGTGAACTCTCCACTACACACCCATTGCAGAGACAGCCTGGAGCACAGTGTCCAGCTGAGCTCTTCTTTGGCTCAGCTGCTTCCCTGGGCTCACAGCACAGGAAAAGGTCTCCAAACTCTGCCTACAGCAAATAAACTGAAAATCTACCACACAGGACTTAGCTTGGTCTCCTTACCTTAGAACTTTTTCCTTCTGAACTCTGCTCCTGGTTTCTTCCTCTCTCCTCATCATAGGCAGTGCCATTTTTCTTGTTCTCCTTCTCCATGCTGTCCATTTCATTTGTGTTAGAGGAAGGAGAGCTTGCCCGGATGGGAGGCAATGGCTTGGAGGGAAGCAGCGAAGAGGGACACGGCCGGAAAGACTTGGGAGAAATGAACCTATCCCAGCCTGCAAAGTGGAGGAATTCTCACTGTGCCACCAGAGAACGCTCCCAGTGACTGGGCTCTCAGAGAGTCCACAGAGGCCATCAAGGAATTGAAGCGAATTTAAAGAAATTTTGAAAAGAATGGGTTTTCACCAAGCTTTCCAAATGTCTCCTCTGAGTCAAGACTACAGTGGTCATTCTAGGACAGACATGCCCTGTGCCTACCTGCATGTTCAGAGTTCTTCTCTTTGTTTAGGCTGCTGGATCCTGGCCTGGAGAAAATGGAGGACAAAAGAACATGTGAGGAGGTAGAAAGAGAAGGGGGGAATGGGTGTACCATGAAAGGAGGAAAACCTACTTAGCATGGTCACTGTGATGAAGGGGGAAATGCAACCCATAAACCCAACAGGATGCAAAGCTGATTCATTGTCCTTAAGCTTTCAGTTGCTGGAATCACACAGAGCTGCCAGGCTCTGGATGAAATAATGGCCAAGTGCAGCAGAGGACCCATCTTGAGGTGCTTTGAAGCCCTGCCTCCTCTTCCCTATCACCAGCAGTCATTCTTCAATGTGCATCAGAACTCTCCAGTTCTGCTGCCTCTCCTTTTGGGGCCAAGTGGCTCCCACAGCCTCTCTGAAGCAGCAAGAGCTGCTGAGCTGAGACATGAGTCTGTAAGGAGGGCAGCTACTTTTGTACAGCTGCCAAAGCTTGACTTGGCCTGCTCGTGCCTTACCCTGGTGACAGCCTCGTGCTACATGTGGTCAGAGCACTGCTGTCTCCTGAGAATGATATTACACCTGCTGGCTCTTTCAACAACAAAAAGGCTGTTCCCAACTCAGCTGCTGGAGGAGGATATTCAGATTGCACCTTAAAAGCCCTACCAAGGATTTTCAATTGGAATGATACTTCTCTGTCTCCCTCCTTATTGTTATCACTCAAATAAGCTTGACAGCTACATTTTCTCACACACATCCAAGCCAATATCTTTCCATCAGCTACAGTCCTGTAACTTTTCTCCACCACCTTGCCCTCTTTGATCTTAAGCCCAGATCAAAATATTAAACATTGATCAAATTATACATCTATACCCCAAAACATATCTGGCATCTCATTTCACAGTGGAGGCCCAAGCACAGTGAAGTTACACCTGATGTTTACAGAAGCAGCACCTGAATTTGCAGACACCACTCCAGTAGCCAATATTTGTCCATACATAATCTCCTGGGTGCAGAATTTGACAGTCAAGGATCACAGCATTCAAAGTTCTGCAGGATCCAGACCCATGCAATTCAGTTCCCAAATGTCACCACAACCATTACAGAGGGAATCAAGTTCCACATCCAGCAGAGGACCCATCTTGAGGTGCTTCAAAGCCCTGTCTCCTCTTCCCCACCACCACCTCTGCTCTTGGGACATTGCTGTTGCCTTTGCCATTGTGCTGGATGATCATAGATGGCCAAAATGGTGAATACACAGAGCTTTGCCTAAATACATGGGACACCTGACTGGGAAAAATAACCACACAAGAAGGGAAGAGAGAGGTGAACAGCACACTGGAGTAACAGACACCTTGGCTTACCTCATCTCCTGGGGCTCCTGGAATTCCAGCTGGGCAGAGCTTGGCAGGGACCCTGCAGCACTGCCCACAGGGGGACTCACTGCCCTGCGGATGGGGGGGATCAAAGGCAGTCCCAGTGACCCCTTCTTCATATCCCCACCAATGGAGTAGAGCAAGGAAGCCTGGAAAGAGAAGAACACAGTGCTCAGATCAAGCATCCAGCCTTGCCCCCATTCATGCCTCAAGACATTTCGCCATGCATTTAACTGGGACCTGCCAGGAAAAGACAAGGCAAACTGATGGAGCAGCTTGGCCCAGGATGGGGAATGGAAAGGGAGGTGGTTAGGGACAGCCCATGTCCACATTTGCCACCTCTGCCCTTGTGCTCAGTTTTCTCCAAGTGTGGCTGCATTCCCAGCTGGCTTCCACATGTTTGACATCAAGATGCTCTGGGGTGCCACTGCCTCCACTGGCCTTGTGGATGGCATGGGAATGGCTTTAGATCAATATTCTCTTGCTGTCCCTAAGGTACCAAACAGCCAGTGCTGATCTCCAGCCATGTCCCCACAAAGCCATTCTGCAGGATGTCCAAACCTGCTTTTCTCAAGCCCCTCATTTCTCCCGCTGCTGCCCTTCCCTCCTACACTTCCCCAGCAGCCTTTGAGCCCAGATGCTGCTGAGCTCTCGGGATGCTGGCTGCTCTCCAGCTCCCACACATCCATCATCTCAGCCTCCCTGGCACTGAGGAAGTTCAGCAGAGCTCCCTGCCCTGCTGCTCTCTGCAAGGTCTCTGCCGGCCCCAGTTGCTCCAGGGCCCCCATGCCATGGCCAGGAATGGGGCTGGAGGCAGCAGGGGCAGGTGCACACCCTTCCTTCATATTCCACCATTTCTGGCCCAGCTAAAGAGCCAAACCAGGACCTGTTCAAACTTCACTGAAAGGGTCAGTTCCTGTCAGGGAAAAGGTCTCACAGCTCTGCTGACAGGACAAAAACTGAAAATTTACCACACAGGACTTTGCTTGGTCTCCTACCTTACATCCTTTTCCCTCTGAATTCAGCTCCTGTTTTTTTCTACTCTCCTCATCCCAGCCAGTGCCATTTTTCCCATTCTCCTGCTCTCCGCCGCATGTTGGGCTTGGCTTGGTAGAAGGAGAGCTCTTCTGGAAGGGAAGCAATGGCTTGGAGGGAAGGAGCATGGAGGGACTTGCCAGGGAAAACCTCTTGGCAAGAGGGTAACCAGTCAGGCCTGCAAAGTGGAGACACAAAATGTAACAGAGGCCACCATGCAAACCTAAAGCCCCTGAAGCTCCGTATTTCATGGGACTCATTTCCTGCAAATGTCTAAACAGCTGCACAGGGAAACATGCTCCTGCTGGCAGACACTTGAGGCAGGCCAGGGCAAAACCCTGAGCCACTTGCCCAGAGCTAGCACAGGCACAGCCTGGCCTCTGGGCTGCCCTGGGACAGCAGGGAGCCCAGAGCCCTGTGCTCTCCAGGAATGGCTCAGCTGCACATGCACCCTCCTGCTCCTCTGCCTGCCCCACAGCTCAGCAGCCCTGCAGCTCCAGGGGCACTGGCAGCAGCACAGCTCCTTGCAGGGCACATGCAGGGCACAGCTGTTCCCTGGCAATGTGCACAGCCTCTCTGCGCTGCCACAAGACCCTTCCTCCCAACAGAGAATAGCTCACATCCAATCTCACCTCTGGGTGAGGCTGAGCCATGCTCACAAGAAAGGAAGTGGGTTTTGGGAACTCCCACCTTTATCATCAACACATCTATTGGGTGTGACACTCAAGGGTTTTTTTAATTTCTGTCACAATTTCTTTGGGGTTTTTTCCTGGAACTAGCTTGTGTTTAATTCTTCTGAACAATATTAAGTAGCACGTCTGAAGGGAAAGATAGAAAGCTCCAATGGTAAGAGGGGAAAAAGATTCCCTCTTGAGGGTGGCCTTCTGTGAATCCACAGGTAAAAGCCATACTAGCTGTGACTGTTATTTCTGAAAACCACAAAGACCTCTCAGCCACCAGGCAGGCCTTATTGGTGTGTCTGTAGCACCGTAATACCATCCTCAATGTTTGACCTGATCAGCAAGCAGAGGAAGAATGGGAAATTTATCTGTAGTGAGACCCAACATTGATGGCAAAGAAAGCAACAGGACTTGCATCTCATGCCCATGTCCAATCTGTGGTCAGCTGTGGCCACAGTCCCTGTCCTGGCTGACAGTATGAGTGATTTGGCTACTGTCAAAAAGGAGAATGCAGAGTAAACTAATGACAGAATGTTGTGATGCCATGGGTGTCCTTGCAGGATCATCTGTAGCTGTCAGCCACCTACTCTGACACAGAGCCAGCACTGACCACCATGGAGCAGTTTTCCCTGAAATCTGGGGGGATTATTTTTCCATTTGGCTCCGGCCTTTCAGCTCCTTTCTGTCCTCACCTTTTCCTTCAGGGGTCTTTCCTTTCCCAGTAAAATCCATGTTTGAACCCGTGCTTCTGCCTGGCAGAAGTGCCTGGGTTGGAATTTGGGAACGCTCTCAGAGCAGTCAGCGCCGGGAGCTCGGTGCCAGACTTTGAACAAGGCTGGGTGACTCCAATCGCCAGCGCTCGGCACAGAGAGGCAGAGCCAGACGCGTCTGCTGCCACTGGGGCCGTGCCAAGCACAACCTGCACCACCCCAGCGTGGGGCTGCCCCTTTGTGACACGCTCACCATGGTTCTCTCGTTTCCATGGCTGCAAAACCCCAGCCCAACTCCATCCCCTTCCATTCCCCTCCCAAGGGCAGCCCGCCCTTAGCCCAGCCAGGCCAGGCCTGAGCGTTTCTCACTGTCTAGGAAGGAGACCCTTTCCAAAGCTACTTCTCAAGGCCTTTATTTCTGTAATTCCCACTGGGTTCTGGGTTGCAGCTTGTTGGTGGGGGATTTTGTTTATTTCTCTTCACATCAAACCAAGTGCTGGGGCACAAACAATGGCCCCAGGCTCTCAGGACTCTAGCTGGTCAGAGTGACCCTGAGATACGTTAGAAAGTCTCTTTCCCAGCCAGGCGGTCGAAGAAGGAGTCAGAGCTTTCATTTCTTGGTCTCAAGGTTGTTTCTTGGCTCTTATCTATAAACTTCTTTCTCCTGCCTGCCGAGGTCCACTCAGCAAGAATGTCAGAGGCACTCTGCCTGCCTCCGGGGTGGTGTTACCTTTTTTACTAAAAACTACGTGTACAATATTTACAATTACTTTCCAATACCTATCACCTATGTTAGACAGTGAGCTTCTACTCTAAACCAATCTAAAAGTGCCAACATCACAGCTGAAGATGGAGGCTAGGAAGAAGAAGGAAAAAGGACAAGGCACACCCAAATTCCTCCATCTTGGGACCCTGAGCCCCCATTCTAAAAACCTCAAAAATCTATTTTTCACTCAGTGATAAATTCACTATTGTAACACTTAAACTTGCGTGGCTTGTAATTCTTCATATAAGGTTGGTAATTGTTTTCTCCAAGGGCTAAATCCAAGGCACTGGGGTCTTGGGCTCTGGGCCAGGGTCTCTGAGCCCCCTGGGCAGGGGCTCAAGTCCTCCAGGGCAGCCAGAGGAATTTCCTGGGTTCTGACACCGGGCGGTGGAAGTAAAAGCAGCTTTGCACTCCCCTGTAGATGACCCCAGAATTCAGTTGGCTGAGAGGTGTAGGGAGCAAACTGACCATCCAAACATTCCACTTTTGCTCTACTTCATTGTTCCAGGGGTTTATTTCCTGCTTTCTTTATTGCACAGACACCCAAACCAAACATAAACATGATCTACCTCAAAACATTTCTGATCCTGGCACTTCCTGACAATTCCAAATTTTCTTAATGGAAATGGCAAGGGGCGGTCATTTTGAAATACACTCCAACAGAAAAGATAAAACGAATCATGCTTGATTTGGCAGAACTAAGCCAAATCTATGGGACCCCTGGGGCTGATCCCTTTTTCTCATCTTCAAGTCTCATCTCTCCTGTCTATTCAAAGAAACTTTGCACTCTGCATTAGATGCCCCCAGTATTCAGTGGGCTGATATGATCAGTGTATCTGCAGGGTGTAAATTGGCCATGCAGAGTTCTCCTTTGTTGTTCAAGGGGTTTATTCCCATTTTCTTTCCTGCAGACACACCCAAACCCAACATTACAACATGCCTCAAAGCAATTCTCAATTGGACTGTCCCTGAGAATTCAAACCTACCCTCAGAGTGTTTCCCTGTCCCCACGGACAGGCTCCAAGGCTGGGCTCTCACCTGCACGGAATGAAGAAGAGCTGCTGCCCTTGCCAGCGGCTCCGGGCTCTCGCCATCAGCGCTTTGAATGCAGCTTTTGTACACACTCTGCCTCTCTGAGCCCCGCAGCATTCCCGGGCATCAGCAGTGCTGCTGCAGGCCAACATCCTCCAGGCACAGCTGCAGCAAGGAGATTGCAACAAGGCCTGGCTGCAGGAGTCTCCAGCCTGCAGCAGCCCTTCCCCTGCGGCGGAATCATCTTGCGCTGCCATGGGGGAGCAAAGGGGGTGAGGGGCTCTTTGCAGATGAGGGTCTCCTCCATGTGCTGCTGCTCGCTGGGCTGATACAGCTGCTGGTGCCCTCCCCCACAGCTGTACCAGGAGCCTGCCTGGGAAAATAACACTGCCAGTGCCAGTGCCAGCCACCCATTTTATAAAACCGTGCAGACTCTGATATCAAACCCGTGCTGTAGAGATTGACCTTGGCATCCTGGGGCACTTTCTGGGTGGGTGTTTGAATCTGCTTTTCCAGGCCTTGGGCTGAGCACGGTGAGGCCGAGGCCTGGGCCCCTCCAGGCGGCGCCGGGAGCCCCCGGGGCAGCGGCGAGGGGCGGCCCTGAGGGGCGGCACAGGGGGCATTTCCCCCGAGCGGGCGGGCGGGCGAGCGGCGGGGAAAGGCGCCCTGGCCACAAGGGCCGGCACAAGGGCCCCGGCTCTCTGCAGTGCGGGCGGCCCAGCGCCAATCGCTGCTCCCGGAGCCGCTGCCAGGGCCGGGTCTCCTCCCCGCCGCTGACCCTGCACCTGCAGCGCTGCCTCCGCCTCTGCCGGGCTCCCCGGCACGGACGGCAAGGCCGTGGACACGCTGCAGCAGGGGCCCAGCAGGGACACCCAGATGGTGCCGGGGCTGCAGCTCCTCTCCTGCAAGGAAAGGCTGACACAGCTTGGCTTCTTCAGCCTGGGAAAGAGACCAAGCCTTGATCCAGCTGCGGCCTTCCAGTACCTGAGGGCAACCTACAAGAAAGCTGGACAGGGACTTTGTACAAGGGCAGGTAGGGACAGGACCAGGGAGAATGGATCCAAATGGAGAGAGAGTCAGTTTAGGTAAGGGATTCAGAAAAAAGACTACCCTGGAACAGTTTGCCCAGAGAAGGTGTGGGTTTTGAGAAGACAAAATCAGGAGAAGAGGGAGAGAGAGATTCACAGTCGACCTTGGATTCAGGATGGGTCCATTTGCCATGGATCCATCATCAGGTGGGAGGAGCTGTGTTGGAAATGGGCTCCATGAGCCTGGATCAGCTCCCAGTGCCCAGACAGCAGCAGAGCAGAGGTGGCTGAGCCCCACTGAGCCCAGGCTGTTTGTAGAGGGGGCAGCCTTGGCCAGCAGCTGCTTCTCTTCCTGTGTGGGAGCTGTCACCTTGTAGCTCTCAGTCTGTGGAAACAGAACACAGGGCTGAGTGTCAGAAGAGGAGCACTTGGGCAACAAAGTCCTGTGCTCCTGGGCCAGGGAGTTCGGAGGGCCCTCTTCTTAAGGGCTCATCATTTTGGCTTATGGCATGGGATGCTGCGCTTGAAAGAAATCAAGGCCTTCTTGGAAAGGCCACCTGATGAAAGGTGGAGAAGATGGCCCTCCCACTTGCTGGTCTCAGCAGCTGGAAGCCAGGGGACTGCAAAGGGCCCAGAGCTGCCGGCAGCAGGGCTGCCTTTGGGAGGGTGTGGGGAGCGGCGTCTCTGTGTGCGAGTGAGCGCCCTGCGCTGCTTTTGTCTTTCAGGGAGCATTGTGAGTCCGGGCCAGCCAATGAGCAAATACACGGCATTTGAAGAACTGGGACGAGGGTAAGCGTGGCGTTGGCTCCTTTTACAAAAGTGTGGGCCAGGTCTTTGGCTGGTGCAATATCAAGCGTGAAGTCAGGCAAGCTCCAATCACAGTCAGGCTCTGGCTTTACCTCCTGTCGCCTGCCTGGACTGCTGGGTCAGAGCAATCCGAAGGCCTCATCAAAGACAAGTTGATGCTGGCATTGTCTTGCTTGCAGGAAGGAGGAGCAGGAGCTGGGAAGCCCTCTGCCCCTGCAGCTTTCTGGCCTGAAAGAGCACCTTGCCATTCAAGAAATGTCAGATTCTCAAGGACAGTCTTCTGACTCTAATTGTTCTCACTCTTTTGACACACACATGCATGCACACCCGCACAAGGAGGACTGTTCCCCTTAGGTTTGGAAATAACCTGGCTGGGCGTGCGCCTTGGAGATTTCCAGTGGCCCTTGGTCTTCATGCTGCACCTTAGTGTTCCCTTGGACAGGCTGCCCCGCACGGCAGAGGGCTCACGGGCCGACGTGCTGTTGGCCGAAGAGACGCCGCAGCCAGGCCTTTTCTAAGGAAGGTGTGCAGGCAGCCTGGGGAGATCTGCTGCCTAGGCTTGATTTCAGTGCCAAGGGATAAAGGGCTCTTTCTGCTGCTTTTGTCTTTCCAGGGGCTTTGGAGCTGTTTATAAAGCCCTTGACACCAGCAGCGGACAACAGGTAAAGTGCCAACAGCCCCATGCCATTTTGCAGCTCTGGAGCGCTTTCCCCGCTGCTGTGAGCCCTGCCTGGAGGTTTGGGTGGCAGCTCCATGTCTGCAGCAGAGGCTGTTCCTCTGAAGTACACTCTAGGCTCAGGGGGCAGAATGCATTTGGGATGGCCTTTGGTGCTTCTGCTAAGCTCTGCTGTCTAGTGACAAGGCCCTTTGGCCCAGCCCGCTGCCTCATTGCAGCAGCACTCGCTCCGTGCTGCTTGTCATCTCGAGCAGGGGGCATCTTCTCAAGGTAAACGGTGGCCAATGTCATTTCAGGTGGCAATCAAGATCATGTCGCTTGAGGAGGAGATGTCCGAGGAGCTGGCTGCCAATGAAATCCTGGCCATGAGGGACAACAGGAGTCCCAATATCGTTACCTACTTAGACAGGTTGGCGTATTCTCCTGTCAATGTAGCTTTAGCTAGTGCAAGCCCGAAGAGACGATGCCCTTTGGTCACTGGCAGAGAAGGGAGCTGGTGGTGATTTCTCTGCTGGTCTCCAGAGCGTGGCAGGAGGTGGAGCTGGTGATCATGAATCTCTTGTGGCACACGTAGCTTGGAGAGCAGTTGCAAAAACCTGGCCCGGGCCCCTGGCTGACTGAGGCTGTGCCCATTGCTGTCTCTCCATGCCGTGGTTTTCTTCTTTCAGCTACCTGGTGGATGCGGAGCTCTGGCTGGCCATGGAGTTCATGGACGGCGGCACCTTGTTTGATGTGCTCAGCGCAGTGTACCCGGAGGAAGGACAGATAGGCGCTGTCTGTCGGGAGGTGAGGGATCCCGCTTGTGCTTCCCCAAGCCTGTCCAGGATGCTGCTTGCCAGCTGGAGGTTAAGGACAGCCGGGATTTCTTGCTCTCACCTTTCTTTTGCTGCTGCTGCTGCTGCTGTCACCACACACAGGAGAAGAGCGAGCATGGGAAGTGAACTGCCTGCCGCTGTCCCCGCACTCCTCAGGCTCTGTTCTTGCACTCTTCCATCCTGTCTGTCCTCTGGCGCTGGTGCTGGCTCACTCGCTTGGGTTCACTTGCTTCCTCTTCTCAGCTTTGCCTGGGAATGTTAGCCTGGAGCCTGTCTGTCTGTCCTACATTCCTTGCCACGGGAAGGCAGCATGCAGGCGGCAGAATTTCAAGCTAAGGGCAAAGAGCCGTCCTCAGCTGCAAAGGATAGCATTGCAGCCCGCATGGCGACGGATTCTGGAACAGCTCTAAGGTGCTGCTTCCTCCTCTGCTGCCACTAGGCTTCCCCAAAAATCTTTGCCGTGCCGCATCCCAGCCAAAGGTGACGCGCTTCCTACCCAAGGCCGGCGGAACTTTTGGGAGCCCGGATGCCTTCGCTTGGAAATCGAGAAAAAACTTCCAAGAGTGTTGAAGCAGCAAGCTCTTCTTCGTGACAGCACCATGATGCTGTGCCCTCGCTCACAATTCCCTGAGAAAGCCGTCAGTCCCGTCGAGCTCTTTCCTTTCTGGTGGGATGAAATCTGATCCTGCACGTTAACTTTCCCTCCCTCCTTTTTCTCTCTCAGTGCCTGCAAGGACTGCATTTCCTTCATTCCCGCCAAGTCATCCACAGAGATATCAAAAGCAACAACGTCCTTGTGGGCATGGATGGATCTGTCAAGTTGGGTGGGTATCCCTGCTGGGCTGCAGCATTTCCAGCACCTGCCATGTGCTTGCATTTCGGTGACTGCCACTTGGGCAGAAGCGCCGCTTGGCCAGTGCGTGAATGGTGAGGGTGTTGTGGAAGTGGCTGATGCCTTCTTTGCCTGGCTCCAGGCACGTGGAAGGAGAGCTCAGCTGCTTTTTCAGCTCGATTCAGCATGGCCTGGTCAGGCTTGGAGTGGGCAATGGTTTTGGCCACTTTGCCAGTGGGAGCTGGCTTTGACAGGCTTTGTTTTTGGCCTCAGGTGACTTTGGCCTCTGTGCTCAGCTCAGCCCTGAGCGCAGCAAGCGCAGCTCCAGCGTCGGCACTCCCAGCTGGATGGCACCGGAGGTGGTGAGAGGAGAAGCCTACGGCCCCAAAGTGGACATCTGGTCCCTGGGCATCATGGGGCTGGAAATGGTGGAAGGGGAAGCTCCTTACGAGCGGGAAGCCCGTCTCAGGGTAAGGTGCAGCTTAGCAAGAGGACTCTGTGTGGAGAGAGCTGATGTGGCTAGCAAAGGAGCAGGTGCAGTGTCCTCTTGCATCCATGTGCTGTAGGTTTTTGAACTGATAGAAAGGAACGGGCCCCCAAAACTGCAGAACCCCAGGCACCACTCGGCTCTCCTGCGCGACTTCCTCCGCTGCTGCCTGCAGGCAGACGAGGACAGGCGCTGGTCTGCCCAGGAACTCCTGCAGGTAAGAAAAAGCAAAGGGGCAAAAAGCCCTGTCAGCTGAGGACACCTGCATGAAGGCATGAGGAGGAGTGTGGGCCACGTGGCGCAGGCAGCTGCCAGCACAGGAAGGCGCAGGGGGACATGCTGCCCTCGGTGCTCTTTGTGTGTCTTCCTGGTAGCCAGGGAATCCTGCTTGAGCCTGTGAGGATGGGATCCTGGAAAGTAAGAGTTCCTTTCTTTGTTCTTTTTCCTCTGGGCAGCATCCCTTTGTTACCTCTGGCGATCCTGCCTCCAGCCTGGCTGCTCTGATCACCTCAGCCAAGCAAGTGCAGGAAGACTGGAGAGGAGACACCTGCGCCTGAGGAGGCCCTTATGCCCCGCCAGCCGAGAGGAGGGAAAAGGGGATGTGTCATCTTTGGGCAGAGCTCCAGCCATCCCCCGCGTATTAAGAGGAGCTGTGCCATAGATAGGAAATATGATTTTTTTCGTATTTGCTCAGTATAGGTGTTTGGTTAGGTAAGGTAAGGTAAGGTTAGGTTAGGTTAGGTTAGGGTAGGTTAGGTTAGGTTTGGTTAGGTGTGTGCTAGGTTCAATTTAAAGCTCTGTTGTTTTTTCTTTCTCAAAGAGATGAAAGTTTAAAAGAATTAGGAGATATAGGGATCAACATTGAAGGGCTATGGAACGTAGATAGCTTAGATAATAGAGGATTGTTTAGCTTCGAATAGAGTGTTGTTAATTTAGGCAAGCTCTGAGGTATCTTTGAAGTAGAAATGAAAGAATTGTCATAAGAAGAATTAAGCTGTGAGAGGAAAAGCTGGGCTGCAGCCGAACTGGAGCCTGCAGGCGCTCCAAGCTGTCAGCCTGAACAGGCCACCTGCAGGACAGAAGGATGAAGATGGAGAAGTAGCGAGGGGATCCTTTGTTTCAGCCCGAGTGAGAATAAAAGTCTAAAATATCCAGAGTGTTGTAAGACTCCCTTCCTTGCCAGGCTGTAGCTAAGTGGACGGTCCCCTTCAGAGGCCCAAAGAACATAGTGAGGTAAGCAGCTTTGCTTGCCTGAAGCGTGGAATGCCCGCGGGAAGCTGCCAGACTTGCGGGTAATGAACGCCAGGTAATGAGCTCCCATTCGGGACAACACCAGGAGGCAGATGTGCACTCCTTTCTGGGCCTCTTGTCGTGAAGATGTCAGGGTGATCAGCGGGAATGACCATTTTGTTCCCAGCCTCCTCTCACTATGTCCCCTATGGGATGGAATGGCATTCTCATAGCGGCATCTGGCCCTTCCTCCCGGCTTCTCTTTTCCCCCCTTTTCAGCCCAGAGCCCCCGGGACCATCTGGGCCAGCCTGATCCCCCACGGCTGTGTGCAACCACCAGGGCCTCCTGCACAGCCCCATTGCCACTCTGCTGCCTCCTTGGCCTTTTCCCACATCTGGGCCAGCCGGCTCTTGCCAGCTGTTGGGCACACACACACACAGAGCATACCGCACCTGTCAGGGAGCAATTTGATGCAGGAGCCCCTGCTAAGCACGGCTCACCAGCCCGGCACTTTTCCCACCGAGCTGTGGCTCCATTTGGACTCTATCTGCAGGGATACCCACTGTGAGGGACCGCTCAGGGACTGGATGCTCCTTGACTGGTGCCCACAGGCCTGATTTCCACGCCTCCCCATTCCTCCTAGCCCTAAGGCTGCCTCAGCCTTCTAAACACAATTTTTCTTACTCTAATGCCTTCCTGTGCTTTACTTCATACTCTAAGCAGGAGTACACAGTTTTGATGGTCTTTATTCTAGAATTAAGAACAATAAGTTGGAAGTGCTGCTAGAGTTTGTCATTTTGAACTTGAAGCAACTGCAAAAAGTAGAGAAGCTTTCGCTGCAGCTTTTCAGTTAATTTGAAGTCTCCTTCCTCTTCACTCAGTTTCAGCATATCTGTTGATTTTCCTCTGCTGTCATCTTTTAAGCTTCATCACTTGTCTACGGATCTGTAAAAAACCCCTGTCAACCCAGCGCAAATTTACTAGCCTTTGTAGTTTTCCTCCTCTGGAAAAGCTGAGGCTCCTGTGATCTTCTCCTGTGATCTAGACTTTGATTCCCGTCTTGGCTCTGGCTAAGAGCAGAACTAATGGAATTTATTACCTGCTAGTAAGATCTGCTAGCAAAGGTCACAGTTAGAGCTAAACATAAGGCTTCTCCTCCTCCGCCGAATACACATCTTTGTGTCTAGGCCTGGCGATTTCCAGGAGCACCTGGAAGCTACTGCCAAGGACAAAAGTCTCACTCTTGCTGGTTTTGACACGGAGTTTTTGGTAGGATTTTGATCTACATCTACAGTCATCTACAGGAACTGGATTTTTAGATACAAAGTGCCTTCAAGCAACATTTCTAAGCATAGTGGGCAAGGAAGTCCAGATACTAATGAGTTGTGGTTGGTTTTAACTCTGTGGAACATCTGGTACAATATCCCACAACGTGTTATTTTTGACTGTTTCAGGCATTTAAAACTCAGGCTTATTCTTGTCAACACTTTTCTTTCCTCCCTTCAGAAATCTGCATGCCCAGGTACTCAATTCTTTCTCAGTTTGTTGACAAGCTACCTGTCAGACAATACTTGTCTCTTGACCCAGAGATGGGCAACTGTCACCATTAACCAGGGTTAATTTCAAACAAAAGATATGGTCAAAGGCCTTTTTCCATGCTTTATTTTCCTCAGTTATTATTAGAATTCACAACTATCCCATTGTCGATGTCCACACATTTCGCATTCGCAAGTACACACTTCGCCTGTTTGTACCTGACACCAAACACAGCTTTGCATCTCACACCCTCAGCAAGTCTGCAGACAAAACAAAGCTGGCAGGAGCAGCTGAGAGCCCAAATGATTGCGCCATTCAGAGGGACCTCGGCAGGCTAAAGAACCGGCCTGAGGGGAATCTGATGGAGTTCAAGGATGGGAAATGAGAAGTCTGGGACCTGGGCAGGAATAAGCGCAGGCATCAAGAGCTGCAGGAGGCTGACTGCGAGAGAAGCGGCTGTTTTCTCTTCCTTGTCTTGCTGGTTGGGGGTTGTAGCGCAGGGCCAAGGCAGAAGGATGCCTGCAGGCAGAGAAAGAGGGGGTTGGCAGCTGGCCCTGCCGAGCCGAGCGCGGCCAGCCCCGGAGCCGCCCCGCCCGCGCTGTGCCCGCAGCCCCGGCTCTGCCGCGCTCGTCCCCGCCAAGTCCGGCCCGCGCCGGGGCCGCGCTGGGCGCGCGCGGGCCCGAGCGCAGCGCCCCCCTCAGGCCGCGCGCCGCCGGCACAGCCGCGGCCGTTGCTCTGCGGGCGTTGTGGCCACAGTCGGCGATGGACGCCATGGCGGAGCTGCCGCTGCCCGCCGGGCTCAGCGCCGGCACCTTCCCCGCCAAGCTCTGGCGCCTGGTGAACAGCCCCCGCGTCCGCTCCGTGCGCTGGGACAGCCGCGCCCAGGGGCTGCTCATCGACCGCTGCCTCTTGGAGCGAGAGCTGCTCAGCTCGGGCCACGCCCACAGGGGCCGTGGCCATGGGCCGGCCCCGGTGCCGCACACCTTCAGGGCCACGCAGTTCCGCAGCTTCGTGCGGCAGCTCTACCGCTACGGCTTCCGCAAGGTGCCGGGCTGGGTGGGCTCGGCTGCGCCGGGCGATGCCGGGGCCTGGCTCCACTACTGCAACCCCTGCTTTCGCCGCGACCGCCCCGACCTCCTGCTCCGCATCAAGCGCCGCAGCGCGGCCAACAGGCAGCGGCCGGCGGCGGGCCGGGAGGGCCGCAGGCGCCCGCCCTGCGGCTCCCGGCAGCTCCCCGGGCCGCGGCCGCTGCCGGCCGGGCGGCGCGGGCGCGGTCGCTTCCAGCCGCTGCCCAGGGAGCGGCCGCCGCTGCCGGCCGGGCGCCCGCCCAGCGGCTTCCTCCTGCTGCACAGGGAGCGGACGCTGCCGGACGGGCGGGAGCTGCGCAGCCCCCGGCCCGGCCGCCTCCAGCAGCCCCCCGGCGAGCGGCCGCTGCTCGCCCGGCGCCCGCCCTGCGGCTTCCACCTGCTGCACAGGGAGCGGCCGCTGCCGGCCCGGCGGGAGGGGCCGAGCCGCTTCCAGGAGCTCTACGGGGAGCGGCCGCCGCCCGCCGAGCGGGAGGTGCTCGGCATCCCGCCCTGCCACTTCCTCGGGCTCCACGGGGAGCGGCCGCTGCCGCTCGGGCGGGAGGGGCCCCGCAGCCGCTCGCAGGAGCTCTACGGGGAGCAGCTGCCTCCGGCCGAGCGGGAGGTGCTCGGGCTCCAGCCCTGCAGCTTCCAGCAGCTCCACAGGGAGCAGCAGCCCCCAGCCTACGACGCCCGAGGTAGGAAAAGAGCTGTAGCCTTGTTTTTCCGAAAGGTCATTTAAAGTGACCGTTTCAAGTCGTTTTCCACAAGGCTCTGTCATTCTCGGCCAGAGGCTGTCAAGCCTACTAGCAAGGGGCACCTAGGAGGCCGAAAGATTCTCTGCCTGGTTTGCCTGTGTGCTTCCCGTGATGTTTGATCCACAGCAGCACTAGAGCTCAGTGTCCCACAGCCACGTTGTGGAGCCTGACCAATGTGTTTGGATTCTTGCAGCCAGCCCGGGCACTTCAGGGCCCAGCGCTCCCGCTGGCAGTGCAGCTTGTGCAGCATGGACGGCCTCCAGCTCAGCACAGAACGCGCCTGGGGAGGAGGAATGGCCACCAGCAGATCTAGGCCTTGCCGTAGAGAAAATGATTCGGGAGATCAGGAGGTCCCTGTCTGAAAGATCTCCCTCTGCTCGGGTAATTCCATTGGATGGGGATCAAAGGGGCTGGACTGAGAGCTTTTGAACCTTGTGACACGGTTGAGAAGCAAAGGCTTCTTTAATTGAACTTATTTCATTATTATTTAGTTATTGAATTATTCTCGGTTAAGAAAGATTTCTAAAAGAGGGGATGAAGAAGAAATGAAGAAGAGATTTTACTTGCTGGGAAAGAGGAGAAGAGTGTTTGGAGAATTGGCACTGAAGGCCAAGTGTCCCGTGCAGGGAGGGGCATGCCAGAGGTGCCTCTGTCCCAGCTGCAGCAGATGTGGGCTGTGCCTCTTTTGGGTGGGAAGGCCAAGGCAAAGCAAGGGCTGGGCTGCAGCTGCTGCTGCTGTTGTTAGCGTTCAAAAACACACAATCACATAAGCGATTATATGCGGTGCTTTTTATTTAAGAGCTCTGGGAATCGGGGTAGTTTCCACCCAAATCTGATTCCGACCATACATTCGAGGTGAACGTGTTTTATACTCTATCGTTATATAACTTTCGTGTTAATTATTAAACTTATATTGTTCTACTGTATGCACAGATTTCAGCTAAACATAGCTTCTCATGGTTCCCCCTTAAATTTCTAACATAGTTTCTCCTGATTCTTCTTATGATTATACAATAATTATATTTAGTTAGTAAACAATCATCACATCTAACAATTATATCATTTATCCTACTGCTTACGCAGGTGCAGTGATGTGAGAAAACACAAAGCCCAACATTTTCAAAGTCTATCTTTAACATTTTCCAGGGCTCCACTATCACTGTGTGAGCCCTGCCGTGCGTGTAGGCACTCCCAGAGCTGTGGCTGGGGCTGGGCTGCAGCTGCAGCTCTCTGTCCTTTTGCAGATTATGACACGTGTTGGCCAAAGAATGTCTCTCTTTCTGTTGATGTGCTGACCCATTGCCTGCAGTACATTTGTGATTATGACTCAAGGGGGGAGTGGGATTTTTGGATTTACCAGTACCTTATTCTCAAGTGGCATGACTTTTGTCTTCTGTAAAGTCACACATAGCAGTTTAGAGAAGCATTTTATTCCATAAGAAAAGGAAACATTGCAGGCTCTGAACCATCTTTAGAATCTTTAGGGTTCTGATGGATGAGCTATGGCAGAAGAGATGAATATTCTGAAACTGGTCATAGTGAGAATATCTTTGTGACCAAAGGTAATTTGCTTCATTGTGGACACTTACTTCCTCAGTGGAATAGAAACACTACTTGGTTGTCTGGCTTTTCCTGTCTTTTGGGTTGTTTTTTTTTTCCCTACCCTAACAATGTACAGATTTTTGCCACTGATCCCAAATGTGATCCTGGCAATACCCAGGGTGCATAAATGTTTGCCTGGATGACACCCGTGGGGCAGCAGCAGAGGGCTCCGAGAAGCAGCACCTTGTGATGGGTTGTGTGAGCGGTTGGCTGGGGGTGCTGAGACTCCCAGGCAGAAATGTGTGCTTTGCCTGTGGGTTTGCAGCACACAGCCCTGGGCAGGGCTGGGAGCGAGCTCTGCCCTTGCTGGCAGCCGTGCTGGCAGCAAGGAGAGCCCCTGGCTTTGTGCTGGCTGATTTCTCACAGCTCTGGGATAAGGCAGGCTCAGAGCGTGGGGGCACGTCCCCTCACTTGGTGTCTTCTGGTTTGCTGTGTTCATGTTTTGTCTCAAAGGTCATTTTGGAAGAGCTTCAGTTTCACCTTGGCCCCCTGAATCCTGAGTTTAAAAGGCTTGTCATGTGAACCGTGGGGGCAGTGTTCCCTCCTCTGTGCTCCATGTCCTTTGGGAGTGGAGAAGGAGAGTTATTGTATCCCAGATATGATTCCAGCAAAATAGTCAGTGATCTTTGGGTTCCTTTTTTTCTGTTTTTCTGCTCAGGACAATGTTGGTGCTGCCCCTGATTCTTCAGGAGGGGAGCCTGTGAACAGAGCTGCAGCAGAGGAAGCTTCATCTGGCACCGAGAGCTGCAGGAACAGTTCCCAGGAGCCCCAGGAGCCTGGTAAGGACAGAGCCCACACTGATTTAGAGAGCTGTGAGATGGCTGCTCTGAGCAGGGTTGGTGCTTCCTGGTGCCTTGAGTTCAAATCCTGCACTGGCACAACCTCCCTGAGCCCTGCCCTCCACGCTTCTCCAGAGGCTCTGACACTGAGTCCTCTGCTGTGGCAAGAGAGCAGGGAATAAACCTGACCTTGTGGGAGTTGTGTCACCAAGCCGGGTGTCCCAGTTTTGTGCTGAAGTGGGTGGATAAATTTGCTGCAGGGTGCCAGGGGAGGCCAGGCTGAGCGACTCTTGAAGGAACAGGGGGAAAAAAGAGCAAAAAGTCAGGGTAGAAGTCCAAATCACTGACTAAATGTAATACCAGTCTGCTGGTATTGGTCCTGACCCACAAGAAAAACAAGGAGCACAACATCAGAGGCCAACCAATAGAAAAATCACAGTAACTCCAGTATCAGAAGGAAAAGCTGGAATGACCCCTGATTAGGGAGGCCTAAGAGGAGAGAGGGAGCACTGTGGATCCATTCCTTAGCCAAGCTGGTGCAGCCTGCAGGCCTCGTAGGGAGCTCTGTCCCTCCCAGCCCTTCCTGCCAGAGCTGATGGTCGAGTTGGAGCAGCTGCTGCTCACTGCAGAGGGCAGTTTGTAGATGCCAGGTCATGGAGCTGGTTCATGACTCAGCTCCCAGCACCTTCAGCTTCAGCCATTTCAGTGAGGGCTGAGGTCTCTCTGTCAGCTCAGAGAAAGAACAAGGCTGGGCTTCCTTGTGGCAGCTGGGACTGTCTGTGTTTCAAGCTCTCCTGGGTGCCCTTTGCACTGCGGGGGCTGAGACTTTATCAAGATACTTCAGTGTTTTGAAACACACTTTTGAACACTTGGAATGGTCCCTGTTCTTTTAAGGGCAGATTGCTTCAAATTGCCAAGTGAGAGTCTGCCTTTCAGGCCATCTTTGACAGCCCCTGGTCGAAGGACAATTGCTGCCCAAGGGAAAGGTGCAGAAGGGCCAATATTGACTGAGCGTTGCCTTTGCTTCCCAGACGCCATCTGACCAACATCTCCAGGAGGGCTGCCCTGCATGGCAGGAAGAGACAGGGGAGAGCCTGTGACCATCGGGCAGGTAGAACTCCTCTGTTTGTAGATATGTTTATAGATTTCTATGGTTCTGCTTATTAGTGGTTATAGTTCCATTTATAGATGATAGTGTTCTATTTATATGGACATAGCTTGATAGATCTGTATAGTTAAATGTGGATATGTATAATAGATGTGATATATTTTATTATACATTTACATTTATAGATTTTCAGAGTTAGTTTTTTATATGTGTAGAGTAAAATATTTATATATATATATATACACATATGTATGAAATTACACTTATGAATGTGTATAGTTATCTAGTAAGAGCAATAGGAATGTTTAGGTGGAGAGATTGATGGATAGATTGCTGTTTGTGTAGGCCTAGGCTGCATTTTTAGCTCTTTGCCCCCTCGGCTGCCTTTTTCACCTCTTGCTTTTGCCCCGGTGCCCCCTGTGTCCCCTGTCCCTGTGCTGGGTCCAAGCTGGCGGCCGGGCCGGGCGGAGCAGCACTTCCAGCCCCGGCTGTCCCTGGAGCGGTGGGAGCTGCCACTGGCCCCAGGCACTGTCCCCTGAGGAGCTGCTGAAGGACGGTGAGACAGAGGGGGCTCAGGGGGCGCTGAAGGGACGGTGACCCTGAGCTGCTGCTGGGGCTGAGGGCTGTGGGGCAGCCGAGGGCCATGGTGGTACTGAGGTGACAGGCAAGTGGCACAGGCTGGCAGGGTGGTGGGTCTCAGGGGACGGGATGGGTCAGAAGGGACTGAGGGGGGTGAGAGGACTGTGAGGGGCTGAAGAAACTGAAGGGGGCTGGGGCTTCACCGAGAGCATGGCGGGGCTGAGGGGATGGAGGGGGCCAGCAGGGAGCACAGAGGGCTCCGGGACTGCAGCTCTGCCAGGCCTTGGAAGCAATTCCAGAGCCTCCACTTTTGCCACAGCTGCCATGAAGACCTTGAGGACAGCCGGAGGCTGACGGGAGCCAGCAGGGAGGAGCTGAAGGCCAGCAGCAAGAGCAGTGAATGGGGACCTGCTGCTGCCAGCCTGGAGAGAGCCCGGGTGAGGCCACAGGCCCGGGGAGGCAGGTGGGGCTGAGGGTGCCGTGGGCTGTGGCCGTGGGCACTGCCCGGCGGGGCAGGAGCGGGCCCTGCCCGTGCTGGGGCTGCTCAGCGCAGCTGCCCCGGCCGGCACAGGGGCTGTCCTTGGGCAAGGCAGCTGTGCCGGCAGGGCCGGGAGCTGTGCCGGCTCTGCCGGGCTGCCGGGGCTGCGGGACAGTCCCGCCGCGGCTGCGCTCACCACAGCCTGGCCCGCTCGGCTGCTTTCTCTTTCTGACCCCCCTGGGGGGCTCTGACATTTCCTCTTCCCTGATGGAAGTGCAGCTGCTGCCAAGGGAAACGTCCCCATACTCACTCAGTGTTCCCTTTGCTTGCCAGATGTTCCATCTGCTGTCGCTGTCCAGGAGAGCTGCTCTGCACGGGAGGAGGAGACCGAGCGAGAGGCTTTGAAGATGGGGCAGCTGGGGTCCCTCTGCTTCGAGTGCTGTTTAAAGATACACAGACTTGAACGTAGCCATGGTTTATTATATGTGTATTTCCATATGTGGGCTGCTATTTGTATGTGTTTATTTCCATGTGTATATTCTTATATTTATGTATATTTATTTTGTAATGAATGTATGCTATGTATATATATATATATTTTTGAAATTACATATATGTGTATAAATTTATCTATGTAGACATGGATATTGTTATATCTGTGTTAATTTCTATTTCCTGTGGGTAAAGTTGTGTAGGTATCTCTTTTGATACAATTTTTGTTATATGGCTTTTAAAATAGGAATATTGGTATTTGTATAGGTATATAAGTCTATTTTTATATGCATATTTATCTGTTTCTGGATGTAAGTCTATTTACATATCTATGGAGATTTTTTTGTATTCCTAGATGGGCTTAATCCTTGTAGTAATATGTAATAAATTAAGTTGTTAAACACCTAATTGATCTTTGTGTATAGTGCGTTGTTGTGGAGGTTGGCAATAAATTAACAGAAGTTGGTATTTGTATATTATTACATAGAAAGGTTGTAATAATAGAATAAATTCCTCTTTTTAACCTAAATTGAGATTTGTATAGTTCTGTATTGTCGGCGTGGGTGTAGCACTTTGTAATAAATGACATTCTTCAGCTGAAATTGATTCTCGTGTATTTGTGGATCAGCAGTGCAGCTGTAGCAATCTGCAAGAAATGCCATTTGTCAGCTGCCATGGGTGTTGTGTGATTTGTGCTACCCAAAGCCATGAGCAGATGGAAATGCTGGAGGATTTTGGCCATGCAAGTCTCCGGCCATGCCCAGCACATGCCCCACCTGCACTCAGGCTGGGCAGGGGAAGCGCAGATTTGGGCTGGCAGCAGAGCCCCACCTTGGCTCAGAACTCGCTGCAGAGGCCTCTGAGAAAATTCCGGGGCTCCACTGAGAGCAGAACTCCAAGCAGGAGCAACCCTGGCAGGAGAAATCATTCACAATGAAAAAAAGAGAGAAAATGTGGCCAAGCAGATGTGGGGATACTCTGTGAGGCTGATAAAATGCTCTGAATCACCCCTGCCTGGGCACGTCTTCTGCAAGAATGTTTTGTTAAAAACTGAACACCTGCCATGAAATACAGATTGCACTTTCCCCTTCACTTACCTTGCTGTGTGAGTGGAGACACTCTCTCCTTAGCACTGAGAATTTTTGCCCTTCAGCACCTCACATTTAATCAAAGATGGTGTACTACCACTTGGCACCATCAATGAAAACAGCCCTGCCCTCGTGGCAGCGTTTGCAAAGTCTTCCCTCCTCCTGTCCCCACATCTGACAGACGGAACCATCCCCTTCTGTCCCAACTGTGCCTGAGCTGAGTGAGGGCTCCAGGAGCTCAGGAGGCTGCAAGAGCACCGCACGTGGGAAGGTTTTGCAAAGCTTCCTAAGCACCAGTAACCTCTGGGTTTGCCAGTCTTCCCCTGCAATATTGTCCTACTCAAGAATGATCCTGGAGGACACTGTGCCTCCAGCTTACTCAAGGGAAGTTTGTTTTCTTCAAGGCTTGAATAGAGGAAAATGAAACTTGTGGTTTTTAGAGTGAAATTTGGGGGTTGGTGCGGCTGGGTTTGCTCCACTATTTGCTGTGGAAAGTAGGGTAAAAGCTTTAAATTCCCAGCAGAAGCTGACTACCAGCCCACACAGAGCTGAATGAGGCCCAGGTGGGCTTGCTGCATGCTGGGCCAAGGGAAAAGCTGGAACAAAGTCCCCTTTTATTGCAGATGGAGTCTGTACTGGTGTCTCCAGGCTGTCTGTGGTAAGACACGGCAATCCAGCCAGAAACTGTGGATAGGAGAGTTCCAACAGCAACCTGCTTCTCCAGGGTGAGGGACGAGGCCAGCCCAAAAGCCTGGAAGGTGCTCTGGGCACTGGAGAAGGCCAGGCTGTCCTTGTGCAGGGACGGCCTTCAAAGGGCACCTCACACCTTGTGCTGCTGACCAAGGGCAGCTGGTGGCCTTCCACAAAATGCTTCTTTTGTCCAGCTCTTGGAAAAGTTCCAGCCAGCAACAATTCCTGCTGCTCACACCAGCCCTTTCCAAGCAGGAGGAATTCCAGCAGCAGCCTGACAGCTTAGTGGCAGGAGAATAAAATCCTCAGCTGAGCGTTATCAACTCTCTGTCAGAAGCCACATCCTCAGCCCCTCATCTCCTCCAGTTGTCTCAGACGTGGAGGAAGCAGCAGGAAATCTCTGATCCTGGAAGGGAAAGCAGAAGGAGGAGAGCCAGTGGCTGGTCCCTGGGGCCTTGGGAGCAGTGAGAGCCATCCAAAACAGGATCTCTGCCGGGCTGTGGAGATAAGAGTGACCAACCAGCAATGCTCTGTGCGAGACTGGAGCCCGATTACCAGAAGCAGTTACACTGATTATTGACCTCCACAATTAGAAATGCACAACACCCACTTAGGTGACTTAATCTGGCCATGATCTTTAGCTGCAATGCCAAAATCTCATCAAATATGTTGCTGTCCTTTAAACAAGGAAGGAGAGCACAAATACCAACAATTCTCATCAGCCTTCTGGCTTGGAAAGACCATTTAATTTATGCTCCCTTAGCTGTCAGCCTAAACTCTGCTGTGCAAACCTTAGGTCTATGTTGGACCTCATAAACTTCTTGAGCATCAACTTAGGTGCAAACCTGCTACAAAACCCTTCAGGCACCACACTGATTTAGAGTGGCAGGACTTCACTGTTCCTGCAGAGAATTTTATTCACTTGCTCCTGCAAGTCATTTCCAGAGTGGAAGTGAAATCAGTGCCTTGCTATCTGGATGTGATAGGATTTTCCTCCTGTCCCAAGAGACAACAGGGGAAAAGATTGGTTTCTATTATACCATTACATCTAAATCTTTGGTTTGAGAGCAAAAGGAAAACGTTCCTTTAAGAAGTAAGTTCTGCCTGGGCTTTTTGGCATGAGGACAAACGGGTGTGCTGGCAGGAGCAGCACTGTCCCTGTGGGTGCAAACCCCCTGAAGGATGAACAGGCTGCTGTCACAGGGGCCACACCTGCAGCATGAAAAGCCACCGTGCCATTAACTCGATGCAAACTAAACACAAGTGACACAGCTCTGCATCCTCAGCAAGGATTTGCCTCTGCAGAGATGTTACTGACAGACTCAGCTCTTGTGTGCAAGTGCTGTTAAATTGTCACACAAATCAACCACCCCTCCCTCTCTTGTCCTTCTTGGCGTCCGGCTGCTGAGCTGCTGCTGAGAAAGAAGGGGCAGAGTCCTTCAGGGCAAACGGGGACTTTGCAATGGGCAGAAACTTCCTCCTTTCTTTTGTTTTCAGTGACAACAGAGGGGTTTGTCTTCAGTCCCTGTGTCAGCAGGGAAATTGTGCCTGCCCGTCACACCTAGGATCTGAACAACCTGGATTTTTATTGGTGTAAAACCCACAGTGACCCGACCTTCTGCAGGAATATGGAGAGAAGAGTCAAAAGAGATTCCTGGAATGTTGCAATAAGCAGATAGTGGTCTTAAACATATATAGATAAAAAGGCATAAAAGCTCATAAAAGCATATGGAACTGATGTAAACCTAATAAAAAGAAGCATTTTATTGTAATAAAGAGTGAGGGTTGCAGACCACAGTGTGAGAAATAGCTACTCACTTTTCATAGTTTAGGAAGGTTTATTAAACCTTATCAAAAATACAACAGAAGACTGAATAAAGAAAAAAGGTTACAGCACCGGCAGCAAAAGATTTTCCTCGCCATGTGCTCAGCCCCCTCACGCTGGAGGCTTTCCCTTTTGAACCCTTTAAGCCCTCCCAAAGTTCTGTCCATCAACCCTTTCTTCGCTGTCCAGTGGTGGAGATCTCTTCCTCAAATTCTGACTGGGGCTCAGGTGTCGCCATAGTGACAAGCCAGCCCTCCCAGATGTCCCAACCCCAGTTTTCCCTTGATAACCAGGGCATGGGGTGCAGCATAACTATAAATCTATAAAACTTTCCTTAAGTTATATACATGATATTTGTCTATTAATTGTGAGAGTCAATCATCACATTACTCATCTATCACAACAGGAAAGGAAGTTTCTGGTGGGAGGAACACTGGTTTTCAAGGTAGGACCAGCTGTTGAGGTTTGATTTGTTCCCTCTTTCAGATTACAAGGAAGTCATGGTGTTCCAGAGTAGAAGCTGGTGCCAAAAGTTTGAGAACAGGGTGTGATAAGATCACCAGAGTATTTTATCTGTATCTAGTGTTATAAGTTGCAGTGAGGAACCAATCACTGACAAGTGAGTCCAAATAAAGTGTAATTTATTAATTGATAAAGCAAGCGATAACAGCAAATTACAGCACTGGTTGAAGCCAACAAAAGGCTTGCACCCACCGGGAGCACTGGGTGTAGCCGGGGAGTCACCACTCCACCTTCGGCCCACAACGCCCAGCAGTTCAGTCCTCCTTTTTATCTGTTGTTGTTGGGTGTCCTTCCAGTGTTCTCTGCGTCTGTGCCGATAGTTGCTAGGGGGTCTTATTCTGCCTTCTGGTGGTCGTCTGGACGAAGGCTCCCGTCCTCTTCCTCAAGGTCTTAAAATAGCCTTTACCATATATAGGCACATAGCTACAAATAGTTACACATTGCTTATTTAGCCTTTCAACATATTAGCTTCTGACATTTTGCGGTTTAAGCCTTATGACAGTTATTTTGCAATATATTAGCCCGTTATATTCATCTTGCAACATATTAGCTGGTTACATCTATCCTTGCAGTTTTTCTATTATTGGCTTTTCCCCTTTTTATAGTCTTTTTAGCAACTTGATGAACAAACTAAGACATTAACTCATTACATCTGGGACACTTTTCAAAAGGTTCTCTTTGTGGTCAGCCTTGCTGTGAACTCTGTCCAAATTCAGGATCTTCAGTTCTTCAGCTCCTGCCTAGAATCCAATTCTGTGGTCACTTGTGTGGTGATCATCAATGCCACACACTCGGGGTTTACCCAGTGTAGCAGTGCTCCTCGGGGGTCTCACCAAATGAGGAATTCTTCAGTCACTCGAGGTCACAAATCCCAAATTGTGACGGTGGTCGCAGGGGTCTTAGGATGAGGGAAGAGACGAAGATCTGACTCCATGTTTCAGAAGGCTTGATTTATTATTTTATGATATATATGATATTAAAACTATACTAAAAGAATAGAAGAAAGGATTTCATCAGAAGGCTAGCTGAGAATAGAAAAGAAATGGATTGAATAACAAAGGCTTGTGTCTCAGACAGAGAGTCTGAGCCAGCTGACTGTGATGGCCATTAATTAGAAACAACCACATGAGACCAATCACAGATGCACCTGTTGCATTCCACAGCAGCAGATAACCATTGTTTACATTTTGTTCCTGAGGCCTCTCAGCTTCTCAGGAGAAAAAAATCCTAAGGAAAGGATTTTTCATAAAATGTCCCTGTGACAGGGATGAAATTCAGGTTTGGTACAGAAAATACTTCTTCCCTGTCAGGGTGGTGAAATCCTGGCACAGGTTGCTCAGACAAGCATAGTAAATAAAGTTTCAGAATTCTTCCTTTCTGTCCCATTCCTATTCCCTAAGTGCAGGTTTGGTTTCCAGAGTGCCACCTTCTCGGCTGGTTGCCATTTGTGTCCTGCTTTCTCTCCTGCCTTCCTTTGTCTGCTCCTTTTCCCTTCCAGTGTCTCTCTTTACCTGTGGCAGCTCCCAGCCAAAGACCCTCCCCTGATTTTTCTTTTTTTTTCCTTCCCAATCCAGGTGCTCAAACAGCCCTGGATGAAGTTATGGAGGCTGGCAGTGAAATGTCTTTGTAAGATCTCGCTCCGTTTGTGTCTTGGCCCCTTCAGAATTTTGCCTTGAAGGGCAGGACCATCTTTTCCTCTCTGGCAGCTGGAATTACAGCCCATTGCAGTGTGTGCCAGAGCTGTCAGAGGGCAATTGCTGAGGCTGCCAGGGTGCTGCTCCTGCCGTGCCTCCCAAGGGAGCTGTGCAGGGGCAGGGTCAAGCTCCAGCAGCTGGCTGGGCTCCCTGAGCAGACAGCAAAGGCGGCTTTGCTGCACATTCTGCAGCTGGAAGCAGAGGGAAGAAGGGAAGGGAGTCCCTGACAGAATGCTGGAATGCTTGTGGCTGGAAGGAACCTGCCCATGCTTCCATCCAGGCTTAAGGTGCCATGAGGGAGAGGCGCCTCTGCCCCAGTGAAGGCACAAATGAGACCACAGGAGAACAAAACCAGATTGTTTTGGACATGGATTTTATTGAACAAGAAATGGGAGCTAGGGAGATCGAAGTACAAAAGAGAGAGAGAGCTCAGAGGATGATCAGTTGGAAGTAGATACTTTTTAAGGTCCTTTCCTGCATTCTGGGATTCTAGAAGACATGTAGATGTGCATTTTGATTTAATATCCTTCATTTTATTATTATTTCTTCTTTCTCTTCTTCTTTCTCGTCTTCTTCTTCCCCTTCTTCTTCTTCTTAATTGCTGCTAGTATTCTTTCTTCTTCTTTAAAATATTCTTCTTCTTCTCCTTCTAAGTAATCTTATTCACTTGGTATGCTTACTTACTATGTCATTCTTATTTTTTTAATATTCTGATATTAATTACTAGTTGTTCATCTTCATCTTATTCCTATTCTCATTCTTATTATTCTTACTAAATTTACTACTACTATTTCTTCTTCTTCATCTTCTTATTCCTATTCTTTTTTTTTAATTTTTAAAATACTTTTCATCTAAGTTTTTTTTTTTTTTTTTTTTTTTTCTACTACTATTTCTTAAACTCAACTTTAATTTGTTTTGGAGGAATGGTGTGAATCAAAGTCCTCCAGTCAAATCCATGGAGCAACAGCTCCCATCTATGCCCATTCTTCAGGGATATAATCCCAAAGGACCAGCGTGGAATCCTTTCAAGATGAGAGGAAATGGCCTTTGATGGCACCAGGGGAGGTTCGGATTCAATATCAGAAGGAATTTTTCTCTGACAGAGGGGTGAGGCATTGGAAGAAGCTGCCCAGGGAGGCGGTGGAGTCACTGTCCCTGAGGCATTGAGGAGTTGTGCGGATGTGGCCCTTGGGGACGTGGTTTTGCGGTGGTGATGGTGCTGCCAGGGTGCCAGTGGCACTGGGTGAGCATCAGGGTCTCCTCCCACCTGGATGACTCTGGGATTCCCTGCTGAGCGCTCTGGCACCAATCGTGTGCCACGCGTGCTGTTTAGGGCTGGCCCCAGCAGTGACTGTGGGTGCTGGGGAGATGCTCCAGGTTGGCCGGGGCAGCTGAGGCTGCGGGGCCATGTCCAGGCCGAGGCCGCCCATGTGGCTCCCTGGGGCCCCGCGCAGGGAGCAGCCGCCATCGGCCGGCCCGGGCTGGGCAGGGCCACGGGCGCTGCTCCTGCAGCTGCCGCGCCAGGCAGGGCCAGCAGAGCAGCGCCCGCAGCGCCTGCAGCGCCCGCCTGAGGCGGCCGGGCCGTTTGCCTGGGGCAGCCGCTGCTGCCTGCGGGCCTGCGCTCCCGGCTGGCCAGCTGAGGCGCCGCCAGGGCTCTGCGGGGCAGGCCCCGGGCTCTGTGGCCCTGCCTCGGGCCCCTGCTGGCCCACGGAGCCTTTGCTGCACAGCCAGGGACGCGAGGCACACAGGGACTCCGCTGCCTGCCCCTCAACCCAGACCTGCTGAGGGACGGGCAGTGGCAGCCCATCTGCCGCCAGACCTGCCAGCCTTTGGGCCCTGCCTTCACCTTTATACAGCTCCTGGACGTAGACTTCATGCCAGCTGTCGTCCTCCTCTTCCTCCCACAGCAAGGGAGTGGGCCCAAAGCTGAAGAGGCTGTTACCTTCACAGCAGTCCTGTGGCAGGTCTGTGCTGCTGCTGTCTTCCTCCGTGGAATTGTCTTGGAGTTCTCTGAGCTCTGGTTCGCTGCAGTCTTCCCAGCTGGAGAGGTCTTGGGAGCTGCTGAACTCTCCTTGGGACAGCTCTGGCTCTGCCTCACCTTGGCACTCTTGGGACAGCTCAGTCTGGCTGTAGGATTCCCAGTCTTCATCACTGCCAGCTGAGGTGCCCTCCTCACTCTCCTTCTCTGCCAGCACTGAGCCCTGCTCTGCCTCTTCCAGCTGCTCACTGGGGCTTTGGGCTCCCAGTGGGCTGGGTGAGGGGCTGGGGGGCAGCAGGGGCTGTCTGGAGCAGGGACTGGGCTCTGTGTCCCTGCTGATGGCACCTCCTCCCTGGGGGCAGGAGAATGTGCCTGCTTCTCCCGGCTGTTCACACTTCCTTCCCCTCGCTGGCTCAGCTCTGGCTCAGTCACCTCCTTTTCCATTGGGGGCAGCTCCTGGACTGTTGCCCTTTGTTGCCACTGGCAGGGCTGTTGCTGTGCCCCATCTCCCCACAGCATCCTCACAGCCGCCTTCCACTGGTGCAGCTTGTGGGCACTCCTTGCTCTGCGTGGGGACGCTTCCTTCGCTGCCACTGCTGGCACCGACTGGGAGAATTCACAGCTTGTGGCCTCTTCCCTCAGGCCAAGCTCTTGGGCCCCAACATCTCCCCACTTGTCATCGACTCAGGTTTCTTCTCTTCTTCCATGATGACAAAGGGTCTCTCCTCCTGACTTTTGCCACACGCCGGTTCTCATCTTTCCAATGCAAGAAGAGAGGGAGGAGGCTCCGGCTCTCAATTCTCATGAGAGGCTTTTCCCCCTCTTCCACTACCAGCTCCATCACTTTGCAGAAGAGCTGAATGGAGAGCAGCTGCACGTGGCTGTTGTCCTGGAGGAAAGGAAAAGACCTCAGCACCAAGTATTCCAGGCCCATCAGGGCAGAGGCCCAAAAGTGCACAAGGCACAACATTTCTGGGCAGCGTCCAGTGCCCATGGCTGGGGGCACAGAGCCTTACATTCTCCAAGCGTGGCAGGAGTGGCTCAGCCAGCTTCAGGGCGGTGGCACTGGGTATCTTGAGGTCTTCCTCCTGGAGCATCTGTGTGAGCACAGAGGATCATGCTGACTGTAATAAGTAGCAATATGTTTGTTCATTAAATAAATCAATAGCTAAATAATTATATAATATAAAAGCAATGACTAAATAGCTAAAACCGCTTGATTCTTAAATGTGCAGCCACATATGGTTGCTTGGCTTGCAGGAATCGTATAGTGCTTTGGGAATTCCATGGTAAAGATATACCTTATAAGGAAAAGTTCACCCAGAGGTCACAGAGGAAGGCTGTAACAACAATCCTTAAACTCGCAAGAATTGCTTAGGCTTGCAGGAATCGTATAGTGTTCTGAAAATTCCATTGTCTAGATATGCCTTATAAGGGAAAGTTCACTCAGCGGTTAAAGAGGAAGACTTGGAGCCTTCATCCCACGACCACCAGAAGGCAGAAAAAGACCCCCTTGCAACTGAACGAGCAAGCGTAAAAGACAGACCACGTCATCCCTGGACCCGGGAGAAGAAGGCAATAAAAGGTGAACTTTGGGGATAGGAACGGTGCCAGCCTAGAGGAGCGGAGACTCCCGGCCGCCCAGCGCTGACCTTTGCTTATTCTCACTTGCATAATAATAAAAATAATTATATGATCCTTAAATCCAGTGGACTCGTTTATCACAATTTGGTGCCGTGACTTGGATCCAGAAAACGGGGTTGGTTCAAGAATCCTGGGGGGGCGCCCACCACCTGGTGGCCCTGGCCTTCTCACCCGACCCCTCATCTGGAGTGACGAACCTAAATTCGGGAATAAGCAAGGAAAACACCGGTAACCCTGTAAACTTTGTGCACAAAGATCCGAGCGACGACGCAGGACGCGTGAGTATACGAGGTGAACCGCTCGGTTGGGGTTGGGATCCCAGGGTACGGTGAATGAGACGTCCACCTGTGGACGACATGAGAGGGACCCTCTAGTAGTGCGGTTCTCGTAGCCCACAAGGGAGCGAGCCACGACCAAGGGGTTTTGTGTGTGTGTGTGTGTGTGTGGAGGTGCCTTGGAAGATGGGGCAGAAGAAAAGCAAGCCTTCTGATCCCATGGGGGAGGGTCCCCAGTTACCCCCAATACCTAAGGACAGTCCGTTAGGATTAATGATTAAGTATTGGGATGATTTTCCCTCCAGAAAGGGGAAGGATAAGGCAAAAATGATAAATTATTTAATGGTAGTGTGGTGAAGTAAGAATCTGGATTCAGGGAGTATATACTGGCCCATTTTCAGATCCTTCGAGGATTGGGTCTGTCAAGCCCTGAACATTTATGTGAATTCTAAAGAGCCGGTGAACCCAGAGGAGAGTGCATATGCTAAATTATGGTTGGTAGGAAGTAATGAGCAAACAGCTAGGCTGTTCCCCCATAAGGGAAGTCAAGGGGAGGAGGAAAAAAAGAAAGTCTCGACCAGAGGAATATGTTCCTATTTATCCTCCCCCGTATGTACCACCAGCTCCCCCTGAACCCCTCCCAAACGCACCCCTGGCATCGGCCCCTAATAGACAGCAGGTCGCGGACTCCCCGGATTGCAGGAGGTGTACTTGGAGTCAGATGAGGACAGTAATTGAGGAAGGAGAGAGCAGTGGGTTGTTCCCTCTCAGGGAAATAGCATTAGGAGGACCTCAAGCTGGGATGGGGTTTGTCACTGTTCCCTTGAACTCAGGAGATGTCTGCGAGTTTAAGAAAGAGATGGGAAAATTATTAGAAGACCCCATAGGAGTAGCAGAAAGAGTGGATCAGTTCCTAGGGCTAAACATCTATACTTGGGTAGAGATGCAATCCATTCTAGGCATCCTATTTACAACAGAGGAGAGAGGGAGGATTAGAAGGGCAGGAATGAGGATTTGGGACACCCAACATGTTCAAGGTCCCGTGGCTGATGTGAAATGGCCCTTGCAAAATCCCAACTGGAACAATCAGGACCCCAACCATCGTGGTCATATGCAGGACTTAAGAACCATCATAATCCAGGGCATACGAGAGGCTGTACCCCGGGGACAAAATATAAGCAAGGCATTCAAAGAGTGCCAAGGAAAGGATGAGACCCCACTGAATGGTTGGAAAGATTAAGGAAGAGTTCTCAGTTATACTCAGGGGTGGACCCAGAGACGCCAATGGGGCAAGAGCTCCTTAAAACACAGTTTGTAGCCAAATCATGGGAGGATGTTTGAAAGAAATTAGAAAAGTTAGAGGATTGGCAGGACAGAGGACTTGATGAATTGCTCACAGAGGCTCAGAAGGTATATGTTAGACGGGAGGATGAGGCACACAAAAGACAAGTTCAGATGATGGTGGCAGCAGTCAGGGAGAGACAGCAAAACAACCTTCCAGCACGAGAAAGAAATGGCATGAGGAGAGGTCCCCGGGATTTAGGAGGACCTCCAACTGGAGGGAGAGAAGGAACAGTGTGCTACTATTGTGGTGGAAAAGGACACATGAAGAGGGAATGCCGAAAGAGGCTTAGGGATGAGAAAATGTTCAAAGAGGATTAGGGGGGTCAAGGGCTCTATCTATTGGGGACCCAAATGTCATCGGAGCCCTTGGTAAAACTTAAGGTGGGTCCCCAGCAAACCCCCATAACCTTCCTTGTAGATACAGGGGCTGAGAGATCAACAGTTCAATCTTTGCCCCTGGGATGTAAAATTCCACCTTCCACAGTACAGGTTATTGGGGCAAAAGGAGAACCCTTCAAGGTTCCTGTAATTAAAGATGTCTTAATAGAATCAGAGAAGAAAATAGGGGTAGGATCACTGCTACTGGTCCCTGAAGCTGATTACAATTTATTAGGAAGAGATTTAATGGTGGAATTAGGAATAAATATAAATATTGAAGAAAAACAGCTGAAAGTCAGGTTGTGCCCCTTACAGGTCACTGACGAAGAGAAAATCAACCCAGAAGTCTGGTATACCCCTGATACAGCAGGAAGATTGAATATAGAGCCCTTCACAGTCAACATTCAAAACCCAGAAATCCCAGTAAGGATAAAACAATATCCCATGTCAGATGAGGGGCGAAGGGGACTAAAACCAGAGGTAGAACGGTTAATACAACAAGGGCTCTTGGAACCTTGCATGTCTCCCTTCAACACCCCCATCTTACCTGTAACGAAACCAGACGGAAAATACCGATTAGTACATGATCTAAGGGAAATAAATAAGAGAGCCATTGCCCAATTCCCTGTAGTAGCAAACCCCCATACATTGCTCAGTCAATTGAAACCAGATGATCACTGGTATAGTGTTATAGATTTGAAAGAGGCCTTTTGGGCGTGCCCCTTGATAGAAGAATGTAGAGATTATTTTGTATTTCAATGGGAAGATCCCGATACCCACCGAAAGCAACAACTAAGGTGGACAGTGCTCCCACAGGGATTCACGGAATCCCCGAATTTGTTTGGGCAGGCACTAGAGCAAATAATGAAATCCTATACCCCAAACCAAGGAATAACCACTGTTTAATATGTAGATGACCTTTTAATTGCTGGAAAAAGTGAGGAATCAGTTAGAGAAGAAAGCATTAAGCTTCTGAACTTTTTAAGCATCCAGGGGCTGAAGGTGTCCAAAAGTAAATTGCAATTTGTAGAAGAAGAAGTGAAGTACCTAGGACACCGACTTAGTAAAGGAACTAAAACACTAGACCCAGGGAGGGTTAAGGGAATCCTCTCCCTTCCTCCCCCAAGAAATAAGAGACAAATCAGGCAGCTATTGGGTCTTGTAGGATACTGCAGACAATGGATTGAAAACTTTAGTGGTAAAGTAAAATTTTTTTTATGAAAAACTAACTGCTGAAGGTTTGATGAAATGGACTGAGAAGGATGATGAATCATTAGAACAATTAAAAGAGGAATTGGCTAATGCCCTGGTGCTAAGCCTCCCGGATGTTAGGAGACTCTTTTATTTGTTTGTTAACACTGAGGCAGGGGTAGCATTTGGAGTACTGGCTCAGGACTGGGCCGGCAGTCAAAAACCAGTAGCATTTATTTCTAAAATACTAGATCCTGTAAGTAGAGGATGGCCAACATGTTTGCAGATTATAGTGGCAACAGCCCTCTTAGTGGTAGAAGCTCTCAAAATTACCTGTGGAGGAGAACTGAAAGTCTTTACCCCCCATAACATACGGGCAGTATTGCAACAAGAGGCAGAAAAATGGATAACAGACTCAAGACTTCTGAAATATGAGGGCATTTTACTGTCATCCCCTTGGTTGATACTTGAAACCACCTCTCTGCAAAACCCCGGTGAATTCTTGTTTGGAGATGCACAGGAGAATTTAACTCATGACTGCCTACATAGCATAGAAAAACAAACAAAAATTAGGCCGGACCTCGAAGAAGAAGAAGAACTGGAGGAGGGAGAAAGGTTATTTGTGGATGGGTCCTCTAGAGTTGTTGAGGGAAAGTGAATTTCTGGATATGCAATTGTAGGAGGTGAAAATTTGGAAATAATAGAATCTGGACCTTTGAGTCCTAGTTGGTCAGCCCAGGCCTGTGAGCTGTATGCAGTATTGCGGGCTCTAAAACTCTTGGAAGCTAAGGTTGGGACCATCTACATGGACTCAAAATACACCTTTGGAGTGTTACATACTTTTGGGAAAATTTGGGAAGAAAGAGGGTTAATAAACTCCCGAGGAAGAGAATTAATACATCAGGAACTAATTACTCAGGTACTACAAGCTTTAAGAGGCCCAAAGAAAATAGCAATAGTACATGTTAAAGGACATCCAAAGGGTCTCTCCCATTTGATCAGAGGAAACAACACAGCAGACAGAGAGGAAAAGGAAGCTGCTCTCAGAAAATTCCAGGATCAGGGGGTAAGGAGAACGCGAGATGATGAGAAAGTTCGAGTCCTGAGCTTTACAGCCCAGGAAAAGAAGAAATTAGACAAAATGGGAATAAAAGAGAATGGGGGTATTTGAAAATTGCCAGACGATAGGGAAGTACTGCCAAAATCTATGGCCCGAAGAATAGTGCAGCAGCTGCATGACCAGACTCATTGGGGAACCCAAGCCTTAGTAGATCAGTTTACTATTAAGTACATGTGTATAGGAATTTACCATATAGCAAAACAAGTAGTTAGAGGATGTATAACATGCCAAAGAGTTAACAGACATCAGGCTCGAGAAAGGATTCCAGGAGGAAGGGAATTAGCACACCAACCTTTTTCACATGTACTAATAGATTTCCCCGAGCTACAAAAAGTAGGGAGATACAAGTACTTATTGGTACTGGTAGACCATCTAACCCACTTTGTAGAAGCATATCCTACATCGTGAGCTACTGCAAATGTGGTGATTAAAACCCTGCTGGAAGAAATAATCCCTAGGTATGGACTAGTAGAAATACTAGACTCTGATAGAGGTCCCCATTTTGCAAACAAAGTACTGAGAGAGGTAACCAGGGCCTTAGGCACTAAATGGCAATATCACACCCCTTGGCACCCTCAAAGCTCAGGGAGGGTGGAAAGGGCAAATGGAGAAATCAAGAAGCAACTCACCAAGCTCATGGTAGAAACTAAAATGTCTTGGGTCAGATGTTTACCCATGGCATTGTTAAACATCAGAACCCAACCCAGGACGGATGGGGGAATCTCTCCCTTTGAAATGCTTTATGGAATGCCTTATGACTTAGAACTCCCAGGGAACCATCCTTGCATCCAAGATAGTCAAATTCAGGGTTACATACAACAGTTAATGAAACAGAGGGAGGAATTAAAACGAAAAGGGCTATTGGTACAAAGACCCCCTTTGGATATAATAATGCATAAGCTTAAACCCAGAGATAGGCTCCAAATTAAGACTTGGAAAGAGACATCCCTAACACCCCAATGGGAAGGTCCCTATGTTGTCCTGTTTACCACAGAAACAGCCATCCCAACTGCTGAAAAAGGCTGGACACATGCCAGTCGAGTGAAAGGGCCCATCACTGCAGACACCCCTGGGAGGTGACCAGTCGCCCTGGAGATCTACGGCTCACCCTTCGGAAGGCACAGGAACCTGCGCCAGCTGGGAACGGGAATGACTGAATTAGGGGACAGAGAACTATACCGATTGAGACTCTTGGTAAGAAAACCCCTACAGGAACTGGAACAGGAGTTAAAGTGCCCTCTGCCGTGGAAAACCTGGAATGAACTGACGCTTGCTCTTTCAGTAGTGGCTAAGTGAGGCGAGAATTATTCAATTACACCCAGTGTCTTAAATATCGGGAATCTTCTTGTCGGGCATGGGTAAAAATCTTTTGCGGGGGCTGTAAAGACAAATGGTGGATTCTCCAGTCACATTTGGTGGGGAGTGCATGGTGTCTTACTTGTGATTGGGATTGGAGAAGAGCAAATCCATTAAGAGCCTTAAGAGAATTTATAAGGATCCCTGGAGAGCGGGAGATCCCTGACAGAGAAGCAGCGTCACTAGTTGAAAATCTAGAACAGAGAAGAGATTGGGCCCTGGCATGGGAATTCCAGCACCAATTGCATAGGATCACACGCCAAAACCAGACAGTCATATTAACTACCTGGTGTAAGAAGGGAATCCACGTTCCTCTGGGGTGGCAAGTGAGGCCTGACGAGGGGAATAGCACGATTCGCTGCTATTCCCAAGACTATAAACAACAAAAACATAGAGAACGTAGGGAAGAACAACGTAACTCTAGGAAGACAGGAGAAAGTGAATAAAAGGCAGAAGGTGGACCCTAAGTAGGTGTGGGACTCAGGCCCTGTAAAGCTCGCTAGGGACAGCAGAAGGTCCGTCGTAAAATCAAAGAAATCCTTTGCAAGAGACCCTTTGCCTGGAGGCCTGACAGGCTGCCCTTAGGAGTGGGGGCAGGAGTTAAGGAGATAGCCCAAATAATGCACCCCCTGAAGACTACCCCTGCTGCCCAGAAGATAATGATCCCTGCAGACCGACGCACCCGGGCTGGCAGGCGAGGCAGAGAGGTGAGGAGTAGTGGGGGAGAGCAACGGAGCACAGGAACAGGAACGGAGCACAGGAAAGCCCCAGGTAAAAGAGATATGAGTACGAAAGGAGAAAGAAATTTGTTGCTAGGACCCTGCCCTGCTTGGCGAGCTACATTAATTATTATAACCCTGAGCCTCCCAGCTGCCTGGGGAAACCCTCATCAGCCTTACAAAGAGAACATGATCCCCCTAAGTAAATGATCCCTGACTGGTCTTAGGCCTTTCTGCAATCTACCGGATCTATGGGGAATACCACAGGTTTAAGTTTACTAACGTTAGTACTGCATGACAGTCTGCCGCATGCTAGACACGAATGGAAGAAGCAGAAAACCTGGCAGCTTCAAGGAGTAGTGGGAGAACAAATTAATATTGGATGTCGAATGGTTAATGGGTCTGACCATACTAACGCAATTGCAATCAGTGTTTCCATGGGTCAGGAGGATAAACAAATAGCAGACTGTGCATACCCAATAACACGAGACTGCTGGCAAAACTTCACATTAACTCACACTGCAGAGGTAGTCTGTCTCTGGTCGAAAGATACACAGGGCCTTTCTTTTAAATTTATAATAGATACTAAAACGCACTCTACCACTGCTGAACCTCACAATATCACCACTCCACCCGCACCACCAAGTCATACTCACCCCAAAAATTTTCAAAATTGCACCTTATATAATCAGGAAAACTGGTCAACAACAAATATTATTCAATCCAGCATGGTCTCTCAAACAGGTCGAACTGCTGATGCAGACCAATGTTTCAGACATCCAGCCAGCTTGTTCTCCGTTTCTGCAAACATTCTTTGAAGGCTGAACCATTTGGCTCCGGAAATGCAGCTCTTTTACAACAAGGAAACTTAGAGATGCGACCGGTGTTCTAGGTACAGGATTGGGAATCCTGAATAGCATTGATTCAGAAGTACTAATGAACAAATTGGCTGCTATGACTAGAGATCTGTCCAAATTACAGCAACCACTGAAGTCATCTCTGTTAGCCTTGGGGACACAGCAGTGGATGCTGTCAAACATTTTGCCAAATTGGGAAAGAGTAAATGTGAACGATCACAAATTGGTGATTGATGCACTCAGTGCTGCACAAAATAATGTTTCCTTAGCTCTCAGCTGTATCCAGGCACGATTGTGGATGCAGTCAGTTTCTGCCTCGATTATAAGAGAAGACAAGGAAGGCACTTTCCCCACAGAAATTCAGAAAATAATCTGGGACAATGCCACCAGTTTTGAAAGAGAATTCCAATCCTGGTGGAAACTGGTGAATTTTACCTATAATGCTATCTCAAATACAGCTACTGCTTTTGTCTTGACCATATACAATGCCTCTGTACATCTAGTTTTTCCTGGTATTGCATTAGGGATAAACCATGATGGAACTGTTCTCTATCCTATAGAACATAGGGGATGGGCCCATCAGTTTGATGACAAACGGCAAACTGTTGATTTGGAATCTTGTATTATCCGAGAACAATTGGGGTTCATCTGTGAAGGCAATGTAATTATAGCTCAAGATATCTGTTTAGACGTGGAGCAAAACATCTCTAATTTTGAGATTCGTCCTAACGAGACTTCTAAAACAGTTCTTACATACATAGGCAATGGATGTGCATGTTTTAGAACTATTTGTGATTCTGTGCTTGTAGATAATATTGTGGTGGATACAAAGAATCACTCAAACTTCTGTGCTTGTAACTTCACTAAGATTACAGGGTGTGATGTCACTTATGAAGCTAAAGTCACCTCTCATCACCTATGACAATCCAACTACACACTGCTTCACAAGCTAATGCCCACCCCGACTGGGATGAACTTCACTCTAGTGAGACAACTGATGCTCCATCAAGACCTGATCAAAATCCTCGAGAAAATCAAGGAAAGTGGACAGAAAACCCTAGTGACTGTTCATCATGACGTAGGGAAAATACACCAGGTTATAGAGAGGGTAAAGCAAGATGGCGAGCACAGGTGGTGGGATACCCTGTTCGGGTGGTCTCCTACTACCACAGGTGTCCTAAACAGTATATGCCATCCCATTGTTGTTCTTTTGATTCTGATTGTGCTTGGTTTTATTTTGTCAGCAGTTCTATTCATTATGAATTGGAATATGATGAAAAAGCTAAGGAAATTAGCTTCTATAATTAGTGCACATAGCTTAACTGATGAGGAAACTCAGTTAACACTTGCTAGGAAGGAACTAAAAAGATTTAATGAACAAAATTGGTAAAAAAAATTGGGGGATTGTAATAAGTAGCAATACGTTTGTTCATTAATTAAATCAATAGCTAAATAATGATACAATAAAAAAGCAATAACTAAATAGCTAAAACCGCTTGATTCTTAAATGTGCAGCCACATATGGTTGCTTGGCTTGCAGGAATCGTATAGTGCTTTGGGAATTCCATGGTAAAGATATACCTTATAAGGAAAAGTTCACCCAGAGGTCACAGAGGAAGGCTGTAACAACAATCCTTAAACTCGCAAGAATTGCTTAGGCTTGCAGGAATCGTATAGTGTTCTGAAAATTCCACTGTCTAGATATGCCTTATAAGGGAAAGTTCACTCAGCGGTTAAAGAGGAAGACTTGGAGCCTTCATCCCATGACCACCAGAAGGCAGAAAAAGACCCTCTAGCAACTGAACGAGCAAGCGCAAAAGACAGACCACGTCATCCCTGGACCTGGGAGAAGAAGGCAATAAAAGGCGAACTTTGGGGATAGGAACGGTGCCAGCCTAGAGGAGACTCCCGGCCGCCCAGCGCTGAACTTTGCCTATTCTCTCTTGCATAATAATAAAAATAATTATATGGTCCTTAAATCCAGTGGACTCATTTATCACAGAAGGGACTCTAAAGAGCTTGGAAGCTTCTTCTCAGCAAAGTCCCCAAGAGGCAAGGCCGGGTGGGCAGGCTGTGCAAGATGACCCATACCGGACCCTTGGGAAGGGTAGTAATGATGGCTCTAATTGCTGGTGGAGCTCTGGGGAGCCCAGGAGAGCCGTGCAGTGAGTGCTACCAACCCCTCTGTGAGGAGGAAGAAGTGAGCTCCTTGTCTAGAGTCCATCAATTCTAACCCTAATTGTGTTAACCTCTCCCAATTGGTCCTTTGTCAAGAAGATAAGAGAATGTATTGGATAGCCCAGAATACTGCCACTTTTAGGCAGCAACTCCTGGGACAGTGCCCTGTAGGAGAAGCCTGGTTGCGCTTTGAATGTGATGCTGCTGAAGCAAGGCTGGTAGATCTGGTCAAAGAGAAAGAGATAGTAAAAGCAATAAGAAAACAAGACCGTTTAGAGATACCCCGAGGTAAGAACGTATTCATAGATTCAGTAGAAAGAGTCAGCCACAAACTAAATTTAACCGATTGTCGAGTTTGTACCCAGATGACTGAAATTTGGCCATGGGAAAACATTAATCTAAGGCTATTAGAAATCTTAAATTGGATACGGAATAACTCAGAATTTAGTATTAAAGGGTACAACAGGCCAGTCAAAAGAATGGTCTGTAAAAGGTATCTAGCAGTAAAGAACTCTGCTACCTGGTGGATCTCAGGAGATCCAAATAGATTTTGCTCTGTTGAAAGGAAAGAAAAGAACAAGTGTATCTACCATGAAGCATATGCATTTTATGAATGTATTGAAGAAGGGATAAACCCCTTTTGGAGAATGAAAGACATTTCTAAATATTGGGAATGTCCAACAGAAGCTAAAAACACAGTTTTGGGGAGCCCCTAAACACCTGTTTTTGATCTATAGTACTATAGAATGCACTAAATTGCCGAGAAGCTGGTCTGGTAGCTGCACCGCTAGAATGATAAAACCAGCTTTCTTCTTATTACCCAAAGAAACTGGATCAAGTTTAGGAGTTCCTATACACAATGATTTAAGAGAAACCAAACAGAAGAGGCAAAATGCAATAGAAATTGGGAGAATCCAAGATTATAAGAGCCAGGTTTGGACCCCAAGAAAAATTATCAAGACTTATGGCCCAGCCACCTGGGCTCAAGATGGGTCCTGGGGTTATTGGGCCCCGATATCCATGTTAAACAGAATCATCAGGCTTCAGGCAGTATTAGAGATGAAGAGAGCAATCATTAGAAACCTCTCCAACAAGATAAAAAACTAGCATGTGTAAGTAACCAAGAACGGACTCCTACACTTGATTCCAGTTGGTGGAATAACCTATGGACTTTCAAAGGAGATTGGTGGAAAAAAGTAGCTTTCTTCACTGTGGGTACACTTGCTGGTTTGCTCTTTTTACTATGCTTACTTCCCTGCTTCATTAAAATGGTAGTATCTGCCAGGCAGACCAACCTAAAGATCTCTAAAAAAGTTAACCTGAAGAAACCAGGAAAGGGAACCAAGTTAAGTAACCATGATTACCAGAGTGTTCAAAAAATTTATAATCAATACAAAAAATTAAGGAAATTCTGTGCTCATGAGTCAGAAATTGCAAGTTGATGAGAGCTTAAGTTTAAGCCCGATCAAAGAAAAAGAGGGGGGACTGTTACAAGTAGAAAAAGCTGCCAATTTTTTTTAAAAGGTTGCAGAGTGAACAGGTTGGACCAGTTGCTGCCAGGGTGGAGTTCTAACTGTTTGTTATTATAATCAGCAGTCCTTTTAGTTACCTACTCCTTTTGTCAGTACCACCCTGACTGCTGCCAGGTGGATGACATGGCAGGGGGACATGGGAGGGCATGCAAATGACCTTGGAGCCAGCCTGCCACGGGAAAGCCACCCCTCCAAACTTACCAAAAGACCCCAAAAACAATGAGCCAACACAGAATTAAGAGATCAAAGTGATGTCTGGATGTGAGGAACAAAGCCCAGAGCCTGCAGAGATGCTGAGACCCTTTCTTTGCCCTTGCCCTAGCCAAGGGAGGACCTGAGCTACAGGCAGGACCCTGGGAGTGAAACTGAAAAAGTGAACAAGGGATTATTCCTGATGCTCCCACGAGGACAGAATCCCCAGCTCTGGCCACAGACCAGTGGACAAAGCTGCACTCTTCCTCCTCCTCCAAGTCACCACTGGGAGCAGTGGCAGCGTGAGCGTGAACCCGTCAGCTCTCCCCCCAGAGCTCATCACTTGTAATAAAGGCATTAAAAAGGAGAAAAGTCTCCTGCCTGCGTTTATTTCACAGTGGTGCTCAGATCACTTTCTCACAGCTGGATTGGAGGTCAGGTGCTGCCATAGTAACAAGCTGACCCTCCCAAGTGCCCCAACTACTGAGGCCACCCTGTGATAACAATGCAAGGGAGAGGGAAAACATAACTCTACAGCTGCAAAACTTCTCTTAACATATACTTAATATTTGCCCCTTACTTGGGAGAGTCCACCATGGCATTACAGATCTGTAACAAAGATATTGACCCTTGTTCTGTCACTGCAAGATCTGTGAGAAAATAACTTTGACCACTGTTTCCATTTTCAAAGACCACGTTGAGGACCCAAAAATCTCCCAAGATGGGGTTGGGAGGCCTCATCACATAACCAGGATGTAGAGGCTGATGGCTCTGGGCTCAGTTGTGTGCAGACTGAGGACAGGAGTAGCCTGAAAGGAATTGGAGGGTGGTTCCACAGATGCTGGAGTTTTTCTTCATTGTATGAAACAGGCAGAGAAAGAAAGAATGGCACCAAAGGTGTGGAGTGCCCCCGCCCCAGGCGGTGGGGATTCTACCCAGACAGAGAGCATCCGGCGAGGGGCGTGATTTAACAAAGATTCCACCTCTCCACCCTGTGGGGCGTGGCCCTGCAAGCCCGGGAAAAGACACTCCACCCCATCTGGTCAAAATAGGAATGGCCCCAGAATGTTCTTCCTTTTCTGTGCCCTCATTGCTTTAAATTCTACTGCAGTATCCCCGCCTTATTTTTTTCCATTGGTTTGCTCCTTGATCCACCCCATTGCAGTCCCCTGCTCCTCCTGCTGTTGGACCCTGACCCTAAACTCCACCCCTACCCTGTCATGTAAAACCCATGACCCGACCCCTGCCCCTCATTTCTTGTCTTGTTCCCTGGCACAATAAAGGGTCCTGGATTTTGCTAAAGCCGGACCCGTCCTGTTGCATTCCTGTCCCTGTTGGTCACCGGTGGCTGCCTGAAGTCTGAGACTCCGGGGCTGGGGGAGTTGTTGTGCCCCTCGCTGGGGCAGAATGCAGCACAAGGGCAGCTGGGGAGGCCCAGAGTGGCACCAGGAGAAAGGAATTTCCCTGCTAGGGCAGGGCTGTGGTGCAGCATGTCCCCAGCAGGAGCCTGGAGCAGCCCAAGGCTTTGTGTGGGCAGGCAGGGGCAGGCAGGAGGCAGAGCTGCCAGCAAAGGAAGGGCCCAGCCAGGTGGGGCAGCCGGGGGATGCCGAGAGCCTGCAGGGACAGAGGCCAGGGCAGGGACACCGTAGGACAGCCTGGGCTGCACAGGGCACAGGGATGGGCAGCAGCTGCAAGACAGCCCTGCCAGAGCCAACTTGGGCAGCACCTTGGCCATGGCTGCTGGCCCTGGGCCTGAGCCGTGAGGAGGGGACAAGTGACCCTTGCAGGCCTGGGGCCTCATGGCCTCCTTGTCCCTGCTCAGCAGCCTGGCAGGGGCCGCCCCACGCTCCTGCCCTTGGCATTGCCCATCCCCACATGCCAGTGCCCATCCCGGGAAGAGCCCTGAGCAAGGAGGGAGGGACAGGATCTGCCTGGCCAGGGCTGGGGCTCAGGCCTTGGCCCTTTGCATTCCTGAAACACATCCAGGTTTGCTCAGCACCAGAGACACCTCTGCCTTGCTTGTCCCCAGCTGTCATCACTGCCTCCGGTGTTCTGCTTTCCCTGGAACCTGGGGACACTTTCTCAGTCCTGTCCCTCACAGGGTTCTATTTAAAGTACAATAAACTTCAGTATTTCAATCTCCCTTTGAGTTCTTGAGAAGTCTTTGAGCCCACTCTGAGGCACTGGCTCTGATGCAAAGAGCACCAAAGCCCCAGAGGGTCATTGAAGTCCTGGTGCTGTGTCTGTGCTGCTGAGCTGGGCCGGGCTCCTGGCCCAGAGGCAGCTCCTGGCAAGGGCAGCAGAGCTGCAGAGAGACAGCTCTGGCCAGGAGCAGCTCCTGTGCACAGCCCAGCAGGGCTGGGGCACTGCCAGGGCCCCTCAGGGACACCAGCTGGGCACAGACAGAGCTCCCAGGGGCTCAGCACTGGCAGGGGCTGTGGGATGTCCCAGAGGGGGCTGTGTCACAGTGGCACCTCTGTGGCTGTGTCACAGAGGCACAGAGCAGCTGGGATGTCAGAAAGGGGCTGTGTGACAGCACAGAGTGGGTTCTGTGAGATCACAGATTGGGCTATGACATCCCAGAGTTTGTTGTGTGAGGTCATTGAGCAGCTACAGCATCATAGAGGAGCATCAGGGAGCAGAATGGGCCCCTGTTATCCAGGAGGAGGCAGTCAGAGAACTGCTGAGCTGCTTGGATGTTCATAGCTCCCTGGGAGCAGATGGGATCCACCCCAGGGTGATGAGGGAGCTGGCAGCTGAGCTTGCCAAGCCAGTCTCCATCATTTACCAGCAGTCCTGGCTCCCTGGTGAGGTTCCAGATGACTGGAAGCTGCCCAATGTGACACCCATTCACAACAAGGGTGGGAAGGAGGATCCTGGTAATTATAGGCCAGGCAGCCTGACCTCAGTACCCGGTAAGGCAATGGAACAGTTTCTAGTGAGTGTCATCAGCCAGCACTTCCAGGATGGCCAGGGGATCAGAGCCAGCCAGCAGGGGTTTAGGAGGGGTAGGTCGTGTTTGAGCAAGCTGGTCTCCTTCTATGACCAGGTGAGCCTCCTGGTGGATGCAGGAAAGGCTGTGGGTGTTGTGTGCCTGGACTCCAGCAGGGCCTTTGGCACTGTCTCCCCCAGCACACTCCTGGAAAAGCTGCAGCCCAGGGCTGGGACAGGAGCACTCTGTGCTGGGTTCAGAACTGGCTGGCTGGGCCCAGAGAGTGGTGGTGAGCGGTGCTGCATCCAGCTGGGGCCAGGCACCAGTGGTGTCCCTCAGGGCTCTGTGCTGGGGCCAGCTCTGTTCAATATTTCTATTGACACCATGGATGAGGGGCTTGAGTCTTTCATTAGTAAATCTGCAGATGACACTAAGCTGGGAGCGTGTGTCCATCTCCTGGAAGGTAGGAGGGCTCTGCAGGGAGACCTGGAATGGTTGGAGGGATGGGCAGAGTCCAATGAGATGAAGTTAATTAAGTCCAAGTGGCGAGTCCTGCATTTTGGCCACAATAACCCCTGCAAGGCCAGAGGCTGGGGACGGTGTGGCTGGACAGTGCCCAGGCAGAAAGGGACCTGGGGGTGCTGGTTGGCAGCCGGCTGAACATGAGCCAGCAGAGTGCCCTGGTTGCCAAGAGGGCCAAGGGCTCCTGGTGTGGATCAGGAACAGTGTGGCCAGCAGGAGCAGGGAGATCATTCTCCACCTGTACCTGGCTCTGGTGTACTTGGCATTCTTGCCCTGTACTGGCACCGTACCTTGAGTGCTGTGTCCAGTTCTGGGTGCCCCAACTTAGGAGGGACATGGAGGGGCTGGAGCGTGTCCAGAGAAGGGCAACAAGGCTGGGGAGGGGTCTGGAACACAAATCCTGTGAGGAGAGGGAGCTGGGGTGGTTCAGTCTGGAGAAAAGAAGACTCAGAGGTGACCTTACCACTCTCTCCACCTTCCTGAAAGGAGGTTGTAGTCAGGTGGGGGTCAGTCTCTTTCTCCAGGCAGCAACTGACAGATGCAGAGCACACAATCTTAAGCTGCACCAAGGGAAATATAGGTTGGATATTAGGAAGAAGTGTTTTCACAGAATGTGTGATAAAGTCCTGGATTGGTTTGCCCGGGGAGGTAATGGAGTCACCTTCTCTGGATGTGTTTAAAAAAGGCTGGATGTGGCACTCAGTGTCATGGTTTAGTTGAAGTGTTAGGGCATGGGTGGGACTCGATGCTCTTGAAGGTCTCTTCCAACCCAGTAATTCTCTGATTCTGTGATTCTGGGATTTGATGATCCCATTGGGTCCCTCCCAGCTCAGCCCCTTCTGCAATTCTCATCCTTTGGCTCAACCTTTGTGTTCCCTCAAGGTGCTGGCAGAGCTGTTGGGGACAGGGCAGAAGTGGGGCAGACCCAGTGTCCCCTGTGTGTGACACCCCAGCAGTGACAGCCCCAGTGTCCCCTGTGTGTGACACCCCATTGGTGACAGCCCCAGTGTCCCCTGTGTGTGACAACCCAGTGGTGACAGCCCCAGTGTCCCCTGTGTGTGACACCCCAGCAGTGACAGCCCCAGTGTCCCCTGTGTGTGACACCCCATTGGTGACAGCCCCAGTGTCCCCTGTGTGTGACACCCCATTGGTGACAGCCCCAGCGTCCCCTGTGTGTGACACCCCATTGGTGACAGCCCCAGTGTCCCCTGTGTGTGACACCCCATTGGTGACAGCCCCAGTGTCCCCTGTGTGTGACACCCCAGCAGTGACAGCCCCAGCGTTCCCTCCCTGCAGTCGCTCCAAGGGAAGCGTCCAGAGCCGCGTCCAGTCCATGGAACTGAGCGGCCACTGCCCACCCCGGCCTGGGCTGATGTGGATTCCTCTGCACACAGCTCGGGGAAGGTCCCCCTGGCCACCTGCACAGTGCCACAGGCAAGTGTCAGACACAGTCACAGAGCTCTGCCCAGAGCTTCTAGGAAGAGATAATTAAAAAAAACTCCAAAACCATATAAACCAAAAAATAAATAAAAAACCCACAAAAAATGAAAAACCAACAAAAAACCAAACAAAACCATATGAAAACAAAAGAAACCCCAGCACCCTAACCAAACAACCAAACCAAAACAACAACACAAACAAACCAACCAAAACAGAACAAAGGATAAAAAACCAAATCAAGCCAAACCAACCAAATAAACAAAAAAAAAACAAATTAAGAAAAAGAGAACTCCCACCCAGTAGAGCTGCTCCATCCTTCAGTTGTCAGACTTGCACTCACACAAGACCTGGGGCTGCAAAAAAAGATAATTGATTGGGCACGTTTGCAGAAAAAGCAGGTTAAGGACAGGCTCTCAGCAGAACTGTTCTCAGCTGAGCCAAAAAGGCCCCTTTGGCAGCTGCAGGGCCATTGGAAATGCAGAGCCTCAGCCCACAGGGCAGAAAAGGGCTCTGAGTTCCCCTCCCCTGACACTAAACCCTGTTCCCAGGCTGCTTCAGACTCAGGATTCTGCTGGAGGACTGCACAGAGCTGAGAGTGGCCTCTGGCTTTTCCATGTTGTGTGTCCTGAAGCTGCCTGGGAGAAGAAATTTCGGGTCAGCTCCGCTGGCACAATCCCTGCTGGCACAGGGCAGAGCCCCAGGAAGGGCTTTGCGTGCCGAGGCTTTGCTGCAGGCAAGGAAAGCTCCTGGCTCAGGGTCACCTTTGCTGCTCAGCCAGAGCCCCGAGTGCCCCAGCAGCAGCAGAGAATGGCAGCAGCGCCACGGGCAACCATCACCATTGCATGGCAACCATCCCCAGGCCCCTGTTGCTATGGTCAGTTTCCATGGCAACCATTCTCCATCTCCCTGTTGCTATGGTCAGTTTCCATGGCAACCATCACCAGCTCCCTGTTGCTATGCTCAGTCCCTCAGCAGCTCCATGGAGACCCCATGCCAGGGATGGTTGCCATGGACACCAGCTCAGGCCTGCACCCAGAGCCCGTTGCCATGGCAACCATTGGCAGTCCCATCCCCAGGCTCATGGGATCCCAGAAGCACAGAATTGGCTGAGCTGGGAGGGACCCATCAGGATCCTCCAGTCCAACTGCTGGCCCTGCACAGGACACCCCAACAATGCCAGCCTGGGCCTGGCAGCACTGGCCAAACGCTGCTGCAGCTCAGAGAGCCCTGGAGCTGGGACCCTTCCCTGGGGAGCCTGGCCAGGGCCCCAGCAGCCTCTGGGCAAAAACCTTTTCCTGACATCCAACCTGAGCCAGCCCCGACTCAGCTGCAGCCGCTCCCTCCACTCCTGTCCCTGGGCACCAGAGGGAAGAGGTTCCCACAGCCCCAGCCAGGGACCCGCTCCCAAGGCTGCTGCCATGGCCACCAGGGCTGGCACCAGCTGGGATGCTCGGTTTCCACCTGCTGGGGTTCAGGAATGGGATTCCTCAAATTCCTGCTCCCGCTAAAACCGCGCTGCCCTCGCTGCCCTCCCACCTCCCATGGAAAGCACGAAAGACAAAGATCCCGGGCTGGGATAAGAACAATTTCCTGGGAACAGCAATGAGATAAGGAACAAACAGGAACAGAAATAATATTGGTAACAGAAGGGATAAGAAAAGCTATTTACAGGGAAAACTACATCACCAGCGACTGGCTCTTCCCGGCCACGTATTCCCTGGAAAGGACACCTTTCTTCTCAGGGAGAGAGAGAGTCCCTTTCCTGCCCCTGGCAATGACCTGAGGTGGGAGTGACTGTAATGACACGGCCATGGCCAGACCCTCATGTTCTTCCATCTCCCATCATGACACTGGCAGGGGCAGGAAAAGGGACAGGTGTCTTCCCAGCATGGATCACAGGGACCATGGATCACCAGAGCTCTTGCAAACGTGCGTCCTCCAATAGGGGATGAAGCTGGAGCAGTGCATGAAGCTCCTCCTTCAGTCGAGTCATTCCAGGGCTTCCCTTACCGGTGCCTCTGTTGGTGTTTGTTCAAGTGAGAGCTCTGGCTGAAGCTCTTCCCACACTCAGAGCACTTGTAGGGCCTCTCCCCGGTGTGGATGCGCCGGTGCCTGACGAGGGTGGAGTTGTGCTTGAATCCCTTCCCACAGTCAGGGCAGCGGAAGGGCCTCTCCTCAGTGTGAATCCGCTGGTGCAGGAGGAGGTGGGAGCTGCTCTGAAACCTCTTCAGACACTCAGGACGCTGGTAGGGCCCCTGCCAAGTGTGCATGCACTGGTGGATGATGAGGGTGGAGCTGCAGCTGAAGCCCTTTCCACACTTGCCACGCTTGCCACACTCCTAAGGCCATTCCCCAGTGTGGATCATCTGGTGGCAGATCAGGCTGTTGCTCTGCCTGAAGCTCTTCCCACCCTCCAAGCTGCTCATGGGCCACCAGCTCCGAGCTCTGGCTGAAGCTCTGTCCACCTTCCTGGCACAGGGTGGCTCTTTCCTCCTCAGAGCACCCTGGGCTGGGTTTGCAGCCCCTCCTTGTGTGGGATCTCCAGGGATTTTCCTCCCTCTTGCATTCCTGTGCTGTGGAGTCACTCAAAAGAGCCTCTTCCATGAGATTATACCATGGGGATTTGTCCTCCCTGGTGTCCATCCTCAGCTCCTGCCCTGGGGGAGGAAGGACAAGGAGAGGATGGGATTTGCCTCCATGCCAGAGGGAAGGAGATCCTCCCAATGTGTCCCTGGCTGCAGGACGGCATCGGCAGCAGGATTGTCCTGCAGCCAGGGCCCGTGCTGGGCTGGGAGATGGAGCAGGAGAGAGGGGGAAAGGGGCACTGACTTCCTCCTCACCTGCCTGCGTGTCCTGGGACATCTTCCTCTTCCTCACAGCCTCCTTCTCCATCCAGCCAAGGTTTGGGAAAGAGAAATCCTGGTTTGGGGAAAAATACAATGGATGAGCACATTGGGTTAGGGGGTTCCTACTGCCCAAGCCCATCCCTAGAAGTCACTGGGAATCTGCCACCCATATAAACCTCCAAAGCACCAAGATTCAGTCCCCCAAAATACATAAATGACCAAGATGCAGCAAAAACACCCAGCTCTCAGTTTCCCCTCTCTGGTCTCTCCACTTTGGGCTCCTGGAGGCCCCCCCTGTCTGGGTTGCTCCAGTTCAAGTTTGTATTGGTGTTCCCCTCTCTGGGCTGCTGGGGCTCCTGGCAATCCCACAGGTTCCCCTTCTCTGGGCTCACCACTTTGGCATCACAGGCGTCCCAGGGGTCAGCACTGTCCGGGGTCCCTGTTTCGGGCTCCTGGGGTATCCATGGGTCCCCCCTGTCCATGCTCCCAACATGTCCAGGCTTCTGGAGCACCCCCAGCTCTCGTATTGCCCATTTCTGCTGCCCCAGTGCCGGTTTCCCTGCTGCCCTGCCGGTACCGGGCGATCCCCACGTGGCTCTGGGCTGGCAGTGCAGCCCCTGGCCCGGGCAGATCATTCTGCTCTCTGACACTGTCTACCAACCCAAGAGGACAGTTATCCTGTAGGCAAGCCTTCCCACTAAAGACTGAGGCAAAGAAGGTGTTAAGCACCTCTGCCTTCTCCTCATCTGCGGTTACTAAGTCCCCTCCCACATCCAATAAAGAACAAGGGTTGGTCTTACCCTTCCTTTTGCCATTAATATATTTGTAAAAACATTTTTTTATTATCCCTTACAAAATGTCCCAAGTTAAGTTCATACTGAGCTTTGGCCTCCCTAATTTCTTTCCTATGTGCCCTAGCAACCCCCTTAAATACTTGCTGAGAGACCTGACCCTCCTTCCAAAGATGATACATCCTCTTTTTATTCCTATGTTCCATCAAAACCTCCTTGCCCATCCAGGCTGGACGTTTGCCTCATCAACTCTTCTTTCAGCACACAGGGACAGTCTGTTCCTGTTCCCACAAGATCTCTGTTTTGAAGCACACCCACCCTTCCCAAACTTCTTTGTTTTTAAGGGCTGCTTCCCAAGGAACTCTCTGAATAAGTCTCCTGATCAGGCCAAAGTCTGCCCTCCAGAAGTCCAATGTAAGAGTCTTATAGATATTCCTCCTGATTTCACAAATATTGGGAACTCTATAATTTCATGGTCACTATGCCCCAAGCGGCCTCCAACCACCACATCTCCCCCCAGCCCATCTCTAATCCCAAACAACAGGTCCAGCATAGTCCCTCCCCTGCTGGGCTCACTCACCAGCTGTGACAAAAAGTTGTCCTCCACACACTCTAAAAACTTGGAGGCTGCTGCTGAATTTTACTTCTCCAGAGGCTTGTTCAGCCTTCAGCTCTTCAGTTCAGGAATTCAGTGCCCCAGAGCTCATTAACATTCAGCACACCTTAACAAGCTGAGCCTCTGGGAATAATCTGATTTACATTTCCAAATCTTTCATGGTTAATGGGACAGATTTCAGAACTGCATTCAAAGTGAATATATTATATTTACAAAGACAGTGAGGAAATATTTTTTGGTTCTGTTTAGGTTTCTTTTCCTGTTAATACATTGATATGTGCAATCTCCAATTGATACTGAATCCAAGTACCTCCTCATGCAGTTGGAATAGATATGAAAATCAAGACCCTTTATGTCTGACAATCAATCAGACTCTGTCCCTACCCCCATCCCACCATTTCCCCCATCCAAGCCCTGGCACTCAGAGCAGCCTTGTGCAAATCTGAGCTCCCTCCAGCCCAGGCTGGACCTGCAGCTTTCAGCTCCTTGGCTCCAGTTCCCCCCTGCTTTCCTTGGAGAAGGAGCTGCCAGAGACCAGAGGGATGTTCATTTATTGTCAGCCAGCAAAGCCAAAGGAAGGCACAGCTCTGTAAAATGCAAAAGTCATTCATTTCCCTGGCTCTGCCCTGCACCTGATCCCCACAGCCTGTCCTGTTTCCTTCATCCCTCCTTTGCCAGGCACTTTCTGGGACAAGGGAGCTCTGCTCTGGGGATGGAGCAAGGTCCAAGTGCCACCATTGGAGTGGGAACCACAACTCATCAGGTTTGTGTCCTTGGAGGGACCAGGAATTGGTGAGACTCAGAGGCACAGAAAGGTTTCTCTTCATGGCCAACATAACAAATATAAAATGATAAAATTGAAAAACACCAAAAGACTTGCCTCAGCTCCTTGTGACATCCCAGCAACATCTGACATGTCCACCACCCACAAGGGATTGCCATACAGGAAGGATTTTAGACAAAGACATAAAAAAAGGTGATAGAAAAGATAAAAATACAACTAAGATGCTGACTAAAGTGTTATTTGAACTTCTGAAAGATTGGGCAACTCCCTGAAGCTCAAAGCATGAAGCCAGCCAAGGGAGATGCATTGGAATGACCAGAGAACAGCTTCAGGAGGAAATCTGGGAGCAAGGGGAAGGACAAAGATCCAGCTGCTCTAAATGAAGAGATGTCCTTAGACATGGCCATTTAACCAGGAGAGCTGGATACACCTGAAGGAAGAGGGTCATGAAATATTAGACTGAATGTTGGTGGCAAAGGTAGATGAGAAGATCAGTATTTCTTCTCCTGCCATCAGGAGAAGAATCCTGTAGATCCAGGAAATTCCTGTACCTGGTGGGAAAACTTTGCCATTTCTTCAAAGTACTTAAATGACCTAGATAATAAAGATTTGCTTGTATATTATGAAATGTACAAGTATTAAAACGTGTGCCCCTTTCCAGGCAGACATCAGTTGTGTGCCCATGGACAGGCAGTGCCACTTGTGCCCTGAGGTGCCCAGCTGGGATTGGATCTCTCTGAGAGCACCTGAGGGACTGCAGAGCACCTTGCAAGCTGCAGGTCCCTGACAGCCCCACAGGGCCCCTGTCCCATCAACATCTGCTCCGCTCCAGTCTGAAACAGGGCCTAGCATGTGCCAGGATCATCAGAGAGCTGAGGTGTGTGCTGGAATTCAATGGCCTCCCCATCCCGCAGCAGCCCTGCATTTCCCTGCTGCAGCCTTGGTCTCCAGCCCAGCCATGGAGGCTCTTTGGGCTCTGGAGTGTTCCTGCAGCCCCCAAGGGCAGCTGAGCTCTGCCTTTGGCACAGTCAGGCCTGGCCAGCGCAGGCCATGCTCAGCAATTGCTTGTGTGTGCCTGGCCTTGCTGTCAGCCCCGGCAGCGGCTGTGGCCCCTTTGTGGCCCTGTGCTGGCCCAGCCATGGTGGTCCAGCCCCTGTGCAGGCCCAGCCCAGATCAGGAGCATTGCGGCTGGGAACGGCCCCTGTGCCGTGGTGCCTACAGCAGCCTTGGGGCTCTGTGCCCCATGGCCTCCCTGCTGGGCAGCCTCTGCCAGCTCCTGCAGAGCCCCTGGCACCTGTGGGGCTGCACAGACAGCCCTGCCCCGGGCTCTGCCGGCCTCTGGGCCAGCAGAGAGGCAGCCAGGGCTGGCCATGGCCGGGAACAGGCCCTGAGCCCCGCAGGAGGATGGAGCTGGGCCACAGCCAAACTCAGCCCAGGGCACACCTGGGTCAGCAGCCAGGGCTGCCAAGGGCTGGGCATAGAGGCTGGCGCTGCCAAATGTCCTGGGCCCCCTCCCTGCTCTGTCCGTGCCACCAAGGGCACAGAGCAGCCTCCTCTCTGGGCCACTTGCCTGTTTGCAATGCCTTGCACAGGCGCTGGCCCTGCCCCACAAGGCCTGGCCTGAGTCCTGCCCCTGCACTCTCAGCCAGGCTGAGATGGACACTGATGGTTTCTGGGCCAGGCTCTCGGAGCCCAGCCCAGCTCCCTGCAAGCTCTGCCAGCTGCCCTGAGCTCTGGGCAGCACCAAGGGCCTCTCTGAGCCCAGCCCAGCCCAGCCGGCTCTGGCCCCACAGCTCTGCTCAGGCCAGGCTGCTCTGGGCACTTCCCCATGGCCTCAGCCCCTGCCAAGGGCACAGCAGCAGCTGCAGCTGCCACAGGACTCAGCCCCAGCCATGGGGAAAGGTGCTGGGCCAAGGCCAAAGGAGGCTCCCTGGCTGCCCTGCTCCCCTCTGGCTGAGGTGCTGAGAGCTCTGCAGCCCCTGCTGCCATCCCATCTGCCCAGGGCAGCACAAGAGCCCCGGCCTTGGGGCCCTCAAGAGCTGCTCCTGCTCCAGGCCCAGGGCCCATCCCAGAGCTGGGGCAGCCACAAAGCTGTGCCCATTTCTGTTCATTGCTGCTCTGATGGGGATGGATCCTCAGCCACTTGGAGTGTGCATGAATTTTCCTAATCCAGGGGCCTCTTCCTTCTTGAGCTCTTCAGTTCAGGAATTAAGTGAGAAAAGCTCATAAACATTTGTTCAAAACACCCAAAACAAGAAAAGCCCATGGGAATAATCTTAAGTTTTCAATTCTTCTGTGGTTAATTAGACAGATTTCAGAAGTCTATTCATAAGTGAATATACCATATTGAAAACAATGCAGAGAGAACTGTTTTGTCCTGTTTTATTTTCTTCTTTATAGATTGATATCAGCAATCCCCAGTTGATATTGGTCCCCAGCACCTCCTAATGCACTTTGAACAGATATGAAAATCAAGACCCTTCGTGGCTGACAATCACACTTTGTTCCTACCCCCAACCCACCATTTCCCTCATCCAACCCCAGGCACTCAGAGCAGCTGAGGAATGGAGTCACATCCAGGGGTGTCCCCAGGGCTCAGGATTGGGGCCAGGTCAGTGAAATCTCTTTATTGCTGATCTGGATGAGGCCATCGAGGGCACCCTCAGTCAGTTCCCAGGTGAGCCCAAGCTGGGTGGGAGTGTGGCTGTGCTGGAGGGCAGGAAGCTCTGCAGAGGGATCTGGCCAGGCTGGAGCCATCCATGGGCCCAGGACAATGGGATGAGGTTCACCAAGGCCAAGGACCAGGTCCTGCCCTGGGCTCACAACCACCCCAAATCCCTGGCTGTGCCCTGCCCCTGATCCCCACAGCCTGTCCTGTTTCCTTCATCCCTGCATTGCCAGGCACTTTCTGGGACAAGGGAGCTCTGCTCTTGCTATGGAGCAAGGTCCAAGCTCCACCACTAGAGTGGGAACCACAACTCATCAGGTTTGTGTCCTTTGGGGGTCAGGAACTGGTGGGACTCAGAGGCACAGAAAGTTTCTCTTCATGGCCAGCAGACCATAGTTGAACAGGACACAATTTAATAACAATCACGCTCCTCCCTGAGCTATGTGCAATGTCCCAGCAGCGTCTGATGAGTGCACCCTCCACAGGTGATTTCCATACTAAAATTAATTTTAGACAAACCTGGTAATAGATATAAACACAATTAAGTTCTTGTATCACGATGCTCATCCTGGTGTGGGGGCACAACAGCTCAAACAATTCCTGATTTGCAAAGCTGCCAGTGGTGGATGGAGAAGGGCGGTCAGGCTGCTCTTGGTGTTGAGGAAATGCTGAAAGCAGCCTGACTCATTTCATCTCCTCATGCCCTGGCTGATCTCCCCTCTTTCCCCTCCCACCCATTGGCTTTTGTCTCCCACCAGCCCCCCTGTGAAGAGCCTGGCTCTGTGTTCTCCATCCCCTCCTTGCTGGCACTGCCAGGCTGGGATGAGGAGCCCCTCAGCCTTCCCTGCTCCGGGCTGGACAAGCCCAGCTCCCTCAGCCTCTGCTCACAGCCCAAGGGCTCCAGCCCCACCTTGGAGGCCCTTCCCAGGCCCTGCTCCAGCTGCCAGACATCTTTCCTGCCCTGGGCAACCCAACCCAGGCCACAGTGGCCTGGAGAATCCCCGTCCTTGATGTCCTGGTCACACAGCCCTGGCCCCTTGTCCCCTGTCAGGCTCTGGGGTGGATCCTGTGGAACATCCTTTGGTGGAGGCTGTGGCTCCAGGTGGGCCGGGGGGATCCCGGGGGACAGGGACCCTGCTGGGCATGGACAGCATTGGACTTGTTGGGAGAAACGGTGAGGGGGAGCTGGGGCAGAGTGAGCAACCCAGTGACCTGACACAGCCCTGCTGGGATGGCACACAGCCCCTCTGGGATGTCACAGCCTGCTCTGGGATGTCACAGACCATTCTCTGATGTCACAGCCTCCTCTCTGATGTCACACCAGAGTCGGTGATGTCATTGTCTGTCCTGTGATGTCAGACCTCTGCCCTGTGATGTCACAGCCTGCTCTGTGATGTCACAGAGGCAGTCTATGATGCCACAGCTGCTCGATGACCTCACATGATCCACTCTGTGATGTCACAGCCCACTCTGTGACCTCATGTTACCAGATGATAAATTGTCTCCACCAGCTGAGCTGACCCCTGGAGCTTGTTCTCCACAACCCCAGGCCTGTGGAGAGCACACAATGCCCATTGTGTGAGAAGGGGAACTGGAAGTTCAGCAGCCTCAGTGTCCTGCCAGCTCAGCCAGGCCCACGGGAACATTGGGCTCCACGAGCACCAGGGACCAGCAGAGAGACCCCCAGGACAGAAGAACACATGGGTTAAGAGGAGGGGAAATATGTTAATGATTTTGGGGAAATGATTATCACATGTGTAAAAAAGAATAGAAAATCACCAAATTTGCAGATGACACCAAGCTGGGTGTGAGTGTGGATCTGCTGAAGGGTAGGAGGGCTCTGCACAGGGCCCTGGACAGGCTGGATCCAGGGCCCAAATCCAACAAGGTGAGGTTGAACAAGTCCAAGTGCCGGGTCCTGCACTTTGGCCACAACAACCCCTGCAGCTCTACAGGCTGGGGACAGAGGGGCTGGAGAGCAGCCAGGCAGAAAGGGACCTGCAGGGACAGATGGACAGCAGGCTGGACATGAGCCAGCCGTGTGCCCAGGTGGCCAAGAAGGCCAATGGCTCCTGGCCTGCTCAGGAATGCTGTGGGCAGCAGGAGCAGGGCAGGGATTGTTCCCCTGTGCTCAGCACTGCTTGGGCAGCACCTCAAGTGCTGTTTGCAGTTCTGGGCCCCCAATTTAGGAAAGACATGGAGGGGCTGGAGCATGTCCAGAGAAGGGCAACAAGGCTGGGGAGGGGTCTGGAACACAAGAGCTTTGAGGAGCAGCTGAGGGAGCGGGGGTTGTTTATCCTGGAGAAGAGGAGGCCCAGGGGAGACAAGGCCATGTCAGGGCACAGCTTGGACTTGATGATCTCCATGGCCTGTTCCAGCCTTGCTGATTCTGGGATTCTCTGAAAGAACCCTTGGAGCAGTTGCAGGATGAGCCCTGCGCCTCCTCTTGAGGAGCTCCAGCAGCCCAGGTCCCTCAGCTTCTCCTGGCAGCCCCAAAGCCCATCCTGTCAGTCGTGCAGAGCCTGTGCAGCTCCTCCTCGCTGCCCAGAACAGGGAGCCCCAGAGGCAGACACAGCAGCCCAGATGTGCCCCCCTGGCCTGGGCTGCCTCTGGCAAGGGAGCAGCAGCAGGCACTGCAGGAGCCTGCAGACAATTCCTGCAGCACTTGTAGGATGATCCTGCTGCCCAAGGGACGTTCCCATGGGGCCAAGTCAGGAACTGCAATGGGCAGTGGGGCCAGAGAGGAAAGGGCAACCAGGGATGGGCTGTTTGCAGGGGAGGGAACGGGGGTGGCCAATGGGAAGACATTTGTATCAGGAAGAGGAAAGAAAGCAAAGGTGAAGCCAAGGAAATGCTCAGGGCAGTTTGGGGGTGGCTGCCAGGCAGCCCTGGCTCTGAGCAACAGCGTCTGCAGTGGCACAGGAAACTCCCAGCTGATGGGAACAAACTTTCTGGCTGACTGCAGAGGCCAGGACAAAGCTGAGTGGTTTCCCTGGTGTCCCCCAGCCCTTGCTGGCCCCAGGTGCTGATGGCATTTGTGCTCCCTCAGGTTCATGTCCCCACAGCAACAGCATGGGGGTGCTGCCCCTGCTGTGGGCAATGCAAACAGGGGCTGCTGAGCCAGTGCTGCCGTGTCTGTGCCTGCAAGGATGGGGCACCTGTGTGAGCTGGGGGAGAGGCCAGGGCTGCAGAGGGGGGATGTTGTTGGCAGCTGCATGAGGACGCTCTGGGACGCTGCCCTGGGCTGTGCAGCGCACTGGGCATGGATCAGCCCCTGCTCTGCTGCTCCTTCCCGTCTGCCCCAGGGCCCTTGCAGAGCCCCAGCCGTGCTGTTTGCCCCCAGCCTGCCCACGGCCAGCCTGGGGCTGCTCACGGGGGTTTCTGTGCTGAGCATTGGCCTGGCCGTGTTCTTGAGAGAGCCTGGGCCAGGAGCCTGGAGCCCCCAGGGCCTGGGCTGAGGCGTCAGCGCTGCCCCAGCAGTGCCCATGGCCTGTCCCTGCTGCAGCCCCGGCACTGCCACCCCCAGGGCTGTGCCCGGCCCCGAGAGCACTCAGGCCCTGCAGCAACACCAGGGCCACCAGGGCAGCGGGGCAGGGCCACGGCAGCAGCACTGGCAACACCAAGTGCTGCTGCTGCTGCTGCTGGGCACAGCTGCTGGGCCAGCCCTGATCTGCCCCAGCTCTGCACACAGACATTGCTGCTGCAGCTCCAGAGAAGGCAACAAAAGGGCATCTCTGCAGAAAACTCTGCTGGGAGATCCTTTAGTTCCTTTAAAGGCAGCAAGAGCTCATTGACACAGTCTGTGGCCACAGGGAAGACGGAGAGAAACAAAATGAGAAACGGCACAAACAATGACATTTCTTTGTGGACAATATGAAAAAAAACTAAAACAAAGAAAAAGAACTGCCAAACTGAAACCAACAAGAAGTATTAAAGATGACTTTTATTACAAGTGATTTTCAGAAATTGGCAAGCAGATGAATGTTCCTGAAAGCATCCAGTCATCAGTCTCCACACTGCAGCCTTGAGCTCCTGGATCCTCAGGCTGTAGATGAGGGGGTTCAGGGCTGGAGGCACCACTGAGTACAGAACTGATCTGACAGGGCCAGATCCAGGGATGGGGAGGACATGGAGGGGGGCTTCAACTGAGCAAATATGCCAGTGCTGACAAACAGGGAGAGCACGGCCAGGTGAGGGAGGCAGGTGGAAAAGGCTTTGTGCTGTCCCTGCTGAGAGGGGATCCTCAGCACAGCCCTGAAGATCTGCACATAGGAGAAAACAATGAACACAAAACAACCAAATACCAAAGAGGCACTAACTGTGATGAGTCCAACTTCCCTGAGAGTATTGGAGTGTGAGCAGGAGAGCCTGAGGATCTGGGGCACCTCACAGAAGAACTGGCCCAGGGCATTGCCATGGCACAGGGGCAGGGAAAATGTATTGGCTGTGTGCATGAGAGCATGGAGAAAGGCACAGGCCCAGGCAGCTGCTGCCATGTGGGCACAAGCTCTGCTGCCCAGGAGGGTCCCGTAGTGCAGGGGTTTGCAGATGGACACGTAGCGGTCGTAGCACATGATGGTCAGCAGTGAATACCCTGCTGTGATAAAGAACAGAAAGAAAAAGAGCTGAGCAGCACAAGCTGAGTAGGAGATGGTGCTGGTGTCCCAGAGGGAATTGTGCATGGCTTTGGGGACAGTGGTGCAGATGGAGCCCAGGTCGCTGAGGGCCAGGCTGAGGCAGGAAGAAGAACATGGGCGTGTGCAGGTGGTGGCCGCAGGCTACGGCGCTGATGATGAGGCCGTTGGCCAGGAGGGCAGCCAGGGAGATGCCCAGCAAGAGGCAGAAGTGCAGGAGCTGCAGCTGCCGCGTGTCTGCCAATGCCAGCAGGAGGAAGTGCCTGATGGAGCTGCTGTTGGACATTTGCTGGGGCTGCCATGGGGACCTGTTCATGGAGAAAGGACAGCAAAGAGTTAGAGGAGATCCCTGTAACCAAAATCAAAGCCATTTCCCATACACTCTCCCCAAAACACACACAGAGACATCCTTTTGTGTTCAAGAGTTCTGGGGTTTTTCTTATAAGTTTCCTCATATCTCTTCTGGTGTTTTTGGATATCAGAAGCCCTCAGCATTTCTGCTGCACTCAGGGAGAACAGAGCAAGTTCTGTGAGGCAGAGTGATGAGTGGAGACTGAGGAGAGATGGTCTGTCATTGTGACCTGTTCAGAGTTTCTCTGGGCTTTAACCTGTCTCAGGTGGAGGGTGATCACCTTCCCATGCTTCCCCTAAAATGTCACCAGGTACTGCTGAGAGCAGATGGATCCACCCCAGCCCAGCTGCACATTTGTAGCCAAGGACTCACATTGCTCATTTCACCAACCCAGCAGCATTTTCAGAGTCAGAACACCTCTGCCTTTCCCCATCAATCTCATGACTCAGAGATGCTCTAGGACAGGTTTGCACCCTGGTTTGGAGCTCCCAGCTTGGACTGAAATCTCAGGGAGACTCCCAAGTGTCCTTCTGATGGCATTGGATTGTGGGAGATGCAGCTCCTTCCCTGGCTGCCCTGACAGCATTGCCCAGAGCCGGGCCCTGGGGACAGCGTCACCCTGAGCCAGCTGTGCCCCCTCCAGAGCCCCCAGGGCCAGGCAGCTGCTCCCAGCCCTGTGCTCTGCAGAGGGAACTGGGCCCGGGGCTGCAGAGCTGCCCCACGGCTCTGCTGCAGCTCTGCCTGCACAGGAGGGGCTGCGCGCCTTGGAGCCCCGGCCCTGAGGGCAGAGGCTTGGCTGGGGCACAGGAGGGAGGGGGCTTGTTCAGAGGGAGGGGCTGCACTGCAGGGGATCCTGTGCACATCTCTAATCTTAGCCTGCCACAGCATTGCTGGGTTTTGTTTTCTCTCCTTCCCTGACCTTCTCTCTGTTTCCTGGAGACTTTCCTCCTGCAGGTGTTTCCCTGTGCCCGATCTCTCCACACCAGCACTCACAGACCCCAAATCTCTGTGCACTCCCTGTGCCCCTTCAGCCTGTTTGCAGGGCATGGGCTGGGGGCAGGTTCTGTTGGCAGCTTGGAGAAAGGACAGCTCAGACTGAATCTCATGGGTCCAGCAAAGGTGATGCTGGTCTGGCCATGGGCAGAGGAGTGGCTGAAAGCACATTAGGGATCTCCTGTGAACCTATTGATCACTAAAAGTAACAGTTCAGGTGTCTCAGGCACTTGTCAAAATCCATAATCATCCTTTAATAGTTATCCCTCCTCCCTGCCATTCTCCAATAGTAGGAAACTGAATACAAACTCTTGGGAAATTTCCTCATTTTTATCAAAATCCTTGTCTTGGGAATATTCTGTGATTGATCAGAACCCCTCTGTACATCAGAGCTTCATGAGCATTTCACCTCCCCTGCACCAGAAATACTCAGAGTTGTACTCCCAGAGTCTGCAGGCATTGGGATGTTGCAGCTTTAGGAGATCACTGCAGGAGCTGCAGCTGCATTGTCCTGCAGCCAGAGGTTGCTGTGCCAAGGGCTGGCAGTGATTGTGCCCCAGGCACTTCTCAGCCCCTTCCCAGCCCTGAGTGCTTGAAGCTCTCTGTGCCTCTGTGCTGTGCCCGGGCTGGCTGCAGGCAGTGCCCCAGCCCTGCTGGGCTGTGCCCAGGAGCTGCTCCTGGCCAGAGCTGTCTCTCTGCAGCTCTGCTGCCCTTGCCAGGAGCTGCCTCTGGGCCAGGAGCCCGGCCCAGCTCAGCAGCACAGACACAGCACCAGGACTTGAATGAGCCCCTGGGGCTTTGTGCTGAGGCCCTGAACATCAGTCCCTGAGGGGGAGCTGAAGAAACCTCTCCAGAACTCTGAGTCAGAATCCAACTCCAAAGTTTCTTTGACTTTTAATGGGTCCCACTGAGGGACAGGACTGAGCAAGTGTCCCCAGGCCCCAGGCAGATCAGAGAACTACAGGCAGTGATGACAGGTGGGGACAAAGAGAAGCCAAGTCTTGGTGCCCTGGGGCACAGCAGGGTCTGTGCCACCAAGGGCTGGGAGGAGACACCTTGTCCTGAGGCCCTGGGGCCTCCTGGCACAGCCCCAGCCAGGCTGGGCACTGCCAGCCCCTTGTCCTGCCCTCAGCATCCCCCCCTAGCCCACATCCCAGTGGCCTCAAGGATCTGCTGGAAGGAGTCCCTGGGGAGTCTTGCTCAGGAATGGCCCTGGGGGCTCCTGAATGCTCCCTGCAGGGACTGCAGGTTTTTCAAAGGACTTTGGGTTTTGCTTTTGCCTTGGAGTCTCTGAGAGGTTTGTGCAATCATGGCCCCAATTATCTGCTTTAAGGAGTCCCTTGAGGGCTTTGTACTGATACTCAGTGGGGCTCATTAATACTTTGAGATACTCAAGATTTTTAAGGTACTTTGTGTGGAGGCTGGAGAACTGGCCAAGGAAAAGCCTGCTCTACTCCCCTGGAGGACCAACCCCTAAGCCATAACCTCTGGTTAGGGAGAGCAAAAAGATCTCCCCCAAAATCCTTTGTTGCTTTATGTTGATCCCTTGCAACCCATTGGTCCTTCCCCTTTGCTCTGCCCTGTGCCCTGATCCCATTCACTCTAGTGTTCTGTCCTGCCCTTCGAGACCCCAATATAAAGCCCTGCTTTCCCTGCCTGAGTGGCTTTTTGTCCCTGGACCCTTTTGAGGATGAAGCTCAGGAAAGGTTCTCCTTGGAACCCCACACCAAGACCCCGTCTCTCCTCCTGCGTCGCCGGGATCACAGAAGAGCTGAAATCCCTCGGCATGAGCACAGACATTGCCTGTGCCCCGAGGTGTCTTCTTCAAGAAGTTTCTTCGGGAAGGTTGCAGCGCTCTGAGCACCACCTGCCACAACCTGTGGCGCCCAGCGTGCGGCCTCTGCAAAGAGATCCCTGAAGAAGTGTCTCCTGCAGCCTCCCACTGCAGGACAAAAGTCGCTGTTGGCGCAGCCGCTTTCCCCAGGAGAAGCCCTCACGTTTTAGTGGGGGCTGTCCGAAGGGCGACCGGGACCCTCCGAAGACTGAAGAGGCCAAAGAGCTCCCGGAGTAGCGGAGGCCAATTGAGGGGCTGAGCACCTGCCCAGCAGATTTTCATTGACCCAATGGGCAATGGCCCAAAGAGCAACTGTAAGTTATATATATATATATATATATATGAGGGTCTTCTGTTTTTTCATTTTCCTTTCTCTGCTGGGTGTGGGAACAAAGTCTGAGAATGGGCAACAACCTTAGTCACCCTAAGCTGAGTCCTCCTCAAAGACACATCTATTCCAAGGTTGTGGGTGCCCTTGTTGATTGGAGAATTTGTTTTTCTAAGGGAAATTGGAAAGCTTTTGTTCATTTTCTTTCCAAATACTTTGTGAATGTTATGAGGGAATCGGTTTTATTGCTTGAGTTTTGGATGTGGTTGGGATCAAGTTATTTGGTTTACAAATGGAGGGCAATTTTAAAGTGGGGAAGTTTTATCCTCTTTTCCATTTATCCTTATTTTCATTTTATTTTGTGATTCAGTTAAACAATCGGGGGAAAATTCAGGAAAAGTTTTTGGTCCCCAGTTCAAAACCACTTCCCCTTCTTCCTGTCCCCATGTACCCAAAACCCTTCCTCACCTGAGGGGCAATGGGCTGGCAGTCGTTGTCACTTGGCCCAGGGTTGCTATCGATCCCCTGACGCCTCCTGATCCCCTCTCTCCCTTTGCCTGGAGAGCAAAGCGTCTGCTGCCCTGGACCTTCCCCTCATCCTCCCTCCTGTGCCCCTTTACCCACTTCCCCCTCCTGTTGATTCCCCACAAAACAGTGCCAGCAACGTATCCAGCCCCACCATTTTGTTGCCTCCATTTCCAAGTTTTCCTGCCCTTACACCCCAAAGTGGCCACCTCCCCACCTCTCCTCCTCCCTTTTCTGTGCCCTCCATTGCTCTCGTCTCCCCCCTTCCCCCCATGTTGATGGGTGTAACCACACCAGGACCCCCCATTGGTCAGGAATCCCCTCCCCATCATGGACCCCATTGCAGTTGTGTATAAACAGGGGAGAAGGACAACATCACCCAGCTCCTGGGACCCCATCCCCTGCAGGGACGCCTCCTCAGCAGAATGTCCCCGGGTTGTCCAGAGCTGTGCCCCTGCCCCAGGTGGGGATGGCGAGCTGGGGGGTGCCCTGCTGCTGCACAGACCTGCAGGGACAGCCCCTGCCAGTGCCCGTCACTAGCGGAGCACACTGCCCCTGGAGCAGGCAGGTTGGAGCTGGGAGACATCCTGCCCCGTTTGGGATTTCAGGAGGCAGCACCCACTCGGGGTCACAGGCCCATGGACATGAGCACTGGGTGGAGGAAAGATCTAATGTTAAAATCATCATCCAGGCAATGCTCTTTTGACAAGTTCTGCCCTGAGTTTTCCTTAAGAAGATCTGAAACGTTCAATGTCACCAGCAAAAGCTCCTGCAATGGCTGCAGGCCAGCAGAGCAGGGCTGTCAGCTGTGAAACAAGTGCTGCCACAAGCAGCAGCTCCCCCAGGGCAGCAAACCAAGAGCTGGGAAGGAGCTGATCTGAAGGCCAAACCTCCTTAGCTCCTTCTGAAAGAGCAGGAACAGTTCCTCATTCCAGTGAGGTGGAATGCTGGGCACCACAGCTCCAGGTGAGGACTGGACACAAGTTTGCTCCCACTGAGTGCTGTGATGGGTTCTGCAGGAGCTCTGGGCTCCTGTGCTTGCCAGGCACAATGAGCAGAGAAGGAGCCAAGTGCACTGATGTGGGAAATGGATTTGTAGAAAGTTTTTAGGGCCTAATAGAAGGCCCACACAGTATGAATCTGTTTATAAACCTTGAGACAAGAAATGCTAACTTAAAAATGCCATGGACTAGGACAGATATTGTTGAGAGAGGAATGGAGCTGGAAAAAAGTTTCAAAAGATGGCCTTGCAAATAAGACTTTGGAAAAATAGAGCTATGAAAGATGCATTTAAAAGTACAAGGGGTACTTTTAAATAATTGGCTTTAAGGCATCTACAATATGGCATGGCAAAAGGCTGATAGACCAAGAAACACTTATAATGTATTGTAATTAGGAAATAGTCAGCTTCTGATTGAATTATAACATCTGTATTGTCTCACCCTTCTCATGAGACTGAAAATGGAATAAAAGTTTTTAAAACACCTCTCAGTGTCCCCATCTCTAGGTCAAGAAAAGAGTATTATCCAACACACTGACACACCTTTGCCTCGAGCACAACCCAGCCTGGACCAAACACACTGAAAGGTTTCCCCTTTGGGCCATGACTCGAAACGTCAGGTCTGCTGTTTGACAACTCAGGTTGGTTTGGTGTCAAGGAGTTTCCCTCAGAAATACTGGGTTTGTCTTCCCCTGTGCCTTCCCCTCAGCAGCCTTGGGGATGCTCCTGTGTGAAGCCATCTGTCTCACACAGTTTGAGACAACCTAAAACAGGATATTGTGCAATAAGTCATCTCCTCTAAAGTGTTCCCGCAATCCCTTTCCAGCAATAGGAAATTGGTACTAATAGATGAAAGTGGGAAAACCCCAGCAGTTTATTAACAAACAGAATCCCCCCATGACACGCGTTCCAAGAAGGCGCCGGGTTCTCTCTCGGGAAGAACAGGAGCTGTCACGGAGCAGTTCCAGCAGCTGATGGAAGCTCGGTGGCTCGTGCGGCGTCGACTTTCTCCCATGGCAGAGCTCCATGGAACGGTCAGGGCAGGGGAAGCAGCTGGGCTGGAGCCCCTCGCTGTCTTTTCTCCCCGGCGTGGCTCAGCTCACAGACTCTCGGGCTGGGAGCGGGGCCGCTCCACTTCTGCCGGCACCATGTCCCTGGGCTTGGACAAACAGTTTTCTGCCAGGAGAGCCCTGCACACTGCTCCACAGATCTCCCAGAAAGGCCCAAACCAACTCCAAACACTCTGTCTGCAGCAGCTTTTCACAAAGGGCTGCAGAAATCCAGGACAGCTGCAAGTGAGTGTTGCAAGGCTCTTGTCTTGTTCCTGACAGCAGAATTCTTGATGATCTGATGCAATTTTATTCAAATGTAACAAGAGAGCTGAGATATTTTGTTAAAATATTTCATGAGGAGTAACAAACCTTGGGAGCATGAGGTACAGGACTGACATGCAAAAGCATGAGCATATCCTCCAAAGTAGCCCGTTTAATTGTCCATTTTATTACTCTTGTATTTACTCCACACTAATAAGGAAAACCAAGCTTTTCTTGGAGGCAAAACAGGCATGGGATACACTAAAGTCCCTCGCAGGCTCACCAGGGCTGGCAGTGACAAAGCAGGCAGTCTGCTTCATTGTGAACCACTACAGAGCCACATCCCAATCTGGTTTAAGTAGCGTGGTATTATTAAGAGCTCCTTTTCTGCATGAGATAGAAAAAGGAGATCCCAAATGATCTTCATGCAAGCATGTAGTCAAGAACTGGTCCTGCTATGCTAATGAAGCGTTTGCTTTGGCAATTACACTCTTCCCATTCATCTTTGGATGCAGACACTTCAGGTTCTCCCCTACACCCCTGCAAGGCTGGCAGTCGCTGGTTCCCATTTCCTGTTCTTCCCTAGAGATGGTGCAGTGGCTGCTTTGAAACAAAAAGCCCTGAGATCTGGACAGCTCGAAGAAGCATGAAATGCTAATTAAGTGCTCATATTGGTAATACCCAGGTCTGCACTGCCCAGTGCTCTGAAGCAGCAGCAGCAGCAGGACCATGCATCATTCCTGCTGGTGGATGTTCATGTTTCTGGTGTGCAAGAGCAATGGCTTTGAGGAGGGACAAAAATGCCCCTCTTCAAACAGTGGGTGTGCAAGGAGATGTGAAGTTTCACAGCCTTTTCTAGGATATTTCAGAAAGATCTAAGAGAATATTGTGGCATGGAGTAGGTCCCTAATTTTGTCTCCAGAGAAATCCCCAAAGGGCACATTCACTCTGCTGCTGATGGCAACCCCATAAGCTCATGGACCCGTTTTCCCTGCAACATTCCACCCTGCCTGGGCTTTACTAGGCCAGGACTAGACCCAGAGCAAAGCAAACACATGCAGCCAGGTGACATTGTGTGACATCAGAAGCTGGCAACCATGAGGACTTTGCTGTCAAAAGGTTACAGTTTGCACTGGGCCCAGAAGTGTTCTTCCCTAAGGCAAAGCACATTGAAATGTGAAGTTTAAAAGCTTCAAATTATTATGAAAGGAAACTGCAGAATAATTTCTGGAAGGGCAGCATTGTCAATGACCATGCAGCCCACCAAGAGCTGGAGCTGAATCCAGAATTGCTTCTTCCAGCTGTGCAGGAATTCATTACACTGGCAAGCACTGGTCCGTGGGAACAAATGATCCCCAGGCTCTGGGCTGAATGGCACCCAGGCTGCAGTAGAGATTGGAGGAACCCTTGGCACTTGTTATTGGCCTCCCAGGGCACTCATCCTTCTGCAAACAAGGTGCAAACAACACAGCTGGACTGCTCTCCTGGGTAAATATACATACAGGTGACTCTGCCAAAGCCATGCATCATTTCCCAGGGAAAGACATGACCTCTTCTTACCTGTGGAATTGTGATTGAAGACACCTGTGAGCCAGATCTGTGGGAGATTGCAAAGGAGCAAAGCTTTGGCATTTGGGCACACTTCTCTTGGTTTCTTTGCTCAGGCCTTTGGTGAGCCCAGAACACACCTAGGTAGAAAACCTTTGACTAGACAGGATCTTTTGGATCCATTGTCCCCCAAACAGGTCAACAGGAGACCCTGTTGTAATGCCAAGTAACAAAGAGCAGCACAAATGACACAAAGAAAACATGGCCAAAGAGGAAGAGGAGAGGCCCAATGAGGAAAGGATGTGGTGAGACACTGGCACATTGAGTGAGCTGCACTCCCATAATCTCTAGGCTAGCAGGTCCTGGTCTCACATACTCCATTTGGTTAATTTAAATTTTATTTATTTATTTATTTACTTTTTTTCATCATCAAAAGAAAATATATACAATTAAAAATATGTCATCAAATTTTAAAGACAGAATCAAACCACATTAATTCAAAACTACATCTAAAGATCAGAACATATGTACAGCTTTAACTACGAAGCCTAAGGCATCAATCCTGTTCTTCAAACACTCTTCATACAGGTGGCAGCTTCTTCCTGAGCTTGGAGGAAAGAGAGCTCTTCTGGACGGGAGGTGAGGACTTTGTGGGTGAGGGAACATCGGAAGTGTCCCGAGAAAACTTCTCGGTAAGACTGTAACCAGCCAGATCTGCAAAATGGAGACACAAAGTTTAACAGAGGCCACCATGCAAACCTAAAGCAGCTGCAGCTCCATATTTCATGGGACTCATTTCCTGGAAATGTCTAAAGAGCTGCACAGGGAAACATGCTCCTGCTGGCAGACACTTGAGGCAGGCCAGGGCAAAACCCTGAGCCACTTGCCCAGAGCTAGCACAGGCACAGCCTGGCCTCTGGGCTGCCCTGGGACAGCAGGGAGCCCAGAGCCCTGTGCTCTCCAGGAATGGCTCAGCTGCACATGCACCCTCCTGCTCCTCTGCCTGCCCCACAGCTCAGCAGCCCTGCAGCTCCAGGGGCACTGGCAGCAGCACAGCTCCTTGCAGGGCACATGCAGGGCACAGCTGTTCCCTGGCAATGTGCACAGCCTCTCTGCGCTGCCACAAGACCCTTCCTCCCAACAGAGACTGGCCCAGCTCCCCCCTCACCTCTGTGTGAGGCTGAGCCATGGTTCCCTTCACCTTGTCCTCCATCTGGAGCTGCTCCAGGCCCCCCATGCCATGACCAGAAGGGCAATGGAGAGAGCAGGGGCAGATGCAAACCCTTCCTTTGGATTTGGTCATTTTTGGCACAGCTAAAAAGGCAAATCCTGAGGTGTCCAACTCAGCGCTTCCTCAGCTTTCTGGAGAACATCTCGCCCTCACCAGCCCAGCATTTTGGAGAGGTTTTCCCGCACGTGTGCAGGCTTGCTGGCAGCACATTTCTTCAGCTGGGTGCCCATCACCTTGTAGAGGGCAGAGGCGAGCTTGGTGGCCACGGTGCGGACATTGGCGCTCCGCACGGGCAGCGCCTTGTTCTCCAGGAAGGACCAGAGCACGGGCAGGGCGTCGCGCTGGACGACTGAAGGGCTCCTGGCATGGACCCACTGCACAAGCACTGCCGGGACAGAGACACAGCTCCTTAGCCACAACCTCAATGCAAACAAGCATCTACCTCTGCTTTTGCTTCTGGCAAGCCTCTCTGGCCAAGGTCAGCAAAACAGCACACAGAGCCCCTTGATCCAGAAACGGGCAAAGCAGCTGATAAACAGAACCACCAACCCCTCAGGACTAATTGCTCCAACCAGAGCCTTGTCCCTGTGGCAGACTTTGCACCTTTACTAAATTATTTCACAATCTCTTTCTGCATGAACAATGAATGAAATGTACAACTGCCATCTATTTCCATTAAGAAGTTGTCTAACCCCACCCTGAAGATTTGGAACTGCACCACACAGAGGAAATTGAGAGATTTCTAATAAAAGGGATGATTCCATTTTTGTACCTTTGATGTCAAGTGCCAAATGCATAATCTGGCTCTTCCCTTGGCTCAGTGGCACACAGCAAAGGGCAGGATTAGAACACACCTCAAAACTCCAGCCCACCAGAGATGGCTGCTGCCTGACAGCTGGATGAGAAACATCAGGGACCAGCTGGTGTCTTTGGCAGAATGCTTTTGGGGCTTCCTACAAAGAGCTGTTTCAAACCTCAGGGTGTCTTAGAGAATTACCCAGACCCCATTGCTGTGGCATTTGGGCATCTCCACATTTTAATGCCACTTCCCCTCCCAATGTTAATGGCATTTTTTCTTATAATGTCCACTGGAATAGGGGCATAGAGAGAGAAAAATGCTACACAGGGGACTGAAATGTAGCCAAAACACGAGTGTTTTCTCATATTGTCTCTGAAATCTCTCTGCCCGTTTTCTGAACTGAACTATATCAAACACAGACAAAAAGTTACTACCAACAGGCTTCTTGCATGGCAGATTTGGCTGAGAGATCAAAACCTGAAATGCTCTGGAGACCATTCTTATTTCCTGATCAGACAAAATGTTATCTAGCAGCCATTTAATATTCTGTGGTGGAAGAGACTTCATTTTCTCAATGCTGTTAATCCACCAGCAGTCATCAACATTGAAAGAGCTCCTGCAAGTACCCAAAACCAATTCTGCTAAGCAGGAAAGGGTTATGGTACCCATTTTAAAATGGGAATTCATTTGAGTTTAAATGCAATTAAAGACATTGGTGACTACTGAACGTGAGGAACAGCTGTCTGTTCCTACTAAATCTCAGAGAGAACATCTGCTCTTTCTAAAGTACTCCTAATTTATGGTTGATTCCTTTATTTGAAAAAGAGAACAAAAGAACTGCTAAACTAAATTCCCTATTGCTGGAGATCTACTTTATTCAAATCTCTTTAAAGGGCCTTTGACGTTCCCAATTGCTGAACATGCCCTTTTGAGATTCCTAATGAAGACACAAAGTGTATTAAACCTTCAAAGATGCTGGCATCATTAGCAGTGGATTTAGACCCAGGTAAAGCAAGGCTATCAATTGTCTTCTCTTCTATATATTGAGATTATCCTTTTTCCATTCCTTGGCTGTTGCTGACATAGCAAGCTCCTCTGAGGAATCAATTATCAGCTGCATTTGTAGCATTTTGGACAGTGCTGGCACAGGCAGACACTGTTTGCACACCCTGAAAGGCTCAGTCCAAGGCCACTTGGACAGCACAGGCAGGGAGCCTCAGCCCTCTGCTTCTGTCCCTGTGCCCCAGAGGCTGCCTTGCACTAAACCCGTGCCTCTGATACCTCTGTTGAGTTTTGACCTAAGCTGTGACCCCCAGGCTCTGCACAGTTCAGTCTCAAAACTTTCCAAGAGAAAAACAAGAATTCCGTGAGGACAAAACAAACTGATGCCCTGAAAGAGCATTTGCCACCATTTCCCCTCAAAGATCACAGATGTCCCTGAGCTTCCCAGAGAGGAGCCAGCTGGGGTATTTGTAGCCCCTCCCTTTGCTGGAGGTGGTTCTGAGATGCCCCAGTGAGAGCTCAGCCCCGAGGCCGAGCGCTGCCCCCATCTCAGATGCTGCCCAGCTCTGCAGCAGCCAGGGCAAACCTGCCAAATCCACCTGCCTGGGCTATTGGGCAGCAGGGACAAGCTCAGCACCTCCTGATGTGGAGGAGCTGCTCTGCTGTCTGTTCACAGGCATTCCCTGTCAATACTCCCTGGGCAGAGCTCTTGCCTTAGAAGGGGAGGCCATACCTGTGATACGCTCGGTGACATCCAGCAGAGCTTGGCCACTCAGGTGATTCCATTGGTAGCTGAACTCTTTCAGCAGTGACACTTGATCTACAAGGCAAACACATGGTTCTGCTCACTTTTCTCAGGTCATAGGAGAAAGGACAGTGGGGAGGCAAAGGGCAGGGCCAACTCCATTTTATAAAATCAAGTACATTTCTGCTGGGTTTTGAAACCTTTTCTTCATTCCTTCCAGCCTCCTTGGCAGGGTTTTAAATTCCAAAAGAAAAGCTCTCCTTTCACATTTGTAAATGCAAACTTGTCTGCTGTAGCAGGAGCTGTGTTAAAACATCTCACATCAGGGACCTCAAGAGTTCAGTCACATGGAAGCAGTGAAAAGGTTTTGCATCCCAGAGCAAAAAGGAAGAAGCCCATACTTGGGTCACAGAAAGGCACTGAGTCAGGCAGTTCCTGAGTTCACAGAGCAACTGGGGAGGAGAAAGTGGAAACTCCCCTTGAAGACCTGCCTCTTCAACACTCCTTTTTCCAGGCATATTTCCCCAGTGCAGCATTCTCAGAGCTGACATAAATCTGTGTGGCAGAGGAATTTAGAGCAGCCCTTGCCTATGTAGTTAATTGCTGTGGCCATCTTGCCCCATGCAAAACAACATGTGGAACAAGGCATCATTGACAGCTGGGTTTATACCTGTTTGTTCTAAAGAAATGAACTTGGAAAATCATAAGTTCCCCTTTGAAAATAGAAGACAAAGAAGAAAAGTGGAAAATAGTCAGCTGATGCCTCTAATGTAGAGCCTTGCAGGTGGCTGCTCTGCAGAAGCTCTGATGGGTCAGTGTCCCTTCATGCCAACAGCAAAGCTGTTCATTTGGGAAGTCAGACAGGGCCCAAGCAAACTCCAAACCCCCTTTGCCTCTGAACTGCAGCAAAGCTGTAGCCCAGGACTTGCTCTTCAGACAAGCAGCACAGAGCCAAGGGCTCCTGGGACTGTTGGGAAATGCTGATCACATTCCAGCCTGTTGGGGATGGTGCATAAGGACTGCAGCTGCACAGCTTCTGGTGGGTGTCAGCTGCAGTGTTCCACAGACAAGAGCAGCTGTCAAGGCACTCAGCGCTCTCTTGTGCAGGAGAGACAGAGACAAAGTTGAGGAGAGTCCCTGCCAGGGCTCAGCCTTACCCAAATGAGCAATGGATTCTTCCAGTGCTTTCACAGCTGCCCCACGAACCCTGGCATCCTTTGAATTCAGGTTCTTTGTTATTCCTTCCACCAAACCAATGATCACCGGGTTCAGGGCATCTTTCAGGGCTCCTGTGATTTCAGCCAGCACGTCCAGCGCCCTCTGCTTCACTTTCTTGTGGCTGTCAGATATTCTCAGGACAAAATAATCAAAAATCTGTGAAGAGAACAAGCAACGTGAAAGCTGGATTCAAATGTCCTTGTTTGAAGAGTGGCTGTCGCAGTCAGCAATGTCAAAGATGAAAGTGATCCTTTCTCTCAGGCCAGCACTCGCTTGCACAATTGCACTGTTTTCCTGTGGGCCACTCACTGGAATGGTGGCCCAACCTCATGCTGGTTGAAAGATTTTCTTCTGTTTTTAGGAGGTTTGGCTGGGGACACAATAGTTCCTATGGCATTTCTCTCCATCTCTAAATCATTAAATCAATTCCATTTATTAATGCTAAAGAGTACCTTTGCTTTGAATGGAAGCAGATGTTTACAATGCCCAGTTTTCTATACAGTTGCCTCAAGTACTGAGGGCAGTTATGATTTTGCCAAAACTATGGCTGGAGGAGATAGAAGTTTTCTTTTGTTTGTCTCAGAGCCTGTGTCTGGAGAAGAGCAGGGCTCTGATCAACTCTTCCAGCATCCAGACCATTTCTCTAAGTAACAGGTGGACTTCTGAAATGTCATGTGCTGTACAGCTCTCATTAGAGCAGGCTCAGTCCCTTAACAGCCTCATTGTCAGGCACCTTTTCCTGGAAAAAGGGAAAAAGCAGCTACTGGGAGGAGAAGGCAGAGATGAGTCCTTCGCTGTTTTCCTCCTTTTCCAAAGAGTAAAAAAGACCCCCAAGAAGGGTGAGCACTGTCTTTACCAAGAGGAATAGGAACAAGGGTGGAAATGAGTAGCCAGAGCTGTGCCTGTGTAAGACAAGATGGAGTTTACAGAAGTATTCTTTAAAAAAAAACAACTGGGTTTAAATCAACCAAGCCTGATACCTCTCTTCCCTATGCAAACCCATTTTTGGTCTAGAGAACAATTGCCATGCTTTCAGGGGCTGGAGTCCCTTCCCTTAACCCAACTGGGAGTAGGAGAAAGCAGCAGTTACACCAGCAGAAAATTCTGCCATCATCTGATGAACAGCATCAATAGGCACCTGCCAGACAAATACAGCTGGACTGAAATAACTTGTCCTGAAGCCTGGACCTGAATTACATTTGTCTGGGTAAGAGGGACCAGCATGTCCCAAACAGCCAGGACAGAGTGCCAAGACACACTGAATTAACTTTGCTGCTACAGGCTTAGGAAAGGAGCTAAAGGAAAGGAGCAGTGAAGATACCCTACATACTTGGACAATGTTAGTGGAGATGAGCTGGGGGTTTGTTCTGCACAGGTCTTGGAGGAGTTCCACTCCTTCCATCCTTGTCTGAAACCCCTTGGCTTCCAGGAGATGGTAAAGCTTCTGGAGCAGCTCCGTTTCTTCCACAGCTGGAGGTGACGTAACCTGGGCTTTTGCACGGTGTAGGAGGTGCCCATCAGAGGGAGATTTCACCCTGGAAAATAAAACCAAATGAGGACCTGGTGGTGATAATTATCATAGCAGGGCATCCCTGTCGAGGAAATAATTAGCATTGCCTCCATGATTCCAGAAGGCTGAGGCTGATCAATCACTTTATTATACTGTACTATACTATACTATACTATACTATACTATACTATACTATACTATACTATACTATACTATACTATACTATACTATACTGTACTGAAACTCATCACCCTTACAGACAGTCAGATACAGACAGACCAGATTAGTCAATTGAATCCAATTGACTAATTAAGTGGCCAATTAAGAAACTACCCTTTGGTAAACAAATCTCCATAACACATTCCACATGTTCAGAACAAGAGGCGCAGCAAGTGCAGATAAGAATTGTTTCTCATTCTTTTCTCTGATCTTCTCACAGCCTTCCCCAGGACAATGCCTGGGAAAGTTGTGCCTGCTCCTCTCTATGGAGAGAGCTGCAGCCACAGACAATACCTTCAGTTAATTGTGAGCAAAACATCTTGAGCAGCTTTCCCAATTATGTGATTTCAAGCTGGAAAATCATCAGGCTCTGAAGAACAACGTGGACCTCATGACAATCATTATGGCAGACAATCTGCAAGTGACATTCTCAGCACTGCTCACTCAGGAAAACCAAGGATGAGATGCATCTGATCTATCTTCAGATGGCTGCCAGGGCACACAGGTCACATTGCTTTGTGGAGAAAGAGAGACACTACTTCCAAGTTTAAATGCCTCCTCATATGGGACGTGTGTGTCTTACAATAAGGAAACGCATCACTCTGGAGAAGTGTCTCTACAACCAGGCATGACAATCTGGAAAAGCAGCTCAGATGCATCTGAACAGATAAACAGGGCCATATTTGAAGGATTCAGAAAATCAGTAACAGAGATAAAAACAGAAGCCTGACATGCCAGAACTACACTCACATTTCATTTGCTTCCCTAGAGACTAGATGCACAGCTTAACTTGTTCCCACTGGGAACAATTCTCCTGATCAACCTGTCTCTTCCACGAGCACAGGAAGATGCTAGCTGTGCTACTGAGGCATGTGGTCACTTTCCTGCCACTGCTGAGCAGGACAGAGCTAAAGAAATCCCCTCTGCTATCAGAGGAGAACAGGTACAAGTAGCTCTGCCAGTGGCATGAAGAGACAGCAAGGAGCAAATTCCTGTCTTAAATGCTGATTGCAGCACAGGGGGAAATAAACCAAACATGCTGTCCATCAAGCAAGTTACATGAAGGACAGGAATATCAAGACAAAAAGTGCACATTCAGACACCTGTTGACTGAAGTTGCTCAGAAATTGCCTTGCTCCTTACTACTCAAACTTGGTACTGTTTGAGGGTAAGAAAACTATGATTCAGCCAGGCCAAACCACATGGATGAGAACTGCATCTTTGTGGAATGGCATCTTGCATCCAGACTGAGATTTCTCATCAAAACACCCATCTGAAAAAGACTCCACTCAGATGGAAAAAAAGCTCTGGTTGAATTTACTTGTCCCAAGTCAGGCAGCAGAAACTTGGCCCTCTCCCAGCCTCCACAACACTGCCCTTGCCACTGCACTGCATCGTCTGAGCTGCAACCAATGGGTGTCTTTTTGTCTCTCCATTTTTGTGGAAACCCCTCCAGAGAAGTTGTGTTCAGCACAATGCAGAAGTCGACATTTTTTATCCTAGAGCATTTGTAGGGAAAGGAAACAATCTGTGGCACTGGTCATGTCTTCCAGGAAGATTTTCCTGAGGAAGAGACATGTAAAGCTTGTCATGTGCTTTGTCTCATCTGACAAAAGTGCTCAGTACCGTTTGCTAGAAGACAATGTGGCCTGGGGCTTCTTTGAGCCACCGTTCCTCTCCTTCACCGGCTCCTTGACAGATGGGCCTTCAGCCTTCTGGTTTGCCATGCCCTACAAAGACATAGAGAAACCCCATCCATCTTTAGAATATAAAACAGGAAATTCCCTCTTGAAAACACAAGTTAGAACCAGGATCACTGCTACCAAGGCTTAGGGAAACATTTCCTAACTTACAGATGGAAACAGAGCAGAGATTGAGTGATGCCAACTCTTTGTTTTCAACAGCCCAAGGCAGGTTATGGGTGCTACCAGACTGAGCAGCAGTCTAAAATCCCAAATTCCTTAGTCTTGAGCATAAATGGGAATAATGCAAAGTGGCAGGCAACGAGTGTTTGTGAAGGAAGCAGCAGAACAAACTGGACTCTTTGGGGGTTGGCCCATTGTGTTGGAAGTTGATTTGGTTCAACACTCACTCTCCCTGTGCCTGCTCAAAGGCAGGCTCCCTTCTGAAATGTTGATAAAAAAAAATAAAATCCCCCCCATCAAACAAACAAAGGATTTTCCACTGGATGCTGCTGAATTCACCAAGTTCCTTCCAGCTCCACAGGGCTTGACAGCAGGGCAGCATTCCCAAAGACAGACAGTCATTGTAGTAACTAGGATTGACTTGGACATCTTTTGTAAATTTGGAAATTTTCTTGGTGCTACTACTTCCAGTGTCCTTTGCAAAGACTCTGTTATGTTCAGAAGCACAATTCTCACTTAATTGCTTTACAGGGGGCAGAGTAGGGAGAGCATGGTGGGGGTTACTCTTAAATGTAAACCCATTTTCTCCTCTTTCCCTTCCCTCTTTGTGACCAATATTGAAAATATTCAAAACCCCACTTTGTCCCTAATAATATCAGTTCCTTTGTGGCCTGCTGATGAACAGGCTGAGGATCAACAGCTCATTCCCAGGAGCAAAATGATTCAGCAGAAGAGGAATGAGCTAAAGACAGATTGGGTATGTTTGATCTCATATTAGCAGTGGCAATACTTGCACAAAGGAGACATTTCTCCTGCCAAGCACTTACTTTCTTCTTAATTCTTGTCAGAATATCTTCCAGGTCACGGGGGGAAAGAGATTGTTCCAGAAGCATTTTAAATTGTTGATGAGTGAGCAACATCTTCACCATCTCCTGTCCATAATGCCTAAGGAAGGAAGGCAGGAAGGAAATGAAAAAAAAGGGAACAAACACAGGAAGAGTGTTAACAGAAGAGGCTGATACCTTAAACTCATCAGGTGTAATCCCTGCATGAGAAGGCATTACCTACTCAGCAAAGAGGGAGATTTACCTCACTTGACACTGCACAGTGCTGTCAGCTGAACACAAGAGGCAGGAGGAGAATGTGGGGCAACAGAAAAATACCATTTCACTCTGAAACTAGGGGTGTGCTTTTGTGCATCAAAGGATCCCAAGGAACAAGCAAAACACATCTGCTTTGTTGTCAGAGCCTATTAGCAGTGTCTTGCTGCCATTGCACAATAATTTGCCTTTCTTTAACTGGCAGGGAAGCCAGGACAAAACACCTCATGCATCCTCTTGATTATTCTATACTATGTGTATGCACAGGGGCAGCTAGTTGCTCTGGTGTTCTTGGCAGCTATTCATGGGAATTTCATCACCAAAGGAAGGAGATTTTGTGGTTTGGGTTGATTTTGCCACTAGGAAACCACAGTTTTCTTCAAGAAGAAATGTGGAGCTCACTGAGCCACAGATAACAGCATTCCAGAAATCTGCAGAACAAGTTTAGAAAGACTGAATATGTTGGCTAAAGACCCCTGAAATATTTCTAGGAAAGTCTGAAGTTAATGAGAAATGGATGTTTGGGATCCTTCAGTGATGAACATTAGCCAACACTTTGGCTTTGTGTTGTGCACCTAAGGCCAAACAAGACTGTTGGACTGGCTGATCTGAGCTCTTTTGATCTCAGTAAAGAATCCTTCAAGCCACAGGAAAAAGTTGGCAATGCTCCTTTTTGCTGGCCAGCCTCAGGTTTCCCAGTACAGCCATTTGCCCAGGCAGCCCAGAGCAGTGGTCACAGCACCAAGGCTGACAGAGCTCAGGAAGTGTTTGGACAATGCTCTCAAGCACATGGAGTGACTCTTGGGGTCACTGCACATGGCCAGGGGATGGACTCCATGACCCTGATGAGTCCCTTCCAACTCAGCATATTCCATGATTCTGTGACCCTTATTCACACCATGAGGTAATTTCATATTCCCTTTAGTTTCCACTCTTGTGTGGTTTCACCTTTATAGCCAGACACAAAAGGGTTTTCCTGTTTTAGGAGGTGAAATGAAGATCATTACCTTGTGTCCTTGGTACAGTCCTGAGCAAGCTTCCCTGCCACGTGTGCCAGCCTCTCAGCCCAGGCTGTGCCTGCGAGCTTGGTGACTCCAATTGTCTGCATCAGGGACAGGAGGAGTTGGGCCGCACACTGCCGCACCGGGGCGGGGCGGCTGCTGGGGAGGAGAGAGCAAACCCTGGGCCACAGGGACCAGGAGCAGCAGCAGCACAGGCCTTGGCCAGAGCCTGCTCCCTGCCCGTGCTGGGGGAAGGAGCCTGGGCTCTCCCTGCACCTTCAGACACCTGCAGAAGGTTCTGTCCTCAGGTAAACACAAAGTTAGCATTGCACACAAGGCCTGCCTGCACGGAAGAGGGAGAAATTCAGTCTCCCTGCACTGTCTGATACTCAATTTCTTTCACAGTATTTACTTGGAGAAAGATTCAAGAAATAGATGACATGTGAATAATTTAGAGATTAAGGACAATTGATGCTGACCATCAGAGGGCACCCAGTACACAGAGCTGCAGCAGGATTGAGGCTCTTTCCACCCATTTATCCCCAAATCTGCAGAACTTTGGAAAACAACAAATGCAGGGAAAACACATTGTGGGCCATGAAGTTGCAGAATATCCAGCAATGCAGCCTGTTTCTTCTGTGGGGCTTGGCAATGGATCCATCTGAATGTTTTACCCTATTCCAAAGCTGAGGAAAGGGTGGCAGGCAGTTTAGCCAGGTTGTCCTGTTCTAGAGAGTGTCTCTTGGGAACTATCAGGCCCAGCACCAACATTTAAGGCAGCATTTGCTTCAACTGTCCCATGGCAGTCAGCCTGTGAAGGTGCCTGTAAAGTGATTCATCATCTCAAGGCTAACATGAAACATCAGTTTGAATAGAAAGTAGAGCTCTAAGGCCAGGACAGTCATACAAGGCTCCTTTGGCAGGAGCTGCACCTGCTGTGCAGGCTGGGCCACACCCAGCAGATTGTCCCCCATGTGCTCCACGCCCCAGCAAGGACCCTCCTCATTTCTCAAGTTAATGGCATCATGAGGAGCCATGGTTTTCCCAGGGCCTCTGTGGTTAGTGCTGTGAAATACCAAACACTGCTCACAGCTGCAATTGCAATTGTCCCTCTTCCCACAAAAGCACAAGGCTCTATCCTTGGCCTTTGCAGGCACTTTCACTTCCCCACTGATCACCACATCTAGGAAAATCTGACAGGCTGGGAGAACTCCAGGAAGCAGCAGGAAGCTGAGTCAGAGGAGCTTTTCTTTGGGTATCAGGAAAAAGGGTTTTTCACCCAGAGGGTGGCTGGGCACTGGAACAGGCTCCCCAGGGCAGTGGTCACAGCACCAAGCCTGGCAGGGTTGAAGAAGCATTTGGACAACAATCTCAGGCACTTGGTGTGACCCTTGGGCTGTTCTGGGCGAGGCCAGGAGCTGGACTCAATGGTCCTGATGGGCCCCTTCCAACTCCCCATATTCTACAGTTCTGTGATTCTGAGAACTGATAGGCTGCAGGAGGGCAGAAATAGGTGACAAGAGGAAAGAAGTGAGGTTGGTCAGAGAATCAAGTCACTGAGTTCACAGAAGATGCAGGATACAGGACCCTTCCCTCCCACCATTCCCATTCTCTGTCTCATCCCTTCTCCCTCCCACGCACACGAAGGTGAAGAACATCACTAAAAGAAGAAGAACCTACTTGACTCCCATGTCCATGAGAGCAGTCATTGCTCGTGCAGGAGTCACATTCTCCACCATGATCCCCAGGGTCTGACTGGCTGCTTTCCGAACAAATTCTGGGGAGTTGGACACCATCTGGAGAAGGACCCGAGCAACCTCATCCACCTCAGAGTCCATGTCCTTCTTCAAGGTCACAAAGAGCTCTCCCAGAGTGACAATGGCAGAGTAGGACACCTTGGAACGGAGGTTGGTCACCTGGGGAAATCATGAGGGGAAACATAAGAATCACCTTGGAAAGAAAACCAGTTGCCTTCAACAGAAGTCCCAGGAAATGACAACACATCCCACTGTGTCCAGAGGAACATACAAGTACAGGGAGAGCAGGAGAGCACAAGCACAGAAAGGCACTTACTCTGGCACCAATTTCTGGCCTCAGACCTGCTCACTGCAGGCCTAAAATAAAAATTTCATTAAGTGTTCTACTTGACTCTTCTAAAATGTCCACAGCTTTGATTTTAGGCCCTTTTACTGGAAAATTAAAGCAAGAGCTGCTTTCAAATCATAAAGGCACAAGTGATAAAGATAAAAGAGTCAGGTGCTCCTGTTCAAAAAAGCAAAAAAGCAACACCAGCAGTTGAAGCACTCAGCCAGGAAACAGAAAACACAGGCTCAGCTCTACAGACTCATTCGCAGTGTTGAATTACAACTTGGGCAGAGATTGGGACTCTGGCAAATAACAGCATTAGTGTCTCAGTTTCTGCATTTGCACATTGCATTATAAAGGCACCACACTCAAAGATGAGTGTCAGATACCCGACCTGCCAGTAAATACAGCTGCATGTGCCCACAGATCCTGCAGATAGCTGAGAGACATTGGAAATCTCAGGTCTAAAACCAGAAACGAAGGCAGACCCTGAGCACACATGGAGATGAACAAGCTCATCCCTACTCTACTCACTGTGTATCAAGTATGGGGGACAATTCAGAGCAATGTTCTCACCTCGCTGGTAAGTGCCAAGCAAACCTCACGAAGTCTACAAAGCAGGACCTCTGAATGGGACCCAGCCAGGTGTTGGATGCTGAAGAGTCCCTTCTCCTTCAGCTCCCTGAAAGGCAGAAGATTGATTTTTCTCTCCACCAAGGCAGCAGCCTCTGAAATGACCAGGCTGGCAGCTCAGTTGAACAATGGGAGGAGCTTTTCAAGGAGTATTTAATGAAATCGTGGAATGCGTTGCCCCAGGATGCTGTGGCTGTCAAAAGCATTCACAAACCCAAGAGGCAAAGAGAGGGGTTTCAGAGTGGCCATTTAAGAAGACAGCCTTTCTGAAATCTCTGGCCCATGAGGCCCCTCTGTCACTGCTTCCTAGAAGCTGTGAGACCGGGCCATGCTGCTGTTTCTTGTCACCTCCCTGTACCTGTCCCTGAGACACAGTGCCACCGGGCTGTTATTGGGGCATTTTCCTTCTTTGTCAGCCCCAGCAGGCATTCAGCAGGGAGAGTCTGCACTGCCACTCTGGAGCTGAGTTTCCACTCTACAATCTCGGCCTCTCTGTCACCCCCTCCACTCCACCTCACACATTCCCCAAAAAAGCAGCAGGATGTCTGCTGGGACCACCTCAGCCTGCAGGAAGGCCAAGTGGGTCCTGGCCTTTCCTGACCCACAGCACAGCTTTCTTTCATCCCAGCATGGAAATATAAAAACTGTATTATCACATCACACAGAGGGCCAGGAGCTTTTTATTTTGGCTGCAAGTGTCCACAGGCATTGGGGAAGAGGAGAAAAAGAGTGTTTTGCAGCAAGCAACCCAGCTACTCAGGCAGGATGGTAGGAAAAGTGTCTGGAAGCTGCTTTTTAGGACTTTGGTTGTTCTGCTGAAGCCTCTGACAGAGCTGATGGGCAGATCCCAGAGCTGTGGAGCGTTCCTGGGAAATTTGTCCTTGGATATGTCTACGAATGCTCTCCCAGCCATGAACTGCCATCTGTGTCCTGTCCATATGTCACTGCCTTGACTGTTGAGTGTCTGAGGTGCCTCTTGAGGCTGCTATGGACCTCCTTCACCAAGGAATGGATTGTGATACAACATCCCTTTCTGCTTATGTTTGGGCACTGACAGAGCCTGGAGCCCTCTGGCTGAGCTTGGGCTCTCGCCAAGCAAGATTGCAAATGAGAGCAGCTCATGGTCCTCAGCTCCTCCCTCCTGCTGTGACAGACAGACATGGCCATGGGGACAGAATGGAGCTGCCCCATCTGCCAGGTCACTAAGAAGGATGTGAATTTTTCTCTGCCCTGTCACCACCAGTTCTGCCTGGGCTGCATCCTGCAGTGGGCAAAGAGAAATCCAGCGTGCCCACTCTGCAGAAGAATGATAGAAGCTGTCAGGTTTTCTGAGTAGGATGAACAGGACTACATACAATTTGCCATCAGCTCCCCCAAACAATTGCTAGAGTCCAGCAGGGAGAGAGCCTGGCCACCTTGCTGAAAACAGCCCCCAAGACCCTGAGATGGCTGCTCCATCTTCCCCACGGGGAACACTGTCCCCAGCTGAGCAGGGGCCTGCAGGACCAGAGCCTGTGGATGGCCTCCTGCCCAAGGTGTGGGCCGAATTTTTCAAATAACAATGTCATCTACTGGACCAAAGGTGGCCCTGGCTGCACCAGAAGCTGGAGGGAATATGCCAGCACCAGAGATGGCTGGTTAAAGAATTCATAGAGCAGCATCCTGCACGCCCTCTGTGCCTTGTTGCCGTTACGGCATGGCGACCTGGTTCGGGAGGTCCGGCACGGTGACCCAAGGCCCAGGGTCACTCGGTCCAATGCTACATACACCAATGTGGTGGACAGCAAATGGCGTTTATTGAGGGGTCTCAGGGGCATTTATGGACTAAGGGGTTTCTCTACACCAGAAAGGGGTTTGGCTATACTTTCTAGGGTTAGTATGGAGTGGAAAGTTACTGGCATCTATAGGTTAGGGGGGCTACATGTTTGGCTACATTCCAAGGGTGATCCTTATCTCTGGGGAGAGGGGCAGAAGGAGTCCTGTAATTTTCCGTCACAGCCCGAAATCTTCCGAACGCCTGTCCCTTACCTACCACACTTCCCCCCCCTCTTTCACAGATGAAGCACTCAAATGAGGTAGGAGGTTGAGATCTGACTAGGGAAAAGGGTCTTGGAAAACCTGAGTAAGGTTCTGCCAGGCAAGTCTCTCGTGACTGGCAGTGTTCCCTGTTGAATTCACAGTAATTGCTGCTGTCCCACGAACAGGATGTTAGCCCGTTCTAGGCAGGCCTGAACGAATGAGACTAGCTTGTTCAGCAGGCATGGCCCGAAGGTAATAGCTAAAAGCAGCATTGCCAATGGACCTATTAGGGTAGAAATTAGGGTGGTGAGCCATGGTGATCGATTGAACCAGGACTCGAACCAGCCCTGTTGAGCTTCTCTATCTGCTTTCCTTAGGTTTAGCCGATTTCTCAGTTCGGCCATGGAGTCTCTGACGACTCCGGTGTGGTCTGCATAAAAGCAGCATTCCTCTTTCAAGGCAGCACACAGGCCCCCTTGCTGCATGAATAAGAGGTCCAGTCCTCTCCTGTTTTGGAGGACAACCTCTGAGAGTGAGGAAAGGGATTTTTCCAGGGAAGAGATGGATTTCTCGATTCTTTGCAAGTCCTCATCAACTGTTATCTGCAGTTGTGCCAGTCCCTGATGTTGTGTTGCAAGGGCCGAGATGCCTGTGGCAGCGCCGGTAGCTCCTAAACCGAGGAGCATTGCGATGGTGACGCCTGTTATCACCTCTCGTTTGTAGAGCCGGTTGGGTTCCTCGAACAAGCGGTACACCTCTTCTTCTTGGCGATACAGGACTCTGGGGACAATTAGAACTTGGACACAAAAGTCAGTAGAGACGCTTAAGAATGGACCGGAGAGGGTTGGTTTGGTTAAGAGATCGGATGGGGAGGCTAGTTTCGACCTCTGTGTTTCGCGGCTAGAACTACCGTTAGCTGCGATCTCTTCCCTGGGTCTACTTACTACTAGAACCGGGTTGGGTCCGACTGATTGGGATACTGAAGCTGGGAGTCTGATAATTTGTATGTTCGCCCAGATGCTGCGGTTAGGGAGATGAGCATATGCTGTCCACACTTTACCTGTGGCCCAGGCATCATGGGTCGGCTGCAGGATTGTCATTATATAACCTGTGCAAGTGTGCTGTTTCAAGCCTCCGGGCATAAGCGCATACCCATCTCCGTCATATTTTGGTTCGATACAGCCGTGTGGAGTGTACTTAATTTGCAGGAACTTATCCGGCTGTTGAGGCGTCCATCTATTGCTTATCACAATAGTTTCACACCCCCAATATCCACAATATCCATGCCCTGGGTAATTACAATAACTTTTTCCTGGGTTGGAAGCAGGGCACCAGTACATCCCAAATACTGTTGTCTCCTGAAATCTGGGGTGCCCTGTATGCATGGGAAAAATGTCTTTTAACCTGAACTCGAAAGATGGGATGTCAGCTGTAACAATTTCTTTGATGACCCCCTCACCTGAGAGATGGCGTAGAACCCACCTGAATGGCTGGTGAGGGTAATGTTTTGTGTCTGCTTGTTCTCCGCCTACTAACCCTAGAAACAAGATTACACAGAGATACCGTTGCTGCTTTAATTTTGATGGCGCGAGCTTCTCAGGTGATGTCGGGTTGCTCGTTGGCCTCTCTCTCTTTTCCAGTAGTGGGGAATATGAGGTTCGGGGACGTCCAATGATCCAGTCCTGCAAACAAAGTCTCACAATTCTCATGAGTTTCCCTATGAAGGTCTGGTTTGATAGATTTGAGTGGACACCATTTAATGTCCCCGTCCTTTTTAACAGCCGCATATCCCCGCCCCGTGAGCACCAATCTCCAACCCTGTTCCCACTCCCCTAGTTCATTTTTGATCACCACCCGTGGGCCTTCTTCTAGCGCCCGAGTGGCCCAGTGTCTCTGAGCAGGACTGTTTGTTTCGTCCCCCCTAGGGAATTGATTTAACGCTAGCAGCGCAGTTGCCAGCATGCGCGCCTGGTCACCCGGGGGAATGGCATTGGTGAAGCCTTCTGCCTTTGCTAGCACTTCCAGCTTAGTTTTCAGAGTCTGGTTTGCTCTTTCGACGATGGCTTGCCCTGTGCTATTGTATGGGATGCCATGCACCAAGGCGATGTTCCATTTCGAGGCGAATGCTTGGACTACCTTTGAGATGAAGTTTGGGCCGTTATCTGTTTTGATCTGTTTTGGAACTCCAAGCCATGCCATGGCCGTTAGCCAATGTTGGATGGTCGCTTTGGAATCAGTCTTGAGATGCTGTGTGGCCACAATCATGCTGCTGTACGTATCTACGGTAACCGCGAGCCACGCTCGGGGTTTCAACAGCTGGCATTGTGTGAAGTCTGTTTGCCATATTTCTGAGGCTTTGAGGCCTCTGGGGTTGACGCCACTCGACCACAGTGGTGACTTCTGGCAGTGGGGGCACGTAGCGACAACGTGCTTTGCGTCCACGGTAGAAATCCCGCACCTTTTCGCAAGCGCTTTAGCTCCAATGTGAAGGGATTCGTGCAACTGACGAGCTTCTTTCAGTGTCCATACGCCCTTTGCGGCGGCGGCGTCAGCCTTGTCGTTGCCTATTTGGTAGAATCCCTTGATCGGGTCGTGGCTGTTGACGTGGATGACTGATATGGTGCCTTTCCGTGAATAGAGTGCTTCCTCCAGCATCGTTGCCACTGTGGACACTGACACACCTGGTCCGGACATGGCTAGGCAGAGCTTGGCCACAAATATGGAATCAGTCACAATGTTAAGGTGTTCTTCTGGGAACAGTCCGCACGCTAGCACTACAGCTGCTGCTTCAAGCTGTTGGACCGAAAGCGTGGGGTTGGTTGCCTTGACACATTGCCACTGTTCTCCTGACTGCCATGCTGCCGCCGCGGTGGAGGTCTGTGATGATGCGTCCGTGAAGATGGTTGGTCCCACCTGCTGGTCGGTCAAGTACTTTTGGTGGGAGGTCGATATCGATGACCATGAGCAGCCGAGTCCAAGGGGGTTTTTCCGTGTAGCGAATCTCTCCTCCAAAGCCTGTAAGGGCCATGGCTAGATATTCCGATATTGTTGTTGACTGCGCAGAGAGCTGTTTGCGGAGAGGCAAGCTTATCCTGGAAGGTTCGATGCCCAGATGTCTTAGGGTGAGTTTCCTGCCTTTCATGATGAGGCTGCAGAGGCGCTCAACTCCCGGGGAAAAGGCACGCGACGGTTTCCCCAAGACCACCCATAGTATTGGTTGGGCCTTGTCGGGGGGTCCTTGGGCTAAGGCTCCCACTCCCCCCTTTTTTGTGAAGTGGACATACAGATCGACTGGAGCACTTGAGTCCCATCTGGTGAGCATGCTCTCTGACATCTGACATTCGATGAAGTTGAGCGAGCATACCGCTTCCGGTGTCAGGGTTTTTTGCTCCCATGGGCTCTTCCCTTTCAAGAGGTCATTCAGAGGGTCCATGACCTCGGGAGGAATCAGGACGATGTTGCGGAGCCACTGTAAGGACCCTACCAGCTGTTGCATGTCGTGGAGCGTCTTGATGTCTCGGCGGATTTTCATCTGGGGAGGAGTTATGTAGGAGCTTGTGATTCCCACTCCTAGGAAGGTCACGCACGGTCCCTTTTTTATTTTTGCACTCGCTACCTCAAAGCCATTTGTCCTTAAGGTCTCGGAGATGGTAGACACCAGCTGGTCCACTTGTCTCGTGGATGGTGCGGCGATCAGGATGTCGTCCATGTACTGCACGATGGTTACAGTCGGATTGCTCTGCCGGACTGGTGCTAGCGCTCGGTCCACGGTGATCTGGCAGATAGTTGGGGAGTTGAGCATTCCTTGTGGAAGCATCCTCCATTGGAAGCGTAGGTTGGGCCGCTGGCTGTTTGGGAAGACGATGGAGAAGGCGAAACGCTCCTCGTCGTCTTCGTGCAGGGGAATAGAAAAGAAGCAGTCTTTGATGTCGAGCACTGCACAGGGTTGTCCTTTCGGTATCACAGAGTTCATGGGCAGCGAAGTTTGCACAGGGCCCATAGGCTGGATTCTCTTGTTCACTTCTCGCAAGTCGTGCAGGAGTCGAAAGCCTTCACCAGACCGCTTAGGTATTACGAAGATAGGAGTGTTCCATGGACTCGTGGAGGGTTCTATATGATTCTTGTGTAATTCACGGCTAACTAACTCAATGAGGGCAGTCATTCGAGGCGTTGACAAGGGCCAATGTTCGACCCACACTGGGTCGGCTGATTTCCAAGTCAGCTTGATGGGCAATGGCGGGTACGCGACAGTGGCCCTTAGAATAAATTTGTCACCCTAACATCCAGCAGGGCTAGGGCATCCTTCCCTAGCAAGGGTGGGCAGTCCGACATCACATATGCAGTGAGGGTGATAGCTCTTCCCGGTCCTCTCTCGGTGCAGAGGGTTATTGCCACTGGTTGGGTGCTCTTGTGGGCTCGGGACAGCCCTCCAACTCCGCCCGCCATGGGGGCTACTTCTAGCTTCCATGGTTGAGGCCAATGTATGTCTGGGATGACGGTGACATCTGACCCTGTGTCCACCCAAAAGGGAAGGCAGATGGCCAAGTCATCGGAGCTGTTGTGGAGACGACACACTGCCCACACGATCAGTGGGTGTTTCCCCACCTTCGCGGCGAAGGCCACCCATGGGTCCCGTTCCCATGCTTTCATGGCCAAAGCCACCCAGGGGCCTCGGCCCCAGGGAGCGGTTCTTGGAATTCCTGAGGTGCAGATGGGTTTGATTGAGCCATTGGCTGGGCGACAAAGTTGGTCATTCCCTGAGAGGGTGGTGGTGGTGGGCATGAAAGCCGTGTGCCCCATTGGGGGTTGCTGTAGCTGGGCCGCTGCATGTTCCAGGTGGGAGGAGGCTGGATACGGCCCGGCTGCCCCCTCCCTTTCCCGTTTCCCTGATGCCTGGATCTGCATTCCTTAGCTAAATGCCCTTTCTTTCCACATGCCCAGCATGGTCCCCTAGGTCTCCCCTGGCGTGGTGGAGCAGCTGCTGGTGGGCGCCCTGACTGGGGGCAGTTTGTTGCCACGTGCCCAGCTTGGCCACACTTAAAGCATGTCATGACACTCGTTATTGCAGCGTGAACTGCTGCTTGAATGGGAGCTAGGTGTTCTTCCTTTGCAACGTGTCTGATCATGGCAGCTAGATTAGACCCTTGCGGCAGTGATCTTAAAATGTCTTTGGTGGCTGAGTTGCATTGCTGGCGCAGGCACTCTGCCAGCACAGGACCCTTTGCCTCTGAGGGTAATGTTGAGGAGTCCAAGGCAGCCTGTAAACGATCCACAAACTGAGTGAAGCTTTCACTCTCACTCTGCTTTATTGTGGACCAAGGCGACGGTTTGGCTATTACTTTGGAAGCAACACGGATGGCTTCTCGGGCAGCACGGGTTGTTGTCATAACCTCATGTGCCCGCAAGCCCTCAGCCTGTGCCTGAGGGGTGATCATTGTAGGGTCTGTGCCCATTAGCCTCTGTATGCTGGAGCCGTGCAGTGGATGGTCTGCCCCTGTTACCAGGGCCAGCTGCTTAATACAGTTATCCTCCCATTCCTGCTTAAAAACGATCATCCCTGCCCCATCAAAGATCATTCTGCAAGTCTGCTTAATATCAAAAGGTAACATGTCATCCCCTCCAAAAACGCTGTCAATGAGTGTGGAAACCATGGCAGAATTAATTCCCCTATCTGCAATTGCTTTAATAATTGCCTGCACGTCTTTCGGGTTTACCGGGGAATAGGTCCTTTGATTCCCGCCGGCTCCCCCCACCCGAACCGGGAACACCAGTTTTGCTGACGGAGTCCATTCAGCACACGCTATTTTTATTTTCCGCCAGTCTGTAAGCGGAGTTTGATCTTTCTCCGGTATCTCCTTCACCCATGCAGGAGCGCTGTGGCTAGTGACCTTGTATGCCGCTGCTCTCCTTCTGTTAAAACCCGAATCCGAGTTGGAACTCCCCGATCCCCTCTCGAGCTCAGAGCTCGAGTCCGAGTCCGAGTCCGAGCCGGAAGTCGACTGCCCGGACGTTTCCGGGCTGCTCTGCCTTTTTCTCGGGCTCCGACCCCGCCCCTTCTTGCGGGGGTCGGGCCGTTCCCTCCTCCTGGGGTCCCCCCGCCTCCTACTGGGGGAGGTCCTTGCCCTATAAGGACCTAAAGTGAACTGAGCGCTCTGATTGGCCTTACGCTCCTCCGCGGGGGCCGCCCCGCCCCCCCGCTTGCCCGCGCATGCGTTGTTAAGCAGGCTGACTGCATTTCCGCCGGCCGTGTTTCCCTTTCTACCCTGAACACGCGGTTCGGCGCCATTTTCAAACGCATACGGAGGGGGTGCGCTTTTATCCACCCCTTCGGGGTCCGGCAATTTCGCCGCCTCCCGCGCTTCCTCCGTTAACCCCCGCCAAAACGCACGCGCGCGTTCCCCCCCCTCTGATGGTAAGGCGGTCTGCTCGGGGGAATCCGGCGCTCGTGGTTCCGCGGTGCCGATCTGATCGAAGCCCTCCGCGGTCTGCGTTGCCGCGCCCACCCCCAACTGTGGCGTGGCTAATAGAAAAGCCTGCGCGGCTTTCCAGGTCTCCTGCTCTTCTCTAGCTTTCCGCAGAGCCTGCACGACTCTGCCCCATGACTTTAGAGCTTTCCCTGAGCCTGAGGACATAGTCTCCTCAGCTAAAACCTTCGTACAAGTATCCCACATCTCCGAATGGAGAATATCCACCGGGCTGTCTATCGCCCCCAGCTTAATAAGTCTCGGTATAGCAAGACATAAATCTTTTAGCTTACAATCAGTCCCCCATTGAGCATGCATCTGAGTTACGACCTTCGCTATGGCTTCCATGGTCCACGCTGGTCCGGGGGCGTCCCCCCCGCTGCACTAGGCCTGCTGTGCAGCCGCCGGTCCCCTGTCCAGGCGAAATCCCGAACTCCGGGCGCTGCGATTTTCCCGGGGTTTCGGCACCAGATGTTGCCGTTACGGCATGGCGACCTGGTTCGGGAGGTCCGGCACGGTGACCCAAGGCCCAGGGTCACTCGGTCCAATGCTACATACACCAATGTGGTGGACAGCAAATGGCGTTTATTGAGGGGTCTCAGGGGCATTTATGGACTAAGGGGTTTCTCTACATCAGAAAGGGGTTTGGCTATACTTTCTAGGGTTAGTATGGAGTGGAAAGTTACTGGCATCTATAGGTTAGGGGGGCTACATGTTTGGCTACATTCCAAGGGTGATCCTTATCTCTGGGGAGAGGGGCAGAAGGAGTCCTGTAATTTTCCGTCACAGCCCGAAATCTTCCGAACGCCTGTCCCTTACCTACCACAGTGCCTATGGTCAAGTTGCCAAAATCTTGGTGCCAGTACTGCAGCTTGTCCTCTGTAGCAATCTGAATTGCTGCTAGCATAGTCCAGGGTAAAGAAGCAAAAAGGACCTTTGCATCATCTCCACAGATGTTTTATTCAGCTGTGCAGGGAGATGTTCAGGTCCCAGCACCCACGCACAGAGGGTCTCACTTTGTCTCCACAGGGGCCTAGGGGCTGACCCTGATCTCGGGGCAGTACAAAGATAAGGGGGGCAATCAGGGAATAGGGAAGGTGTGGCTCAGGAACACAGGAGCAGACACAGGAACAGGGGAAGGAGCCAATGGGCTCTAACAGCTTTTTGAGGGAAGCTTCTCGTGTCTCCCTAGACCAGGGAATGCCCCCCAGGGTCTCCACAATTCCCTGTGTTTTATATTATTAGGAAAGCTTCTCTGAAGGATCAACTGAATCAACACAAAATGACAAAAACAATCAAAAGCACTCATAAGACAATTGTTCAAAATGCAAACAATTCTGAGTTCCCAATGTGCCAACAGATTTCTTGGAGTGTCTTAGATCTGGCAGGAGGGATGCAGGGTTTTCTTAGCACAGTTTATCAGGAAACTGAGTCATTCATACTGACCCTCTGGTCCATGGCCTCCTCACTGTCATTGTGCAGCAAGGAGGCCCAGAGGCTGCTGTGCTCTGGTCCTGTCAGGGATGAGAGCAGCGGCTCTGTGGCCAGCGCCAGCTCCAGCTCCAGCAGCTCACAAGAGGAGGCTCCTTCCAGAAGCTCTGTTGGCTGCAGTGTGGCAGACCAACAGAGCACACTGGAAGCCACCCCCCATTGCAGCCACCCCCCAGCTGCACCCATCATCCCTGCAGAGCAGGACCTGCCCCAGAGGACCCGCGGCAGGAGCTCAGGACAGTGGCAGGTCCCTGTGCCCAGGGCAGAGTCACAGAACCTCTGCTCCTGGCTGGCACAGGGGCTGCTTACCCTGGTGTCCCACGGAGAGGAGGGACCCCGGGCCCCAAACTCTGCCCAGCCCTGCAAAAGGCCACCTTGCCAGCAGTGCTAGCAGTGCTAGCGAGGTTCCTGCAGCCATTCAGTCCAATAAGAGGAAACAAATGTCTCTTTATCTGACACAGTCTCTGCACACAGCTTTCTCCCCCTTCTCCTGGTGCCTTTCCCTGACTCCAGGAAGAGCTGCAGGAAATGCTGTGTGAGCCGTAATAATGGAAGAGTTACTGATAAAAACACTGGGGTGATGCTTTCAGAGGAGTCATGAATGGAAGATTGACCAACCTTCCAGCCAATGGTTTGCCAAAAGTTTCCATTCTTTAAATAATTGACTGCAATAAATTAGTAAAAAGAAAGATACGGAAACAAATTAAATCTCCCACAGCTGCTGGCTTTCCTCAGGCTCCATGGCCTATGTATTGCTAGACTTACTTCATTTAGGCAGAATATTAACTGCCCTGACTTGTTGGAGACTGACCACAAGGTCTCATCTGCGGTGAGCAGTCACTAAAATTAGCTCAGCAGAGGCATCTTCAGCTGTCCAAGTGTAGCAGAAATACATATTCTCTGCTTCATGACTGTGTGGCAACAGCTGCTGGTGTGGATTCGTCAGCGTTGCTTCATGGATTGCTCCTGGGAAGGAACTGTGTGCACAGGCACAGAATGATGGCTTCGATCTCCTCTAATTACTCCAATCGGATGATGGCCAGAACTTTTAGGCAAAAAGCATCATGACAGAATAATTTACAATATTCTCCAAACTATTCCTGTGGTTTTGATTTTCTTACTGATTAGGTTCAGTGTCTGGCCTCAAGAAATCAGTCCAGAAATAACAGGCAAACCTCAGCTTGCAAGTTAGAGTGCAAGTCTTTAATCTGCCATTTTTGCAGTATCTACAAACAACTTTTCAACATATTTGCAAAAAGAATCTCTTAGTTCTTGCTATACCTATCCAGAACCTGACTCTCTCCTTGTTTCATTTTGATTTGAGATCCAAGTATGATTTTTTTCTGGACAGGGAAGTAAGAACCAGCTGCAAGTACAGACTACAAGTGTGAATCTATACTGCAGGAACTGAGCTGTAGCTTGGAATTAAAGGCAAGGAGTGATGCCATGGTAAATGTGAACATTTAGTGCTGACACAGGAGCCTTCTGCAATGCTCCACCAACCCATGGTTCACCTTGCTACAAACTCTCTTTCTGATGTTACAAAGAGTGTTGAAGAGCTGACGATAAGTAAAAAAAATAGCCAGAATGTTAATTTTTGTTATTATGGTGAACAATGACTATCTAATAATTCAGACCTCATAGAAGTGAGTATTCAGATTTCCACTTAGTTCATGCTAGCAATTTTAATTTGAAATCAACAGGTTTATCCAAATCAAGTTATCCATAGGAATTAATTTGCTCTATGATCTAACTAAAAATGCCTCATTGTCTGATAAATTTAGTAGAATTTTGCAAAGTCAACAGTCCACAGATTTTCATTTCTTGTTTAGTGGCTATTCTGCAGGAAAGCTTTTACAGACTAATCAGTTTGGATGTAATTAAAATGCCAGTACATTTCATCTAGCCATTTTGGTATTAGAACAAAACCATATGACTGCACAGCCTTTTAAAGAATATTTTAAAATAAATTTTCAAATCAACAGTCTGAGTAGGACTCAGAATAAAAACTCTACCAAACTTCAACTCCATTGGAAGATTCCCTTGTCACCCTGTGAATCAACTCTGCATTCAGAAGATTAAAAGTCCCAATTATGGTGGTATTTTTTGGTATGGTTAGGAATTGGGGAAGGGTCTTCTTCCTTCTCAACTCCATGCTGCAGTGCCTTTGGGATGTGGCCTGCTGGCCGTTGTTTGTGCAGCCCTGGTATTTCTACATGAGGCAGAAAGTGCAATTGCATTTCCAGCCAAAAGCCCATGAGGAGTGGGGCAGCCGGAGCTGTGCCAGACACAGGCCAGCAGCTGTGCCGCGAGAGGGTTTTGGTTCCTGCCCGGTGCAGCTGGTGCATCTCTTCCGTGACTGCCTCCCCTTCCCAGGTGCCCGGGGATAGCAGGTGCAGGGTTCTGCAAGGGCTATGGAACAGGGTGGGGATGTCTGCTGGCAACAGAGTGCAGCGGAGAGCAAACAGCCCAGGATGTTCCTGGAGTGTGTGACAGAGAACTTGTGACACAGCTGGTGACTGAGCCAGTGAGGGAAGGCACTGCTGGACCTGCTGTTTGTGAAGAGAGAAGGGCTGGTGGGTGACAGGAGGGTTGGAGGCGGCCTTGGGCTCAGTGCTCACAAAATGCTTGTGTTTGATTCCCAGAGAAGGAAGGAGAGACGTTGGGGAAGTGTTTACCTGCAACAAATGGTGAATTTGTTAAGCTTTAACAGGCGGTGCTGAGTCATACCTTCCCTCACACCAGTGGTTAATGTGTGCAAGTGGATATCTTAGCCTTGAGAATAAAGACAGTGGGCCTACTGAGGAGGTAGCTGCAATGCATTCAAGGAGAAGAAGGCTCTTAACCATGGAAGGAGAATTTGAGGAATGGGATGTTCACCACATGACCAGCAGAGACCCTCAAGAGACCCCTACTCTAAATGTCAGTAATTTTGGGGAAGTGATTTAAACATGTCAAATACTTTGTGAGAATGTTTAGCCTGTGAGTTTGAGCAAAGTAATGAATAAAAGTAATGAAAGGAATGTCTTAGTTCCATGGATACACACACGTGGGTGTGCATGTTTCAGGGAAGTGATTCCCCACGCACCCAGCACTGAAATAAAGTAATGCCTCTTTTCTCACACTGAGCTGGCAGTGTGGATCGGGCCCTGCTCGGTAACTTTCATTTTGGTCATTTCTATTGAAGCATAAAGAATGGTTGAAATGAGATCTTTTCCAGCTGTTTCCATCTTGTTTACCTTTTGGGGGACCAAGGTTCTGTGCTGCAGGTGAGCTGGGTGTGTGCAGAGCAGTGCAGCCCCAGAAACCCCTTGGTTTGCCCAAAGGTTGCCATGCCTTGCTCCCAGGTGTGCCCAGCTCTGGCAGGAGAAGGAGCCCGCAGCGCAGTGGGCACCGTGCCCTGCCCAGCCGGGGCTCTCTGGCACAGAGCAGCAGCAGCGCCAGCGCCGTTCAGCTGCTCCTGCCTTGGCTTCCCTGGGACACAGGAGCCTCTGGAAATCAGCACCGCCAGCCGCGTTCCCAGCTTGGAGCAGCTGCTGCTGGCGGGCACATGCTGCCAGTTCCACTGCTGCCAAAGGGGAAGAAAGGCAGAGCAGGGGAAGAGATGTACATACACAGCAGCCCTGGGAACATCCAATAAACATGCAGATATATGGGGTGATTGGTTAGGAATTACTTCAGCTGCTACGCCAATAGTGCTTTCTCTCCTGGTTCTGTACAATGCTTTGGGCCATTTTCTTGGTCTGGTTTCCTTTGCTTGGGTCCCATCTGAATGCTCACTTGGGGTACAGGCTGTAGGTGCTTGGGGCACTCTTGGAGTTCTTCTTGGATCCCTTCAACAACAGGGTTTGGCCCATGGGGGGAGTTTGTGCTGCTTTGTGTCAGAGGAGAACTTCCGAGGCCATTTTGTGTTTGCTGTAGGGGAGGTTGGTTACTGCTTTGCATAAATTCACAGACTAACATGCTTTGTGATGCTTTGCTTTGTCATACTTTGCTTTGTGATATCAGGGCATGGTTGCCACATCGTCGTGGTGACATCAGAAGGTTGCCTTGTTGCACGGAAGGCCTCAGTGCCAGAGCAGCCCTAGGGATTGCTGAGATCAGGAGCATCCTCCTGATTGTGGCCTTTGTCAGTGTGTAGCTGCACACTGACAGGAGTCTTGGCTTTTGTAGTGTTGGGGTAAACTTGAACAACAGTGCTACAATGATTGAGCAACTCGCTGCTGCAGTTTGCACCATGTATGGCACTGTTTATTCCGCCTATTTCATGACTAGCCTGGCAAGTAAGTAGAGGTTTCAACTCTATTTAGGTTAGGGTGTAAGCTAAGCTGGCTTTTGCATGTCTTCCTGCTCTTTCTTAGTGACTGGGTTGATTTTGAAAGAGAAAGAGCATTAGGATGCCAGTGGTTTGGTAAAGCTCCTGTCAGGGCGTTCAGCTAAAAAGGGGGTGCCTGTAGCCACAGGGGCAGCATTTGCAAGGGAACCTGCAGGGCTTCCGTTCCCTCCACGGGAGAGTCTGTGGCAGCAGAGTCTGTCATTTCCTCAGTTTGCTGGATCAAGCAGGACAACTTCCAAAATGCAGACTGGGAGGCCTTCTCAGAAGGCCTTCTAAAGACTTTGTAGTTCTCCCCAGAACTGAGGGACAGCTTCTTTTATTCTAAATTTTGTATTGAAAGGATTTGACTGTCTATTTTGACCCTTGACTGAGTGCTAAAATAGTGATTCCCTTTGCAGTGAAGTGCAAACTCTAAAGCCATGAGTGTCTGCTCCTGAGCCCTGGAGCTGCTGCTGTGCTGTTTCACAGTAGAACTGCCACAGCTCAGGGGGATTTTGGGGAAGCTTTTCTGGGTGACTGTTTTCAGCAACTTAATGGGAATTAGTGCATGCAACTTCTGTTTTTTAAAAAAGTACCTGAAAGACAAGAGAACAAGAGCTGCTTTATCTGTTGAACAGAACAGAAGCATGGAGTGTTGAAGAACAATTTGCGTTTTCTTGATCACGTTTGTATTCATTTACTGGCTAAACAGGCCGAAGTGTAGGCACAACCAAGATTATTGTCCTGATCTCTTGCTGGCTGTGTGAAAGAAGTATGTCACGTGGAGGGATGTTGATAAAGAAAAATACTCTCTGTTTGGGTTGACTTCTTCTCTTCTGTGGGATTCAGCAGCCCAGGCAGTTTTCTCACAGCCCTTGTTCATTTTCCCTTGCCCACTCCAGATCACATGATCCGTGTATTCAGAGGTGCTGATCCTGAGGTGAGTGAGAAAGGAACATTTCATGTTCCTGGTGCTTAAGAATTGTAGAGCAAGCTGTGAGCTTGGCCTGTGGCCGCAGAGTGTAGAGGGCCAGCTGGGTAGGCTGAAAGAAAATCTATTTCCATGTCTGCAGCAGCAATAACAAAGGCATTGCTGGCTTTTTCCTGATTTTCCATTTCAGAACTTTCAAGGAATGAAAAGCTCATTTTGCAGAGAGAATGTTGCTTCTTGATAGTAGCCAGGGCATAATGTCTAATTCAGAACTATTAGCAATTCTGTTGAATTAGCCCATTTAAATTCAGTTGCAGTGACTTAGAATCCCATTGTTCTCAAAGTTTCTGATTTGTCCTTAGTACAGCTGGTTGTAGAAATAGAGCTGAATAGAATAAAGTGCTGAATAGAAATAAGGTTATAAATTATAGGTAACTTTCTGTCCTTCACACTGCTGTTTGTCCACAGATCACAGAACCAACAGCAGTCTCTCCTCTGGCTCCCTCTGCTCATGGAGAGGAGGCCAAAGAGGAGGCAAATGAGGTGGATGAGCGCCAGCCTCCAGCTGTGGTCACACCACAGCCTGACCATTCTGAGCCAGTAAGTGCCAGTTGTGTGTGCTGCTGTCTTTGGTGCAAGGCAGAGCTGCAAGTTTCTGACCAGCCGGCACTTGCTGTTGCTGGCTGAGGATGCTGAGTGCTGGAGTCCTGCCAGGACCTGGTGATTGCCCCCAGCCTGTGACAGCTGGACAATGGGCTTTGATCTGTCATGCTTAGGCAGCAGCTTCCTGGCATTTGGACAGGGGCCAGCCTGGAGCATGAATGCTGCCTGATCCCAGAGCAGGGAGCATGTCAAAGACACTGTGCTCAGCCTTGTCAGATACACAGGGGACACTGTGGCGTGGAGGGACCTGTCCCCCTGCACGGACTGGCCAAGTAGCTGCAGGCACAAAAAAATGCTGATCTGACCACACAAGCTCTTTGTGGTGCTTTGTCCCCACAAACTTCTTGGGTGTGCTTACTTGGGACTATTTCAGAGACACGCTGGGGATGTAGAGCTGCTGCTTGAAGTCAGGGATTTTGGTGCCTTTGTTGTCAGGTTGCTCTTCTGCCTCTTCAGGCAGAGCAGCCAGTAGCAGAGCAGATAGGTGCTCTGAGTCTGCCTGTTTCTTGGTCTTTGATAAGCTGCAAGGAGATGACTGTGTTGTCCATGAAGCTGGGGGGGGCATTCTTGTCTAGTGTGGCAAAAGAAACAAAGTGAGTAGTTCTGAACCCTTCTTCTGAGGCAAAACCCAGACGCTGCATGTGTCTGTTGATACCTTCTATTGTGTAGTTTGCTTTGAAAACTGCATTGGAGCCTGGAGTGGGAGCAAAGCTGCAAGTCCTTGACTGCTGTCTTGTAATGCTAAAACCAGGATGTACACCTTGCAATGATGCCTGCTGTATCTGAAGTGAAATGGGCACCTTTGTGGCTGGGGAGCTGCGTGGGCCAAAAGGACGCAGGGCTGGCGGCCTTGAGCCGCTGAAGATGAGGCAGCGTGTGGCCAGGGGGCCAAGAAGGGCCAGGGCACGGTGGCCGTGTCAGCAGCAGGGGGGCAGCAGGAGCAGGGCAGCGAGCGTGGCCTGTGCTGGGCAGCGCTGCGGCCACCGCTGCAGTGCTGGGTGCAGCTGTGGGCCCTGGGAAGCAGAAAGTCCTTGAGGGGCTGCAGCGCGTGCACAGAAGGACAGGGGAGCTGGGCAAGGGGGTGCAGCACAAGGCCAGCGAGGAGGTGCTGAGGGAGCTTTAGCCTGGACAATGGGGGCTCATGAGGGACCTTCAGGCAGACTTCCATAGATCCCTGCCTTAGATCCAGAGATCCAATGCTCAGCACAAGGGCTGTTTCCCTGCCAAACATCCCTTCACTGCATCCAAGTGCTTTAGACACTGGAGTAGGTAACACTTTCATATTTTGTTTGTTTATTTGTTTGTTTGTTTGCTAGAAGGAGAAGCCTTGTGTAATTTCTCCTTCTCCAGGGAGCAAGGGAGCTTTTGCTCAATCTTTCCTGCCCTTTTCCAGCACTGTCAGAAACACATCACTTTCAGGTTAACGGCTCCCGTGTCTTTTGGCAGCCCAGGGAATCAGTGTGTGTTGTATTTGGGAATTGAGCAGGAAATCAATGCCCTTGCATTCCAGCTGGTGCTCAGAGATTAGAGGAGCTGGGAGGGGCTGGGCTGCATTTCTGATTCCAGCCACTTTAGCACCATCAGTGTGCTCGAGTCCAAGAGAAGAACTTGCCCGAGCACAGATGCACAAAGAGTGCAGTTCCCAGTGCAACGCTCTGGGTCTGATTGCATTCCATAAGGACCCACACGCTCCAGATTCCCCAAGAGTGTGGGTTACTGAAGCAACAGGAGAGCAAGTTCAGGATGGCTGCAGATCGGGGCACTGCTACCGAGTGTTGATGTGTGTAGCGACAGAAAGGACAGTATTGATTCAGGGTGACCCCCACGTGGTGAATAATGTGCTTTGACTCTATGATTTAGAAGGTTAAACAAATGCTTTCTTAAGCTACGTTATATCACACTAGTACTATATTAAAACTATACTAAAGAGATACTATACTAAAAAGCTACTAAAGAAAAACTTGTGACTGTCTCCAGACAGTCATGACACAGCTTTTATCTAATTGGCTAATCAAGCTAAACAGCTATCACTAAAATCCAATTAACAAATCACTTTCAGTAAACAATCACTAGAACACATTCTACATGTACTAAACAACAAGAACAGCAAGTAGAGATAATAATTGTTTTCTCTTCTTCTCTAAGTTTCTCACTACCTCCCCTTAAAAAAAACCTAGGAGAGAGAATTATATCTCTCTGTGTTCAAAGAATGTAAATACCACAGCACAGTAAAGAGAGATTATAAAAGTGAGATCTGTCTGTCTGTCTATCTATTTGAATCTTCCTGGCTCTGCTCCAAAGCAGTGGAAGATGCAAAGCTCACCTAAAGGCATCCCTTCAGGAGAGGAGTAGAGACAAGTTCCATTGACTGATCCTGAGCAGGCAGAGATGTTTCCCCCTCCAGAGATGGTTGTTTTTTCCCCTCATGTTTTCCTACTCCAGCCTTTTCTGACCTGAAGCCTTCTTTTTATCCTTTAAATTTTTGCATGTCCTAAGGGAGTGGAACTATCCCATGCTGTAGTTGGGGTCTGGTGACTTTGCCCATACATGCATTACATGACACATGGTTTCCTTCGCTGGCATCCCCAGGGCTGTGTAAGTGCATTTGTTAATGGGGCCTTATGAGAAACTCTGTTACTGCTGGTCAGAATTCTCAGTTGACAAAAGAGGGAGAAGAAACACCTTGGTCCTCCTCCATATACTGAGATGGCCATAGAGGTTCTCTGACTTCCATCAGAGATCTTTGCATGCATCCTTATCTCCTGAATGACCCCATTTTCTAACAAGAGTGTAGATGTCAGGAAGGAGGAATGCTGGTGCAGGCCTGAAGGGAATGTGAACTCCAGAAGTGTCTCTCACAAGGAGTGAGCTCACCCAGGAAGCCACCTGCAGGGCCAGGATGGAGCTGTGGGACAGGGCAGGGTGTCAGTCACCACTGAAAGACAAAGAGGACATGGCAGAAGCAGAGGGAGGCCCTCACCAGACCCTTGAGAAATGCCACACCTTCCCTGTCAGCTGCCTGAGAGGCTGTTGGAGCTTCCGCCCCAGATGGCCCCTGATTGTAGGGCCAGGGTCACTTTGGAATCTGTGCCTCCCCATGGGCAGAGAAGGACCCAGCAGAGCAGCAGCACAGTGCTTTGGGAGCATGTGAGCCCAGCAGTCTTTGAGTCTTGGCCCACAAAGGTCGTACGGGAAGGTGAAACCCATCTTCTCTTGCTTTCTGTGCAGGTGCTTCTAGAGAAAGAGCAGGAGCAGACTGCCTTATCTGAGATGCCATGCCAGATTCAGGGAGAGCTGTTCCCTGCCCGAGAGCAGGAAGAGCAGCTCAGGCAGCAGGTGGAAGAGCCACAGGAGAATGGCCAGGTAAGCCTGACTGGCCAGGGGACAGAGGGAAGGGCAGGAAGAGGGGCATAAACCAGAGCTCCTGGGACTGAGGAGGCCAGGAAGTCCCACAGGCACTGAAAGGACAGAGCCTTGGAATCTGCAGAGACCAGCACCGGGACAGGATGGTTACAGTGGAAGCAGAGCTGGGGAGGGAAGCAGAAAGAAGGGGCTGAATAAATGTGATTTTGAGGCTAAAAGAGGGAAAAGCTGATCTTGATGGCAGCTCTCAGTCACTTGCTCTGCTTTTGTGTGTACAGAACATCAAGGCAGAGCCACAAGCAGAGCTGCCTGAAGCTCAGAGTGACATCATGGCAGCAAAGAGGAGGAATGAAGACATCCAAGAGGAGAAGAATCTCCCTATGCAGAGGGGCAATCAACAAAAACAGGTGAATGAAGGAATGGCAGCCACTCCATTCATGAAAGAGAGTCCTTTCCGTTGTTGTTTACAGAAAATTGATGAACAGGTGCAGGCACAGCTGCAGGAAACTGAGGCTAGGATCAAGGCAAGGAAGAAGAGGCTAGACGAAAAAATTAAAATCATCAAAGAGAAAATTAATCGCCTCCTTCAGGAACAAAAGGCTCTAGAAAAGCAAGTGAGTGAACCAGCAATAGCCACTGCAGTCACCCAAGGGGTGGTTTCTGCCCTCCTTGCCTTTCCAGTGCAGAGCAGCAGGGGGTGGGTGATGCCTCTGAGGCCATCCTGATGAGGCCTCTGTCAGAGCTGCTCTGAAGGGCACTTCCTGGTCTGCTGAATCTCAGCTGATGCTCTAGACAGTGGCATTACTCCCTTGGCCATTTAGCCAGCACTCATCCGAATGAACTCCTGCTGGCTTCTTCCAGGTGACCTTGTTTCTTGAGGTGTTTTTGCAGGTGAACATGGTCACTCACATAGATCTGGAATACGAGCTACAAGCTGTCTGTATCCCTTGTGAATCTGCTCCTGTCCTTTTCTTTACTTTCTTCCCAGTCAATGACTCCTGGCTGACGGGGACAAGCTGTAGTCTCTGACTGCTTTGTTCTGTTTGACTTGAGGTGGAAGTGTTGCCATCCTACCTGGCAGCCTGCAGAGAGTTCCAGCAAATGATGGGCAACCAAGAGCCCCGAGGCTGGCATGAGGCCCAGGAACTGAACCCTCCAGAGATGCTGCAGGATGAGCACGTCCCGAGGAAGGTGCAGAAAAAGAGAATTTCATGGCAGGAGGTAGAACATTAGAATGAGGAGCTGCAAATGTATCTGCAGACCTAGGAGGGGGAAAGGAGTCTTTGGGAGGAAGTGGAGTGGTCGTTGCTGCAGTCATCCTTTAGAACAAGAAACTGGCTATGACCTCGAGTAAAACCAGCCTTTGGTTTTGACCATTTGGTTTCACAAGTGGACATCCAAAGCAATCCAGTTGAAGAGCTCTGCATGTCGCTGACAGCAGCTTCCTAAGGGCTTGCATTTCAAATGGCAATCTCTCTTGCATTTCAGGGCAATCTCTGCCACACCTTCCTGACATAAACTCATTTCTTGTCTCAGACCTACACCGACTCTGACACTGAAGCTGCTGCAGAAGCAGCAGTGCTGTCCCAAGGAGCCTTTGCTCTCCAGCTGAAGAAGTGGGGCCTGAGCACTTGGTTCACCTCCCGTGCTGACCCAGCTGCTGCTCAGCAACAGGAGATGGCGGGTGACTCCCTGGAGCAACTGAGTACGTCTGGTATCTTTCTTATCTGAGGGACAGTGTATTGTGTGCACGTGTCAGCATAGCTGTACCAAAGGGTTCTCCTCGGTTTAGTGTCACAGAAGTGCTGGCGTTGCTCCGAGGCAGCAAGAGAGAGCTCTGGGTGTTCCTGCTGCCTCTGAGGGCAGCTTAGACTGGCTGGAGTTTGCCTGGGCTTCCCTCTCTGCCGAAAGCAGAAGCAGGGATTGTTCCTGGATCAGCAGAAGGCTGTGACTGCTTGAGTCCTAGCCACTGGCAGAAGCTCTGCTGAGATCAGTCTCTAGGAGAACACATCAAGCCCTTTGTGATTCTGCAGCACAACCCAATGAATCTGCTTCTTGCCCTTAACAGCTGCCAGTGCTGTGCTCTCAGAGAAGATCTGGTAGGGTTGAGAAGAGAGCCCAGTGGATTCTGTGTCTACCATCACCTGTTGGGACAAAAAGGGCACTGATCTGCGCCTCGGTGTGGCTGATCTCAAAGCCCATCCTGCTGTGTCCTGAATGGGGGCAACAGCTTGTACAGGGCTCAGGCTCACTCTGGCTTCTTCCAGTCAGTGCCTGTCAGTGCTCATGCTTGGGCTTTGCCAGCCTTGTTGTGGTCGCTGCCCTGCCCCTGAGGGCTGGTGGGAGTGCAGAGGCTGGAGCCTTCCTTAGCTGGGAGGGTCCCGCTGCTGCCCGGCTGCTGCAGCGCGGAGCTGCCTGAGGCAGCAGCCCCTTCTCTGGGCCGGCTGCTGCGTCGCACGGCCCGGACTCACAAGAGGGTCAGCATCTCCTCTGGGCAGCTCTCTGTGTCACAGGGCGCCTGAGGAGCACTGCTGTCCTCTGTGCCCATGCCCGCCGTGCCGAGTTGGGAGGATGGGGACGTGTGCGGTGCCGAGAGGGCGAGTGCAATGGGAGCGACTGATCCGCGCTGTCGGGGTGGAGAGAAGCGGCGTGGTTCTTCACGCGGGGCACGGGCAAGGGCGTCTTTGAGCTCAGCCTGCTCATAAAGGGTGAGGGCCCTGATGCTGAAAGCCCCGTTGGGATTGCTTCTAGCATGAGCTGCTCTGGTTTACAAATGCAGAGGCATTCTTCTGGCAAACTGCTGCAAGCTGGAAAAGATGGGAACACTTGGCAATAATTCCTCCTGTTCTGAACTTGACATCTGTTCAGAGGAATTGATTCTAGATGTCCAGGTGCATTTAATCTTAGCAAGTAGGAAACCTTTTCTAAATCTCACAGTGTTTATTCCCAAGAAAACAAAGGCACTGTTAGTTCCAGCTCTCCTTAATGTTTCTAGATGACAAACTTACTTGCCTTGGTAGGTGTTCTCTTCTGGTCTCAGTCTCTGAATGTATCTCCCTGTGCTTCCCTGTGTGTCTGCTGTCAAGAGGTCTCTCACTTCAAAGGATGCTAGAAATCAGTCTCTGTGCCAGCCACTTGTGCTGTGGACCTGCTGTTCTTTTCTTGTTGTTCCAGTTCCTGTTCCTGTTGTTGTTAGCCAGCTGTCCACAAAGGGAGGGCTCAGAGCCCCAGACACTGGGGCTGCCTTTTGTATCTCCTAGAAGCTGGGATCTCTGCTTTAAAGTGAACATCTTGCATTTTGTTTCCCTCAGGGAGAATGGCGAAGATGGAAAATCCTATTATAAAATACATTGAACTGGAAAATATTGGCAGTGGGTGAGTCCAAGCAATGTTAATTTTACCAAACTATGCATCAGGTGTTTTGCTGGTGGAATAGGTATCAAGTGTGAAGTCAGACAAGCTGCAAATGTGTTCAGGCACTGGGCTTAGATTGTCAGTGCTGATCAGAATTTCTAAGTGTGCTCAGAAGGCATTGTCAAAGACATCTCCATGCTTCCAGTGTCCTGCAGGTCTTAGGCATTTACAGCACAGATCTCCTGCGTGGGCTGGCTTTCACTGCAAGATCTAAATGGCTTCTCCTTTCTCTGCTTCTGTTTTGTTTCTAGGACTTTTGGAGATGTTTGTAAAGCACTCGACACTGCCACAGGAGGAGAGGTAACTGTCAACAGCACCTGCAGACTCTGCTGCACTCAAGGGCTTTCCCTTCTGGTGTGAGCTGTGGCTGGAGCTTTGGGCAGAGCTGTGCTGAAAAGGCACAAGAAGCACAGACTGGTGCCAGCCCGCAAAATGCATTTGGGACTTTGTCCTCCTCAGCTGCCGGAAGGAAGGCACAGAGGGCAGCGGCTCCTTTCAGAGAAGGACGCGCTCACTCGCTCTCCATTGCTGAAACAAAGGTGGTGCCTTCGAGCACCTCACTGCTCTTTGGGCTACAGCTTCAGAGTCCTGAATTCTCATTTCTGGCTGCCAGCAAATACATCTGAAAGTTACTGGTGGTTCCTTAGCCACCTGCTGCACTTGGGAACTGCACACAGGGAGAGATCTGCAAGGCGTCCCTGAAAGCCCTAAGCCCTGCCCATAGCCCAAGATGTATCCACAGAGTTTTAAGGCATGGATTGCTTCTTCTGAGTCGCAAACAAAGCAGCAGAGAGTGTGGTCAGAGCTTTGTGGGTGATAACTGAGACACTGCTGTTACCAAGTGGTCAAGGCAAAATGTCAGTGGCCCCACATGTCCTGTAACTGGCTCCCAAGGGAGCAGAGAAATGGGCTGTTGGAACGTCAGTTCCTAATTACTGCAGTGCCTAATCACAAGGCAGTTTGGCACAGCTCAGCTGTGTCATTGCAAAATCACTCGCTCCATGTGCCTTGTGGTCTCGTGCCACCAACCACTCAAGTTACTGATTTTCAATGTCATTTTAGGTGGCCATAAAGAAAATACATCTTCAAGGACTGAGGAAGAAGGAACTAAAAGTCAATGAACTCATGGTCATGAAGGTGAATAGGAATCCCAACCTGGTCAATTGTTTAGACAGGTGAGTTGTGCTTTTGTCCCATGAATGTTTGTTCACATATTGCAAACATGCAAGGTAAAATCCCACTTTGGTCACTGGCAGAAAATAGAGCTGTAATTATTGGCTAATTATAACTGCTCTTTTCATCTCCAGTGGATGGGAAGAGATTGCATTTTGTCTGCATGACTCTTCGCTGGCACATGGTATTTGAAAATTGTTCAAAAGCCCGGATGAGTCGTGTCTTACTAAATCAATGATCTCTATATTCACAGCCACCACTTTGTTTTGGAGCTTGATTTTTTTCAAGTGTCTTCTTAGGTCCAGGTAAACTAACAAGGATTTCCCTTGGATTGTTGCCACTGTTTTCCATTGCTATGCATGCCAGGGAGACTAGGTGCTTTTTTCCAGAAACACCATGCGTGACAGGTTTTTTATCTGGGCTGTTACTAAACTGCACATTTTGCTTGCTGCCCATCTAAGACATCTCCTTTTTCACAGCTGTGCCTTTCTCCTTGAGACTGCACAGATGGCAAACAATGCTCAGCCAAGAGGGAATGTCTATTCCTTTATTTTGTCTTTGTCTCAAAGGGACCTGAAAAGAAGAATCAACCCGTCTTTTCCACACAGCAACCTAGCCATGTACATTCATCTCCACGCCCTTGTTTCCTTCTTTCAGCTACCTTGTGGGTGAGGAACTCTGGCTGGTTATGGAGTACATGGATGGAGGCACTCTGAGCAATGTCATCAGCAAGACCTACCTGTCTGAAGATGAGATGGCAGCCATCAGTCGGGAGGTCAGCAATCCCATCCGTGTTTCCAAGGGCTTGGGCAGGATTGTCTGGGAAACAGGGGCTCAGAGCTGGAGTGATTTCCTGTGCCAAGCTTTGTTTCTGTGTTGCTGCTATTCTATGGGCAAGTAAAAGCATCTCAAGTGAAAGGCCTGCCAGTGCCCCTGCACTCCCTGTACTCAGTGCCAGTACTCTTATCTCCTGCTGTTGTATTCTCGCTCTGTCTCTTGTATTTGTATTTGCTGTTCTCCACCTTGCCTCTCTAAATGTTTGCCTGGAGTCTGTCTTCACTGCATTCCTTGCCTGTAAAAGCAAAGGTGCTGGTGGCAGGATTTGAAATGATCAGCAAAGAAAAAAGACTCATGTCTCACAGTCCTCAGCTGAAAAGGATAGTAGTGCAGCCAAAATGCTCTTTGCTCCCAGAAAGTGACTGGTGGGATACTTCCAAGCCTGTGCTGAGGCCAGCAAGAAAATCTTTGTCATGCAGCCTCCCACCCAAAAGTGATCCGCTTCACACCAAAGGGAGGGACCCTTCCTTTCAAAACCCCTCCTTTGTCCTCTGCATGGAAAAAGCACGTCCACTGCAGCAGGAGTCATCCTGGCTGGTTTGCAGGGCACAGCCTACAACAGCAGGTGCTGTTGCTCTTTCAAAAGCTGACGTGCCTTTCCTTAGAAAGGTCCTGCTCTGCAAGTGTTGGAGCAGCAAGCTCTTCCTCTCAGTGGCCATTACTGTTCTGCCATTACTCCCCATTCCCCTGGAGAGGGAATCTTTTAGATTCTTTGTTTCCTTTCTTGTGTGATGAAATCACATCACTCATTTTTGCCCTCCTGTTTCTGTTTTCTCGCTCAGTGCCTGCAAGGACTGCATTTTCTGCACTCAAACCGCGTCATCCACCAAGATGTGAAGAGCTGCAACATCCTTCTCAAAACCGACGGCTCTGTCAAGCTGGGTCAGTATATTCTTGGTCAGGTGCAGCGTTCCAGGGATGTGGGTGTGGGGCTGCTTGGAGTGACTGCCAGCTCCCCAGAAATGGTGCTGGTGGCAGTGCAGGGACCCCTGCTGCGAGCTGAAGGCACAGTTGCAACGTGCACAGAGGTATAAGGAACCACAAGCAGTCAAGAGTGGCGTTGCTCTGTGTGTGTCCCTTCCAGACAGAGGAAGCTACAATCTAAAGCTTCAGGGGCATAAAGTCCACTGCTGTGAGCAGCATTAAGAAACCTGGGTTTTTTTGGAAGCGGCCAATTCCATACTCCCTTGGCTAAAGCCCCAAGGAAATCGAGCGTGCACAGTTCTCCAGGAGATTCAACAGCACATTCTTAGCCTGAGAGTGGGGAATTCTTTTGCTTGGTTTCCTAATTGGAGCTGGCTTTCATGGTTTGTTGTTTTCTCCACAGCTGACTTTGGCCTCTTTGCTCAGCTCACCCCTGAGCAGGGCAGGTGGAGCTGCGTGGCCGGCACTCCTGGGTGGCTGGCGCCTGAAGTGGTGACAGGTCAACCATATGGCCCCAAAGTGGACATATGGTCTTTGGGAATCGTGGGCATCGAAATGGTGGAACGAGAAGTTCCTCACTGGAATGCAACTCCTGTCTTGGTAAGGTGCAAATACTCACTGATCCCACTGTCTTTCTCACCTGTCCCATGTTCTGTGTGCCATTGGACAAAATCCCATTGCCATCTGCTGGAACCACTTCCACCAAGGTCTCCTTCTAAAAATGCCCCTGCAACACATCAGCATCTGCTGTAGCTTTGGTTGTATCAGAAAGGGAAGTGGCAGTTCAGAAACCTAACCAGTTCAGAAACCTGCCATTTTGGCCTCCAGCCATGCCTGACATTTCTCACTTGTTTTTTGAACAATGTTGGAACTCTGTTTCTGAAGGACAAGAATTTTTCAGTGGAGAGGGTAGACATGTGATAAATATCCTGAGAAATGGAGGTTAGACCTTCCCAGTTTCAATTTTATAGAAAACATAAGAAAAAAAGGAAAAAGAAAAGTAAACAAAAAAGAAAAAGAGAAAAAACCTACTACCAAAGCAATGCCCAAGCAGTTCTGCTTGCTTTCTCATTTTTGAAACACAGCTCTTCTCTTCCATTCTGTAGCATCTTTTCCAAATGCTGTGTGTCTTTGAAACTTTCAGGCTTTCAAGTCATCTGTACATGGTTCAGTCATGTGTGTGGGTGGCCTGGATAAGTTTAGGATGTGTTTTTCTCCGACTGCAGTTAGAATTGTTTGCCAAACCCTTGGCTGTTTCTTGGTACTTTAACAAGTTGATGAGCTTGCAGGCAGGTGCCTGGGCTGGGATCCAACGTGGGCAGTTGACACCGGTGCTGTGTTTCTTTACCACAGGAGCAGGGCCATCCCTGGCCTGCACAGTTCTAATGACAGGGAGGACTCCAGCTCCCCACCATGGCCAGTGGCTGAGCTCAGCTGAGAGTCAGGATAAAACCCTCTTTGTCACCTCTGGTGATGTGGGAAAAGGAAAGAAAGCCGCATAAATTATTTGTACACAAGGGGAGTGCATTGCCATTTCTGGATTTGAAATTCTCCTTTGGGTTAAAGAGGATAATAGCAAAGTCTCTTTGGTCACCATCTATTTCAGTGCCACAAGCACAGAGTTATCGTTACAGTGGTGGGCATTTTTATGGAGACTCCAAGGCCTCTTGCCATTCATATTTTTGTCTATTTGAGATGGATTCTGCAAGTTGAGGTTTGAATAGTTCCAAGTTGGTGTCCTATGTTTCTAAATACCATCTTGCAAAAGCAGAATGAGCTCTGTCCCTCTGACTTGTCAGCATGTTAGAGCTTGGTTCCACACGAACCACACTGGATAACGATCAGCCAATGTCTTGCCAATCTACACTGTAATTCCTTGGCCTGAGGAGTATCAGAAAGACCTGCTGAGCTCCATGGACACTGTCAGCTGCATGGAAGTGAGCATCCTTGGCCTTGCTGAAGAAACTGGAGCTCAGCTTAGGTTAGATGCTCTTGAGCAGGAGAAAGGCTGGGATCGTCAGGTGTTTCCAGAGGCCAGCGTGCCCAGAGGGACTGAGCTCTGGGGAGCAGCTGGATGTTTCTGCACATCATGGAAAGGGATTGCCAGACAGCTCAAGCCTCACCACAGGCAAACACTCCCCAGCTCTTCTCAGGCAACATTTGCTTTGGGTTTCAAGTTGTTCCCACTTGTCTGTCTGTGAAGATGCCCCTAAAACCACAAGGCAAGCCTCTCAGAACTGGTGTTACATTTCCAGAAATGAAGAAAAGAAGCCCAAACACAAGAAAGTTGCTAAGGCACCGGTTTTTAGAGAGGAACTTACCCCACTGTGCAGTTTCTTCTCACTGGGAAACATGCTTCAAACTGGCGCATGAGGGTGTAAAGGCCACAGAGTCTCTTCTGCTTCTTGTGCAGTGCTGCTGAAACACTCAGTGATCGTGTTTCTCTCCTAGCCCAAGCCACATTCTGCACGTCACCAAGCCAGAGCCTGGTGATGTGGAGAGCCTGCCAAAACCTCCCATTTGTTTCCTGGCACTTTCTGGGATGGGCCTACCATTAATGCATTGACTTGAGTAGCCAAATGAGTAGAGGGTGACCGTAGGGATGGAACCTCTCCTTCTGATTTGACCATGAAAAGTTTTTCTTTTCCATGTAAGGAAAGCAGAAATTTTCAGGCTGCTGAGAGACAGAGCTGCAGGTGGCTCCTGTGTGTCCAAGGAGGCATCTTCATCCCAGTACATTTGTGCATGCATCTTAATGTGTCTGTGTTGAAGATGAGATTCCAAATGTTTGTTTCCTTACCTGAGGAACACCTGGTGGATTTCCTTTCTTTCCTTCCAATTCCCATTGTTTTCAAGAACAAAGCAAAAAGCTTGATTAGTTTTGTTTTATGGCAGCTGCTCTTAAGGGACCAAGAAGCACTGCAGAGATACTTTTCCATGTACTAACCCTTGGATATAGTAGAGTTAGTATAGCAAAGTCCTTCTTCCAAAAAGCCTCTCAAGCTGGTATGAATCTTCAGGGAAGGAAATGTGCTTGTGGTGATGTAGTTCCCACTAACTAGGTCAGTCAATGAAATCAGCTGCCAAGGCAAGATCTGTGGGATGTTGGAAAAGCTGTGGCTGCATCGGAGTTTGGGTTTTTGGTTGGTAAAGGAAAGTCATCTCTGGGTCTCTGCCAGGGCAGAAACTGCCACTGCAGAGTGGAGCTTAATCAATGGGACCCAAGAGAGCAGTTACAGATAGGAAAGAAGCAGGTGTAGCCTGGTGTCTCCTTTTTCCCCAGCCTCAACTCCTGATAGCCACAGGAGGAAGACAAAAGCTGCAGCAGCCCAACCTATTCTCATCTTGCCTGCGTGACTTCCTGAGCTGCTGCCTGCAGAGAGACGAGGCGCGGCGCTGGTCTGCCAAGGAGCTCCTGCAGGTAAAATGTGAAGGGGCTGCAGGTGAAACAGGGTCTGAGGGCCGGGCTCCTCCTCCACTCAAGTCCAAGGCATCAGATGAGCCCCCTTCCTCCTCACCTCCACTCTTGGTGCTCTTCAAATGAAAACAGTGAGGAATCCTAGACTGGGCTGGGCTGGCAGGGCCCTGTAAAGGTCCTGTGGTGCAAGTGTCCTGCAATGAGCAGGGACATCTTTAAAGAGATCAGGTTGCTCAGAGCCCTTTTGCCACCGGAGCTGGAATGGTTGCAGGGATGGGGCACCTACAAGCTCTTGGGGCAAGCTGTGCCAGGGTGGCACCATGCTCCGAGTAAACAAGTTCTTCCTTAGACCTACTCTGATTAGATGCCCTTTGTGTTTAAAAATATTTGTCCATATCCTATTGTAACCGACCCTGTTAAAGATGTCCCCCACTTTCTTCAAAGCTACTCTGAAGTCTTGGAAAGTGGCAATAAAGTCTCCCTGGGGCCTATTCTTCACAAAACTGAATAACTCCACCTCTTCTCCGCATTTCCTGAGCAGAGAGGTGCTCTGTCCTCTGACTGTTTCTGTTGCCCTCTTTTCTAATTTGGTGGAGTGTTCAGTTTTATCTAATGGCAAAAGAATTGAAGCAGAGCAATGCAGGGTACAGAGACATGAAATGGTGGTGGAGGAACCCAAGGAAGCCAGTCCCAGCTGAGCAGTCAGAGATTTGGCTGTGGCAGGAGGGGCTGTGGGGGCTCACTGTGAGCCTCTGAGGGGCCCTGGTTTGTGCCCCCCAGCCCACCCTTGGAGGTTTCTGGCACGCAAACAGGGACAGCTGGGAGGGACTTGTCCCAGCCCCATCTGCTGCCTGGCACGCTCAAGCAGACGGGAACTGCGCCAGGGTTACTGCCAGGTTGTGTGGCAGAGAGGGAACTGCAGGACCCAGTGCCACTGGGCTGGCCCTGCTGGGAAGGAAGGTGCCATCCAGCACACGAGGGGCAGGGCATGGAAAGACAGACATTGCTTTCTGTCCCTGTGGGAATTAGCACAGTGCCTGTCTTTCAAAGACAGGGACCTATGTGAGTCATTGGAGTTTCCTGAAAGGAAGATAACTCAGGGACAGAAAGCACCATTTCTAGAGCACTGGCAGGGCAAAGATCCCAACAAGATAAACAAACCTGAATAAATGGATGAGTGGGATTCTGGGCCAGGTTTGCCTGTGATGGCAGGGTCCTGCACATGACTGCTGGGTAGCAGATGGTGCCATTGCTCCTCTTTCTGGGTCTTTTTAGGACCCAGAGCAATCCCAATTGAGCCTGTGAAGCCCTGAGCTTGGAAAGTAATGGTTCACTCTTCACTGTTCTTTGTCTTTTTGTTGTTTGTTTTTTGTTTGTTTGTTTGTTTGTTTTAATTTGTTTGTTTTCTTTTTTTTGTTTTTGTATTTGTTTTTGGGTTTGGGGGTTTTTTTGTGAACAGCATCCATTTGTAACATCAGCTGAGGCTGCATCCACCCTGAGACCACTCATCATCTCAATGAAGAGGAGGATGGAGAAGCAAACAGTGCTATAATCATATCAGGACCATTTTCTCCATAGCCATCTTAGAGTAGGATTTAGAGTAGGACTGTAGAGTAGGATTTAGAGTAGGAGTATGTGGAGAAAAGACAAAAGACTGCACAATTCAATGTGAATCAAGGACAAGCCATTTATTGTGCTTCTAAACATAGTTTATAATTAGTTCCTATCCTATAGGTTTCTATAGACATGCATTGTTTGGTTGGTTGCTGCACTTTGTCCAGCATCTCTTGACTGGTAGCTCTATTTTGTCCTGAGGCAAGCACGCATCTTTTCCTTAATCTAATTGGTAGATGCTGTAAGGGTCATTTTATTTGGGTTGCTACCCCTTTGTCTGTCAGCAACTCTTCTGCTTCACCTTTTTATCCACAAAGTTGAATGCAGCTTTATTAAAAACCTGACCTAGTTCTAGAAGGTTAGTTAGTTTAGTTAGCTCCAGAGGTTAGGCTGGTTCATTTAGTGCCTGTCCATTTTTCTGCAAATACCACCCTACAGGATTATAGAGTAGGATTGTAAAGAAATAAAGTTTCTGAAACTTTACCTCATCTGGAAGAATCCTTTCTTTCTCACCCTGTGAACAAGTGAGCATTTCCTTCTGAGTTGTCAGCTGTCTATTAAAGGTGCAAATGGCTTCTTTGATGTTGTGAAAAGTACATATTACAGGATAGGCTCTTCACAGATATTAAAATGAACATATATATATATATATAAAAAAATTAATATACTATATGTGTTATGTTATCTTAGTCAGTAGTACTGTATTTTTTTCAGTAGTGTGGTATGTTGCGGTGTGATGTCATGGTTTGCCTCAGATACCCCAGGTTCCTCCCTGATAATTCCCTGCCAGGTGTGTCAATCATCCCTCCTTTCCACACCCTGACCCCTGCTGAGCGCTGTCTGTCAATCCTGGCATTCCAGAAGGGCGGCGAGTGATTGGCAGAATTCAAAAGATGCCCTCCCCTCCTGGAAGGACATTGGGCCATCCAGGTGTCCTCAGTCCCTTGAGACTTCCCCGCCCCGTACCTGGCTGGTGGTCCCCCGTGTTCCTTCCCTTGCCCTCTCCCCCGGCTAAAAGGGCGAGCAAACCATGCGGTTGGGAGTTCTCCTGGAGCCGTTGATGGATTCAGAGGCCTGTGGGCCAGGAATAAAGCTCTGGATCGAAACCCTCCATCAGAACCAACTCCTTTCCTTCACCTCGCCTTAAAGCTTCTCCACCAAAGGTAAACCTGAACTCCTGCATGCCTGGACTTGCCTCCAAGCGCCCAGCTGCAGCATCCAGCCAGCCAAAAGTGTCTCTGGGGTAAAATTCCACAGTTGCTGCTATTTGGTCAAGCAGCAAAGGCCAGACAAGCTCATGTACGTCCCGTCCGGCTATATTCACAGAATCACAGAATTTCTAGGTTGGAAGAGACCTTCAAGATCATCAAGTCCAACCCATGTTCTAACACCTCAACTAGATCATGGCACCAAGTCCACATCCAGTCTTTTTTTAAACACATCGAGGGATGGTGACTCCACCACCTCCCTGGGTAGATGATTCCAGTATTTGATCACTCTTTCTGTGAAAAACTTCCTCCTTAATTCTAGCCTGTATCTCCCTTGGCGCAGCTTGAGACTGTGTCCTCTTGTTCTGTCTGTTGTTGCCCAGAGAAAGAGACCGACCCCCAGCTCACCACAGTCACCCTTCAGGACGCTGAAGAGAGTGATAAGGTCACCTCTGAGTCTCCTCTTCTCCAGGCTGAACAACCCCAGCTCCCTCAGTCGTTCTTCATACGGCTTGTGTTCCAAGCCCCTCAGCAGCCTCGTTGCTCTTCTTTGGACACGCTCAAGCATCTCAACGTCCCTCCTAAACTGAGGGGCCCAGAACTGGACGCAATACTCAAGGTGTGGCCTCACCAGTGCCGAGTACAGGGGAAGAATGACCTCCCTGCTCCTGCTGGCCACACTATTCCTGATACTAGCCAGGATGCCATTGGCCTTCTTGGCCACCAGGGCACACTGCTGGCTCATGTTCAGCCGACTGTCAACCAGCACGCCCAGGTCCCTTTCCTCCTGAGCACTGTCCAGCCACACCATCCCCAGCCTATAATGTTGCAGGGGGTTATTGTGGCCAAAGTGCAGGACTCGGCACTTGGACTTTTTGAACTTCATCCCATTGGATTCTGTCCATCCATCCAACCATTCCAAGTCCCTCTGCAAAGCCCTCCGTCCCTCTGACAGATCGACACATGCTCCCAGCTTAGTGTCATCTGCAAATTTGCTAATGAAAGACTCTAAGCCCTCATCCATGTCATCAATAAAAATATTAAACAGAACTGGCCCCAGCACAGAGCCCTGAGGGACACCACTGGTGACTGGCCGCCAGCTGGATGCAGCACCATTCACCACCACTCTCTGGGCCCGGCCATCCAGCCAGTTCCTAACCCAGCAAAGAGTGCTCCTGTCCAAGCCACGGGCTGCCAGCTTGTCTAGGAGTGTGCTGTGGGAGACAGTGCCAAAGGCCTTGCTGAAATCCAAATAAACAACATCTACTGCCTTCCCTGCATCCACTAGGCGGGTTACCTGGTCATAAAAGGTGACCAGGTTGGTCAAACATCACCTACCCCTCCTAAAGCCATGCTGACTGGCTCTGATACCCTGGCCATGCTGTAAATTCTGTGTGATGGCACTTAATATAAACTGTTCCATTATCTTGCCAGGTACTGAGGTCAGGCTGCCTGGCCTATAATTACCAGGATCCTCCTCTGCACCCTTGTTGTGAATGGGTGTCACATTGGGCAGCTTCCAGTCATCCGGAACCTCACCAGTGAGCCAGGACTGTTGGTAAATGATGGAGACTGGCTTGGCAAGCTCATTTGCCAGCTCTCTCATTACCCTGGGGTGGATCCCGTCTGGTCCCATAGATTTATGAACATCCAAGCATTTCAGTGGTTCTTTGACTGCCTCTTCTTGGATAATGGGGGGACTATTCTGCTCCCTGACACCATCAACCATTCCAGGCGGGCCAGTGTCTTGAGGGCAAGTCATCTTCCCACTAAAAACTGACGCAAAGTAGGCATTAAGCACTTCTGCCTTCTCCTCATCTGCAGATGCTAAGTTCCCTCCCTTGTCCAATAAAGAACAAAGGCTGGTCTTACCCTTCCTTCTAGCATTAAGGTATTTGTAAAAACAGTTTTTATTATCCTTTACAGAAGTTGCCATTCTAAGTTCAAAATGAGCTTTGGCCTCCCTATTTTTTTTTCTGCATGCTCCAGCAGCCTTCTTGAATACTTCCTTAGAGACTTGATCCTCCTTCCAATGCTGATACATCCTCTTTTTATTCCTAAGTACCTCCAAATAAAAAAATATTGGTAATTATTTCAGTGGTAAATATAGTTTTAGGTTATAACATTATGTAAAATAGAAGCTATGTGATGTAAGATACTTTTTTAACTAGCTCAAGAAAGGGATGGAATAATCAAGAAATTCTTTGCCCAGAGATAACAGCAACAGGACACCTAAAGCCCCAAGAGAAGAATTCTTGCGTCCTTATTGGAAAAGACCAACTTTCTTCCACCTCCTTCGCGACTTTGAGGAGCCAACTGGATTAAGGGGGAGAACTTGACAATAACCAGAGAACACCCTTTGTTTGAAAAGAATTTATGCATCATGTATGAGATATATGAATATGCAACAGGCTATTGCTTTTAAGGGCTAATCCTTTGTTAGCCTGCGTGCTTTCCGGGCATAATTGCCCAGGAGGCACCAGGACTGTCTGTATGTCTTTGTTTTTATTGTCCTTTACTGTTCTAACTCTGATTGTCCGAATTCTTATTACTCTTTTATTACTATCTTAATAACCATTTAATTGCTATTAAACTTTTAAAATTTTAAAACAAGTGATTGGTGTTTTTTGCAGTGTACTTTGAAAGTTGGGAAGATTCTTCATTCATCATCTCCAGAGCACACTGCCCTTGGCCAGCACACTGGCCCGTTTTGGTTCATGTGTGACACTTCTAGTTGAGGCAGAAAGGACAATGGCATTTGAAGACAAAACCAAAGGAAGAATGAGGCAGCCCAAACATCTTGTGCAGATGCAGGCCTTCAACTGTGACTGGAGAGCATTGGGGTTCCTGCCACTTGGATTTGTATCCCTAGGTGCAATGTCTTTGGCGGGAGGAGAGCCTTGCTCAAGTGAGAAAGCAGAAAGGTCAGAGAGGGTGCTTGGGAAGGTCTCCTGTGGTGCGGAGCTGTCAGCGCCTGTGAGGTGAGAGCGGGCCCGGCCTTGCCCGGGGTGGAGCCCCAGCAGAGCCCCGGCAGAGGCCGGAGCAGCCTGAGCCCCGGCAGAGGCCGGCTGGAAGGAGGCCCTTGGAGCTGCAAGAGGCAGAGCCGGGCCCTGGGTGCCTGTTCCTGGGAGCGGGCGAATCCTCCGCTCTCAGAGCCCAGGTGGCAGCTGGCTGCTCCCGAGGGGAAGCGCAGCCGTGCTGGGCACAGCCCAGCCTGGAGGCATTGGCCGTCCGGAGTGTGCCCAGGAGCAGGGAAAGGCCAAGGGCAGCCGAGGGCCGCTGGGCTGGCTGAGGATTCCTCCTCTTCTGCCGGCTGCCCTGCAACTCCTGGCAAAGGTCAGCAGTGTGTGCAGCACTCTGGGCACCGGGGCAGGGAGCCGGGCTGCTCGGCAGGCTGGAGCACAGGGCAGCCTCCTTCAGGCCCGGCACTTGTGCCAGGGGAAGCGAGGCCAGCATGAGGCAGGGACAGCTTGGCAGGGCACATCTGCAGGAGCCAGCGCCTCACGCAGCTCTGGCAGGAAGCGCCTGCAATCCTGCAGTTCTGCACTGAGCCAGAGCAAAGGGCTGAGATGCACAGTGTTTGGCAGAAATATTCAGGCCCCCCAGGCCAGCCTGCTTTGTGCTCTCTGGTGCACAGCAAGCGCTGTGCAATGCAGCTCTGAGCTGCTGGGAGAGAGGCAGTCAGGGATGTGCCTGAGGTGAGTCAAGGGGTTAGCTGAAAATGTAATTAGGGTAATTGAAAAGTGCAGATGAGTCAAGGGGCCAGCTGGGAATAGAATTGGGATAGTAGAAAATTGCATATTTTAGTTAAGATTTTAAAATGAGGTAAGAAGCTAAGTTAGTAATACAGCTAGCAGAAATCATGCCCCTTAGTTAAAGAGTACCAAATATATTAGGAACATAAAGCTAGGAGTGACAGGGATAGAGGAAGCAATTGTGAAGGAGCAGAGACCATAGAAATACCTTGCCTTGAGAATAATTGAACAGTTAGGAGAGGCTTGGACCATGACCAGCAGGTCAAAAGGTCTTGCCAACTGGCCATGGGAGAAGAGTTCACCATGAGGAAGACAGCTTTCTTCCTCCCATACAACCACTCCCTCATTTCAAAATCCCACCAACCCAGTTAAGGGAGTACAATTGCACAGTTGAAATAGATATTCAGCTGATAAAAATACAAAACAGGCAGGTAATAATTATGTATTATGGGTCCTTAGAAACCTAATGTAAAACCTTTTCTGTAGAAATAGCGAGCAGGAGTCTGCAACTCCTTGCACGTGTCTTTGGAAACATGTTCACATGTATCCAGCACTGCAATAAATACCCTTCTTTTCTACTATAATTAGTCTAAGAGTCATCTGTCCGTGCTTCAAGGGTTATGCTGGAGTAGTGAACTGATTTGGAAGGGAGCAGAAGAGTTTCAGCAGGCAATTTTTGGAAGAGATGGAAGGCTCTTGTGACTGAAGGGAAAGCTATTTGGAATGGAGTAATAATCCCAAAGTCCATACAATTGTATCTTTGTGTCTGAATTTAAATCAGAATTATTAGAGATAGCTTCATGCAATTTGTCTAAAAATTTATCAAAGTCTTCATTCTTCTTTGGTGAATTTGTGTAAAAGACATGGTGTGTAACCCATCTGGAAGTGCAAGGATAGCATTATATGTTAGTTGTTGGCTCATCTGCAGGACTTGATCAATGCTCCTAGCCTGGGCAGTCCAGTAGCCCAGGGCCCCTTGCCAAGTAACTGCTGTGCTGTTAAACCATACAGAGGATCACCCTGCACTCTAGGTGCTTCCTGAGCACACTTTTCCTCCCAGCTTTTAGGACACATCACCTGCTGATGGGGTGGCATTATAAGTCTTATTAGGGTATGCACATCAGCTGGAATTAATGTGTTAGATGTAAAAATATACTGCAGAAGTGACTGTGCAAGTTAGGATTTTCAACCAAATTGTGAAATTGCAACTCTCAACTTTTCTAAAATCTTCCAAGTGAAAGGTTCTCAAACTCTACCTGCAGCATTAGTTACTACAGGAAAAGCCTCTCCATCATTTGAGAGAAAAGGCCCTTCTACAATAGTTTCTGGAATTACTTTTTTCTACCTTAGTTTCTGAGCTGCTTCTATTTCAGGGTCACATTCCAACTCTAATTCCACATTCTTTACAGCGTGAGATGCAGGATTTTGTTTAACCGGCTCGAATGCTGGCTCAGAGACAGAATGGAGGAGTTTTTGCAAGACAAGGGCCATATTCAGCCGATGCACAATCCGGCCTGCTTGTAATAATGGACAATGGACACGTTCACAAAGAATGAATTATGGACATACTCAGAAATGGGGTCGGTATATTCTTGAAAAAGATACAAGAAGAAGAGTCATCAGGACTCAGCAAGTTTGTCAGCAAGCTTGGGAAAGTGAGCCATGGGTGGGCCAGACAACCAAAGCAAGATGCGTGAAAAATTAGATGATCCAATCAGCATTCTGTTTTAGACGTGTGAACAGCTAGGATAAACCAATCATGTATTAGCTAGAGACACGTGGACAGTAGAGATTTATTATAAAAAGTCTTTTTAGGAATAATAACTTTAGCTTCACTGGATCATATTGGTTATGTTGTGATGTCCGTGAACCTCTGCACCACGCACTTAAGGGTGTGATGGTGTTCCCCAGGAAATGTACACATTTGGGGAGGTGTCCTTGGAAGAGAGGGGCTTGATTCCCAAGGAAACTGCTTCCCCAGGAGCCCCCAGTGAGATCGGTGCAAGTGTCTCCATTTGACTCCCTGTGTCTCCTTCAGTCCTTGGGGCCCCTTGCACTTTGCAGAGGGGCATGCAAAGGGAGAAGGCTGTGAAGAAATACGAATTATGTTCTCTTGATGCAGAGTGTGATTTTATACCCTCTCTCCTATGGTGCAGATGCTCTTCATTTCTACTGTGTTGATTATTCTTATCAATACATATTTTAACTTGCTCTGGCATTCTTCCCATAGAAAAGCTTTCCTTGGGTATTTGATTTACGTCTGCAAATGTTGATACGTAACTTCAGGGATCTGAATTTAGCCCATTTCTCCTCTAGCTTTCATTTCAGAAAATGTCAGAATTACAGATGTACACACTAAAGTATCCAAGATTTCTGTGCCACAGAAAGATGAGTAAACAGTAGTACAGCCCAATCTACATTACCTTTAGCAGTTACCAAAGCCAGTAGGTATTTAGAAAAGTGTGCCTTCTTTCAGCAATATTACAAATAGAGTGTTATATACAAATTATAATATTATAATCTTGGCTCTACACAAATATTAAAATGGATTCTATATGTGTGATGTTAAAATTGTGATCTTTATAACTTTGTTATAAAGATATAGTTTTTATTTCTGTTGTTAAATAAGCTTAGAGAGCTCCCAAGGCCTTGAACATACTTGAGACTGATTTTGCAATAAACTATCTTTTAAAACTCTGTTTGGAAAGCAGAAGGTAGGAACAGCAGTCATCTGTTGTGTTTGACTTTATTGTTATTTGAGATTGTAGTAAATACTGAGCACGAGCTGGGATGCAGATTGTAATTGCTCATCTTTCCAAAGACAGATATGGATACTATTAAACTGTGCCCTGTTTATTGTTCCTAACTGACTAATTTACTGCAGTAGTTTTATAGTGCTTTTTTATTGTTGTAATGTCTAAATGTAGTGGGAGAATATATATTTGACTTGGGGGAGTTTGGCTTTTGTTTTTCGAATAATAAAACCACTCTCTTCAGCCTGGTGAAGAAGAAATCTGCTTCTGTCCTTGTATACAGCTATGGGTTTGTTTACACAGCTTCTCCTTCCCTTCTCTGCCTAGGCTTTCTCACCTGCAGTTTTCAGTAGAAAAGCAACAAACCTTTGAAAGGCTAAACCTCAACATAACTGTGACCCTCAACCAATACTTCCTTCTTCAGATTTCTTAAGATCTCTTTGTCCTGGGCACTCAGTATGGCCTTTTTCCTCAAAGTTCTTTGGCTGTCTTGAGTGCTTACAGCGTAACAGGTAATCCCTGATCTATTTTCAACTCTCTGCTCAGATGCAGACTGCTGGAAGGGAGGTAGGACTGGTACTGGAGACCTGGCAGCTTGTCCAGGAAGCAAAATTTTTGAAAGAATGGTAATGTGGAGAAGCATGCAAGTCCGGGTGGTGAACTCATAGATGCAAGCACTTGCAGTTTCCTGTCAGGATTTTACAGTTCAAGGGTATGGTCTCTTCTTATTTCTGTCCCTTAATGCTCAATCCTTGCCACACTTCTTCAACTTCTTTTGCATTGTCATCTTCCGTGTTTTCTTCCACTCTTCTTCTTTCTGTGACTTTCTGTGCAGGATGGATAACCTGTCATACACTGTCAGCTTGCTCAGTGACCGAGTAGTGAGTGATATGATGGTGTGGAAATTGGAGGTGCACAGTAGGCAAACGTGTCATGCTTCTGTGTGCCCTCTGCAGGCAAACCTGCTTCCCAAACCTTCAGTCAGACTTGGAAAAAAGGCTTGTCACCACTGCTTTGTTGTGGTTTGTGCATTGATGAAGAAACACTTCCATCTCAGCCTGCTTAAGCCACTGCAGAGCAGGAATTGTTGCTTTGGGAGCAGATGTGCTGGCAGGGTCCTTACAGCTCCACAAGATGTGCCTCTTCTGGAACAGATTTCTGCATCTTGGTGCAATAAAATCTATGCTTTAAATTGCACCAGGGCAAGTCATGCACTCATGTAGATGTGTTTTCAGACATAGATATTTCTATATATGCCTAGTGAATGGCCTCCTGGGGAGCAGGGACAAATGAGGACGGGGGCTGATAAAACATGCTTCTGCTTCAAGAAAAACCCCTGTCTTCCCTTTCCAGACAAGGATATAAACTTTTTCTTGATTGGCCTAAAGGGGATAAACAAGTCCCTCCATGTCCTGATCTTTTACTAGTCTCAAATTATTTAGAAAAGTTGTAATTTTTTTTTTTTTTTTGGTGGGGGGTTGGTGGTGTTCGGGTCTGCACTTCAGACCTGTTCTCCCAGCAGCCAGGGACCTACAGCTGCTGTGGGTGGGGCAGGTGCTCAGGTAATTACCAACAGGTGCTTGGTAATTGCTAACAGCAGTTGAGGTGAGAAGTTGGCTTGTGCCTGGCTGAGGGCTTGAGGACTGTGGGGAGAGAAGGGATAGGGAGTGGAGTGGAAAATATTAGTTACACAAGCAAATCTGAGGTGTAGGTGGCATTTAACTGGATTAGGTACTGCATTTCATGGACTTGATCACAATTTATGAAGAACTGAACATTGAACTATGAGATAGGACTATTTAGTTGCTATTCTAAATGCTGCATTTACTAATATGTAATGTAGTTTTTTTGTATTTTGCTCAGAAGCTGTCTCAAAAACATTAAAGTCCAAATAAAGTCTTCATAAACACAAGTTAATAGCTTACTTTTTGTTAAAAAGAGAAGCTGAAAGGGCCAATGGCTCTTGCATTCAGTAATTCACACATTTTAAAAGAAGTGGCTCTCTCCTGTTCCTGTGGCTAGCTTGTCTCTTCAGGCTAGGAACCATTTCTGGGAGCATTTCCTTGCTGCTCCTATGTCTCTATCCCCTTGGAATCTGATGCTAATACTATATTTTTCTAAAATTAGAAAATTTGAAATTTCTGTAGGCCCTTTCATCTTGTAATTGGCACCTGTCACTTGAGGGGAAAAAAAGTCTGATAAGGTTTTTTTCTTGTAGGCCTCTCAAATTGCAGTCCATTGCATTTAGCTGCAAAATTCTTAGTCATGCTAACAGGATGCCTGAAATGGAAACTGGTGGAGAGTAAAAGAAATTGCCTGGTACAGATGCTATCAACTATTTTTAGTTCCTGACAGTCCAGTATTTCCCTTACCCAAGGACTGTTCATATTTCTTTCTCTTTTTCTTGCAGCTCTCAGTTCTGTGATGACCAAGAAACAAAAATACAAAGTAAGGGTATCCAGAGTAGATGGACTTTATGAGAATTAGGGGGCAATTTGACCATACACTGATCTGTATGATTGCCTTCTTCTGTGAAAGATTGTAGTGGTGTTGTAATATATGTTGGGAAATAATTCATGCTCTAAAAGCATGTATTTCATCAAGATTGTGAAATCCAAACAAGTCTCTTACCACAAGCAGCCTGAGAGGCAGATGTCTATTCAAATTCCGAAATTCCTGAAGGCAGCAGGAGAACAATCAGCACTTAGCTTATGAATAGAGCACCCAGCACAATGATCACCATTATCCCAGTCATGGGAAGACACCTCAGAGCGATCATTGCCCTGTTGATAACATCGATCAAGATGGCCAAAGTCGCCAGAAAGGTCCATGTGAATACCCGACTTCCCCGATCCATCAGCGCTGGCTATCAACAAGGAAATGGCGATGGTCCAGCTCTGCACAGGGAAAGAACCAACTATGAATATGCAGAGTTACAAAAGAAACTGGGACTCCTTCGCCTCGGGCATAATAAACTGTACAAAGCATCCCTGCAAGAAGTGGCTCTCATGAGCAATGAACGGGGCAGGGTCCGATGCGATAGAGGTGGGATCCAGGTTCACCCAGCGCCCACCCCGGGCTCGACGCTGTCTCTTTGGCTGTGGTGGTTTTGAGGACTGTATTTTGGTCACAGAAAAAGATAAATAAATCTTTTCTCATTTTTGATAATTTGGATTTCGATTGATCATTTAATAGAGTGTGATTGCAATCATTTCTGCTGGTCAGTATTTTTAGTGTTAACACAGCTACCCAGGGAGCCAGACAGGTTTTAGGACTCTCTTTGGAACTGAAAGAAAAAGAGAAGAAAATGTGTCTGTGGTATTTTCCTACAGCAGTTCCACATGCTATTGGTGGCATGTAACAACTGGATTTCACCCCTAGTAACTACTTGTGGTGCAGTCTTAAGCGTGCTAGTTGTGAGAGCTGCTTCTGTAGAAAGGTGATTTCTACTACTGCTGTGTTAATTCTTCCTATAAAATTTAAACAACCCAACAATTTCCTAGTTGCTTCTAGTTGTTTACACAAGTGCTTGTATTTGTACCCCTGGTCTTGGATCTTTTAATTCTGCACTCAAGATAGGTACCAGAGCTGTATGTACCCAAGCAAGGGTGTGTTTGGATGGTGGTCTGGGACAGAGAGTATTCTCCTCTGGAGTTAAAACTGGCCAAGTTTCATCTTTTTATTGGCAGGCATTTTTAACTGAAAAAATAACAGTTTCGAGTTTTGAAATCCCAATAGTAGATAATGTAAACATAGAGCATAATTTACAAGCTCACTTTGGGAACTGGTTGCAGTTAAGTGTTGTCTCCTGAGGTGTCTCAAGTTGTGAGTGTCTTAAAGAAGAAGAGAAATAGGAATTTACGAGACAGGAAAGAGAACTCCAGAACTTTTCACTACACCAGGTCCTGTACTGAAGTGGCTGTTGTGAACAATGCAGCCAGGACCATGGAACCGAGCAGTCTGAAGAAACTGCTGTACAGCAACAGCTTAACTTCAATGTGCTTGAGCCAGTGCTGCTGGCAGCATTATCTCTGCATCCTGGGACATTTCCAGGATGGCCCATGGACAGGGTGAGGTGGTACCTGTGCACTCTGCATCAAGCTGTGATTCTATGGATACTTCAGCAAGAGAGGGTTTTTTCAGGCTGATTAAACCTTCATCCTTGCTGTGCTTGCTGTGACATTTGCATCTCTCTTTTGTAAAACTTCAGAAATCTTAATCATCTTTGGCCCTGTGAAATGTTACAAACATCAGCAAAAGTCATCATAGTTTCCATGCAAAAATACATACATTTTGACATTTGGGAACTGGAAGGCACTAATTTCTATTGTTGATGATACACAAAGAGGGCAGGTTGGTGCCTTGGGGCCTATGTCTGCTACTGTTGACTGGAAAATACCTTTTGAAGTGGCACCCTATGGCCCTGGATGGCCAGAACGGAGGTCCAGGAGGCGAGACAGGTGTTTACTACTGAGTCTTTGACCTTTTAAGCCAAAAAAAAGTTATAAATTCTTAGGCCTATGTATTTATAAAACAGAAGTATAAAGAAGAGATGTTGTAGTGTGTGTGTGACACCTTGAACATACCACATTGTACTAACAGACTCTCCAAACATCCATTCTTTTTTATGACCATTATCCATTAGGAAATGCCATGTAAACCTTATTTCTTTGTTGAGAAGTACCTCACCTACTGACAACAATTAGAATTGCTTACAGGGCCTCAGTTGCAAATGCAAAACATTCAAAACTCAAACTAATTGGTTACATTAGAAAACACACTTTGCTTTTCTCCAGAGGTTGATTGTGAGCAATTTTGTGAGCTATTCATGAAAATACTCTGGGGCTGTTTGCATCAAACACTGTGATCTTGTTAGCAGTGAAAGAGGGAAAGTGCACCATGTGTGGCAAAGTAATTCCGTCACAAAATATGTGCTTGGAGGCTACTTAGGTCAAAAGAATTTCTTTTTAATTCCATGGGCAGAAGAACTGCCAATCATCTGCTTTTTCAGAAAAAGAGGGTTGAGTCTTTGGGCCCTTTCAGAGCCTTGAATGACTGAAGCTGAAGGGATTTCCCCCAAAAAGCAAGGAGTGTTTTGAGGAGCGGGGCCGCACCTGCCTGCAGAACTGACCATGGGCCAAGGGAAGGTGCTGCTGCCCAGAGCCAGCCCGAGGGGTCCCTGAGGATTTGTCACATCCTCTGCCTCCCCTGGCAGTGCTGCCACAGAGCCCAGCAGGAGGGATCCCAGGGATTTGTCAGCACGGGAAGGCAGAGCGTGAGCTCCTACTGATATTTCCATCCAGGGCTGGCACTTTCAGGCCAGCAGTGACAAATTCTGCAGCTCTGGCTGCACAGTTGCTGTTGGCACTGCTGTGGCAGCCTCTGCCACCAAGCAAGGGCATCTGCAGGGGCAGGATGGTGCAGAGATGCCTCTCAGAGAACGCAGAGAACACCTTCAAACAGCATCTGGCAGAGTTAATGAAGGGCTGGTAAATCCCTTTGAAGGGGACGGGTCATAAAAACCTCTCTCTGTGAAAAGAAGAGACAATAGGAGTGAGGAGGGAATGAGAAAGGGGAAGGGAAAGGTCAAAAAAGAGGAAAAGGAAAGAGAAAGGGAGAGAGGGAGAGGATAGAGTCCTTGGAAATTCTGATTTGATCTAAAGGACATTTTCTGACAACACAGATGTTTGCTACAATAAATAGTGCTTTCCCAAAGGCTTTGGCTTTCTAGCTCTTGATATTAACTGAGCCCAGTGAGTTTTAAAAGAGAGAGGAAAAGAATTAGTCAAAAGTTTTCCTTCAAGACCAAATATCTGCCAGAGACTGAATGCTATGGTTAATGGCTTTTGAACATTGACAGGAACGATCAAAGCATTAAAGTAATTAAACAGGGCTCAGTATCCAGCACAAGTTGTACTGGTGAGGAGATTAAACAGAGATTCTCATTGCACTGTGTGTTTTATACTCTTGAAAACAGAGGCTTAGTAACAGTATTTCATGCACACACAATAACATAAAGAATGACAGCTCAGGCCTTTTTGTCCTGGTAAGTATTTGCTGCAGCAGCCACCTTTCTTCCAAGTCATGATGTGTTCAATGCCATTTTTCCCTGTTTTCTGTTGAAAACTGTTTCATATCAAAAAAGGATTAGTACCATATGTAGTCTTTTCTTCTTGTCAAGGAACAAGCTGAAATCTCCAGGCAAATATAAAAGGCTACAAGATTTTAGAAGTATCTAAATTACAGTGTTAATGAACCTGACTTGAATTCAGTTTTGACTTCTGAAGAATTAAAAATCCAAATGGGAATGACACAGCCTCACCTTTCCTTAGTGATATGTGAAAGGCCAGAACAAGAAGAGGGAATCTGGTGCCTGCTGAAATCAACATGTCCTGAGAAATTATTGTTATTATTGAACGAACAGTTTAAATTACAGGAGGGTCTCTTGCCTTGCTGAGCCCTCAGCCCTCTGTGATACACCTCACCTCAATGCAGACTTCAGGTGGTTTGGGGCTTTCTTTTTCTTTCTCCAAAACACCAAGAGATCAAAATTCTTGGTAAAAACAGGACTTCTACTTTCAGTCCAAGCCAAAGAGAAGCTCTGCAGGGCTTCTTCCTGGATACAGATAAAATACTCTGGTGATCTTATCACACCCTGTTCTCAAACTTTTGGCACCAGCTTCTACTCTGGAACACCATGACTTCCTTGTAATCTGAAAGAGGGAACAAATCAAACCTCAACAGCTGGTGCTACCTTGAAAACCAGTGTTCCTCCCACCAGAAACTTCCTTTCCTGTTGTGATAGATATCTGAGTAATGTGATGATTGACTCTCACAATTAATAGACAAATATCATGTATATAACTTAAGGAAAGTTTTATAGATTTATAGTTATGCTGCACCCCATGCCCTGGTTATCAAGGGAAAACTGGGGTTGGGACATCTGGGAGGGCTGGCTTGTCACTATGGCGACACCTGAGCCCCAATCAGAATTTGAGGAAGAGATCTCCACCACTGGACAGCGAAGAAGGGGTTGATGGACAGAATTTGGGAGGGCTTAAAGGGTTCAAAAGGGAAAGCCTCCAGCGCGAGGGGACTGAGCACATGGCAAGGAAAATTTTTTGCTGCCGGTGCTGTAACCTTTTTTCTTTATTCAGTCTTCTGTTGTATTTTTGATAAGGTTTAATAAACCTTCCTAAACTATGAAAAGTGAGTAGCTATTTCTCACACTGTGGTCTGCAACCCTCACTCTTTACTACAATAAAATGCTTCTTTTTATTAGGTTTACATCAGTTCCATACGCTTTTATGAGCTTTTATGCCTTTTTATCTATATATGTTTAAGACCACTATCTGCTTATTGCAACATTCCAGGAATCCCTTTTGACTCTTCTCTCCATATTCCTGCAGAAGGCCAGGTCACTGTGGGTTTTACACCAATAAAAATCCAGGTTGTTCAGATCCTAGGTGTGACGGGCAGGCACAGTTTCCCTGCTGACACAGGCACTGAAGACAAACCCCTCTGTTGTCACTGAAAACAAAAGAAAGGAGGAAGTTTCTGCCCATTGCAAAGTCCCCGTTTGCCTGAAGGACTCTGCCTCTTCTTTCTCACTAGCAGCTCAGCAGCCGGACGCCAAGAAGGACAAGAGAGGGAGGGGTGGTTGATTTGTGTGACAATTTAACAGCACTTGCACACAAGAGCTGAGTCTGTCAGTAACATCTCTGCAGAGGCAAGTCCTTGCTGAGGATGCAGAGCTGTGTCACTTGTGTTTAGTTTGCATCGAGTTAATGGCACGGTGGCTTTTCATGCTGCAGGTGTGGCCCCTGTGACAGCAGCCTGTTCATCCTTCAGGGGGTTTGCACCCACAGGGACAGTGCTGCTCCTGCCAGCACACCCCAGTTTGTCCTCATGCCAAAAAGCCCAGGCAGAACTTACTTCTTAAAGGAACGTTTTCCTTTTGCTCTCAAACCAAAGATTTCGATGTAATGGTATAATAGGAACAAATCTTTTCCCCTGTTGTCTCTTGGGACAGGAGGAAAATCCTATCACATCCAGATAGCAAGGCACTGATTTCACTTCCACTCTGGAAATGACTTGCAGGAGCAAGTGAATAAAATTCTCTGCTGGAACAGTGAAGTCCTGCCACTCTAAATCAGTGTGGTGCCTGAAGGGTTTTGTAGCAGGTTTGCACCTAAGTTGATGCTCAAGAAGTTTATGAGGTCCAACATAGACCTAAGGTTTGCACAGCAGAGTTTAGGCTGACAGCTAAGGGAGCATAAATTAAATGGTCTTTCCAAGCCAGAAGGCTGATGAGAATTGTTGGTATTTGTGCTCTCCTTCCTTGTTTAAAGGATAGCAACATATTTGATGAGATTTTGGCATTGCCGCTAAAGCTCATGGCCAGATGAAGTCACCTAAGTGGTTGTTGTGCATTTCTAATTGTGGAGGTCAATAATCAGTGTAACTGCTTCTGGTAATCTGGCTCCAGTCTCGCACAGAGCATTGCTGGTTGGTCACTCTTATCTCCACAGCCCGGCAGAGATCCTGTTTTGGATGGCTCTCACTGCTCCCAAGGCCCCAGGGACCAGCCACTGCCTCTCCTCCTTCTGCTTTCCCTTCCAGGATCAGAGATTTCCTGCTGCTTCCTCCACGTCTGAGACAACTGGAGGAGATGAGGGGCTGAGGATGTGGCTTCTGACAGAGAGTTGATAACGCTCAGTTATTTTATTCTCCTGCCACTAAGCTGTCAGGCTGCTGCTGGAATTCCTCCTGCTTGGAAAGGGCTGGTGTGAGCAGCAGGAATTGTTGCTGGCTGGAACTTTTCCAAGAGCTGGACAAAAGAAGCATTTTGTGGAAGGCCACCAGCTGCCCTTGGTCAGCAGCACAAGGTGTGAGGTGCCCTTTGAAGGCCATCCCTGCACAAGGACAGCCTGGCCTTCTCCAGTGCCCAGAGCACCTTCCAGGCTTTTGGGCTGGCCTCGTCCCTCACCCTGAGAAGCAGGTTGCTGTTGGAACTCTCCTATCCACAGTTTCTGGCTGGATTGCCGTGTCTTACCACAGACAGCCCTGGAGACACCAGTACACACTCCATCTGCAATAAAAGGGGACTTTGTTCCAGCTTTTCCCTTGGCCCAGCATGCAGCAAGCCCACCTGGGCTTCATTCAGCTCTGTGTGGGCTGGTAGTCAGCTTCTGCTGGGAATTTAAAGCTTTTACCCTACTTTCCTCAGCAAATAGTGGAGCAAACCCAGCCGCACCAACCCCCAAATTTCACTCTAAAAACCACAATTTTCATTTTCCTCTATTCAAACCTTGAAGGAAACAAACTTTATACACATATATGTAATTTCAAAAATATATTTATATACACATAGCATACATTGATAACAAAATAAATATACATAAATATAAGAATATACACATGGAAATAAACACATACAAATAGCAACACACATATGGAAATACACATATAATTAACTGTGGCTACGTTCAAGTCCGTGTATCTTTAAACAGCACTCGAAGCAGAGGGACCCCAGCTGCCCCATCTTCAAAGCCTCTTGCTCGGTCTCCTCCTCCCGTGCAGAGCAGCTCTCCTGGACAGCGACAACAGATGGAACACGTGGCAAGCAAAGGGAACACGGAGTGAGTATGGGGACGTTTCCCTTGGCAGCAGCTGCACTTCCATCAGGGAAGAGGAAATGTCAGAGCCTCCCAGGGGGGTCAGAAAGAGAAAGCAGCCGAGCGGGCCAGGCTGTGGTGAGCGCAGCCGCGGCGGGACTGTCCCGCAGCCCCGGCAGCCCGGCAGAGCCGGCACAGCTCCCGGCCCTGCCGGCACAGCTGCCTTGCCCAAGGACAGCCCCTGTGCCGGCCGGGGCAGCTGCGCTGAGCAGCCCCAGCACGGGCAGGGCCCGCTCCTGCCCCGCCGGGCAGTGCCCACGGCCACAGCCCACGGCACCCTCAGCCCCACCTGCCTCCCCGGGCCTGTGGCCTCACCCGGGCTCTCTCCAGGCTGGCAGCAGCAGGTCCCCGTTCACTGCTCTTGCTGCTGGCCTTCAGCTCCTCCCTGCTGGCTCCCGTCAGTCTCCGGCTGTCCTCAAGGTCTTCATGGCAGCTGTGGCAAAAGTGGAGGCTCTGGAATTTCTTCCAAGGCCTGGCAGAGCTGCAGTCCCGGAGCCCTCTGTGCTCCCTGCTGGCCCCCTCCATCCCCTCAGCCCCGCCATGCTCTCGGTGAAGCCCCAGCCCCCTTCAGTTTCTTCAGCCCCTCCCAGTCCTCTCACCCCCCTCAGTCCCTTCTGACCCATCCCGTCCCCTCAGACCCACCACCCTGCCAGCCTGTGCCACTTGCCTGTCACCTCAGTGCCACCATGGCCCTCGGCTGCCCCACAGCCCTCAGCCCCAGCAGCAGCTCAGGGTCACCGTCCCTTCAGCGCCCCCTGAGCCCCCTCTGTCTCACCGTCCTTCAGCAGCTCCTCAGGGGACAGTGCCTGGGGCCAGCGGCAGCTCCCACCGCTCCAGGGACAGCCGGGGCTGGAAGTGCTGCTCCGCCCGGCCCGGCCGCCAGCTCGGACCCAGCACAGGGACAGGGGACACAGGGGGCACCGGGGCAAAAGCAAGAGGTGAAAAAGGCAGCCGAGGGGGGAAAGAGCTAAAAATGCAGCCTAGGCCTACACAAACAGCAATCTATCCATCAATCTCTCCACCTAAACATTCCTACATTCCTATTCTTCTTACTAGATAACTATACACATTCATAAATGTAACTGCATGCATATGTATATATATATATATATAAATATTTTACTCTGCACATACAAAAATCTAACTCTGAAAATCTATACATGTAAATATATAATAAAATATATATATATATAATTTATATAATTATATCTATATTTATATATATATCTATATAACTTATCTATATATTTATATATATATCTATATAACTATATACATATCCACATTTAACTATACAGATCTATCAATATATGTTCATATAAATAGAACACTATCATCTATAAATTGAACTATAACCACTAATAAATAGAACCATAGAAATCTATAAACATATCTACAAACAGAGGAATTCTACCTGCCCGATGGTCACAGGCTCTCCCCTGTCTCTTCCTGCTATGCAGGGCAGCCCTCCTGGAGATGTTGGTCAGATGGCATCTGGGAAGCAAAGGCAACGCTCAGTCAATATTGGCCCTTCTGCACCTTTCCCTTGGGCAGCAATTGTCCTTCGACCAGGGGCTGTCAAAGCTGGCCTGAAAGGCAGACTCTCACTTGGCAATTTGAAGCAATCTACCTTAAAAGAACAGGGACCATTCCAAGTGTTCAAAAGTGTGTTTCAAAACACTGAAGTATCTTGATAAAGTCTCAGCCCCCGCAGTGCAATGGGCACCCAGGAGAGCTTGAAACACAGACAGTCCCAGCTGCCACAAGGAAGCCCAGCCTTGTTCTTTCTCTGTGCTGACAGAGAGACCCCAGCCCTCACTGAAATGGCTGAAGCTGAAGGTGCTGGGAGCTGAGTCATGAACCAGCTCCATTACCTGGCATCTACAAACTGCCCTCTGCAGTCAGCAGCAGCTGCTCCAACTCGACCATCAGCTCTGGCAGGAAGGGCTGGGAGGGACAGAGCTCCCTACGAGGCCTGCAGGCTGCACCAGCTTGGCTAAGGAATGGATCCACAGTGCTCCCTCTCTCCTCTTAGGCCTCCCTAATCAGGGGGCATTCCAGCTTTTCCTTCTGATACTGGAGTTACTGTGATTTTTCAATTGGTTGGCCTTTGATGTTGTGCTCCTTGTTTTTCTTGTGGGTCAGGACCAATACCAGCAGACTGGTATTACATTTAGTCAGTGATTTGGACTTCTACCCTGACTTTTTGCTCTTTTTTCCCCCTGTTCCTTCAAGAGTCGCTCAGCCTGGCCTCCCCTGGCACCCTGCAGCAAATTTATCCACCCACTTCAGCACAAAACTGGGACACCCGGCTTGGTGACACAACTCCCACAAGGTCAGGTTTATTCCCTGCTCTCTTGCCACAGCAGAGGACTCAGTGTCAGAGCCTCTGGGGAAGCGTGGAGGGCAGGGCTCAGGGAGGTTGTGCCAGTGCAGGATTTGAACTCAAGGCACCAGGAAGCACCAACCCTGCTCAGGGCAGCCATCTCACAGCTCTCTAAATCAGTGTGGGCTCTGTCCTTACCAGGCTCCTGGGGCTCCTGGGAACTGTTCCTGCAGCTCTCGGTGCCAGATGAAGCCTCCTCTGCTGCAGCTCTGTTCACAGGCTCCCCTCCTGAAGAATCAGGGGCAGCACCAACATTGTCCTGAGCAGAAAAACAGAAAGAAAGGAACCCAAAGATCATTCGCTATTTTGCTGGAATCATATCAGGGATACAATAACTCTCCTTCTCCACTCCCAAAGGACATGGAGCACAGAGGAGGGAACACTGCCCCCACGGTTCACATGACAAGCCTTTTAAACTCAGGATTCAGGGGGCCAAGGTGAAACTGAAGCTCTTCCAAAATGACCTTTGAGACAAAACACGAACACAGAAAACCAGAAGACACCAAGTGAGGGGACGTGCCCCCACGCTCTGAGCCTGTCTTATCCCAGAGCTGTGAGAAATCAGCCAGCACAAAGCCAGGGGCTCTCCTTGCTGCCAGCACGGCTGCCAGCAAGGGCAGAGCTCGCTCCCAGCCCTGCCCAGGGCTGTGTGCTGCAAACCCACAGGCAAAGCACACATTTCTGCCTGGGAGTCTCAGCACCCGCAGCCAACCGCTCACACAACCCATCACAAGGTGCTGCTTCTCGGAGCCCTCTGCTGCTGCCCCACGGGTGTCATCCAGGCAAACATTTATGCACCCTGGGTATTGCCAGGATCACATTGGTGATCAGTGGCAAAAATCTGTACGTCGTTAGGGTAGGGAAAAAAAACAACCCAAAAGACAGGAAAAGCCAGACAACCAAGTAGTGTTTCTATTCCACTGAGGAAGTAAGTGTCCACAATGAAGCAAATTACCTTTGGACACAAAGATATTCTCACTATGACCAGTTTCAGAATATTCATCTCTTCTGCCATAGCTCATCCATCAGAACACTAAAGATTCTAAAGATGGTTCAGAGCCTGCAATGTTTCCTTTTCTTATGGAATAAAATGCTTCTCTAAACTGCTATGTGTGACTTTACAGAAGACAAAAGTCATGCCGCTTGAGAATAAGGTATTGGTAAATCCAAAAAATCCCACTCCCCCCCTTGAGTCATAATCACAAATGTACTGCAGGCAATGGGTCAGCACATCAACAGAAAGAGAGACATTCTTTGGCCAACACGTGTCATAATCTGCAAAAGGACAGAGAGCTGCAGCTGCAGCCCAGCCCCAGCCACGGCTCTGGGAGCGCCTACACGCACGGCAGGGCTCACACAGTGATAGTGGAGCCCTGGAAAATGTTAAAGATAGACTTTGAAAATGTTGGGCTTTGTGTTTTCTCAGATCACTGCACCTGCGTAAGCAGTATGATAAATGATATAATTGTTAGATGTGATGATTGTTTAGTAACTAAATATAATTATTGTATAATCATAAGAAGAATCATGAGAAACTATGTTAGAAATTTAAGGGGGAACCATGAGAAGCTATGTTTAGCTGAAATCTGTGCCTACAATAGAACAATATAAGTTTAATAATTAACATGAAAGTTATATAACGATAGAGTATAAAACATGTTCGCCTCGAATGTATGGTCGGAATCAGATTTGGGTGGAAACTACGCCGATTCCCAGAGCTCTTAAATAAAAAGCACCGCATATAATCGCTTATGTGATTGTGTGTTTTTGAACGCTAACAACAGCAGCAGCAGCTGCAGCCCAGCCCTTGCTTTGCCTTGGCCTTCCCACCCAAAAGAGGCACAGCCCACATCTGCTGCAGCTGGGACAGAGGCACCTCTGGCATGCCCCTCCCTGCACGGGACACTTGGCCTTCAGTGCCAATTCTCCAAACACTCTTCTCCTCTTTCCCAGCGAGTAAAACCTCTTCTTCATTTCTTCTTCATCCCCTCTTTTAGAAGTCTTTCTTAACCGAGAATAATTCAATAACTAAATAATAACGAAATAAGTTCAATTAAAGAAGCCTTTGCTTCTCAGCCGTGTCACAAGGTTCAAAAGCTCTCAGTCCAGCCCCTTTGATCCCCATCCAATGGAATTACCTGAGCAGAGGGAGATCTTTCAGACAGGGACCTCCTGATCTCCCGAATCATTTTCTCTACAGCAAGGCCTAGATCTGCTGGTGGCCATTCCTCCTCCCCAGGCGCGTTCTGTGCTGAGCTGGAGGCCGTCCATGCTGCACAAGCTGCACTGCCAGCGGGAGCGCTGGGCCCTGAAGTGCCCGGGCTGGCTGCAAGAATCCAAACACATTGGTCAGGCTCCACAACGTGGCTGTGGGACACAGAGCTCTAGTGCTGCTGTGGATCAAACATCACGGGAAGCACACAGGCAAAGCAGGCAGAGAATCTTTTGGCCTCCTAGGTGCCCCTTGCAAGTAGGCTTGACAGCCTCAGGCCGAGAATGACAGAGCCTTGTGGAAAACGACTTGAAACGGTCACTTTTCACGACCTTTCGGAAAAACAAGGCTACAGCTCTTTTCCTACCTCCTGCGTCGTAGGCTGGGGGCTGCTGCTCCCTGTGGAGCTGCTGGAAGCTGCAGGGCTGGAGCCCGAGCACCTCCCGCTCGGCCGGAGGCAGCTGCTCCCCGTAGAGCTCCTGCGAGCGGCTGCGGGGCCCCTCCCGCCCGAGCGGCAGCGGCCGCTCCCCGTGGAGCCCGAGGAAGTGGCAGGGCGGGATGCCGAGCACCTCCCGCTCGGCGGGCGGCGGCCGCTCCCCGTAGAGCTCCTGGAAGCGGCTCGGCCCCTCCCGCCGGGCCGGCAGCGGCCGCTCCCTGTGCAGCAGGTGGAAGCCGCAGGGCGGGCGCCGGGCGAGCAGCGGCCGCTCGCCGGGGGGCTGCTGGAGGCGGCCGGGCCGGGGGCTGCGCAGCTCCCGCCCGTCCGGCAGCGTCCGCTCCCTGTGCAGCAGGAGGAAGCCGCTGGGCGGGCGCCCGGCCGGCAGCGGCGGCCGCTCCCTGGGCAGCGGCTGGAAGCGACCGCGCCCGCGCCGCCCGTCCGGCAGCGGCCGCGGCCCGGGGAGCTGCCGGGAGCCGCAGGGCGGGCGCCTGCGGCCCTCCCGGCCCGCCGCCGGCCGCTGCCTGTTGGCCGCGCTCCGGCGCTTGATGCGGAGCAGGAGGTCGGGGCGGTCGCGGCGAAAGCAGGGGTTGCAGTAATGGAGCCAGGCCCCGGCATCGCCCGGCGCAGCCGAGCCCACCCAGCCCGGCACTTTGCGGAAGCCGTAGCGGTAGAGCTGCCGCACGAAGCTGCGGAACTGCGTGGCCCTGAAGGTGTGCGGCACCGGGGCCGGCCCATGGCCACGGCCCCTGTGGGCGTGGCCCGAGCTGAGCAGCTCTCGCTCCAAGAGGCAGCGGTCGATGAGCAGCCCCTGGGCGCGGCTGTCCCAGCGCACGGAGCGGACGCGGGGGCTGTTCACCAGGCGCCAAAGCTTGGCGGGGAAGGTGCCGGCGCTGAGCCCGGCGGGCAGCGGCAGCTCCGCCATGGCGTCCATCGCCGACTGTGGCCACAACGCCCGCAGCGCAACGGCCGCGGCTGCGCCGGCGGCGCGCGGCCTGAGGGGGGCGCTGCGCTCGGGCCCGCGCGCGCCCAGCGCGGCCCCGGCGCGGGCCGGACTTGGCGGGGACGAGCGCGGCAGAGCCGGGGCTGCGGGCACAGCGCGGGCGGGGCGGCTCCGGGGCTGGCCGCGCTCGGCTCGGCAGGGCCAGCTGCCAACCCCCTCTTTCTCTGCCTGCAGGCATCCTTCTGCCTTGGCCTTGCGCTACAACCCCCAACCAGCAAGACAAGGAAGAGAAAACAGCCGCTTCTCTCACAGTCAGCCTCCTGCAGCTCTTGATGCCTGCGCTTATTCCTGCCCAGGTCCCAGACTTCTCATTTCCCATCCTTGAACTCCATCAGATTCCCCTCAGGCCGGTTCTTTAGCCTGCCGAGGTCCCTCTGAATGGCGCAATCATTTGGGCTCTCAGCTGCTCCTGCCAGCTTTGTTTTGTCTGCAGACTTGCTGAGGGTGAGCTGCTCCTCCAGCCCGGCCATGAATGAAGACATTAAAGAGCATCTGCCCCAGCATCAGCCCCTGGGGCTCAGAGCACCCGTGACTTGCCTCCAGCTCTACTTTGTGCCACTGATGACAGTCCTCATCCATTTTTCAGCCTTCCTCGCTGGGCATTCTGGCAGTTTGTGTTTAAGGATGCTGTAGGAGACTGTCTCAAAGGCTTGGGGAAAGCTGGGGTAGACATCATCCATTGCTCCACCCATATCCATCCGTTTGGCTGTCCTGTCACGGGCATCAGGTAGCTTAACCATCACTCCCAATCAACTTCTTCTCCGTTTGTTTGGATCGGTTTCCAGGATTAGTTACTCCATCACCTGTCAGGGGATGGAGGCAAGGCTGACTGACCTGTATTTTCCTCTCCTTCTTACTCTCTTGGAAGAAACCAGTCTATTAGAGCAATTCTGGCTGGTTTTAGCTAGGCAATTCCAGAAAAAATAACCAGTAAGAAAAATGAAGCTCTAAATGGAGTCTCTTAAATTCTTCTTTCTGCTACCATTCTAGACCTCCAGAAAGATCTTGTTTTCTTTCCAGTACTGGACAGCTGATTAAAAAAAATAACCAACAAGGCAAATGTCTCCCTAATAGAATATAATATACCTATTATTCAGAAGACAATAACTTAGATTTTCCTTTTAGGATTAGACTGAGATGAAAGGACTTGAGAGGTTCCAGAACTTTGATATTTTCTTGTCTCCAACTGTTTGGAAAACTGTTAGAACATGGTGAAGACACAGTGCTTTTGAAAATGCCATTCTGAAGTCTTGTATGCTTGTATTACATATAAAAGTACCTGCAAGGATTTTAGAAACCTGTAGCTCAGATTCCTTACTTTCAAAATGAGGAAATGCCAGAATTAGTTAGTTCTTTGGTTTTTTATGTTGTGTTTCTGATTGCTACATTTTTATATGCATATGTATCTTTTTTTGATAGCATGGTCACATACTCCATTTTCCTTCCGATCCCAAAATCATCAGTGCTCAGAATAGCCGATAAGCAACTAATCAATATTCTTTTTAATCTCTTTTATTTCATATAATTTCATAATAAACTCAGACACCAGTGATCTTTTGGGAATCCAGACTTGTATGCAAAGTTTGCAGGGAAGATTGAGCTCTCAAGCCCTGTGAATTTTCTCTTCTCTCCTTTGCCATTTCCCTTTTCCTTCATCTCTGGCCTGACCTCAGGGCCCTTTCCCCTCGTGTCAGGCCCTCTGTTTGCTGCACTCCAGGGAAGCTCTCAGCTGTGGCTTCCCCAGCGTGGCAGCTCCAGGCTTGGAGCAGCAGAACCCAACTGTGGCTGAGAGCCCAGAGCCCCCTGGGCCAGCCGGGCTTTCAGCTGCCAGGGCAGCACGGAGGGAAAGGGGCAAGAGAGAGCTGAGGACGCTGCCAGAGCAGCCCTTGGGCAGTGCAGGGTGAGAGTGGCTTAAAGTGCTGCTGAGCCCCACTGCGGGGGCACAGGAGGCTGCTCTGCCATGGCCGCGGCTGTGCCGCCCATCCCGACAGAAAGGCAGAGCCAGCAGGCTCTGATGGGGGAGAGCAGCTCCATCCCTCCAAAACTTGGTCAGTCCTGCTAAAACCTCTCTTTGTCCTTCTGTCTGAACACTGACACTGCTTTGGAAAACAGAATGGAGGTGACACGAGACAATCGATTATAACTTGTAAACAAATTTCCATGGGTTTTTGGGTTTTGTGAAAAATGCATGTATTTTATGATTGGCTTTTCGCAAATATTAAAATGAATATTATATGTCTTGTGTTAGAAAGTAATGCTGTATTAATTCTCTTAGGTACTGTGTTAAATATAGTTTTAGGTTATAAAAATTGTTAAAATAGAAACGATGCTATGCAGGATAATTTTTTTAAAGGAAGGGCTCGCAGCGAGATAGCAGCCACAGGACACCTGAATCTTTCAGAGAAAAAGAATTTATGGCCCTCTTATCAGAAGAAACGAACTTCTTCCTGCCTCGAAGGCGCTGTTAGGATTCGGAGGAAGAAGTTGACAATGACCAGACAGAATCCTGTGTTTGAATGGAATTTATGCATCATGTATGAAGTGTATGAATATGCAACAGGCTGTTGCTTTTAAGGGTTAATCCTGTGTTAACGGGTGTCCTTTTTTGGGCTTTTGCTGCCCAGAAAAAGGTACCCAGACGTCCGTAACTCTTTGTATTTGTTGTCTCATATTGTCCTAATTCAAATTTCCAAATTATTACTTCTCTAATTGTATGACTATTTTTATAACCATTTTATTACTATTAAACTTTTAAAATTTTAAAAACAAGTGATTGGTGTTTTTCAGAGTTTGTTGTGGTGTTTCAGTTTGGTTTGGGTTTTTTGCATGTGTGTGAGGCTTAAATGTGTCCTAAAGTTCTTGTGCATGCATGAGGCTGTAGAGTGGCCTCCACGGGGATCTCCTTGGCTCTGCACAAGCCCAGAGAGCAGCACGGGCACCTCAGGCCGAGCACAAAGGAGCACAGGATGATCTGCTCTGTGACAACAGGCACTTGGAGCTGTTGTCCAGTGTGTAAGAGCTACATCCCCTCTTCTTCAGATTCTCCTAAAAATGCCCACTGATGTTGTTTTGTATGATGCAGCTCTCTTAAGCCCCTATTACACTGTATCTGCACGAGCATTCACACAGGTGTTTGCTAAAACAATTCTGCTCCAGCTGAAAAGCACTGGGGACCCTGAGCAATAGCAGCAGATAAATGGACATAGAGAGACTTCAGGAGCAGAAGCAGCATTAAATCCATGACAATTGTGGAGATGTGAAAATACAGAAATCCACCAGTGGTAGCAAAGCCCACACATCTCCACTGGGTTCTGCAGAATGGCAGCAAATAATGCACAGGTGTGGAGACCATGAACTGGTTGGTGCTGCACTTATTTGTCAGTGAGCAGAGCTGTGGGAGGCAGGGATTAAGGGTGATTTTGGAACAGGAAGAAGAAAGGGACAGACAAATTCCAGGTGGAGGCAGAGTGGCTCTGCTCTGCTGACCCAAGGAGAGCAGGGAACAAGTTGGAAAGGAGTAGGAAAAAAGAGTTTTGTAAAAGGAAACCTTGCTATATAGGCATTAGTGTTCTTGCCACAGCCCACAGAGCTTAGAGCATGAATATTCATCCTATTTAAATATTCCTGCAAGATGTAAGAAAAATTCCTTTCCATGTGGTTATTTACACAAACATACCCACGAACAAATATAAAAACTGCACAACTACATGTATCATTAAGCAGGATACTCTGTAGATTCTCACATTAACACTTGCAGAATTATATATGATACTTCCAAACATATAGAGACTCTTGTTCTCCGTTTGCTTCTTTAAAACTCACAAAATGTAATGAAATTCTCTTTCAAAAGTGCAGAGCCTGCTGTGTGGCTAAGCAAGCCATTATTTGCTTGCTCACAATCATCTCTTCCTTGTGTGTTAGTCACTGATGCATTAATTGCTTATCCAAACTTGAAACGGTTCATGAGTCATTCTGAAGAGAAAGTAAATATCAAGGAGCCCATTTGAATGGAATTCATGTGCTCTGCCTCTTAAAGCTGAAGGTCTGTATTTATTACCTGTCAGAATGAAGTCTTGTTGCCTAATAAATGGGAAAATAGGAACTATGCTGACTAGAGCACCATGTTTCAAGGGATCATTGCATTTTAGTTTTATTTGACCAAATCAGTAGTCAAAGAGAGAAAGGACTGGTCAATTACAAGAGAGAAAGCAGGTGAAAGAGATGTCTAGGTCTGCTGCAGCTGGAGTCAAAAATGAAGTGTGTGGGTTTTGAAGTGGGGAAGGGATTCCAGATCAGATGATTTTAACTAACTTGCATTACTAAATGCATGATCTTCAAACAAACACGTTGGTATTCCTTGTATTGAGGAAAGGAAGGGTATTGGGGAAGATGAAACAGGAAAGCCTTATAAATATGATTGTCTGGCAAAAGATTTTGAGAATATAGAAACTATAAGCAAGATTGAAATGAAAGCAAGCTTTGAGATACCTTAGTTAGTGAACAACTGGAAAACAATGGTGTGGCCCAACTGAAGGTAATCCCCTTTTGAGGAAACAATTCCCTCTGCTTGCAGGCAGGTCCAAGGTTCAGAGCAGACCCTACTAGCTCAGCAGAGGGGTCCAAAGAGGAGTTTTTAGGGTTGAAAATGTAACACAGTATGGTAATGTAATGATTCTTACAGGCTGGATGTAAATGCTATAGGATTTGTATCTTGGACTAGATTGGTTAGTGAGAATTAGAATATTCAACACAGAAGAAGATTTATTGTATTGTAGCGGGAACCTCGCTCTCTTACGCTCTTCCCCTCTTACTCTCTCCCCCTCTCATCCTCTCTGCCCCTCTCTTCTCTCGGGCCTGCTCCGAGCAGTGCCTGGCAGCTCCAAGCAGGGCCCTGCACCCAGGCCCTTTGCAATGAGCCGCAGGTTCCACGGCCTGGCTGCAGAGATCTCTCGTCTCCGTCCGTCCCGACCGTCCCACCCGCCAGTGCTCCTACAGAAGGGGAGAAAGAAGGCATGGAGTTTCCAGGAGTATCCAGATAAATCCACTTTATTCTGGATCAATATGGAATTTTCATGAAGCAAAAGCATTAAGTGGAGGGCTCTTCACCCATTTCTTTTTTTACTAAAATTCTGTGAAAGATACTATTTTGGAGCGTAAAAATTTTCATGTTGAAAACATGAATGTGCTGAGAGAATTTGAAGTCTGGGCCAATGACAATTCACTGTTGAAAATCCAAGTCTAAAACTTTTCAAATTAAATGACCCAGGATGAAGTAGGAAACACAAGTCCTTCCCTTGAACCTTGACTTGCCTCTTCTAGCTCATTCCTGAAAGTGGTAGGCAAAGAGGATCCCACAGAAATCAGAGGAGCATCAGGGTCTATCCCTAAAAGGCAACTGTAGATGGAAAACAACTTGGGAATTAGAGGGACATCAATGAGCCACTTGTGAGTCCAGCTGTTAGTGAAGAGCCCTTTTCCAAAGAAATGCCAGCTTCTCTCAAGGAAGCTGAGCAGCAGGACATTATGGCTGATGTAGCTGGCAGGTACAAAGCAGAGAAAGTGGGAAATTTCTGGAAATGAACCCTGTCTTCACTGATGACAGCAGGATGAAGAACCCATTTCATCAGACTCTGGCTCTTAGTAAGAAAGGAAGAAAGCTCTATTTATGATATCAGGCCCAGCTGTTCATGGTCAGAGGTGGTATCAGCTGCTCAGCAGAAGGCACAGCTTTAACTCCAGCTCATCGTGCCTGGAGGCAGCCCTGGAAGTGCTCCTGCACTTCAGCTGGTGCCAGGGCACAGGGACACCCGCACACCCTCCCTAGACCCCTGTATGCCATAAAACTAAAGGCATCTCCCCAGCCAACCATCCAATCCAGCACTTAGCACAGAGCATGTCACTGCCAGTGACATCTGCATGAAAAAATACAGAGAAAAGTGCAATTACAAAACATACTGGGGGCTCAATATAATACAGGAAAAATTCAGATTTTGGTACTTACCTTCATAAATGAGCATACCTACTAGCTCTTTTCCCTAAATCGTGGTTAAACATCTGCACTTTCCATAGCAGTGTCCTAAAATTCTTCCATTCATGCATTCCCAGCTAGCAGAGCTCTCACACAACCTGTTTTTTCTCTGAAGTGTAAGGAAGGACTTAGTTCAGATGAACTGTGCTGCTTCCTCTGAAAGATATAAAATTATGGAAATAATATCTGCAAAGTCATAGGTTCTTTAAGGCAGGCCTCTGGTATGTAAAATAGGGAGTGTTTACATTTAGCATCATGTGCACATAAGGTAACGATCAAACCATTTTCTTACCTTCATGAAAAATAGTTTTTGTGCTCCCAGATATGGCACAGGCAAATAAGGCTGAGCTCAGACACAGATGCGTTCCTCACCACACAAATGGCCAAACAAATGACAGCTGCCGGTGACACTTTTCCTGCGGTCCCGAGTGCCCCAAGCGCGGATCCAAGCGGCGTCTCACCTGCTCAGCTCTTTCCGGCCCGCGGATCCGAGCCCGTCCCGGAGCGTCAGGAGCAGGTATGGGAGCTCAGCAGCTCGGGCTCGATGCCGTGTGCTCCGCTCGGGGCTCCGAGAGCTCCTGCGGGGCCGGAGCAGCCCCGGGCAGCGGGAGCAGCTCCTGCTGCGGCAGCCGGGCAGCCTCTCCCCAGACACACAGGTGACTGCACACCCGTGCATTCAGGGCCAGCTCCATTCTGCTGCCCTGGGGCTGGCGCTCTCCACTGTGTTGCTGTTAGTGCACATTGGTGTGTTGGTCCTGGAAACACCCAGGAACAGGCAACTCTCAGGCACACATTCTGCTCCCCGGGATGTGCTGCACAGTCCCTGCCTGTTCCAAACACCAATTTGGTTTTGTTCTGAGAGCTGTGTTTTCCATCTCAGGGTTTGACCAGCTGATTGCCCCCGTTGAATATTTTCATTCAGCATTTGTGGATTTCACACATTTGCAGTTGTGCTGACTGCTCCTTCCAGCTGCGCAAGGACAGCCAGTGTGGACCTTTTCCTATGTAAAATGCATCGTGTGAGGACTGTTGGGCTGGAGGGCCCTTCTGTAATGTTATTGCCCCAATTCCTTCTGCTGAGAAAGATAATTGGATTCAGGCAGTTAATCCATTTTGCAGATGCTGCAAAATCTAATCTGTAACAAACACACGATCAAGTATATGGGAATTGGTGTCAGTTCCTTTCTTCCTTCCCAAAGTAGGAAAGCCATTTTTTCTAAAATCCTCTAGCAAATGGCTGTTCCATCCTGGAACTTCTCAGCATTAAAAAATTGCATTGACATCTCTATAAAATATTTCTCTGAATTTTCTTTCTCTCTTTTAAACTCTCATTGCAATCTAGATGGAAACCAATGTTCAAATGGCAGAATTTCTCTGCCAGTCCAAATACAGCAATTTGCCTAAATGTAATTAAACTGCAGTTTGGTGCAAACCTACACAGGCCTATGTAGATAAGAAAAGGATGAATACTGATTATTCCTATGCAGTATAGGGAAAAAATAACCTAGGGTTAAATCACGTAATGTGATATATCATATTTATTTATTTATTAAATAATGAAATCTGTTTTTTACTTTTATATATCATGTAGCGCTAAATCCTGGTTTATTGTTTTCCTATTAAAATGTCATTGGTGGATGACATAAAGCAATGAGTCAAATTAAGAAAAAAAAATTTGAATATTTTTCTGACAAGATTTTTTTAAGATTCAGAGGTAAATAACAATCATCTGATACAAGAAGTTGGTGAAACTGCATTTTGCCCTTTAGTCAGAATCTTTGATTAGCTCTATCCTGTGGTTTCTAGATCTGGCTGAAATGAAGTAGCTTTTTACAGACAATTTATGGAAACTTTGAGGGAGAGATTAAAAAAAGGAATTGACAAATCCTGATATCTGATTTATTGGGGTATTTAGCCATGTGCATAAGCACATGAACTGCAGTGATCTGTGACAGCATTCATTTGCCTAAAGGATCTGGCTTGACTTGGAATGCACAATTTGGAAAGAAGATTCCGTGGACATAGATAATGAAGTAAGCTTTAAAAACTTGACAACAGCAGAGGAGAACTAGTGAAAGCCTTACTCAGAAATGAATAGAGAATTTTCTTTTTTCTAAAATTATAGGAGCATATTTGTTTGTGCCTCACCAGTGCCTAATGCTTTCTGTGGTTCAGCACGGGGAGCCATCCTAGACCAAATCCAGACCCAGACGAATCTCTCAGATAATCACAGCTCACCCCCTCTGCTCCTCTGACTCGGTGAGCTGCGGGAAGGCGTTGCTCCAACCCAACTTGTTTTCCTTTGGAGGCCATTCCAGATTGTGAATCCAATGGCTATGTTTGGCAAAGGACATGTGCTCTGTTTCATGCCATGGTTTCTGTGACGTGGGTCAGCCACAGGATCCATCTCCTTTTGCCTCTCTGTTTTGATTTACTCAGTGAAAAAGTAGCCATGTACATATGTTTGGATGTACAGGCATGTGAGCAAATGGTTCATCTTGCTCACTGTGAAGGCAGGTGGGAAAAATTGGAAGAACAAGACTGCTTTTATACAAAATTCAATACTAATTTCATAGAAAATCACTAAGGAGCTGATTAATGAAGAAGATCACTTAATGCCTCCTAATTAGATTGATGGCATTTCCCCAGCGCCCTTAATTCATTGTGCATTAAGGAGAAATGGCTAAGGTTTTCAATTGAAGGCTTTGTTTACTCCCAGTCCTTAATTTCAAGGTTGTCATCCACGCAGTGGAATTTCCTTTTGTTTTTTTGCATTAAGAGTTCAGTGTAAATAACTTGGCTGGTTAAAACCAAAGTACAAGGAAGGCTCCAATGGTATTATGGTAAAGATCTATGGGCAGAAACATCATTAAGGAAAAGAGGAAAACACCATTATATAAGGGTTGCAGTGTTGATCCAAAAACAAGGGAACGAGGATGAGGGCATCCAGAAGTGACCAGTATGATTTGATGATTATGTAATTGCTGGAACCAGATATTACAAGAGGTGAAAAAAATCTGAAAAACCCAGAGGAAATGCTCCTGGATCTGAATCCTGATTTCCCCACTGTACAGCTGCTTATGGCCTCTGTTCTAATTTCCATCCATCTACAAAAAAAGATGAAATTACCACAGAAGCTTTCTCTCCAGACTGATTAAAGGGAGCAGGATAATAGACAACAGAACTGGTAATACATTAGAAGTAGAGACTTGTTGCAATGTAATAGTCTAAGGCATAATTTGTGGCATAAATCCTATTTCAGGAAAGAATTTAAGCATATATTTAAGTCTATCTTTATTGACACAATGCCTTTAAAATATGCTTCAGATGAAATGTGGGCTTAAAGTCAAATTAAATATAATATTGATATATATGTGCAAACTTACAATGATTTCTTTTAGGATTCCCAAGTGAGGATAACTTCAAAACCATTTTTTTTTGTCTTAAATTAACATTGATTTTGTGCACAAGAAAGTTATCCAAGATATTGCTGGCTGGGGGTCTATGTACAAGCCATGAACGGGACGGGACTGCTGAGGAACGTGCCTCGAGCTGTTTGTTTTCCAGCATCAGTCTGTTATAAATGATAATCGAAAGCCAAATTATCAAAAATGCGAAAAGATTTATCTTTTTGCACAGCCAAAATATGGTCCTCAAAACCACCACAGCCAAAGAGACAGCGCTGAGCCCGGGATCGGCACTGGGTGAACCTGGATCCAGCCTCTATCGCATCAAATCCTCCCCCGTTCATGAGAGCCGCTTCTAGCACGAGGTTTTGTACAGTTTATTGTGCCCGAGGCAGAGGAGTCCCAATTTCTTTTGTAACTCCTCACATTCATAGTTGGTTCTTTCACTGTGCAGAGCTGGACAAAGGCCGTCTCCTGGTTGATGGCCAGCGTTGATTGAGGCCGGGGAAGCCATGTATTCACATGTATGTTCCTGGCGTCCCTGGCTATTTGATCGATGTTATCCGCAGGACGGTGATCGCTCTTAGGCGGTTTCTGATGACTCGAGATACCGGTGATCATCCTGCTGGGAGCGTCCATTCTTACGCTAAAGTGTCGAACTTTATCTAGCCGTCTCTGGAAATCTTAGAGTTTGAATGGACATCCGTCCCTCAGGCCGTGTGTGGTCAGAGACACGTTTGGATTTCACAATCTTTATAAAATACATTCTTTGGTAGCATGAATTATTTCTAACATATATTACAAGTCTCATTACATGGTTATGACAATGGGAAGATGCCAGCAGCTCACATCCCCAGTAGCAGACAAAGAATGTCTGTTATCAGCAGATGTCCTCTCCCGAGGGAGGTGTGAATGTGGTCACTCAAAGAGAGAGATAAAGCAAACTGCCCACTTGACAAAAGATAATCTGCCATACAGATGGTAATTGAAAACATCTTGCATTGCAATCTTCAACGTTTTCCACCCCTTTTTCTATTTCCATTTGCATCACAAAGAAACCTTACACACAGTTTTCACTTAAGACTAGGTTTCCCCGTGGTACACAATGGCTTTCTCCATCTTTCTGCTTTACCCACCAAGTGCAACCAGGTCCTTGAGCAAAAACAATTCCACAGATGGGTTTGTCTTTGCCTGAGGTGGGAGTAACTCAAACAGTCTTTCCTAAAATACCTTTCACGTGTACAACGGGGACTTTATCTCCATCCACTGTGTGCAGAGGTTCAGACTGGGCAGGACCAGCTCGATTTATGGACCCTCTGGTGTTGACCATCCAGGTGGCTTTTGCTAAGTTCATTTCTCAATTTCTAAAAGCCCCCCCCCCCCCAAGTGCTTAAGGGTAGTTTTAAGTAGTCCATTGCACCGTTCAACTTTCCCAGCAGCTGGTGCATGATAGGGGATATGATAATCCATTCAATACCATGTTCCCTGGCCCAGGTGCTGATAAGGCCATTCTTAAAATGGGTCCTGTTGTCTGACTCAATTCTCTCAGGGGTGCCATGTCTCCACAGGATTTGCTTTTCCAGGCCCAGGATGGTGTTCCGGGCAGTGGCATGAGGCACAGGGTAGGTCTCCAACCATCCAGTGGTGGCTTCCACCATGGTCAGCATGTAGCGCTTGCCCTGGCGTGTCTGGGGCAGTGGGATGGAGTCAATCTGCCAGGCCTCCCCATACTTGTACTTGGATCACCACCCACCATACCACAGGGGCTTCACTCGCTTGGCCTGCTTGATGGCAGCACACGTCTCACAGTCATGGATAACCTGAGAAATACTGTCCATGGTTAGATCCACCCCTTGGTCTCGTGCCCACTTATAGGTGGCATCTCTACCCTGATGACCTGTGGCATCATGGGCACATCGAGCTAGGAATAACTCCCCCTTATGTTGCCAATCTATCTTTGACACCTCTATTTTTGCTGCCTGATCTACCTGCTCGTTGTTTTGGTGTTCCTCATTAGCCCGACTCTTGGGGACATGGGCATCTACATGGCAGACTTTCACAGGTAGCTTCTCTAACCGAGCAGCAATATCTTTCCATTCATCAGCAGCCCAGATCGGTTTTCCCCTACGCTGCCAGTTGGCCTTTTTCCACCTTCCAGCCAGCCCCAAAGAGCATTGGCTACCATCCATGAATCAGTGTAGAGGTAGAGCTTTGACCATTTCTCTCTCTCAGCAATGTCCAGGGCCAGCTGAACAGCTTTGAGTTCAGCAAGTTGACTTGATCCACCTTCTCCTTCGGTAGCTTGTGCAACCTGTGGGGCTCCATACGGCTGCTTTCCACTTCTGGTTCATCCCTACAATGCAGCAAGCACCATCAGTAAAAAGAGTGTATTGTGTATCTTCTGCTGGCAGTTTTTTGTATGGTGGAGCTTCTTCAGCACATGTCACTGGTTCTTGTTCCTCTTCATCAGTCAGACCAAAGTTCTCACCTTCCGGCCAGTTTGTAATTATCTCCAGAATCCCAGAGTGATTCAGGTTTCCAATACGGGCGCGCTGTGTGATAAGAGCAATCCAGTTACTCCATGTAGTGTCGGTGGTGTGGTGGGTGGTGGGAACCTTTCCTTTAAACATCCACCCCAGCACTGGGTGCCAGGAGGAGTTGTGCTTCCGTGCCAGTCACCTCTGAGGAGGTGAGCCTGGACTCCTTCATAGGCAGCCAAGATTTCCTTCTCTGTGGGAGTGGAGTTGGCTTTGGACCCTCTGTAGCTTCGACTCCAAAATCCCAGTGGTCGGCCTTGAGTCTCCCCAGGCACCTTCTGCCAAAGGCTCCAGGACAAGCCATGGTTCCCGGCTGCAGAGTAGAGCATGTTCTTCACATCTGGTCCCGTCCTGACCGGGCCACGGGCTACTGCATGAGCCATCTCCTGCTGGATCTGGGCAAAGGCTTGTTGCTGCTCAGGGCCCCAGTGGAACTCGTTCTTCTTGCGGGTTAACCAGGTAGAGAGGATGCACGATCTGACTGTATTTGGGAATGTGCATCCTCCAAAAACCTATGGCACCCAGGAAAGCTTGCGTTTCCTTCTTGCTGGATGGTGGAGACATTGTAGTGATTTTGTTGATGACCTCAGTGGGAATCTGACCACTTCACTCCCAGGAACTGGATCTCCCAGGCAGGTCCCTTGACTTTACTCTTCTTGATAGCGAAGCCAGCTTCGAGCAAAATCCTGAAGATCCTCTCTCCTTTCTCAAATACTTCCATTGCCGTGTTCCCCCACACAATGATGTCATCGATGTACTGCAAGTGCTCTGGAGCCTCACCCTTTTCCAGTGCAGTCTGCATCAGTCCATGGCAGATGGTGGGGCTGTGCTTCCACCCCTGGGACAGTGGGTTCCAGGTGTACTGCACACTCCTCCAGGTGAAAGCAAACTGAGACCTGCATTCTGCTGCCAAAGGAATGGAGAAAAATGCATTAGCAATGTCTATAGTGGCATACCACTTTTCTGCCTTGGACTCCAGCTCGTACCGGAGTTCCAACATGTCTGGCACAGCAGCGCTCAGCGGTGGAATCACTTCATTCAAGCCACGATAGTCCACAGTCAATCTCCATTCTCTGTCAGACTTGTGCACAGGCCAGATGGGGCTGTTGAAGGGTGAGTGAGTCTTGCTGACCACCCCTTGGCTCTCCAGCTCACGGATCATTTTGTGGATGGGGATCACGGCGTCTCGATTCGTCCGATACTGCCGGCGGTGCACTGTCGAGGTGGCAATTGGCACTCGTTGCTCTTCCACCTTCAGGAGACCTGCTGCAGATGGGCTTTCTGATAGTCCAGGCAAAGTGTTCAACTGCTTGATGTTTTCTGCCTCCACAGCAGCTATGCCAAAAGCCCATCTGAGTCCCTTTGGGTCCTTGTAATAGCCGCTCCAGAGGAAATCTATGCCCGGAATACACGGGGCCTCTGGGCCAGTCACAATAGGATGCTTTTTCCACTCTTTCCCAGTCAGGCTCACCTCAGCTTCCAACAGGGTCAATTGCTGGGATCCCCCTGTCACCCCAGCAATGGAAATAGGTTCCGCCCCCACGTGTCCCAATGGTATCAGGGTACACTGCGCACCAGCATCAACTAAGGCATCGTACTTTTGTGGTTCTGATGTGCCAGGCCATCGGATCCACACCGTCCAGAAAATCCAGTTTTCCCGTGCCTCTCCCTGGCTAGAGGCAGGGCCCCTCTAACCCTGGGTATACATGGTAGAGGTACCTTCCAGGGGATCTGACAGATCATACTCAGCAGCTCGGTCATGGGAGGCTGAGGCTACCTTCACTTTACTGGAGTTCCCTTGATTAGTGTTTCCCTCCTTGAGTTGATGCCCCCGTGCTGCCAGGACAGAAGTGGGTTTTCCATCCCACCTTCCTATGTCTTCCCCATGGTCACGCAGAAAAAAACCACAGGTCAGCCCGTGGGCTGTACCCTCTCTCTGTAGCTGGGGAACGTTGGGCTCTGACTCTGGGGCCTGTGACTCACACTGGTGCCATATGGGAACTGTTCCTCCTCATCATCTCCCTCATCTCCTCTCTGAGTCCTTGGACCACGGCAGAGACAGGAGCCTGCATCGGGCCATTGATCATACTTTCATAATTCCTAAGCTTGTTGGCCACAGAACCCACAGTCTCTCGGTTGGTATCGGCATTAATTGTTGCAATAAAGGTGGTGTATTGGGATGGCCCTAGATTTGCCAGGCTCCACAACATTTTCCCTGTGCACCTGACTTGCCCGGGGTCATTATCATGCTGTCCATCCTTCCCAAAGGGTACCTCCAATACTGCCACTTCTCTCAGCTGTTGAATCCCTTCCTCAAGAGTCTTCCAGTGCATTCTGTGGTGCTGCTCCTGCATTCTTTGCCTGTGAACAAACCTCTCTCTGACACTTATTAAAAGCCGCTCCCAGAGGGAAAGGGACCCTGGCTCCCTTACAAAAATCTGATTGATACCTGAATCCTGGGTCAAGGGTCCCAAATTCCTTGCCTCACCACCATCCAGCTGGACGCCTGTACCCATAAGATCCCAGACCCGGAGTAGCCAGGTTGTATAAGCCTCATGTCCCCGTCGTACAAAGTCTTTGTGCAGATTACGGAGACTTTCGTACATCAGGGACTCGGTGATGATCGCAACCTCTGGCTCCCCTGTGGGTTGTGAGGGCCCTCCCCTATCTGGGTGCTCTGCTTTCATCTTAGATCTCCTTGTTTCTACAGGGGCAACTGCTGCTGGCTGTGATTGCCTTTGCAGTTCAGCTGGAACCTGGACAGGTGTAACATCTGTGGGTTCTGCTGCTGCACTATTAGACTCTCCCTCTTTAAGGCGGGGGGAGGGCTTCTCACCAGCTGGGGAAGTGTATTCCTTCAGCACCTGGCCCATCTCACGTATCTCCTTCACCAGACCCCCCATCCAATCTGGGTAGTTCACATCTGGGCTGGGCTGTGGGGCAGGGTCAGGCTCTGGGGCAGCAGCATCCCTAGACTCTGGTGGCGTATTAGGTGCTGGGGTAGGTGTCATGGTAGTTATCCAGGTTAGTCTCCCCTTCTCTCTAAATCCTAAATAAAGCAGGCCTACCAGAAACACCAGACACTGTATGATATCATTAAGATTTAGAGTGGATCTGAGCCCTTGAAAAACTGGTGGGGTGGACCCAAATAAATGGCTAAAGGGTTGGGAGAAGATTTTGCCTGGTGTCATTTCTTTACAGCAGGTGCCATTATTAAAGTAACCCCAAAAACATACAGTTAGTGTGTGATAGCTGTGAATCCATTTGCCTGCTTTCCAGAGGAAGTTAAAAATCCATTAATTCCTCACCTGTTCACCCATAAAACAAAGCAGATAACAGACATGGTAGCCTTGGTTATAGGACCCACATTTAGATAAGGGCCTATAAATGGGAGAAATACAGCCACGATCATGTGCCACCCAAACCAGGGCAAGTTGGACCACATGGTGTTGCTTAATGAGGTTTCTATTGCTACACACTAAAATTAGATTACTCAAGAACTGTTATTCCCTTTTTGTTTCTGTGCCCTTGAGCCCTACGCTGGGCACCAAAATCTGTCTCGGTTTTGGAAAGACGGGAGTCTGCTAAGGAAGGCAGGAGCCTCCTGTGATATGGAGAATGTAAACCCTCCCCACCCCTCCGAATTGCTATAAATTTTACATTAAGGGGCTCTCAGGCAAAAATATGGGAGCAGGAAATAACAGTTCTATATTGGGGAAAAGAAAAAAAAAAGGATAAAATAAACAATGCAGTACACTAGAAAAACACTGACAGAGTAAGAACCCGACCTGAAACCCTGTGGGCCAGGGTGCTGGTGGCAGTCCAATTGGAAATGTGGCTGCTGTCCTCCTAAAGTATCAGGTGTGGTGCTGTTGGAGCGAGGGGGATCTGTAGAGATGGATGTATTCTTCCTCTGAAGATCCAGTGGAAGAAGAGGGAGCTGCTGTTTCTCCAGGGAAACCCGTGGAGAAAGCTGTATGGCGTCTCAAAAACTTCTGGATTATATCTGGGTAGCAATGCTTGGCTCCTCCCTCTGGGCAGAGCATCTCACAATGGGATGTTTTAGTCCTTATCAGCCATGCAGTGATATTCAATGGTCTGTTATCAGCAGATGTCCCGCACCAAGGAAAGTAAGAATGTGGTCACTCAAAAGAGAGAGATAAGGCAAATTGACAACTTGACAAGGGTAATCTCCATAAAGATGGCAATGGAAAACAATTTGCATCGCAATCTTCAGGAGGGGGGAAAAGAAGGGAGGAAGGGCCAGATGCCGCTATAAGAATGCCATTCCATCCCATAAGTGACATAGTGAGAGGAGGCTGGGAACAAAATGGTGATTCACGCTGATCACCCTGACATCTTCACAACAAGAGGCCCAGAAAGGAGTGCACATCTGCCTCCTGGTGTTGTCCTGAATGGGAGCTCATTACCTGGCGTTCATTACCCGCAAGTCTCGCAGCTTCCCACGGGCATTCCACGCTTCAGGCAAGCAAAGCTGCTTACCTCACTATGTTCTTTGGGCCTCTGAAGGGGACCGTCCACTTAGCTACAGCCTGGCAAGGAAGGGAGTCTTACAACACTCTGGATATTTTAGACTTTTATTCTCACTCGGGCTGAAACAAAGGATCCCCTCGCTACTTCTCCATCTTCTTCCTTCTGTCCTGCAGGTGGTCTGTTCAGGCTGACAGCTTGGAGCGCCTGCAGGCTCCAGTTCGGCTGCAGCCCAGCTTTTCCTCTCACAGCTTAATTCTTCTTATGACAATTCTTTCATTTCTACTTCAAAGATACCTCAGAGCTTGCCTAAATTAACAACACTCTATTCTAAGCTAAACAATCCTCTATTATCTAAGCTATCTACGTTGCATAGCCCTTCAATGTTGATCCCTATATCTCCTAATTCTTTTAAACTTTCATCTCTTTGAGAAAGAAAAAACAACAGAGCTTTAAATTGAACCTAGCACACACCTAACCAAACCTAACCTAACCAAACCTAACCTAACCTAACCTAATCTTACCTTACCTTACCTTACCTTACCTTACCTAACCTAACCAAACACCTAAACTGAGCAAATACGAAAAAAAAAAATCATATTTCCTATCTATGGCACAGCTCCTCTTAATACGCGGGGGATGGCTGGAGCTCTGCCCAAAGATGACACATCCCCTTTTCCCTCCTCTCGGCTGGCGGGGCATAAGGGCCTCCTCAGGCGCAGGTGTCTCCTCTCCAGTCTTCCTGCACTTGCTTGGCTGAGGTGATCAGAGCAGCCAGGCTGGAGGCAGGATCGCCGGAGGTAACAAAGGGATGCTGCCCAGAGGAAAAAGAACAAAGAAAGGAACTCTTACTTTCCAGGGTCCCATCCTCACGGGCTCAGGCAGGATTCCCTGGCTACCAGGAAGACACACAAAGAGCACCGAGGGCAGCATGTCCCCCTGCGCCTTCCTGTGCTGGCAGCTGCCTGCGCCACGTGGCCCACACTCCTCCTAGTGCCTTCATGCAGGTGTCCTCAGCTGACAGGGCTTTTTTGCCCCTTTGCTTTTTCTTACCTGCAGGAGTTCCTGGGCAGACCAGCGCCTGTCCTCGTCTGCCTGCAGGCAGCAGCGGAGGAAGTCGCGCAGGAGAGCCGAGTGGTGCCTGGGGTTCTGCAGTTTTGGGGGCCCGTTCCTTTCTATCAGTTCAAAAACCTACAGCACATGGATGCAAGAGGACACTGCACCTGCTCCTTTGCTAGCCACATCAGCTCTCTCCACACAGAGCCCTCTTGCTAAGCTGCACCTTACCCTGAGACGGGCTTCCCGCTCGTAAGGAGCTTCCCCTTCCACCATTTCCAGCCCCATGATGCCCAGGGACCAGATGTCCACTTTGGGGCCGTAGGCTTCTCCTCTCACCACCTCCGGTGCCATCCAGCTGGGAGTGCCGACGCTGGAGCTGCGCTTGCTGCGCTCAGGGCTGAGCTGAGCACAGAGGCCAAAGTCACCTGAGGCCAAAAACAAAGCCTGTCAAAGCCAGCTCCCACTGGCAAAGCGGCCAAAACCATTGCCCACTCCAAGCCTGACCAGGCCATGCTGAATCGAGCTGAAAAAGCAGCTGAGCTCTCCTTCCACGTGCCTGGAGCCAGGCAAAGAAGGCATCAGCCACTTCCACAACACCCTCACCATTCACGCACTGGCCAAGCGGCGCTTCTGCCCAAGTGGCAGTCACCGAAATGCAAGCGCACGGCAGGTGCTGCAAATGCTGCAGCCCAGCAGGGATACCCACCCAACTTGACAGATCCATCCATGCCCACAAGGACGTTGTTGCTTTTGATGTCTCTGTGGATGACTTGGCGGGAATGAAGGAAATGCAGTCCTTGCAGGCACTGAGAGAGAAAAAGGAGGGAGGGAAAGTTAACGTACAGGATGGGATTTCATCCCACCAGAAAGGAAAGAGCTCAACGGGATTGACGGCTTTCTCAGGGAATTGTGAGCGAGGGCACAGCATCATGGTGCTGTCACGAAGAAGAGCTTGCTGCTTCAACACTCTTGGAAGTTTTTTTCTCGATTCCAAGCGAAGGCATCCGGGCTCCCAAAAGTTCCGCCGGCCTTGGGTAGGAAGCGCGTCACCTTTGGCTGGGAGGCGGCACGGCAAAGATTTTTGGGGAAGCCTAGTGGCAGCAGAGGAGGAAGCAGCACCTTAGAGCTGTTCCAGAATCCGTCGCCATGCAGGCTGCAATGCTATCCTTTGCAGCTGAGGACGGCTCTTTGGCCTTAGCTGGAAATTCTGCCGCCTGCATGCTGCCTTCCCGTGGCAAGGAATGTAGGACAGACAGACAGGCTCCAGGCTAACATTCCCAGGCAAAGCTAAGAAGAGGAAGCAAGTGAACCCAAGCGAGTGAGCCAGCACCAGCGCCAGAGGACAGACAGGATGGAAGAGTGCAAGAACAGAGCCTGAGGAGTGCGGGGACAGTGGCAGGCAGTTCACTTCCCATGCTCGCTCTTCTCCTGTGTGTGGTGACAGCAGCAGCAGCAGCAGCAGCAAAAGAAAGGTGAGAGCAAGAAATCCCTGCTGTCCTTAACCTCCAGCTGGCAAGCAGCATCCTGGGCAGGCTTGGGGAAGCACAAGCGGGATCCCTCACCTCCCGACAGACAGCGCCTATCTGTCCTTCCTCCGGGTACACTGCGCTGAGCACATCAAACAAGGTGCCGCCGTCCATGAACTCCATGGCCAGCCAGAGCTCCGCATCCACCAGGTAGCTGAAAGAAGAAAACCACGGCATGGAGAGACAGCAATGGGCCCAGCCTCAGTCAGCCGAGGGCCCGAGCCAGGTTTTTGCAACTGCTCTCCAAACTACGTGTGCCACACGAGATTCATGATCACCAGCTCCACCTCCTGCCACGCTCTGGAGACCAGCAGAGAAATCACCACCAGCTCCCTTCTCTGCCCGTGACCAAAGGGCATCGTCTCTTCGGGCTTGCACTAGCTAAAGCTCCATTGACAGGAGAATACGCCAACCTGTCTAAGTAGGTAACGATATTGGGACTCCTGTTGTCCCTCATGGCCAGGATTTCATTGGCAGCCAGCTCCTCGGACATCTCCTCCTCAAGCGACATGATCTTGATTGCCACCTGAAATGACATTGGCCACCATTTACCTTGAGAAGACGCCCCCTGCTCGAGATCACAAGCAGCACGGAGCGAGTGCTGCTGCAATGAGGCAGCGGGCTGGGCCAAAGGGCCTTGTCACTAGACAGCAGAGCTTAGCAGAAGCACCAAAGGCCATCCCAAATGCATTCTGCCCCTGAGCCTAGAGTGTACTTCAGAGGAACAGCCTCTGCTGCAGACATGGAGCTGCCACCCAAACCTCCAGGCAGGGCTCACAGCAGCGGGGAAAGCGCTCCAGAGCTGCAAAATGGCATGGGGCTGTTGGCACTTTACCTGTTGTCCGCTGCTGGTGTCAAGGGCTTTATAAACAGCTCCAAAGCCCCTGGAAAGACAAAAGCAGCAGAAAGAGCCCTTTATCCCTTGGCACTGAAATCAAGCCGAGGCAGCAATCTCCCCAGGCTGCCTGCACGCCTTCCTTAGAAAATGCCTGGCTGCGGCGTCTCTTCGGCCAACAGCACGTCGGCCCGTGAGCCCTCTGCCCTGCGGGGCAGCCTGTCCAAGGGAACACTAAGGTGCAGCATGAAGACCGAGGGCCGCTGGAAATCTCCAAGGCGCACGCCCAGCCAGGTTATTTCCAAACCTAAGGGGAACAGTCCTCCTTGTGCGGGTGTGCATGCATGTGTGTGTCAAAAGAGTGAGAACAATGAGAGTCAGAAGACTGTCCTTGAGAATCTGACATTTCTTGAATGGCAAGGTGCTCTTTCAGGCCAGAAAGCTGCAGGGGCAGAGGGCTTCCCAGCTCCTGCTCCTCCTTGCTGCAAGCAAGACAATGCCAGCATCAACTTGTCTTTGATGAGGCCTTCGGATTGCTCTGCCCCAGCAGTCCAGGCAGGCGACAGGAGGTAAAGCCAGAGCCTGACCGTGATTGGAGCTTGCCTGACTTCACGCTTGATCTTGCACCAGCCAAAGACCTGGCCCACACTTTTGTAAAAGGAGCCGAGGCCACGCTTACCCTCGTCCCAGTTCTTCAAATGCCGTGTATTTGCTCATTGGCTGGCCCGGACTCACAATGCTCCCTGAAAGACAAAAGCAGCGCAGGGCGCTCACTCGCACACAGAGACGCCGCTCCCCACACCCTCCCAAAGGCAGCCCCGCTGCCGGCAGCTCTGGGCCCTTTGCGGTCCCCTGGCTTCCAGCTGCTGAGACCAGCAAGTGGGAGGGCCATCTTCTCCACCTTTCATCAGGTGGCCTTTCCAAGAAGGCCTTGATTTCTTTCAAGCGCAGCATCCCATGCCATAAGCCAAAATGATGAGACCTTAAGAAGAGGGCCCTAAGAGGTCACCAAGGGCCTTTGCAGCCTCTGCAGTCACAGCCACCATCACTGGCAGGTCCACTGCCAGGGCCACAAAGTGTCTGAGCCAGAGGAGGTGTAAGAACGGGAGCCCGAAAACAGCTGGGGCCAGAGAGCTCCCTGGGGCCTAGTCACTTGCTAGGTGCCAGCCTTCTGCTCAAGCAGAAACAATCTCTGCTTTTGTCTTTGGCACACAAGGCAGCCCAGGCAGAGCCAAGCCAGGCCCAGCCGCCCTCACAGGCAGCAGGAAGTCCCTGAGCGCTGCCGCGCTGCCTCAAAGCACAACAACGGCTTCTGCCGAGAGGCCTAAGCGCCTCTGGGAGCGAGGGGCAACTTCTGGCACAGCCTACACCCAGACACGCACACAACACACTGCTCTGGCAGACAAGAAATGCAGCCGACTTACTCAATGTCTTCCGGCCCTGCTCCTGCCTCATCTCGGGCTGCTGGGCTGCGCTGCTGCAGGAAGTGCCAGCAGCGGGGGGCGAGCTGGCTGCTGCAGGCCACGCTGGTCCAGCGGCACCAGGTTGAATTGCAGAGCCTGTGTTGAGCTGGGACCAGAAAGGATTGCCCGTCAGAAGGGTGCCTGGCACACATCATGCTCCGCCGAGTGCACGGCCAAAGCAAGGCCTTGGGAAGGTGCTGTCAGCCACCGCCAGGCCTCTCCAGCTGGGGCCTTTCCCATGTCCCCTTCTCAAAGGCAACTTTGGCAAAAGCCCAAAGGCTACTTGGATCCAGCCCCTCAGGGCCACCTCCATGCTCCATGTTTTCAGCTTTTCTGCAAGACACTGGCAACAAGGGATCCATGGGGCTGCCAAGATCCAGAAAGAGATCAGAGCAGTTCCCCAGAGCCTTGTTGCTTTCCTCCTCCTGTCTTTCCCTGGGCAATGAAATCAGCCCGCAGCTGGCATGCAGTGGTCTGCTCAGAAGCCCGCAGCATGGCCCTTCTCTGATCCTTCTCACGCATTGCCCCTGTCCATGGCAGCCTTTAGGGAGCGGCCCTTCGGAGACGCCTTCCTGCCCTGCCCAGACCCACGCGCCCTTCACAATGTAGGGCTGCCAAGGATTCTCCTCTGCAAAGGCTGCTCTGAGCGGCTGGAAGTGAAGCACAGCCTGAAGCTAATTAGTCCATGGAGAGGGCAGGTCCCTTCCAGGGGCCAGTGTCTGCCAGGTCCCCTGAGGCCGGCAACTGCGTCTTTGGGCCGCTCCGTCCGCTGACCACAGGCAGCCTGCACTGACAATGGGCACACGGGGCTGACTGCTACACTGAGAATCATTGAATGCTGCCTCCTGTCTGATGCCAGGAGACATTCTCGGGCCCTCTCAGCATCCCAGCTTAAATGCCAAACTTCAGACCCCATTGGCCAGGGCTCCCTGGCTTGCCTGAAGCAGCACTAGGTCCCGGCAGGCACACAGCCGCCAGCATCTTCAGCCACGAGCAACAAGGGCTGCTCCAAAACTGGAAGCCTGGCCCTGCACCAAAGGCAGTGCCAAGCTCACTGCCACTTACCGGCTCTGCAAGCTCAGGCTGTGCAGGGAGAGCAGCTGGAGGCTTGATGCTCTTTTGCTCCTCTTCAGCCTCTTCCTCAATGCCAGAGGCAGCCAGAGGAGCTGCTGACCCTGCTGTTGAGGCCTGCAGACAGACAGAAGTGAGACAGATGGGCAAAAGGCAATCCCTCAGGAGCTGCTTTCTGTTGAGCTGGGAAAGGACCCAGAAGAAGGGGAAATGGTAGACTTTGATACAAGTGGGACTCTGAGTCATGGAAAGCCCAGGAAGTTGGCTGAATGAGGTGCTACTCCCATCTTGCTGTGCATTTGAGCTTCCCTGCTGCCTAGAAGCAGCAAGATGCCTTGCAGCTGTCCCATTTGCCTTTCATCTCTTGAAAGGCTCTTCCCTGCAAAATCAGCAAACAGCCAGTGCTCCCTTTGCTACTGCTGATGCCACGGGGCACTTGGCCTTTCTTTCAGCCTCCCACGCTGGCACTCCACACTGGACCGCAAGAGGCCAAGCTGGCAGAATTGCCGCCCCATTGTCACACGCCAGCAACGTCCCAGCTTCCTTTGCCACTCACCAAAGGCCAGGCTTGCCTCCAGCCGCGTGTCAGGTGACCTGCAGCGAGCAAGGGAAAAGGAACCAGAGGCCCTTAGAAAAGTGCCTGTGCTGGCCACTCCCGCAGCACAAGGCAGTCCCAACACAGAGCATTTCCCTTTCCCAACAGGCCTCCAGGAGCAACAGCTCTTTCCCACAGCAGGCAAGAGAACAACAAGGACGCTAGAGTAGGCTCTGTCTACATTTGGGCCTCTTTTGCCAAGAGAGAAATAGAAAGACGCTGCTGGAAATGCCCCTTGCTCTTCAACACTCTGAGCTTCCCTTGTGCCCAACAGCTCAAGCAGCATTTTCCTCTTCTCTTTCCTGCATTTTAGATGTAGATTCTTTTAAAAGGCATGCCCTAAATCCCATGCCTTGGCTGAAGATGGTAGCCCAGCAAAGCTTCCCCAAAGGGCCCCTTCCCTGTGGCAGCTCCCTGCTGAAGCAGCCCAGGAACAGCTGCTGGGCTCAGCAGCAAACCCTCCCTGCACTGGACTTTGTGCTGCAGAGCCAAGGCAATCGCAGCCTTGGCACACCATCAAAGGGTCAAGTCACGCAGCCAAGGCCTCTAAGGGGCAATGTTGTAGCGAAAGGCGCTTTCCTTCGCTCCTGGAGAGAGCCACTGAGTTGCTAGCAGTACTTCTGAGCATCTCCCCTCCGAGTCTGCAATCAGCAGCTTGTCTTGCTTGAAGCAGCAAGCGCGGGAAATGACAGACTCCAGTGCCGCGCACTCTCTCGGGGAGGGAAGGCAACCGCTGCAGGTTGCAGGGCAAATACTCTGCACCCGCCCCCCAGTACACAGATGCCCCCTTTTTAGCTGATGCTGCTGGCAGGACATTGACCAAAGCGGTGGCATCTTCATGGCCATTTTGTTCCCAAATAAACCCGGTCACTGCTGCAGCATGAAGAGCAGAGTCAAGCAAAAGCCGGGTGATGCCAGCCCCAGGAGAAACCTTTACTTACGAGTCAGCTGGGTCAGGTAGTAGCCAGAATAGACAACAGAAAAGACCGTGCAAACCGTGGCACAGACCTGCCCGATCATTTTGGCAGCGCTGTGCGGGTTTGCACACTGGATGCCAGCCAAGGCAAAGACCAGACTCCTCTCGGGGTGCAGGCCGTCTGCTGAGAACTCCTTGAGCACAAGGATCCTCCTGCAGGGAGCCAGCAGAAGAGCCGCTCTGGACAAGCAGGCCTTGCGTGCACCGGGGCAACGCTGTGCTGACAGCACTGTGACGTGGCACCGCTCCCCTGACCTCACAATAGCAGCTGTTCTATGGCTTCCTTGTGCCCAGCAAGGCAACCTTCTGTACAGCTGATGCAAAAGAAAAGCCTGGGAAGTTCTCCTCACTCATAAAGCAGCAGAAAATGTCCTCCCAGTCCATAAGGCAGTGCTCAAGGCATCCCAGGGGAACTCAGAAAATGGGCCAACCCAAGCGGCATCCAAGGAATCCAAGCAAACGCGCCTTTTGGTCCCAAAAGCTTTGACTGAAAGCAAAAGTCTGCTTCTTCTAGGTGGCATGCTAGCTGGTTCTGAAAAGTCTCACTTCTTCAATGCCATTTAGGGGGGAAAAGAAGCAAAGATAATAAATTTCCAGGAGTATTTTAGGCTGCAGTCACTTCTCAAGCACGCGGGTGCGTGCTGACCTATGGAGGGGCTTGACAGCTGGCCTGCAAGCAAAGCTGAGTTCATAGAAGACATCCCAATTGATGGGTTTTCAGTGTATCCATAGCAAGGAAGAAGACAAGGCCGTCAGCATGGAAACCGATTAGAAAAGAGAGATGAAATTTTCGTAAGCTAGACTAGTGCCTAAGTAGATGTGTATACTTGCCTTATAAATTTCTGTAAAACTTTTGCCAATTCTATTGACGTTAATTGCCTTGCACCAATGGATATAAGAAGTTCTTGTGGTGTAGTCAGTGACTTAAGATCACGCTTTGTTAAGAGTGTATAAGCTGGAGAACAGGCAGAATAAAGAAAACTTTTTTCTTCTTGGACCCTGATCACGTGTGTATGCCACGTCCGGCCTAATGGTGACAGTTGCCCATCTCTGGGTCAAGAGACAAGTATTGTCTGACAGGTAGCTTGTCAACAAACTGAGAAAGAATTGAGTACCTGGGCATGCAGATTTCTGAAGGGAGGAAAGAAAAGTGTTGACAAGAATAAGCCTAAGTTTTAAACGCCTGAAAGAGTCAAAAATAACACGTTGTGGGATATTGTACCAGATGTTCCACAGAGTTAAAACCAACCACAACTCATTAGTATCTGGACTTCCTTGCCCACTATGCTTAGAAATGTTGCTTGAAGGCACTTTGTATCTAAAAATCCAGTTCCTGTAGATGACTGTAGATGTAGATCAAAATCCTACCAAGAACTCCGTGTCAAAACCAGCAAGAGTGAGACTTTTGTCCTTGGCAGTAGCTTCCAGGTGCTCCTGGAAATCGCCAGGCCTAGACACAAAGATGTGTATTCAGCGGAGGGAGAGAAGCCTTATGCTTAGCTCTAACTGCGACCTTTGCTAGCAGATCTTACTAGCAGGTAATAAATTCCATTTGTTCTGCTCTTAGCCAGAGCCAAGAGGGGAATCAAAGTCTAGATCACAGGAGAAGATCACAGGAGCTTCAGCTTTTCCAGAGGAGGGAAAATACAAAGGCTAGTAAATTTGCGCTGGGTTGACAGGGGTTTTTTACAGATCCATAGACAAGTGATGAAGCTTAAAAGATGACAGCAGAGGAAAATCAACAGATATGCTGAAACTGAGTGAAGAGGAAGGAGACTTCAAATTAACTGAAAAGCTGCAGCGAAAGCTTCTCTACTTTTTGCAGTTGCTTCAAGTTCAAAATGACAAACTCTAGCAGCACTTCCAACTTATTGTTCTTAATTCTAGAATAAAGACAATCAAAACTGTGTACTCCTGCTTAGAGTATGAAGTAAAGCACAGGAAGGCATTAGAGAAAGAAAAATTGTGTTTAGAAAGCTGAGGCAGCCTTAGGGCTAGGAGGAATGGGGAGGCGTGGAAATCAGGCCTGTGGGCACCAGTCAGGGAGCATCCAGTCCCTGAGCGGTCCCTCACAGTGGGTATCCCTGCAGATGGAGTCCAAATGGAGCCACAGCTCGGTGGGAAAAGTGCCGGGCTGGTGAGCCGTGCTTAGCAGGGGCTCCTGCATCAAATTGCTCCCTGACAGGTGCGGTATGCTCTGTGTGTGTGTGTGCCCAACAGCTGGCAAGAGCCGGCTGGCCCAGATGTGGGAAAAGGCCAAGGAGGCAGCAGAGTGGCAATGGGGCTGTGCAGGAGGCCCTGGTGGTTGCACACAGCCGTGGGGGATCAGGCTGGCCCAGATGGTCCCGGGGGCTCTGGGCTGAAAAGGGGGGAAAAGAGAAGCCGGGAGGAAGGGCCAGATGCCGCTATGAGAATGCCATTCCATCCCATAGGTGACATAGTGAGAGGAGGCTGGGAACAAAATGGTCATTCCCGCTGATCACCCTGACATCTTCACGACAAGAGGCCCAGAAAGGAGTGCACATCTGCCTCCTGGTGTTGTCCTGAATGGGAGCTCATTACCTGGCGTTCATTACCCGCAAGTCTGGCAGCTTCCCGCGGGCATTCCACGCTTCAGGCAAGCAAAGCTGCTTACCTCACTATGTTCTTTGGGCCTCTGAAGGGGACCGTCCACTTAGCTACAGCCTGGCAAGGAAGGGAGTCTTACAACACTCTGGATATTTTAGACTTTTATTCTCACTCGGGCTGAAACAAAGGATCCCCTCGCTACTTCTCCATCTTCATCCTTCTGTCCTGCAGGTGGCCTGTTCAGGCTGACAGCTTGGAGCGCCTGCAGGCTCCAGTTTGGCTGCAGCCCAGCTTTTCCTCTCACAGCTTAATTCTTCTTATGACAATTCTTTCATTTCTACTTCAAAGATACCTCAGAGCTTGCCTAAATTAACAACACTCTATTCTAAGCTAAACAATCCTCTATTATCTAAGCTATCTATGTTCCATAGCCCTTCAATGTTGATCCCTATATCTCCTAATTCTTTTAAACTTTCATCTCTTTGAGAAAGAAAAAACAACAGAGCTTTAAATTGAACCTAGCACACACCTAACCAAACCTAACCTAACCAAACCTAACCTAACCTAACCTAACCTAACCTTACCTTACCTTACCTTACCTTACCTTACCTTACCTAACCTAACCAAACACCTAAACTGAGCAAATACGAAAAAAAAAAAATCATATTTCCTATCTATGGCACAGCTCCTCTTAATACGCGGGGGATGGCTGGAGCTCTGCCCAAAGATGACACATCCCCTTTTCCCTCCTCTCGGCTGGCGGGGCATAAGGGCCTCCTCAGGCGCAGGTGTCTCCTCTCCAGTCTTCCTGCACTTGCTTGGCTGAGGTGATCAGAGCAGCCAGGCTGGAGGCAGGATTGCCGGAGGTAACAAAGGGATGCTGCCCAGAGGAAAAAGAACAAAGAAAGGAACTCTTACTTTCCAGGGTCCCATCCTCACGGGCTCAGGCAGGATTCCCTGGCTACCAGGAAGACACACAAAGAGCACCGAGGGCAGCATGTCCCCCTGCGCCTTCCTGTGCTGGCAGCTGCCTGCGCCACGTGGCCCACACTCCTCCTCATGCCTTCATGCAGGTGTCCTCAGCTGACAGGGCTTTTTGCCCCTTTGCTTTTTCTTACCTGCAGGAGTTCCTGGGCAGACCAGCGCCTGTCCTCGTCTGCCTGCAGGCAGCAGCGGAGGAAGTCGCGCAGGAGAGCCGAGTGGTGCCTGGGGTTCTGCAGTTTTGGGGGCCCGTTCCTTTCTATCAGTTCAAAAACCTACAGCACATGGATGCAAGAGGACACTGCACCTGCTCCTTTGCTAGCCACATCAGCTCTCTCCACACAGAGCCCTCTTGCTAAGCTGCACCTTACCCTGAGACGGGCTTCCCGCTCGTAAGGAGCTTCCCCTTCCACCATTTCCAGCCCCATGATGCCCAGGGACCAGATGTCCACTTTGGGGCCGTAGGCTTCTCCTCTCACCACCTCCGGTGCCATCCAGCTGGGAGTGCCGACGCTGGAGCTGCGCTTGCTGCGCTCAGGGCTGAGCTGAGCACAGAGGCCAAAGTCACCTGAGGCCAAAAACAAAGCCTGTCAAAGCCAGCTCCCACTGGCAAAGCGGCCAAAACCATTGCCCACTCCAAGCCTGACCAGGCCATGCTGAATCGAGCTGAAAAAGCAGCTGAGCTCTCCTTCCACGTGCCTGGAGCCAGGCAAAGAAGGCATCAGCCACTTCCACAACACCCTCACCATTCACGCACTGGCCAAGCGGCGCTTCTGCCCAAGTGGCAGTCACCGAAATGCAAGCGCACGGCAGGTGCTGCAAATGCTGCAGCCCAGCAGGGATACCCACCCAACTTGACAGATCCATCCATGCCCACAAGGACGTTGTTGCTTTTGATGTCTCTGTGGATGACTTGGCGGGAATGAAGGAAATGCAGTCCTTGCAGGCACTGAGAGAGAAAAAGGAGGGAGGGAAAGTTAACGTACAGGATGGGATTTCATCCCACCAGAAAGGAAAGAGCTCAACGGGATTGACGGCTTTCTCAGGGAATTGTGAGCGAGGGCACAGCATCATGGTGCTGTCACGAAGAAGAGCTTGCTGCTTCAACACTCTTGGAAGTTTTTTTCTCGATTCCAAGCGAAGGCATCTGGGCTCCCAAAAGTTCCGCCGGCCTTGGGTAGGAAGCGCGTCACCTTTGGCTGGGAGGCGGCACGGCAAAGATTTTTGGGGAAGCCTAGTGGCAGCAGAGGAGGAAGCAGCACCTTAGAGCTGTTCCAGAATCCGTCGCCATGCGGGCTGCAATGCTATCCTTTGCAGCTGAGGACGGCTCTTTGGCCTTAGCTGGAAATTCTGCCGCCTGCATGCTGCCTTCCCGTGGCAAGGAATGTAGGACAGACAGACAGGCTCCAGGCTAACATTCCCAGGCAAAGCTAAGAAGAGGAAGCAAGTGAACCCAAGCGAGTGAGCCAGCACCAGCGCCAGAGGACAGACAGGATGGAAGAGTGCAAGAACAGAGCCTGAGGAGTGCGGGGACAGTGGCAGGCAGTTCACTTCCCATGCTCGCTCTTCTCCTGTGTGTGGTGACAGCAGCAGCAGCAGCAGCAGCAAAAGAAAGGTGAGAGCAAGAAATCCCGGCTGTCCTTAACCTCCAGCTGGCAAGCAGCATCCTGGGCAGGCTTGGGGAAGCACAAGCGGGATCCCTCACCTCCCGACAGACAGCGCCTATCTGTCCTTCCTCCGGGTACACTGCGCTGAGCACATCAAACAAGGTGCCGCCGTCCATGAACTCCATGGCCAGCCAGAGCTCCGCATCCACCAGGTAGCTGAAAGAAGAAAACCACGGCATGGAGAGACAGCAATGGGCCCAGCCTCAGTCAGCCGAGGGCCCGAGCCAGGTTTTTGCAACTGCTCTCCAAACTACGTGTGCCACACGAGATTCATGATCACCAGCTCCACCTCCTGCCACGCTCTGGAGACCAGCAGAGAAATCACCACCAGCTCCCTTCTCTGCCCGTGACCAAAGGGCATCGTCTCTTCGGGCTTGCACTAGCTAAAGCTCCATTGACAGGAGAATACGCCAACCTGTCTAAGTAGGTAACGATATTGGGACTCCTGTTGTCCCTCATGGCCAGGATTTCATTGGCAGCCAGCTCCTCGGACATCTCCTCCTCAAGCGACATGATCTTGATTGCCACCTGAAATGACATTGGCCACCATTTACCTTGAGAAGACGCCCCCTGCTCGAGATCACAAGCAGCACGGAGCGAGTGCTGCTGCAATGAGGCAGCGGGCTGGGCCAAAGGGCCTTGTCACTAGACAGCAGAGCTTAGCAGAAGCACCAAAGGCCATCCCAAATGCATTCTGCCCCCTGAGCCTAGAGTGTACTTCAGAGGAACAGCCTCTGCTGCAGACATGGAGCTGCCACCCAAACCTCCAGGCAGGGCTCACAGCAGCGGAGAGCTGCAAAATGGCATGGGGCTGTTGGCACTTTACCTGTTGTCCGCTGCTGGTGTCAAGGGCTTTATAAACAGCTCCAAAGCCCCTGGAAAGACAAAAGCAGCAGAAAGAGCCCTTTATCCCTTGGCACTGAAATCAAGCCTAGGCAGCAGATCTCCCCAGGCTGCCTGCACGCCTTCCTTAGAAAATGCCTGGCTGCGGCGTCTCTTCGGCCAACAGCACGTCGGCCCGTGAGCCCTCTGCCCTGCGGGGCAGCCTGTCCAAGGGAACACTAAGGTGCAGCATGAAGACCGAGGGCCGCTGGAAATCTCCAAGGCGCACGCCCAGCCAGGTTATTTCCAAACCTAAGGGGAACAGTCCTCCTTGTGCGGGTGTGCATGCATGTGTGTGTCAAAAGAGTGAGAACAATGAGAGTCAGAAGACTGTCCTTGAGAATCTGACATTTCTTGAATGGCAAGGTGCTCTTTCAGGCCAGAAAGCTGCAGGGGCAGAGGGCTTCCCAGCTCCTGCTCCTCCTTGCTGCAAGCAAGACAATGCCAGCATCAACTTGTCTTTGATGAGGCCTTCGGATTGCTCTGCCCCAGCAGTCCAGGCAGGCGACAGGAGGTAAAGCCAGAGCCTGACCGTGATTGGAGCTTGCCTGACTTCACGCTTGATCTTGCACCAGCCAAAGACCTGGCCCACACTTTTGTAAAAGGAGCCGAGGCCACGCTTACCCTCGTCCCAGTTCTTCAAATGCCGTGTATTTGCTCATTGGCTGGCCCGGACTCACAATGCTCCCTGAAAGACAAAAGCAGCGCAGGGCGCTCACTCGCACACAGAGACGCCGCTCCCCACACCCTCCCAAAGGCAGCCCCGCTGCCGGCAGCTCTGGGCCCTTTGCGGTCCCCTGGCTTCCAGCTGCTGAGACCAGCAAGTGGGAGGGCCATCTTCTCCACCTTTCATCAGGTGGCCTTTCCAAGAAGGCCTTGATTTCTTTCAAGCGCAGCATCCCATGCCATAAGCCAAAATGATGAGACCTTAAGAAGAGGGCCCTAAGAGGTCACCAAGGGCCTTTGCAGCCTCTGCAGTCACAGCCACCATCACTGGCAGGTCCACTGCCAGGGCCACAAAGTGTCTGAGCCAGAGGAGGTGTAAGAACGGGAGCCCGAAAACAGCTGGGGCCAGAGAGCTCCCTGGGGCCTAGTCACTTGCTAGGTGCCAGCCTTCTGCTCAAGCAGAAACAATCTCTGCTTTTGTCTTTGGCACACAAGGCAGCCCAGGCAGAGCCAAGCCAGGCCCAGCCGCCCTCACAGGCAGCAGGAAGTCCCTGAGCGCTGCCGCGCTGCCTCAAAGCACAACAACGGCTTCTGCCGAGAGGCCTAAGCGCCTCTGGGAGCGAGGGGCAACTTCTGGCACAGCCTACACCCAGACACGCACACAACACACTGCTCTGGCAGACAAGAAATGCAGCCGACTTACTCAATGTCTTCCGGCCCTGCTCCTGCCTCATCTCGGGCTGCTGGGCTGCGCTGCTGCAGGAAGTGCCAGCAGCGGGGGGCGAGCTGGCTGCTGCAGGCCACGCTGGTCCAGCGGCACCAGGTTGAATTGCAGAGCCTGTGTTGAGCTGGGACCAGAAAGGATTGCCCGTCAGAAGGGTGCCTGGCACACATCATGCTCCGCCGAGTGCACGGCCAAAGCAAGGCCTTGGGAAGGTGCTGTCAGCCACCGCCAGGCCTCTCCAGCTGGGGCCTTTCCCATGTCCCCTTCTCAAAGGCAACTTTGGCAAAAGCCCAAAGGCTACTTGGATCCAGCCCCTCAGGGCCACCTCCATGCTCCATGTTTTCAGCTTTTCTGCAAGACACTGGCAACAAGGGATCCATGGGGCTGCCAAGATCCAGAAAGAGATCAGAGCAGTTCCCCAGAGCCTTGTTGCTTTCCTCCTCCTGTCTTTCCCTGGGCAATGAAATCAGCCCGCAGCTGGCATGCAGTGGTCTGCTCAGAAGCCCGCAGCATGGCCCTTCTCTGATCCTTCTCACGCATTGCCCCTGTCCATGGCAGCCTTTAGGGAGCGGCCCTTCGGAGACGCCTTCCTGCCCTGCCCAGACCCACGCGCCCTTCACAATGTAGGGCTGCCAAGGATTCTCCTCTGCAAAGGCTGCTCTGAGCGGCTGGAAGTGAAGCACAGCCTGAAGCTAATTAGTCCATGGAGAGGGCAGGTCCCTTCCAGGGGCCAGTGTCTGCCAGGTCCCCTGAGGCCGGCAACTGCGTCTTTGGGCCGCTCCGTCCGCTGACCACAGGCAGCCTGCACTGACAATGGGCACACGGGGCTGACTGCTACACTGAGAATCATTGAATGCTGCCTCCTGTCTGATGCCAGGAGACATTCTCGGGCCCTCTCAGCATCCCAGCTTAAATGCCAAACTTCAGACCCCATTGGCCAGGGCTCCCTGGCTTGCCTGAAGCAGCACTAGGTCCCGGCAGGCACACAGCCGCCAGCATCTTCAGCCACGAGCAACAAGGGCTGCTCCAAAACTGGAAGCCTGGCCCTGCACCAAAGGCAGTGCCAAGCTCACTGCCACTTACCGGCTCTGCAAGCTCAGGCTGTGCAGGGAGAGCAGCTGGAGGCTTGATGCTCTTTTGCTCCTCTTCAGCCTCTTCCTCAATGCCAGAGGCAGCCAGAGGAGCTGCTGACCCTGCTGTTGAGGCCTGCAGACAGACAGAAGTGAGACAGATGGGCAAAAGGCAATCCCTCAGGAGCTGCTTTCTGTTGAGCTGGGAAAGGACCCAGAAGAAGGGGAAATGGTAGACTTTGATACAAGTGGGACTCTGAGTCATGGAAAGCCCAGGAAGTTGGCTGAATGAGGTGCTACTCCCATCTTGCTGTGCATTTGAGCTTCCCTGCTGCCTAGAAGCAGCAAGATGCCTTGCAGCTGTCCCATTTGCCTTTCATCTCTTGAAAGGCTCTTCCCTGCAAAATCAGCAAACAGCCAGTGCTCCCTTTGCTACTGCTGATGCCACGGGGCACTTGGCCTTTCTTTCAGCCTCCCACGCTGGCACTCCACACTGGACTGCAAGAGGCCAAGCTGGCAGAATTGCCGCCCCATTGTCACACGCCAGCAACATCCCAGCTTCCTTTGCCACTCACCAAAGGCCAGGCTTGCCTCCAGCCGCGTGTCAGGTGACCTGCAGCGAGCAAGGGAAAAGGAACCAGAGGCCCTTAGAAAAGTGCCTGTGCTGGCCACTCCCGCAGCACAAGGCAGTCCCAACACAGAGCATTTCCCTTTCCCAACAGGCCTCCAGGAGCAACAGCTCTTTCCCACAGCAGGCAAGAGAACAACAAGGACGCTAGAGTAGGCTCTGTCTACATTTGGGCCTCTTTTGCCAAGAGAGAAATAGAAAGACGCTGCTGGAAATGCCCCTTGCTCTTCAACACTCTGAGCTTCCCTTGTGCCCAACAGCTCAAGCAGCATTTTCCTCTTCTCTTTCCTGCATTTTAGATGTAGATTCTTTTAAAAGGCATGCCCTAAATCCCATGCCTTGGCTGAAGATGGTAGCCCAGCAAAGCTTCCCCAAAGGGCCCCTTCCCTGTGGCAGCTCCCTGCTGAAGCAGCCCAGGAACAGCTGCTGGGCTCAGCAGCAAACCCTCCCTGCACTGGACTTTGTGCTGCAGAGCCAAGGCAATCGCAGCCTTGGCACACCATCAAAGGGTCAAGTCACGCAGCCAAGGCCTCTAAGGGGCAATGTTGTAGCGAAAGGCGCTTTCCTTCGCTCCTGGAGAGAGCCACTGAGTTGCTAGCAGTACTTCTGAGCATCTCCCCTCCGAGTCTGCAATCAGCAGCTTGTCTTGCTTGAAGCAGCAAGCGCGGGAAATGACAGACTCCAGTGCCGCGCACTCTCTCGGGGAGGGAAGGCAACCGCTGCAGGTTGCAGGGCAAATACTCTGCACCCGCCCCCCAGTACACAGATGCCCCCTTTTTAGCTGATGCTGCTGGCAGGACATTGACCAAAGCGGTGGCATCTTCATGGCCATTTTGTTCCCAAATAAACCCGGTCACTGCTGCGGCATGAAGAGCAGAGTCAAGCAAAAGCCGGGTGATGCCAGCCCCAGGAGAAACCTTTACTTACGAGTCAGCTGGGTCAGGTAGTAGCCAGAATAGACAACAGAAAAGACCGTGCAAACCGTGGCACAGACCTGCCCGATCATTTTGGCAGCGCTGTGCGGGTTTGCACACTGGATGCCAGCCAAGGCAAAGACCAGACTCCTCTCGGGGTGCAGGCCGTCTGCTGAGAACTCCTTGAGCACAAGGATCCTCCTGCAGGGAGCCAGCAGAAGAGCCGCTCTGGACAAGCAGGCCTTGCGTGCCCCGGGGCAACGCTGTGCTGACAGCACTGTGACGTGGCACCGCTCCCTTGACCTCACAATAGCAGCTGTTCTATGGCTTCCTTGTGCCCAGCAAGGCAACCTTCTGTACAGCTGATGCAAAAGAAAAGCCTGGGAAGTTCTCCTCACTCATAAAGCAGCAGAAAATGTCCTCCCAGTCCATAAGGCAGTGCTCAAGGCATCCCAGGGGAACTCAGAAAATGGGCCAACCCAAGCGGCATCCAAGGAATCCAAGCAAACGCGCCTTTTGGTCCCAAAAGCTTTGACTGAAAGCAAAAGTCTGCTTCTTCTAGGTGGCATGCTAGCTGGTTCTGAAAAGTCTCACTTCTTCAATGCCATTTAGGGGGGAAAAGAAGCAAAGATAATAAATTTCCAGGAGTATTTTAGGCTGCAGTCACTTCTCGAGCACGCGGGTGCGTGCTGACCTATGGAGGGGCTTGACAGCTGGCCTGCAAGCAAAGCTGAGTTCATAGAAGACATCCCAATTGATGGGTTTTCAGTGTATCCATAGCAAGGAAGAAGACAAGGCCGTCAGCATGGAAACCGATTAGAAAAGAGAGATGAAATTTTCGTAAGCTAGACTAGTGCCTAAGTAGATGTGTATACTTGCCTTATAAATTTCTGTAAAACTTTTGCCAATTCTATTGACGTTAATTGCTTTGCACCAATGGATATAAGAAGTTCTTGTGGTGTAGTCAGTGACTTAAGATCACGCTTTGTTAAGAGTGTATAAGCTGGAGAACAGGCAGAATAAAGAAAACTTTTTTCTTCTTGGACCCTGATCACGTGTGTATGCCACATCCGGTGGCATAATGGTGATTGGTGGTTGCCCATCTAATGGTGACAGTTGCCCATCTAATGGTGACAGTTGCCCATCTCTGGGTCAAGAGACAAGTATTGTCTGACAGGTAGCTTGTCAACAAACTGAGAAAGAATTGAGTACCTGGGCATGCAGATTTCTGAAGGGAGGAAAGAAAAGTGTTGACAAGAATAAGCCTAAGTTTTAAACGCCTGAAAGAGTCAAAAATAACACGTTGTGGGATATTGTACCAGATGTTCCACAGAGTTAAAACCAACCACAACTCATTAGTATCTGGACTTCCTTGCCCACTATGCTTAGAAATGTTGCTTGAAGGCACTTTGTATCTAAAAATCCAGTTCCTGTAGATGACTGTAGAGGTAGATCAAAATCCTACCAAGAACTCCGTGTCAAAACCAGCAAGAGTGAGACTTTTGTCCTTGGCAGTAGCTTCCAGGTGCTCCTGGAAATCGCCAGGCCTAGACACAAAGATGTGTATTCGGCGGAGGGAGAGAAGCCTTATGCTTAGCTCTAACTGCGACCTTTGCTAGCAGATCTTACTAGCAGGTAATAAATTCCATTTGTTCTGCTCTTAGCCAGAGCCAAGAGGGGAATCAAAGTCTAGATCACAGGAGAAGATCACAGGAGCTTCAGCTTTTCCAGAGGAGGGAAAATACAAAGGCTAGTAAATTTGCGCTGGGTTGACAGGGGTTTTTTACAGATCCATAGACAAGTGATGAAGCTTAAAAGATGACAGCAGAGGAAAATCAACAGATATGCTGAAACTGAGTGAAGAGGAAGGAGACTTCAAATTAACTGAAAAGCTGCAGCGAAAGCTTCTCTACTTTTTGCAGTTGCTTCAAGTTCAAAATGACAAACTCTAGCAGCACTTCCAACTTATTGTTCTTAATTCTAGAATAAAGACAATCAAAACTGTGTACTCCTGCTTAGAGTATGAAGTAAAGCACAGGAAGGCATTAGAGAAAGAAAAATTGTGTTTAGAAAGCTGAGGCAGCCTTAGGGCTAGGAGGAATGGGGAGGCGTGGAAATCAGGCCTGTGGGCACCAGTCAGGGAGCATCCAGTCCCTGAGCGGTCCCTCACAGTGGGTATCCCTGCAGATGGAGTCCAAATGGAGCCACAGCTCGGTGGGAAAAGTGCCGGGCTGGTGAGCCGTGCTTAGCAGGGGCTCCTGCATCAAATTGCTCCCTGACAGGTGCGGTATGCTCTGTGTGTGTGTGTGCCCAACAGCTGGCAAGAGCCGGCTGGCCCAGATGTGGGAAAAGGCCAAGGAGGCAGCAGAGTGGCAATGGGGCTGTGCAGGAGGCCCTGGTGGTTGCACACAGCCGTGGGGGATCAGGCTGGCCCAGATGGTCCCGGGGGCTCTGGGCTGAAAAGGGGGGAAAAGAGAAGCCGGGAGGAAGGGCCAGATGCCGCTATGAGAATGCCATTCCATCCCATAGGTGACATAGTGAGAGGAGGCTGGGAACAAAATGGTCATTCCCGCTGATCACCCTGACATCTTCACGACAAGAGGCCCAGAAAGGAGTGCACATCTGCCTCCTGGTGTTGTCCTGAATGGGAGCTCATTACCTGGCGTTCATTACCCGCAAGTCTGGCAGCTTCCCGCGGGCATTCCACGCTTCAGGCAAGCAAAGCTGCTTACCTCACTATGTTCTTTGGGCCTCTGAAGGGGACCGTCCACTTAGCTACAGCCTGGCAAGGAAGGGAGTCTTACAACACTCTGGATATTTTAGACTTTTATTCTCACTCGGGCTGAAACAAAGGATCCCCTCGCTACTTCTCCATCTTCATCCTTCTGTCCTGCAGGTGGCCTGTTCAGGCTGACAGCTTGGAGCGCCTGCAGGCTCCAGTTCGGCTGCAGCCCAGCTTTTCCTCTCACAGCTTAATTCTTCTTATGACAATTCTTTCATTTCTACTTCAAAGATACCTCAGAGCTTGCCTAAATTAACAACACTCTATTCTAAGCTAAACAATCCTCTATTATCTAAGCTATCTATGTTCCATAGCCCTTCAATGTTGATCCCTATATCTCCTAATTCTTTTAAACTTTCATCTCTTTGAGAAAGAAAAAACAACAGAGCTTTAAATTGAACCTAGCACACACCTAACCAAACCTAACCTAACCAAACCTAACCTAACCTAACCTAACCTTACCTTACCTTACCTTACCTTACCTTACCTTACCTTACCTTACCTAACCTAACCAAACACCTAAACTGAGCAAATACGAAAAAAAAAAAATCATATTTCCTATCTATGGCACAGCTCCTCTTAATACGCGGGGGATGGCTGGAGCTCTGCCCAAAGATGACACATCCCCTTTTCCCTCCTCTCGGCTGGCGGGGCATAAGGGCCTCCTCAGGCGCAGGTGTCTCCTCTCCAGTCTTCCTGCACTTGCTTGGCTGAGGTGATCAGAGCAGCCAGGCTGGAGGCAGGATTGCCGGAGGTAACAAAGGGATGCTGCCCAGAGGAAAAAGAACAAAGAAAGGAACTCTTACTTTCCAGGGTCCCATCCTCACGGGCTCAGGCAGGATTCCCTGGCTACCAGGAAGACACACAAAGAGCACCGAGGGCAGCATGTCCCCCTGCGCCTTCCTGTGCTGGCAGCTGCCTGCGCCACGTGGCCCACACTCCTCCTCATGCCTTCATGCAGGTGTCCTCAGCTGACAGGGCTTTTTTGCCCCTTTGCTTTTTCTTACCTGCAGGAGTTCCTGGGCAGACCAGCGCCTGTCCTCGTCCGCCTGCAGGCAGCAGCGGAGGAAGTCGCGCAGGAGAGCCGAGTGGTGCCTGGGGTTCTGCAGTTTTGGGGGCCCGTTCCTTTCTATCAGTTCAAAAACCTACAGCACATGGATGCAAGAGGACACTGCACCTGCTCCTTTGCTAGCCACATCAGCTCTCTCCACACAGAGCCCTCTTGCTAAGCTGCACCTTACCCTGAGACGGGCTTCCCGCTCGTAAGGAGCTTCCCCTTCCACCATTTCCAGCCCCATGATGCCCAGGGACCAGATGTCCACTTTGGGGCCGTAGGCTTCTCCTCTCACCACCTCCGGTGCCATCCAGCTGGGAGTGCCGACGCTGGAGCTGCGCTTGCTGCGCTCAGGGCTGAGCTGAGCACAGAGGCCAAAGTCACCTGAGGCCAAAAACAAAGCCTGTCAAAGCCAGCTCCCACTGGCAAAGCGGCCAAAACCATTGCCCACTCCAAGCCTGAGCAGGCCATGCTGAATCGAGCTGAAAAAGCAGCTGAGCTCTCCTTCCACGTGCCTGGAGCCAGGCAAAGAAGGCATCAGCCACTTCCACAACACCCTCACCATTCACGCACTGGCCAAGCGGCGCTTCTGCCCAAGTGGCAGTCACCGAAATGCAAGCGCACGGCAGGTGCTGGAAATGCTGCAGCCCAGCAGGGATACCCACCCAACTTGACAGATCCATCCAAGCCCACAAGGACGTTGTTGCTTTTGATGTCTCTGTGGATGACTTGGCGGGAATGAAGGAAATGCAGTCCTTGCAGGCACTGAGAGAGAAAAAGGAGGGAGGGAAAGTTAACGTACAGGATGGGATTTCATCCCACCAGAAAGGAAAGAGCTCAACGGGATTGACGGCTTTCTCAGGGAATTGTGAGCGAGGGCACAGCATCATGGTGCTGTCACGAAGAAGAGCTTGCTGCTTCAACACTCTTGGAAGTTTTTTTCTCGATTCCAAGCGAAGGCATCCGGGCTCCCAAAAGTTCCGCCGGCCTTGGGTAGGAAGCGCGTCACCTTTGGCTGGGAGGCGGCACGGCAAAGATTTTTGGGGAAGCCTAGTGGCAGCAGAGGAGGAAGCAGCACCTTAGAGCTGTTCCAGAATCCGTCGCCATGCGGGCTGCAATGCTATCCTTTGCAGCTGAGGACGGCTCTTTGGCCTTAGCTGGAAATTCTGCCGCCTGCATGCTGCCTTCCCGTGGCAAGGAATGTAGGACAGACAGACAGGCTCCAGGCTAACATTCCCAGGCAAAGCTAAGAAGAGGAAGCAAGTGAACCCAAGCGAGTGAGCCAGCACCAGCGCCAGAGGACAGACAGGATGGAAGAGTGCAAGAACAGAGCCTGAGGAGTGCGGGGACAGTGGCAGGCAGTTCACTTCCCATGCTCGCTCTTCTCCTGTGTGTGGTGACAGCAGCAGCAGCAGCAGCAGCAAAAGAAAGGTGAGAGCAAGAAATCCCGGCTGTCCTTAACCTCCAGCTGGCAAGCAGCATCCTGGGCAGGCTTGGGGAAGCACAAGCGGGATCCCTCACCTCCCGACAGACAGCGCCTATCTGTCCTTCCTCCGGGTACACTGCGCTGAGCACATCAAACAAGGTGCCGCCGTCCATGAACTCCATGGCCAGCCAGAGCTCCGCATCCACCAGGTAGCTGAAAGAAGAAAACCACGGCATGGAGAGACAGCAATGGGCCCAGCCTCAGTCAGCCGAGGGCCCGAGCCAGGTTTTTGCAACTGCTCTCCAAACTACGTGTGCCACACGAGATTCATGATCACCAGCTCCACCTCCTGCCACGCTCTGGAGACCAGCAGAGAAATCACCACCAGCTCCCTTCTCTGCCCGTGACCAAAGGGCATCGTCTCTTCGGGCTTGCACTAGCTAAAGCTCCATTGACAGGAGAATACGCCAACCTGTCTAAGTAGGTAACGATATTGGGACTCCTGTTGTCCCTCATGGCCAGGATTTCATTGGCAGCCAGCTCCTCGGACATCTCCTCCTCAAGCGACATGATCTTGATTGCCACCTGAAATGACATTGGCCACCGTTTACCTTGAGAAGACGCCCCCTGCTCGAGATCACAAGCAGCACGGAGCGAGTGCTGCTGCAATGAGGCAGCGGGCTGGGCCAAAGGGCCTTGTCACTAGACAGCAGAGCTTAGCAGAAGCACCAAAGGCCATCCCAAATGCATTCTGCCCCCTGAGCCTAGAGTGTACTTCAGAGGAACAGCCTCTGCTGCAGACATGGAGCTGCCACCCAAACCTCCAGGCAGGGCTCACAGCAGCGGAGAGCTGCAAAATGGCATGGGGCTGTTGGCACTTTACCTGTTGTCCGCTGCTGGTGTCAAGGGCTTTATAAACAGCTCCAAAGCCCCTGGAAAGACAAAAGCAGCAGAAAGAGCCCTTTATCCCTTGGCACTGAAATCAAGCCTAGGCAGCAGATCTCCCCAGGCTGCCTGCACGCCTTCCTTAGAAAATGCCTGGCTGCGGCGTCTCTTCGGCCAACAGCACGTCGGCCCGTGAGCCCTCTGCCCTGCGGGGCAGCCTGTCCAAGGGAACACTAAGGTGCAGCATGAAGACCGAGGGCCGCTGGAAATCTCCAAGGCGCACGCCCAGCCAGGTTATTTCCAAACCTAAGGGGAACAGTCCTCCTTGTGCAGGTGTGCATGCATGTGTGTGTCAAAAGAGTGAGAACAATGAGAGTCAGAAGACTGTCCTTGAGAATCTGACATTTCTTGAATGGCAAGGTGCTCTTTCAGGCCAGAAAGCTGCAGGGGCAGAGGGCTTCCCAGCTCCTGCTCCTCCTTGCTGCAAGCAAGACAATGCCAGCATCAACTTGTCTTTGATGAGGCCTTCGGATTGCTCTGCCCCAGCAGTCCAGGCAGGCGACAGGAGGTAAAGCCAGAGCCTGACCGTGATTGGAGCTTGCCTGACTTCACGCTTGATCTTGCACCAGCCAAAGACCTGGCCCACACTTTTGTAAAAGGAGCCGAGGCCACGCTTACCCTCGTCCCAGTTCTTCAAATGCCGTGTATTTGCTCATTGGCTGGCCCGGACTCACAATGCTCCCTGAAAGACAAAAGCAGCGCAGGGCGCTCACTCGCACACAGAGACGCCGCTCCCCACACCCTCCCAAAGGCAGCCCCGCTGCCGGCAGCTCTGGGCCCTTTGCGGTCCCCTGGCTTCCAGCTGCTGAGACCAGCAAGTGGGAGGGCCATCTTCTCCACCTTTCATCAGGTGGCCTTTCCAAGAAGGCCTTGATTTCTTTCAAGCGCAGCATCCCATGCCATAAGCCAAAATGATGAGACCTTAAGAAGAGGGCCCTAAGAGGTCACCAAGGGCCTTTGCAGCCTCTGCAGTCACAGCCACCATCACTGGCAGGTCCACTGCCAGGGCCACAAAGTGTCTGAGCCAGAGGAGGTGTAAGAACGGGAGCCCGAAAACAGCTGGGGCCAGAGAGCTCCCTGGGGCCTAGTCACTTGCTAGGTGCCAGCCTTCTGCTCAAGCAGAAACAATCTCTGCTTTTGTCTTTGGCACACAAGGCAGCCCAGGCAGAGCCAAGCCAGGCCCAGCCGCCCTCACAGGCAGCAGGAAGTCCCTGAGCGCTGCCGCGCTGCCTCAAAGCACAACAACGGCTTCTGCCGAGAGGCCTAAGCGCCTCTGGGAGCAAGGGGCAACTTCTGGCACAGCCTACACCCAGACACGCACACAACACACTGCTCTGGCAGACAAGAAATGCAGCCGACTTACTCAGTGTCTTCCGGCCCTGCTCCTGCCTCATCTCGGGCTGCTGGGCTGCGCTGCTGCAGGAAGTGCCAGCAGCGGGGGGCGAGCTGGCTGCTGCAGGCCACGCTGGTCCAGCGGCACCAGGTTGAATTGCAGAGCCTGTGTTGAGCTGGGACCAGAAAGGATTGCCCGTCAGAAGGGTGCCTGGCACACATCATGCTCCGCCGAGTGCACGGCCAAAGCAAGGCCTTGGGAAGGTGCTGTCAGCCACCGCCAGGCCTCTCCAGCTGGGGCCTTTCCCATGTCCCCTTCTCAAAGGCAACTTTGGCAAAAGCCCAAAGGCTACTTGGATCCAGCCCCTCAGGGCCACCTCCATGCTCCATGTTTTCAGCTTTTCTGCAAGACACTGGCAACAAGGGATCCATGGGGCTGCCAAGATCCAGAAAGAGATCAGAGCAGTTCCCCAGAGCCTTGTTGCTTTCCTCCTCCTGTCTTTCCCTGGGCAATGAAATCAGCCCGCAGCTGGCATGCAGTGGTCTGCTCAGAAGCCCGCAGCATGGCCCTTCTCTGATCCTTCTCACGCATTGCCCCTGTCCATGGCAGCCTTTAGGGAGCGGCCCTTCGGAGACGCCTTCCTGCCCTGCCCAGACCCACGCGCCCTTCACAATGTAGGGCTGCCAAGGATTCTCCTCTGCAAAGGCTGCTCTGAGCGGCTGGAAGTGAAGCACAGCCTGAAGCTAATTAGTCCATGGAGAGGGCAGGTCCCTTCCAGGGGCCAGTGTCTGCCAGGTCCCCTGAGGCCGGCAACTGCGTCTTTGGGCCGCTCCGTCCGCTGACCACAGGCAGCCTGCACTGACAATGGGCACACGGGGCTGACTGCTACACTGAGAATCATTGAATGCTGCCTCCTGTCTGATGCCAGGAGACATTCTCGGGCCCTCTCAGCATCCCAGCTTAAATGCCAAACTTCAGACCCCATTGGCCAGGGCTCCCTGGCTTGCCTGAAGCAGCACTAGGTCCCGGCAGGCACACAGCCGCCAGCATCTTCAGCCACGAGCAACAAGGGCTGCTCCAAAACTGGAAGCCTGGCCCTGCACCAAAGGCAGTGCCAAGCTCACTGCCACTTACCGGCTCTGCAAGCTCAGGCTGTGCAGGGAGAGCAGCTGGAGGCTTGATGCTCTTTTGCTCCTCTTCAGCCTCTTCCTCAATGCCAGAGGCAGCCAGAGGAGCTGCTGACCCTGCTGTTGAGGCCTGCAGACAGACAGAAGTGAGACAGATGGGCAAAAGGCAATCCCTCAGGAGCTGCTTTCTGTTGAGCTGGGAAAGGACCCAGAAGAAGGGGAAATGGTAGACTTTGATACAAGTGGGACTCTGAGTCATGGAAAGCCCAGGAAGTTGGCTGAATGAGGTGCTACTCCCATCTTGCTGTGCATTTGAGCTTCCCTGCTGCCTAGAAGCAGCAAGATGCCTTGCAGCTGTCCCATTTGCCTTTCATCTCTTGAAAGGCTCTTCCCTGCAAAATCAGCAAACAGCCAGTGCTCCCTTTGCTACTGCTGATGCCACGGGGCACTTGGCCTTTCTTTCAGCCTCCCACGCTGGCACTCCACACTGGACTGCAAGAGGCCAAGCTGGCAGAATTGCCGCCCCATTGTCACACGCCAGCAACGTCCCAGCTTCCTTTGCCACTCACCAAAGGCCAGGCTTGCCTCCAGCCGCGTGTCAGGTGACCTGCAGCGAGCAAGGGAAAAGGAACCAGAGGCCCTTAGAAAAGTGCCTGTGCTGGCCACTCCCGCAGCACAAGGCAGTCCCAACACAGAGCATTTCCCTTTCCCAACAGGCCTCCAGGAGCAACAGCTCTTTCCCACAGCAGGCAAGAGAACAACAAGGACGCTAGAGTAGGCTCTGTCTACATTTGGGCCTCTTTTGCCAAGAGAGAAATAGAAAGACGCTGCTGGAAATGCCCCTTGCTCTTCAACACTCTGAGCTTCCCTTGTGCCCAACAGCTCAAACAGCATTTTCCTCTTCTCTTTCCTGCATTTTAGATGTAGATTCTTTTAAAAGGCATGCCCTAAATCCCATGCCTTGGCTGAAGATGGTAGCCCAGCAAAGCTTCCCCAAAGGGCCCCTTCCCTGTGGCAGCTCCCTGCTGAAGCAGCCCAGGAACAGCTGCTGGGCTCAGCAGCAAACCCTCCCTGCACTGGACTTTGTGCTGCAGAGCCAAGGCAATCGCAGTCTTGGCACACCATCAAAGGGTCAAGTCACGCAGCCAAGGCCTCTAAGGGGCAATGTTGTAGCGAAAGGCGCTTTCCTTCGCTCCTGGAGAGAGCCACTGAGTTGCTAGCAGTACTTCTGAGCATCTCCCCTCCGAGTCTGCAATCAGCAGCTTGTCTTGCTTGAAGCAGCAAGCGCGGGAAATGACAGACTCCAGTGCCGCGCACTCTCTCGGGGAGGGAAGGCAACCGCTGCAGGTTGCAGGGCAAATACTCTGCACCCGCCCCCCAGTACACAGATGCCCCCTTTTTAGCTGATGCTGCTGGCAGGACATTGACCAAAGCGGTGGCATCTTCATGGCCATTTTGTTCCCAAATAAACCCGGTCACTGCTGCGGCATGAAGAGCAGAGTCAAGCAAAAGCCGGGTGATGCCAGCCCCAGGAGAAACCTTTACTTACGAGTCAGCTGGGTCAGGTAGTAGCCAGAATAGACAACAGAAAAGACCGTGCAAACCGTGGCACAGACCTGCCCGATCATTTTGGCAGCGCTGTGCGGGTTTGCACACTGGATGCCAGCCAAGGCAAAGACCAGACTCCTCTCGGGGTGCAGGCCGTCTGCTGAGAACTCCTTGAGCACAAGGATCCTCCTGCAGGGAGCCAGCAGAAGAGCCGCTCTGGACAAGCAGGCCTTGCGTGCCCCGGGGCAACGCTGTGCTGACAGCACTGTGACGTGGCACCGCTCCCCTGACCTCACAATAGCAGCTGTTCTATGGCTTCCTTGTGCCCAGCAAGGCAACCTTCTGTGCAGCTGATGCGAAAGAAAAGCCTGGGAAGTTCTCCTCACTCATAAAGCAGCAGAAAATGTCCTCCCAGTCCATAAGGCAGTGCTCAAGGCATCCCAGGGGAACTCAGAAAATGGGCCAACCCAAGCGGCATCCAAGGAATCCAAGCAAACGCGCCTTTTGGTCCCAAAAGCTTTGACTGAAAGCCAAAGTCTGCTTCTTCTAGGTGGCATGCTAGCTGGTTCTGAAAAGTCTCACTTCTTCAATGCCATTTAGGGGGGAAAAGAAGCAAAGATAATAAATTTCCAGGAGTATTTTAGGCTGCAGTCACTTCTCGAGCACGCGGGTGCGTGCTGACCTATGGAGGGCCTTGACAGCTGGCCTGCAAGCAAAGCTGAGTTCATAGAAGACATCCCAATTGATGGGTTTTCAGTGTATCCATAGCAAGGAAGAAGACAAGGCCGTCAGCATGGAAACCGATTAGAAAAGAGAGATGAAATTTTCGTAAGCTAGACTAGTGCCTAAGTAGATGTGTATACTTGCCTTATAAATTTCTGTAAAACTTTTGCCAATTCTATTGACGTTAATTGCTTTGCACCAATGGATATAAGAAGTTCTTGTGGTGTAGTCAGTGACTTAAGATCACGCTTTGTTAAGAGTGTATAAGCTGGAGAACAGGCAGAATAAAGAAAACTTTTTTCTTCTTGGACCCTGATCACGTGTGTATGCCACGTCCGGCCTAATGGTGACAGTTGCCCATCTCTGGGTCAAGAGACAAGTATTGTCTGACAGGTAGCTTGTCAACAAACTGAGAAAGAATTGAGTACCTGGGCATGCAGATTCCTGAAGGGAGGAAAGAAAAGTGTTGACAAGAATAAGCCTAAGTTTTAAACGCCTGAAAGAGTCAAAAATAACACGTTGTGGGATATTGTACCAGATGTTCCACAGAGTTAAAACCAACCACAACTCATTAGTATCTGGACTTCCTTGCCCACTATGCTTAGAAATGTTGCTTGAAGGCACTTTGTATCTAAAAATCCAGTTCCTGTAGATGACTGTAGATGTAGATCAAAATCCTACCAAGAACTCCGTGTCAAAACCAGCAAGAGTGAGACTTTTGTCCTTGGCAGTAGCTTCCAGGTGCTCCTGTGTCGCAGACGTCTTTCATGAAAAATCCTTTCTTAGGATTTTTCCTTGTGAGAAGCTGCAGTTTCAGCAACCAAAAGTAAACAATGGTTATCTGCTGCTGTGGAATGCAACAGGTAGTCCTGTGATTGGTCTCCTGTGGATGTTTGGATTTCCTGACCACTCATGGCAGAGCTGGCTCTTGCTCTGTCTGAGACACAGATCTTTGTTATTCATTCCTTTTCTATTCTTAGCTTAGCTACCTTCTGAAGAAACCTTTTCCTTTCTATTGCTTTTTAGTATAGTCTTGATGTAACATATATCATAAAATAATAAATCAAGCCTTCTGATCATGGAGTCAACACTCTCGTCTCTTCTTCATCCTGAAAACCCTTGTGACCACGATCACAGTCTATGTCCACGGAATCTTCTTTCCAAATTGTGCATTCCAAGTTAAGCCAGATCCTTTAGGCAAATGAATCCTGTCACATGCAGTGACATGCAGTGACATGCAGTGACATGTCACATGCACATTGACTCCATGCAGTTCATGTGCTTATGCACATGGCTAAATACCCCAATAAATCAGATATCAGGATCTGTCAATACCTTTTTTTATCTCTCCCTCAAAGTTTCCATATACTGTCTGTAAAAAGCTACTTCATTTCAGCCAGATCTAGAAATCACTGGATAGAGCTAATCAAAGATTCTGACTAAAGGGCAAAATGCAGTTTCACCACCTTCTTGTATCAGATGATTGTTATTTACCTCTGAATCTTAAAAAAATCTTGTCAGAAAAATATTCAAATTTTTTTTTCTTAATTTGATTCATTGCTTTATGTCATCCACCAATGACATTTTAATAGGAAAACAATAAACCAGGATTTAGCGCTACATGATATATAAAAATAATAACTGATTTCATTATTTAATAAATAAATAAATATGATATATCACATTATGTGATTTAACCATAGGTTATTTTTTCCCTATACTGCATAGGAATAATCAGTATTCATCTTTTTCTTCTCTACATAGGCCTGTGTAGGTTTGCACCAAACTTCAGTTTAATTACGTTTCGGCAAATTGCTGTATTTGGACTGGCAGAGAAATTCTGCCATTTGAACATTGGTTTCCATCTAGATTGCAATGAAAGTTTAAAAGAGAGAAAGAAAATCCAGAGAAATATTTTAGAGAGATGTCAATGCAATTTTTTAATGCTGAGAAGTTCCAGTATGGAACTGCCATTTGCTAGAGGATTTTAGAAAAAATGGCTTTCCTACTTTGGGAAGGAAGAAATGAACTGACACCAATTCCCATATACTTGATCGTGTGTTTGTTACAGATTAGATTTTGCAGCATCTACAAAATGGATTAACTGCCTGAATCCAATTATCTTTCTCAGCAGAAGGAATTGGGGCAATAACATTACAGAAGGGCCCTCCAGCCCAACAGTCCTCACACAATGCATTTTACATAGGAAAAGGTCCACACTGGCTGTCCTTGCGCAGCTGGAAGGAGCAGTCAGCACAACTGCAAATGTGTGAAATCCACAAATGCTGAATGAAAATAATCAACGGGGGCAATCAGCTGGTCAAACCCTGAGATGGAAAACACAGCTCTCAGAACAAAACCAAATTGGTGTTTGGAACAGGCAGGGACTGTGCAGCACATCCCGGGGAGCAGAATGTGTGCCTGAGAGTTGCCTGTTCCTGGGTGTTTCCAGGACCAACACACCAATGTGCACTAACAGCAACACAGTGGAGAGCGCCAGCCCCAGGGCAGCAGAATGGAGCTGGCCCTGAATGCACGGGTGTGCAGTCACCTGTGTGTCTGGGGAGAGGCTGCCCGGCTGCCGCAGCAGGAGCTGCTCCCGCTGCCCGGGGCTGCTCCGGCCCCGCAGGAGCTCTCGGAGCCCCGAGCGGAGCACACGGCATCGAGCCCGAGCTGCTGAGCTCCCATCCCTGCTCCTGACGCTCCGGGACGGGCTCGGATCCGCGGGCCGGAAAGAGCTGAGCAGGTGAGACGCCGCTTGGATCCGCGCTTGGGGCACTCGGGACCGCAGGAAAAGTGTCACCGGCAGCTGTCATTTGTTTGGCCATTTGTGTGGTGAGGAACGCATCTGTGTCTGAGTTCGGCCTTATTTGGCTGTGCCATATCTGGGAGCACAAAAACTATTTTTCATGAAGGTAAGAAAATGGTTTGATCGTTATCTTATGTGCACATGATGCTAAATGTAAACACTCCCTATTTTACATACCAGAGGCCTGCCTTAAAGAACCTATGGCTTTGCAGATATTATTTCCATCATTTTATATCTTTCAGAGGAAGCAGCACAGTTCATCTGAACTAAGTCCTTCCTTACACTTCAGAGAAAAAACAGGTTGTGTGAGAGCTCTGCTAGCTGGGAATGCATGAATGGAAGAATTTTAGGACACTGCTATGGAAAGTGCAGACGTTCAACCATGAATTAATTTAGGGAAAAGAGCTAGTAGGTATGCTCATTTATGAAGGTAAGTACCAAAATCTGAATTTTTCCTGTATTATATTGAGCCCCCAATATGTTTTGTAATTGCACTTTTCTCTGTATTTTTTCATGCAGATGTCACTGGCAGTGACATGCTCTGTGCTAAGTGCTGGATTGGAGGGTTGGCTGGGGAGATGCCTTTAGTTTTATGGCATACAGGGGTCTAGGGAGGGTGTGCGGGTGTCCCTGTGCCCTGGCACCAGCTGAAGTGCAGGAGCACTTCCAGGGCTGCCTCCAGGCATGATGAGCTGGAGTTAAAGCTGTGCCTTCTGCTGAGCAGCTGATACCACCTCTGACCATGAACAGCTGGGCCTGATCTCATAAATAGAGCTTTCTTCCTTTCTTACTAAGAGCCAGAGTGTGAAAAAATGGGTTCTTCATCCTGCTGTGATCAGTGAAGACAGGGTTCATTTCCAGAAATTTCCCGCTTTCTCTGCTTTGTACCTGCCAGCTACATCAGCCATAATGTCCTGCTGCTCAGCTTCCTTGAGAGAAGCTGGCATTTCTTTGGAAAATGGCTCTTCACTAACAGCTGGACTCACAAGTGGCTCATTGATGTCCCTCTAATTCCCAAGTTGTTTCCCATCTACAGTTGCCTTTTAGGGATAGACCCTGATGCTCCTCTGATTTCTGTGGGATCCTCTTTGCCTACCACTTTCAGGAATGAGCTAGAAGAGGCAAGTCAAGGTTCAAGGGAAGGACTTGTGTTTCCTACTTCATCCTGGGTCATTTAATTTGAAAAGTTTTAGACTTGGATTTTCAACAGTGAATTGTCATTGGCCCAGACTTCAAATTCTCTCAGCACATTCATGTTTTCAACATGAAAGTTTTTACACTCTAAAATAGTATCTTTCACAGAATTTTAGTAAAAAAAGAAATGGGTGAAGAGCCCTCCACTTAATGCTTTTGCTTCATGAAAATTCCATATTGATCCAGAATAAAGTGGATTTATCTGGATACTCCTGGAAACTCCATGCCTTCTTTCTCCCCTTCTGCAGGAGCACTGGGGGGTGGGACGGTCGGGACGGACGGAGACGAGAGATCTCTGCAGCCAGGCCGTGGAACCTGCGGCTCATTGCAAAGGGCCTGGGTGCAGGGCCCTGCTTGGAGCTGCCAGGCACAGCTCGGAGCAGGCCCGAGAGAAGAGAGGGGCAGAGAGGATGAGAGGGGGAGAGAGTAAGAGGGGAAGAGCGTAAGAGAGCGAGGTTCCCGCTACAATACAATAAATCTTCTTCTCTGTTGAATAGTCTAATTCTCACTAACCAATCTAGTCCAAGATACAAATCCTATAGCATTTACATCCAGCCTGTAAGAATCATTACATTACCATACTGTGTTACATTTTCAACCCTAAAAACTCCTCTTTGGACCCCTTCTGCTGAGCTAGTAGGGTCTGCTCTGAACCTTGGACCTCCTGCAAGCAGAGGGAATTGTTTCCTCAAAAGGGGATTACCTTCAGTTGGGCCACACCATTGTTTTCCAGTTGTTCACTAACTAAGGTATCTCAAAGCTTGCTTTCATTTCAATCTTGCTTATAGTTTCTATATTCTCAAAATCTTTTGCCAGACAATCATATTTATAAGGCTTTCCTGTTTCATCTTCCTCAATACCCTTCCTTTCCTCAAGACAAGGAATACCAACATTTCTTATGCCATGATATTTGTTGCCAATGTGTTTGTTTGAAGATCGTGCATTTAGTAATTCAAGTTAGTTAAAATCATCTGATCTGGAATCCCTTCCCCACTTCAAAACCCACACACTTCATTTTTGACTCCAGCTGCAGCAGACCTAGACATCTTTCACCTGCTTTCTCTGTTGTAATTGACCAGTCCTTTCTCTCTTTGACTACTGATTTGGTCAAATTAAAATGCAATGATCCCTTGAAACATGGTGCTCTAGTCAGCATAGTTCCTATTTTCCCATTGATTAGGCAACAAGACTTCATTCTGACAGGTAATAAATACAGACCTTCGGCTTTAAGAGGCAGAGGACATGAATTCCATTCAAATGGGCTCCTTCATATTTAGTTTCTCTTCAGAATGACTCATGAACCGTTTCAAGTTTGGATAAGCAATTCATGCATCAGTGACTAACACACAAGGAAGAGATGATTGTGAGCAAGCAAATAATGGCTTGCTTAGCCACACAGCAGGCTCTGCACTTTTGAAAGAGAATTTCATTACATTTTGTGAGTTTTAAAGAAGCAAATGGAGAACAAGAGTCTCTATATGTTTGGAAGTATCATAAATAATTCTGCAAGTGTTCATGTGAGAATCTACAGAGTATCCTGCTTAATGATACATGTAGTTGTGCAGTTTTTTTATTTGTTCATGGGTATGTTTGTGTAAAGAATCACAAGGAAAAGAATTTTTCTTACATCTTGCAGGAATATTTAAATGGGATGAATATTCATGCTCTAAGCTCTGTGGGCTGTGGCAAGAACACTAATGCCTATATAGCAAGGTTTCCTTTTACAAAACTCTTTTTTCCTACTCCTTTCCAACTTGTTCCCTGCTCTCCTTGGGTCAGCAGAGCAGAGCCACTCTGCCTCCACCTGGAATTTGTCTGTCCCTTTCTTCTTCCTGTTCCAAAATCACCCTTAATCCCTGCCTCCCACAGCTCTGCTCACTGACAAATAAGTGCAGCACCAACCAGTTCATGGTCTCCACACCTGTGCATTATTTGCTGCCATTCTGCAGAACCCAGTGGAGATGTGTGGGCTTTGCTACCACTGGTGGATTTCTGTATTTTCACATCTCCACAATTGTCATGGATTTAATGCTGCTTCTGCTCCTGAAGTCTCTCTATGTCCATTTATCTGCTGCTATTGCTCAGGGTACCCAGTGCTTTTCAGCTGGAGCAGAATTGTTTTAGCAAACACCTGTGTGAATGCTCGTGCAGATACAGTGTAATAGGGGCTTAAGAGAGCTGCATCACACAAAACAACATCAGTGGGCATTTTTAGGAGAAGCTGAAGAAAAGGGGATGTAGTTCTTACACACTGGACAACAGCTCCAAGTGCCTGTTGTCACAGAGCACCCTGCAGATCATCCTGTGCTCCTTTGTGCTCGGCCTGAGGTGCCCGTGCTGCTCTCTGGGCTTGTGCAGAGCCAAGGAGATCCCCGTGGAGGCCACTCTACAGCCTCATGCATGCACAAGAACTTCAGGACACATGTAAGCCTCACACACATGCAAAAAACCCAAACCAAACGGAAACACCACAACAAACTCTGAAAAACACCAATCACTTGTTTTTAAAATTTTAAAAGTTTAATAGTAATAAAATGGTTATAAAAATAGTCATACAATTAGAGAAGTAATAATTTGGAAATTTGAATTAGGACAATATGAGACAACAAATACAAAGAGTTACGGACGTCTGGGTACCTTTTTCTGGGCAGCAAAAGCCCGAAAAAGGACACCCGTTAACACAGGATTAACCCTTAAAAGCAACAGCCTGTTGCATATTCATACACTTCATACATGATGCATAAATTCCATTCAAACACAGGATTCTGTCTGGTCATAGTCAACTTCTTCCTCCGAATCCTAACAGCGCCTTGGAGGCGGGAAGAAGTTCGTTTCTTCTGATAAGAGGGCCATAAATCCTTCTTCTCTGAAAGATTCAGGTGTCCTGTGGCTGCTATCTCGCTGCGAGCCCTTCCTTTAAAAAAAGTATCCTACATAGCATCGTTTCTATTTTAACAATTTTTATAACCTAAAACTATATTTAACACAGTACTTAAGAGAATTAATACAGCATTACTTTCTAACACAAGACATATAACATTCATTTTAATATTTGCGAAAAGCCAATCATAAAATACATGCATTTTTCACAAAATCAAAAAACCCATGGAAATTTGTTTACAAGTTATAATCGATTGTCTCGTGTCACCTCCATTCTGTTTTCCAAAGCAGTGTCAGTGTTCAGACAGAAGGACAAAGAGAGGTTTTAGCAGGACTGACCAAGTTTTGGAGGGATGGAGCTGCTCTCCCCCATCAGAGCCTGCTGGCTCTGCCTTTCTGTCTGGATGGGCGGCACAGCCGCGGCCATGGCAGAGCAGCCTCCTGTGCCCCCGCAGTGGGGCTCAGCAGCACTTTAAGCCACTCTCACCCTGCACTGCCCAAGGGCTGCTCTGGCAGCGTCCTCAGCTCTCTCTTGCCCCTTTCCCTCCGTGCTGCCCTGGCAGCTGAAAGCCCGGCTGGCCCAGGGGGGTCTGGGCTCTCAGCCACAGTTGGGTTCTGCTGCTCCAAGCCTGGAGCTGCCACGCTGGGGAACCCACAGCTGAGAGCTTCCCTGGAGTGCAGCAAACAGAGGGCCTGACACGAGGGGAAAGGGCCCTGAGGTCAGGCCAGAGATGAAGGAAAAGGGAAATGGCAAAGGAGAGAAGAGAAAATTCACAGGGCTGGAGAGCTGAATCTTCCCTGCAAACTTTGCATACAAGTCTGGATTCCCAAAAGATCACTGGTGTCTGAGTTTATTATGAAATAAAAGAGATTAAAAAGAATATTGATTAGTTGCTTATCGGCTATTCTGAGCACTGATGATTTTGGGATCGGAAGGAAAATGGAGTATGTGACCCTGCTATTAAAAAAAGATACATATGCATATAAAAATGTAGCAATCAGAAACACAACATAAAAAACCAAAGATAAACTAATTCTGGCATTTCCTCATTTGGAAAGTAAGGAATCTGAGCTACAGGTTTCTACAATCCTTGCAGGTACTTTTATATGTAATACAAGCATACAAGACTTCAGAATGGCATTTTCAAAAGCACTGTGTCTTCACCATGTTCTAGCAGTTTTCCAAACAGTTGGAGACAAGAAAATATCAAAGTTCTGGAACCTCTCAAGTCCTTTCATCTCAGTCTAATCCTGAAAGAAAAATCTAAGTTATTGTCTTCTGAATAATAGGTATATTATATTCTATTAAGGAGACATTTGCCTTGTTGGTTATTTTTTTTAATCAGCTGTCCAGTACTGGAAAGAAAACAAGATCTTTCTGGAGGTCTAGAATGGTAGCAGAAAGAAGAATTTAAGAGACTCCATTTAGAGCTTCATTTTTCTTACTGGTTATTTTTTCTGGAATTGCCTAGCTAAAACCAGCCAGAATTGCTCTAATAGACTGGTTTCTTCCAAGAGAGTAAGAAGGAGAGGAAAATACAGGTCAGTCAGCCTTGCCTCCATCCCCTGACAGGTGATGGAGTAACCAATCCTGGAAACCGATCCAAACAAATGGAGAAGAAGTTGATTGGGAGTGATGGTTAAGCTACCTGATGCCCGTGATAGGACAGGCAAACGGATGGATATGGGTGGAGCAATGGATGATGTCTACCCCAGCTTTCCCCAAGCCTTTGAGACAGTCTCCTACAGCATCCTTAAACACAAACTGCCAGAATGCCCAGCGAGGAAGGCTGAAAAATGGATGAGGACTGTCATCAGTGGCACAAAGTAGAGCTGGAGGCAAGTCACGGGTGCTCTGAGCCCCAGGGGCTGATGCTGGGGCAGATGCTCTTTAATGTCTTCATTCATGGCCGGGCTGGAGGAGCAGCTCACCCTCAGCAAGTCTGCAGACAAAACAAAGCTGGCAGGAGCAGCTGAGAGCCCAAGTGATTGCGCCATTCAGAGGGACCTCGGCAGGCTAAAGAAGCGGCCTGAGGGGAATCTGATGGAGTTCAAGGATGGGAAATGAGAAGTCTGGGACCTGGGCAGGAATAAGCGCAGGCATCAAGAGCTGCAGGAGGCTGACTGCGAGAGAAGCGGCTGTTTTCTCTTCCTTGTCTTGCTGGTTGGGGGCTGTAGCACAAGGCCAAGGCAGAAGGATGCCTGCAGGCAGAGAAAGAGGGGGTTGGCAGCTGGCCCTGCCGAGCCGAGCGCGGCCAGCCCCGGAGCCGCCCCGCCCGCGCTGTGCCCGCAGCCCCGGCTCTGCCGCGCTCGTCCCCGCCAAGTCCGGCCCGCGCCGGGGCCGCGCTGGGCGCGCGCGGGCCCGAGCGCAGCGCCCCCCTCAGGCCGCGCGCCGCCGGCGCAGCCGCGGCCGTTGCGCTGCGGGCGTTGTGGCCACAGTCGGCGATGGACGCCATGGTGGAGCTGCCGCTGCCCGCCGGGCTCAGCGCCAGCACCTTCCCCGCCAAGCTCTGGCGCCTGGTGAACAGCCCCCGCGTCCGCTCCGTGCGCTGGGACAGCCGCGCCCAGGGGCTGCTCATCGACCGCTGCCTCTTGGAGCGAGAGCTGCTCAGCTCGGGCCACGCCCACAGGGGCCGTGGCCATGGGCCGGCCCCGGTGCCGCACACCTTCAGGGCCACGCAGTTCCGCAGCTTCGTGCGGCAGCTCTACCGCTACGGCTTCCGCAAGGTGCCGGGCTGGGTGGGCTCGGCTGCGCCGGGCGATGCCGGGGCCTGGCTCCACTACTGCAACCCCTGCTTTCGCCGCGACCGCCCCGACCTCCTGCTCCGCATCAAGCGCCGGAGCGCGGCCAACAGGCAGCGGCCGGCGGCGGGCCGGGAGGGCCGCAGGCGCCCGCCCTGCGGCTCCCGGCAGCTCCCCGGGCCGCGGCCGCTGCCGGCCGGGCGGCGCGGTCGCTTCCAGCCGCTGCCCAGGGAGCGGCCGCCGCTGCCGGCCGGGCACCCGCCCAGCGGCTTCCTCCTGCTGCACAGGGAGCGGACGCTGCCGGACGGGCGGGAGCTGCGCAGCCCCCGGCCCGGCCGCCTCCAGCAGCCCCCCGGCGAGCGGCCGCTGCTCGCCCGGCGCCCGCCCTGCGGCTTCCACCTGCTGCACAGGGAGCGGCCGCTGCCGGCCCGGCGGGAGGGGCCGAGCCGCTTCCAGGAGCTCTACGGGGAGCGGCCGCCGCCCGCCGAGCGGGAGGTGCTCGGCATCCCGCCCTGCCACTTCCTCGGGCTCCACGGGGAGCGGCCGCTGCCGCTCGGGCGGGAGGGGCCCCGCAGCCGCTCGCAGGAGCTCTACGGGGAGCAGCTGCCTCCGGCCGAGCGGGAGGTGCTCGGGCTCCAGCCCTGCAGCTTCCAGCAGCTCCACAGGGAGCAGCAGCCCCCAGCCTACGACGCAGGAGGTAGGAAAAGAGCTGTAGCCTTGTTTTTCCAAAAGGTCGTGAAAAGTGACCGTTTCAAGTCGTTTTCCACAAGGCTCTGTCATTCTCGGCCAGAGGCTGTCAAGCCTACTAGCAAGGGGCACCTAGGAGGCCGAAAGATTCTCTGCCTGCTTTGCCTGTGTGCTTCCCATGATGTTTGATCCACAGCAGCACCAGAGCTCCGTGTCCCACAGCCACGTTGTGGAGCCTGACCAATGTGTTTGGATTCTTGCAGCCAGCCCGGGCACTTCAGGGCCCAGCGCTCCCGCTGGCAGTGCAGCTTGTGCAGCATGGACGGCCTCCAGCTCAGCACAGAGCGCGCCTGGGGAGGAGGAATGGCCACCAGCAGATCTCGGCCTTGCCGTAGAGAAAATGATTCGGGAGATCAGGAGGTCCCTGTCTGAAAGATCTCCCTCTGCTCGGGTAATTCCATTGGAGGGGGATAAAAGGGGCTGGACTGAGAGCTTTTGAACCTTGTGACACGGTTGAGAAGCAAAGGCTTCTTTAATTGAACTTATTTCGTTATTATTTAGTTATTGAATTATGCTTGGTTAAGAAAGATTTCTAAAAGAGGGGATGAAGAAGAAACGAAGAAGAGGTTTTACTTGCTGGGAAAGAGGAGAAGAGTGTTTGGGGAATTGGCACTGAAGGCCAAGTGTCCCGTGCAGGGAGGGGCATGCCAGAGGTGCCTCTGTCCCAGCTGCAGCAGATGTGGGCTGTGCCTCTTTTGGGTGGGAAGGCCAAGGCAAAGCAAGGGCTGGGCTGCAGCTGCTGCTGCTGTTGTTAGCGTTCAAAAACACACAATCACATAAGCGATTATATGCGGTGCTTTTTATTTAAGAGCTCTGGGAATCGGGGTAGTTTCCACCCAAATCTGATTCTGACCATACATTCGAGGCGAATGTGTTTTATACTCTATATAACTTTCATGTTAATTATTAAACTTATATTGTTCTATTGTAGGCACAGATTTCAGCTAAACATAGCTTCTCATGGTTCCCCCTTTAATTTCTAACATAGTTTCTCTTGATTCTTCTTATGATTATACAATAATTATATTTAGTTACTAAACAATCATCACATCTAACAATTATATCATTTATCATACTGCTTACGCAGGTGCAGTGATCTGAGAAAACACAAAGCCCAACATTTTCAAAGTCTATCTTTAACATTTTCCAGGGCTCCACTATCACTGTGTGAGCCCTGCCGTGCGTGTAGGCGCTCCCAGAGCCGTGGCTGGGGCTGGGCTGCAGCTGCAGCTCTCTGTCCTTTTGCAGATTATGACACGTGTTGGCCAAAGAATGTCTCTCTTTCTGTTGATGTGCTGACCCATTGCCTGCAGTACATTTGTGATTATGACTCAAGGGGGGAGTGGGATTTTTTGGATTTACCAATACCTTATTCTCAAGTGGCATGACTTTTGTCTTCTGTAAAGTCACACATAGCAGTTTAGAGAAGCATTTTATTCCATACTAAAAGGAAACATTGCAGGCTCTGAACCATCTTTAGAATCTTTAGGGTTCTGATGGATGAGCTATGGCAGAAGAGATGAATATTCTGAAACTGGTCATAGTGAGAATATCTTTGTGTCCAAAGGTAATTTGCTTCACTGTGGACATTTACTTCCTCAGTGGAATAGAAACACTACTTGGTTGTCTGGCTTTTCCTGTCTTTTGGGTTGTTTTTTTTTTTCCCTACCCTAACGATGTACAGATTTTTGCCACTGATCCCAAATGTGATCCTGGCAATACCCAGGGTGCATAAATGTTTGCCTGGATGACACCCGTGGGGCAGCAGCAGAGGGCTCCGAGAAGCAGCACCTTGTGATGGGTTGTGTGAGCGGTTGGCTGCGGGTGCTGAGACTCCCAGGCAGAAATGTGTGCTTTGCCTGTGGGTTTGCAGCACACAGCCCTGGGCAGGGCTGGGAGCGAGCTCTGCCCTTGCTGGCAGCCGTGCTGGCAGCAAGGAGAGCCCCTGGCTTTGTGCTGGCTGATTTCTCACAGCTCTGGGATAAGGCAGGCTCAGAGCGTGGGGGCACGTCCCCTCACTTGGTGTCTTCTGGTTTGCTGTGTTCGTGTTTTGTCTCAAAGGTCATTTTGGAAGAGCTTCAGTTTCACCTTGGCCCCCTGAATCCTGAGTTTAAAAGGCTTGTCATGTGAACCGTGGGGGCAGTGTTCCCTCCTCTGTGCTCCATGTCCTTTGGGAGTGGAGAAGGAGAGTTACTGTATCCCTGATATGATTCCAGCAAAATAGTCAGTGATCTTTGGGTTCCTTTCTTTCTGTTTTTCTGCTCAGGACAATGTTGGTGCTGCCCCTGATTCTTCAGGAGGGGAGCCTGTGAACAGAGCTGCAGCAGAGGAGGCTTCATCTGGCACCGAGAGCTGCAGGAACAGTTCCCAGGAGCCCCAGGAGCCTGGTAAGGACAGAGCCCACACTGATTTAGAGAGCTGTGAGATGGCTGCTCTGAGCAGGGTTGGTGCTTCCTGGTGCCTTTAGTTCAAATCCTGCACTGGCACAACCTCCCTGAGCCCTGCCCTCCATGCTTCTCCAGAGGCTCTGACACTGAGTCCTCTGCTGTGGCAAGAGAGCAGGGAATAAACCCGACCTTGTGGGAGTTGTGTCACCAAGCCGGGTGTCCCAGTTTTGTGCTGAAGTGGGTGGATAAATTTGCTGCAGGGTGCCAGGGGAGGCCAGGCTGAGCGACTCTTGAAGGAACAGGGGGAAAAAAGAGCAAAAAGTCAGGGTAGAAGTCCAAATCACTGACTAAATGTAATACCAGTCTGCTGGTATTGGGCCTGACCCACAAGAAAAACAAGGAGCACAACATCAGAGGCCAACTGTCGTAACGGCGGGAGAGATGCGACACACCATATGCGATGAATAGCAAATCTCGAAGTTTATTGAAAGCTTACACATATTTATATTAGTGTTAATGAAGCTTATGCATATTGCAAGATCTGAGCTCATTATTGGTTAAAGCACACTATGATCAAACACACCTACTTCTATCTCTTAACAATTATTTTGCCTCTATGTGTACATTCTTCTAATTTCTCTACCTTGGGATAACTACATTTTCTGGCAAGCAATTTTCTCCCCCGTCTTCCCGTTTTAGAGAAGGTCACTGTGACCTTCATCAGTAATTGGGCATCGGTTGCTCAGTTCCCAGCTTGTTTCTCTTACCCTTATCCATTGGTATCACATCAGAATGTCCTTTCTCAGCTAACCAATTCTCCAAAAAGCTCTCTACAGCCAACCAATAGAAAAATCACAGTAACTCCAGTATCAGAAGGAAAAGCTGGAATGCCCCCTGATTAGGGAGGCCTAAGAGGAGAGAGGGAGCACTGTGGATCCATTCCTTAGCCAAGCTGGTGCAGCCTGCAGGCCTCGTAGGGAGCTCTGTCCCTCCCAGCCCTTCCTGCCAGAGCTGATGGTCGAGTTGGAGCAGCTGCTGCTCACTGCAGAGGGCAGTTTGTAGATGCCAGGTAATGGAGCTGGTTCATGACTCAGCTCCCAGCACCTTCAGCTTCAGCCATTTCAGTGAGGGCTGAGGTCTCTCTGTCAGCACAGAGAAAGAACAAGGCTGGGCTTCCTTGTGGCAGCTGGGACTGTCTGTGTTTCAAGCTCTCCTGGGTGCCCTTTGCACTGTGGGGGCTGAGACTTTATCAAGATACTTCAGTGTTTTGAAACACACTTTTGAACACTTGGAATGGTCCCTGTTCTTTTAAGGGCAGATTGCTTCAAATTGCCAAGTGAGAGTCTGCCTTTCAGGCCATCTTGGACAGCCCCTGGTCGAAGGACAATTGCTGCCCAAGGGAAAGGGGCAGAAGGGCCAATATTGACTGAGCGTTGCCTTTGCTTCCCAGATGCCATCTGACCAACATCTCCAGGAGGGCTGCCCTGCATAGCAGGAAGAGACAGGGGAGAGCCTGTGACCATCGGGCAGGTAGAACTCCTCTGTTTGTAGATATGTTTATAGATTTCTATGGTTCTATTTATTAGTGGGTATAGTTCCATTTATAGATGATAGTGTTCTATTTATATGGACATAGCTTGATAGATCTGTATAGTTAAATGTGGATATGTATATAGTTATAGATGTGATATAATTATATTTTATTACATATTTACATTTATAGATTTTCAGAGTTAGATTTTTATATGTGTAGAGTAAAATATTTTTTTATATATATACACATATGGATGAAGTTACGTTTATGAATGTGTATAGTTATATAGTAAGAGGAATAGGAATGTTTAGATGGAGAGATTGATGGATAGATTGCTGTTTGTGTAGGCCTAGGCTGCATTTTTAGCTCTTTGCCCCCTCGGCTGCCTTTTTCACCTCTTGCTTTTGCCCCGGTGCCCCCTGTGTCCCCTGTCCCTGTGCTGGGTCCGAGCTGGCGGCCGGGCCGGGCGGAGCAGCACTTCCAGCCCCGGCTGTCCCTGGAGCGGTGGGAGCTGCCGCTGGCCCCAGGCACTGTCCCCTGAGGAGCTGCTGAAGGACGGTGAGACAGAGGGGGCTCAGGGGGCGCTGAAGGGACGGTGACCCTGAGCTGCTGCTGGGGCTGAGGGCTGTGGGGCAGCCGAGGGCCATGGTGGCACTGAGGTGACAGGCAAGTGGCACAGGCTGGCAGGGTGGTGGGTCTCAGGGGACGGGATGGGTCAGAAGGGACTGAGGGGGGTGAGAGGACTGGGAGGGGCTGAAGAAACTGAAGGGGGCTGGGGCTTCACCGAGAGCATGGCGGGGCTGAGGGGATGGAGGGGGCCAGCAGGGAGCACAGAGGGCTCCGGGACTGCAGCTCTGCCAGGCCTTGGAAGCAATTCCAGAGCCTCCACTTTTGCCACAGCTGCCATGAAGACCTTGAGGACAGCCGGAGACTGACGGGAGCCAGCAGGGAGGAGCTGAAGGCCAGCAGCAAGAGCAGTGAACGGGGACCTGCTGCTGCCAGCCTGGAGAGAGCCCGGGTGAGGCCACAGGCCCGGGGAGGCAGGTGGGGCTGAGGGTGCCGTGGGCTGTGGCCGTGGGCACTGCCCGGCGGGGCAGGAGCGGGCCCTGCCCGTGCTGGGGCTGCTCAGCGCAGCTGCCCCGGCCGGCACAGGGGCTGTCCTTGGGCAAGGCAGCTGTGCCGGCAGGGCCGGGAGCTGTGCCGGCTCTGCTGGGCTGCCGGGGCTGCGGGACAGTCCCGCCGCGGCTGCGCTCACCACAGCCTGGCCCGCTCGGCTGCTTTCTCTTTCTGACCCCCCTGGGAGGCTCTGACATTTCCTCTTCCCTGATGGAAGTGCAGCTGCTGCCAAGGGAAACGTCCCCATACTCACTCCGTGTTCCCTTTGCTTGCCAGGTGTTCCATCTGCTGTCGCTGTCCAGGAGAGCTGCTCTGCACGGGAGGAGGAGACCGAGCGAGAGGCTTTGAAGATGGGGCAGCTGGGGTCCCTCTGCTTCGAGTGCTGTTTAAAGATACATGGACACAAACGTAGCCACAGTTAATTATATGTGTATTTCCATATGTGGGCTGCTATTTGTATGTGTTTATTTCCATGTGTATATTCTTATATTTATGTATCTTTATTTTGTTACGAATGTATGCTATGTGTGTATATATATATATATATATATATTTGAAATTACATATATGTGTATAAATTTATCTATGTAGACATGGATATTGTTATATCTATGTTAATTTCTGTTTCCTGTGGGTAATGTTGTGTAGGTATCTCTTTTGATACAATTTTTGTTATATGGCTTTTAAAATAGGAATATTGGTATTTGTATAGGTATATAAGTCTATTTTTAAATGCATACTTATCTGTTTCTGGATGTAATTCTATTTACATATCTATGGAGATATTTTTGTATTCCTAGATGGGCTTAATCCTTGTAGTAATATGTAATAAATTAAGTTGTTAAACACCTAATTGATCTTTGTGTATAGTGCATTGTTGTGGAGGTTGGCAATAAATTAACTGAAGTTGGTATTTGTATATTATTACATAGAAAGGTTGTAATAATAGAATAAATTCCTGTTTTTAACCTAAATTGAGATTTGTATAGTTCTGTATTGTCGGCGTGGGTGTAGCACTTTGTAATAAATGACATTTTTCAGCTGAAATTGATTGTCGTGTATTTGTGGATCAGCAGTGTGGCTGTAGCAATCTGCAAGAAATGCCATTTGTCAGCTGCGATGGGTGTTGTGTGATTTGTGCTACCCAAAGCCATGAGCAGATGGAAATGCTGGAGGATTTTGGCCATGCAAGTCTCCGGCCATGTCCAGCACATGCCCCACCTGCACTCAGGCTGGGCAGGGGAAGCGCAGATTTGGGCTGGCAGCAGAGCCCCACCTTGGCTCAGAACTCGCTGCAGAGGCCTGCTGAGAAAATTCCGGGGCTCCACTGAGAGCAGAACTCCAAGCAGGAGCAACCCTGGCAGGAGAAATCATTCACAATGAAAAAAGAGAGAAAATGTGGCCAAGCAGATGTGGGGATACTCTGTGAGGCTGATAAAATGCTCTGAATCACCCCTGCCTGGGCACGTCTTCTGCAAAAATGTTTTGTTAAAAACTGAACACCTCCCATGAAATACAGATTGCACTTTCCCCTTCACTTACCTTGCTGTGTGAGTGGAGACACTCTCTCCTTAGCACTGAGAATTTTTGCCCTTCAGCACCTCACATTTAATCAAAGATGATGTACTACCACTTGGCACCATCAATGAAAACAGCCCTGCCCTCGTGGCAGCGTTTGCAAAGTCTTCCCTCCTCCTGTCCCCACATCTGACAGACGGAACCATCCCCTCCTGTCCCAACTGTGCCTGAGCTGAGTGAGGGCTCCAGGAGCTCAGGAGGCTGCAAGAGCACCGCACGTGGGAAGGTTTTGCAAAGCTTCCTAAGCACCAGTAACCTCTGGGTTTGCCAGTCTTCCCCTGCAATATTGTCCTACTCAAGAATGATCTTGGAGGACACTGTGCCTGCAGCTTACTCAAGGGAAGTTTGTTTTCTTCAAGGCTTGAATAGAGGAAAATGAAACTTGTGGTTTTTAGAGTGAAATTTGGGGGTTGGTGCGGCTGGGTTTGCTCCATTATTTTCTGAGGAAAGTAGGGTAAAAGCTTTAAATTCCCAGCAGAAGCTGACTACCAGCCCACACAGAGCTGAATGAGGCCCAGGTGGGCTTGCTGCATGCTGGGCCAAGGGAAAAGCTGGAACAAAGTCCCCTTTTATTGCAGATGGAGTCTGTACTGGTGTCTCCAGGGCTGTCTGTGGTAAGACACGGCAATCCAGCCAGAAACTGTGGATAGGAGAGTTCCAACAGCAACCTGCTTCTCCAGGGTGAGGGACGAGGCCAGCCCAAAAGCCTGGAAGGTGCTCTGGGCACTGGAGAAGGCCAGGCTGTCCTTGTGCAGGGACGGCCTTCAAAGGGCACCTCACACCTTGTGCTGCTGACCAAGGGCAGCTGGTGGCCTTCCACAAAATGCTTCTTTTGTCCAGCTCTTGGAAAAGTTCCAGCCAGCAACAATTCCTGCTGCTCACACCAGCCCTTTCCAAGCAGGAGGAATTTCAGCAGCAGCCTGACAGCTTAGTGGCAGGAGAATAAAATAACTGAGCGTTATCAACTCTCTGTCAGAAGCCACATCCTCAGCCCCTCATCTCCTCCAGTTGTCTCAGACGTGGAGGAAGCAGCAGGAAATCTCTGATCCTGGAAGGGAAGGCAGAAGGAGGAAAGCCAGTGGCTGGTCCCTGGGGCCTTGGGAGCAGTGGGAGCCATCCAAAACAGGATCTCTGCCGGGCTGTGGAGATAAGAGTGACCAACCAGCAATGCTCTGTGCGAGACTGGAGCCAGATTACCAGAAGCAGTTACACTGATTATTGAGCTCCACAATTAGAAATGCACAACACCCACTTAGGTGACTTAATCTGGCCATGATCTTTAGCTGCAATGCCAAAATCTCATCAAATATGTTGCTATCCTTTAAACAAGGAAGGAGAGCACAAATACCAACAATTCTCATCAGCCTTCTGGCTTGGAAAGACCATTTAATTTATGCTCCCTTAGCTGTCAGCCTAAACTCTGCTGTGCAAACCTTAGGTCTATGTTGGACCTCATAAACTTCTTGAGCATCAACTTAGGTGCAAACCTGCTACAAAACCCTTCAGGCACCACACTGATTTAGAGTGGCAGGACTTCACTGTTCCAGCAGAGAATTTTATTCACTTGCTCCTGCAAGTCATTTCCAGAGTGGAACTGAAATCAGTGCCTTGCTATCTGGATGTGATAGGATTTTCCTCCTGTCCCAACAGACAACAGGGGAAAAGATGGGTTTCTATTATACCATTACATCTAAATCTTTGGTTTGAGAGCAAAAGGAAAACGTTCCTTTAAGAAGTAAGTTCTGCCTGGGCTTTTTGGCATGAGGACAAACTGGGGTGTGCTGGCAGGAGCAGCACTGTCCCTGTGGGTGCAAACCCCCTGAAGGATGAACAGGCTGCTGTCACAGGGGCCACACCTGCAGCATGAAAAGCCACCGTGCCATTAACTCGATGCAAACTAAACACAAGTGACACAGCTCTGCATCCTCAGCAAGGACTTGCCTCTGCAGAGATGTTACTGACAGACTCAGCTCTTGTGTGCAAGTGCTGTTAAATTGTCACACAAATCAACCACCCCTCCCTCTCTTGTCCTTCTTGGCGTCCGGCTGCTGAGCTGCTGCTGAGAAAGAAGAGGCAGAGTCCTTCAGGGCAAACGGGGACTTTGCAATGGGCAGAAACTTCCTCCTTCCTTTTGTTTTCAGTGACAACAAAGGGGTTTGTCTTCAGTCCCTGTGTCAGCAGGGAAATTGTGCCTGCCCGTCACACCTAGGATCTGAACAACCTGGATTTTTATTGGTGGAAAACCCACAGTGACCTGACCTTCTTCAGGAATATGGAGAGAAGAGTCAAAAGGGATTCCTGGAATGTTGCAAAAAGCAGATAGTGGTCTTAACCATATATAGATAAAAAGGCATAAAAGCTCATAAAAGCGTATGGAACTGATGTAAACCTAATTAAAACAAGCATTTTATTGTAGTAAAGAGTGAGGGTTGCAGACCACAGTGTGAGAAATAGCTACTCACTTTTCATAGTTTAGGAAGGTTTATTAAACCTTATCAAAAATACAACAGAAAACTGAATAAAGAAAAAAGGTTACAGCACCAGCAGCAAAAGATTTTCCTCACAATGTGCTCAGCCCCCTCGCGCTGGAGGCTTTCCCTTTTGAACCCTTTAAGCCCTCCCAAAGTTCTGTCCATCAACCCCATCTTCGCTGTCCAGTGGCGGAGATCTCTTCCTCAAATTCTGATTGGGGCTCAGGTGTCGCCATAGTGACAAGCCAGCCCTCCCAGATGTCCCAGCCCCAGTTTTCCCTTGATAACCAGGGCATGGGGTGCAGCGTAACTATAAATCTATAAAACTTTCCTTAAGTTATATACATGATATTTGTCTATTAATTGTGAGAGTCAATCATCACATTACTCATCTGTCACAACAGGAAAAGAAGTTTCTGGTGGGAGGAACACTGGTTTTCAAGGTAGGACCAGCTGTTGAGGTTTGATTTGTTCCCTCTTTCAGATTACAAGGAAGTCATGGTGTTCCAGAGTAGAAGCTGGTGCCAAAAGTTTGAGAACAGGGTGTGATATGATCACCAGAGTATTTTATCTGTATCTAGTGTTATAAGTTGCGGTGAGGAACCAATCACTGACAAGTGAGTCCAAATAAAGTGTAATTTATTAATTGATAAAGCAAGCGATAACAGCAAATTACAGCACTGGGTGAAGCCAACAAAAGGCTTGCACCCACCGGGAGCGCTGGGTGTAGCCGGGGAGTCACCGCTCCACCATCGGCCCACACCGCCCAGCAGTTCAGTCCTCCTTTTTATCTGTTGTTGTTGGGTGTCCTTCCAGTGTTCTCTGCGTCTGTGCCGAGAGTTGCTAGGGGGTCTTATTCTGCCTTCTGGTGGTCGTCTGGACGAAGGCTCCTGTCCTCTTCCTCAAGGTCTCACAATAGCCTTTACCATATATAGGCATATAGGTACATCTAGTTACACATTGCTTATTTAGCCTTTCAACATATTAGCTTCTGACATTTTGTGGTTTAAGCCTTATGACAGTTATTTTGCAATATATTAGCCCGTTATATTCATCTTGCAACATATTAGCTGGTTACATCTATCCTTGCAGTTTTTCTATTATTGGCTTTTCCCCTTTTTATAGTCTTTTTAGCAACTTGATGAACAAACTAAGACATTAACTCATTACATCTGGGACACTTTTCAAAAGGTTCTCTTTGTGGTCAGCCTTGCTGTGAACTCTGTCCAAATTCAGGATCTTCAGTTCTTCAGCTCCTGGCTAGAATCCAATTCTGTGGTCACTTGTGTGGTGACCATCAATGCCACACACTCGGGGTTTAGCCAGTGTAGCAGTGCTCCTCTGGGGTCTCACCAAATGAGGAATTCTTCAGTCACTCGAGGTCACAAATCACAAATTGTGACGGTGTTCGCAGGGGTCTTAGGATGAGGGAAGAGACGAAGATCTGACTCCATGTTTCAGAAGGCTTGATTTATTATTTTATGATATATATGATATTAAAACTATACTAAAAGAATAGAAGAAAGGATTTCATCAGAAGGCTAGCTGAGAATAGAAAAGAAATGGATTGAATAACAAAGGCTTGTGTCTCAGACAGAGAGTCTGAGCCAGCTGACTGTGATGGCCATTAATTAGAAACAACCACATGAGACCAATCACAGATGCACCTGTTGCATTCCACAGCAGCAGATAACCATTGTTTACATTTTGTTCCTGAGGCCTCTCAGCTTCTCAGGAGAAAAAAATCCTAAGGAAAGGATTTTTCATAAAATGTCCCTGTGACAGGGATGAAATTCAGGTTTGGTACAGAAAATACTTCTTCCCTGTCAGGGTGGTGAAGTCCTGGCACAGGTTGCTCAGACAAGCATAGTAAATAAAGTTTCAGAATTCTTCCTTTCTATTCTTCCTTTCTGTCCCATTCCTATTCCCTAAGTGCAGGTTTGGTTTCCAGAGTGCCACCTTCTCGGCTGGTTGCCATTTGTGTCCTGCTTTCTCTCCTGCCTTCCTTTGTCTGCTCCTTTTCCCTTCCAGTGTCTCTCTTTACCTGTGGCAGCTCCCAGCCAAAGACCCTCCCCTGATTTTTCTTTTTTTTCCTTCCCAATCCAGGTGCTCAAACAGCCCTGGATGAAGTTATGGAGGCTGGCAGTGAAATGTCTTTGTAAGATCTCGCTCCGTTTGTGCCTTGGCCCCTTCAGAATTTTGCCTTGAAGGACAGGACCATCTTTTCCTCACTGGCAGCTGGAATTGCAGCCCATTGCAGTGTGTGCCAGAGCTGTCAGAGGGCAATTGCTGAGGCTGCCAGGGTGCTGCTCCTGCCGTGCCTCCCAAGGGAGCTGTGCAGGGGCAGGGTCAAGCTCCAGCAGCTGGCTGGGCTCCCTGAGCAGACAGCAAAGGCGGCTTTGCTGCACATTCTGCAGCTGGAAGCAGAGGGAAGAAGGGAAGGGAGTCCCTGACAGAATGCTGGAATGCTTGTGGCTGGAAGGAACCTACCCATGCTTCCATCCAGGCTTAAGGTGCCATGAGGGAGAGGCGCCTCTGCCCCAGTGAAGGCACAAATGAGACCATAGGAGAACAAAACCAGATTGTTTAGGACATGGATTTTATTGAACAAGAAATGGGAGCTAGGGAGATCGAAGTACGAAAGAGAGAGAGAGCTCAGAGGATGATCAGTTGGAAGTAGATACTTTTTAAGGTCCTTTCCTGCATTCTGGGATTCTAGAAGACCTGTAGATGTGCATTTTGATTTAATATCCTTCATCTTATTATTATTTCTTCTTTCTCTTCTTCTTTCTCGTCTTCTTCTTCCCCTTCTTCTTCTTCTTAATTGCTGCTAGTATTCTTTCTTCTTCTTTAAAATATTCTTCTTCTTCTCCTTCTAAGTAATCTTATTCACTTGTTATGCTTACTTACTATGTCATTCTTATTTTTTTAATATTCTGATATTAATTACTAGTTGTTCATCATCCTCTTCATCTTATTCCTATTTTCATTCTTATTATTCTTACTAAATTTACTACTACTATTTCTTCTTCTTCATCTTCTTATTCCTATTCTTTTTTTAATTTTTAAAATACTTTTCATCTAAGGGTTTTTTTTTTTTTTTTTTTCCTACTACTACTATTTCTTAAACTCAACTTTAATTTGTTTTGGAGGAATGGTGTGAATCAAAGTCCTGCAGTCACATCCATGGAGCAACAGCTCCCATCTATGCCCATTCTTCAGGGATATAATCCCAAAGGACCAGCGTGGAATCCTTTCAAGATGAGAGGAAATGGCCTTTGATGGCACCAGGGGAGGTTTGGATTCAATATCAGAAGGAATTTTTCTCTGACAGAGGGGTGAGGCATTGGAAGAAGCTGCCCAAGGAGGCGGTGGAGTCGCTGTCTCTGAGGCATTGAGGAGTTGTGCGGATGTGGCCCTTGGGGATGTGGTTTTGCAGTGGTGATGGTGCTGCCAGGGTGCCAGTGGCACTGGGTGAGCATCAGGGTCTCCTCCCACCTCGATGACTCTGGGATTCCCTGCTGAGCGCTCTGGCACCAATCGTGTGCCACGCGTGCTGTTTAGGGCTGGCCCCAGCAGTGACTGTGGGTGCTGGGGAGATGCTCCAGGTTGGCCGGGGCAGCTGAGGCTGCGGGGCCATGTCCAGGCCGAGGCCGCCCATGTGGCTCCCTGGGGCCCCGCGCAGGGAGCAGCCGCCATCGGCCGGCCCGGGCTGGGCAGGGCCACGGGCGCTGCTCCTGCAGCTGCCGCGCCAGGCAGGGCCAGCAGAGCAGCGCCCGCAGCGCCCGCAGCGCCCGCCTGAGGCGGCCGGGCCGTTTGCCTGGGGCAGCCGCTGCTGCCTGCGGGCCTGCGCTCCCGGCTGGCCAGCTGAGGCGCCGCCAGGGCTCTGCGGGGCAGGCCCCGGGCTCTGTGGCCCTGCCTCGGGCCCCTGCTGGCCCACGGAGCCTTCGCTGCACAGCCAGGGACGCGAGGCACACAGGGACTCCGCTGCCTGCCCCTCAACCCAGACCTGCTGAGGGACGGGCAGTGGCAGCCCATCTGCCGCCAGACCTGCCAGCCTTTGGGCCCTGCCTTCATCTTCATACAGCTCCTGGATGTGGACTTCATGCCAGCTGTCGTCCTCCTCTTCCTCCCACAGCAAGGGAGTGGGCCCAAAGCTGAAGAGGCTGTTACCTTCACAGCAGTCCTGTGGCAGGTCAGTGCTGCTGCTGTCTTCCTCCGTGGAATCGTCTTGGAGTTCTCTGAGCTCTGGTTCGCTGCAGTCTTCCCAGCTGGAGAGGTCTTGGGAGCTGCTGAACTCTCCTTGGGACAGCTCTGGCTCTGCCTCACCTTGGCACTCTGGGGAAAGCTCAGTCTGGCTGTAGGATTCCCAGTCTTCATCACTGCCAGCTGAGGTGCCCTCCTCACTCTCCTTCTCTGCCAGCACTGAGCCCTGCTCTGCCTCTTCCAGCTGCTCACTGGGGCTTTGGGCTCCCAGTGGGCTGGGTGAGGGGCTGGGGGGCAGCAGGGGCTGTCTGGAGCAGGGACTGGGCTCTGTGTCCCTGCTGATGGCACCTCCTCCCTGGGGGCAGGAGAATGTGCCTGCTTCTCCGGGCTGTTCACACTTCCTTCCCCTCGCTGGCTCAGCTCTGGCTCAGTCACTTCCTTTTCCATTGGGGGCAGCTCCTGGACTGTTGCCCTTTGTTGCCACTGGCAGGGCTGTTGCTGTGCCCCATCTCCCCACAGCATCCTCACAGCCGCCTTCCACTGGTGCAGCTTGTGGGCACTCCTTGCTCTGCGTGGGGACGCTTCCTTCGCTGCCATTGCTGGCACCGACTGGGAGAATTCACAGCTTGTGGCCTCTTCCCTCAGGCCAAGCTCTTGGGCCCCAACATCTCCCCACTTGTCATCGACTCAGGTTTCTTCTCTTCTTCCATGATGACAAAGGGTCTCTCCTCCTGACTTTTGCCACATGCCGGTTCTCATCGTGCCAACACAAGAGGAGAGGGAGGAGACTCCGGCTCACAATTCTCATGAGAGGCTTTTCCCCCTCTTCCACTACCAGCTCCATCACTTTGCAGAAGAGCTGAATGGAGAGCAGCTGCACGTGGCTGTTGTCCTGGAGGAAAGGAAAAGACCTCAGCACCAACTATTCCAGGCCCATCAGGGCAGAGGCCCAAAAGTGCACAAGGCACAACATTTCTGGGCAGCGTCCAGTGCCTGTGGCTGGGGGCACAGAGCCTTACATTCTCCAAGCATGGCAGGAGTGGCTCAGCCAGCTTCAGGGCGGTGGCGCTGGGTATCTTGAGGTCTTCCTCCTGGAGCATCTGTGTGAGCACAGAGGATCATGCTGACTGTAATAAGTAGCAATATGTTTGTTCATTAAATAAATCAATAGCTAAATAATTATATAATATAAAAGCAATGACTAAATAGCTAAAACCGCTTGATTCTTAAATGTGCAGCCACATATGGTTGCTTGGCTTGCAGGAATCGTATAGTGCTTTGGGAATTCATGGTAAAGATATACCTTATAAGGAAAAGTTCACCCAGAGGTCACAGAGGAAGGCTGTAACAACAATCCTTAAACTCGCAAGAATTGCTTAGGCTTGCAGGAATCGTATAGTGTTCTGAAAATTCCACTGTCTAGATATGCCTTATAAGGGAAAGTTCACTCAGCGGTTAAAGAGGAAGACTTGGAGCCTTCATCCCACGACCACCAGAAGGCAGAAAAAGACCCCCTAGCAACTGAACGAGCAAGCGCAAAAGACAGACCACGTCATCCCTGGACCCGGGAGAAGAAGGCAATAAAAGGTGAACTTTGGGGATAGGAACGGTGCCAGCCTAGAGGAGCGGAGACTCCCGGCCGCCCAGCGCTGAACTTTGCTTATTCTCACTTGCATAATAATAAAAATAATTATATGGTCCTTAAATCCAGTGGACTCATTTATCACAATTTGGTGCCGTGACTCGGATCCAGAAAACAGGGTTGGTTCAAGAATCCTGGGGGGGCGCCCCACCACCTGGTGGCCCTGGCCTTCTCACCCGACCCCTCATCTGGAGTGACGAACCTAAATTCGGGAATAAGCAAGGGAAACACCGGCAACCCTGTAAACTTTGTGCACAAAGATCTGAGTGACGACGCAGGACACGTGAGTATACGAGGTGAACCGCTCGGTTGGGGTTGGGATCCCAGGGCACGGTGAATGAGATGGCCACCTGTGGACGACGTGAGAGGAACCCTCTAGTAGTGCGGTTCTCGTAGCCTGCGAGGGAGCAAGCCACGACCAAGGGGTTTTGTGTGTGTGTGTGTGTGTGTGTGTGTGTGTGTGTGGAGGTGCCTTGGAAGATGTGGCAGAAGAAGAGCAAGCCTTCTGATCCCATGGGGGAGGGTCCCCAGTTACCCCCAATACCTAAGGACAGTCCGTTAGGATTAATGATTAAGTATTGGGATGATTTTCCCTCCATAAAGCGGAAGGATAAGGCAAAAATGATAAATTATTGTATGGTAGTGTGGGGAGGTAAGAATCTGGATTCAGGGAGTATATACTGGCCCATTTTCGGATCCTTCGAGGATTGGGTCTGTCAAGCCCTGAACATTTATATGAATTCTAAAGAGCTGGTGAACCCAGAGGAGAGTGCATATGCTAAATTATGGTTGGTAGGAAGTAATGAGCAAACAGCTAGGCTGTTCCCCCTTAAGGGAAGTCAAGGGGAGGAGGAAAAAAAGAATAAGTCTCGACCGGAGGAATATGTTCCTATTTATCCTCCCCCGTATGTACCACCAGCTCCCCCTGAACCCCTCCCAAATGCACCCCTGGCATCGGCCCCTAATAGACAGCAGGTCACGGACTCCCCGGATTGCAGGGGGCGTACTCGGAGTCAGATGAGGAGAGTAATTGAGGAAGGAGAGAGCAGTGGGTTGTTCCCTCTCAGGGAAATAGCATTAGGAGGACCTCAAGCTGGGATGGGGTTTGTCACTGTTCCCTTGAACTCGGGAGATGTCTGCGAGTTTAAGAAAGAGATGGGAAAATTATTAGAAGACCCCATAGGAGTAGCAGAAAGAGTGGATCAGTTCCTAGGGCTAAACATCTATACTTGGGTAGAGATGCAATCCATTCTAGGCATCCTATTTACAACAGAGGAGAGAGGGATGATTAGAAGGGCAGGAATGAGGATTTGGGACACCCAACATGTTCAAGGTCCCGCGGCTGATGTGAAATGGCCCTTGCAAAATCCCAACTGGAATAATCAGGACCCCAACCATTGTGGTCATATGCAGGACTTAATAAGAACCATCATAATCCAGGGCATACGAGAGGCTGTGCCCCGGGGACAAAATATAAGCAAGGCATTCAAAGAGTGCCAAGGAAAAGATGAGACCCCCACTGAATGGTTGGAAAGATTAAGGAAGAGTTCTCAGTTATACTCAGGGGTGGACCCAGAGACGCCAATGGGGCAAGCGCTCCTTAAAACGCAGTTTGTAGCCAAATCATGGGAGGATGTTTGAAAGAAATTAGAAAAGTTAGAGGATTGGCAGGACAGAGGACTTGATGAGTTGCTCAGGGAGGCTCAGAAGGTATATGTTAGACAGGCAGACGAGGCACACAAAAGACAAGTTCAGATGATGGTGGCAGCAGTCAGGGAGGGACAGCGAAACAACCTTCCAGCACGAGAAAGAAATGGCATGAGGAGAGGTCCCCAGGATTTAGGAGGACCTCCAACTGGAGGGAGAGAAGGAACAGTGTGCTACTATTGTGGTGGAAAAGGACACATGAAGAGGGAATGCTGAAAGAGGCTTAGGGATGAGAAAATGTTCAAAGAGGATTAGGGGGGTCAAGGGCTCTATCTATTGGGGACCCAAATGTCATCGGAGCCCTTGGTAAAACTTAAGGAGGTGGGTCCCCAGCAAACCTCCATAACCTTCCTTGTAGATACAGGGGCTGAGAGATCAACAGTTCAATCTTTGCCCCCGGGATGTAAAATTCCACCTTCCACAGTACAGGTTATTGGGGCAAAAGGAGAACCCTTCAAGGTTCCTGTAATTAAAGATGTCTTACTAGAATGAGAGAAGAAAATAGGGGTAGGATCACTGCTACTGGTCCCTGAAGCTGATTACAATTTATTAGGAAGAGATTTAATGGTGGAATTAGGAATAAATATAAATATTGAAGAAAAACAGCTGAAAGTCAGGTTGTGCCCCTTACAGGTCACTGACGAAGAGAAAATCAACCCAGAAGTCTGGTATACCCCTGATACAGCAAGAAGATTGAATATAGAGCCCTTCACAGTCAACATTCAAAACCCAGAAATCCCAGTAAGGATAAAACAATATCCCATGTCAGATAGGGGCGAAGGGGACTAAAACCAGAGGTAGAATGGTTAATACAACAAGGGCTCTTGGAACCTTGCATGTCTCCCTTCAACACCCCCATCTTACCTGTAAAGAAACCAGATGGAAAATACCGATGAGTACATGATCTAAGGGAAATAAATAAGAGAACCATTGCCCGGTTCCCTGTAGTAGCAAACCCCCATACATTGCTCAGTCAATTGAAACCAGATGATCACTGGTATAGTGTTATAGATTTGAAAGAGGCCTTTTGGGCATGCCCCTTGAAAGAAGAATGTAGAGATTATTTTGCATTTGAATGGGAAGATCCCGATACCCACCGAAAGCAACAACTAAGGTGGACAGTGCTCCCACAGGGATTCACAGAATCCCCAAATTTGTTTGGGCAGGCACTAGAGCAAATAATGAAATCCTATACCCCAAACCAAGGAATAACCACTGTTCAATATGTAGATGACCTTTTAATTGCTGGAAAAAGTGAGGAATCAGTTAGAGAAGAAAGCATTAAGCTTCTGAACTTTTTAAGCATCCAGGGGCTGAAGGTGTCCAAAAGTAAATTGCAATTCGTAGAAGAAGAAGTGAAGTACCTAGGACACTGACTTAGTAAAGGAACTAAAACACTAGACCCAGGGAGGGTTAAGGAAATCCTCTCCCTTCCTCCCCCAAGAAATAAGAGACAAATCAGGCAGCTATTGGGTCTTGTAGGATACTGCAGACAATGGATTGAAAACTTTAGTGGTAAAGTAAAATTTTTTTATGAAAAACTAACTGCTGAAGGTTTGATGAAATGGACTGAGAAGGATGATGAATCATTAGAACAATTAAAAGAGGAATTGGCTAATGCCCTGGTGCTAAGCCTCCCGGATGTTAGGAGACTCTTTTATTTGTTCGTTAACACTGAGGCAGGGGTAGCATTTGGGGTACTGGCTCAGGACTGGGCTGGCAGTCGAAAACCAGTAGCATTTATTTCTAAAATACTAGATCCTGTAAATAGAGGATGGCCAACATGTTTGCAGATTATAGTGGCAACAGCCCTCTTAGTGGAAGAAGCTCTCAAAATTACCTGTGGAGGAGAACTGAAAGTCTTTACCCCCCATAACATACGGGCAGTATTGCAACAAGAGGCAGAAAAATGGATAACAGACTCAAGACTTCTGAAATACGAGGGCATTTTACTGTCATCCCCTCGGTTGATACTTGAAACCACCTCTCTGCAAAACCCCGCTGAATTCTTGTTTGGAGATGCACAGGAGAATTTAACTCATGACTGCCTACATAGCATAGAAAAACAAACAAAAATTAGGCCGGACCTCGAAGAGGAAGAACTGGAGGAGGGAGAAAGGTTATTTGTGGATGGGTCCTCTAGAGTTGTTGAGGGAAAGCGAATTTCTGGACATGCGATTGTAGGAGGTGAAAATTTGGAAATAATAGAATCTGGACCTTTGAGTCCTAGTTGGTCAGCCCAGGCCTGTGAGCTGTATGCAGTATTGCGGGCTCTAAAATTCTTGGAAGCTAAGGTTGGGACCATCTACATGGACTCAAAATACACCTTTGGAGTGGTACATACTTTTGGGAAAATTTGGGAAGAAAGAGGGTTAATAAACTCCTGAGGAAGAGAATTAATACATTAGGAACTAGTTACTCAGGTACTACAAGCTTTAAGAGGCCCAAAGAAAATAGCAATAGTACATGTTAAAGGACATCAAAAGGGTCTCTCCCATTTGATCAGAGGAAACAACACAGCAGACAGAGAGGCAAAGGAAGCTGCTCTCAGAAAATTCCAGGATCAGGGGATAAGGAGAACGCGAGATGATGAGAAAGTTCGAGTCCTGAGCTTTACAGCCCAGGAAAAGAAGAAATTAGACAAAATGGGAATAAAAGAGAATGGGGGTATTCGAAAATTGCCAGACAATAGGGAGGTACTGCCAAAATCTATGGCCTGAAGAATAGTGCAGCAGCTGCATGACCAGACTCATTGGGGAACCCAAGCCTTAGTAGATCAGTTTACTATTAAGTACATGTGTATAGGAATTTACGATATAGCAAAACAAGTAGCTAGGGGATGTATAACATGCCAAAGAGTTAACAGACATCAGGCTCGAGAAAGGATTCCAGGAGGAAGGGAATTAGCACACCAACCTTTTTCACATGTACTAATAGATTTCCCCGAGCTACCAAAAGTAGGGAGATACAAGTACTTATTGGTACTGGTAGACCATCTAACCCACTTTGTAGAAGCATATCCTACATCGCAGGCTACTGCAAATGTGGTGATTAAAACCCTGCTGGAAGAAATAATCCCTAGGTATGGACTAGTAGAAATACTAGACTCTGATAGAGGTCCCCATTTTGCAAACAAAGTACAAAGAGAGAGGTAACCAGGGCCTTAGGCACTAAATGGCAATATCACACCCCTTGGCACCCTCAAAGCTCAGGGAGGGTGGAAAGGGCAAATGGAGAAATCAAGAAGCAACTCACCAAGCTCATGGTAGAAACTAAAATGTCTTGGGTCAGATGTTTACCCACAGCATTGTTAAACATCAGAACCCAACCCAGGACGGATGTGGGAATCTCTCCCTTTGAAATGCTTTATGGAATGCCTTATGACTTAGAACTCCCAGGGAACCATCCTTGCATCCAAGATAGTCAAATTCAGGGTTACATACAACAGTTAATGAAACGGAGGGAGGAATTAAAACAAAAAGGGCTATTGGTACAAAGACCCCCTTTGGATATAATAATGCATAAGCTTAAACCCGGAGATAGGCTCCTAATTAAGACTTGGAAAGAGACATCCCTAACACCCCAATGGGAAGGTCCCTATGTTGTCCTGTTTACCACAGAAAAAGCCATCCCAACTGCTGAAAAAGGCTGGACACATGCCAGTCGAGTGAAAGGGCCCATCACTGCAGACACCCCTGGGAGGTGACCAGTCGCCCTGGAGATCTACGGCCAACCCTTCGGAAGGCACAGGAACCTGCGCCAGCTGGGAACGGGAATGACTGAATTAGGGGACAGAGAACTATACCGATTGAGACTCTTGGTAAGAAAACCCCTACAGGAACTGGAACAGGAGTTAAAGTGCCCTCTGCCGTGGAAAACCTGGAATGAACTGACGCTTGCTCTTTCAGTAGTGGCTGAAGTGAGGTGAGAATTATTCAATTACACCGAGTGTCTTAAAGGTCAGGAATCTTCTTGTTGGGCATGGGTAAAAATCTTTTGCGGGGGCTGTAAAGACAAATGGTGGATTCTCCAGTCACATTTGGTGGGGAGTGCATGGTGTCTTACTTGTGACTGGGATTGGAGAAGAGCAAATCCATTAAGAGCCTTAAGAGAATTTATAAGGATCCCTGGAGAGCGGGAGACAGAGAAGCAGCGTCACTAGTTGAAAATCTAGAACAGAGAAGAGATTGGGCCCTGGCATGGGAATTCCAGCACCAATTGCATAGGATCACATGCCAAAACCAGACAGTCATATTAACTACCTTGTGTAAGAAGGGAATCCACGTTCCTCTGGGGTGGCAAGTGAGGCCTGACGAGTGGAATAGCACGATTCGCTGCTATTCCCGAGTTTATAAACAAAAAAAACGTAGAGAACATAGGGAAGAACGACGCAACTCTAGGAAGACAGAAGAAAGTGAATAAAAGGCAGAGGGTGGACTCTAAGTAGGTGTGGGACTCAGGCCCTGTAAAGCTCGCTAGGGACAGCAGAAGGTCCGTCGTAAAATCAAAGAAATCCTTTGCAAGAGACCCTTTGCCTGGAGGCCTGACAGCCTGCCCTTAGGAGTGGGGGCAGGAGTTAAGGAGAAAGCCCAAATAATGCACCCCCTGAAGACTACCCCTGCTGCCCAGAAGATAATGATCCCTGCAGACCGACGCCCCCGGGCTGGCAGGCGAGGCAGAGAGGTGAGGAGTAGTGGGGGAGAGCAACGGAGCACAGGAACAGGAACGGAGCACAGGAAAGCCCCAGGTAAAAGAGATATGAGTACGAAAGGAGAAAGAAATTTGTTGCTAGGACCCTGCCCTGCTTGGCGAGCTACCTTAATTATTATAACCCTGAGCCTCCCGGCTGCCTGGGGAAACCCTCATCAGCCTTACAAAGAGAACATGATCCCCCTAAGTAAATGGACCCTGATCCCTGACTGGTCTCAGGCCTTTTTGCAATCTACCGGATCTATGGGGAATACCACAGGTTTAAGTTTACTAATGTTAGTACTGCATGACAGTCTGCCGCATGCTAGACACGAATGGAAGAAGCAGAAAACCTGGCAGCTTCAAGGAGTAGTGGGAGAACAAATTAATATTGGATGTCGAATGGTTAATGGGTCTGACCATACTAACGCAATTGCAATCAGTGTTTCCATGGGTCAGGAGGATAAACAAATAGCAGACTGTGCATACCCAATAACACGAGACTGCTGGCAAAACTTCACATTAACTCACACTGCAGAGGTAGTCTGTCTCTGGTCGAAAGATACACAAGGCCTTTCTTTTAAATTTATAATAGATACTAAAACGCACTCTACCACTGCTGAACCTCACAATATCACCACTCCACCCGCACCACCAGTCATACTCACCCCAAAAATTTTCAAAATTGGACCTTATATAATCAAGAAAACTGGTCAACAACAAATATTATTCAATCCAGCATGGTCTCTCAAACAGGTCGAACTGCTGATGCAGACCAATGTTTCAGACATCCAGCCAGCTTGTTCTCCGTTTTTGCAAACATCCTTTGAAGGCTGAACCATTTGGCTCCGGAAATGCAGCTCTTTTAAAACAAGGAAACTTAGAGATGCGACCGGTGTTCTAGGTACAGGATTGGGAATTCTGAATAGCGTTGATTCGGAAGTACTAATGAACAAATTGGCTGCTATGACTAGAGACCTGTCCAAATTACAGCAACCACTGAAGTCATCTCTGTTAGCCTTGGGGACACAGCAGTGGATGCTGTCAAACATTTTGCCAAATTGGGAAAGAGTAAATGTGAACGATCACAAATTGGTGATTGATGCACTCAGTGCTGCACAAAATAATGTTTCCTTAGCACAATTGTGGATGCAGTCAGTTTCTGCCTCGATTATAAGAGAAGACAAGGAAGGCACTTTCCCCAAAGAAATTCAGAAAATAATCTGGGACAATGCCACCAGTTTTGAAAGAGAATTCCAATCCTGGTGGAAACTGGTGAATTTTACCTATAATGCTATTTCAAATACAGCTACTGCTTTTGTCTTGACCATACACAATGCCTCTGTACATCTAGTTTTTCCTGTTATTGCATTAGGAATAAACCATGATGGAACTGTTCTCTATCCTATAGAACATAGGGGATGGGCCCATCAGTTTGATGACAAATGGCAAACTGTTGATTTGGAATCTTGTATTATCCGAGGACAATTGGGGTTCATCTGTGAAGGCAATGTAATTATAGCTCAAGATATCTGTTTAGACGTGGAGCAAAACATCTGTCATTTTGAGATTCGTCCTAACGAGACTTCTAAAACAGTTCTTATATACATAGGCAATGGATGTGCATGTTTTAGAACTATTTGTGATTCTGTGCTTGTAGATAATATTGTGGTGGATACAAAGAATCACTCAAACTTCTGTGCTTGTAACTTCACTAAGATTACAGGGTGTGATATCACTTATGAAGCTAAAGTCACCTCTCATCACCTATGACAATCCAACTACACACTGCTTCACAAGCTAATGCCCACCCCGACTGGGATGAACTTCACTCTAGTGAGACAACTGATGCTCCATCAAGACCTGATCAAAATCCTCGAGAAAATCAAGGAAAGTGGACAGAAAACCCTAGTGACTGTTCATCATGACGTAGGGAAAATACACCAGGTTATAGAGAGGGTAAAGCAAGATGGCGAGCACAGGTGGTGGGATACCCTGTTCGGGTGGTCTCCTACTACCACAGGTGTCCTAAACAGTATATGCCATCCCATTGCTGTTCTTTTGATTCTGATTGTGCTTGGTTTTATTTTGTCAGCAGTTCTATTCGTTATGAATTGGAATATGATGAAAAAGCTAAGGAAATTAGCATCTGTAATTAGTGCACATAGCTTAACTGATGAGGAAACTCAGTTAATGCTTGCTAGGAAGGAACTAAAAAGATTTAATGAACAAAATTGGTAAAAAAAAAAAGGGGGATTGTAAAAAGTAGCAATACGTTTGTTCATTAATTAAATCAATAGCTAAATAATTATACAATATAAAAGCAAGAACTAAATAGCTAAAACCGCTTGATTCTTAAATGTGCAGCCACATATGGTTGCTTGGCTTGCAGGAATCGTATAGTGCTTTGGGAATTCCATGGTAAAGATATACCTTATAAGGAAAAGTTCACCCAGAGGTCACAGAGGAAGGCTGTAACAACAATCCTTAAACTCGCAAGAATTGCTTAGGCTTGCAGGAATCGTATAGTGTTCTGAAAATTCCACTGTCTAGATATGCCTTATAAGGGAAAGTTCACTCAGCGGTTAAAGAGGAAGACTTGGAGCCTTCATCCCATGACCACCAGAAGGCAGAAAAAGACCCCCTAGCAACTGAACGAGCAAGCGCAAAAGACAGACCACGTCATCCCTGGACCCGGGAGAAGAATGCAATAAAAGGCGAACTTTGGGGATAGGAACGGTGCCAGCCTAGAGGAGACTCCCGGCCGCCCAGCACTGAACTTTGCTTATTCTCGCTTGCATAATAATAAAAATAATTATATGGCCCTTAAATCCAGTGGACTCGTTTATCACAGAAGGGACTCTAAAGAGCTTGGAAGCTTCTTCTCAGCAAAGTCCCCAAGAGGCAAGGCTGGGTGGGCAGGCTGTGCAAGATGACCCATACCGGACCCTTGGGAAGGGTAGTAATGATGGCTCTAATTGCTGGTGGAGCTCTGGGGAGCCCAGGAGAGCCGTGCAGTGAGTGCTACCAACCCCTCTGTGAGGAGGAAGAAGTGAGCTCCTTGTCTAGAGTCCATCAATTCTAACCCTAATTGTGTTAACCTCTCCCAATTGGTCCTTTGTCAAGAAGATAAGAGAATGTATTGGATAGCCCAGAATACTGCCACTTTTAGGCAGCAACTCCTGGGACAGTGCCCTGTAGGAGAAGCCTGGTTGTGCTTTGAATGTGATGCTGCTGAAGCAAGGCTGGTAGATCTGGTCAAAGAGAAAGAGATAGTAAAAGCAATAAGAAAACAAGACCATTTAGAGATACCCCAAGGTGAGAACCTTTTCATAGATTCAGTAGAAAGAGGCAGCCACAAACTAAATTTAACTGATTGTTGAGTTTGTACCCAGATGACTGAAATTTGGCCATGGGAAAAGATTAATCTAAGGCTATTAGAAATCTTAAACTGGATACGGAATAACTCAGAATTTAGTATTAAAGGGTCCAACAGGCCAGTCAAAAGAATGGTCTGTAAAAGGTATCTAGCAGTAAAGAACTCTGCTACCTGGTGGATCTCAGGAGATCCAAATAGATTTTGCTCTGTTGAAAGGAAAGAAAAGAACAAGTGTATCTACCATGAAGCATATGCATTTTATGAATGTATTGAAGAAGGGATAAACCCCTTTTGGAGAATGAAAGACATTTCTAAATATTGGGAATGTCCAACAGAAGCTAAAAACACATTTTTGGGGAGCCCCTAAACACCTGTTTTTGATCTATAGTACTATAGAATGCACTAAATTGCCGAGAAGCTGGTCTGGCAGCTGCACTGCTAGAATGATAAAACCAGCTTTCTTCTTATTACCCAAAGAAACTGGGTCAAGTTTAGGAGTTCCTATACACAATGATTTAAGAGAAACCAAACAGAAGAGGCAAAATGCAATAGAAATTGGGAGAATCCAAGATTCTAAGAGCCAGGTTTGGACCCCAAGAAAAATTATCAAGACTTATGGCCCAGCCACCGGGGCTCAAGATGGGGTTATCAGGCCCTGATATCCATGTTAAACAGAATCATCAGGCTTCAGGCAGTATTAGAGATGAAGATAGCAGTCATTAGAAACCTCTCAAACAAGATAAAAAACTAGCATGTGTAAGTAACCAAGAACGGACTCCTACACTTGATTCCAGTTGCTGGAAAAACCTATGGACTTTCAAAGGAGATTGGTGGGAAAAAGTAGCTTTCTTCACTGTGGGTACACTTGCTGGTTTGCTCTTTTTACTATGCTTACTTCCCTGCTTCATTAAAATGGTAGTATCTGCCAGGCAGACCAACCTAAAGATCTCTAAAAAAGTTAACCTGAAGAAACCAGGAAAGGGAACAAAGTTAAGTAGCCATGATTATCAGAGTGTTCAAGAAATTTATAATCAATACAAAAAATTAAGGAAATTCTGTGCTCATGAGTCAGAAATTGCAAGTTGATGCGAGCTTAAGTTTAAGCCCGATCAAAGAAAAAGAGGGGGGACTGTTATAAGTAGAAAAAGCTGCCAATTTTTTTTAAAAGGTTGCAGAGTGAACAGGTTGGATCAGTTGCTGCCAGGGTGGAGTTCTAACTGTTTGTTACTATAATCAGCAGTCCTTTTAGTTACCTACTCCTTTTGTCAGTACCACCCTGACTGCTGCCAGGTGGATGACATGGCGGGGGGACATGGGAGGGCATGCAAATGACCTTGGAGCCAGCCTGCCACGGGAAAGCCACCCCTCCAAACTTACCAAAAGACCCCAAAAACAATGAGCCAACACAGAATTAAGAGATCAAAGTGATGTCTGGATGTGAGGAACAAAGCCCAGAGCCTGTAGAGATGCTGAGACCCTTTCTTTGCCCCTTGCCCTAGCCAAGGAAGGACCTCAGCTAGAGGCAGGAGCCTGGGAGTCAAACTGTAAAAGTGAACAAGGGATTATTCCTGATGCTCCCATGAGGACAGAATCCCCAGCTCTGGCCACAGACCAGTGGACAAAGCTGCACTCTTCCTCCTCCTCCAAATCACCACTGGGAGCAGTGGCAGCGTGAGCGTGAGCCCGTCAGCTCTCCCCCCAGAGCTCATCACTTGCAATAAAGGCATTAAAAAGGAGAAAAGTCTCCTGCCTGTGTTTATTTCACAGTGGTGCTCAGATCACTTTCTCACAGCTGGATTGGAGGTCAGGTGCTGCCATAGGAACAAGCCGACCCTCCCAAGTGCCCCAGCTACTGAGGCCACCCTGTGATAACAATGCAAGGGAGAGGGAAAACATAACTCTACAGCTGCAAAACTTCTCTTAACATATACTTAATATTTGCCCCTTACTTGGGAGAGTCCACCATGGCATTACTGATCTGTAACAAAGATATTGACCCTTGTTCTGTCACTGCAAGATCTGTGAGAAAATAACTTTGACCACTGTTTCCATTTTCAAAGACCATATTCAGGACCCAAAAAATCTCCCAAGATGGGGTTGGGAGGCCTCATCACATAACCAGGATGTAGAGGCTGATGGCTCTGGGCTCACTTGTGTGCAGACTGAGGACAGGAGTAGCCTGAAAGGAATTGGAGGGTGGTTCCACAGATGCTGGAGTTTTTCTTCATTGTATGAAACAGGCAGAGAAAGAAAGAATGGCACCAAGGGTGTGGAGTGTCCGCGCCCCAGGCGGCGGGGATTCTACCCAGACAGAGAGCATCGGGTGAGGGGCGAGATTTAACAAAGATTCCACCCCTCCACCCTGTGGGGCGTGGCCCTGCAAGCCCGGGAAAAGACACTCCACCCCATCTGGTCAAAATAGGAATGGCCCCAGAATGTTCTTCCTTTCCTGTGCCCTCATTGCTTTAAATTCTACTGCAGTGTCCCCACCTTATTTTTTTCCATTGGTTTGCTCCTTGATCCACCCCATTGCAGTCCCCTGCTCCTCCTGCTATTGGACCCTGACCCTAAACTCCACCCCTACCCTGTCATGTAAAACCCATGATCCGACCCCTGCCCCTCATTTCTTGTCTTGTTCCCTGGCACAATAAAGGGTCCTGGATTTTGCTAAAGCCGGACCCGTCCTATTGCATTCCTGTCCCTGTTGGTCACCGGTGGCTGCCTGAGGTCTGGGACTCCGGGGCCAGGGGAGTTGTTGTGCCCCTCTCTGGGGCAGAATGCAGCACAAGGGCAGCTGGGGAGGCCCAGAGTGGCACCAGGAGAAAGGAATTTCCCTGGCAGGGCAGGGCTGTGGTGCAGCACGTCCCCAGCAGGAGCCTGGAGCAGCCCAAGGCTTTGTGTGGGCAGGCAGGGGCAGGCAGGAGGCAGAGCTGCCAGCAAAGGAAGGGCCCAGCCAGGTGGGGCAGCCGGGGGACGCCGAGAGCCTGCAGGGACAGAGGCCAGGGCAGGGACACCGTAGGACAGCCTGGGCTGCACAGGGCACAGGGATGGGCAGCAGCTGCAAGACAGCCCTGCCAGAGCCAACTTGGGCAGCACCTTGGCCATGGCTGCTGGCCCTGGGCCTGAGCCGTGAGGAGGGGACAAGTGACCCTTGCAGGCCTGGGGCCTCATGGCCTCATTGTCCCTGCTCAGCAGCCTGGCAGGGGCCGCCCCATGCTCCTGCCCTTGGCATTGCTCATCCCCACATGCCAGTGCCCATCCCGGGAAGAGCCTGAGCAAGGAGGGAGGGACAGGATCTGCCTGGCCAGGGCTGGGGCTCAGGCCTTGGCCCTTTGCATTCCTGAAACACATCCAGGTTTGCTCAGCACCAGAGACACCTTTGCCTTGCTTGTCCCCAGCTGTCATCACTGCCTCCGGTGTTCTGCTCTAACTGGAACCTGGGGACACTTTCTCAGTCCTGTCCCTCACAGGGTTCTATTTAAAGTACAAGAAACTTCAGTATTTCAATCTCACTTTGAGTTCTTGAGAAGTCTGAGCCCACTCTGAGGGACTGGCTCTAATGCAAAGAGCACCAAAGCCCCAGAGGGTCATTCAAGTCCTGGTGCTGTGTCTGTGCTGCTGAGCTGGGCCGGGCTCCTGGCCCCGAGGCAGCTCCTGGCAAGGGCAGCAGAGCTGCAGAGAGACAGCTCTGGCCAGGAGCAGCTCCTGTGCACAGCCCAGCAGGGCTGGGGCACTGCCAGGGCCCCTCAGGGACACCAGCAGGGCACAGACAGAGCTCCCGGGGGCTCAGCACTGGCAGGGGCTGTGGCATGTCCCAGAGGGGGCTGTGTCACAGTGGCACCTCTGTGGCTGTGTCACAGAGGCACAGAGCAGCTGGGATGTCAGCAAGGGGCTGTGTGACAGCACAGAGTGGGTTCTGTGAGATCACAGGTTGGGCTATGACATCACAGAGTTTGTTGTGTGTGGTCATTGAGCAACTACAGCATCATAGAGGAGCATCAGGGAGCAGAATGGGCCTCCTGTTGTCCAGGAGGAGGCAGTCAGAGAACTGCTGAGCTGCTTGGATATTCATAGCTCCCTGGGAGCAGATGGGATCCACCCCAGGGTGATGAGGGAGCTGGCAGCTGAGCTTGCCAAGCCAGTCTCCATCATTTACCAGCAGTCCTGGCTCCCTGGTGAGGTTCCAGATGACTGGAAGCTGCCCAATGTGACACCCATTCACAACAAGGGTGGGAAGGAGGATCCTGGTAATTATAGGCCAGGCAGCCTGACCTCAGTACCCGGTAAGGCAATGGAACAGTTTCTAGTGAGTGTCATCAGCCAGCACTTCCAGGATGGCCAGGGGATCAGAGCCAGCCAGCAGGGGTTTAGGAGGGGTAGGTCATGTTTGACCAAGCTGGTCTCCTTCTATGACCAGGTGAGCCTCCTGGTGGATGCAGGAAAGGCTGTGGGTGTTGTGTGCCTGGACTCCAGCAGGGCCTTTGGCACTGTCTCCCACAGCACACTCCTGGAAAAGCTGCAGCCCAGGGCTGGGACAGGAGCACTCTGTGCTGGGTTCAGAACTGGCTGGCTGGGCCCAGAGAGTGGTGGTGAGTGGTGCTGCATCCAGCTGGGGCCAGGCACCAGTGGTGTCCCTCAGGGCTCTGTGCTGGGGCCAGCTCTGTTCAATATTTCTATTGACACCATGGATGAGGGGCTTGAGTCTTTCATTAGTAAATCTGCAGATGACACTAAGCTGGGAGCGTGTGTCCATCTCCTGGAAGGTAGGAGGGCTCTGCAGGGAGACCTGGAATGGTTGGAGGGATGGGCAGAGTCCAATGAGATGAAGTTAATTAAGTCCAAGTGGCGAGTCCTGCATTTTGGCCACAATAACCCCTGCAAGGCCAGAGGCTGGGGACGGTGTGGCTGGACAGTGCCCAGGCAGAAAGGGACCTGGGGGTGCTGGTTGGCAGCCGGCTGAACATGAGCCAGCAGAGTGCCCTGGTGGCCAAGAGGGCCAAGGGCTCCTGGTGTGGATCAGGAACAGTGTGGCCAGCAGGAGCAGGGAGATCATTCTCCACCTGTACCTGGCTCTGGTGTACCTGGCATTCTTGCCCTGTACTGGCACCGTACCTTGAGTGCTGTGTCCAGTTGTGGGTGCCCCAACTTAGGAGGGACATGGAGGGGCTGGAGCGTGTCCAGAGAAGGGCAACAAGGCTGGGGAGGGGTCTGGAACACAAATCCTGTGAGGAGAGGGAGCTGGGGTTGTTCAGTCTGGAGAAAAGGAGACTCAGAGGTGACCTTACCACTCTCTCCACCTTCCTGAAAGGAGGTTGTAGTCAGGTGGGGTCAGTCTCTTTCTCCAGGCAGCAACTGACAGATGCAGAGCACACAATCTTAAGCTGCACCAAGGGAAATATAGGTTGGATATTAAGAAGAAGTGTTTTCACAGAATGTGTGATAAAGTCCTGGATTGGTTTGCCTGGGGAGGTAATGGAGTCACCTTCTCTGGATGTGTTTAAAAAAGGCTGAATGTGTCACTCAGTGTCATAGTTTAGTTGAAGTGTTTGGGCATGGGTTGGACTCGATGATCTTGAAGGTCTCTTCCAACCCAGTAATTCTCTGATTCTGTGATTCTGGGATTTGATGATCCCATTGGGTCCCTCCCAGCTCATCCCCTTCTGCAATTCTCATTCTTTGGCTCAATCTTTGTGTTCCCTCAAGGTGCTGGCAGAGCTGTTGGGGACAGGGCAGAAGTGGGGCAGCCCCAGCGTTGCCCTGTGTGTGACACCCCAGCAGTGACAGCCCCAGCGTCCCCTGTGTGTGACACCCCATTGGTGACAGCCCCAGTGTCCCCTGTGTGTGACACCCCAGTGGTGACAGCCCCAGTGTCCCCTGTGTGTGACACCCCATTGGTGACAGCCCCAGTGTCCCCTGTGTGTGACACCCCAGCAGTGACAGCCCCAGCGTTCCCTCCCTGCAGTCGCTCCAAGGGAAGCGTCCAGAGCCGCGTCCAGTCCATGGAACTGAGCGGCCACTGCCCACCCCGGCCTGGGCTGATGTGGATTCCTCTGCACACAGCTCAGGGAAGGTCCCCCTGGCCACCTGCACAGTGCCACAGGCAAGTGTCAGACACAGTCACAGAGCTCTGCCCAGAGCTTCTAGGAAGAGAGAATTAAAAGAAACCCCAAAACCATATAAACCAAAAAATAAAAAAAAGAAAAACCAAAAAACGAAAAACCAACAAAAAACCAAACAAACCATATCAAAAGAAACCCCAGTACCCTAACCAAACAACCAAAGCAAAACAACAACACAAACAAACCATCCAAAATAGAACAAAGAATAAAAAACTAAATCAAGCCAAACCAACCAAATAAACAAAAAAACAAATCAAGAAAAAGAGAACTCCCCCCCAGTAGAGCTGTTCCATCCTTCAGTTGTCACACTTGCACTCACACAAGACCTGGGGCTGCAAAAAAAGAGAATTGATTGGGCACACTTGCAGAAAAAGCAGGTTTAGGACAGGCTCTCAGCAGAACTGTTCTCAGCTGAGCCAAAAAGGCCCCTTTGGCAGCTGCAGGGCCATTGGAAATGCAGAGCCTCAGCCCACAGGGCAGAAAAGGGCTCTGAGTTCCCCTCCCCGGACACTAAACCCTGTTCCCAGGCTGCTTCACACTCCGGATTCTGCTGGAGGACTGCACAGAGCTGAGAGTGGCCTCTGGCTTTTCCATGCTGTGTGTCCTAAAGCTGCCTGGGAGAAGAAATTTCGGGTCAGCTCCGCTGGCACAATCCCTGCTGGCACAGGGCAGAGCCCCAGGAAGGGCTTTGCGTGCCGAGGCTTTGCTGCAGGCAAGGAAAGCTCCTGGCTCAGGGTCACCTTTGCTGCTCAGCCAGAGCCCCGAGTGCCCCAGCAGCAGCAGAGAATGGCAGCAGCGCCACGGGCAACCATCACCATTGCATGGCGACCATCACCAGCCCCTGTTGCTGTGGTCAGTTTCCATGGCAACCATCCCCAGCCCCTATTGCTATGGTCAGTTTCCATGGCAACCATCACCAGGCCCCTGTTGCTATGGTCAGTTTCCATGGCAACAATCCCCAGGCCCCTGTTGCTGTGGTCAGTTTCCATGGCAATGATCACCATCTCCCTGTTGCTATGGTCAGTTTCCATGGCAACCATCCCCATCTCCCCGTTGCTATGGTCAGTTTCCATGGCAACCATCCCCAGCCCCTGTTGCTATGGCCAGTTTCCATGGCAGCCATCACCATCTCCCTGTTGCTATGGTCAGTTTCCATGGCAACCATCACCAGCTCCCTGTTGCTATGGTCAGTTTCCATGGCAACCATGCCCACCCCCTCTTGCTATGGTCAGTTTCCATGGCAACTATCACCAGCCCCCCGTTGCTGTGGTCAGTTTCCATGGCAACAATCACCAGCCCCTGTTGCTTTGGTCAGTTTCCATGGCGACCATCACCTGCCCCCTGTTGCTATGGTCAGTCCCTGGGGAGCCTGGCCAGGGCCCCAGCAGCCTCTGGGCAAAAACCTTTTCCTGACATCCAACCTGAGCCTGCCCCGACTCAGCTGCAGCCGCTCCCTCCACTCCTGTCCCTGGGCACCAGAGGGAAGAGGTTCCCACAGCCCCAGCCAGGGACCCGCTCCCAAGGCTGCTGCCATGGCCACCAGGGCTGGCACCAGCTGGGATGCTCGGTTTCCACCTGCTGGGGTTCAGGAACGGGATTCCTCAAATTCCTGCTCCTGCTAAAACCGCGCTGCGCTCGCTGCCCTCCCACCTCCCATGGAAAGCACAAAAGACAAAGATCCCGGGCTGGGATAAGAACAATTTCCTGGGAACAGCAACGAGATAAAGAACAAAGAGGAACAGAAATAATACTGGTAACAGAAGGGATAAGAAAAGCTATTTACAGGGAAAACTACATCACCAGCGACTGGCTCTTCCCAGCCATGTATTCCCTCCTGTCTGGAAAGGACACCTTTCTTCTCAGGGAGAGAGAGAGTCCCTTTCCTGCCCCTGGCAATGACCTGAGGTGGGAGTGACTGTAATGACAGGGCCATGGCCAGACCCTCATGTTCTTCCATCTCCCATCATGACACTGGCAGGGGCAGGAAAAGGGACAGGTGTCTTCCCAGCATGGATCACAGGGAACATGGATCACCAGAGCTCTCCCCAACGTGCGTCCTCCAATAGGGGATGAAGCTGGAGCAGTGCATGAAGCTCCTCCTTCAGTCGAGTCATTCCAGGGCTTCCCTTACCGGTGCCTCTGTTGGTGTTTGTTCAAGTGAGAGCTCTGGCTGAAGCTCTTCCCACACTCAGAGCACTTGTAGGGCCTCTCCCCGGTGTGGATGCGCCGGTGCCTGACGAGGGTGGAGTTGTGCTTGAATCCCTTCCCACAGTCAGGGCAGCGGAAGGGCCTCTCCTCAGTGTGAATCCGCTGGTGCAGGAGGAGGTGGGAGCTGCTCTGAAACCTCTTCAGACACTCAGGACACTGGTAGGGCCCCTGCCAAGTGTGGATGCACTGGTGGATGATGAGGGTGGAGCTGCAGCTGAAGCCCTTTCCACACTTGCCACGCTTGCCACACTCCTAAGGCCATTCCCAGTGTGGATCATCTGGTGGCAGATCAGGCTGTTGCTCTGCCTGAAGCTCTTCCCACCCTCCAAGCTGCTCATGGGCCACCAGCTCCGAGCTCTGGCTGAAGCTCTGTCCACCTTCCTGGCACAGGGTGGCTCTTTCCTCCTCAGAGCACCCTGGGCTGGGCTTGCAGCCCCTCCTTGTGTGGGATCTGCAGGGATTTTCCTCCCTCTTGCATTCCTGTGCTGTGGAGTCACTCAAAACAGCCTCTTCCATGAGATTATACCATGGGGATTTGTCCTCCCTGGTCTCCATCCTCAGCTCCTGCCCTGGGGGAGGAAGGACAAGGAGAGGATGGGATTTGCCTCCATGCCAGAGGGAAGGAGATCCTCCCAATGTGTCCCTGGCTGCAGGACGGCATCGGCAGCAGGATTGTCCTGCAGCCAGGGCCCGTGCTGGGCTGGGAGATGGAGCAGGAGAGAGGGGGAAAGGGGCACTGACTTCCTCCTCACCTGCCTGCGTGTCCTGGGACATCTTCCTCTTCCTCACAGCCTCCTTCTCCATCCAGCCAAGGTTTGGGAAAGAGAAATCCTGGTTTGGGGAAAAATACAATGGATGAGCACATTGGGTTAGCGGGTTCCTACTGCCCAAGCCCATCCCTAGAAGTCACTGGGAATCTGCCACCCATATAAACCTCCAAAGCACCAAGATTCATTCCCCCAAAATACACAAATGACCAAGATGCAGCAAAAACACCCAGCCCTCAGTTTCCCCTCTCTGGTCTCTCCACTTTGGGCTCCTGGGGGCCCCCCCTGTCTGGGTTGCTCCAGTTCAAGTTTGTATTGGTGTTCCCCTCTCTGGGCTCTGGGGCTCCTGGCAATCCCACAGGTTCCCCTTCTCTGGGCTCCCCACTTTGGCATCACAGGCGTCCCAGGGGTCAGCACTGTCTGGGGTCCCTGTTTCAGGCTCCTGGGGTATCCATGGGTCCCCCCTGTCCATGCTCCCAACGTGTCCAGGCTTCTGGAGCACCCCCAGCTCTCGTATTGCCCATTTCTGCTGCCCCAGTGCCGGTTTCCCTGCTGCCCTGCCGGTACCGGGCGATCCCCACGTGGCTCTGGGCTGGCAGTGCAGCCCCTGGCCCGGGCAGATCATTCTGCTCTCTGACACTGTCTACCAACCCAAGAGGACAGTTATCCTGTAGGCAAGCCTTCCCACTAAAGACTGAGGCAAAGAAGGTGTTAAGCACCTCTGCCTTCTCCTCATCTGCGGTTACTAAGTCCCCTCCCACATCTAATAAAGAACAAGGGTTGGTCCTACCCTTCCTTTTGCCATTAATATATTTGTAAAAACATTTTTTATTATCCCTTACAAAATTTCCCAAGTTAAGTTCATACTGAGCTTTGGCCTCCCTAATTTCTTTCCTACGTGCCCTAGCAACCCCCTTAAATACTTGCTGAGAGACCTGACCCTCCTTCCAAAGATGATACATCCTCTTTTAATTCCTATGTTCCATCAAAACCTCCTTGCCCATCCAGGCTGGACGTTTGCCTCATCAACTCTTCTTTCAGCACACAGGGACAGTCTGTTCCTGTTCCCACAAGATCTCTGTTTTGAAGCACACCCACCCTTCCCAAACTCCTTTGTTTTTAAGGGCTGCTTCCCAAGGAACTCTCTGAATAAGTCTCCTAATCAGGCCAAAGTCTGCCCTCCAGAAGTCCAATGTAAGAGTCTTATAGATGTTCCTCCTGATTTCACAAATATTGGGAACTCTATAATTTCATGGTCACTATGCCCCAAGCGGCCTCCAACCACCACATCTCCCCCCAGCCCATCTCTAATCCCAAACAACAGGTCCAGCATAGCCCCTCCCCTGCTGGGCTCACTCACCAGCTGTGACAAAAAGTTGTCCTCCACACACTCTAAAAACTTGGAGGCTGCTGCTGAATTTTACTTCTCCAGAGGCTTGTTCAGCCTTCAGCTCTTCAGTTCAGGAATTCAGTGCCCCAGAGCTCATTAACATTCAGCACACCTTAACAAGCTGAGCCTCTGGGAATAATCTGATTTACATTTCCAAATCTTTCATGGTTAATGGGACAGATTTCAGAACTGCATTCAAAGTGAATATATTATATTTACAAAGACAGTGAGGAAATAGTTTTTGGTTCTGTTTAGGTTTCTTTTCCTGTTAATTCATTGATATGTGCAATCTCCAATTGATACTGAATCCAAGTACCTCCTCATGCATTTGGAATAGATATGAAAATCAAGACCCTTTATGTCTGACAATCAATCAGACTGTGTCCCTACCCCCATCCCACCATTTCCCCCATCCAAGCCCTGGCACTCAGAGCAGCCTTGTGCAAATCTGAGCTCCCTCCAGCCCAGGCTGGACCTGCAGGTTTCAGCTCCTTGGCTCCAGTTCCCCCCTGCTTTCCTTGGAGAAGGAGCTGCCAGAGACCAGAGGGATGTTCATTTCTTGTCAGCCAGCAAAGCCAAGGGGAGGCACAGCTCTGTAAAATGCAAAAGTCATTCATTTCCCTGGCTCTGCCCTGCACCTGATCCCCACAGCCTGTCCTGTTTCCTTCATCCCTGCATTGCCAGGCACTTTCTGGGACAAGGGAGCTCTGCTCTGGGGATGGAGCAAGGTCCAAGTGCCACCATTGGAGTGGGAACCACAACTCATCAGGTTTGTGTCCTTGGAGGGACCAGGAACTGGTGGGACTCAGAGGCACAGAAAGTTTCTCTTCAAGGCCAGCAGGCCATAGTTGAACAGGACACAATTTAGTAACAATCACGCCCCTCCCTGAGCTATGTGCAATGTCCCAGTAGCGTCTGATGAGTGCACCCTCCACAGGTGATTTCCATACTAAAATTAATTTTAGACAAATGTGGTAATAGATAGAAACACAATTAAGTTCTTGTATCAGGATGCTCATCCTGGTGTGGGGGCACAACAGCTCAAACAATTCCTGATTTGCAAAGCTGCCAGTGGTGGTTGGAGAAGGGAGGTCAGGCTGCTCTTGGTGTTGAGGAAATGCTGAAAGCAGCCTGACTCATTTCATCTCCTCATGCCCTGGCTGAGCTCCCCTCTTTCCCCTCCCACCCATTGGCTTTTGTCTCCCACCAGCCCCCCTGTGAAGAGCCTGGCTCTGTGTTCTCCATCCCCTCCTCGCTGGCACTGCCAGGCTGGGATGAGGAGCCCCTCAGCCTTCCCTGCTCCAGGCTGGACAAGCCCAGCTCCCTCAGCCTCTGCTCACAGCCCAAGGGCTCCAGCCCCACCTTGGAGGCCCTTCCCAGGCCCTGCTCCAGCTGCCAGACATCTTTCCTGCCCTGGGCAACCCAACCCAGGCCACAGTGACCCGGATAATCCCCGTCCTTGATGTCCTGGTCACACAGCCCTGGCCCCTTGTCCCCTGTCAGGCTCTGGGGTGGATCCTGTGGAACATCCTTTGGTGGAGGCTGTGGCTCCAGGTGGGCCGGGGGGATCCCGGGGGACAGGGACCCTGCTGGGCATGGACAGCATTGGATTTGTTGGGAGAAACGGTGAGGGGGAGCTGGGGCAGAGTGAGCAACCCAGTGACCTGACACAGCCCTGCTGGGATGTCACATCCTCCTCTGTGATGTCACAGACCATTCTCTGATGTCACAGAGCTGCTCTCTGATGTCACACCAGAGTCTGTGATGTCATAGTCTGCCCTGTGATGTCAGACCTCTGCCCTGTGATGTCACAGCTGGCTCTGTGATGTCACAGATGCAGTCTTTGATGCCACAGCTGTTGGATGACCTCACATGATCCACTCTGTGATGTCACAGCCCACTCTGTGACCTCATGTTACCAGATGATAAATTGTCTCCACCAGCTGAGCTGACACCTAGAGATTGTTCTCCACAACCCCAGGCCTGTGGAGAGCACACAATGCCCATTGTGTGAGAAGGGGAACTGGAAGTTCAGCAGCCTCAGTGTCCTGCCAGCTCAGCCAGGCCCATGGGAACATTGGGCTCCACGAGCACCAGGGACCAGCAGAGAGACCCCCAGGACAGAAGAACACATGGGTTAAGAGGAGGGGAAATATGTTAATGATTTTGGGGAAATGATTACCACATGTGTAAAAAAGAATAGAAAATCAGCAAATTTGCAGATGACAGCAAGCTGGGTGTGAGTGTGGATCTGCTGGAGGGTAGGAGGGCTCTGCACAGGGCCCTGGACAGGCTGGATGCAGGGCCCAAATCCAACAAGGTGAGGTTGAACAAGTCCAAGTGCCGGGTCCTGCACTTTGGCCACAACAACCCCTGCAGCTCTACAGGCTGGGGACAGAGGGGCTGGAGAGCAGCCAGGCAGAAAGGGACCTGCAGGGACAGATGGACAGCAGGCTGGACATGAGCCAGCCGTGTGCCCAGGTGGCCAAGAAGGCCAATGGCTCCTGGCCTGGCTCAGGAATGGTGTGGGCAGCAGGAGCAGGGCAGGGATTGTTCCCCTGTGCTCAGCACTGCTTGGGCAGCACCTCGAGTGCTGTTTGCAGTTCTGGGCCCCCAATTTAGGAAGGACATGGAGGGGCTGGAGCGTGTCCAGAGAAGGGCAACAAGGCTGGGGAGGGGTCTGGAACACAAGAGCTTTGAGGAGCAGCTGAGGGAGCTGGGCTTGTTTATCCTGGAGAAGAGGAGGCCCAGGGGAGACAAGGCCGTGTCAGGGCACAGGTTGGACTTGATGATCTCCATGGCCTGTTCCAGCCTTGCTGATTCTGGGATTCTCTGAAAGAACCCTTGGAGCAGCTGCAGGATGAGCCCTGGGCCTCCTCTTGAGGAGCTCCAGCAGCCCAGGGCCCTCAGCTTCTTCTGGCAGCCCCAGAGCCCATCCTGTCAGTCGTGCAGAGCCTGTGCAGCTCCTCCTCACTGCCCAGAACAGGGAGCCCCAGAGGCAGACACAGCAGCCCAGATGTGCCCCCCTGGCCTGGGCTGCCTCTGGCAAGGGAGCAGCAGCAGGCACTGCAGGAGCCTGCAGACAATTCCTGCAGCACTTGTAGGATGATCCTGCTCCCCAAGGGACGTTCCCATGGGGCCAAGTCAGGAACTGCAATGGGCAGTGGGGCCAGAGAGGAAAGGGCAACCAGGGATGGGCTGTTTGCAGGGGAGGGAACAGGGCTGGGCAATGGGAGGAAATTTGCACAAGGAAAGACTAAAGAAAGCAAAGGTGAAGCCAAGGAAATGCTCAGGGCAGTTTGGGGGTGGCTGCCAGGCAGCCCTGGCTCTGAGCAACAGCGTCTGCAGTGGCACAGGAAACTCCCAGCTGATGGGAACAAACTTTCTGGCTGACTGCAGAGGCCAGGACAAAGCTGAGTGGTTTCCCTGGTGCCCCCCAGCCCTTGCTGGCCCCAGGGGCTGATGGCATTTGTGCTCCCTCAGGTTCATGTCCCCACAGCAACAGCATGGGGGTGCTCCCCCTGCTGTGGGCAATGCAAACAGGGGCTGCTGAGCCAGTGCTGCCGTGTCTGTGCCTGCAAGGATGGGGCACCTGTGTGAGCTGGGGGAGAGGCCAGGGCTGCAGAGGGGCGATGTTGTTGGCAGCTGCATGAGGACGCTCTGGGATGCTGCCCTGGGCTGTGCAGCGCACTGGGGATGGATCAGCCCCTGCTCTGCTGCTCCTTCCCGTCTGCCCCAGGGCCCTTGCAGAGCCCCAGCTGTTGCTGCCCTCAGCTGCCATGGCAACCCTCAGGACAAAGCACTGCCAGGGCTGTTCCAGGTACAATTGCAGTGACACTCGTTGGTGCCACCAGGTGCCATGGGAACCAATGCCCGCACCCGTTGTGATGGTTGGTGGCCATGGAAAGCTGCCCTGGGCCCCTTGCTCAGGGCTGCTGTCAGTGCCCAGGGCCAGAGGGGATCCCTTGCTGGGGGCTGTGCCATGGCCACCTGCCCTGTGCCGCGCTGGCCGCTCAGGCACCAGGAACCAGCAGCCAAGGGCACTGCCAGGGCCAAAGGCCAGGTCAGCCAGACAGAAAGGGGCAGGGCTGGGCACTGTTTCCATGGCAGCCGTCACTGGGGGGACACCTGGGTCACCTGGCCTGGCAGTTGCCATGGAAAGCCCTGGCAGGCACTGAGGGCACAGCCCCTGGCACTGAGACACTGCTGGGCCGGGGGCTGAGCACAGCGCTGAGCACGCAGAGATGGTTTTGTTCTTGCTGAGCTGCAGCACAGCCAAGGCCTGTCCTGCCCCTCGTCCAGCCACGCTGGGGAGGGGCTGGGGCTGCGGGGGAGCTTGGCAGGGGACACAGCCAGGACAGGTGACCCCAACTGACCCTGGGCACAGCCCAGATCACAGGACATCATGCTCAGGGTATGAAGGGGGGAACAAGGAGGAAGGGGGGAATTTTGGAGCGAGGGCTTTTGCCTTCCCAGGTAACGCTTAGGCAAGAGGGGGCCCTGTTTCACCAGTGGGCAGGGTCACTACCAAAGACACAGACACCAACTTAAGGAATTGTGTCATTTATATCATGCACAGCTGCAAAGAATTACAAAAGGATAAGCTCAGCAAAGCACATCATCATTAGCAAAGAATTACAAAAGAAGCTCAGCAATCCATCCAGTCATGACTACCAAAGATTGCCTGCAGTGATTAAAGAAAGCTCCGTCAGCAGTTCCCCTCAGATTTTACCATCACCCAGACCCACACATCAGCTGGGGAAGCCAAGGACTGCAGAGCCACTCCCAGACACTGGGAATTCCTCCAGGTGCCTCCACCTCTGCAGGCAAGGAGGCTCCAGGCCCGCTGGGAGAGGACACAGCTTTTCCACTGTTAAACAAACAAGCTGACATCACTGCTACTGTGGCAACATCTGGTTTCATTCTCCTCATTGGTTCCTCCCAAAGCCTGGCCAGGGCTCAAGGAGGAACCAAGGGAGTTGACTTTGATCCTTCAGCCCCAAACAAGGCCAGATGGGGCCAGGTCTGGTTTCTCAATACAGAAAGATAAATCCATGTTTTATCAAGGAACACATGCACTGATCATGTTGTTAATAATGCTTCCTTAAGGAGTGAATACAAATACAACATTTGGTTGGAAGGTTCCTCTAGAGGTGAACTTTGCCTCAGGGCCTGTTCAGGCCTTGGGACTTTGATCAGTCCTCAGACCTACAATGAACTACAACCTTCCTAACCATTCTTTCAATAACACAGTTTAGATTGAGATATTAGGCATAAAGGCATCTCCTCTTGTGCTTCAATTAAATGCTTGTTTAATTGCATTACTCTGAGCTATTCACGTTCCTTTTAAAACATGCCTAAATAGTTGCTGGTATTCTCTGTTATTTATCAAATGCCTCTCTTTTCTAGAGACTGCCTCTTTTAAGACAAGTCCCAATACTCCACTTCCCAGCACAAAGCATCACAACAACTCTAACATGGAATGTCAGAGTGCACACCAAGTGCACACGCTGCAATGATGACAGGCACTGCCACAAATGCATGTCACAGCAGCCTCCACTTTGGCAGCCATGAAGCCAATCCCAGCAAGAAGAATTTTCTTCTTTCTGCCACTCTTCTACTGCTCTTTGTGTCAAGGTGATTGCTGACTGCTGGCCTTCAAACCCATCCCTGAGAGCAGTGCAACATTCCTGTCCCATGAGAGCCCAGGCTCCTCCTTGGCCAGCAGGCAGATCATCCAAGGCCATGGGGTTCTGTGGAGTCCCCAGTTGTGTTTGTTGGAGCTCACAGGATGTGCTATTGGACATTTTAACAGCATCATTTGCTACTTCTTCTAATCATCCATTCAGCTTATTCCTGTCAACTCCACACGATGGGGCAGCACACATGGGCCACAGGGTGAACCAGAATCTTTTGCTTGCTGAAAGCCAAGGCATTCCTTGGGGGGAAAATGTTCTCTGGGCCGCAACTCTTCCTTGTGGCTGTTCCTGAAGGACCCAAAATGGTGGCCCTGCAGCCAAGAGTGGTGTGACACTGACACCGAGCAGCTCCAGCAGCCCAAGTTCTACTGACATTGGCAGTGATGCAAAAGCACAGAAATCCTCTCACACTGTGGCCTCTGGAACTAGAACAGGCTTTGGTTTCTCCTGAAGGCAAATCTTAGGGAGTCCTGTCCAAGTGATCATGGTATTCCTGTGTTCTCTTTAACTGTCCCTTCCCTGACAGTGACGAGTCAGAGCCCATGGACAGAGTTCTGGCCACCCCACAGGGTGGGCCCTCCAAGGGAGCCCCATTCCTGCCAACTCCAGCTGAGAACACACCCAGCAATTGGTGACATGCAGCACTTTGCCTACCCTGATCTTTACATTTTCATAGCTCATCATTACATTTTGATGACTAACCCCTTGGTGAAACACTAGAGGTGTTTGTGGCAGACAAAGATTCTGGCTGACTATCAAGGTACACCTTACAGACATCAGTAGTACTTTAGTGACACCGTTCTTCATTCTTTTTTCTCAGTCTCATTCACATTAGGAACAAGAATTCTGTGGTCCATGGAGCTGGCACCTTTTTAATTCCAGAATAATGCCCCCAGGCCCTTTGCTGTTCAGCTTTACCATGTTGTCTGTGGCCAACAAGGCTTGGGGGGGCCCTTTCCCCTCTGGCTGGAAGGGGCCGGGTCCCAGTCCCTGAGGGGCACCTGGGCTCCTGGATGCAATTCCTGTGCAAGTCCCTCAGTGTCACAGCAGCCTTCACATGGAGCCCCGTGGATCAGAGCATTTGCCAAAGGGGCCCTTGGGGCAAACAGGCAGATCTGGTCTGGCAGGATGTGTAAAACAATATCCTGTCAGATCTACTTGTTCTCACACACAATCCTTGGCTGCAGGGACACATTCCCATTGTTCCTGCCCAGGTTTCAGGACTCAGAGTTGTCTTTCCCAGGAGCTGCTCCTTCAGCTGCCTCGGGAGGGCCTTTTGGCCTCCAGACCCACACTCTGGCTCCATTATTAGGGCTGCTGGATCCAAACCCTTTATCTCCACAAACGGTGGTGACTGGAGCTGGATCTCCTTTTTTCACAATCGTTCTTAAAATTGCAATATTGATAATTGTGCTACCCTGTCATGGGGTTGAATAATCCAATCTTGTTCACTATTGTTTAACAGAATTACTGTAATTTCTCCTGGATATTCTGCATCATTTCCTCCTGCCATGGCAGGAACATTTTGCAAGGCCAAGCTCCAAGGGAGCAGTTACCAAAGCAAAGTGTCCTGGAGGAATCTGAATTCCTGTTTCAGTATTGATAGCTCTCATTTGCTTTGAATTTCTCCTCATTAATTCCAATGCATGAAGGCCCAGCCCTGCAGCCTCTGGGCTGGCCCTGCCAGGGGCCATCACAGCCAGAACAATTTCCCAGGCAGCCCAAGTCTCACTGCCCATGGTTGGATTTGCAAACTGGGGGCAGCCGTGCACAGCCAGGGGGTTTCCATTTCCCCCGTGGGCCATTGTTGAGGGCATGGGGCACATCTGGGAGATGGGTTCTCCATGGGCAAAGGTTCCCATCTCCTCATTTTTCCAAATGCTCTTTTAACAACCCCTTCACCTGTGCAACCAATCCTGCAGCTTGTGGATAGTCTGGTACATGAAAAACCCTGCAGGCTTAATCACTGTATTTTTCACAGGAACAGACAAAGCATTCTGCATCACAGTATCAGCACACCCTGTAAAAATCACCAATTTCCTCCCTTCCTCCTTTTTTCATTGTATACAATCTCACAATGTTGACCACTGACATTAGGGTCCTGGCCAATCCTGTTCTGTAGGGTATTTAGTGTTACATCCCTGAGCAGCCAAAGCTACCAAATTAGTAATGTCAGCACTATTTCATATTATTCCTATTTTTTATGTAGATATTGATATAGACATATCGAAACATAGATACATATTAAAAAGATATAAATACATATATAAATATATATATTAATGTCTTATACTCTAAATACTGTATATAATGATACAATATATCAATATTTCATTTGCACAAATGCGTCTGAGCTCAAGAAAAAAACCTTCTTCTATTGCTCCATGTGGGAGCATTCCAACAATAATTGTTCCTTCTGAAGGTGCTGTTTCCTATGTACTCTCAACAAATTCATCTTTGTCTGCCCAAACCCACAAGGTCTTTTCCTTTTCCATATGCAACTTTTGGATGCATTTGAAGCCATCCAGGGGTGCAGCTTCTTTTACCCGACTGCCCCAGTGCTCCCACGGGGCTCCGACCTCAGCCCACTCCAGAGCCAGGGAACTCCAGGGAAGGGCTTCCCATCTGGGAATTTCTGATGGCACTGATTCCTCACATTTATATTGAACAAGTGACATTTTGTTGGGATCTGGCCAGACTGTGCCAGTTTTGTTTCACCAGTGGGCAAAGTCAGCACCAAAGACACAGACTCCAACTGAAGGAATCAGTGTCATTTCCTGCAGTTCAGAGCAGCAAAGAATCACAAAAGGAGCAGCTCAGCAATGCACCCAACCATCCCCACCAAAGATTGCCTGCAGTGATTAAGAAAGATCCAGCAGCATTTACCCTCAGCCTTTCCCATCCCCCAGATGCACACAGCAGCTGGGGAAGCTGTCACAGCCAAGGGCTGCAGAGCCACTCCTGGGCACTGGCAATTCCTGCAGGCGCCTCCAGCCCCAGCTGAGGCTCCAAGCCCGCTGGGAGAGGGCCCAGCTCTGACAGTGCTGAATGGACAAACTGACAGCACTGCTAGTGTGGCAACATCTGGTTTCATCCTCCTCTTGGGCCCCTCCCAAAGCCTGGCCAGGGCTCAAGGAGGAACCAAGGGAGCTGACTTTGACCATACAGCCCCAAACAAGGCCAGATGTCAGATTTCATGGCCTTGTCTGGCTTCTAAATACACAAAGGTCAATACATGTTTCACTAAGGAGTGGCTGCATCTATCACAGTGCTAATGACCATGCATATTTCATTAGGGAGCAGATACAAAGATAACCTTTGCTTGGAAGGTTCCTCCAGAGGCCACCTTTGGCTCAGGGCCTGCTGTCCAGGCCTCACTCAGGGCTGCTGTCCAGGCCTTGGCACTTCAGGGACGTGCTTTAGTGCTGGGCTTGGCACTGCTGGGTGAGCGGCTGCACTGGGTGAGCTCAGAGGGCTTTTCCAACAGAAAGGATTCTGTGATTCCATGATTCTATCCACTGCATTCAGCTGGGGCTATTTTAGCAGCATTACTTTGCTCCAAAAGTTCCCTCTTGCCCAGCTCCTGTGGCCTGAGGCTTCAGCTCCTTCAGCTCCTGGTGCTGAGCTGCTCATGCTGAACGAGACGACTCGGAGAGAAGAACACAGTCCATCCAATTCCTTCTGGGACACGCAGAGGGGAGGCTGTGCAAACAGGAGCATTGTTTGCTGTGGCCTCCTCTCTGCCCTTCACGCCTTTCAGCGCTTTGAACCAGCCAAGAGCTTTCTCCAAGAGTGCAATGGAGCAGCTGTTCCTGCTCCCGGGCCTGGCTCTTCCCAGTCTCTGACCTTGCCTGCTTCTGTCCCTCTTGCTGTGCCCTCTGTTCCCCAGGGCTGGCTGGCTGCTGCCCAGGACTGTGGCACTGGCACAGATCCAGTGCTCCAGACCCTCCTTTCTGTGCCCTTGGAGCTGCCTGGGCACAGCAGCCTTTTCCATCTGGAAGCTCCCCATGGACAGGGAGTGCCCAGCTCCGTTCCCTGCACAGCCTCCAGGAGCCCAGGGCTGCCATCTCAAGTCCCTGCTGGCACTGGGGGCTCCCAGGTGCCTCAGGCTGCTGTGACACCGCTGCACACGGGAGGGAACAGGGCAGGGGCTGTGCTGAAAGTCAGCTCCATCTGCTGCTGCTGCTGCTGCTGCTGCTGTGGGGTCATTTGTGCAGCCCTGGCCCAGAGTCAGGGATCAGATCCTGCCAGTCTCTTCCAGCCCTGGCTGCTCAGAGTTTGGGCCTCGGAGCCTCAGGTGGCCAAAGGCAGCTGCTGCTGGTCCCTCTGTGTGCCCGTGTTCAGCAGTGCTGCTCCATCAGTCTGTGCCCAGTAACGGGAAAAGCCTCAGCCCTGCAGGGCCAGGAGCTGCCGGGCTCTGCCTGAGCAGCTCAGCCAGCAGGAAGGGAGCTGCTCCACACGGGAACCAGGAGCAAAGGACATTCCTTTTGTAGGACATGTTTTCTGTTAAAAAAAAAAAAGAAAGAAAAAGAAATTAATAAAAACACAGAAGAGAATGTGAAAGATAAAAACAAAACCCAAGTGTGTAAAGAAAAATAGTGCATAACTTTGGATTAAGAGGTAACTGATCTTTCTTAAAAAGAGAACTCAGGTATTTATTTTGTAAATGTGATAATGGCATGGATCCATCTTACTGGCCTCAGTAACCTTTTTAAAAAAGATTTTGGGGTTTGTTTCCAATACTGTAATTTTGAATTGTGGTGAAATTGGTGTGAAGGAAGAAGAAATTGCTTTGTGCCCTGCCAGCTCCAAGCAGGATTGGGAATCTAAACTCTGTCAAAGCCCAAATCCTTGAGAAGATGACCTTCCTTCTCAGCCTGGGAATGAGCTGCACGTTCCCTTTGAAACTGCCAGGGATTTCTTAGAGTCACAAAGTCCCACTGAGAGCTTTTTGCTCTGGTTTGGCAGTACAGAAGGGCAATTCTCCATCCATCAGCTCCAGACTGCACTGCCTCAGGAGCACGGCCCACTCGCCAGCTTTGGCCCACTCGTGGCACTTCTAGAGGAGGAAGAAAGTGCAATTGCACAATTCCAGCCAATCAAGAAGGAAGAATGGGACAGACAAAACACCCTGTGCAGATCCAGGTGTTCAGCTGGGACTGTGGAGAGTTTGGGTCCTTGCCAGTTGGATGTGTGTCCCCAGCTGCAATCTCTGGGCCTGCAGCAGAGTCTCACTCACCTGCCAAAGCAGAAAGTTTAGGTGCTGTGCTCACAATGGGCTCGTCTGATGCAAAGCTGTCAGAGCAATGTGAGGGCAGAGCCATCCCAGCTGGGCCCAGGGCGGAGCCCAGCAGGGCCCTGGCAGAGCCCAGAGCAGCCTCAGCACCCGCAGAGCCCGGCTGCAAGGAGAGAAAGCAGAAACCACCCGTCAGCTGAGGGCTCCTGTGCCCTTGTGCCAAGGCCTGCGGTGCCCAGGCCATGCTGGCTGTGCCCAGAGCTGTGCCCAGAGCTGCCCATCCCTGCTGCCTTTGGCAGCAGAGCAGGAGGGCAGGACACGTGCCCAGCCTGCAGCCAGCCACGGCACATCCAGCCCTCAGCAGCTGCCCAGAGCAGGATGCTCCTGTGCTCGCTGCCATCTCCCAAAAGCTCTGATCCCAGCCTGCCAAGCACACAGGGACCCACCTCACGCCACCCACGGCTGGAAGAAAAGCTGCTCCCAAACCATGGCCTCAGCCTTCTCCAAGGCCACCGCCCATCCACGCCACAGCTGCTCCCAAGCACTTCCCCATCCACACTGGACCACCTCGATCGCTTCCTCTGGAAAACAAACAACACATTCTTGAAAAGAGATTAGAGACAAAAAGGCAAAACAAGAAAAACAGTAAAAACTCCTGTCTCTGTCAGGGCCTTGAGGAAGGCCCAACTCCTACATGGCGGGGAAAAACCCACACTTTCTCTCTTCCCCCCTGCACTGCCTCCCCCAAAATCACGGTGATCCCAAAGCAAACAAGGGCTGCTTGTGGCCTCTGACAGCCAATTGCTCAGGGCTCGCCAGCGCCCCAGCCCCTCAGGCTCTGCCCCAACCCGGCCAAGCTGCCCGGCAGCAGCTCCAGAGCAGCCCCATCCAGAGGCACCTGGGAGCCCTCAGCAAGGCAGCCAGCAGCACACGGGCAGGAGGACACAGATGGCGCTTCCTGCCTGGCACAGGGCTTGTGGCCATCTCCAGGCACCGCTCTGGCAGGGATCCCCGCAGCTCCGGCCCTGCCCAGCCGCTCTGGCGGCACCACAAAGGCTTCAGCAGAACCACCACAGGCCAAGGGGCTTCTGGCCATTTCCCCTGGCCCACTGCACGCCTGGGCAGCTGGCTGAGCACAAGCACCCTTTCCCCCTTCAGGGCCCCACCACCCCTCAGCCTGCTGTGCTGCTGAGCACAAGCACCCTTTTCACCCTTTCCTGCCTCTTGCCCTGCACACCCTGGGCAGCAAAGAAAAGCTCCTGGCAGACTGTATATCATAACACCTTCTAGAATTGAGGTATTTACAGTAATCTATAGTATTTAATAATATATATAATTATAATATACTCTAGAATTTATTTACTTACAATATAGACAAAAAATGGAAAAGAAGAAAAGAAAAATCTTGAAGAAAAGGAAAATTACCCCTGGCTCAGGATGCCCCAGCAAAGACAGCCTCCCAGATCAGCTCTCCTCCTCAGTCATCCGGCAGAGCAGGCAGCCGAGCCCCGACAGGCGAGGCCGAGTCCTCCATGCCCTGCGCAGCTGATCTTGCAGCCTCTGCATGGTGGAATATCGCCCATGCTGTATTGCCAGGAGGACATGCAGTGTTTCAAGTGCCAGCGCTGACACGGCACTGCTCCTGTCCTTCGTCAGGCATTCCAGGGCTGCAAGAAAGAGGAACAGAGCCACGGTCAGAGCCGGATCTGCGGGGAGCCCAGGAGAGCCCCCTGCAAGGGCCATCGCAGCCGGCTCTTGCCATGGGCAGGAGGGAGCAGGGAGCAAGGGGATCAGGCCGAAGCTGCTGGCCACCAATGGCCCACGTGGCCCTGAAAGCTCAGTGTGCTCTGGCCACGGGAGCAGAGCCCTCCGCAGCCGGGGCAGGGCTTGCAGCTCTCCCCCCGGCAGCCCGCGCTGCCAGCCCGCTGCCCTCACTCACCTCTGCAGATCAGCTGCAGCTCTTGCTGCTGCCCCCTCAGGCGCCGCCCGGCCATGCCTGTGAACACAGAGCCTGTCACGGCGCCAGCGGCACAGCTCCCTGCCAGCGGCGCTGCCGGCGCTGTGGCCACACGGGCTGCTGGCCCGGCAGGGCTCAGCCCGGCCCTTGGCGCACGCTGCCGCCCCAGGGCACGGCTGCCAGAGGGCGGCAGCAGCAATGCCCAGGCCAGGCGGGGCTCCACGGCGCCGGGCCCGGCTGGCGCTGCCGGGGCAGCAGGTGGAGCCGGGCCCGAGCTGCGGCGGGCCGGGGAGGGAGCCCGGGCTTGTGGCTCACCCATGAACCTGATGGCCGCCTCTCGCAGGGGCTCCTGTGGGCTCTCCAGGTAGCGCAGGGCCTGGCGCACGTGCTCGGCCGCTCGGCTCCTGTCCTCTGCCAGCTGCAGAGAGCGGCAGGAGGGAAGGGTTGGCGCGGGCCCAGCCCCGGCCTCCCCTGCCCGCACAGCCCTGAGGCGCGGCCAGCAGCCGCTGGCCAAGGGCTCCCGAGGGGAGGGGGCAGCGGGCCGGCTGCTGCCCGGGGAGCCGCGGTGCCGGCCCGCAGCCCCGCCGGGCCGGGGCTCCATGGGCACCCGGATCGGGCCCATGGGAGCCTGGACCAGAGCCCACGCGGCCCAGGGAAGGCAGCGGCCTGTGGGGCGCAGGCTGGCGCCCCTGGTTGCAGCGCTGGGCAGGAACGCAGCTGCCAGTCGCACTCACTGAGCAGCGCAGTCAGGGGGCTTCTCCAGCCTGAGGCTGGGGCTTGCAGGCCGTCCTTACCAGGCCCTCGCTGAACTTCCAGGTCTGACCCAGCTGCAGCATGTGTTGGAGATCCTTCCTGTGCAGGAATGTGGCTGAAGAATGCAGCGTTTCCCGGGAGTCCTGGAGAGCAGCAGAGACCTGGAGATGGCACCAGAGCCCAGGGCCCAGGACCCGCACAGGTCCCTGAACCAAGGCCAGGAGGAGGCTGCAGCCCACCAGGCGCCAGAGCAGGAGGCAGCCGAGCCCCCTGCCAGAGGGCCAGCGGCAGCCGGTGAGTCCTCACCTCTGCCACATGCTGGTTCTCATCATGGCAGTGGAAGAGCAGTGGGAGCAGGCTCTGGTGCACGTATGACTTCAGGGCCTTTTTTTCCTCTTCCGGTGAAAAATACAGTATCTCTCGGAAGATGAACATGGAGCACGCCTGCACCTGGCTATCATCCTGTATGAAAGGAAGAAAAAGAGCCCTCAGCATTGGCTGCTTCACACCCATCTGGGCACAGGCCTGAAAATGCACAGGGCACAAAGTTTGCAGGCAGCAGCCGGTGGCCGTGGCTGGAGGCGCAGAGCCTTACGTTGTCAAAGAGCGGCAGGAGCGCCCCAGCCAGCTGCAGGGCGAGGGGGCTGGCTAGTGGGGCACCATTGCACAGGAACAAACGGCTGAGGAGAACCATGGTCATCCTAAGCATCTTGCTGTCATTTTCCTGCAGCAGCTCCACGAGCCTTTCATGCAGGCTCCACATTCTTATTGCGGCCTGTGTGGAACACGAGTGTGTGAAACGCCATCCTGCTGCCGCAGGGCCCAGAGGCCAAAGGCCTGTGCCAAAGCACTGGAGCAGCTGGAGCAGGAGGCAGGAGAGCTGGGAGCAGCTGCCTCAGCGCCCCAAGGCCAGGCAAGGCCAAGCGACTGCCTTCCCCAGCCCCACGCTGGCAGCACAGCTTCAGCCGCTGCCTTCTTCTCACCGAGACACTGGTGCCGAGCACCAGGAGGCCTCTGAGGGCCAAGCGACGCATCTCCCTGCACTCGCTCTGCAGGTTCTTGGACATGACCTCCAGGACGCTGTCACGGCATTCACTCAAGTTCAGGCAGTCCAGGATCTGAGAGGCACAAGGCCGGTGACGGGGGAGCCGCACAGGGCCGGGCCCAGGCAGCAGCACAGGGCGCGGGCACCGTCCCGGGCAGCTGCGGCCACGAGAGGGCAGAGAGCCGGGAGGCAGCTCAGCCAGGCAGCGCTGGCCTGCAGGCTCACCTCCACAAGGAACGCCATGGCGGCCAAATCCCCGCATGGCATGTCTTTCCTAAGCAGCCCCAGCAGGTGGAATGCAACTGCGGAACACGAGGCTTTGGATGCGTGGTGCATTTCTCTGATAGGAGGAAATCGGAAGCAAAACCCTGAGGCAGCAGGGCTAAAGCTCTGCCAGGACTGACTCACAGTGGTCTGGCCTTTCTCCAGCACCCAGCAAGGGGGAGCCGGGCCCTCTGGGAGGTGGCTGCTCTTGGGCACGCCCCTCTCCCAGCCCTTTGCAGTCTCCTTGGCCATCCCTTGGTGACAAGGCCTTGTGGCCCACGACCACGGGGCCCCACTGTGTGGGGCACCCCGGGCACAGGGCACAAATGCCAGGCGCAGTTGGGGAGAAGGGGGTCTCACCTGGCCAGCATGCCCACAGCACAGTGGTGGGTGTCAGCACAGAGCAGCGTGTCCCAGCCACGCTTGTCTTCCATTGCCACCACAACATCCTCATAGTGCAGTCGGCAGAGCAGGGCCTTCAGGGTCTGCTCTGCAAAGCTGTGTGCGGAGCAAAGCCCAGGTCACGCTGGGAGCACTGGCTCCTGCCCTGGGCACGTGGCAGGGACGGGAGGACTTGCATAGAGCACCTGTTGGGGTCGGTGGCAAGGCCGTGTTGCTGCTGGCATCCCTTCCAGAAGGTATCGGCCACCTCTGGCATATCCAAGGTGCTGAAGAGCACTTGGAAGAGCAGATGCACAAAGAGGCGGGGGAAATGCACAGTCACCACATGTGGGACATAGGGCATCTGGAGGATCTTCCACATCACCACAGTTGCCTGCAAAGGACAGAGCAGCCTGAGCTCAGTGCCGAGGTGTCCGTGTGGCAGGGCCCAAGCGTGGCAGGGAGAGGCCAGCAGAGATGCAGGGGGAGCACAGGGCCTGGTGGCTCTGAAGCTGCCCCTGGGCCAGGTTTCAGCCCAGCAGGGAGAGGCAGCGAGACACCGTGGTGGAGGGAGGATGGAGAGCTGATGGAGAGGTGAGCTTGGGCTGAGCAAAGGCCAGTTGCAGAAACTCACAGCCAGGGCAAGGACAGGCGTGTGGTCCCCATCGGAGGTGCACGTGCTGTGCTCTGGCCAGTTGGCCAGCACGTCAAGGAGTACGAGCATGGCCGTCTCTGCAGTCCTGCACGAGCACATGATGGTCTTCCACATGGTGGTAGCAGCTCTGTGGGGTCAGAGCTCTGTCTCAGGGGGGTTTGGGACACAGCGCTGTGGCCTGGGCCGCAGTGGGGAGCTGAGCTGGCTGCCAGCCCTGCCTTTGCCCACTTGCCCTCAGCACACAGGCAGCCCAGCCCCGTGGAGACTGGCCCCTGAGGAGCAGGGAGGGAGCATGGCAGCACGCTGGGGACTGGCAAAGGGAGGAGCCAGAGGGCCCTGGAATTCTCTGTCTGTCAGACCACTGGGACAGGCTGTACAGGGTGATGGGCTGCTGAGCCCTGAGCCTTGTGGGCACGTGGGCCCCGTACCTGTCACATGATGGGGCCACACGCAGGAGAGCCATCACCACATCAGCGGGCAGTGCCTCTGTCAGATCCAGAAGGGGCCTGTACAGGTTGTACTCAGGAAACTCATTGGCCTCGAGCCACTGGTGGATGTACCTCACCATGGCGGGCACCTGGAGAAGGCAGGGGAGACTTGGAAAGCTGCCAGAGGGAGTCATGTGCCCAGCTGCCCCAGAAACGTACTTCCCTTGCCACCACACTGCCTTGGCCTCAAGGCTTACAGTGAGCAGCAGGCGTGGCTTGGGAGGCCAAGCAATTGCTGGGAGGATGGAAGGCAGGCCACAGGCTGCTTACTTGCTTTGGACTGGAAGGTCCCTCCTCCACAAGCATATCCAGCAGGGCAGCGCTGCTCTTGGTTTTGAAGATGGGAGGGTACGCTCTGACCACAGTGCCCGTGACGCTGGTCTCTTCCTCTCGAATCCTCTTCATGAATTTGCACACCATCTGTAGCAGAAGGGCAAGAAGCCAGGGATGTTGCAATGAGTGCTCCACACACGGTGCTGGGCTGAGCAGGGACAGCAGGCCCAGCCCAGCTGGGGGTGGCTGCAGGTACCTGCGCTGTTCTTCGGAAGCGGCCACGGGTGCGTTCCTGCTCTTGTGTGCGCTCCAGGGCTGCATCTGGCAAAGAGCGAGCGCAGCCAGAGCTGAGGGGCTGTGGGAGAGGCCGGAGAACACAGCCCAGCCCTGCGCTCCCAGGCAGGGAGAGCCCCGGGATGCTCCAGGGGGATGGAGCACGGCAACTGCGGGGTGTCTACCCAGCCCCTCTTCTGTCCTGTCCGTGGGCATTTCCCCAGGGCATGGCATGGCATGGCATGGCATGGCATGGCATGGCATGGCATGGCATGGCATGGCATGGCATGGCACGGCATGGCATGGCATGGGACGGCATGGGGCCAAGTTGGCTGGAGGCTCCAGCCCTGCAGCCCAGCTCTGCCACTCACCCTCCTGCGGTGGATGGAATGGCACCACCTCTTCCGTCTCCTGTGCTGGGGTAGCTCCAGGGCCTTCTTCCTCCTCCTCCTCCACGCAGGCCAGCTTGGGCACTCTCGAGGCTCTGTGCTCCATGGCTGTGCCTGGCCCGCGCCCCAGCAGCGAACCCCGCCGGTGCCGCTCCTGCAGGGCCTGGTGCGCCTTCCCTGCGGGCGGGACGCGGCTGTCAGCGCTCGGCCCGGGGCCAGCAACGGCCCCCGAGCGCCCCTCAGCTGCCCCGGGCCGGCCATGCCCAGGCGTTCGCTCTTTGGAACGAGGCACGGGAGGCTCGGGGCCGGCGGCCGCGCTGCCGAGCGGCGGAGCTCGGGCCGGGGAAGCCGCAGCGGAGGCGGCGGGAGCGGCCGCGCCGCCTGTGTCCTCCGTGGGCCCCGGGAGGAGCCGGGGCCGGGGCCGGGGCCGGGGCCGGGGCCGGGGCCGGGGTCGGGGTCGGGACTGGACCCTGCCTCGGGTCCGGGGCCGGGCTCGGGCCAGGCGCAGCCGAAGGGCGGCGATGCCGCCCCCGCACCAGGAACTGATGCCCGCCCAGCAGCGCCACCGCCAGTACGGCCAGAGCCGGGCGGAGGCGAGAGCGCGGCGGGACGGCCGGGGCCGGGCACGGGGCAGCCCCGCCCGGGGCCGGGGGCGGGCCGGGGGCATGGCCCGGCCCGGCAGGGGAGAGGGAGGCGGGGAGAGGAGAGGGACGCCGGGCAAGGGACCCCGAGAGAAGGGTGCCCGACAGTGGGAAAGGGAGAGAAAGAGAAAGAAAGAGAAAGAGAGAAAGAGAAAGATTTTTCTAGTCTATCTGCTTTTGCTTTTGCTTCCGCTGCCGCTGCTGCTGCCGCTGCTGCTGCTGCCGCCGCTGCTGCTGCCGCCGCTGCAACTGAAGCACCGGGGCCGTTCGTCCCCGTGTCCGTTCCCCGCTCGCCCCACGAGCCCCACGTTCGAGCCCCGCGCGCCCCGGGGGCAGCCCCTGAGTCTGTCCAAACACGGGAACTTTGCAGCGGTGAGCCCAGATGCAGAGCCCTGACTCCTGCACACTGGCACAGCAATCCCCTCGCTTGCTGCTCTGCATTGGCCTGGCTGAGGGGCAAACACTGTCGGGCCACCTTCCCTTGGGCTAGGATTCCTACCTGACCCCAGCACTGCACTTACGCCTCCAGTGTTGCTTTCCCGTAAAAACAGGGGAAGGAAAACTGTGTGTGGCTCATGGTATTTTAGAGTGTCTAAAAATCACTAAGTCACCGATCTTAGAGGTGAGGTGCATCTGGAATTACATGGAAAAGGGGAGCATAGAAATAAATAGAGGAAAACATCTTGGATTGTTTCTTTCATTTTCATTTCACTTCTGGAAAGCTGTTTCAGTTTTCCAGGAATCTTCTCCTGTCTGCTCTTCCCAAGAATCTCTCGTGGAGAGCAAGGTCAAGCTTCTGTCACAAGATTTGCCACCAGGAAATTATGCCACTGGTGAAGTTTTCATTATGACTGTTTGTGCTGGTTTAGGGCAAATTTTGGGAGGAAACCTCCAAAAGGGTCCATCTAGAAAGCAAGTTCAAGCGGCCCCTCCCCCTACTAGTTCAGGAAAAGACTTCCCTCGAGAAAAGTGAAAAAAACCCAGTTTTTTTAACAAGTAAAGTATTTACAAGGATGAAAAATGAATAATATTAAATGAAACCTCTGACAGTGCTGAAGAGATGGCAAATTCAGAAAGTCCTTTTTGTGGCTTGTAGTTGGCTCACTCGGTCTCTTCTAAGTCTCTTTGGTGCTGGAATGCAGCGTCCCAGAGCTCGGTGGGCCACAGGTGTGAGCTGCTGGTGTTTTTCTGGGTTTTCAGTCCAGAGCAGGTTTAGACAGTTCCAAGAAAAAGGAAAGTCACAGTCCAAAGGAACTTCTCTGCCCCAGCTAGCTAAAACCAAATTGCTAGACCTGGGCTGTGAAGGCACCAGGATATTTCCAAATCTGGGCACTGTCAGTCCCAGCAAACACCAGATCTGGGTGGTGCTGGAGCCAGAACCTGCAACTTTCCAAATTTTGGCTTTCTGTGCCAGCAAATCACTGGACTTGGGCTGTGCCAGCATCAGGAAGTTTTCAGATCTGGGCATTGGCACTGCCAGCAAACACCAGATCTGGGTGGTGTTGTTGCCAGCGACAGAAATCTTCCGGATTTGGGCTCTGCTGGCACCGGGAGATTTCCAAATCTGGGTTCTAGTGCAGGAGACACAAGATGTGGGTGGTGCCAGACCCAGTAGCAGGAAGCTGCCATGGCTTTTGGATTTCTGTGCCAGCAAATTGCTGCATTTGGGCTGTGCCAGAATGGGGAAATTTCCAGATCTGGGCACTGGCAGTGCCAGCAAACAGCCCATTTCAGGCTCCAGGCTCCAGGAAGGACTGGATCTGGATGCCTTCTTCTTTGCCTTCCTTCTTTCCTTCCTTCTTTCCTGGGGTCCTGCTGCCAGCAAACCCCAGATTGGGCGGTACTGGCAAGGGGAAATTGCCAGGTTTTAGCTTTCTTTACCAGCAAATTCTGGACATGGGCGGTGCCAGAAGAGGGAAATTGCCAGATGTGGGCACTGGCAGTGCCAGCGCACACCAGATCTGGGTGGGGAATGTGCCAGCACCGGGAAATTGCCAAATGTGAACTTTCTGTGCCAGCATATTGCTGGAATTATGCTGTGCAGGCATCTGAAAAATTCTGGATCTGGGCACTTGTGGTGTCAGCAAACACAAGATTGGGTTGCTGTAGGTACCAGGTATTTGCTTGGTTTTGGCTTTCTTTGCCAGAAAATTGCTGGACTTGGGCTGTGCTGGCACCGGGAAATTGCTGGATCTGGGCACTGGCAGTGCCAGCAAACACCAGATCTGGGTGGGGCCAGAACCAGGTATTTGCAAGGTTTTGGCTTTCTGTGCCAGAAAATTACTGGACTGGGGTTGTGCCAGCTGGGAAATTCCTGCATCTGGGCACTGGTGGTGCCAGCAAACACCGGATCTTGGCATTGCCAATGACGGTAGCAGGAATTTACCAGGATTTGGCTTTCTGTGCCAGAAAACTGCTGGACTTGGCTCTGCCAGAACAGGGAAATATCCAGATCTGAGCACAGATAGTGGCTGCAAACACCAGATCTAGGTGGTGTTGGTGGCAGCCCTGCGAAGCTGCTGGCTTTTGGCTTTGTTTGCCAGAAAATTGCTGCACTTGGGCTGTGCCAGAATATGGAAATATCAAGATCTGGGAACTGGTAGTGCCAGCAAACACCACATTTCAGGAAGGATTGGATCTGGACCCGTTCCCTCCCTGCCTCCCTCCCTCCACAAGGTGCCAGTGGGGCTGGAGAGCAGCCAGGCAGAAAGGGACCTGCAGGGACAGATGGACAGCAGGCTGGACATGAGCCAGCCGTGTGCCCAGGTGGCCAAGAAGGCCAATGGCTCCTGGCCTGGCTCAGGAATGGTGTGGCCAGCAGGAGCAGGGCAGGGATTGTTCCCCTGTGCTCAGCACTGCTTGGGCAGCACCTCGAGTGCTGTTTGCAGTTCTGGGCCCCCAATTTAGGAAGGACATGGAGGGGCTGGAGCGTGTCCAGAGAAGGGCAACAAGGCTGGGGAGGGGTCTGGAACACAAGAGCTTTGAGGAGCAGCTGAGGGAGCTGGGCTTGTTTATCCTGGAGAAGAGGAGGCCCAGGGGAGACAAGGCCGTGTCAGGGCACAGCTTGGACTTGATGATCTCCATGGCCTGTTCCAGCCTTGCTGATTCTGGGATTCTCTGAAAGAACCCTTGGAGCAGCTGCAGGATGAGCCCTGGGCTCCTCTTGAGGAGCTCCAGCAGCCCAGGGCCCTCAGCTTCTCCTGGCAGCCCCAGAGCCCATCCTGTCAGTCGTGCAGAGCGTGTGCAGCTCCTCCTCACTGCCCAGAACAGGGAGCCCCAGAGGCAGACACAGCAGCCCAGATGTGCCCCCCTGGCCTGGGCTGCCTCTGGCAAGGGAGCAGCAGCAGGCACTGCAGGAGCCTGCAGACAATTCCTGCAGCACTTGTAGGATGATCCTGCTGCCCAAGGGACGTTCCCATGGGGCCAAGTCAGGAACTGCAATGGGCAGTGGGGCCAGAGAGGAAAGGGCAACCAGGGATGGGCTGTTTGCAGGGGAGGGAACGGGGGTGGGCAATGGGAAGACATTTGTATCAGGAAGAGGAAAGAAAGCAAAGGTGAAGCCAAGGAAATGCTCAGGGCAGTTTGGGGGTGGCTGCCAGGCAGCCCTGGCTCTGAGCAACAGCGTCTGCAGTGGCACAGGAAACTCCCAGCTGATGGGAACAAACTTTCTGGCTGACTGCAGAGGCCAGGACAAAGCTGAGTGGTTTCCCTGGTGTCCCCCAGCCCTTGCTGGCCCCAGGGCTGATGGCATTTGTGCTCCCTCAGGTTCATGTCCCCACAGCAACAGCATGGGGGTGCTGCCCCTGCTGTGGGCAATGCAAACAGGGGCTGCTGAGCCAGTGCTGCCGTGTCTGTGCCTGCAAGGATGGGGCACCTGTGTGAGCTGGGGGAGAGGCCAGGGCTGCAGAGGGGGGATGTTGTTGGCAGCTGCATGAGGACGCTCTGGGACGCTGCCCTGGGCTGTGCAGCGCACTGGGGATGGATCAGCCCCTGCTCTGCTGCTCCTTCCCGTCTGCCCCAGGGCCCTTGCAGAGCCCCAGCCGTGCTGTTTGCCCCCAGCCTGCCCACGGCCAGCCTGGGGCTGCTCACGGGGGTTTCTGTGCTGAGCATTGGCCTGGCCGTGTTCTTGAGAGAGCCTGGGCAAGGAGCCTGGAGCCCCCAGGGCCTGGGCTGAGGCGTCAGCGCTGCCCCAGCAGTGCCCATGGCCTGTCCCTGCTGCAGCCCCGGCACTGCCACCCCCAGGGCTGTGCCCGGCCCCGAGAGCACTCAGGCCCTGCAGCAACACCAGGGCCACCAGGGCAGCGGGGCAGGGCCACGGCAGCAGCACTGGCAACACCAAGTGCTGCTGCTGCTGCTGCTGGGCACAGCTGCTGGGCCAGCCCTGATCTGCCCCAGCTCTGCACACAGACATTGCTGCTGCAGCTCCAGAGAAGGCAACAAAAGGGCATCTCTGCAGAAAACTCTGCTGGGAGATCCTTTAGTTCCTTTAAAGGCACCAAGAGCTCATTGACACAGTCTGTGGCCACAGGGAAGACAGAGAGAAACAAAATGAGAAACGGCACAAACAATGACATTTCTTTGTGGACAATATGAAAAAAAACTAAAACAAAGAAAAAGAAGTGCCAAACTGAAACCAACAAGAAGTATTAAAGATGACTTTTATTACAAGTGATTTTCAGAAATTGGCAAGCAGATGAATGTTCCTGAAAGCATCCAGTCATCAGTCTCCACACTGCAGCCTTGAGCTCCTGGTTCCTCAGGCTGTAGATGAGGGGGTTCAGGGCTGGAGGCACCACTGAGTACAGAACTGATCTGACAGGGCCAGATCCAGGGATGGGGAGGACATGGAGGGGGGCTTCAACTGAGCAAATATGCCAGTGCTGACAAACAGGGAGAGCACGGCCAGGTGAGGGAGGCAGGTGGAAAAGGCTTTGTGCTGTCCCTGCTGAGATGGGATCCTCAGCACAGCCCTGAAGATCTGCACATAGGAGAAAACAATGAACACAAAACAACCAAATACCAAAGAGACACTAACTGTGATGAGTCCAACTTCCCTGAGAGTGTTGGAGTGTGAACAGGAGAGCCTGAGGATCTGGGGCACCTCACAGAAGAACTGGCCCAGGGCATTGCCATGGCACAGGGGCAGGGAAAATGTATTGGCTGTGTGCATGAGAGCATGGAGAAAGGCACAGGCCCAGGCAGCTGCTGCCATGTGGGCACAAGCTCTGCTGCCCAGGAGGGTCCCGTAGTGCAGGGGTTTGCAGATGGACACGTAGCGGTAGTAGCACATGATGGTCAGCAGTGAATACCCTGCTGTGATAAAGAACAGAAAGAAAAAGAGCTGAGCAGCACAAGCTGAGTAGGAGATGGTGCTGGTGTCCCAGAGGGAATTGTGCATGGCTTTGGGGACAGTGGTGCAGATGGAGCCCAGGTCGCTGAGGGCCAGGCTGAGCAGGAAGAAGAACATGGGCGTGTGCAGGTGGTGGCCGCAGGCTACGGCGCTGATGATGAGGCCGTTGGCCAGGAGGGCAGCCAGGGAGATGCCCAGCAAGAGGCAGAAGTGCAGGAGCTGCAGCTGCCGCGTGTCTGCCAATGCCAGCAGGAGGAAGTGCCTGATGGAGCTGCTGTTGGGCATTTGCTGGGGCTGGCCATGGGGACCTGTTCATGGAGAAAGGACAGTGAAGAGTTAGAGGAGATCCCTGTAACCAAAACCAAAGCCATTTCCCATACACTCTCCCCAAAACACACACAGACACATCCTTTTGTGTTCAAGAGTTCTGGGGTTTTTTTATAAGTTTCCTCATATCTCTTCTGGTGTTTTTGGCTATCAGAAGCCCTCAGCATTTCTGCTGCACTCAGGGAGAACAGAGCAAGTTCTGTGAGGCAGAGTGATGAGTGGAGACTGAGGAGAGATGGTCTGTCATTGTGACCTGTTCAGAGTTTCTCTGGGCTTTAACCTGTCTCAGGTGGAGGGTGATCACCTTCCCATGCTTCCCCTAAAATGTCACCAGGTACTGCTGAGAGCAGATGGATCCACCCCAGCCCAGCTGCACATTTGTAGCCAAGGACTCGCATTGCTCATTTCACCAACCCAGCAGCATTTTCAGAGTCAGAACACCTCTGCCTTTCCCCATCAATCTCATGACTCCGAGATGCTCTAGGACAGGTTTGCACCCTGGATTGGAGCTCCCAGCTTGGACTGAAATCTCAGGGAGACTCCCAAGTGTCCTTCTGATGGCATTGGATTGTGGGAGATGCAGCTCCTTCCCTGGCTGCCCTGACAGCATTGCCCAGAGCCGGGCACTGGGGACAGCGTCACCCTGAGCCAGCTGTGCCCCCTCCAGAGCCCCCAGGGCCGGGCAGCTGCTCCCAGCCCTGTGCTCTGCAGAGGGAACTGGGCCCGGGGCTGCAGAGCTGCCCCACGGCTCTGCTGCAGCTCTGCCTGCACAGGAGGGGCTGCGCGCCTTGGAGCCCCGGCCCTGAGGGCAGAGGCTTGGCTGGGGCACAGGAGGGAGGGGGCTTGTTCAGAGGGAGGGGCTGCACTGCAGGGGATCCTGTGCACATCTCTAATCTTAGCCTGCCACAGCATTGCTGGGTTTTGTTTTCTCTCCTTCCCTGATCTTCTCTCTGTTTCCTGGAGACTTTCCTCCTGCAGGTGTTTCCCTGTGCCCGATCTCTCCACACCAGCACTCACAGACCCCAAATCTCTGTGCACTCCCTGTGCCCCTACAGCCTGTTTGCAGGGCATGGGCTGGGGGCAGGTTCTGTTTGCAGCTTGGAGAAAGGACAGCTCAGACTGAATCTCATGGGTCCAACAAAGGTGATGCTGGTCCGGTCATGGGCAGAGGAGTGGCTGAAAGCACATTAGGGATCTCCTGTGAACCTATTGATCATTATAAGTAACAGTTCAGATGTCTCAGGCACTTGTCAAAATCCATAATCATCCTTTAATAGTTATCCCTCCTCCCTGCCATTCTCCAATAGTAGGAAACTGAATACAAAGTCTTGGGAAATTTCCTCATTTTTATAAAAATCCTTGTCTTGGGAATATTCTGTGACTGATCAGAACCCCTCAGTACATCAGAGCTTCATGAGCATTTCACCTCCCCTGCACCAGAAATACCCAGAGTGGTACTCCCAGAGTCTGCAGGCATTGGGATGTTGCAGCTTCAGGAAATCACTGCAGGAGCTGCAGCTGCATTGTCCTGCAGCCAGAGGTTGCTGTGCCAAGGGCTGGCAGTGATTGTGCCCCAGGCACTTCTCAGCCCCTTCCCAGCCCTGAGTGCTTGAAGCTCTCTGTGCCTCTGTGCTGTGCCCGGGCTGGCTGCAGGCAGTGCCCCAGCCCTGCTGGGCTGTGCACAGGAGCTGCTCCTGGCCAGAGCTGTCTCTCTGCAGCTCTGCTGCCCTTGCCAGGAGCTGCCTCTGGGCCAGGAGCCCGGCCCAGCTCAGCAGCACAGACACAGCACCAGGACTTGAATGAGCCCCTGAGGCTTTGTGCTGAGGCCCTGAACATCAGTCCCTGAGGGGGAGCTGAAGAAACCTCTCCAGAACTCTGAGTCAGAATCCAACTCCAAAGTTTCTTGAAGTTTTAATGGGTCCCTGTGAGGGACAGGACTGAGAAAGTGTCCCCAGGCCCCAGGCAGAGCAGGGACATGGAGGCAGTGATGACAGGTGGGGACAAAGAGAAGCCAAGTCTTGGTGCCCTGGGGCACAGCAGGGTCTGTGCCACCAAGGGCTGGGAGGAGACACCTTGTCCTGAGGCCCTGGGGCCTCCTGGCACAGCCCCAGCCAGGCTGGGCACTGCCAGCCCCTTGTCCTGCCCTCAGCATCCCCCCCTAGCCCACATCCCAGTGGCCTCAAGGATCTGCTGCAAGGAGTCCCAGGGGAGCCTTGCTCAGGAATGGCCCTGGGGGCTCCTGAATGCTCCCAGGGACTGCAGGTTTTTCAAAGGACTTTGGGGTTTGCTTTTGCCTTGGAGTCTCTGAGAGGTCTGTGCAATCATGGCCTCCAATTATTTGCTGTAATTAGTCCCTGGAGAGGCTTTGTCAGTAACAACACTCAGTGGGGCTCATTCATGCCTCAGGGTACTATTTCAGTTATTTTAAGGTACCTGGTGTTTCCCTTTTGATACAGACTCTGGGAGAGGTTTGTGCAAGCATGGCCCCAATTATCTGCTTTAAGGAGTCCCTTGAGGGCTTTGTACTGACACTCAGTGGGGCTCATTAATACTTTGAGATACTCAAGATTTTTAAGGTACTTTGTGTGGAGGCTGGAGAACTGGCCAAGGAAAAGCCTGCTGTACTCCCCTGGAGGACCAACCCCTAAGCCATAACCTCTGGTTAGGGAGAGCAAAAAGTTCACCCCCAAAATCCTTTGTTGCTTTATGTTGATCCCTTGCAACCCATTGGTCCTTCCCCTTTGCTCTGCCCCCGTGCCCTGATCCCATTCACTCTAGTGTTCTGTCCTGCCCTTCGAGACCCCAATATAAACCCCTGCTTTCCCTGCCTGAGTGGCTTTTTGTCCCTGGACCCTTTTGAGGATGAAGCTCAGGAAAGGTTCTCCTTGGAACCCCACACCAAGACCCCGTCTCTCCTCCTGCGTCGCCGGGATCACAGAAGAGCTGAAATCCCTCGGCATGAGCACAGACATTGCCTGTGCCCCGAGGTGTCTTCTTCAAGAAGTTTCTTCGGGAAGGTTGCAGCGCTCTGAGCACCACCTGCCACAACCTGTGGCGCCCAGCGTGCGGCCTCTGCAAAGAGATCCCTGAAGAAGTGTCTCCTGCAGCCTCCCACTGCAGGACAAAAGTCGCTGTTGGCGCAGCCGCTTTCCCCAGGAGAAGCCCTCACGTTTTAGTGGGGGCTGCCCGAAGGGCGACCGGGACCCTCCGAAGACTGAAGAGGCCAAAGAGCTCCCGGAGTAGCGGAGGCCAATTGAGGAGCTGAGCACCTGCCCAGCAGATTTTCATTGACCCGATGGGCAATGGCCCAAAGAGCAACTGTAAGTTATATATATATATATATATATATATATATATATATATATATGAGGGTCTTCTGTTTTTTCATTTTCCTTTTTCTGCTGGGTGTGGGAACAAAGTCTGAGGATGGGCAACAAACTTAGTCACCCTAAGCTGAGTCCTCCTCAAAGACATGACTATTCCAAGGTTGTGGGTGCCCTTGTTGATTGGAGAATTTGTTTTTCTAAGGGAAATTGGAAAGCTTTTGTTCATTTTCTTTCCAAATACTTGGTGAATGTTTCAAGGGAATTGGTTTTATTGCTTGAGTTTTGGATGTGGTTGGGATCAAGTTATTTGTTTTACAAATGGAGGGAAATTTTAAAGTGGGGAAGTTTTATCCTCTTTTCCATTTATCCTTATTTTCATTCTATTTATGATTCAGTTAAAAATTTGGGGGAAAATTCAGGAAAAGTTTTTGGTCCCCAGTTCAAAACCACTTCCCCTTCTTCCTGTCCCCATGTACCCAAAACCCTTCCTCACCTGAGGGGCAATGGGCTGGCAGTCGTTGTCACTTGGCCCAGGGTTGCTATCGATCCCCTGACGCCTCCCGATCCCCTCTCTCCCTTTGCCTGGACAGCAAAGCGTCTGCTGCCCTGGACCTTCCCCTCATCCTCCCTCCTGTGCCCCTTTACCCACTTCCCCCTCCTGCTGATTCCCCACAAAACAGTGCCAGCAACGTATCCAGCCCCACCATTTTGTTGCCTCCATTTCCAAGTTTTCCTGCCCTTACACCCCAAAGTGGCCACCTCCCCACCTCTCCTCCTCCCTTTTCTGTGCCCTCCATTGCACTCATCTCCCCCCTTCCCCCCATGTTGATGGGTGTACCCACACCAGGACCCCCCATTGGTCAGGAATCCCCTCCCCATCATGGACCCCATTGCAGTTGTGCATAAACAGGGGAGAAGGACAACATCACCCAGCTCCTGGGACCCCATCCCCTGCAGGGACACCTCCTCAGCAGAATGTCCCCGGGTTGTCCAGAGCCGTGCCCCTGCCCCAGGTGGGGATGGCGAGCTGGGGGGTGCCCTGCTGCTGCACAGACCTGCAGGGACAGCCCCTGCCAGTGCCCGTTACCAGCGGAGCACACTGCCCCTGGAGCAGGCAGGTTGGAGCTGGGAGACATCCTGCCCCGTTTGGGATTTCAGGAGGCAGCACCCACTCGGGGTCACAGGCCCATGGACATGAGCACTGGGTGGAGGAAAGATCTAATGTTAAAAACATCACCCAGGCAATGCTCTTTTGACAAGTTCTGCCCTGAGTTTTCCTTAAGAAGATCTGAAACGCTCAATGTCACCAGCAAAAGCTCCTGCAATGGCTGCAGGCCAGCAGAGCAGGGCTGTCAGCTGTGAAACAAGTGCTGCCACAAGCAGCAGCTCCCCCAGGGCAGCAAATCAAGAGCTGGGAAGGAGCTGATCTGAAGGCCAAACCTCCTTAGCTCCTTCTGAAAGAGCAGGAACAGTTCCTCATTCCAGTGAGGTGGAATGCTGGGCACCACAGCTCCAGGTGAGGACTGGACACAAGTTTGCTCCCACTGAGTGCTGTGATGGGTTCTGCAGGAGCTCTGGGCTCCTGTGCTTGCCAGGCACAATGAGCAGAGAAGGAGCCAAGTGCACTGATGTGGGAAATGGGTTTGTAGAAAGTTTTCAGGGCCTAATAGAAGGCCCACACAGTATGAATCTGTTTATAAACCTTGAGACAAGAAATGCTAACTTAAAAATGCCATGGACTAGGACAGATATTGTTGAGAGAGGAATGGAGCTGGAAAAAAGTTTCAAAAGATGGCCTTGCAAATAAGACTTTGGAAAAATAGAGCTATGAAAGATGCATTGTAGAGGGACCCACAAGGGGTAGTTTGAAATAATTGGCTTTAAGGCATCTACAACATGGTGTGGCAAAAAGCTGATAGACAAAGAAACACTTATAATGTACTGTAATTAGGAAATAGTCAGCTTCTGATTGAATTATAACATCTGTATTGTCTCACCCTTCTCATGAGACTGAAAACGGAATACAAGTTTTTAAAACACCTCTCAGTGTCCCCATCTCTAGGTCAAGAAAAGAGTATTATCCAACACACTGACACACCTTTGCCTCGAGCACAACCCAGCCTGGACCAAACACACTGAAAGGTTTCCCCTTTGGGCCATGACTCGAAACGTCAGGTCTGCTGTTTGACAACTCAGGTTGGTTTGGTGTCAAGGAGTTTCCCTCAGAAATACTGGGTTTGTCTTCCTCTGTGCCTTCCCCTCAGCAGCCTTGGGGATGCTCCTATGTGAAGCCATCTGTCTCACACAGTTTGAGACAACTTAAAACAGGATATTGTGCAATAAGTCATCTCCTCTAAAGTGTTCCCGCAATCCCTTTCCAGCAATAGGAAATTGTTACTAATAGATGAAAGTGGAAAAACCCCAGCAGTTTATTAACAAACAGAATCCCCCCATGACACGCGTTCCAAGAAGGCGCCGGGTTCTCTCTCGGGAAGAACAGGAGCTGTCACGGAGCAGTTCCAGCAGCTGATGGAAGCTCGGTGGCTCGTGCGGCGTCACTTTCTCCCATGGCAGAGCTCCATGGAACGGTCAGGGCAGGGGAAGCAGCTGGGCTGGAGCCCCTCGCTGTCTTTTCTCCCCGGCGTGGCTCAGCTCACAGACTCTCGGGCTGGGAGCGGGGCCGCTCCGCTTCTGCCGGCACCATGTCCCTGGGCTTGGACAAACAGTTTTCTGCCAGGAGAGCCCTGCACACTGCTCCACAGATCTCCCAGAAAGGCCCAAACCAACTCCAAACACTCTGTCTGCAGCAGCTTTTCACAAAGGGCTGCAGAAATCCAGGACAGCTGCAAGTGAGTGTCGCAAGGCTCTTGTCTTGTTCCTGACAGCAGAATTCTTGATGATCTGATGCAATTTTATTCAAATGTAACAAGAGAGATGAAATATTTTGTTAAAATATTTCATGAGGAGTAACAAGCCTTGGGAGCATGAGGTACAGGACTGACATGCAAAAGCATGAGCATATCCTCCAAAGTGGCCAGTTTAATTGTCCATTTTATTACTCTTGTATTTACTCCACACTAATGAGGAAAACCAAGCTTTTCTTGGAGGCAAAACAGGCATGGGATACACTACAGTCCCTCGCAGGCTCACCAGGGCTGGCAGTGACAAAGCAGGCAGTCTGCTTCATTGTGAACCACTACAGAGCCACATCCCAATCTGGTTTAAGTAGCGTGGTATTATTAAGAGCTCCTTTTCTGCATGAGATACAAAAAGGAGATCCCAAATGATCTTCATGCAAGCATGCAGTCAAGAACTGGTCCTGCTATGCTAATGAAGCATTTGCTTTGGCAATTACACTCTTCCCATTCATCTTTGGATGCAGACACTTCAGGTTCTCCCCTACATCCCTGCAAGGCTGGCAGTCGCTGGTTCCCATTTCCTGTTCTTCCCTAGAGATGGTGCAGTGGCTGCTTTGAAACAAAAAGCCCTGAGATCTGGACAGCTCGAAGGAGCATGAAATGCTAATTAAGTGCTCATATTGGTAATACCCAGGTCTGCACTGCCCAGTGCTCTGAAGCAGCAGCAGCAGCAGGACCATGCATCATTCCTGCTGGTGGATGTTCATGTTTCTGGTGTGCAAGAGCAATGGCTTTGAGGAGGGACAAAAATGCCCCTCTTCAAACAGTGGGTGTGCAAGGAGATGTGAAGTTTCACAGCCTTTTCTAGGATATTTTAGAAAGATCTAAGAGAATATTGTGGCATGGAGTAGGTCCCTAATTTTGTCTCCAGAGAAATCCCCAAAGGGCACATTCACTCTGCTGCTGATGGCAACCCCATAAGCTCATGGACCCGTTTTCCCTGCAACATGCCACCCTGCCTGGGCTTTACTAGGCCAGGAGTAGACCCAGAGCTCAGCAAACAAATGCAGCCAGGTGACATTGTGTGACATCAGAAGCTGGCAACCATGAGGACTTTGCTGTCAAAAGGTTACAGTTTGCACTGGGCCCAGAAGTGTTTTTCCCTAAGGCAAAGCACATTGAAATGTGAAGTTTAAAAGCTTCAAATGATTATGAAAGGAAACTGCAGAATAATTTCTGGGAGGGCAGCATTGTCAATGACCATGCAGCCCACCAAGAGCTGGAGCTGAATCCAGAATTGCTTCTTCCAGCTGTGCAGGAATTCATTACACTGGCAAGCACTGGTCCATGGGAACAAATGATCCCCAGGCTCTGGGCTGAATGGCACCCAGGCTGCAGTACAGATTGGAGGAACCCTTGGCACTTGTTATTGGCCTCCCAGGGCACTCATCCTTCTGCAAACAAGGTGCAAACAACACAGCTGGACTGCTGTCCTGGGTAAATATACATACAGGTGACTCTGCCAAAGCCATGCATCATTTCCCAGGGAAAGACATGACCTCTTCTTACCTGTGGAATTGTGATTGAAGACACCTGTGAGCCAGATCTGTGGGAGATTGCAAAGGAGCAGAGCTTTGGCATTTGGGCACACTTCTCTTGGTTTCTTTGCTCAGGCCTTTGGTGAGCCCAGAACACACCTAGGTAGAAAACCTTTGACTAGACAGGATCTTTTGGATCCATTGTCCCCCAAACAGGTCAACAGGAGACCCTGTTGTAATGCCAAGTAACAAAGAGCAGCACAAATGACACAAAGAAAACATGGCCAAAGAGGAAGAGGAGAGGCCCAAAGAGGAAAGGATGTGGTGAGACACTGGCACATTGAGTGAGCTGCACTCCCATAATCTCTAGGCTAGCAGGTCCTGGTCTCACATACTCCTTTTAATTTATTTAAATGTAATTTATTTATTTATTTACTTTTTTATCATCAAAATAAAATATATACAATTAAAAATATGTCATCAAATTTTAAAGACAGAATCAAACCACATTAATTCAAAACTACATCTAAAGATCAGAACATATGTACAGCTTTAACTACGAAGCCTAAGGCATCAATCCTGTTCTTCAAACACTCTTCATACAGGTGGCAGCTTCTTCCTGAGCTTGGAGGAAAGAGAGCTCTTCTGGACGGGAGGCGAGGACTTTGTGGGTGAGGGAACATTGGAAGTGTCCCGAGAAAACTTCTCGGTAAGACTGTAACCAGCCAGATCTGCAAAATGGAGACACAAAGTTTAACAGAGGCCACCATGCAAACCTAAAGCAGCTGAAGCTCCATATTTCATGGGACACATTTCCTGGAAACTTCTAAACAGCTGCACAGGGAAACATGCTCCTGCTGGCAGACACTTGAGGCAGGCCAGGGCAAAACCCTGAGCCACTTGCCCAGAGCTAGCACAGGCACAGCCTGGCCTCTGGGCTGCCCTGGGACAGCAGGGAGCCCAGAGCCCTGTGCTCTCCAGGAATGGCTCAGCTGCACATGCACCCTCCTGCTCCTCTGCCTGCCCCACAGCTCAGCAGCCCTGCAGCTCCAGGGGCACTGGCAGCAGCACAGCTCCTTGCAGGGGCACATGCAGGGCACAGCTGTTCCCTGGCAATGTGCACAGCCTCTCTGCGCTGCCACAAGACCCTTCCTCCCAACAGAGACTGGCCCAGCTCCCCCTCACCTCTGTGTGAGGCTGAGCCATGGTTCCCTTCACCTTGTCCTCCATCTGGAGCTGCTCCAGGCCCCCCATGCCATGACCAGGAAGGGCAATGGAGAGAGCGGGGGCAGATGCAAACCCTTCCTTTGGATTTGGTCATTTTTGGCACAGCTAAAAAGGCAAATCCAGAGGTGTCCAACTCAGCGCTTCCTCAGCTTTCTGGAGAACATCTCGCCCTCACCAGCCCAGCATTTTGGAGAGGTTTTCCCGCACGTGTGCAGGCTTGCTGGCAGCACATTTCTTCAGCTGGGTGCCCATCACCTTGTAGAGGTCAGAGGCGAGCTTGGTGGCCACGGTGCGGACATTGGCGCTCCGCACGGGCAGCGCCTTGTTCTCCAGGAAGGACCAGAGCACGGGCAGGGCGTCGCGCTGGACGACTGCAGGGCTCCTGGCATGGACCCACTGCACAAGCACTGCCGGGACAGAGACACAGCTCCTTAGCCACAACCTCAATGCAAACAAGCATCTACCTCTGCTTTTGCTTCTGGCAAGCCTCTCTGGCCAAGGTCAGCAAAACAGCACACAGAGCCCCTTGATCCAGAAACGGGCAAAGCAGCTGATCATCCTGGAAACAGAACCACCAACCCCTCAGGACTAATTGCTCCAACCAGAGCCTTGTCCCTGTGGCAGACTTTGCACCTTTACTAAATTATTTCACAATCTCTTTCTGCATGAACAATGAATGAAATGTCCAACTGCCTTTTATTTCCATTAAGAACTTTTCTAACCCCACCCTGAAGATTTGGAACTGCACCACAGAGAGGAAATGGAGAGATTTCTAATAAAAGGGATGATTCCATTTTTGCACCTTTGATGCCAAGTGCCAAATGCCTAATCTGGCTCTTCCCTTGGCTCAGTGGCACACAGCAAAGGGCAGGATTAGAACACACCTCAAAACTCCAGCCCACCAGAGATGGCTGCTGCCTGACAGCTGGATGAGAAACATCAGGGACCAGCTGGTGTCTTTGGCTGAATGCTTTTGGGGCTTCCTACAAAGAGCTGTTTCAAACCTCAGGGTGTCTTAGAGAATTACCCAGACCCCATTGCTGTGGCATTTGGGCATCTCCACATTTTAATGCCACTTCCCCTCCCAATGTTAATGGCATTTTTTCTTATAATGTCCACTGGAATAGGGGCATAGAGAGAGAAAAATGCTACACAGGGGACTGAAATGTAGCCAAAACACGAGTGTTTTCTCATATTGTCTCTGAAATCTCTCTGCCCATTTTCTGAACTGAACTGTATCAAACACAGACAAAAAGTTACCACCAACAGGCTTCTTCCATGGCAGATTTGGCTGAGAGATCAAAACCTGAAATGCTCTGGAGACCATTCTTATTTTCTAATCAGACAAAATGTTATCTGGCAGCCATTTAATATTCTGTGGTGGAAGAGACTTCATTTTCTCAATGCTGTTAATCCACCAGCAGTCATCAACATTGATAGAGCTCCTGCAAGTACCCAAAACCAATTCTGCTAAGCAGGAAAGGGTTATGGTACCCATTTTAAAATGGGAATACATTTGAGTTTAAATGCAATTAAAGACATTGGTGACTACTGAACATGAGGAACAGCTGTCTGTTCCTACTAAATCTCAGAGAGAACATCTGCTCTTTCTAAAGTACTCCTAATTGATGGTTAATTCCTTTATTTGAAAAAGAGATCAAAAGAACTGCTAAACTAAATTCCCTATTGCTGGAGATCTACTTTATTCAAATGCTCTTTAAAGGGCTTTTGACGTTCCCAATTGCTGAACATGCCCTTTTGAGATTCCTAATGAAGACACAAAGTGTATTAAACCTTGCATTCAAAGATGCTGGCATCATTAGCAGTGGATTTAGACCCAGGTAAAGCAAGGCTATCAATCATCTTCTCTTCTATATATTGAGATTATCCTTTTTCCATTCCTTGGCTGTTGCTGACATAGCAAGCTCCTCTGAGGAATCAATTATCAGCTGCATTTGTAGCATTTTGGACAGCGCTGGCACAGGCAGACACTGTTTGCACACCCTGAAAGGCTCAGTCCAAGGCCACTTGGACAGCACAGGCAGGGAGCCTCAGCCCTCTGCTTCTGTCCCTGTGCCCCAGAGGCTGCCTTGCACTAAACCCGTGCCTCTGATGCCTCTGTTGAGTTTTGACCTAAGCTGTGACCCCCAGGCTCTGCACGGTTCAGCCTCAAAACTTTCCAAGAGAAAAACAAGAATTCCGTGAGGACAAAACAAACTGATGCCCTGAAAGAGCATTTGCCACCATTTCCCCTCAAAGATCACAGATGCCCCTGAGCTTCCCAGAGAGGAGCCAGCTGGGGTATTTGTAGCCCCTCCCTTTGCTGGAGGTGGTTCTGAGATGCCCCAGTGAGAGCTCAGCCCCGAGGCCGAGCGCTGCCCCCATCTCAGATGCTGCCCAGCTCTGCAGCAGCCAGGGCAAACCTGCCAAATCCACCTGCCTGGGCTATTGGGCAGCAGGGACAAGCTCAGCACCTCCTGATGTGGAGGAGCTGCTCTGCTGTCTGTTCACAGGCATTCCCTGTCAATACTCCCTGGGCAGAGCTCTTGGCTTAGCAGGGGAGGCCATACCTGTGATACGCTCGGTGACATCCAGCAGAGCTTGGCCACTCAGGTGATTCCATTGGTAGCTGAACTCTTTCAGCAGTGACACTTGATCTACAAGGGAAACACATGGTTCTGCTCACTTTTCTCAGGTCATAGGAGAAAGGACAGTGGGGAGGCAAAGGGCAGGGCCAACCCCATTTTATAAAATCAAGTACATTTCTGCTGGGTTTTGAATCCTTTTCTTCATTCCTTCCAGCCTCCTTGGAAGGGTTTTAAATTCCAAAAGAAAAGCTCTCCTTTCACATTTGTAAATGCAAACTTGTCTGCTGTAGCAGGAACTGTGTTAAAACATTTCACATCAGGGACCTCAAGAGTTCAGTGACATGGAAGCAGTGAAAAGGTTTTGCATCCCAGAGCAAAAAGGAAGAAGCCCATACTTGGGTCACAGAAAGGCACTGAGTCAGGCAGTTCCTGAGTTCACAGAGCAACTGAGGAGGAGAAAGTGGAAACTCCCCTTGAAGACCTGCCTCTTCAACACTCCTTTTTCCAGGCATATTTCCCCAGTGCAGCATTCTCAGAGCTGACATAAATCTGTGTGGCAGAGGAATTTAGAGCAGCCCTTGCCTATGTAGTTAATTGCTGTGGCCATCTTGCTCCATGCAAAACAACATGTGGAACAAGGCATCATTGACATCTGGGTTTATACCCGTTTGTTCTAAAGAAATGAACTTGGTGAATCATCAGTTCCCCTTTGAAAATAGAAGACAAAGAAGAAAAGTGGAAAATAGGCAGCTGATGCCTCTAATGTAGAGCCTTGCAGGTGGCTGCTCTGCAGAAGCTCTGATGGGTCAGTGTCCCTTCATGCCAACAGCAAAGCTGTTCATTTGGGAAATCAGACAGGGCCTAAGCAAACTCCAAACCCCCTTTGCCTCTGAACTGCAGCAAAGCTGTAGCCCAGGACCTGCTCTTCAGACAAGCAGCACAGAGCCAAGGGCTCCTGGGACTGTTGGGAAATGCTGATCACATTCCAGCCTGTTGGGGATGGTGCATAAGGACTGCAGCTGCACAGCTTCTGGTGGGTGTCAGCTGCAGTGTTCCACAGACAAGAGCAGCTGTCAAGGCACTCAGCACTCTCTTGTGCAGGAGAGACAGAGACGAAGTTGAGGAGAGTCCCTGCCAGGGCTCAGCCTTACCCAAATGAGCAATGGATTCTTCCAGTGCTTTCACAGCTGCCCCACGAACCCTGGCATCCTTTGAATTCAGGTTCTTTGTTATTCCTTCCACCAAACCAATGATCACCGGGTTCAGGGCATCTTTCAGGGCTCCTGTGATTTCAGCCAGCACGTCCAGCACCCTCTGCTTCACTTTCTTGTGGCTGTCAGATATTCTCAGGACAAAATAATCAAAAATCTGTGAAGAGAACAAGCAACGTGAAAGCTGGATTCAAATGTCCTTGTTTGAAGAGTGGCTGTCGCAGTCAGCAATGTCAAAGATGAAAGTGATCCTTTCTCTCAGGCCAGCACTCGCTTGCACAATGGCACTGTTTTCCTGTGGGCCACTCACTGGAATGGTGGCCCAACCTCATGCTGGTTGAAAGATTTTCTTCTGTTTTTAGGAGGTTTGGCTGGGGACAGAATAGTTCCTATGGCATTTCTCTCCATCTCTAAACCATTAAATCAATTCCATTTATTAATGCTAAACAGTACCTTTGCTTTGAATGGAAGCAGATGTTTACAATGCCCGGTTTTCTATACAGTTGCCTCAAGTACTGAGGGCAGTTATGATTTTGCCAAAACTATGGCTGGAGGAGATCTGTGTTTTCTTTTGTTTGTCTCAGAGCCTGTGTCTGGAGAAGAGCAGGGCTCTGATCAACTCTTCCAGCATCCAGACCATTTCTCTAAGTAACAGGTGGACTTCTGAAATGTCATGTGCTGTACAGCTCTCATTAGAGCAGGCTCAGTCCCTTGACAGCCTCATTGTCAGGCACCTTTTCCTGGAAAAAGGGAAAAAGCAGCTACTGGGAGGAGAAGGCAGAGATGAGTCCTTTGCTGTTTTCCTCCTTTTCCAAAGAGTAAAAAAGACCCCCAAGAAGGGTGAGTACTTTCTTTACCAAGAGGAATAGGAACAAGGGTGGAAATGAGTAGCCAGAGCTGTGCCTGTGTAAGACAAGATGGAGTTTACAGAAGTATTCTTTAAAAAAAAACAACTGGGTTTAAATCAACCAAGCCTGATACCTCTCTTCCCTATGCAAAACCATTTTTGGTCTAGAGAACAATTGCCATGCTTTCAGGGGCTGGATTCCCTTCACTTCACCCAACTGGGAGCAGGAGAGAGCAGCAGTTACACCAGCAGAAAATTCTGCCATCATCTGATGAACAGCATCAATAGGCACCTGCCAGACAAATACAGCTGGACTGAAATAACTTGTCCTGAAGCCTGGACCTGAATTACATTTGTCTGGGTAAGAGGGACCAGCATGTCCCAAACAGCCAGGACAGAGTGCCAAGACACACTGAATTAACTTTGCTGCTACAGGCTTAGGAAAGGAGCTAAAGGAAAGGAGCAGTGAAGATACCCTACATACTTGGACAATGTTAGTGGAGATGAGCTGGGGGTTTGTTCTGCACAGGTCTTGGAGGAGTTCCACTCCTTCCATCCTTGTCTGAAACCCCTTGGCTTCCAGGAGATGGTAAAGCTTCTGGAGCAGCTCCGTTTCTTCCACAGCTGGAGGTGACGTGACCTGGGCTTTTGCACGGTGTAGGAGGTGCCCATCAGAGGGAGATTTCACCCTGGAAAATAAAACCAAATGAGGACCTGGTGGTGATCATTATCATAGCATGGCATCCCTGTCGAGGAAATAATTAGCATTGCCTCCATGATTCCAGAAGGCTGAGGCTGATCAATCACTTTATTATACTGTACTATACTATACTATACTATACTATACTATACTATACTATACTATACTATACTATACTATACTATACTATACTATACTGTACTGAAACTCATCACCCTTACAGACAGTCAGATACAGACAGACCAGATTAGTCAATTGAATCCAATTGACTAATTAAGTGGCCAATTAAGAAACTACCCTTTGGTAAACAAATCTCCATAACACATTCCACATGTTCACAACAAGAGGTGCAGCAAGTGCAGATAAGAATTGTTTCTCATTCTTTTCTCTGATCTTCTCACAGCCTTCCCCAGGACAATGCCTGGGAAAGTTGTGCCTGCTGCTCTCTGTGGAGAGAGCTGCAGCCACAGACAATACCTTCAGTTAATTGTGAGCAAAACATCTTGAGCAGCTTTCCCAATTATGTGATTTCAAGCTGGAAAATCATCAGGCTCTGAAGAACAACATGGACCTCATGACAATCATTATGGCAGACAATCTGCAAGTGACATTCTCAGCACTGCTCACTCAGGAAAACCAAGGATGAGATGCATCTGATCTATCTTCAGATGGCTGCCAGGGCACACAGGTCACATTGCTTTGTGGAGAAAGAGAGACACTACTTCCAAGTTTATATGCCTCCTCATATGGGACGTGTGTGTCTTACAATAAGGAAACTCATCACTCTGGAGAAGTGTCTCTACAACCAGGCATGACAATCTGGAAAAGCAGCTCAGATGCATCTGAACAGATAAACAGGGCCATATTTGAAGGATTCAGAAAATCAGTAACAGAGATAAAAAGAGAAGCCTGACATGCCAGAACTACACTCACATTTCATTTGCTTCCCTAGAGACTAGATGCACAGCTTAACTTGTTCCCACTGGGAACAATTCTCCTGATCAACCTGTCTCTTCCATGAGCACAGGAAGATGCTAGCTGTGCTACTGAGGCATGTGGTCACTTTCCTGCCTCTGCTGAGCAGGACAGAGCTAAAGAAATCCCCTCTGCTATCAGAGGAGAACAGGTACAAGTAGCTCTGCCAGTGGCATGAAGAGACAGCAAGGAGCAAATTCCTGTCTTAAATGCTGATTGCAGCACAGGGGGAAATAAACCAAACATGCTGTCCATCAAGCACGTTACATGAAGGACAGGAATATCAAGACAAAAAGTCCACATTCAGACACCTGTTGACTGAAGTTGTTCAGAAATTGCCTTGCTCCTTACTACTCAAACTTGGTACTGTTTGAGGGGAAGAAAACCATGATTCAGCCAGGCCAAACCTCATGGATGAGAACTGCATCTTTGTGGAATGGCATCTTGCATCCAGACTGAGATTTCTCATCAAAACACCCATCTGAAAAAGACTCCACTCAGATGGAAAAAAAGCCCTGGTTGAATTTACTTGTCCCAAGTCAGGCAGCAGAAACTTGGCCCTCTCCCAGCCTCCACAACACTGCCCTTGCCACTGCACTGCATTGTCTGAGCTGCAACCAATGGGTGTCTTTTTGTCTCTCCATTTTTGTGGAAACCCCTCCAGAGAAGTTGTGTTCAGCACAATGCAGAAGTCGACATTTTTTATCCTAGAGCATTTGTAGGGAAAGGAAACAATCTGTGGCACTGGTCATGTCTTCCAGGAAGATTTTCCTGAGGAAGAGACATGTAAAGCTTGTCATGTGCTTTGTCTCATCTGACAAAAGTGCTCAGTACCGTTTGCTAGAAGACAATGTGGCCTGGGGCTTCTTTGAGCCACCGTTCCTCTCCTTCACCGGCTCCTTGACAGATGGGCCTTCAGCCTTCTGGTTTGCCATGCCCTACAAAGACATAGAGAAACCCCATCCATCTTTAGAATATAAAACAGGAAATTCCCTCTTGAAAACACAAGTTAGAACCAGGATCACTGCTACCAAGGCTTAGGGAAACATTTCCTAACTTACAGATGGAAACAGAGCAGAGATTGAGTGATGCCAACTCTTTGTTTTCAATAGCCCAAGGCAGGTTATGGGTGCTACCAGACTGAGCAGCAGTCTAAAATCCCAAATTCCTTTGTCTTGAGCATAAATGGGAATAATGCAAAGTGGCAGGCAATGAGTGTTTGTGAAGGAAGCAGCCGAACAAACTGGACTCTTTGGGGGTTGGCCCATTGTGTTGGAAGTTGATTTGGTTCAACACTCACTCTCCCTGTGCCTGCACAAAGGCAGGCTCCCTTCTGAAATGTCAATAAAAAAAATAAAATCCCCCCCATCAAACAAACAAAGGATTTTCCACTGGATGCTGCTGAATTCACCAAGCTCCTTCCAGCTCCACAGGGCTTGACAGCAGGGCAGCATTCCCAAAAGACAGACAGTCATTGTAGTAACTAGGATTGACTTGGACATCTTTTGTAAATTTGGAAATTTTCTTGGCGCTACTACTTCCAGTGTCCTTTGCAAAGACTCTGTTATCTTCAGAAGCCCAATTCTCACTTAATTGCTTTACAGGGGGCAGAGTAGGGAGAGCATGGTGGGGGTTACTCTTAAATGTAAACCCATTTTCTCCTCTTTCCCTTCCCTCTTTGTGACCAATATTGAAAATATTCAAAACCCCACTTTGTCCCTAATAATATCAGTTCCTTTGTGGCCTGCTGATGAACAGGCTGAGGATCAACAACTCATTCCCGGGAGCAAAATGATTCAGCAGAAGATGAATGAGCTAAAGACAGATTGGGTATGTTTGATCTCATATTAGCAGTGGCAATACTTGCACAAAGGAGACATTTCTCCTGCCAAGCACTTACTTCCTTCTTAATTCTTGTCAGAATATCTTCCAGGTCACGGGGGGAAAGAGATTGTTCCAGAAGCATTTTAAATTGTTGATGAGTGAGCAACATCTTCACCATCTCCTGTCCATAATGCCTAAGGAAGGAAGGCAGGAAGGAAATGAAAAAAAAGGGAACAAACACAGGAAGAGTGTTAACAGAAGAGGCTGATACCTTAAACTCATCAGGTGCAATCCCTGCATGAGAAGACATTATCTACTCAGCAAAGAGGGAGATTTACCTCACTTGACACTGCACAGTGCTGTCAGCTGAACACAAGAGGCTGGAGGAGAATGTGGAGCAACAGAAAAATACCATTTCACTCTGAAACTGGGGGTGTGCTTCTGTGGCATCAAAGGATCCCAGGGAACAAGCAAAACACATCTGCTTTGTTGTAAGAGCCTCTTAGCAGTGTCTTGCTGCCATTGCACAATAATTTGCCTTTCTTTAACTGGCAGGGAAGCCAGGACAAAACACCTCATGCATCCTCTTGATTATTCTATACTATGTGTATGCACAGGGGCAGCTAGTTGCTCTGGTGTTCTTGGCAGCTATTCATGGGAATTTAATCCCCAAAGGAAGGAGATTTAGGTGGTTTGGGTTGATTTTGCCACTAGGAAACCACAGTTTTCTTCAAGAAGAAATGTGGAGCTCACTGAGGCACAGATAACAGCATTCTAGAAATCTGCAGAACAGGTTTAGAAAGACTGAATATGTTGGCTAAAGACCCCTGAAATATTTCTAGGAAAGTCTGAAGTTAATGAGAAATGGATGTTTGGGATCCTTCAGTGATGAACATTAGCCAACACTTTGGCTTTGTGTTGTGCACCTAAGGCCAAACAAGACTGTTGGACTGGCTGATCTGAGCTCTTTTGATCTCAGTAAAGAATCCTTCAAGCCACAGGAAAAAGTTGGCAATGCTCCTTTTTGCTGGCCAACCTCAGGTTTCCCAGTACAGCCATTTGCCCAGGCAGCCCAGAGCAGTGGTCACAGCACCAAGGCTGACGGAGCTCAGGAAGTGTTTGGACAATGCTCTCAAGCACATGGAGTGACTCTTGGGGTCACTGCACATGGCCAGGGGATGGACTCCATGACCCTGATGGGTCCCTTCCAACTCAGCATATTCCATGATTCTACGACCTTTATTCACACCATGAGGTAACTTCATATTCCCTTTAGTTTCCACTCTTGTGTGGTTTCACCTTTATAGCCAGACACAAAAGGGTTTTCCTGTTTTAGGAGGTGAAATGAAGATCATTACCTTGTGTCCTTGTGATAGTCCTGAGCAAGCTTCCCTGCCACGTGTGCCAGCCTCTCAGCCCAGGCTGTGCCTGCGAGCTTGGTGACTCCAATTGTCTGCATCAGAGACAGGAGGAGTTGGGCCGCACACTGCCGCACCGGGGCGGGGCGGCTGCTGGGGAGGAGAGAGCAAACCCTGGGCCACAGGGACCAGGAGCAGCAGCAGCACAGGCCTTGGCCAGAGCCTGCTCCCTGCCCGTGCTGGGGGAAGGAGCCTGGGCTCTCCCTGCACCTTCAGACACCTGCAGAAGGTTCTGTCCTCAGGTAAACACAAAGTTAGCATTGTACACAAGGCCTGCCTGCATGGAAGAGGGAGGAATTCAGTCTCCCTGCACTGTCTGATACTCAATTTCTTTCACAGTATTTACTCGGAGAAAGATTCAAGAAATAGATGACATATGAATAATTTAGAGATTAAGGACAATTGATGCTGACCATCAGAGGGCACCCAGTACACAGAGCTGCAGCAGGATTGAGGCTCTTTCCACCCATTTATCCCCAAATCTGCAGACCTTTGGAAAACAACAAATGCAGGGAAAACACATTGTGGGCCGTGAAGTTGCAGAATATCCAGCAATGCAGCCTGTTTCTTCTGTGGGGCTTGGCAACGGATCCATCTGAATGTTTTACCCTATTCCAAAGCTGAGGAAAGGGTGGCAGGCAGTTTAGCCAGGTTGTCCTGTTCTAGGGAGTTTCTCTTGGGAGCTATCAGGCCCAGCACCAACATTTAAGGCAGCATTTGCTTCAACTGTCCCATGGCAGTCAGCCTGTGAAGGTGCCTGTAAAGTGATTCATCATCTCAAGGCTAACATGAAACATCAGTTTGAATAGAAAGTAGAGCTCTAAGGCCAGGACAGTCATACAAGGCTTCTTTGGCAGGAGCTGCACCTGCTGTGCAGGCTGGGCCACACCCAGCAGATTGTCCCCCATGTGCTCCACGCCCCAGCAAGGACCCTCCTCATTTCTCAAGTTAATGGCATCATGAGGAGCCATAGTTTTCCCAGGGCCTCTGTGGTTAGTGCTGTGAAATACCAAACACTGCTCACAGCTGCAATTGCAATTGTCCCTCTTCCCACAAAAGCCCAAGGCTCTATCCTTGGCCTTTGCAGGCACTTTCACTTCCCCACTGATCACCACATCTAGGAAAATCTGACAGGCTGGGAGAACTCCAGGAAGCAGCAGGAAGCTGGGTCAGAGGAGCTTTACTTTGGGTATCAGGAAAAAGGGTTTTTCACCCAGAGGATGGTTGGGCACTGGAACAGGCTCCCCAGGGCAGTGGTCACAGCACCAAGCCTGACAGGGGTGAAGAAGCATTTGGACAACAATCTCAGGCACTTGGTGTGACCCTTGGGCTGTTCTGGGCAAGGCCAGGAGCTGGACTCGATGGTCCTGATGGGCCTCTTCCAACTCCCCATATTCTACAGTTCTGTGATTCTGAGAACTGATAGGCTGCAGGAGGGCAGAAATAGGTGACAAGAGGAAAGAAGTGAGGTTGGTCAGAGAATCAAGTCACTGAGTCCACAGAAGATGCAGGATACAGGACCCTTCCCTCCCACCATTCCCATTCTCTGTCTCATCCCTTCTCCCTCCCACGCATACGAAGGTGAAGAACATCACTAAAAGAAGGAGAACCTACTTGACTCCCATGTCCATGAGAGCAGTCATTGCTCGTGCAGGAGTCACATTCTCCACCATGATCCCCAGGGTCTGACTGGCTGCTTTCCGAACAAATTCTGGGGAGTTGGACACCATCTGGAGAAGGACCCGAGCAACCTCATCCACCTCAGAGTCCATGTCCTTCTTCAAGGTCACAAAGAGCTCTCCCAGAGTGACAATGGCAGAGTAGGACACCTTGGAACGGAGGTTGGTCACCTGGGGAAATCATGAGGGGAAACAGAAGAATCACCTTGGAAAGAAAACCAGTTGCCTTCAACAGAAGTCCCAGGAAATGACAACACATCCCACTGTGTCCAGAGGAACATACAAGTACAGGGAGAGCAGGAGAGCACAAGCACAGAAAGGCACTTACTCTGGCACCAATTTCTGGCCTCAGACCTGCTCACTGCAGGCCTAAAATAAAAATTTCATTAAGTGTTCTACTTGACCCTTCTAAAATGTCCACAGCTTTGATTTTAGGCCCTTTTACTAGAAAATCAAAGCAAGAGCTGCTTTCAAATCATAAAGGCACAAGTGATAAAGATAAAAGAGTCAGGTGCTCCTGTTCAAAAAAGCAACACCAGCAGTTGAAGCACTCAGCCAGGAAACAGAAAACACAGGCTCAGCTCTACAGACTCATTCGCAGTGTTGAATTACAACTTGGGCAGAGATTGGGACTCTGGCAAATAACAGCATTAGTGTCTCAGTTTCTGCATTTGCACATTGCATTATAAAGGCACCACACTCAAAGATGAGTGTCAGATACCCGACCTGCCAGTAAATACAGCTGCATGTGCCCACAGATCCTGCAGATAGCTGAGAGACATTGGAAATCTCAGGTCTAAAACCAGAAATGAAGGCAGACCCTGAGCACACATGGAGATGAACAAGCATATCCCTACTCTACACACTGTGTATGAAGTATGGGGGACAATTCAGAGCAATGTTCTCACCTCGCTGGTAAGTGCCAAGCAAACCTCACGAAGTCTACAAAGCAGGACCTCTGAATGGGACCCAGCCAGGTGTTGGATGCTGAAGAGTCCCTTCTCCTTCAGCTCCCTGAAAGGCAGAAGATTGATTTTTCTCTCCACCAAGGCAGCAGCCTCTGAAATGACCAGGCTGGCAGCTCAGTTGAACAATGAGAGGAGCTTTTCAAGGAGTATTTAATGAAATCGTGGAACGCGTTGCCCCAGGATGCTGTGGCTGTCAAAAGCATTCACAAACCCAAGAGGCAAAGAGAGGGGTTTCAGAGTGGCCATTTAAGAAGACAGCCTTTCTGAAATCTCTGGCCCATGAGGCCCCTCTGTCACTGCTTCCTAGAAGCTGTGAGACCGGGCCATGCTGCTGTTTCTTGTCACCTCCCTGTACCTGTCCCTGAGACACAGTGCCACCGGGCTGTTATTGGGGCATTTTCCTTCTTTGTCAGCCCCAGCAGGCATTCAGCAGGGAGAGTCTGCACTGCCACTCTGGAGCTGAGTTTCCACTCCACAATCTCAGCCTCTCTGTCACCCCCTCCACTCCACCTCACACATTCCCCAAAAAAGCAGCAGGATGTCTGCTGGGACCGCCTCAGCCTGCAGGAAGGCCAAGTGGGTCCTGGCCTCTCCTGACCCACAGCACAGCTTTCTTTCATCCCAGCATGGAAATATAAAAACTGTATTATCACATCACACAGAGGGCCAGGAGCTTTTTATTTTGGCTGCAAGTGTCTACAGGCATTGGGGAAGAGGAGAAAAAGAGTGTTTTGCAGCAAGCAACCCGGCTACTCAGGCAGGATGGTAGGAAAAGTGTCTGGAAGCTGCTTTTTAGGACTTTGGTTGTTCTGCTGAAGCCTCTGACAGAGCCGATGGGCAGATCCCAGAGCTGTGGAGCGTTCCTGGGAAATTTGTCCTTGGATATGTCTACGAATGCTCTCCCAGCCATGAACTGCCATCTGTGTCCTGTCCATATGTCACTGCCTTGACTGTTGAGTGTCTGAGGTGCCTCTTGAGGCTGCTATGGACCTCCTTCACCAAGGAATGGATTGTGATACAACATCCCTTTCTGCTTATGTTTGGGCACTGACAGAGCCTGGAGCCCTCTGGCTGAGCTTGGGCTCTCGCCAAGCAAGATTGCAAATGAGAGCAGCTCATGGTCCTCAGCTCCTCCCTCCTGCTGTGACAGACAGACATGGCCATGGGGACAGAATGGAGCTGCCCCATCTGCCAGGTCACTAAGAAGACTGTGAATTTTTCTCTGCCCTGTCACCACCAGTTCTGCCTGGGCTGCATCCTGCAGTGGGCAAAGAGAAATCCAGCGTGCCCACTCTGCAGAAGAATGATAGAAGCTGTCAGGTTTTCTGAGTAGGATGAACAGGACTACATACAATTTGCCATCAGCTCCCCCAAACAATTGCTAGAGTCCAGCAGGGAGAGAGCCTGGCCACCTTGCTGAAAACAGCCCCCAAGACCCTGAGATGGCTGCTCCATCTTCCCCACGGGGAACACTGTCCCCAGCTGAGCAGGGGCCTGCAGGACCAGAGCCTGTGGATGGCCTCCTGCCCAAGGTGTGGGCCGAATTTTTCAAATAACAATGTCATCTACTGGACCAAAGGTGGCCCTGGCTGCACCAGAAGCTGGAGGGAATATGCCAGCACCAGAGATGGCTGGTTAAAGAATTCATAGAGCAGCATCCTGCATGCCCTCTGTGCCTATGGTCAAGTTGCCAAAATCTTGGTGCCAGTACTGCAGCTTGTCCTCTGTAGCAATCTGAATTGCTGCTAGCATAGTCCAGGGTAAAGAAGCAAAAAGGACCTTTGCATCATCTCCACAGATGTTTTATTCAGCTGTGCAGGGAGATGTTCAGGTCCCAGCACCCACGCACAGAGGGTCTCACTTTGTCTCCACAGGGGCCTGGGGGCTGACCCTGATCTCGGGGCAGTACAAAGATAAGGGGGGCACTCAGGGAATAGGGAAGGTGTGGCTCAGGAACACAGGAGCAGACACAGGAACAGGGGAAGGAGCCAATGGGCTCTAACAGCTTTTTGAGGGAAGCTTCTCGTGTCTCCCTAGACCAGGGAATGGCCCCCCAGGGTCTCCACAATTCCCCGTGTTTTATATTATTAGGAAAGCTTCTCTGAAGGATCAACTGAATCAACACAAAATGACAAAAACAATCAAAAGCACTCATAAGACAATTGTTCAAAATGCAAACAATGTGCCAACAGATTTCTTGGAGTGTCTTAGATCTGGCAGGAGGGATGCAGGGTTTTCTTAGCACAGTTTATCAGGAAACTGAGTCATTCATACTGACCCTCTGGTCCATGGCCTCCTCACTGTCATTGTGCAGCAAGGAGGCCCAGAGGCTGCTGTGCTCTGGTCCTGTCAGGGATGAGAGCAGCGGCTCTGTGGCCAGCGCCAGCTCCAGCTCCAGCAGCTCACAAGAGGAGGCTCCTTCCAGAAGCTCTGTTGGCTGCAGTGTGGCAGACCAACAGAGCACACTGGAAGCCACCCCCCATTGCAGCCACCCCCCAGCTGCGCCCATCATCCCTGCAGAGCAGGACCTGCCCCAGAGGACCCGCGGCAGGAGCTCAGGACAGTGGCAGGTCCCTGTGCCCAGGGCAGAGTCACAGAACCTCTGCTCCTGGCTGGCACAGGGGCTGCTTACCCTGGTGTCCCACGGAGAGGAGGGACCCTGGGCCCCAAACTCTGCCCAGCCCTGCAAAAGGCCACCTTGCCAGCAGTGCTAGCAGTGCTAGCGAGGTTCCTGCAGCCATTCAGTCCAATAAGAGGAAACAAATGTCTCTTTATCTGACACAGTCTCTGCACACAGCTTTCTCCCCCTTCTCCTGGTGCCTTTCCCTGACTCCAGGAAGAGCTGCAGGAAATGCTGTGTGAGCCATAATAATGGAAGAGTTACTGATAAAAACACTGGGGTGATGCTTTCAGAGGAGTCATGAATGGAAGATTGACCAACCTTCCAGCCAATGGTATGCCAAAAGTTTCCATTCTTTAAATAATTGACTGCAATAAATTAGTAAAAAGAAAGATAAAACAAATTAAATCTCAAACAGCTGCTGGCTTTCCTCAGGCTCCATGGCCTATGTATTGCTAGACTTACTTCATTTAGGCAGAATATTAACTGCCCTGACTTGTTGGAGACTGACCACAAGGTCTCATCTGCGGTGAGCAGTCACTAAAATTAGCTCAGCAGAGGCATCTTCAGCTGTCCAAGTGTAGCAGAAATACATATTCTCTGCTTCATGACTGTGTGGCAACAGCTGCTGGTGTGGATTCGTCAGCGTTGCTTCATGGATTGCTCCTGGGAAGGAACTGTGTGCACAGGCACAGAATGATGGCTTCGATCTCCTCTAATTACTCCAATCGGATGATGGCCAGAACTTTTAGGCAAAAAGCATCATGACAGAATAATTTACAATATTCTCCAAACTACTCCTGTGGTTTTGATTTTCTTACTGATTAGGTTCAGTGTCTGGCCTCAAGAAATCAGTCCAGAAATAACAGGCAAACCTCAGCTTGCAAGTTAGAGTGCAAGTCTTTAATCTGCCATTTTTGCAGTATCTACAAACAACTTTTCAACATATTTGCAAAAAGAATCTCTTAGTTCTTGCTATACCTATCCAGAACCTGACTCTCTCCTTGTTTCATTTTGATTTGAGATCCAAGCATGATTTTTTTCTGGACAGGGAAGTAAGAACCAGCTGCAAGTACAGACTACAAGTGTGAATCTATACTGCAGGAACTGAGCTGTAGCTTGGAATTAAAGGCAAGAAGTGATGCCATGGTAAATGTGAACATTTAGTGCTGACACAGGAGCCTTCTGCAATGCTCCACCAACCCATGGTTCACCTTGCTACAAACTCTCTTTCTGATGTTACAAAGAGTGTTGAAGAGCTGACGATAAGTAAAAAAAAATAGCCAGAATGTTAATTTTTGTTATTATGGTGAACAATGACTATCTAATAATTCAGACCTCATAGAAGTGAGTATTCAGATTTCCACTTAGTACATGCTGGCAATTTTAATTTGAAATCAACAGGTTTATCCAAATCAAGTTATCCATAGGAATTAATTTGCTCTATGATCTAACTAAAAATGCCTCATTGTGTGATAAATTTAGTAGAATTTTGCAAAGTCAACAGTCCACAGATTTTCATTTCTTGTTTAGTGGCTATTCTGCAGGAAAGCTTTTACAGACTAATCAGTTTGGATGTAATTAAAATGCCAGTACATTTCATCTAGCCATTTTGGTATTAGAACAAAACCATATGACTGCACAGCCTTTTAAAGCATATTTTAAAATAAATTTTCAAATCAACAGTCTGAGTAGGACTCAGAATAAAAACTCTACCAAACTTCAACTCCATTGGAAGATTCCCTTGTCACCCTGTGAATCAACTCTGCATTCAGAAGATTAAAAGTCCCAATTATGGTGGTATTTTTTGGTATGGTTAGGAATTGGGGAAGGGTCTTCTTCCTTCTCAACTCCATGCTGCAGTGCCTTTGGGATGTGGCCTGCTGGCCGTTGTTTGTGCAGCCCTGGTATTTCTACATGAGGCAGAAAGTGCAATTGCATTTCCAGCCAAAAGCCCATGAGGAGTGGGGCAGCCGGAGCTGTGCCAGACACAGGCCAGCAGCTGTGCCGCGAGAGGGTTTTGGTTCCTGCCCGGTGCAGCTGGTGCATCTCTTCCGTGACTGCCTCCCCTTCCCAGGTGCCCGGGGATAGCAGGTGCAGGGTTCTGCAAGGGCTATGGAACAGGGTGGGGATGTCTGCTGGCAACAGAGTGCAGCAGAGAGCAAACAGCCCAGGATGTTCCTGGAGTGTGTGTGACAGAGAACTTGTGACACAGCTGGTGACTGAGCCAGTGAGGGAAGGCACTGCTGGACCTGCTGTTTGTGAAGAGAGAAGGGCTGGTGGGTGACAGGAGGGTTGGAGGCGGCCTTGGGCTCAGTGCTCACAAAATGCTTGTGTTTGATTCCCAGAGAAGGAAGGAGAGACGTTGGGGAAGTGTTTACCTGCAACAAATGGTGAATTTGTTAAGCTTTAACAGGCGGTGCTGAGTCATACCTTCCCTCACACCAGTGGTTAATGTGTGCAAGTGGATATCTTAGCCTTGAGAATAAAGACAGTGGGCCTACTGAGGAGGTAGCTGCAATGCATTCAAGGAGAAGAAGGCTCTTAACCATGGAAGGAGAATTTGAGGAATGGGATGTTCACCACATGACCAGCAGAGACCCTCAAGAGACCCCTACTCTAAATGTCAGTAATTTTGGGGAAGTGTTTTAAACATGTCAAATACTTTGTGAGAATGTTTAGCCTGTGAGTTTGAGCAAAGTAATGAATAAAAGTAATGAAAGGAATGTCTTAGTTCCATGGATACACACACGTGGGTGTGCATGTTTCAGGGAAGTGATTCCCCACGCACCCAGCACTGAAATAAAGTAATGCCTCTTTTCTCACACTGAGCTGGCAGTGTGGATCAGGCCCTGCTCGGTAACTTTCATTTTGGTCATTTCTATTGAAGCATAAAGAATGGTTGAAATGAGATCTTTTCCAGCTGTTTCCATCTTGTTTACCTTTTGGGGGACCAAGGTTCTGTGCTGCAGGTGAGCTGGGTGTGTGCAGAGCAGTGCAGCCCCAGAAACCCCTTGGTTTGCCCAAAGGTTGCCATGCCTTGCTCCCAGGTGTGCCCAGCTCTGGCAGGAGAAGGAGCCCGCAGCGCAGTGGGCACCGTGCCCTGCCCAGCCGGGGCTCTCTGGCACAGAGCAGCAGCAGCGCCAGCGCCGTTCAGCTGCTCCTGCCTTGGCTTCCCTGGGACACAGGAGCCTCTGGAAATCAGCACCGCCAGCCGCGTTCCCAGCTTGGAGCAGCTGCTGCTGGCGGGCAGATGCTGCCAGTTCCACTGCTGCCAAAGGGGAAGAAAGGCAGAGCAGGGGAAGAGATGTACATACACAGCAGCCCTGGGAACATCCAATAAACATGCAGATATATGGGGTGATTGGTTAGGAATTACTTCAGCTGCTACGCCAATAGTGCTTTCTCTCCTGGTTCTGTACAATGCTTTGGGCCATTTTCTTGGTCTGGTTTCCTTTGCTTGGGTCCCATCTGAATGCTCACTTGGGGTACAGGCTGTAGGTGCTTGGGGCACTCTTGGAGTTCCTCTTGGATCCCTTCAACAACAGGGTTTGGCCCATGGGGGGAGTTTGTGCTGCTTTGTGTCAGAGGAGAACTTCCGAGGCCATTTTGTGTTTGCTGTAGGGGAGGTTGGTTACTGCTTTGCATAAATTCACAGACTAACATGCTTTGTGATGCTTTGCTTTGTCATACTTTGCTTTGTGATATCAGGGCATGGTTGCCACATCGTCGTGGTGACATCAGAAGGTTGCCTTGTTGCACGGAAGGCCTCAGTGCCAGAGCAGCCCTAGGGCTTGCTGAGATCAGGAGCATCCTCCTGATTGTGGCCTTTGTCAGTGTGTAGCTGCACACTGACAGGAGTCTTGGCTTTTGTAGTGTTGGGGTAAACTTGAACAACAGTGCTACAATGATTGAGCAACTCGCTGCTGCAGTTTGCACCATGTATGGCACTGTTTATTCCACCTATTTCATGACTAGCCTGGCAAGTAAGTAGAGGTTTCAACTCTATTTAGGTTAGGGTGTAAGCTAACCTGGCTTTTGCATGTCTTCCTGCTCTTTCTTAGTGACTGGGTTGATTTTGAAAGAGAAAGAGCATTAGGATGCCAGTGGTTTGGTAAAGCTCCTGTCAGGGCGTTCAGCTAAAAAGGGGGTGCCTGTAGCCACAGGGGCAGCATTTGCAAGGGAACCTGCAGGGCTTCCGTTCCCTCCAGGGAGAGTCTGTGGCAGCAGAGTCTGTCATTTCCTCAGTTTGCTGGATCAAGCAGGACAACTTCCAAAATGCAGACTGGGAGGCCTTCTCAGAAGGCCTTCTAAAGACTTTGTAGTTCTCCCCAGAACTGAGGGAAAGCTTCTTTTATTCTAAATTTTGTAATGAAAGGATTTGACTGTCTATTTTGACCCTTGACTGAGTGCTAAAATAGTGATTCCCTTTGCAGTGAAGTGCAAACTCTAAAGCCATGAGTGTCTGCTCCTGAGCCCTGGAGCTGCTGCTGTGCTGTTTCACAGTAGAACTGCCACAGCTCAGGGGGATTTTGGGGAAGCTTTTCTGGGTGACTGTTTTCAGCAACTTAATGGGAATTAGTGCATGCAACTTCTGTTTTTTAAAAAAGTACCTGAAAGACAAGAGAACAAGAGCTGCTTTATCTGTTGAACAGAACAGAAGCATGGAGTGTTGAAGAACAATTTGCGTTTTCTTGATCACGTTTGTATTCATTTACTGGCTAAACAGGCCGAAGTGTAGGCACAACCAAGATTATTGTCCTGATCTCTTGCTGGCTGTGTGAAAGAAGTATGTCACGTGGAGGGATGTTGATAAAGAAAAATACTCTCTGTTTGGGTTGACTTCTTCTCTTCTGTGGGATTCAGCAGCCCAGGCAGTTTTCTCACAGCCCTTGTTCATTTTCCCTTGCCCACTCCAGATCACATGATCCGTGTATTCAGAGGTGCTGATCCTGAGGTGAGTGAGAAAGGAACATTTCATGTTCCTGGTGCTTAAGAATTGTAGAGCAAGCTGTGAGCTTGGCCTGTGGCCGCAGAGTGTAGAGGGCCAGCTGGGTAGGCTGAAAGAAAATCCATTTCCATGTCTGCAGCAGCAATAACAAAGGCATTGCTGGCTTTTTCCTGATTTTCCATTTCAGAACTTTCAAGGAATGAAAAGCTCATTTTGCAGAGAGAATGTTGCTTCTTGATAGTAGCCAGGGCATAATGTCTAATTCAGAACTATTAGCAATTCTGTTGAATTAGCCCATTTAAATTCAGTCACAGTGACTTAGAATCCCATTGTTCTCAAAGTTTCTGATTTGTCCTTAGTACAGCTGGTTGTAGAAATAGAGCTGAATAGAATAAAGTGCTGAATAGAAATAAGGTTATAAATTATAGGTAACTTTCTGTCCTTCACACTGCTGTTTGTCCACAGATCACAGAACCAACAGCAGTCTCTCCTCTGGCTCCCTCTGCTCATGGAAAGGAGGCCAAAGAGGAGGCAAATGAGGTGGATGAGCGCCAGCCTCCAGCTGTGGTCACACCACAGCCTGACCATTCTGAGCCAGTAAGTGCCAGTTGTGTGTGCTGCTGTCTTTGGTGCAAGGCAGAGCTGCAAGTTTCTGACCAGCCGGCACTTGCTGTGGCTGGCTGAGGATGCTGAGTGCTGGAGTCCTGCCAGGACCTGGTGATTGCCCCCAGCCTGTGACAGCTGGACAATGGGCTTTGATCTGTCATGCTTAGGCAGCAGCTTCCTGGCATTTGGACAGGGGCCAGCCTGGAGCATGAATGCTGCCTGATCCCAGAGCAGGGAGCATGTCAAAGACACTGTGCTCAGCCTTGTCAGATACACAGGGGACACTGTGGCGTGGAGGGACCTGTCCCCCTGCACAGACTGGCCAAGTAGCTGCAGGCACAAAAAAATGCTGATCTGACCACACAAGCTCTTTGTGGTGCTTTGTCCCCACAAACTTCTTGGGTGTGCTTACTTGGGACTATTTCAGAGACACGCTGGGGATGTAGAGCTGCTGCTTGAAGTCAGGGATTTTGGTGCCTTTGTTGTCAGGTTGCTCTTCTGCCTCTTCAGGCAGAGCAGCCAGTAGCAGAGCAGATAGGTGCTCTGAGTCTGCCTGTTTCTTGGTCTTTGATAAGCTGCAAGGAGATGACTGTGTTGTCCATGAAGCTGGGGGGGGCATTCTTGTCTAGTGTGGCAAAAGAAACAAAGTGAGTAGTTCTGAACCCTTCTTCTGAGGCAAAACCCAGACGCTGCATGTGTCTGTTGATACCGTCTATTGTGTAGTTTGCTTTGAAAACTGCATTGGAGCCTAGAGTGGGAGCAAAGCTGCAAGTCCTTGACTGCTGTCTTGTAATGCTAAAACCAGGATGTACACCTTGCAATGATGCCTGCTGTATCTGAAGTGAAATGGGCACCTTTGTGGCTGGGGAGCTGCGTGGGCCAAAAGGACGCAGGGCTGGCGGCCTTGAGCCGCTGAAGATGAGGCAGCGTGTGGCCAGGGGGCCAAGAAGGGCCAGGGCACGGTGGCCGTGTCAGCAGCAGGGGGGCAGCAGGAGCAGGGCAGCGAGCGTGGCCTGTGCTGGGCAGCGCTGCGGCCACCGCTGCAGTGCTGGGTGCAGCTGTGGGCCCTGGGAAGCAGAAAGTCCTTGAGGGGCTGCAGCGCGTGCACAGAAGGACAGGGGAGCTGGGCAAGGGGGTGCAGCACAAGGCCAGCGAGGCGGTGCTGAGAGGGCTTTAGCCTGGACAATGGGGGCTCATGAGGGACCTTCAGGCAGACTTCCATAGATCCCTGCCTTAGATCCATAGATCCAATGCTCAGCACAAGGGCTGTTTCCCTGCCAAACATCCCTTCACTGCATCCAAGTGCTTTAGACACTGGAGTAGGTAACACTTTCATATTTTGTTTGTTTATTTGTTTGTTTGTTTGCTAGAAGGAGAAGCCTTGTGTAATTTCTCCTTCTCCAGGGAGCAAGGGAGCTTTTGCTCAATCTTTCCTGCCCTTTTCCAGCACTGTCAGAAACACATCACTTTCAGGTTAACGGCTCCCGTGTCTTTTGGCAGCCCAGGGAATCAGTGTGTGTTGTATTTGGGAATTGAGCAGGAAATCAATGCCCTTGCATTCCAGCTGGTGCTCAGAGATTAGAGGAGCTGGGAGGGGCTGGGCTGCATTTCTGATTCCAGCCACTTTAGCACCATCAGTGTGCTCGAGTCCAAGAGAAGAACTTGCCCGAGCACAGATGCACAAAGAGTGCAGTTCCCAGTGCAACGCTCTGGGTCTGATTGCATTCCATAAGGACCCACACGCTCCAGATTCCCCAAGAGTGTGGGTTACTGAAGCAACAGGAGAGCAAGTTCAGGATGGCTGCAGATCGGGGCACTGCTACCGAGTGTTGATGTGTGTAGCGACAGAAAGGACAGTATTGATTCAGGGTGACCCCCACGTGGTGAATAATGTGCTTTGACTCTATGATTTAGAAGGTTAAACAAATGCTTTCTTAAGCTACGTTATATCACACTAGTACTATATTAAAACTATACTAAAGAGATACTATACTAAAAAGCTACTAAAGAAAAACTTGTGACTGTCTCCAGACAGTCATGACACAGCTTTTATCTAATTGGCTAATCAAGCTAAACAGCTATCACTAAAATCCAATTAACAAATCACTTTCAGTAAACAATCACTAGAACACATTCTACATGTACTAAACAACAAGAACAGCAAGTAGAGATAATAATTGTTTTCTCTTCTTCTCTAAGTTTCTCACTACCTCCCCTTAAAAAAAACCTAGGAGAGAGAATTATATCTCTCTGTGTTCAAAGAATGTAAATACCACAGTACAGTAAAGAGAGATTATAAAAGTGAGATCTGTCTGTCTATCTATCTATTTGAATCTTCCTGGCTCTGCTCCAAAGCAGTGGAAGATGCAAAGCTCACCTAAAGGCATCCCTTCAGGAGAGGAGTAGAGACAAGTTCCATTGACTGATCCTGAGCAGGCAGAGATGTTTCCCCCTCCAGAGATGGTTGTTTTTTCCCCTCATGTTTTCCTACTCCAGCCTTTTCTGACCTGAAGCCTTCTTTTTATCCTTTAAATTTTTGCATGTCCTAAGGGAGTGGAACTATCCCATGCTGTAGTTGGGGTCTGGTGACTTTGCCCATACATGCATTACATGACACATGGTTTCCTTTGCTGGCATCCCCAGGGCTGTGTAAGTGCATTTGTTAATGGGGCCTTATGAGAAACTCTGTTACTGCTGGTCAGAATTCTCAGTTGACAAAAGAGGGAGAAGAAACACCTTGGTCCTCCTCCATTTACTCAGATGGCCATAGAGGTTCTCTGACTTCCATCAGAGATCTTTGCATGCATGCTTATCTCCTGAATGACCCCATTTTCTAACAAGAGTGTAGATGTCAGGAAGGAGGAATGCTGGTGCAGGCCTGAAGGGAATGTGAACTCCAGAAGTGTCTCTCACAAGGAGTGAGCTCACCCAGGAAGCCACCTGCAGGGCCAGGATGGAGCTGTGGGACAGGGCGGGGTGTCAGTCACCACTGAAAGACAAAGAGGACATGGCAGAAGCAGAGGGAGGCCCTCACCAGACCCTTGAGAAATGCCACACCTTCCCTGTCAGCTGCCTGAGAGGCTGTTGGAGCTTCAGCCCCAGATGGCCCCTGATTGTAGGGCCAGGGTCACTTTGGAATCTGTGCCTCCCCACGGGCAGAGAAGGACCCAGCAGAGCAGCAGCACAGTGCTTTGGGAGCGTGTGAGCCCAGCAGTCTTTGAGTCTTGGCCCACAAAGGTCGTACGGGAAGGTGAAACCCATCTTGTCTTGCTTTCTGTGCAGGTGCTTCTAGAGAAAGAGCAGGAGCAGACTGCCTTATCTGAGATGCCATGCCAGATTCAGGGAGAGCTGTTCCCTGCCCGAGAGCAGGAAGAGCAGCTCAGGCAGCAGGTGGAAGAGCCACAGGAGAATGGCCAGGTAAGCCTGACTGGCCAGGGGACAGAGGGAAGGGCAGGAAGAGGGGCATAAACCAGAGCTCCTGGGACTGAGGAGGCCAGGAAGTCCCACAGGCACTGAAAGGACAGAGCCTTGGAATCTGCAGAGACCAGCACCGGGACAGGATGGTTACAGTGGAAGCAGAGCTGGGGAGGGAAGCAGAAAGAAGGGGCTGAATAAATGTGATTTTGAGGCTAAAAGAGGGAAAAGCTGATCTTGATGGCAGCTCTCAGTCACTTGCTCTGCTTTTGTGTGTACAGAACATCAAGGCAGAGCCACAAGCAGAGCTGCCTGAAGCTCAGAGTGACATCATGGCAGCAAAGAGGAGGAATGAAGACATCCAAGAGGAGAAGAATCTCCCTATGCAGAGGGGCAATCAACAAAAACAGGTGAATGAAGGAATGGCAGCCACTCCACGCATGAAAGAGAGTCCTTTCCGTTGTTGTTTACAGAAAATTGATGAACAGGTGCAGGCACAGCTGCAGGAAACTGAGGCTAGGATCAAGGCAAGGAAGAAGAGGCTAGACGAAAAAATTAAAATCATCAAAGAGAAAATTAATCGCCTCCTTCAGGAACAAAAGGCTCTAGAAAAGCAAGTGAGTGAAACAGCAATAGCCACTGCAGTCACCCAAGGGGTGGTTTCTGCCCTCCTTGCCTTTCCAGTGCAGAGCAGCAGGGGGTGGGTGATGCCTCTGAGGCCATCCTGATGAGGCCTCTGTCAGAGCTGCTCTGAAGGGCACTTCCTGGTCTGCTGAATCTCAGCTGATGCTCTAGACAGTGGCATTACTCCCTTGGCCATTTAGCCAGCACTCATCCGAATGAGCTCCTGCTGGCTTCTTCCAGGTGACCTTGTTTCTTGAGGTGTTTTTGCAGGTGAACATGGTCACTCACGTAGATCTGGAATACGAGCTACAAGCTGTCTGTATCCCTTGTGAATCTGCTCCTGTCCTTTTCTTTACTTTCTTCCCAGTCGATGACTCCTGGCTGACGGGGACAAGCTGTAGTCTCTGACTGCTTTGTTCTGTTTGACTTGAGGTGGAAGTGTTGCCATCCTACCTGGCAGCCTGCAGAGAGTTCCAGCAAATGATGGGCAACCAAGAGCCCCGAGGCTGGCATGAGGCCCAGGAACTGAACCCTCCAGAGATGCTGCAGGATGAGCACGTCCCGAGGAAGGTGCAGAAAAAGAGAATTTCATGGCAGGAGGTAGAACATTAGAATGAGGAGCTGCAAATGTATCTGCAGACCTAGGAGGGGGAAAGGAGTCTTTGGGAGGAAGTGGAGGGGTCGTTGCTGCAGTCATCCTTTAGAACAAGAAACTGGCTATGACCTCGAGTAAAACCAGCCTTTGGTTTTGACCATTTGGTTTCACAAGTGGACATCCAAAGCAATCCAGTTGAAGAGCTCTGCATGTGGCTGACAGCAGCTTCCTAAGGGCTTGCATTTCAAATGGCAATCTCTCTTGCATTTCAGGGCAATCTCTGCCACACCTTCCTGACATAAACTCATTTCTTGTCTCAGACCTACACCGACTCTGACACTGAAGCTGCTGCAGAAGCAGCAGTGCTGTCCCAAGGAGCCTTTGCTCTCCAGCTGAAGAAGTGGAGCCTGAGCACTTGGTTCACCTCCCATGCTGACCCAGCTGCTGCTCAGCAACAGGAGATGGCGGGTGACTCCCTGGAGCAACTGAGTGCGTCTGGTATCTTTCTTATCTGAGGGACAGTGTATTGTGTGCACGTGTCAGCATAGCTGTACCAAAGGGTTCTCCTCGGTTTAGTGTCACAGAAGTGCTGGCGTTGCTCCGAGGCAGCAAGAGAGAGCTCTGGGTGTTCCTGCTGCCTCTGAGGGCAGCTTAGACTGGCTGGAGTTTGCCTGGGCTTCCCTCTCTGCCAAAAGCAGAAGCAGGGATTGTTCCTGGATCAGCAGAAGGCTGTGACTGCTTGAGTCCTAGCCACTGGCAGAAGCTCTGCTGAGATCAGTCTCTAGGAGAACACATCAAGCCCTTTGTGATTCTGCAGCACAACCCAATGAATCTGCTTCTTGCCCTTAACAGCTGCCAGTGCTGTGCTCTCAGAGAAGATCTGGTAGGGTTGAGAAGAGAGCCCAGTGGATTCTGTGTCTACCATCACCTGTTGGGACAAAAAGGGCACTGATCTGCGCCTCGGTGTGGCTGATCTCAAAGCCCATCGTGTTGTGTCCTGAATGGGGGCAACAGCTTGTACAGGGCTCAGGCTCCCTCTGGCTTCTTCCAGTCAGTGCCTGTCAGTGCTCATGCTTGGGCTTTGCCAGCCTTGTTGTGGTCGCTGCCCTGCCCCTGAGGGCTGGTGGGAGTGCAGAGGCTGGAGCCTTCCTTAGCTGGGAGGGTCCCGCTGCTGCCCGGCTGCTGCAGCGCGGAGCTGCCTGAGGCAGCAGCCCCTTCTCTGGGCCGGCTGCTGCGTCGCACGGCCCGGACTCACAAGAGGGTCAGCATCTCCTCTGGGCAGCTCTCTGTGTCACAGGGCGCCTGAGGAGCACTGCTGTCCTCTGTGCCCATGCCCGCCGTGCCGAGTTGGGAAGATGGGGACGTGTGCGGTGCCGAGAGGGCGAGTGCAATGGGAGCGACTGATCCGCGCTGTCGGGGTGGAGAGAAGCGGCGTGGTTCTTCACGCAGGGCACGGGCAAGGGCGTCTTTGAGCTCAGCCTGCTCATAAAGCGTGAGGGCCCTGATGCTGAAAGCCCCGTCGGGATTGCTTCTAGCATGAGCTGCTCTGGTTTACAAACGCAGAGGCATTCTTCTGGCAAACTGCTGCAAGCTGGAAAAGATGGGAACACTTGGCAATAATTCCTCCTGTTCTGAACTTGACATCTGTTCAGAGGAATTGATTCTAGATGTCCAGGTGCATTTAATCTTAGCAAGTAGGAAACCTTTTCTAAATCTCACAGTGTTTATTCCCAAGAAAACAAAGGCACTGTTAGTTCCAGCTCTCCTTAATGTTTCTAGATGACAAACTTACTTGCCTTGGTAGGTGTTCTCTTCTGGTCTCAGTCTCTGAATGTATCTCCCTGTGCTTCCCTGTGTGTCTGCTGTCAAGAGGTCTCTCACTTCAAAGGATGCTAGAAATCAGTCTCTGTGCCAGCCACTTGTGCTGTGGACCTGCTGTTCTTTTCTTGTTGTTCCAGTTCCTGTTCCTGTTGTTGTTAGCCAGCTGTCCACAAAGGGAGGGCTCAGAGCCCCAGACACTGGGGCTGCCTTTTGTATCTCCTAGAAGCTGGGATCTCTGCTTTAAAGTGAACATCTTGCATTTTGTTTCCCTCAGGGAGAATGGCGAAGATGGAAAATCCTATTATAAAATACATTGAACTGGAAAATATTGGCAGTGGGTGAGTCCAAGCAATGTTAATTTTACCAAACTATGCATCAGGTGTTTTGCTGGTGGAATAGGTATCAAGTGTGAAGTCAGACAAGCTGCAAATGTGTTCAGGCACTGGGCTTAGATTGTCAGTGCTGATCAGAATTTCTAAGTGTGCTCAGAAGGCATTGTCAAAGACATCTCCATGCTTCCAGTGTCCTGCAGGTCTTAGGCATTTACAGCACAGATCTCCTGCGTGGGCTGGCTTTCACTGCAAGATCTAAATGGCTTCTCCTTTCTCTGCTTCTCTTTTGTTTCTAGGACTTTTGGAGATGTTTGTAAAGCACTCGACACTGCCACAGGAGGAGAGGTAAATGTCAACAGCACCTGCAGACTCTGCTGCACTCAAGGGCTTTCCCTTCTGGTGTGAGCTGTGGCTGGAGCTTTGGGCAGAGCTGTGCTGAAAAGGCACAAGAAGCACAGACTGGTGCCAGCCCGCAAAATGCATTTGGGACTTTGTCCTCCTCAGCTGCCGGAAGGAAGGCACGGAGGGCAGCGGTTCCTTTCAGAGAAGGACGCGCTCACTCGCTCTCCATTGCTGAAACAAAGGTGGTGCCTTCGAGCACCTCACTGCTCTTTGGGGCTACAGCTTCAGAGTCCTGAATTCTCATTTCTGGCTGCCAGCAAATACATCTGAAAGTTACTGGTGGTTCCTTAGCCACCTGCTGCACTTGGGAACTGCACACAGGGAGAGATCTGCAAGGCGTCCCTGAAAGCCCTAAGCCCTGCCCATAGCCCAAGATGTATCCACAGAGTTTTAAGGCATGGATTGCTTCTTCTGAGTCGCAAACAAAGCAGCAGAGAGTGTGGTCAGAGCTTTGTGGGTGATAACTGAGACACTGCTGTTACCAAGTGGTCAAGGCAAAATGTCAGTGGCCCCACGTGTCCTGTAAGTGGCTCCCAAGGGAGCAGAGAAATGGGCTGTTGGAACGTCAGTTCCTAATTACTGCAGTGCCTAATCACAAGGCAGTTTGGCACAGCTCAGCTGTGTCATTGCAAAATCACTCGCTCCATGTGCCTTGTGGTCTCGTGCCACCAACCTCTCAAGTTACTGATTTTCAATGTCATTTTAGGTGGCCATAAAGAAAATACATCTTCAAGGACTGAGGAAGAAGGAACTAAAAGTCAATGAACTCATGGTCATGAAGGTGAATAGGAATCCCAACCTGGTCAATTGTTTAGACAGGTGAGTTGTGCTTTTGTCCCATGAATGTTTGTTCACATATTGCAAACATGCAAGGTAAAATCCCACTTTGGTCACTGGCAGAAAATAGAGCTGTAATTATTGGCTAATTATAACTGCTCTTTTCATCTCCAGTGGATGGGAAGAGATTGCATTTTGTCTGCATGACTCTTCGCTGGCACATGGTATTTGAAAATTGTTCAAAAACCCGGATGAGTCGTGTCTTACTAAATCAATGATCTCTATATTCACAGCCACCACTTTGTTTTGGAGCTTGATTTTTTTCAAGTGTCTTCTTACGTCCAGGTAAACTAACAAGGATTTCCCTTGGATTGTTGCCACTGTTTTCCATTGCTATGCATGCCAGGAAGACTAGGTGCTTTTTTCCAGAAACACCATGCGCGACAGGTTTTTTATCTGGGCTGTTACTAAACTGCACATTTTGCTTGCTGCCCATCTAAGACATCTCCTTTTTCACAGCTGTGCCTTTCTCCTTGAGACTGCACAGATGGCAAACAATGCTCAGCCAAGAGGGAATGTCTATTCCTTTATTTTGTCTTTGTCTCAAAGGGACCTGAAAAGAAGAATCAACCCGTCTTTTCCACACAGCAACCTAGCCATGTACATTCATCTCCACGCCCTTGTTTCCTTCTTTCAGCTACCTTGTGGGTGAGGAGCTCTGGCTGGTTATGGAGTACATGGATGGAGGCACTCTGAGCAATGTCATCAGCAAGACCTACCTGTCTGAAGATGAGATGGCAGCCATCAGTCGGGAGGTCAGCAATCCCATCCGTGTTTCCAAGGGCTTGGGCAGGATTGTCTGGGAAACAGGGGCTCAGAGCTGGAGTGATTTCCTGTGCCAAGCTTTGTTTCTGTGTTGCTGCTATTCTATGGGCAAGTAAAAGCATCTCAAGTGAAAGGCCTGCCAGTGCCCCTGCACTCCCTGTACTCAGTGCCAGTACTCTTATCTCCTGCTGTTGTATTCTCGCTCTGTCTCTTGTATTTGTATTTGCTGTTCTCCACCTTGCCTCTCTAAATGTTTGCCTGGAGTCTGTCTTCACTGCATTCCTTGCCTGTAAAAGCAAAGGTGCTGGTGGCAGGATTTGAAATGATCAGCAAAGAAAAAAGACTCATGTCTCACAGTCCTCCGCTGAAAAGGATAGTAGTGCAGCCAAAATGCTCTTTGCTTCTGGAAAGTGACTGGTGGGATACTTCCAAGCCTGTGCTGAGGCCAGCAAGAAAATCTTTGTCATGCAGCCTCCCACCCAAAAGTGATCCGCTTCACACCAAAGGGGAGGGACTTTTCCTTTCAAAACCCCTCCTTTGTCCTCTGCATGGAAAAAGCACGTCCACTGCAGCAGGAGTCATCCTGGCTGGTTTGCAGGGCACAGCCTACAACAGCAGGTGCTGTTGCTCTTTCAAAAGCTGACGTGCCTTTCCTTAGAAAGGTCCTGCTCTGCAAGTGTTGGAGCAGCAAGCTCTTCCTCTCAGTGGCCATTACTGTTCTGCCATTACTCCCCATTCCCCTGGAGAGGGAATCTTTTAGATTCTTTGTTTCCTTTCTTGTGTGATGAAATCACATCACTCATTTTTGCCCTCCTGTTTCTGTTTTCTCGCTCAGTGCCTGCAAGGACTGCATTTTCTGCACTCAAACCGCGTCATCCACCAAGATGTGAAGAGCTGCAACATCCTTCTCAAAACCGACGGCTCTGTCAAGCTGGGTCAGTATATTCTTGGTCAGGTGCAGCGTTCCAGGGATGTGGGTGTGGGGCTGCTTGGAGTGACTGCCAGCTCCCCAGAAATGGTGCTGGTGGCAGTGCAGGGACCCCTGCTGCGAGCTGAAGGCACAGTTGCAACGTGCACAGAGGTATAAGGAACCACAAGCAGTCAAGAGTGGCGTTGCTCTGTGTGTGTCCCTTCCAGACAGAGGGAGCTACAATCTAAAGCTTCAGGGGCATAAAGTCCACTGCTGTGAGCAGCGTTAAGAAACCTGGGTTTTTTTGGAAACGGCCAATTTCATACTCCCTTGGCTAAAGCCCCAAGGAAATCGAGCGTGCACAGTTCTCCAGGAGATTCAACAGCACATTCTTAGCCTGAGAGTGGGGAATTCTTTTGCTTGGTTTCCTAATTGGAGCTGGCTTTCATGGTTTGTTGTTTTCTCCACAGCTGACTTTGGCCTCTTTGCTCAGCTCACCCCTGAGCAGGGCAGACGGAGCTGCGTGGCCGGCACTCCTGGGTGGCTGGCGCCTGAAGTGGTGACAGGTCAACCATATGGCCCCAAAGTGGACATATGGTCTTTGGGAATCGTGGGCATCGAAATGGTGGAACGAGAAGTTCCTCACTGGAATGCAACTCCTGTCTTGGTAAGGTGCAAATACTCACTGATCCCACTGTCTTTCTCACCTGTCCCATGTTCTGTGTGCCATTGGACAAAATCCCATTGCCATCTGCTGGAACCACTTCCACCAAGGTCTCCTTCTAAAAATGCCCCTGCAACACATCAGCATCTGCTGTAGCTTTGGTTGTATCAGAAAGGGAAGTGGCAGTTCAGAAACCTAACCAGTTCAGAAACCTGCCATTTTGGCCTCCAGCCATGCCTGACATTTCTCACTTGTTTTTTGAACAATGTTGGAACTCTGTTTCTGAAGGACAAGAATTTTTCAGTGGAGAGGGTAGACATGTGATAAATATCCTGAGAAATGGAGGTTAGACCTTCCCAGTTTCAATTTTATAGAAAACATAAGAAAAAAAGGAAAAAGAAAAGTAAACAAAAAAGAAAAAGAGAAAAAACCTACTACCAAAGCAATGCCCAAGCAGTTCTGCTTGCTTTCTCATTTTTGAAACACAGCTCTTCTCTTCCATTCTGTAGCATCTTTTCCAAATGCTGTGGGTCTTCGAAACTTTCAGGCTTTCAAGACATCTGTACATGGTTCAGTCATGTGTGTGGGTGGCCTGGATAAGTTTAGGATGTGTTTTTCTCCGACTGCAGTTAGAATTGTTTGCCAAACCCTTGGCTGTTTCTTGGTACTTTAACAAGTTGATGAGCTTGCAGGCAGGTGCCTGGGCTGGGATCCAACGTGGGCAGTTGACACCGGTGCTGTGTTTCTTTACCACAGGAGCAGGGCCATCCCTGGCCTGCACAGTTCTAATGACAGGGAGGACTCCAGCTCCCCACCATGGCCAGTGGCTGAGCTCAGCTGAGAGTCAGGATAAAACCCTCTTTGTCACCTCTGGTGATGTGGGAAAAGGAAAGAAAGCCGCAAAAATTATTTGTACACAAGGGGAGTGCATTGCCATTTCTGGATTTGAAATTCTCCTTTGGGTTAAAGAGGATAATAGCAAAGTCTCTTTGGTCACCATCTATTTCAGTGCCACAAGCACAGAGTTATCGTTACAGTGGTGGGCATTTTTATGGAGACTCCAAGGCCTCTTGCCATTCATATTTTTGTCTATTTGAGATGGATTCTGCAAGTTGAGGTTTGGAACTTGGAACTTGGAACTTGATAGTTCCAAGTTGGTGTCCTATGTTTCTAAATACCATCTTGCAAAAGCAGAATGAGCTCTGTCCCTCTGACTTGTCAGCATGTTAGAGCTTGGTTCCACACAAACCACACTGGATAACGATCAGCCAATGTCTTGCCAATCTACACTGTAATTCCTTGGCCTGAGGAGTATCAGAAAGACCTGCTGAGCTCCATGGACACTGTCAGCTGCATGGAAGTGAGCATCCTTGGCCTTGATGAAGAAACTGGAGCTCAGCTTAGGTTAGATGCTCTTGAGCAGGAGAAAGGCTGGGATCGTCAGGTGTTTCCAGAGGCCGGCGTGCCCAGAGGGACTGAGCTCTGGGGAGCAGCTGGATGTTTCTGCACATCATGGAAAGGGATTGCCAGACAGCTCAAACCTCACCACAGGCAAACACTCCCCAGCTCTTCTCAGGCAACATTTGCTTTGGGTTTCAAGTTGTTCCCACTTGTCTGTCTGTGAAGATGCCCCTAAAACCACAAGGCAAGCCTCTCAGAACTGGTGTTACATTTCCAGAAATGAAGAAAAGAAGCCCAAACACAAGAAAGTTGCTAAGGCACCGGTTTTTAGAGAGGAACTTACCCCACTGTGCAGTTTCTTCTCACTGGGAAACATGCTTCAAACTGGGGCATGAGGGTGTAAAGGCCACAGAGTCTCTTCTGCTTCTTGTGCAGTGCTGCTGAAACACTCAGTGATCGTGTTTCTCTCCTAGCCCAAGCCATATTCTGCACGTCACCAAGCCAGAGCCTGGTGATGTGGAGAGCCTGCCAAAACCTCCCATTTGTTTCCTGGCACTTTCTGGGATGGGCCTACCATTAATGCATTGACTTGAGTAGCCAAATGAGTAGAGGGTGACCGTAGGGATGGAACCTCTCCTTCTGATTTGACCATGAAAAGTTTTTCTTTTCCATGTAAGGAAAGCAGAAATTTTCAGGCTGCTGAGAGACAGAGCTGCAGGTGGCTCCTGTGTGTCCAAGCAGGCGTTTTCATCCCAGTACATTTGTGCATGCATCTTAATGTGTCTGTGTTGAAGATGAGATTCCAAATGTTTGTTTCCTTACCTGAGGAGCACCTGGTGGATTTCCTTTCTTTCCTTCCAATTCCCATTGTTTTCAAGAACAAAGCAAAAAGCTTGATTAGTTTTGTTTTATGGCAGCTGCTCTTAAGGGACCAAGAAGCACTGCAGAGATACTTTTCCATGTACTAACCCTTGGATATAGTAGAGTTAGTATAGCAAAGTCCTTCTTCCAAAAAGCCTCTCAAGCTGGTATGAATCTTCAGGGAAGGAAATGTGCTTGTGGTGATGTAGTTCCCACTAACTAGGTCAGTCAATGAAATCAGCTGCCAAGGCAAGATCTGTGGGATGTTGGAAAAGCTGTGGCTGCATCGGAGTTTGGGTTTTTGGTTGGTAAAGGAAAGTCATCTCTGGGTCTCTGCCAGGGCAGAAACTGCCACTGCAGAGTGGAGCTTAATCAATGGGACCCAGGAGAGCAGTTACAGATAGGAAAGAAGCAGGTATAGCCTGGTGTCTCCTTTTTCCCCAGCCTCAACTCCTGATAGCCACAGGAGGAAGACAAAAGCTGCAGCAGCCCAACCTATTCTCATCTTGCCTGCGTGACTTCCTGAGCTGCTGCCTGCAGAGAGACGAGGCGCGGCGCTGGTCTGCCAAGGAGCTCCTGCAGGTAAAATGTGAAGGGGCTGCAGGTGAAACAGGGTCTGAGGGATGGGCTCCTCCTCCACTCAAGTCCAAGGCATCAGATGAGCCCCCTTCCTCCTCACCTCCACTCTTGGTGCTCTTCAAATGAAAACAGTGAGGAATCCTAGACTGGGCTGGGCTGGCAGGGCCCTGTAAAGGTCCTGTGGTGCAAGTGTCCTGCAATGAGCAGGGACATCTTTAAAGAGATCAGGTTGCTCAGAGCCCTTTGCCACCGGAGCTGGAATGGTTGCAGGGATGGGGCACCTACAAGCTCTTGGGGCAAGCTGTGCCAGGGTGGCACCATGCTCCGAGTAAACAAGTTCTTCCTTAGACCTACTCTGATTAGATGCCCTTTGTGTTTAAAAATATTTGTCCATATCCTATTGTAACCGACCCTGTTAAAAATGTCCCCCACTTTCTTCAAAGCTACTCTGAAGTCTTGGAAAGTGGCAATAAAGTCTCCCTGGGGCCTATTCTTCACAAAACTGAATAACTCCACCTCTTCTCCGCATTTCCTGAGCAGAGAGGTGCTCTGTCCTCTGACTGTTTCTGTTGCCCTCTTTTCTAATTTGGTGGAGTGTTCAGTTTTATCCAATGGCAAAAGAATTGAAGCAGAGCAATGCAGGGTACAGAGACATGAAATGGTGGTGGAGGAACCCAAGGAAGCCAGTCCCAGCTGAGCAGTCAGAGATTTGGCTGTGGCAGGAGGGGCTGTGGGGGCTCACTGTGAGCCTCTGAGGGGCCCTGGTTTGTGCCCCCCAGCCCAGCCTTGGAGGTTTCTGGCACGCAAACAGGGACAGCTGGGAGGGACTTGTCCCAGCCCCATCTGCTGCCTGGCACGCTCAAGCAGACGGGAACTGCGCCAGGGTTACTGCCAGGTTGTGTGGCAGAGAGGGAACTGCAGGACCCAGTGCCACTGGGCTGGCCCTGCTGGGAAGGAAGGTGCCATCCAGCACACGAGGGGCAGGGCATGGAAAGGCAGACATTGCTTTCTGTCCCTGTGGGAATTAGCACAGTGCCTGTCTTTCAAAGACAGGGACCTATGTGAGTCATTGGAGTTTCCTGAAAGGAAGATAACCCAGGGACAGAAAGCACCATTTCTAGAGCACTGGCAGGGCAAAGATCCCAACAAGATAAAGAAACCTGAATAAATGGATGAGTGGGATTCTGGGCCAGGTTTGCCTGTGATGGCAGGGTCCTGCACATGACTGCTGGGTAGCAGATGGTGCCATTGCTCCTCTTTCTGGGTCTTTTTAGGACCCAGAGCAATCCCAATTGAGCCTGTGAAGCACTGAGCTTGGAAAGTAATGGTTCACTCTTCACTGTTCTTTGTCTTTTTGTTGGTTTTTTTTTGTTTGTTTGTTTGTTTTGGTTTGTTTTGTTTTTTAATTTGTTTGTTTTCTTTTTTTTGTTTTTGTTTTTGTATTTGTTTTTGGTTTTTGGGGTTTTTTTGTGAACAGCATCCATTTGTAACATCAGCTGAGGCTGCATCCACCCTGAGACCACTCATCATCTCAATGAAGAGGAGGATGGAGAAGCAAACAGTGCTATAATCATATCAGGACCATTTTCTCCATAGCCATCTTAGAGTAGGATTTAGAGTAGGACTGTAGAGTAGGATTTAGAGTAGGAGTATATGGAGAAAAGACAAAAGACTCTGCACAATTCAACGTGAATCAAGGACAAGCCGTTTATTGTGCTTCTAAACATAGTTTATAATTAGTTCCTATCCTATAGGTTTCTAAAGACATGCATTGTTTGGTTGGTTGCTGCACTTTGTCCAGCATCTCTTGACTGGTAGCTCTATTTTGTCCTGAGGCAAGCACGCATCTTTTTCTTAATCTAATTGGTAGATGCTGTAAGGGTCATTTTATTTGGGTTGCTACCCCTTTGTCTGTCAGCAACTCTTCTGCTTCACCTTTTTATCCACAAAGTTGAATGCAGCTTTATTAAAAACCTGACCTAGTTCTAGAAGGTTAGTTAGTTTAGTTAGCTCCAGAGGTTAGGCTGGTTCATTTAGTGCCTGTCCATTTTTCTGCAAATACCACCCCACAGGATTATAGAGTAGGATTGTAAAGAAATAAAGTTTCTGAAACTTTAACTCATCTGGAAGAATCCTTTCTTTCTCACCCTGTGAACAAGCTGAGCATTTCCTTCTGAGTGTTCAGCTGTCTATTAAAGGTGCAAATGGCTTCTTTGGTGTTATGAAAAGTACATATTACATGATAGGCTCTTCACAGATATTAAAATGAACATATATATATATATATAAATTAATATACTATATGTGTTATGTTGTCTTAGTTAGTAGTACTGTATTTTTTTCAGTAGTGTGGTATGTTGCGGTGTGATGTCATGGTTTGCCTCAGATACCCCAGGTTCCTCCCTGATAATTCCCTGCCAGGTGTGTCAATCATCCCTCCTTTCCACACCCTGACCCCTGCTGAGCGCTGTCTGTCAATCCTGGCATTCCAGAAGGGCGGCGAGTGATTGGCAGAATTCAAAAGATGCCCTCCCCTCCTGGAAGGACATTGGGCCATCCAGGTGTCCTCAGTCCCTTGAGACTTCCCCGCCCCGTACCTGGCTGGTGGTCCCCCGTGTTCCTTCCCTCGCCCTCTCCCCCGGCTAAAAGGGCAAGCAAACCATGCGGTTGGGAGTTCTCCTGGAGCCGTTGATGGATTCAGAGGCCTGTGGGCCAGGAATAAAGCTCTGGATCGAAACCCTCCATCAGAACCAACTCCTTTCCTTCACCTCGCCTTAAAGCTTCTCCACCAAAGGTAAACCTGAACTCCTGCATGCCTGGACTTGCCTCCAAGCGCCCAGCTGCAGCATCCAGCCAGCCAAAAGTGTCTCTGGGGTAAAATTCCACAGTTGCTGCTATTTGGTCAAGCAGCAAAGGCCAGACAAGCTCATGTACGTCCCGTCCAGCTATATTCACAGAATCACAGAATCACAGAATTTCTAGGTTGGAAGAGACCTTCAAAATCATTGAGTCCAACCCATGTTCTAACACCTCAACTAGATCATGGCACCAAGTCCACATCCAGTCTTTTTTTAAACACATTGAGGGATGGTGACTCCACCACCTCCCTGGGTAGATGATTCCAGTATTTGATCACTCTTTCTGTGAAAAACTTCCTCCTTAATTCTAGCCTGTATCTCCCTTGGCGCAGCTTGAGACTGTGTCCTCTTGTTCTGTCTGTTGTTGCCCAGAGAAAGAGACCGAGCCCCAGCTCACCACAGTCACCCTTCAGGATGCTGAAGAGAGTGATAAGGTCACCTCTGAGTCTCCTTTTCTCCAGGCTGAACAACCCCAGCTGCCTCAGTCGTTCTTCACACGGCTTGTGTTCCAAGCCCCTCAGCAGCCTCGTTGCTCTTCTTTGGACACGCTCAAGCATCTCAACGTCCCTCCTAAACTGAGGGGCCCAGAACTGGACGCAATACTCAAGGTGTGGCCTCACCAGTGCTGAGTACAGGGGAAGAATGACCTCCCTGCTCCTGCTGGCCACACTATTCCTGATACTAGCCAGGATGCCATTGGCCTTCTTGGCCACCTGGGCACACTGCTGGCTCATGTTCAGCCGACTGTCAACCAGCACGCCCAGGTCCCTTTCCTCCTGAGCACTGTCCAGCCACACCATCCCCAGCCTATAACGTTGCAGGGGGTTATTGTGGCCAAAGTGCAGGACTCGGCACTTGGACTAATTAACTTCATCCCATTGGATTCTGCCCATCCATCCAACCATTCCAAGTCCCTCTGCAAAGCCCTCCGTCCCTCTGACAGATCGACACATGCTCCCAGCTTAGGGTCATCTGCAAATTTGCTAATGAATGACTCTAAGCCCTCATCCATGTCATCAATAAAAATATTAAACAGAACTGGCCCCAGCACAGAGCCCTGAGGGACACCACTGGTGACTGGCTGCCAGCTGGATGCAGCACCATTCACCACCACTCTCTGGGCTCAGCCATCCAGCCAGTTCCTAACCCAGCAAAGAGTGCTCCTGTCCAAGCCACGGGCTGCCAGCTTGTCTAGGAGTGTGCTGTGGGAGACAGTGCCAAAGGCCTTGCTGAAATCCAAATAAACAACATCCACTGCCTTCCCTGCATCCACTAGGCGGGTTACCTGGTCATAAAAGGTGACCAGGTTGGTCAAACATCACCTACCCCTCCTAAAGCCATGCTGACTGGGTCTGATACCCTGGCCATGCTGTAAATTCTGTGTGATGGCACTTAATAGAAACTGTTCCATTATCTTGCCAGGTACTGAGGTCAGGCTGACTGGTCTATAATTACCAGGATCCTCCTTTGCACCCTTGTTGTGAATGGGTGTCACACTGGGCAGCTTCCAGTCATCCAGAACCTCACCAGTGAGCCAGGACTGTTGGTAAATGATGGAGACTGGCTTGGCAAGCTCATTTGCCAGCTCTCTCATTACCCTGGGCTGGATCCCGTCTGGTCCCATAGATTTATGAACATCCAAGCATTTCAGTGGTTCTTTGACTGCCTCTTCTTGGATAATGGGGGGACCATTCTGCTCCCTGACACCATCAACCATTCCAGGCGGGCCGGTGTCTTGAGGGCAAGTCATCTTCCCACTAAAAACTGAGGCAAAGTAGGCATTAAGCACTTCTGCCTTCTCCTCATCTGCAGATGCTAAGTTCCCTCCCTTGTCCAATAAAGAACAAAGGCTGGTCTTACCCTTCCTTCTAGCATTAAGGTATTTGTAAAAACAGTTTTTATTATCCTTTACAGAAGTTGCCATTTTAAGTTCAAAATGAGCTTTGGCCTCCCTATTTTCTTTTCTGCATGCTCCAGCAGCCTTCTTGAATACTTCCTTAGAGACCTGACCCTCCTTCCAATGCTGATACATCCTCTTTTTATTCCTAAGTACCTCCAAATAAAAAAATATTGGTAATTATTTCAGTGGTAAATATAGTTTTAGGTTATAACATTATGTAAAATAGAAGCTATGCGATGTAAGATACTTTTTTAACTAGCTCAAGAAAGGGATGGAATAATCAAGAAATTCTTTGCCCAGAGATAACAGCAACAGGACACCTAAAGCCCCAAGAGAAGAATTCTTGCGTCCTTATTGGAAAAGACCAACTTTCTTCCACCTCCTTCCCGACTTTGAGGAGCCAACTGGATTAAGGGAGAGAACTTGACAATAACCAGAGAACACCCTTTGTTTGAAAAGAATTTATGCATCATGGATGAGATAGATGAATATGCAACAGGCTATTGCTTTTAAGAGCTAATCCTTTGTTAGCCTGCGTGCTTTCCGGGCATAATTGCCCAGGAGGCACCAGGACTGTCTGTATGTCTTTATTTTTATTGTCCTTTACTGTTCTAACTCTGATTGTCCGAATTCTTATTACTCTAACTTTTATTACTATCTTAATAACCATTTTATTGCCATTAAACTTTTAAAATTTTAAAACAAGTGTTTGGTGTTTTTTGCAGTGTGCTTTGAAAGTTGGGAAGACTCTTCATTCATCATCTCCAGAGCACACTGCCCTTGGCCAGCACACTGGCCCATTTTGGTTCATGTGTGACCCTTCTAGTTGAGGCAGAAAGGACAATGGCATTTGAAGACAAAACCAAAGGAAGAATGAGGCAGCCCAAACATCTTGTGCAGATGCAGGCCTTCAGCTGTGACTGGAGAGCATTGGGGTTCCTGCCTGAGATGAGGGATTACATTTTGTTCGTCACGAAAAAGAGACCAATGTGTTACAAGAGTTGTCTGCTGACTATTTCTGTACTACTTCATGAGATATGAGCTACAAGGATACCAGGGAAGGGGTTGCAGGAGCCCACACATAGTCCCACCCAGCAAATGGTACAAACAGATAACTCACAGAAATAACGACCAGGGAAAGGCTGGGGAAAGGGTAGGGGCAGATTAACACCCAGCAGGGAAACCTTTCCCGCTGACAAATGGTACAAGCAGATAACTCACAGAGATAACGACCAGGGAAAAGCTGGGGAAGGGGCAGGGGCAGATAAACAGTTTGCAAGGCAGGACATTTGCTTGCTTGATAGGGCACATATTGCATTAATCATAAGATTTTGGTAATTTTCCACGGAAAAGTCACCAAATAAAGACATAGGGTGAAGAAGACGCAGCTGAGGAGGACTCCGCAGCCTTTTATCACCGACCACCAGGAGACAGAAGGATGACCCTCTAGCAACAACCAGCACAGGCGCAGAGTACTCCGAGATAACATGGACTCCTGAAGGATGGAGAGGATAAAAGGACTGAATCAGAAACTAGTTGGTGCGGCAGTAGGTGGAGCGGAGACTCCCCTGTCGCCCAGCGCTGAGCCTTTGCTTACGTAGTATAGCTGCTTCAATAATTAATAAATTCTTTGATTGGAAATTACTCGTTTTGAGTCAATTTTATAACACTGCCACTTGGATTTGTATCCCTAGGTGCAATGTCTTTGGCGGGAGGAGAGCCTTGCTCAAGTGAGAAAGCAGAAAGATCAGAGAGGGTGCTCGGGAAGGTCTCCTGTGGTGCGGAGCTGTCAGCGCCTGTGAGGTGAGAGCGGGCCCGGCCTTGCCCGGGGTGGAGCCCCAGCAGAGCCCCGGCAGAGGCCGGAGCAGCCTGAGCCCCGGCAGAGGCCGGCTGGAAGGAGGCCCTTGGAGCTGCAAGAGGCAGAGCCGGGCCCTGGGTGCCTGTTCCTGGGAGCGGGCGAATCCTCCGCTCTCAGAGCCCAGGTGGCAGCTGGCTGCTCCCGAGGGGAAGCGCAGCCGTGCTGGGCACAGCCCAGCCTGGAGGCATTGGCCGTCCGGAGTGTGCCCAGGAGCAGGGAAAGGCCAAGGGCAGCCGAGGGCCGCTGGGCTGGCTGAGGATTCCTCCTCTCCTGCCGGCTGCCCTGCAACTCCTGGCAAAGGTCAGCAGTGTGTGCAGCACTCTGGGCACCGGGGCAGGGAGCCGGGCTGCTCGGCAGGCTGGAGCACAGGGCAGCCTCCTTCAGGCCCGGCACTTGTGCCAGGGGAAGCGAGGCCAGCGTGAGGCAGGGACAGCTTGGCAGGGCACATCTGCAGGAGCCAGCGCCTCACGCAGCTCTGGCAGGAAGCGCCTGCAATCCTGCAGTTCTGCACTGAGCCAGAGCAAAGGGCTGAGATGCACAGTGTTTGGCAGAAATATTCAGGCCCCCCAGGCCAGCCTGCTTTGTGCTCTCTGGTGCACAGCAAGCGCTGTGCAATGCAGCTCTGAGCTGCTGGGAGAGAGGCAGTCAGGGATGTGCCTGAGGTGAGTCAAGGGCTTAGCTGAAAATGTAATTAGGGTAATTGAAAAGTGCAGATGAGTCAAGGGGCCAGCTGGGAATAGAATTGGGATAGTAGAAAATTGCATATTTTAGTTAAGATTTTAAAATGAGGTAAGAAGCTAAGTTAGTAATACAGCTAGCAGAAATCACGCCCCTTAGTTAAAGAGTACCAAATATATTAGGAACATAAAGCTAGGAGTGACAGGGATAGAGGAAGCAATTGTGAAGGAGCAGAGACCATAGAAATACCTTGCCTTGAGAATAATTGAACAGTTAGGAGAGGCTTGGACCATGACCAGCAGGTCAAAAGGTCTTGCCAACTGGCCATGGGAGAAGAGTTCACCATGAGGAAGACAGGTTTCTTCCTCCCATACAACCACTCCCTCATTTCAAAATCCCACCAACCCAGTTAAGGGAGTACAATTGCGCAGCTGTAATAGATATTCAGCTGATAAAAATACAAAGCAGGCAGGTAATAATTATGTATTATGGGTCCTTAGAAACCTAATGTAAAACCTTTTCTGTAGAAATAGAGAGCAGGATTCTGCAACTCCTTGCACGTGTCTTTGGAAACATGTTCACATGTATCCAGCACTGCAATAAATACCCTTCTTTTCTACTATAATTAGTTGAAGAGTCATCTGTCCATGCTTCAAGGGTTATGCTGGAGCAGTGAACTGATTTGGAAGGGAGCAGAAGAGTTTCAGCAGGCAATTTTTGGAAGAGATGGAAGGCTCTTGTGACTGAAGGGAAAGCTATTTGGAATGGAGTAATAATTCCAAAGTCCATACAATTGTATCTTTGTGTCTGAATTTAAATCAGAATTATTAGAGATAGCTTCATGCAATTTGTCTAAAAATTTATCAAAGTCTTCATTCTTCTTTGGTGAATTTGTGTAAAAGACATGGTGTGTAACCCATCTGGAAGTGCAAGGATAGCATTATATGTTAGTTGTTGGCTCATCTGCAGGACTTGATCAATGCTCCTAGCCTGGGCAGTCCAGTAGCCCAGGGCCCCTTGCCAAGTAACTGCTGTGCTGTTAAACCATACAGAGGATCACCCTGCACTCTAGGTGCTTCCTGAGCACACTTTTCCTCCCAGCTTTTATGGAACATCACCTGCTGATGGAGTGGCATTATAAGTCTTATTAGGGTATACACATCAGCTGGAATTAATGTGTTAGATGTAAAAATATACTGCAGAAGTGACTGTGCAAGTTGGGATTTTCAACCAAATTGTGAAATTGCAGCTCTCAACTTTTCTAAAATCTTCCAAGTGAAAGGTTCTCAAACTCTACTTGCAGCATTAGTTACTACAGGAAAAGCCTCTCCATCATTTGAGAGAAAAGTCCCTTCTACAATAGTTTCTGGAATAACTTTTTTCTACCTTAGTTTCTGAGCTGCTTCTATTTCAGGGTCACATTCCAACTCTAATTCCACATTCTTTACAGCGTGAGATGGAGGATTTTGTTTAACCAGCTCGAATGCTGGCTCAGAGACAGAATGGAGGAGTTTTTGCAAGACAAGGGCCATATTCAGCCGATGCACAATCCAGCCTGCTTGTAATAATGGACAATGGACACGTTCACAAAGAATGAATTATGGACATACTCAGAAATGGGGTCGGTATATTCTTGAAAAAGATACAAGAAGAAGAGTCATCAGGACTCAGCAAGTTTGTCAGCGAGCTTGGGAAAGTGAGCCATGGGCGGGCCAGACAACCAAAGCAAGATGCGTGAAAAATTAGATGATCCAATCAGCATTCTGTTTTAGACGTGTGAACAGCTAGGATAAACCAATCATGTATTAGCTAGAGACACATGGACAGTAGAGATTTATTATAAAAAGTCTTTTTAGGAATAATAACTTTAGCTTCACTGGATCATATTGGTTATGTTGTGATGTCCATGAACCTCTGCACCATGCACTTAAGGGTGTGATGGTGTTCCCCAGGAAATGTACACATTTGGGGAGGTGCCCTTGGAAGAGAGGGGCTTGATTCCCAAGGAAAGTGCTTCCCCAGGAGCCCCCAGTGAGATCGGTGCAAGTGTCTCCATTTGACTCCCTGTGTCTCCTTCAGTCCTTGGGGCCCCTTGCACTTTGCAGAGGGGCATGCAAAGGGAGAAGGCTGTGAAGAAATACGAATGATGTTCTCTTGATGCAGAGTGTGATTTTATACCCTCTCTCCTATGGTGCAGATGCTCTTCATTTCTACTGTGTTGATTATTCTTATCAATACATATTTTAACTTGCTCTGGCATTCTTCCCATAGAAAAGCTTTCCTTGGGTATTTGATTTACGTCTGCAAATGTTGATACGTAACTTCAGGTATCTGAATTTAGCCCATTTCTCCTCTCGCTTTCATTTCAGAAAATGTCAGAATTACAGATGTACACACTAAAGTATCCAAGATTTCTGTGCCACAGAAAGATGAGTAAACAGTAGTACAGCCCAATCTACATTACCTTGAGCAGTTACCAAAGCCAGTAGGTATTTAGAAAAGTGTGCCTTCTTTCAGCAATATTACTAATCGATTGTTATATACAAATTATAATATTATAATCTTGGTTTTACACAAATATTAAAATGGATTCTATATGTGTGATGTTAAAATTGTGATCTTTATAACTTTGTTATAAAGATATAGTTTTTATTTCTGTTGTTAAATAAGCTTAGAGAGCTCCCAAGGCCTTGAACATACTTGAGACTGATTTTGCAATAAACTATCTTTTAAAACTCTGTTTGGAAAGCAGAAGGTAGGAACATCAGTCATCTGTTGTGTTTGACTTTATTGTTATTTGAGATTGTAGTAAATACTGAGCACGAGCTGGGATGCAGATTGTAATTGCTCATCTTTCCAAAGACAGATATGGATACTATTAAACTGTGCCCTGTTTATTGTTCCTAACTGACTAATTTACTGCAGTAGTTTTATAGTGCTTTTTTGTTGTTGTAATGTCTAAATGTAGTGGGAGAATATATATTTGACTTGGGGGAGTTTGGCTTTTGTTTTTCAAATAATAAAACCACTCTCTTCAGCCTGGTGAAGAAGAAATCTGCTTCTGTCCTTGTACACAGCTATGGGTTTGTTTACACAGCTTCTCCTTCCCTTCTCTGCCTAGGCTTTCTCACCTGCAGTTTTCAGTAGAAAAGCAACAAACCTTTGAAAGGCTAAGCCTCAACATAACTGTGACCCTCAACCAATACTTCCTTCTTCCAATTTCTTAAGATCTCTTTGTCCTGGGCACTCAGTATGGCCTTTTTCCTCAAAGTTCTTTGGCTGTCTTGAATGCTTACAGCGTAACAGGTAATCCCTGATCTATTTTCAACTCTCTGCTCAGATGCAGACTGCTGGAAGGGAGGTAGGACTGGTACTGGAGACCTGGCAGCTTGTCCAGGAAGCAAAATTTTTGAAAGAATGGTAATGTGGAGAAGCATGCAAGTCCGGGTGGTGAACTCATAGATGCAAGCACTTGCAGTTTCCTGTCAGGATTTTACAGTTCAAGGGTATGGTCTCTTCTTATTTCTGTCCCTTAATGCTCAATCCTTGCCACACTTCTTCAACTTCTTTTGCATTGTCATCTTCCGTGTTTTCTTCCTCTCTTCTTCTTTCTGTGACTTTCGGTGCAGGATGGGTAACCTGTCATACACTGTCAGCTTGCTCAGTGACCGAGCAGTGAGTGATATGATGGTGTGGAAATTGGAGGTGCACAGTAGGCAAACGTGTCATGCTTCTGTGTGCCCTCTGCAGGCAAACCTGCTTCCCAAACCTTCAGTCAGACTTGGAAAAAAGGCTTGTCACCACCACTTTGTTGTGGTTTGTGCATTGATGAAGAAACACTTCCATCTCAGCCCGCTTAAGCCACTGCAGAGCAGGAATTGTTGCTTTGGTAGCAGATGTGCTGGCAGGGTCCTTACAGCTCCACAAGATGTGCCTCTTCTGGAACAGATTTCTGCATCTTGGTGCAATAAAATCTATGCTTTAAATTGCACCAGGGCAAGTCATGCACTCATGTAGATGTGTTTTCAGACATAGATATTTCTATATATGCCTAGTGAATGGCCTCCTGGGGAGCAGGGACAAATGAGGAAGGGGGCTGATAGAACATGCTTCTGCTTCAAGAAAAACCCCCGTCTTCCCTTTCCAGAGAAAGATATAAACTTTTTCTTGACTGGCCTAAAGGGGATAAACAAGTCCCTCCATGTCCTGATCTTTTACTAGTCTCAAATTATTTAGAAAAGTTGTAATTTTTTTTTTTTTTTTTTTTGGTGGGGGGTTGGTGGTGTTCGGGTCTGCACTTCAGACCTGTTCTCCCAGCAGCCAGGGACCTACAGCTGCTGTGGGTGGGGCAGGTGCTCAGGTAATTACCAACAGGTGCTTGGTAATTGCTAACAGCAGTTGAGGTGAGAAGTTGGCTTGTGCCTGGCTGAGGGCTTGAGGACTGTGGGGAGAGAAGGGATAGGGAGTGGAGTGGAAAATATTAGTTACACAAGCAAATCTGAGGTGTAGGTGGCATTTAACTGGATTAGGTACTGCATTTCATGGACTTGATCACAATTTATGAAGAACTGAACATTGAACTATGAGATAGGACTATTTAGTTGCTATTCTAAATGCTGCACTTACTAATATGTTATGTAATTTCTTTGTATTTTGCTCAGAAGCTGTCTCAAAAACATTAAAGTCCAAATAAAGTCTTCATAAACACAAGTTATTAGCTTACTTTTTGTTAAAAATAGAAGCTGAAAGGGCCAATGGCTCTTGCATTCAGTAATTCACACATTTTAAAAGAAGTGGCTCTCTCCTGTTCCCGTGGCTAGCTTGTCTCTTCAGGCTAGGAACCATTTCTGGGAGCATTTCCTTGCTGCTCCTCTATCTCTATCCCCTTGGAATCTGATGCTAATACTATATTTTTCTAAAATTAGAAAGTTTAAAATTTCTGTAGGCCCTTTCATTTTGTCATTTGGACCTGTCACTTGAGGGGAAAAAAAGTCTGATAAGGTTTTTTTCTTGTAGGCCTCTCAAATTGCAGCCCATTGCATTTAGCTGCAAAATTCTTAGTCATGCTAACAGGATGCCTGAAATGGACACTGGTAGAGAGTAAAAGAAATTGCCTGGTACAGATGCTGTCAACTATTTTTAGTTTCTTGACAGTCCAGTATTTCCCTTACCCAAGGAGTGTTCATATTTCTTTCTCTTTTTCTTGCAGCTCTCAGTTCTGTGATGACCGAGAAACAAAAATACAAAGTAAGGATATCCAGAGTAGATGGACTTTATGAGAATTAGGGGGCAATTTGACCATACACTGATCTGTATGATTGCCTTCTTCTGTGAAAGATTGTGGTGGTGTTGTAATATATGCTGGGAAATAATTCATGCTCTAAAAGCATGTATTTCATCAAGATTGTGAAATCCAAACAAGTCTCTTACCACAAGCAGCCCAGAGGCAGACGTCTATTCTGATTCCGAAATTCCTGAAGGCAGCAGGAGAACAATCAGCACTTAGCTTATGAATAGAGCACCCAGCACAATGATCACCATTATCCCAGTCATGGGAAGACACCTCAGAGCGATCATTGCCCTGTTGATAACATCGATCAAGATGGCCAAAGTCGCCAGAAAGGTCCATGTGAATACCCGACTTCCCCGATCCATCAGCGCTGGCTATCAACAAGGAAATGGCGATGGTCCAGCTCTGCACAGGGAAAGAACCAACTATGAATATGCAGAGTTACAAAAGAAACTGGGACTCCTTTGCCTCGGGCATAATAAACTGTACAAAGCATCCCTGCAAGAAGTGGCTCTCATGAGCAATGAACGGGCAGGGTCCGATGCGATAGAGGTGGGATCCAGGTTCACCCAGCGCCCACCCCGGGCTCGACGCTGTCTCTTTGGCTGTGGTGGTTTTGAGGACTGTATTTTGGTCACAGAAAAAGATAAATAAATGTTTTCTCATTTTTGATAATTTGGATTTCGATTGATCATTTAATAGAGTGTGATTGCAATCATTTCTGCTGGTCAGTATTTTTACTGTTAACACAGCTACCCAGGGAGCCAGACAGGTTTTATGACTCTCTTTGGAACTGAAAGAAAAAGAGAAGAAAATGTGTCTGTGGTATTTTCCTACAGCAGTTCCACATGCTATTGGTGGCATGTAACAACTGGATTTCACCCCTAGTAACTACTTGTGGTGCAGTCTTAAGCGTGCTAGTTGTGAGAGCTGCTTCTGTAGAAAGGTGATTTCTACTACTGCTGTGTTAATTCTTCCTATAAAATTTAAACAACCCAACAATTTCCTAGTTGCTTCTAGTTGTTTACACAAGTGCTTGTATTTGTACCCCTGTTCTTGGATCTTTTAATTCTGCACTCAAGATACCCAAAAGGTACCAGAGCTGTATGTACCCAAGCAAGGGTGTGTTTGGATGGTGGTCTGGGACAGAGAGTATTCTCCTCTGGAGTTAAAACTGGCAAGTTTCAGCTTTTTATTGGCAGGCATTTTTAACTGAAAAAATACCAGCTTAGAGTTTTGAAATCCCCATAATAGATAATGTAAACATAGAGCATAATTTACAAGCTCACTTTGGGAACTGGTTGCAATTAAGTGTTGCCTCCTGAGGTGTCTCAAGTTATGGGTGTCTTAAAGAAGAAGAGAAATAGGAATTTACGAGACAGGAAAGAGAACTCCAGAACTTTTCACTACACCAGGTCCTGTACTGAAGTGGCTGTTGTGAACAATGCAGCCAGGACCATGGAACCGAGCAGTCTGAAGAAACTGCTGTACAGCAACAGCTTAACTTCAATGTGCTTGAGCCAGTGCTGCTGGCAGCATTATCTCTGCATCCTGGGACACTTCCCGGTTCCTGTGCCTTGGCACTGCTTCCACATGGGGCTGGGGATGGAGTTTGGGTCTATGAACTGGCTGGTGGTGAGAAACAGGTTCATTTTTGTCAGATGAGGTGATGGTGTGCACGTCTCCCTGGCTTAGTGCCCTTTGTGAGCTTCTTACTTCAGCCAGAATTTGTGGAGTGTTTAAAGCTTGCTGCTTTTTTGGGGGGGCGGGTTTTTTTGGGTACTATTAAGAGAAATGAGTTGTTGATGTCCCTGAAATGTTCCATTTTCATCCTTATGCAAGAAAGTGAGGAATAGATTCTTCATCCCTTGGGTAATTATTTGCTTTATTACTGCACTGAAGTGAGATAGGATTAATGTAGGTTACAGGTAGTAACAGAATATAAACAGAAATAAGACAACAAAAAGCACAAGAGCAAAAGATAAAAATAGTCTCAGGAATTAACCTAGTACTTTGAGAATCTATGAATTTTCAAATTGCCTGCAATGATGCCTAAATCTATTTTTCCTTTCAGATAAAGAATGTGTTTTCAAGTATTTTGCATACAGGATTCACCGGGGATGTACAAACTTGAAGAATTTCAAGTGTGCAGCTTCAGGAATGAAGTAATAAACTTTTGACTCAGGTTCTCAACCTGAATAAACTGTTGAGTACCCCACAGCAATTGCAAGTTATATATTCATATATATATATATATAATTGCAAGCCAATAACAGTGCAATAAAAACACAATTGCCCTTTTCCCCCCTTAGCATTTTCTTCCTGGCTCTGTAACATTTTTTTGGTGCCTTGTTCCTTAGTTTGCTTTCCAAACCATTCCATATCCTCAGCAGACCTTGAGAACAATCTCATGAGTAGATCTGGAAAATCAGTTTTGAATATAGGAAATTAAATGAGGAATCACACTTCATAAGCTTGGGCTTCTGGATTGAAAACTTCAGATAATTCAAGTAGACATTGCTGAATGCTCATCCTGGTCTGGCAGGCTCCAGTCTCTGAAAGGTGGGCAACTGAAACCTCTGTGTTTGCACAGAAAGGCAAGTTATGGGATAGCTAGTGAGAGGAATAGTGCATTTGTCTTTACAGACAAGCTGTGGGTCTGCTGGGAGATAAAACTAACAATGGGAAGGGTTCCACTGATTGGTGAATGGAAAAAGAGATTTGCTTTTACAAATAAACTTTAGGTTTGCTGATAATTGAAACTGGACATTGAAAGATGAAAGAAACAATGGGGAAGAAAAACCCCTCCATTCCATAAGAATTAAAAATGAAAAGGGTGGGTTATACATCAGAGGGAAATCTTCAGTATCAGGCATATTGGGGAGTCTGTCCCTCTCAAGTACCTCAGCCAATGGGGAAAGAGAGAAGGGAAATGGGGCCGGGAAATTGGGATAAAAAGGAGGCTTTGTCCTCCAAAAATTCGAGAGATCCCAGGGGAATGCCCCATGGCCTCTCCCTTTATTCAAATCAAGTAAAAGGACTCCTCTGTCTCCCTTTTGGACATAAACCTCTGGTGTTTGTGGATTAATTTTCCTAACATGCTGCTGCAGATTTTGGAGACAATTGTGCATAAGAACGGGCACAGGACCAGACTTGGGGCTGGCATCTCTGCATTTCCAGGATGGCCCATGGACAGGGTGAGGTGGTACCCGTGCACTCTGCATCAAGCTGTGATTCTATGGAGACTTCAGCAAGAGAGGGTTTTTTCAGGCTGATTAAACCTTCATCCTTGCTATGCTTGCTGTGACATTTGCATCTCTCTTTTGTAAAACTTCAGAAATCTTAATCATCTTTGGCCCTGTGAAATGTTACAAACATCAGCAAAAGTCATCATAGTTTCCATGCAAAAATACATACATTTTGACATTTGGGAACTGGAAGGCACTAATTTCTATTGCTGATGATACACAAAGAGGGCAGGTTGGTGCCTTGGGGCCTATGTCTGCTATTGTTGACTGGAAAATACCTTTTGAAGTGGCACCCTATGGCCCTGGATGGCCAGAACGGAGGTCCAGGAGGCAAGACAGGTGTTTACTACTGAGTCTTTGACCTTTTAAGCCAAAAAAAAGTTATAAATTCTTAGGCCTATGTATTTATAAAACAGAAGTATAAAGAAGAGATGTTGTAGTGTGTGTGTGTGTGTGACACCTTGAACATACCACATTATACTAACAGACTCTCCAAACATCCATTCTTTTTTATGACCATTATCCATTAGGAAATGCCATGTAAACCTTATTTCTTTGTTGAGAAGTACCTCACCCACTGACAACAATTAGAATTGCTTACAGGGCCTCAGCTGCAAATGCAAAACATTCAAAACTCAAACTAATTGGTTACATTAGAAAACACACTTTGCTTTTCTCCAGAGGTTGATTGTGAGCAATTTTGTGAGCTATTCATGAAAATACTCTGGGGCTGTTTGCATCAAACACTGGTATCTTGTTAGCAGTGAAAGAGGGAAAGTGCACCATGTGTGGCAAAGTAATTCCCTCACAAAATATGTGCTTGGAGGCTACTTGGGTCAAAAGAATTTCTTTTTAATTCCATGGGCTGAAGAACTGCCCATCATCTGCTTTTTCAGAAAAAGAGGGTTGAGTCTTTGGGCCCTTTCAGAGCCTTGAATGACTGAAGCTGAAGGGATTTCCCCCAAAAAGCAAGGAGTGTTTTGAGGAGCGGGGCCGCACCTGCCTGCAGAACTGACCATGGGCCAAGGGAAGGTGCTGCTGCCCAGAGCCAGCCCGAGGGGTCCCTGAGGATTTGTCACATCCTCTGCCTCCCCTGGCAGTGCTGCCACAGAGCCCAGCAGGAGGGATCCCAGGGATTTGTCAGCACGGGGAGGCAGAGCGTGAGCTCCTACTGATATTTCCATCCAGGGCTGGCACTTTCAGGCCAGCAGTGGCAAATTCTGCAGCTCTGGCTGCACAGTTGCTGTTGGCACTGCTGTGGCAGCCTCTGCCACCAAGCAAGAGCATCTGCAGGGGCAGGATGGTGCAGAGATGCCTCTCAGAGAACGGAGAGAACACCTTCAAACAGCATCTGGCAGAGTTAATGAAGGGCTGGTAAATCCCTCTGAAGGGGACGGGTCATAAAAACCTCTCTCTGTGAAAAGAAGAGACAATAGGAGTGAAGAGGGAATGAGAAAGGGGAAGGGAAAGGTCAAAAAAGAGGAAAAGGAAAGAGAAAGGGAGAGAGGGAGAGGATCAAGCCCTTGGAAATTCTGATTTGATCTAAAGGACATTTTCTGACAACATAGATGTTTGCTACAATAAATAGTGCTTTCCCACAGGCTTTGGCTTTCTAGCTCTTGATATTAACTGAGCCCAGTGAGTTTTAAAAGAGAGAGGAAAAGAATTAGTAAAAAGTTTTCCTTCAAGACCAAATATCTGCCAGAGACTGAATGCTATGGTTAATGGCTTTTGAACATTGACAGGAATGATCAAAGCATTAAAGTAATTAAACAGGGCTCTCAGTATCCAGCACAAATTGTACTGGTGAGGAGATTAAATAGAGATTCTCATTGCACTGTGTGTTTTATACTCTTGAAAACAAAGGCTTAGTAACAGTATTTCATGCACACACAATAACATAAAGAATGACAGCTCAGCCTTTTTGTCCTGGTAAGTATTTGCTGCAGCAGCCACCTTTCTTCCAAGTCATGATGTGTTCAATGCCATTTTTCCCTGTTTTCTGTTGAAAACTGTTTCCTATCAAAGAAGGATTAGTACCATATGTAGTCTTTTCTTCTTGTCAAGGAACAAGCTGAAATCTCCAGGCAAATATAAAAGGCTACAAGATTTTAGAACTATGTAAATTGCAGTGTTAATGAACCTGATTTGAATTCAGTTTTGACTTCTGAAGAATTAAAAATCCAAATGGGAATGACACAGCCTCACCTTTCCTTAGTGATATGTGAAAGGCCAGAACAAGAAGAGGGAATCTGGTGCCTGCTGAAATCAACATGTCCTGAGAAATTCTTGTTATTATTGAAAGAACAGTTTAAATTACAGGAGGGTCTCTTGCCTTGCTGAGCCCTCAGCCCTCTGTGATACACCTCACCTCAATGCAGACTTCAGGTGGTTTGGGGTTTTCCTTTTCTTTCTCCAAAACACCAAGAGATCAAAATTCTTGGTAAAAACAGGACTTCTACTTTCAGTCCAAGCCAAAGAGAAGCTCTGCAGGGCTTCTTCCTAGATACAGATAAAATACTCTGGTGATCTTATCACACCCTGTTCTCAAACTTTTGGCACCAGCTTCTACTCTGGAACACCATGACTTCCTTGTAATCTAAAGAGGGAACAAATCAAACCTCAACAGCTGGTCCTACCTTGAAAACCAGTGTTCCTCCCACCAGAAACTTCCTTTCCTGTTGTGACAGATGAGTAATGTGATGATTGACTCTCACAATTAATAGACAAATATCATGTATATAACTTAAGGAAAGTTTTATAGATTTATAGTTATGCTGCACCCCATGCCCTGGTTATCCAGGGAAAACTGGGGTTGGGACATCTGGGAGGGCTGGCTTGTCACTATGGCGACACCTGAGCCCCAGTCAGAATTTGAGGAAGAGATCTCCACCACTGGACAGCGAAGAAGGGGTTGATGGACAGAACTTTGGGAGGGCTTAAAGGGTTCAAAAGGGAAAGCCTCCAGCGTGAGGGGGCTGAGCACATGGCGAGGAAAATCTTTTGCTGCTGGTGCTGTAACCTTTTTTCTTTATTCAGTCTTCTGTTGTATTTTTGATAAGGTTTAATAAACCTTCCTAAACTATGAAAAGTGAGTAGCTATTTCTCACACTGTGGTCTGCAACCCTCACTCTTTATTACAATAAAATCCTTCTTTTTATAAGGTTTACATCAGTTCCATACGCTTTTATGAGCTTTTATGCCTTTTTATCTATATATGTTCAAGACCACTATCTGCTTATTGCAACATTCCAGGAATCCCTTTTGACTCTTCTCTCCATATTCCTGAAGAAGGTCGGGTCACTGTGGGTTTTCCACCAATAAAAATCCAGGTTGTTCAGATCCTAGGTGTGACGGGCAGGCACAATTTCCCTGCTGACACAGGGACTGAAGACAAACCCCTCTGTTGTCACCGAAAACAAAAGAAAGGAGGAAGTTTCTGCCCATTGCAAAGTCCCCGTTTGCCCTGAAGGACTCTGCCTCTTCTTTCTCAGCAGCAGCTCAGCAGCCGGACGCCAAGAAGGACAAGAGAGGGAGGGGTGGTTGATTTGTGTGACAATTTAACAGCACTTGCAAACAAGAGCTGAGTCTGTCAGTAACATCTCTGCAGAGGCAAGTCCTTGCTGAGGATGCAGAGCTGTGTCACTTGTGTTTAGTTTGCATCGAGTTAATGGCACGGTTGCTTTTCATGCTGCAGGTGTGGCCCCTGTGACAGCAGCCTGTTCATCCTTCAGGGGTTTTGCACCCACAGGGACAGTGCTGCTCCTGCCAGCACACCCCAGTTTGTCCTCATGCCAAAAAGCCCAGGCAGAACTTACTTCTTAAAGGAACATTTTCCTTTTGCTCTCCAAAGATTTAGATGTAATGGTATAATAGAAACCAATCTTTTCCCGTTGTCTGTTGGGACAGGAGGAAAATCCTATCACATCCAGATAGCAAGGCACTGTTTTCAGTTCCACTCTGGAAATGACTTGCAGGAGCAAGTGAATAAAATTCTCTGCTGGAACAGTGAAGTCCTGCCACTCTAAATCAGTGTGGTGCCTGAAGGGTTTTGTAGCAGGTTTGCACCTAAGTTGATGTTCAAGAAGTTTATGAGGTCCAACATAGACCAAAGGTTTGCACAGCAGAGTTTAGGCTGACAGCTAAGGGAGCATAAATTAAATGGTCTTTCCAAGCCAGAAGGCTGATGAGAACTGTTGGTATTTGTGCTCTCCTTCCTTGTTTAAAGGATAGCAACATATTTGATGAGATTTTGGCATTGCAGCTAAAGATCATGGCCAGATGAAGTCACCTAAGTGGTTGTTGTGCATTTCTAATTGTGGAGGTCAATAATCAGTGTAACTGCTTCTGGTAATCTGGCTCCAGTCTCGCACAGAGCATTGCTGGTTGGTCACTCTTATCTCCACAGCCCAGCAGAGATCCTGTTTTGGATGGCTCTCACTGCTCCCAAGGCCCCAGGGACCAGCCACTGCCTCTCCTCCTTCTGCTTTCCCTTCCAGGATCAGAGATTTCCTGCTGCTTCCTCCACGTCTGAGACAACTGGAGGAGATGAGGGGCTGAGGATGTGGCTTCTGACAGAGAGTTGATAACGCTCAGCTGAGGATTTTATTCTCCTGCCACTAAGCTGTCAGGCTGCTGCTGAAATTCCTCCTGCTTGGAAAGGGCTGGTGTGAGCAGCAGGAATTGTTGCTGGCTGGAACTTTTCCAAGAGCTGGACAAAAGAAGCATTTTGTGGAAGGCCACCAGCTGCCCTTGGTCAGCAGCACAAGGTGTGAGGTGCCCTTTGAAGGCCGTCCCTGCACAAGGACAGCCTGGCCTTCTCCAGTGCCCAGAGCACCTTCCAGGCTTTTGGGCTGGCCTCGTCCCTCACCCTGGAGAAGCAGGTTGCTGTTGGAACTCTCCTATCCACAGTTTCTGGCTGGATTGCCGTGTCTTACCACAGACAGCCCTGGAGACACCAGTACAGACTCCATCTGCAATAAAAGGGGACTTTGTTCCAGCTTTTCCCTTGGCCCAGCATGCAGCAAGCCCACCTGGGCCTCATTCAGCTCTGTGTGGGCTGGTAGTCAGCTTCTGCTGGCAATTTAAAGCTTTTACCCTACTTTCCTCAGCAAATAGTGGAGCAAACCCAGCCGCACCAACCCCCAAATTTCACTCTAAAAACCACAAGTTTCATTTTCCTCTATTCAAGCCTTGAAGAAAACAAACTTCCCATGAGTAAGCTGGAGGCACAGTGTCCTCCAAGATCATTCTTGAGTAGGACAATATTGCAGGGGAAGACTGGCAAACCCAGAGTTTACTGGTGCTTAGGAAGCTTTGCAAAACCTTCCCACGTGCGGTGCTCTTGCAGCCTCCTGAGCTCCTGGAGCCCTCACTCAGCTCAGGCACAGTTGGGACAGAAGGGGATGGTTCCGTCTGTCAGATGTGGGGACAGGAGGAGGGAAGACTTTGCAAACGCTGCCACGAGGGCAGGGCTGTTTTCATTGATGGTGCCAAGTGGTAGTACACCATCTTTGATTAAATGTGAGGTGCTGAAGGGCAGCAAAAATTCTCAGTGCTAAGGAGAGAGTGTCTCCACTCACTCAGCAAGGTAAGTGAAGGGGAAAGTGCAATCTGTATTTCATGGGAGGTGTTCAGTTTTTAACAAAACATTTTTGCAGAAGACGTGCCCAGGCAGGGGTGATTCAGAGCATTTTATCAGCCTCACAGAGTATCCCCACATCTGCTTGGCCACATTTTCTCTCTTTTGTTCATTGTGAATGATTTCTCCTGCCAGGGTTGCTCCTGTTTGGAGTTCTGCTCTCAGTGGAGGCCCGGAATTTTCTCAGCAGGCCTCTGCAGCGAGTTCTGAGCCAAGGTGGGGCTCTGCTGCCAGCCCAAATCTGCGCTTCCCCTGCCCAGCCTGAGTGCAGGTGGGGCATGTGCTGGGCATGGCCGGAGACTTGCATGGCCAAAATCCTCCAGCATTTCCATCTGCTCATGGCTTTGGGTAGCACAAATCACACAACACCCATGGCAGCTGACAAATGGCACTTCTTGCAGATTGCTACAGCCGCACTGCTGATCCACAAATACACGAGAATCAATTTCAGCTGAAAAATGTCATTTATTACAAAGTGCTACACCCACGCCGACAATACAGAACTATACAAATCTCAATTTAGGTTAAAAACAGGAATTTATTCTATTATTACAACCTTTCTATGTAATAATATACAAATACCAACTTCAGTTAATTTATTGCCAACCTCCACAACAACGCACTATACACACAGATCAATTAGGTGTTTAACAGCTTAATTTATTACATATTACTACAAGGATTAAGCCCATCTAGGAATACAAAAATATCTCCATAGATATGTAAATAGACTTACATCCAGAAACAGATACATACGCATATTAAAATAGACTTATATACCTATACAAATACCAATATTCCTATTTTAAAAGCCATATAACAAAAATTGTATCAAAAGAGATACCTACACAACTTTACCCACAGCAAATAGAAATTAACACAGATATAACAATATCCATGTCTACATAGATAAATTTATACACATATATGTAATTTCAAATATATATATATATACACATAGCATACATTCATAACAAAATAAATATACATAAATATAAGAATATACACATGGAAATAAACACATACAATTAGCAACCCACATATGGAAATACACATATAATAAACCATGGCTACGTTCAAGTCCGTGTATCTTTAAACAGCACTCGAAGCAGAGGGACCCCAGCTGCCCCATCTTCAAAGCCTCTCGCTCGGTCTCCTCCTCCCGTGCAGAGCAGCTCTCCTGGACAGCGACAGCAGATGGAACACCTGGCAAGCAAAGGGAACACGGAGTGAGTATGGGGACGTTTCCCTTGGCAGCAGCTGCACTTCCATCAGGGAAGAGGAAATGTCAGAGCCTCCCAGGGGGGTCAGAAAGAGAAAGCAGCCGAGCGGGCCAGGCTGTGGTGAGCGCAGCCACGGCGGGACTGTCCCGCAGCCCCGGCAGCCCGGCAGAGCCGGCACAGCTCCCGGCCCTGCCGGCACAGCTGCCTTGCCCAAGGACAGCCCCTGTGCCGGCCGGGGCAGCTGCGCTGAGCAGCCCCAGCACGGGCAGGGCCCGCTCCTGCCCCGCCGGGCAGTGCCCACGGCCACAGCCCACGGCACCCTCAGCCCCACCTGCCTCCCCGGGCCTGTGGCCTCACCCGGGCTCTCTCCAGGCTGGCAGCAGCAGGTCCCCGTTCACTGCTCTTGCTGCTGGCCTTCAGCTCCTCCCTGCTGGCTCCCGTCAGCCTCCGGCTGTCCTCAAGGTCTTCATGGCAGCTGTGGCAAAAGTGGAGGCTCTGGAATTGCTTCCAAGGCCTGGCAGAGCTGCAGTCCCGGAGCCCTCTGTGCTCCCTGCTGGCCCCCTCCATCCCCTCAGCCCCGCCATGCTCTCGGTGAAGCCCCAGCCCCCTTCAGTTTCTTCAGCCCCTCCCAGTCCTCTCACCCCCCTCAGTCCCTTCTGACCCATCCCGTCCCCTGAGACCCACCACCCTGCCAGCCTGTGCCACTTGCCTGTCACCTCAGTGCCACCATGGCCCTCGGCTGCCCCACAGCCCTCAGCCCCAGCAGCAGCTCAGGGTCACCGTCCCTTCAGCGCCCCCTGAGCCCCCTCTGTCTCACCGTCCTTCAGCAGCTCCTCAGGGGACAGTGCCTGGGGCCAGCAGCAGCTCCCACCGCTCCAGGGACAGCCGGGGCTGGAAGTGCTGCTCCGCCCGGCCCGGCCGCCAGCTCGGACCCAGCACAGGGACAGGGGACACAGGGGGCACCGGGGCAAAAGCAAGAGGTGAAAAAGGCAGCCGAGGGGGCAAAGAGCTAAAAATGCAGCCTAGGCCTACACAAACAGCAATCTATCCATCCATCTCTCCACCTAAACATTCCTATTCCTCTTACTAGATAACTATACACATTCATAAATGTAACTTCATACATATGTATATATATATAAAAATATTTTACTCTACACATATAAAAAACTAACTCTAAAAATCTATAAATTTAAATATATCATAAAATATAATTATATCATATCTATAACGATATACATATCCACATTTAACTATACAGATCTATCAAGCTATGTCCATATAAATAGAACACTATCATCTATAAATGGAACTATACCCACTAATAAATAGAACCATAGAAATCTATAAACATATCTACAAACAGAGGAGTTCTACCTGCCCGATGGTCACAGGCTCTCCCCTGTCTCTTCCTGCCATGCAGGGCAGCCCTCCTGGAGATGTTGGTCAGATGGCATCTGGGAAGCAAAGGCAACGCTCAGTCAATATTGGCCCTTCTGCACCTTTCCCTTGGGCAGCAATTGTCCTTCGACCAGGGGCTGTCAAAGATGGCCTGAAAGGCAGACTCTCACTTGGCAATTTGAAGCAATCTGCCCTTAAAAGAACAGGGACCATTCCAAGTGTTCAAAAGTGTGTTTCAAAACACTGAAGTATCTTGATAAAGTCTCAGCCCCCACAGTGCAAAGGGCACCCAGGAGAGCTTGAAACACAGACAGTCCCAGCTGCCACAAGGAAGCCCAGCCTTGTTCTTTCTCTGTGCTGACAGAGAGACCTCAGCCCTCACTGAAATGGCTGAAGCTGAAGGTGCTGGGAGCTGAGTCATGAACCAGCTCCATGACCTGGCATCTACAAACTGCCCTCTGCAGTCAGCAGCAGCTGCTCCAACTCGACCATCAGCTCTGGCAGGAAGGGCTGGGAGGGACAGAGCTCCCTACGAGGCCTGCAGGCTGCACCAGCTTGGCTAAGGAATGGATCCACAGTGCTCCCTCTCTCCTCTTAGGCCTCCCTAATCAGGGGTCATTCAAGCTTTTCCTTCTGATACTGGAGTTACTGTGATTTTTCTATTGGTTGGCCTCTGATGTTGTGCTCCTTGTTTTTCTTGTGGGTCAGGCCCAATACCAGCAGACTGGTATTACATTTAGTCAGTGATTTGGACTTGATACTGACGTTTTGCTCTTTTTTTCCCCTGTTCCTTCAAGAGTCGCTCAGCCTGGCCTCCCCTGGCACCCTGCAGCAAATTTATCCACCCACTTCAGCACAAAACTGGGACACCCGGCTTGGTGACACAACTCCCACAAGGTCGGGTTTATTCCCTGCTCTCTTGCCACAGCAGAGGACTCAGTGTCAGAGCCTCTGGAGAAGCGTGGAGGGCAGGGCTCAGGGAGGTTGTGCCAGTGCAGGATTTGAACTCAAGGCACCAGGAAGCACCAACCCTGCTCAGAGCAGCCATCTCACAGCTCTCTAAATCAGTGTGGGCTCTGTCCTTACCAGGCTCCTGGGGCTCCTGGGAACTGTTCCTGCAGCTCTCGGTGCCAGATGAAGCTTCCTCTGCTGCAGCTCTGTTCACAGGCTCCCCTCCTGAAGAATCAGGGCCAGCACCAACATTGTCCTGAGCAGAAAAACAGAAAGAAAGGAACCCAAAGATCACTGACTATTTTGCTGGAATCATATCAGGGATACAATAACTCTCCTTCTCCACTCCCAAAGGACATGGAGCACAGAGGAGGGAACACTGCCCCCACGGTTCACATGACAAGCCTTTTAAACTCAGGATTCAGGGGGCCAAGGTGAAACTGAAGCTCTTCCAAAATGACCTTTGAGACAAAACATGAACACAGCAAACCAGAAGACACCAAGTGAGGGGACGTGCCCCCACGCTCTGAGCCTGCCTTATCCCAGAGCTGTGAGAAATCAGCCAGCACAAAGCCAGGGGCTCTCCTTGCTGCCAGCACGGCTGCCAGCAAGGGCAGAGCTCGCTCCCAGCCCTGCCCAGGGCTGTGTGCTGCAAACCCACAGGCAAAGCACACATTTCTGCCTGGGAGTCTCAGCACCCCCAGCCAACCGCTCACACAACCCATCACAAGGTGCTGCTTCTCGGAGCCCTCTGCTGCTGCCCCACGGGTGTCATCCAGGCAAACATTTATGCACCCTGGGTATTGCCAGGATCACATTGGTGATCAGTGGCAAAAATCTGTACGTCGTTAGGGTAGGGAAAAAAAACAACCCAAAAGACAGGAAAAGCCAGACAACCAAGTAGTGTTTCTATTCCACTGAGGAAGTAAATGTCCACCATGAAGCAAATTACCTTTGGACACAAAGATATTCTCACTATGACCAGTTTCAGAATATTCATCTCTTCTGCCATAGCTCATCCATCAGAACCCTAAAGATTCTAAAGATGGTTCAGAGCCTGCAATGTTTCCTTTTCTTATGGAATAAAATGCTTCTCTAAACTGCTATGCGTGACTTTACAGAAGACAAAAGTCATACTGCTTGAGAATAAGGTATTGGTAAATCCAAAAATCCCACTCCCCCCCTTGAGTCATAATCACAAATGTACTGCAGGCAATGGGTCAGCACATCAACAGAAAGAGAGACATTCTTTGGCCAACACGTGTCATAATGTGCAAAAGGACAGAGAGCTGCAGCTGCAGCCCAGCCCCAGCCACGGCTCTGGGAGCGCCTACACGCACGGCAGGGCTCACACAGTGATAGTGGAGCCCTGGAAAATGTTAAAGATAGACTTTGAAAATGTTGGGCTTTGTGTTTTCTCGGATCACTGCACCTCCGTAAGCAGTATGATAAATGATATAATTGTTAGATGTGATGATTGTTTAGTAACTAAATATAATTATTGTATAATCATAAGAAGAATCAGGAGAAACTATGTTAGAAATTTAAGGGGGAACCATGAGAAGCTATGTTTAGCTGAAATCTGTGCATACAGTAGAACAATATAAGTTTAATAATTAACATGAAAGTTATATAATGATAGAGTATAAAACACGTTCACCTTGAATGCATGGTCGGAATTAGATTTGGGTGGAAACTACCCCGATTCCCAGAGCTCTTAAATAAAAAGCACCGCATATAATTGCTTATGTGATTGTGTGTTTTTGAACGCTAACAACAGCAGCAGCAGCTGCAGCCCAGCCCTTGCTTTGCCTTGGCCTTCCCACCCAAAAGAGGCACAGCCCACATCTGCTGCAGCTGGGACAGAGGCACCTCTGGCATGCCCCTCCCTGCACGGGACACTTGGCCTTTAGTGCCAATTCTCCAAACACTCTTCTCCTCTTTCCCAGCAAGTAAAACCTCTTCTTCATTTCTTCATCCCCTCTTTTAGAAATCTTTCTTAACCGAGAATAATTCAATAACTAAATAATAATGAAATAAGTTCAATTAAAGAAGCCTTTGCTTCTCAACCGTGTCACAAGGTTCAAAAGCTCTCAGTCCAGCCCCTTTGATCCCCATCCAATGGAATTACCCGAGCAGAGGGAGATCTTTCAGACAGGGACCTCCTGATCTCCCGAATCATTTTCTCTACGGCAAGGCCTAGATCTGCTGGTGGCCATTCCTCCTCCCCAGGCGCGTTCTGTGCTGAGCTGGAGGCCGTCCATGCTGCACAAGCTGCACTGCCAGCGGGAGCGCTGGGCCCTGAAGTGCCCGGGCTGGCTGCAAGAATCCAAACACACTGGTCAGGCTCCACAACGTGGCTGTGGGACACTGAGCTCTGGTGCTGCTGTGGATCAAACATCACGGGAAGCACACAGGCAAAGCAGGCAGAGAATCTTTCGGCCTCCTAGGTGCCCCTTGCTAGTAGGCTTGACAGCCTCTGGCCGAGAATGACAGAACCTTGTGGAAAACGACTTGAAACGGTCACTTTTCACGACCTTTTGGAAAAACAAGGCTACAGCTCTTTTCCTACCTCGGGCGTCGTAGGCTGGGGGCTGCTGCTCCCTGTGGAGCTGCTGGAAGCTGCAGGGCTGGAGCCCGAGCACCTCCCGCTCGGCCGGAGGCAGCTGCTCCCCGTAGAGCTCCTGCGAGCGGCTGCGGGGCCCCTCCCGCCCGAGCGGCAGCGGCCGCTCCCCGTGGAGCCCGAGGAAGTGGCAGGGCGGGATGCCGAGCACCTCCCGCTCGGCGGGCGGCGGCCGCTCCCCGTAGAGCTCCTGGAAGCGGCTCGGCCCCTCCCGCCGGGCTGGCAGCGGCCGCTCCCTGTGCAGCAGGTGGAAGCCGCAGGGCGGGCGCCGGGCGAGCAGCGGCCGCTCGCCGGGGGGCTGCTGGAGGCGGCCGGGCCGGGGGCTGCGCAGCTCCCGCCCGTCCGGCAGCGTCCGCTCCCTGTGCAGCAGGAGGAAGCCGCTGGGCGGGCGCCCGGCCGGCAGCGGCGGCCGCTCCCTGGGCAGCGGCTGGAAGCGACCGCGCCCGCGCCGCCCGTCCGGCAGCGGCCGCGGCCCGGGCAGCTGCCGGGAGCCGCAGGGCGGGCGCCTGCGGCCCTCCCGGCCCGCCGCCGGCCGCTGCCTGTTGGCCGCGCTGCGGCGCTTGATGCGGAGCAGGAGGTCGGGGCGGTCGCGGCGAAAGCAGGGGTTGCAGTAGTGGAGCCAGGCCCCGGCATCGCCCGGCGCAGCCGAGCCCACCCAGCCCGGCACCTTGCGGAAGCCGTAGCGGTAGAGCTGCCGCACGAAGCTGCGGAACTGCGTGGCCCTGAAGGTGTGCGGCACCGGGGCCGGCCCATGGCCACGGCCCCTGTGGGCGTGGCCCGAGCTGAGCAGCTCTCGCTCCAAGAGGCAGCGGTCGATGAGCAGCCCCTGGGCGCGGCTGTCCCAGCGCACGGAGCGGACGCGGGGGCTGTTCACCAGGCGCCAGAGCTTGGCGGGGAAGGTGCCGGCGTTGAGCCCGGCGGGCAGCGGCAGCTCCGCCATGGCGTCCATCGCCGACTGTGGCCACAACGCCCGCAGCGCAACGGCCGCGGCTGCGCCGGCGGCGCGCGGCCTGAGGGGGGCGCTGCGCTCGGGCCCGCGCGCGCCCAGCGCGGCCCCGGCGCGGGCCGGACTTGGCGGGGACGAGCGCGGCAGAGCCGGGGCTGCGGGCACAGCGCGGGCGGGGCGGCTCCAGGGCTGCCCGCGCTCGGCTCGGCAGGGCCAGCTGCCAACCCCCTCTTTCTCTGCCTGCAGGCATCCTTCTGCCTTGGCCTTGCGCTACAACCCCCAACCAGCAAGACAAGGAAGAGAAAACAGCCGCTTCTCTCGCAGTCAGCCTCCTGCAGCTCTTGATGCCTGCGCTTATTCCTGCCCAGGTCCCAGACTTCTCATTTCCCATCCTTGAACTCCATCAGATTCCCCTCAGGCCGCTTCTTTGGCCTGCCGAGGTCCCTCTGAATGGTGCAATCATTTGGGCTCTCAGCTGCTCCTGCCAGCTTAGTTTTGTCTGCAGACTTGCTGAGGGTGTGAGATGCAAAGCTGTGTTTGGTGTCAGGTACAAACAGGCGAAGTGTGTACTTGCGAATGCGAAATGTGTGGACATCAACAATGGGATAGTTGTGAATTCTAATAATAACTGAGGAAAATAAAGCATGGAAAAAGGCCTTTGACCATATCTTTTGTTTGAAATTAACCCTGGTTGATTTAGGAGCATTGGAATTAAGGTGTTAATGATGTTGCTTCTTGCTTGCATTTAATCCATAAAAAAAAAGCTCTGCAATAATAACATTTTGAAGTATAATTTTAGAATATTACTTGTATCCTTGAAACTATAGCTTTGGAAGATATATAGGAAATATGCTTATCTCACGCCTTATTAAAGCAGAGAAAAACAGCTTGAGAAAGGAAGATGAACATCACCTCAAGGACTTATGGTTTCAACCAAAGGGAAGCTGGACATCACTGTTATGAGATTTATAGTCTCTGCAATTAAAAGGTGGACACATCTGGGGAGCTGGACTCCACCAGATGGGATTCATCTTTCTTCTTTCGGAAACTGGACCAGCACCATCTGGGGATACTCCTTTGAAAATACATCCTGAGAAATTCAAATCACAATAGTGTATAGAATTGTGATGTAATGATTTGGAATAAAAATTGCTGATGAGTAAAAATTGGAAATAGAAACTGTTAAAAAAAAAAACCTGATGAGTACCCCTATAAATACCTGTAACCATCAATTATTGGTGTGCAGTTGGAGGGAAAACTTCCCCCACTGTACCCAGCACTGTATTGCTCATACTTTACCATATTAAATAATAAATTGATTGCTGCTTGAATATTGGCCCAGTCAAGCTTCTCATTCATAACAAGCCCAAGGCCTGGAAAAGCAGATTCAAACACCCACCCAGAAAGTGCCCCAGGATGCCAAGGTCAATCTTTTCTCTACAGCATGGGTTTGATATCAGAGTCTGCACGGGATTATAAAATCACCAGGAGAAAAGAGCATGAACAAGTTCTGCTCTGGCAGTCCCTCAAGGCCTTGATGGAGAGGGTTTGTGGTGCTTACTCACTCACAGGGACACACAGAAAATGTTGAAATGGTAAAAATAGTCCAAACCCCTTAGAACTTGGAAGGAAAACCTGAGGCACTGGCAGCTAGCACCTCAGAAACACCTGGCTTTTGCTGCTCTCTTGCACCTGCGAGCTTCCTGGGCAGGGGCAATTCTTCCAATTGCATCAGCATAGCCATGGCTAGAAAGGGCAGCGAGCAGATGGATTTAGCTTCTCCTGCCAGCCCTGAAATGCCAGTTGTCATTTGTGTGCCCTGAGGATTCCGTTTCAGACTCTGAACTGGCGCAGCTGCTCCTTGGGCGCTGCTCGCACGCAGGCGCAGCGGTGCTGCAGCAGCTGTCCCGCACACAGGGAGGGCTCTGGAGCCTCCCCGGGGCCGCCAAGGAGCGCAGGAGGGAACGTGCCCGGGATCTGGTGCAGCACCGTGGGGTTGGGGGGATCCTTCGGTCTCTTGGATGGGGGAGGGAGCGGGGCAGATGGAATCAAGATGAGACAGGGATCAGACAGCCCCACACCAGGCAGCGTTTTCTCCTCTGACAGCTCCTCTGAGCTGAGCGAGCTGGTGAAGCCAGTGGAGCAAATGAGACCCAGGAGTGAGGGAAAGGCTGGCTGGGAAGGAGTCAGATAAAGCCTGTGTGGGCATTTCTCTTTCCAAGGGGCTCCTGGGGAGACAAAGGAGACAAGGAAGATGTCCCATCCCACGACATTACCTGGGATATGCTTTGGTGGTGGCCTTGGCAGTGTTAGTGGTCTCAGGTTTTGGGAGGACTCTATGATCTTGATGGTCTTTTCCAATGGAAACAATTCTGCAATTCTAAACCTCCATTCCTGCTTTTGAAGGATGCAGTACCAAATAGACCCACCTTTGTGTTTTTAAGAAATTTAGCATCTACCTTTCCTTGAAAGTAATAGGAATCAGGCTTTAAATGCTCTCGAAAAACTTGAATTCCTTGATCTTAAGCTGTGTGTTTGAATTGAGGTGCTTTTGTACAGAAAGGTTTGACCATGGGATTGATGCAGTCAATTCAGCCACAATGGCACTTGTTTCATCTGCTTTTCTTTCTTCCTTTCCCCATGGGTGGCCGATTTGGGGGTATTTGTCTTGTCCTTTGAGTTCCGGCTCAGAATTGCTCGTGCATGTGCTGTAAAATCTTATCTACCCCTTTCTACTGAAAATGCCTGCAGACTGGTGGGAATTGCTAGAGACAAGGCTTACAAACCAGTCCCCGGTAGGATTAGCCCAGTGTCCCTGCTTAAATCCAGGCATGCTTGTATTAAAAATGAGCAAACTATTCTAACTCACTTGCCCCCTTCCTCATCCCCCCCCCTTTTTTTTTTTTGTAGCTTTTGGTGCAGTCCTGTGTGCCATTCCAGCTCCTTGTTATCAAGTGTGTGAAGGCATGGTGCTGCTGTAGCAGCAGCCTGAGTTCAGTGGGAACATGTCCAAAGCACTGGGTCCCACAGCAGTGGGCATGGTGAGAGACTTGCCTCTGCTGCCATGGCCATCCAGCCTGGGGAGAGCAGCTGCTGGGGCTTCCCCCATTCTGCCAACAGCAGTCTGCCTCCAGCACGTGGCCTGTATGGCCATGATTGTGCCAGAATGTGGAAAATGCATTGTTTGAATGTATTTTGATGGTGCCTGACATCACCTGACTGGAGCAGTTTGGTGGGCAGGACGCCCTGAGGGCAGGGCCATGGCAGGGATGGGTGGCTGGCACTGGCACTGGCACTGGCAGTGTTATTTTCCCAGGCAGGCTCCAGGTACAGCTGTGGGGGAGGGCACCAGCAGCTGTATCAGCCCAGCGAGCAGCAGCACATGGAGGAGACCCTCATCTGCAAAGAGCCCCTCACCCCCTTTGCTCCCCCATGGCAGCGCAAGATGATTCCGCTGCAGGGGAAGGGCTGCTGCAGGCTGGAGACTCCTGCAGCCAGGCCTTGTTGCAATCTCCTTGCTGCAGCTGGGCCTGGAGGATGTTGGCCTGCAGCAGCACTGCTGATTCCCGGGAATGCTGCTGGGCTCAGAGAGGCAGAGTGTGTACAAAAGCTGCATTCAAAGGGCTGATGGCGAGAGCCCGGAGCCGCTGGCAAGGGCAGCAGCTCTTCTTCATTCCGTGCAGGTGAGAGCCCAGCCTTGGAGCCTCTCCCTGGGGACAGGGAAACACTCTGAGGGCAGGTTTGAATTCTCAGGGACAGTCCAATTGAGAATTGCTTTGAGGCATGTTGTAATGTTGGGTTTGGGTGTGTCTGCAGGAAAGAAAATGGGAATAAACCCCTTGAACAACAAAGGAGAACTCTGCATGGCCAATTTACACCCTGCAGATACACTGATCATATCAGCCCACTGAATACTGGGGGCATCTAATGCAGAGTGCAAAGCTTCTTTGAATAGACAGGAGAGATGAGACTTGAAGACGAGAAAAAGGGATCAGCCCCAGGGGTCCCATAGATTTGGCTTAGTTCTGCCAAATCAAGCATGATTCGTTTTATCTTTTCTGTTGGAGTGTATTTCAAAATGACTGCCCCTTGCCATTTCCATTAAGAAAATTTGGAATTGTCAGGAAGTGCCAGGATCAGAAATGTTTTGAGGTAGATCATGTTTATGTTTGGTTTGGGTGTCTGTGCAATAAAGAAAACAGGAAATAAACCCCTGGAACAATGAAGTAGAGCAAAAGTGGAATGTTTGGATGGTCAGTTTGCTCCCTACAGCTCTCAGCCAACTGAATTCTGGGGTCATCTACAGGGGAGTGCAAAGCTGCTTTTACTTCCACCACCCGGTGTCAGAACCCAGGAAATTCCTCTGGCTGCCCTGGAGGACTTGAGCCCCTGCCCAGGGGGCTCAGAGACCCTGGCCCAGAGCCCAAGACCCCAGTGCCTTGGATTTAGCCCTTGGAGAAAACAATTACCAACCTTATATGAAGAATTACAAGCCACGCAAGTTTAAGTGTTACGATAGTGAATTTATCACTGAGTGAAAAATAGATTTTTGAGGTTTTTAGAATGGGGGCTCAGGGTCCCAAGATGGAGGAATTTGGGTGTGCCTTGTCCTTTTTCCTTCTTCTTCCTAGCCTCCATCTTCAGCTGTGATGTTGGCACTTTTAGATTGGTTTAGAGTAGAAGCTCACTGTCTAACATAGGTGATAGGTATTGGAAAGTAATTGTAAATATTGTACACGTAGTTTTTAGTAAAAAAGGTAACACCACCCCGGAGGCAGGCAGAGTGCCTCTGACATTCTTGCTGAGTGGACCTCGGCAGGCAGGAGAAAGAAGTTTATAGATAAGAGCCAAGAAACAACCTTGAGACCGAGAAATGAAAGTTCTGACTCCTTCTTCGACCGCCTGGCTGGGAAAAGAGACTTTCTAACGTATCTCAGGGTCACTCTGACCAGCTAGAGTCCTGAGAGCCTGGGGCCATTGTTTGTGTCCCAGCACTTGGTTTGATGTGAAGAGAAATAAACAAAATCCCCCACCAACAAGCTGCAACCCAGAACCCAGTGGGAATTACAGAAATAAAGGCCTTGAGAAGTAGCTTTGGAAAGGGTCTCCTTCCTAGACAGTGAGAAACGCTCAGGCCTGGCCTGGCTGGGCTAAGGGCTGGCTGCCCTTGGGAGGGGAATGGAAGGGGATGGAGTTGGGCTGGGGTTTTGCAGCCATGGAAACGAGAGAACCATGGTGAGCGTGTCACAAAGGGGCAGCCCCACACTGGGGTGGTGCAGGTTGTGCTTGGCACGGCCCCAGTGGCAGCAGACGCGTCTGGCTCTGCCTCTCTGTGCCGAGCGCTGGCGATTGGAGTCACCCGGCCTTGTTCAAAGGCTGGCACCGAGCTCCCGGCGCTGACTGCTCTGAGAGCGTTCCCAAATTCCAACCCAGGCACTTCTGCCAGGCAGAAGCACGGGCTCAAACATGGATTTTACTGGGAAAGGAAAGACCCCTGAAGGAAAAGGTGAGGACAGAAAGGAGCTGAAAGGCCAGAACAAAATGGAAAAATAATCCCCCCAGATTTCAGGGAAAACTGCTCCATGGTGGTCAGTGCTGGCTCTGTGTCAGAGTAGGTGGCTGACAGCTACAGATGATCCTGCAAGGTCACCCATGGCATCACAACATTCTGTCATTAGTTTACTCTGCATTCTCCTTTTTGACAGTAGCCAAATCACTCATACTGTCAGCCAGGACAGGGACTGTGGCCACAGCTGACCACCGATAGGACATGGGCATGAGATGCAAGTCCTGTTGCTTTCTTTGCCATCAATGTTGGGTCTCACTACAGATAAATTTCCCATTCTCCCTCTGCTTGCTGATCAGGTCAAACATTGAGGATGGTATTACGGTGCTACAGACACACCAATAAGGCCTGCCTGGTGGCTGAGAGGTCTTTGTGGTTTTCAGAAATAACAGTCACAGCTAGTATGGGTTTTTCCTGTGGATTCACAGAAGGCCACCCTCAAGAAGGAATCTTTTCCCCTCTTACCATTGGAGCTTTCTATCTTTCCCTTCAGACGTGCTAACTTAATATTGTTCAGAAGAATTAAACACAAGCTAGTTCCAGGAAAAAAAAAAAAAACCAAAGAAATTGTGTCAAAAATTAAAAAAAAAACCTTGAGTGCCACACCCAATAGATGTGTTGATGATAAAGGTGGGAGTTCACAAAACCCACTTCCTTTCTTGTGAGCATGGCTCAGCCTCACCCAGAGGTGAGATTGGATGTGAGCTATTCTCTGTTGGGAGGAAGGGTCTTGTGGCAGTGCAGAGAGGCTGTGCACATTGCCAGGGAACAGCTGTGCCCTGCATGTGCCCTGCAAGGAGCTGTGCTGCTGCCAGTGCCCCTGGAGCTGCAGGGCTGCTGAGCTGTGGGGCAGGCAGAGGAGCAGGAGGGTGCATGTGCAGCTGAGCCATTCCTGGAGAGCACAGGGCTCTGGGCTCCCTGCTGTCCCAGGGCAGCCCAGAGGCCAGGCTGTGCCTGTGCTAGCTCTGGGCAAGTGGCTCAGGGTTTTGCCCTGGCCTGCCTCAAGTGTCTGCCAGCAGGAGCATGTTTCCCTGTGCAGCTGTTTAGACATTTCCAGGAAATGAGTCCCATGAAATATGGAGCTTCAGCTGCTTTAGGTTTGCATGGTGGCCTCTGTTCTATTTTGTGTCTCCACTTTGCAGGCCTGACTGGTTACCCTCTTGCCAAGAGGTTTTCCCTGGCAAATCCCTCCATGCTCCTTCCCTCCAAGCCATTGCCTCCCATCCAGAAGAGCTCTCCTTCTACCAAGCCAAGCCCAACATTCAGCAGAGAGCAGGAGAATGGGAAAAATGGCACTGGCTGGGATGAGGAGAGTAGAAAAAAACAGGAGCTGAATTCAGAGGGAAAAGGATGTAAGGTAGGAGACCAAGAAAAGTCCTGTGTGGTAAATTTTCAGTTTTTGTCCTGTCAGCAGAGCTGTGAGACCTTTTCCCTGACAGGAACTGACCCTTTCAGTGCAGTTTGAACAGGTCCTGGTTTGGCTCTTTAGCTGGGCCAGAAATGGTGGAATATGAAGGAAGGGTGTGCACCTGCCCCTGCTGCCTCCAGCCCCATTCCTGGCCATGGCATGGGGGCCCTGGAGCAACTGGGGCCGGCAGAGACCTTGCAGAGAGCAGCGGGGCAGGGAGCTCTGCTGAACTTCCTCAGTGCCAGGGAGGCTGAGATGATGGATGTGTGGGAGCTGGAGAGCAGCCAGCATCCCGAGAGCTCAGCAGCATCTGGGCTCAAAGGCTGCTGGGGAAGTGTAGGAGGGAAGGGCAGCAGCAGGAGAAATGAGGGGCTTGAGAAAAGCAGGTTTGGACATCCTGCAGAATGGCTTTGTGGGGACATGGCTGGAGATCAGCACTGGCTGTTTGGTGCCTCAGGGACAGCAAGAGAATATTGATCTAAAGCCATTCCCATGCCATCCACAAGGCCAGTGGAGGCAGTGGCACCCCAGAACATCTTGATGTCAAACACGTGGAAGCCAGCTGGGAATGCAGCCACACTTGGAGAAAACTGAGCAAAAGGGCAGAGGTGGCAAATGTGGACATGGGCTGTCCCTAACCACCTCCCTTTCCATTCCCCATCCTGGGCCAAGCTGCTCCATCAGTTTGCCTTGTCTTTTCCCGGCAGGTCCCAGTTAAATCCATGGCGAAATGTCTTGAGGCATGAATGGGGGCAAGGCTGGATGCTTGATCTGAGCACTGTGTTCTTCTCTTTCCAGGCTTCCTTGCTCTACTCCATTGGTGGGGATATGAAGAAGGGGTCACTGGGACTGCCTTTGATCCCCCCCATCCGCAGGGCAGTGAGTCCCCCTGTGGGCAGTGCTGCAGGGTCCCTGCCAAGCTCTCCCCAGCTGGAATTCCAGGAGTCCCAGGAGATGAGGTAAGCCAAGGTGTCTGTTACTCCAGTGTGCTGTTCACCTCTCTCTTCCCTTCTTGTGTGGTTATTTTTCCCAGTCAGGTGTCCCATGTATTTAGGCAAAGCTCTGTGTATTCACCATTTTGGCCATCTATGATCATCCAGCACAATGGCAAAGGCAACAGCAATGTCCCAAGAGTAGAGGTGGTGGTGGGGAAGAGGAGGCAGGGCTTTAAAGCACCTCAGGATGGGTCCTCTGCTGGACTTGGAACTTGATTCCCTCTGTAATGCTTGTGGTCACATTTGGGAACTGAATTGCATGGGTCTGGATCCTGCAGAACTTTGAATGCTGTGATCCTTGACTGTCAAATTCTGCACCCATGAGATTATGTATGGACAAATATTGGCTACTGGAGTGGTGTCTGCAAATTCAGGTGCTGCTTCTGTAAACATCAGGTGTAACTTCACTGTGCCTGGGCCTCCACTGTGAAATGAGATGCCAGATATGTTTTGGGGTATAGATGTATAATTTGATCAATGTTTAATATTTTGATCTGGGCTTAAGATCAAAGAGGGCAAGGTGGTGGAGAAAAGTTACAGGACTGTAGCTGATGGAAAGATATTGGCTTGGATGTGTGTGAGAAAATGTAGCTGTCAAGTTTATCTGAGTGATAACAATAAGGAGGGAGACAGAGAAGTATCATTCCAATTGAAAATCCTTGGTAGGGCTTTTAAGGTGCAATCTGAATATCCTCCTCCAGCAGCTGAGTTGGGAACAGCCTTTGTTTTCCTGAAAGAGCCAGCAGGTGTAATATCATTCTCAGGAGACAGCAGTGCTCTGACCACATGTAGCACGAGGCTGTCACCAGGGTAAGGCACGAGCAGGCCAAGTCAAGCTTTGGCAGCTGTACAAAAGTAGCTGCCCTCCTTACAGACTCGTGTCTCAGCTCAGCAGCTCTTGCTGCTTCAGAGAGGCTGTGGGAGCCACTTGGCCCCAAAAGGAGAGGCAGCAGAACTGGGGAGTTCTGATACAGGTTGAAGAATGACTGCTGGTGGTGGGGAAGAGGAGGCAGGGCTTCAAAGCACCTCAAGATGGGTCCTCTGCTGGACTTGGCCATTATTTCATCCAGAGCCTGGCAGCTCTGTGTGATTCCAGCAACTGAAAGCTTAAGGACAATGAATCAGCTTTGCATCCTGTTGGGTTTATGTGTTGCATTTCCCCCTTCATCACAGTGACCATGTTTAAAATTTTGCCTCCTCTTAGGGTAAGCCCTTTCCCTCCCTTCTCTTTCTACCTCCTCACATGTTCTTTTGTCCTTCATTTTCTCAAGGCCAAGACTCAGCAGCAGAAGCAAAGAGAATTCTGAAGATGCAGGTAGGTACAGGGCATGTCTGTCCTAGAATGACCATTGTAGTCTTGACTCAGAGGTGACATTTGGAAAGCTTGGTTAAAACCCATTCTTTTCAAAATTTCTTTAAATTCGTTTCAATTCTTTTGTGGGCTCAGTGGACTCTCTGAGAGCCCAGTCAGTGGGAGTGTTCTCTCGTGGCACAGTGAAAATTCCTCCAGTGTGAAGTGTTGAGTGGTACCTGGGGGCCCCTGAAATGCAGTGCTGGAAGAGGATACCTTCCTCTCCATCCTGCACATTCTTTTTATCTCCCTGCAGCCTTTTTAGTGTCACAACTAGTAGGGAAAAAGAAGGCATTTAACATGAAATGAGAGATGTTCCCACTCCTTCCTCCTGCTTTTGAAGCAGAAAAGCTTTCCTTGGGGCAGTTTCTGAGCTGAACCCTTTGACATCTGAAGGGGATTAATGGACATTACCTGGTTTTGCACTGGCAGAAATAGGGAAACCTCCTATGATAGAAAGTCCTTTAGAATTTTCCAGTGAAGGAGAAGGAGGCTTCCAAATGGATGCAGCCTAGGCAGGGTGTGAGTTTGTCATGCTGTGACAGCACAAGCCCAAAGCCACCTATGGCAGGTTCACAGGTACAAATCTCTTCCCTGGCTGTCTCTGCCTGTGTCAGTGTTGCAGGCTGAGGCTGGGGCAGGAGATGCCTTCTGCCTTGTCCCTGTCCCTGCCTTGCCTGATCCCTGACAAGTGGAATTGTGCCAGACAAAATGCAGTCTCTGCTGCATCTGGGTCAGGCAATGCTTTCAAGCTGAAAGCCTCAATGACACTGTTGTTGTTCCTTAGGCATCTCTGGGTGTGTAAGGATAGGAGAGATGAGACTTGGAGAAATAATTCTGCTGATGCAGAACAAGGGATCAGATGCCCTGGTCCCTTTGGGGCTCAGGGTTAGTTCTGCCAAATCCTGGCTATGGCCCCTTTGGAATGACTCCTTACTTGCTGATGTGCATCTGGAATGCTTAATGCAGCCAGAGAATAGTCCTGCTCAGTAAGTAAGGTGACATTTTTGCTGGATCAATTCTGGACTAGAAATTTCCTATCTCATTAAACCTTACCTGTCTCACTATTACTGACCCCAGCATTCTACAGGGTGAAGGAATCCAGGTTTAAGACATTCATCCTGCTTGGCTGCCATAGGATTTTATTCTCTGTGCAGCCATGTAAAGAACTTGTTCTCTTAATTCTGACTGCTCTGTTGGAGAGTATTTCAAAATGACCTACCCTCTGCTATTTCCATTAGGAATATTTTGAATTGACAGTATTAGCCAAGATCAGAAATGTTTGGAGGCAGGTCATGTTTATGTTGGGTTTGGGTGTCTCTGCTGAAAAGACAGCAGGGAATAAACCCCTGGAACAAGTAAGTAGAGCAAAAGTGGAACTTTGAGATGAGCATTTTTTTCCCTACAAAGACAGGCTCCCAGAATACTGGGCACATCTAATGGAGAAAGCAAAGCTTCTTTTGCTTTCTAAAATGTGGTGCCATTGTTTGTGTCCCAGCACTTCTTTTGTTGCAAAGAGTAATACAAAAACCCCAAAATGCAAAACCCAACCTGGAATTGAGTGGGACCTACAGAAACATAGGCCTTGGAAATTACCTTTGAAAACAATTACTTCCTTGCCAGGGTCAGATTCTAGAGAGCACTGTGAATTCCCAACTGTTTGGAAGGAAAGGGATCCTGTAGTAGTGAGGAGGAAACGGGCACCACATGAACTAGTAGAGCCCTTCTCTCTTGGCTTGCCAGCTCCATATTGTTCAGAGAAATTAAACTGATGCTAGTTTCATGAAAAATAAAAAACCAAGCAATCTTTTCAGTAACTAGAATACGCTTTGAATTCCTCCACTAGTAGAGCCCTTCTCTCTTGGCTTGCCAGCTCCATATTGTTCAGAGAAATTAAACTGATGCTAGTTTCATGAAAAATAAAAAACCAAGCAATCTTTTCAGTAACTAGGATACGCTTTGAATTCCTCACCCATTAGATGGGTTGATTGTAAAGGCATGAGTTCAATTAACTCACTTCTTCTCTTGCACCTGAATGTCAGCTTCTTCTGAGCCTACAGCAAACACGCAGAGGAAGAAGGGAAAGAGCTCTTGGTGCAAGACAGGAGCTGGGATGGCTCTGTTCCCAAGGGAACTGGCTGACCTGTTGGGCTTGGAGCCTCCTGTGCCGCAGCCCGGCCTTGGGAATGGAGGTCTGGGCTCCCGGGCGGCTCAGGGGCCTTGGCCCAGGAGCCCCGGCAGAGGCCGCGGAGCCGCGCTGGCCCCAGGGGCACTGCCAGGGAGGACAAGGGCAGAGGGGAGGGGGGAGCTGGGCTGCTTGCTGGCAGCAGGAAGGGTCTTGTGGCAGCGCAGAGAGGCTGTGCACATTGCCAGGGAACAGCTGTGCCCTGCATGTGCCCCTGCAAGGAGCTGTGCTGCTGCCAGTGCCCCTGGAGCTGCAGGGCTGCTGAGCTGTGGGGCAGGCAGAGGAGCAGGAGGGTGTGTGTGCAGCTGAGCCATTCCTGGAGAGCACAGGGCTCTGGGCTCCCTGCTGTCCCAGGGCAGCCCAGAGGCCAGGCTGTGCCTGTGCTAGCTCTGGGCAAGTGGCTCAGGGTTTTGCCCTGGCCTGCCTCAAGTGTCTGCCAGCAGGAGCATGTTTCCCTGTGCAGCTGTTTAGACATTTCCAGGAAATGTGTCCCATGAAATACGGAGCTTCAGAGGCTTTAGATTGCATCTCCACCTCTGTTACATTTTGTGTGTCCCTTTTGCTGGCCTGACTGACAGCAGTGGTCCCAAGGAGGTTACCTTGGGATCTGTAGTTTCCCTGCCCACATCCCAAATGCTTTTCCCTTCCAAGGCCCTCCTTTCACATAGCCGCTATCTGTCTCCTCTTTTATTATTATGCTGACCATTCTGCAGGGGCAAAAAATCCTGATTTAAGACATTGCTTTTTTTCTACTGTGTTGCCACTTAATTTATCCTCTGTGAAGCTGTTGTATAGAATTGCAATTAGAAAATCAGCCTTTAGTCAGCTTGGCCTCTAAGTGGCCCAATCTCATACAGTTTAGAATGAAAATCCTTGGGGAAAATGAAATATCTAGTGTCAAGAACACAGTTCACATTTGGGTAACACTCCTGCACTCCTGCAATGCTCAGATTTTCTTTCAATGTCCTCTAAAATTTTCCGACAAAGAGAAGACAATGTTGATCTAAATACATCCAGGTATTAGAACCTGGGGCTCCTTTCAGGAACAGGAAAGATGATGTTTACTACAATCAGCATGAATAAGGCCAGATAAGAATCTCTGTCCAGAGCAATCTCCATCTCTGCCCTTCTCTATCAGACACAGAGGCTCTCCAGCATGCAGGGGCTGAGGCCTTCACCATGCAGCAGGTTTCAGCCTGCTGGCCAACAGAGCCATGGCATGTCTGCTGCCAGTAGCCCCTCCCTTGGGAGAGGGTCTAGGCATTGTACCTTGCTGCTCTCCATCCCAATCTCTGTGTCTTGAGAGCTCTGCACTCTGGAACCTGTCCTGCCTGTTGCCCAGCATTGCGTTTTTGGGGGCTTGAAGTCTGCCAGAGGTTTCCAGGAACCTTTGCTTCCATTCCCAGGCCTCCCACTGAGCCAGGCCAAGGAGACAGATCATCCCACCAGTCCTGGTCTAACGAGGGACAAAGAGCTGAGGGACGGCTTTGGAAAGGTAATGGATAAGGACAGGGATGAGCAGACTTCCTTTCCTGTGGCTGTTTAGTGCTTGGCCCAAAATGTCACTGAAAATCATCATCTGCCACTCTTGGGGGATGGGGATTCCCTTGGGAATATATTGGACAGCTACAGAACCATTGCTTGGCTATTTCCAGTGGTGCCAAGGTCCCTGGTTTGGAGATGGTGCTAAGGTCATGCCAGAAGCATTCTTTATGTGCAAAGGCTGTTTTAGAGAAGTTCTGAATGGCAGAGCAAGCTACACATCAGTGACCGTGGGCAAAGTGCACCCTCGGAAGCAGAGAAGCAAAGATTCTAATGTTGGGTGTAAGCAAGGCTGCAAAAGAAAATGGGAGAGGTTGATTTTTCCTGGTCACCTTTGTGGCTGTATCTCACAGCCCTCTCATTCTCAAGTTTTCTGCTCATTGCCATCAGTATTTCTGCAATTTGTTTTCACATGACTCCTCCTTTTGGTCTCCTGGTCTCAGAGACCAAGTCCTTCAGAGCCCTTCAGAGCTGAGTTGTTCAGAAGCCAGGAAGTGAGAAACAGCTGCAATTCCTGGCCACGAGTGTTAAGCAACAGCTCATTAGCCCTCCTTGCTGGGTATTGCACATGGTTTTTATTCTCCTGCCATGGCCTGTAGGAACTGAACTGCCTGCTCGCTGGCCATGTCAGCTCTTCCTCTGTCTTGGAGCACTCCTATGACTTTGATGCTTCAAGCAGGGCTTCCTGACATAGGTTGCAGTTGCAGCAGTGGAAGGTTGTGGCACTGAAGTGTTCCCCCTCACTGTGTGTAATTGCCAAGGTGAGGGCAGGAGACGTTCCTCTGAAACTATTGGAATGTGGCTGGAGCTGCATTGAAGCCTATGGCACTGTGTGGACTCTGTGCTCCTGATGAGATGTTGTGTGTGGTTTGTGTGTCTCTGCTTACAGTCTATGATGTATTTCCATTGCACCCAGATCCGTGCTGCTTTGTGCATGTTGGCTCAAAAGAACTTGGGGCGGAAGGACGCAGAGCTTTTGGAGAGAGAGATGAAGAAAAGGAGACAAAGGAAAACATCATTGCCACCTATTCCTGAGACAGTCAAGCCTGGGGATGCAGCTGAAGCAAGTAAGTGGTGGCTACACTTGTGGTGGTCCTTTTTGACCACTTGCTTGCCCTTTGCACAGTGTTGCAATCAGACTGGGGAGCTGTTCAGCTTGCATCTGAGTGGAAGCTTGCTTGGGATTGAATTCTGTTTCCCAAAGAAAAATAGAGAGGCATGAAGTGTCTTGCCCATGGCCTTACTGAGTCAGTAAGAGAATATCAGCTTGCCCCCTTGACCTCTAAAGTCTTTCAGAGTAGAAAATTCTGTCTTGCAAAGTACACTGGGGCTTCAGACTCTCTCCTGGAGAGCAGCCTCCAGGGAAGGGGAGTCCAAAAGAATGCTTTTCAACCAGGCTGCAACCTGGAAGAAACAAAATTCAGCTCCTTGTAATGAAAACACCAGAGATCCTTCTCCTGCCACTCCCTGCTGAGGAGCTGGCGCTGTAGAGCTGTGCTGAAGCCCCAGCCAGGGCTTCTGCTGTAGCCCCAGGAGGCAGCAGCGTTCCCGACTGAATCCCGGCTGAGGGGCTCTGCCTGCAGGGCTGTGAGCGCTGCCCGAGGGCGGCAGCGGGGCCCTGAGGAGGCAGCACTCAGCCCCAGGCCAGCACCCAAGGTTATCTGCACTTTGCTTTGGCAGCTGCCCCTGCCAGCCTCTGCAACAGGAGAACAAAGGCAAAGCAATGCTGGGTTTCCTTGTTTCTTAGGGGAAGCATCACTGCAGTTTGGCTTTAAGCTAGAATAGGGTAGATTTAGATTAGACATAAGGGAGAATTTTTTTTTAATAATGAAGGGAATGAAAAGCTGGAAGGTTTGCCCAGAGAAGCTGTTGCTGGTCCATCCTTGAAGGTGTTCAAGGCCAGCTTACATGGAGATCTGAGGAACCTGATCAGGATGAAGATGTCCCTGCTCACAGGGGTTGGACTAGATGGTGCTTAATGGTGCTTTCCAATCCAAACTCTTTTAGGATTCTGTGATCATTGTCCCATGTTAGTGTTATACTTGGTATAAAGTGGTATTTCATTGTTACACTTGAAATTCTTTGGGATAACAAAGAGATGTTACCTAGCTCCAGCAAGTTTTCTGGCCCTTTCCATTGCCACCCTGTCCAGCACTCTCCCCTTACAAGCTCCTCTTTGGTCCCTGCAGCCTTTAGCCTACCACCTGTTGATGGCACAGCTTCTAGAGTGCAGAGAACACACCCTGGTGGTGCCTTGAAGAAGGAGGTTGTGAGGAAGCAGGACAATGTTCCCTTACTGCCCAATACACCCATTACCCATGGGGATGGCAGCTTCCCACACAGCTCCTCAGGTAAGCCTGCTCCATGGCAGCTTTTCCCACTCGGGCTTTTCCTTGCACAAGGAGCACAAACTGCCTCCTGCCTCAGCCAGCACTGCTGGGATCTTGGCTCCATAGTCTGTCCTGAGAGTGAATAGCAAATGTACTTTTGAGTTACTCCAGCTTGGAAGTACTGGAGCAGTTGGTTCTTAGAGATCCATTGGAAAGCTGAGCTGAATAAAGTCGTGGTAAAGGCCTGAGCTCTGGCTTTTGCCCATGCTGAGAGTCCAAACTACAGCACTGGTGCCAGGAGGCAGCTGGGACTGCAGGGATGAGCTGCAGGGCACTCTGCCAGGCTGTGCTCACTGTGCTCCTACGAGAACCACCACGATCAGTTGTTCACTCACCATCTGGGCCCTGTGCCTGTGCTGCTGTCCAGTTCTGCAGCCAGCTGTCCTGCTATCCAGCAAGGGCTGTCTCTGCAGGGCACTCAGTGGCTCGGTGCAGTCGTGCTGCTGCTGCTGCCAGAGGTGCCCGATGGCTCCTTGCTGCCGCCATCCCACAGCCTGCAGTGCCAGGAGGGAACAAGCAGTGCCTCCTGTGTCACCCAGCAAATACAGCACCCCTGTGCAGCAGATGGCAGCCAGCAGGGGCTGCCTGCTGCTCCCAGGCTGTTTGCTGCATGCAGCAAATACCCAGCAGATAGTCCCTATGGCTCTGGTCTCTCCTTTGTGGGCAGCCTGCCTGTGCTGTGATCCCAAGTAGGGTGAGATAAGAAGAAGGGAGCTAGGAGTGATACTTGAATGCTCTTTTCTAGTGATGCTACTTTCATGTTCAGAATTGACCAGAACTAGCCTGGTGTGGCTCTCCATTCACAGGGAATCCAGATGTGTGTGTCTACATCACTGGTGTCAGTGGCTGGGGTACCTCAGTGACATCCAGATTAGCTCCCTTCTGAATATTTTTGGTGTTATGGTTCCTCCACACTTTGTGAGAACATGCAAGGTAGCACAAAAACCCTACAGAGTCCAGAGCAATTCATCTAGATTCTGTGCAATATTTATACTCCATCATTTTAGACATCTCAAATGTTTTCATCTATGCATTAGAAAATGAGCTTCTGAGTGCATGACATGAAATTTTTGATTGACGGTGCTTTTGATGACAAATGGGTTTCATAAGGAATGCATTTCTTATCAGATTTTTCTCTTACCTCGTAAATTGTTTTCCGTACCAAAAAATTCAATTAAGGCAAACCCAGGTCAACTGATTAACAAGAGAGTGCATCTGTCAACAGTGTGGATCTGTATTTGCATATTTTTATCCTCCAAGTGCGTTTGGAAGGCTTTTTTATCAACTGTCTAGTCTGGAAATTGCGTTTTTCCACAAGAGAAAGCTTAGAAACTTCTGCATTTGCAAAGACGTCCATTAGATGGGAAATCAATTTCACCTCAGCAACCTTGAAATACAGGCAGTGTGTACCTCTGAAAGAGGAAAGGTTCATGATGCTTGGAAAGAAGAAAATCCATAAAGTACTCCCTTCCCAATAGCAGGCTAAAATGTATGTGCACTCAGCTGCCTCTGTCTGGAATATTTGCAGTCAATGGGAACAGAGACACTGTCAGCTGGGAAGGGTCAGGTGTGGCTGTTCCCTGGCAGCTGCTCCGTGGGGATTGAGCCGGGCCCAGCAGGGCTGGGTTGTTCAGGCTGGGCTTGGTGCTGTCTCCAGGCAGCTGCAGGTCTCTCCTCAGGGAGTTGCAGAGGGCCCCTGTCCTCAGGGCTGGGGGCAATCAGGGCGCTGAGACAAGAGGGGCCCCTGAGGGGTTCCCTCCTGGGCAGCCAGTGCTGCTGGTCAGCGCTGCCTCGCAGGGAGCGGGAGCTCTGCGGCCGCAGGAACTGCCGCTGGCTGTGGCACCTGTGGCACTTGGGAGCTGGCACTGCGGGGGCAATTGTCAGCTTCAGCCCAGAGCTGGGCCCAGCTGGGGGAGGCTGGGAGCAAGCAAGGAGCCCCAGGAGCCAGACAGCAAGGGAAGCCTCTGAGCCAGTGCCAGTTTGTAGCACACGGAGCCCTGGCTGGGAGATGGGGCTGAGGCCGCTCCATGGCGGGGCCTTGCCCGGGGCTGCAGCGCCCATGGCCGACCCTCTCCTCACAGTGACCTCGCAGACGGGCCCTGGTGCCAAGCGCCGAGAGGAGCTGCTCCGTGGGCGTGGGCAGAAGGACAGAGCCTCTTCAGACCCACAGCAGTCCTTGCAGGAGGCAGTCTCCTTGCTGGGCAGCGATGACTGGTAAGAAAGGCCCCGTTCCCTCTGTGTCCCTCTCGGCGTTACGGTCGGTCAGAAGCGTGTCTTGCTCGTGCCTCGGAGCCCCGAGAGCCCAGAGGGCCAAAGGGCACTGGTGAAACCACTGCAGAGCAGGGAGAGGATGAAGATTGGGGAGCAGCCTTTTCTTGGCCTTGCTCTGCAGCAGTGCTGCAGCTGCAGCAGGTCTGTGCTGTTTCCTCGCTTTGCCTGCTGCTCCATGGAGCTGCAAAGGAAACTTTGAGGGAAGAGAGAAAGCTCTGGAAGGAGATGATTTGCTGGCTGAAGGCAGAAGCAAGATGGCAGAAGTTTTGCATGTAGAGATTTGGGTGCCTCGGGCCACTGGCCCAGTGGGACTGAGTAAGATTCCTCTCTGCTCCCACTGCTGACAGCAATGGCAGGTGACAGGGTCTCCCTGTGACCTCCTGCATGGGAGTCCCAGAAGCAGTTGATCACTCCCTGGTGGATGCTTCATTCACACTGGGCTAAGGACTCCATTCCCACTGGGATAAGCATGAAAAATCTGCCAGGATGCATCTCCTTGTGCAGTCACCTTTGCTTTGCCCTTTCTCTTCTGCTTTCTCTTCCCCATTTCTCTTTGGTGCCCTCTGAGGTGCAGAGAGCTTCTGCAGGTGTGGGGGTCCGGATGACCCTCAGGGGTGCCCGTGGGATCGGTCACCAGCCCTGGGCTGCAGCCCTGATGCCTCACAGACCTTCCTGTGGCTGAGGGCCTGCACAAAGCAAGTGCTCAGAGACAGAGTTGTTTGCACCTTTTAAATAACCTGTTGCTGTTGTGGGGGTTGTTTTAGGTAGGGGGTTTTGGGAAAAGCCAGAGTTTCAACAGTTTTTGCCCAGGGGTAGAATCTCCTGGGACATCCTGCTGCTTTTTTGGGGAATGTGTGAGGTGGAGTGGAGGGGGTGACAGAGAGGCTGAGATTGTAGAGTGGAAACTCAGCTCCAGAGTGGCAGTGCAGACTCTCCCTGCTGAATGCCTGCTGGGACTGACAAAGAAGGAAAATGCCCCAATAACAGCCCGGTGGCACTGTGTCTCAGGGACAGGTACAGGGAGGTGACAAGAAACAGCAGCATGACCCGGTCTCAGAGCTTCTAGGAAGCAGTGACAGAGGGGCCTCATGGGCCAGAGATTTCAGAAAGGCTGTCTTCTTAAATGGCCACTCTGAAACCCCTCTCTTTGCCTCTTGGGTTTGTGAATGCTTTTGACAGCCACAGCATCCTGGGGTGGAAAGAGCCTCAATCCTGCTGCAGCTCTGTGTACTGGGTGCCCTCTGATGGGTCAGCATGAATTGTCCTTAATCTCTAAATTATTCATATGTCATCTATTTCTTGAATCTTTCTCCGAGTAAATACTGTGAAAGAAATTGAGGATCAGACAGTGCAGGGAGACTGAATTCCTCCCTCTTCCGTGCAGGCAGGCCTTGTGTACAATGCTAACTTTGTGTTTACCTGAGGACAGAACCTTCTGCAGGTGTCTGAAGGTGCAGGGAGAGCCCAGGCTCCTTCCCCCAGCACGGGCAGGGAGCAGGCTCTGGCCAAGGCCTGTGCTGCTGCTGCTCCTGGTCCCTGTGGCCCAGGGTTTGCTCTCTCCTCCCCAGCAGCCGCCCCGCCCCGGTGCGGCAGTGTGCGGCCCAACTCCTCCTGTCCCTGATGCAGACAATTGGAGTCACCAAGCTCGCAGGCACAGCCTGGGCTGAGAGGCTGGCACACGTGGCAGGGAAGCTTGCTCAGGACTGTCACAAGGACACAAGGTAATGATCTTCATTTCACCTCCTAAAACAGGAAAACCCTTTTGTGTCTGGCTATAAAGGTGAAACCACACAAGAGTGGAAACTAAAGGGAATATGAAGTTACCTCATGGTGTGAATAAGGGTCATAGAATCATGGAATATACTGAGTTGGAAGGGACCCATCAGGGTCATGGAGTCCATCCCCTGGCCATGTGCAGTGACCCCAAGAGTCACTCCATGTGCTTGAGAGCATTGTCCAAACACTTCTTGAGCTCTGTCAGCCTTGGTGCTGTGACCACTGCTCTGGGCTGCCTGGGCAAATGGCTGTACTGGGAAACCTGAGGTTGGCCAGCAAAAAGGAGCATTGCCAACTTTTTCCTGTGGCTTGAAGGATTCTTTACTGAGATCAAAAGAGCTCAGATCAGCCAGTCCAACAGTCTTGTTTGGCCTTAGGTGCACAACACAAAGCCAAAGTGTTGGCTAATGTTCATCACTGAAGGATCCCAAAAATCCATTTCTCATTAACTTCAGACTTTCCTAGAAATATTTCAGGGGTCTTTAGCCAACATATTCAGTCTTTCTAAACTTGTTCTGCAGATTTCTAGAATGCGGTTATCAGTGGCTCAGTGAGCTCCACATTTCTTCTTGAAGAAAACTGTGGTTTCCTAGTGGCAAAATCAACCAAACCACCAAAATCCCCTTCCTTTGGTGATGAAATTCCCATGAATAGCTGCCAAGAACACCAGAGCAACTAGCTGCCTCTGTGCATACATATAGTATAGAATAATCAAGAGGATGCATGAGGTGTTTTGTCCTGGCTTCCCTGCCAGTTAAAGAAAGGCAAATTATTGTGCAATGGCAGCAAGACACTGCTAAGAGGCTCTGACAACAAAGCAGATGTTTTTTGCTTGTTCCCTGGGATTCTTTGATGCCACAGAAGCACACCCCCAGTTTCAGAGTGAAATGGTATTTTTCTGTTGCTCCACATTCTCCTCCTGCCTCTTGTGTTCAGCTGACAGCACTGTGCAGTGTCAAGTGAGGTAAATCTCCCTCTTTGATGAGTAGGTAATGCCTTTTCATGCAGGGATTGCACCTGATGAGTTTAAGGTATCAGCCTCTTCTGTTAACACTCTTCCTGTGTTTGTTCACTTTTTTTTTCATTTCCTTCCTGCCTTCCTTCCTTAGGCATTATGGACAGGAGATGGTGAAGATGTTGCTCACTCATCAACAATTTAAAATGCTTCTGGAACAATCTCTTTCCCCCCGTGACCTGGAAGATATTCTGACAAGAATTAAGAAGGAAGTAAGTGCTTGGCAGGAGAAATGTCTCCTTTGTGCAAGTATTGCCACTGCTAATATGAGATCAAACATAGCCAATCTGTCTTTAGCTCATTCCTCTTCTGCTGAATCATTTTGCTCCTGGGAATGAGCTGTTGATCCTCAGCCTGTTCATCAGCAGGCCACAAAGGAACTGATATTATTAGGGACAAAGTGGGGTTTTGAATATTTTCAATATTGGTCACAAAGAGGGAAGGGAAAGAGGAGAAAATAGGTTTACATTTAAGAGTAACCCCCACCATGCTTTCCCTACTCTGCCCCCTGTAAAGCAATTAAGTGAGAATTGTGCTTCTGAAGATAACAGAGTCTTTGCAAAGGACACTGGAAGTAGTAGCACCAAGAAAATTTCCAAATTTAGAAAAGATGTCCAAGTCAGTCCTAGTTACTACAATGACTGTCTGTCTTTTGGGAATGCTGCCCTGCTGTCAAGCCCTGTGGAGCTGGAAGAAGCTTGGTGAATTCAGCAGCATCCAGTGGAAAATCCTTTGTTTGTTTGATGGGGGGGATTTTATTTTTTTTATCGACATTACAGAAGGGAGCCTGCCTTTGTGCAGGCACAGGGAGAGTGAGTGTTGAACCAAATCAACTTCCAACACAATGGGCCAACCCCCAAAGAGTCCAGTTTGTTCTGCTGCTTCCTTCACAAACACTCGTTGCCTGCCACTTTGCATTATTCCCATTTATGCTCAAGACTAAGGAATTTGGGATTTTAGACTGCTGCTCAGTCTGGTAGCACCCATAACCTGCCTTGGGCTATTGAAAACAAAGAGTTGGCATCACTCAATCTCTGCTCTGTTTCCATCTGTAAGTTAGGAAATGTTTCCCTAAGCCTTGGTAGCAGTGATCCTGGTTCTAACTTGTGTTTTCAACAGGGAATTTCCTGTTTTATATTCTAAAGATGGATGGGGTTTCTCTATGTCTTTGTAGGGCATGGCAAACCAGAAGGCTGAAGGCCCATCTGTCAAGGAGCCGGTGAAGGAGAGGAACGGTGGCTCAAAGAAGCCCCAGGCCACATTGTCTTCTAGCAAACGGTACTGAGCACTTTTGTCAGATGAGACAAAGCACATGACAAGCTTTACATGTCTCTTCCTCAGGAAAATCTTCCTGGAAGACATGACCAGTGCCACAGATTGTTTCCTTTCCCTACAAATGCTCTAGGATAAAAAATGTCGACTTCTGCATTGTGCTGAACACAACTTCTCTGGAGGGGTTTCCACAAAAATGGAGAGACAAAAAGACACCCATTGGTTGCAGCTCAGACGATGCAGTGCAGTGGCAAGGGCAGTGTTGTGGAGGCTGGGAGAGGGCCAAGTTTCTGCTGCCTGACTTGGGACAAGTAAATTCAACCAGGGCTTTTTTTCCATCTGAGTGGAGTCTTTTTCAGATGGGTGTTTTGATGAGAAATCTCAGTCTGGATGCAAGATGCCATTCCACAAAGATGCAGTTCTCATCCATGGGGTTTGGCCTGGCTGAATCATGGTTTTCTTCCCCTCAAACAGTACCAAGTTTGAGTAGTAAGGAGCAAGGCAATTTCTGAACAACTTCAGTCAACAGGTGTCTGAATGTGCACTTTTTGTCTTGATATTCCTGTCCTTCATGTAACTTGCTTGATGGACAGCATGTTTGGTTTATTTTCCCCTGTTCTGCAATCAACATTTAAGACAGGAATTTGCTCCTTGCTGTCTCTTCATGCCACTGGCAGAGCTACTTGTACCTGTTCTCCTCTGATAGCAGAGGGGATTTCTTTAGCTCTGTCCTGCTCAGCAGTGGCAGGAAAGTGACCACATGCCTCAGTAGCACAGCTAGCATCTTCCTGTGCTCATGGAAGAGACAGGTTGATCAGGAGAATTGTTCCCAGTGGGGTTGTTAAGCTGTGCATCTAGTCTCTAGGGAAGCAAATGAAATGTGAGTGTAGTTCTGGCATGTCAGGCTTCTGTTTTTATCTCTGTTACTGATTTTCTGAATCCTTCAAATATGGCCCTGTTTATCTGTTCAGATGCATCTGAGCTGCTTTTCCAGATTGTCATGCCTGGTTGTAGAGACACTTCTCCAGAGTGATGAGTTTCCTTATTCTAAGACACACACGTCCCATATGAGGAGGCATTTAAACTTGGAAGTAGTGTCTCTCTTTCTCCACAAAGCAATGTGACCTGTGTGCCCTGGCAGCCATCTGAAGATAGATCAGATGCATCTCATCCTTGGTTTTCCTGAGTGAGCAGTGCTGAGAATGTCACTTGCAGATTGTCTGCCATAATGATTGTCATGAGGTCCATGTTGTTCTTCAGAGCCTGATGATTTTCCAGCTTGAAATCACATAATTGGGAAAGCTGCTCAAGATATTTTGCTCACAATTAACTGAAGGTATTGTCTGTGGCTGCAGCTCTCTCCACAGAGAGCAGCAGGCACAACTTTCCCAGGCATTGTCCTGGGGAAGGCTGTGAGAAGATCAGAGAAAAGAATGAGAAACAATTCTTAGCTGCACTTGCTGCACCTCTTGTTGTGAACATGTGGAATGTGTTATGGAGATTTGTTTACCAAAGGGTAGTTTCTTAATTGGCCACTTAATTAGTCAATTGGATTCAATTGACTAATCTGGTCTGTCTGTATCTGACTGTCTGTAAGGGTGATGAGTTTCAGTACAGTATAGTATAGTATAGTATAGTATAGTATAGTATAGTATAGTATAGTATAGTATAGTATAGTAGAGTAGAGTATAGTATAGTATAGTATAGTATAGTATAGTACAGTATAGTACAGTATAATAAAGTGATTGATCAGCCTCAGCCTTCTGGAATCATGGAGGCAATGCTAATTATTTCCTTGACGGGGATGCCATGCTATGATAATGATCACCACCAGGTCCTCATTTGGTTTTATTTTCCAGGGTGAAATCTCCCTCTGATGGGCACCTCCTACACCGTGCAAAAGCCCAGGTCACGTCACCTCCAGCTGTGGAAGAAACGGAGCTGCTCCAGAAGCTTTACCATCTCCTGGAAGCCAAGGGGTTTCAGACAAGGATGGAAGGAGTGGAACTCCTCCAAGACCTGTGCAGAACAAACCCCCAGCTCATCTCCACTAACATTGTCCAAGTATGTAGGGTATCTTCACTGCTCCTTTCCTTTAGCTCCTTTCCTAAGCCTGTAGCAGCAAAGTTAATTCAGTGTGTCTTGGCACTCTGTCCTGGCTGTTTGGGACATGCTGGTCCCTCTTACCCAGACAAATGTAATTCAGGTCCAGGCTTCAGGACAAGTTATTTCAGTCCAGCTGTATTTGTCTGGCAGGTGCCTATTGATGCTGTTCATCAGATGATGGCAGAATTTTCTGCTATTGTAACTGCTGCTCTCTCCTGCTCTCAGTTGGGTGAAGTGAAGGGAATCCAGCCCCTGAAAGCAAGGCAATTGTTCTCTAGACCAAAAATGGGTTTGCATAGGGAAGAGAGGTATCAGGCTTGGTTGATTTAAACCCAGTTGTTTTTTTTTAAAGAATACTTCTGTAAACTCCATCTTGTCTTACACAGGCACAGCTCTGGCTACTCATTTCCACCCTTGTTCCTATTCCTCTTGGTAAAGACAGTGCTCACCCTTCTTGGGGGTCTTTTTTACTCTTTGGAAAAGGAGGAAAAGAGCGAAGGACTCATCTCTGCCTTCTCCTCCCAGCAGCTGCTTTTTCCCTTTTTCCAGGAAAAACTGCCTGACAATGAGGCTGTTAAGGGACTGAACCTGCTCTAATGAGAGCTGTACAGCACATGACATTTCAGAAGTCCACCTGTTACTTAGAGAAATGGTCTGGATGCTGGAAGAGTTGATCAGAGCCCTGGTCTTCTCCAGACACAGGCTCTGAGACAAACAAAAGAAAACACAGATCTCCTCCAGCCATAGTTTTGGCAAAATCATAACTGCCCTCAGTACTTGAGGCAACTGTATAGAAAACTGGGCATTGTAAACATCTGCTTCCATTCAAAGCAAAGGCACTCTTTAGCATTAATAAATGGAATTGATTTAATGATTTAGAGATGGAGAGAAATGCCATAGGAACTATTCTGTCCCCAGCCAAACCTCCTAAAAACAGAAGAAAATCTTTCAACCAGCATGAGGTTGTGCCACCATTCCAGTGAGTGGCCCACAGGAAAACAGTGCAATTGTGCAAGCGAGTGCTGGCCTGAGAGAAAGGATCACTTTCATCTTTGACATTGCTGACTGCGACAGCCACTCTTCAAACAAGGACATGTGGATCCAGCTTTCACGTTGCTTGTTCTCTTCACAGATTTTTGATTATTTTGTCCTGAGAATATCTGACAGCCACAAGAAAGTGAAGCAGAGGGCGCTGGACGTGCTGGCTGAAATCACAGGAGCCCTGAAAGATGCCCTGAACCCGGTGATCATTGGTTTGGTGGAAGGAATAACAAAGAACCTGAATTCAAAGGATGCCAGGGTTCGTGGGGCAGCTGTGAAAGCACTGGAAGAATCCATTGCTCATTTGGGTAAGGCTGAGCCCTGGCAGGGACTCTCCTCAACTTTGTCTCTGTCTCTCCTGCACAAGAGAGCGCTGAGTGCCTTGACAGCTGCTCTTGTCTGTGGAACACTGCAGCTGACACCCACCAGAAGCTGTGCAGCTGCAGTCCTTATGCACCATCCCCAACAGGCTGGAGTGTGATCAGCATTTCCCAACAGTCCCAGGAGCCCTTGGCTCTGTGCTGCTTGTCTGAAGAGCAAGTCCTGGGCTACAGCTTTGCTGCAGTTCAGAGGCAAAGGGGGCTTGGAGTTTGCTTAGGCCCTGTCTGACTTCCCAAATGAACAGTTTTGCTGTTGGCATGAAGGGACACTGACCCATCAGAGCTTCTGCAGAGCAGCCACCTGCAAGGCTCTATATTAGAGGCATCAGCTGCCTATTTTCCACTTTTCTTCTTTGTCTTCTATTTTCAAAGGGGAACTTATGATTTTCCAAGTTCATTTCTTTAGAACAAACAGGTATAAACCCAGCTGTCAATGATGCCTTGCTCCACATGTTGTTTTGCATGGGGCAAGATGGCCACAGCAATTAACTACATAGGCAAGGGCTGCTCTAAATTCCTCTGCCACACAGATTTATGTCAGCTCTGAGAATGCTGCACTGGGGAAATATGCCTGGAAAAAGGAGTGTTGAAGAGGCAGGTCTTCAAGGGGAGTTTCCACTTTCTCCTCCCCAGTTGCTCTGTGAACTCAGGAACTGCCTGACTCAGTGCCTTTCTGTGACCCAAGTATGGGCTTCTTCCTTTTTGCTCTGGGATGCAAAACCTTTTCACTGCTTCCATGTGACTGAACTCTTGAGGTCCCTGATGTGAGATGTTTTAATACAGTTCCTGCTACAGCAGACAAGTTTGCATTTACAAATGTGAAAGGAGAGCTTTTCTTTTGGAATTTAAAACCCTGCCAAGGAGGCTGGAAGGAATGAAGAAAAGGATTCAAAACCCAGCAGAAATGTACTTGATTTTATAAAATGGGGTTGGCCCTGCCCTTTGCCTCCCCACTGTCCTTTCTCCTATGACCTGAGAAAAGTGAGCAGAACCATGTGTTTCCCTTGTAGATCAAGTGTCACTGCTGAAAGAGTTCAGCTACCAATGGAATCACCTGAGTGGCCAAGCTCTGCTGGATGTCACCGAGCGTATCACAGGTATGGCCTCCCCTTCTAAGCCAAGAGCTCTGCCCAGGGAGTATTGACAGGGAATGCCTGTGAACAGACAGCAGAGCAGCTCCTCCACATCAGGAGGTGCTGAGCTTGTCCCTGCTGCCCAATAGCCCAGGCAGGTGGATTTGGCAGGTTTGCCCTGGCTGCTGCAGAGCTGGGCAGCATCTGAGATGGGGGCAGCGCTCGGCCTCGGGGCTGAGCTCTCACTGGGGCATCTCAGAACCACCTCCAGCAAAGGGAGGGGCTACAAATACCCCAGCTGGCTCCTCTCTGGGAAGCTCAGGGACATCTGTGATCTTTGAGGGGAAATGGTGGCAAATGCTCTTTCAGGGCATCAGTTTGTTTTGTCCTCACGGAATTCTTGTTTTTCTCTTGGAAAGTTTTGAGGCTGAACCGTGCAGAGCCTGGGGGTCACAGCTTAGGTCAAAACTCAACAGAGGTATCAGAGGCACGGGTTTAGTGCAAGGCAGCCTCTGGGGCACAGGGACAGAAGCAGAGGGCTGAGGCTCCCTGCCTGTGCTGTCCAAGTGGCCTTGGACTGAGCCTTTCAGGGTGTGCAAACAGTGTCTGCCTGTGCCAGCGCTGTCCAAAATGCTACAAATGCAGCTGATAATTGATTCCTCAGAGGAGCTTGCTATGTCAGCAATAGCTAAGGAATGGAAAAAGGATAATCTCAATATATAGAAGAGAAGACAATTGATAGCCTTGCTTTACCTGGGTCTAAATCCACTGCTAATGATGCCAGCATCTTTGAATGCAAGGTTTAATACACTTTGTGTCTTCATTAGGAATCTCAAAAGGGCATGTTCAGCAATTGAGAATGTCAAAGGCCCTTTAAAGAGCATTTGAATAAAGTAGATCTCCAGCAATAGGGAATTTAGTTTAGCAGTTCTTTTGATCTCTTTTTCAAATAAAGGAATTAACCATAAATTAGGAGTACTTTAGAAAGAGCAGATGTTCTCTCTGAGATTTAGTAGGAACAGACAGCTGTTCCTCATGTTCAGTAGTCACCAATGTCTTTAATTGCATTTAAACTCAAATGAATTCCCACTTTAAAATGGGTACCATAACCCTTTCCTGCTTAGCAGAATTGGTTTTGGGTACTTGCAGGAGCTCTTTCAATGTTGATGACTGCTGGTGGATTAACAGCATTGAGAAAATGAAGTCTCTTCCACCACAGAATATTAAATGGCTGCTAAATAACATTTTGTCTGATCAGAAAATAAGAATGGTCTCCAGAGCATTTCAGGTTTTGATCTCTCAGCCAAATCTGCCATGCAAGAAGCCTGTTGGTAGTAACTTTTTGTCTGTGTTTGATACAGTTCAGTTCAGAAAACGGGCAGAGAGATTTCAGAGACAATATGAGAAAACACTCGTGTTTTGGTTACATTTCAGTCCCCTGTGTAGCATTTTTCTCTCTCTATGCCCCTATTCCAGTGGACAGTATAAGAAAAAATGCCATTACGTTGGGAGGGGAAGTGGCATTAAAATGTGGAGATGCCCAAATGCCACAGCAATGGGGTCTGGGTAATTCTCTAAGACACCCTGAGGTTTAAAACAGCTCTTTGTAGGAAGCCCCAAAAGCATTCTGCCAAAGACACCAGCTGGTCCCTGATGTTTCTCATCCAGCTGTCAGGCAGCAGCCATCTCTGGTGGGCTGGAGTTTTGAGGTGTGTTCTAATCCTGCCCTTTGCTGTGTGCCACTGAGCCAAGGGAAGAGCCAGATTAGGCATTTGGCACTTGACATCAAAGGTACAAAAATGGAATCATCCCTTTTATGAGGAATCTCTCCATTTCCTCTCTGTGGTGCAGTTCCAAATCTTCAGGGTGGGTTTAGAAAACTTCTTAATGGAAATAAAAGGCAGTTGGACATTCATTCATTGTTCATGCAGAAAGAGATTGTGAAATAATTTAGTAAAGGTGAAATAATTTAGTAAAGTCTGCCACAAGGGACAAGGCTCTGGTTGGAGCAATTAGTCCTGAGGGGTTGGTGGTTCTGTTTCCAGGATGATCAGCTGCTTTGCCCGTTTCTGGATCAAGGGGCTCTGTGTGCCGTTTTGCTGACCTTGGCCAGAGAGGCTTGCCAGAAGCAAAAGCAGAGGTAGATGCTTGTTTGCATTGAGGTTGTGGCTAAGGAGCTGTGTCTCTGTCCCGGCAGTGCTTGTGCAGTGGGTCCATGCCAGGAGCCCTGCAGTCGTCCAGCGCGACGCCCTGCCCGTGCTCTGGTCCTTCCTGGAGAACAAGGCGCTGCCCGTGCGGAGCGCCAATGTCCGCACCGTGGCCACCAAGCTCGCCTCTGCCCTCTACAAGGTGATGGGCACCCAGCTGAAGAAATGTGCTGCCAGCAAGCCTGCACACGTGCGGGAAAACCTCTCCAAAATGCTGGGCTGGTGAGGGCGAGATGTTCTCCAGAAAGCTGAGGAAGCGCTGAGTTGGACACCTCTGGATTTGCCTTTTTAGCTGTGCCAAAAATGACCAAATCCAAAGGAAGGGTTTGCATCTGCCCCCGCTCTCTCCATTGCCCTTCCTGGTCATGGCATGGGAGGCCTGGAGCAGCTCCAGATGGAGGACAAGGTGAAGGGAACCATGGCTCAGCCTCACACAGAGGTGAGGGGGGAGCTGGGCCAGTCTCTGTTGGGAGGAAGGGTCTTGTGGCAGCGCAGAGAGGCTGTGCACATTGCCAGGGAACAGCTGTGCCCTGCATGTGCCCCTGCAAGGAGCTGTGCTGCTGCCAGTGCCCCTGGAGCTGCAGGGCTGCTGAGCTGTGGGGCAGGCAGAGGAGCAGGAGGGTGCATGTGCAGCTGAGCCATTCCTGGAGAGCACAGGGCTCTGGGCTCCCTGCTGTCCCAGGGCAGCCCAGAGGCCAGGCTGTGCCTGTGCTAGCTCTGGGCAAGTGGCTCAGGGTTTTGCCCTGGCCTGCCTCAAGTGTCTGCCAGCAGGAGCATGTTTCCCTGTGCAGCAGTTTAGACATTTCCAGGAAATGTGTCCCATGAAATATGGAGCTTCAGCTGCTTTAGGTTTGCATGGTGGCCTCTGTTAAACTTTGTGTCTCCATTTTGCAGATCTGGCTGGTTACAGTCTTACCGAGAAGTTTTCTCGGGACACTTCCGATGTTCCCTCACCCACAAAGTCCTCACCTCCCATCCAGAAGAGCTCTCTTTCCTCCAAGCTCAGGAAGAAGCTGCCACCTGTATGAAGAGTGTTTGAAGAACAGGATTGATGCCTTAGGCTTCGTAGTTAAAGCTGTACATATGTTCTGATCTTTAGATGTAGTTTTGAACTAATGTGTTTTGATTCTGTCTTTAAAATTTGATGACATATTTTTAATTGTATATATTTTCTTTTGATGATGAAAAAAAAAGTAAATTAAATAAATAAAATTTAAATAAACCAAAAGGAGAATGTGAGACTAGGACCTGCTAGCCTAGAGATTATGGGAGTGCAGCTCACTCAATGTGCCAGTGTCTCACCACATCCTTTCCTCATTGGGCCTCTCCTCTTCCTCTTTGGCCATGTTTTCTTTGTGTCATTTGTGCTGCTCTTTGTTACTTGACATTACAACAGGGTCACCTGTTGACCTGTTTGGGGGACAATGGATCCAAAAGATCCTGTCTAGTCAAAGGTTTTCTACCTAGGTGTGTTCTGGGCTCACCAAAGGCCTGAGCAAAGAAACCAAGAGAAGTGTGCCCAAATGCCAAAGCTTTGCTCCTTTGCAATCTCCCACAGATCTGGCTCACAGGTGTCTTCAATCACAATTCCACAGGTAAGAAGAGGTCATGTCTTTCCCTGGGAAATGATGCATGGCTTTGGCAGAGTCACCTGTATGTATATTTACCCAGGAGAGCAGTCCAGCTGTGTGGTTTGCACCTTGTTTGCAGAAGGATGAGTGCACTGGGAGGCCAATAACAAGTGCCAAGGGTTCCTCCAATCTGTACTGCAGCCTGGGTGCCATTCAGCCCAGAGCCTGGGGATCATTTGTTCCCACGGACCAGTGCTTGCCAGTGTAATGAATTCCTGCACAGCTGGAAGAAGCAATTCTGGATTCAGCTCCAGCTCTTGGTGGGCTGCATGGTCATTGACAATGCTGCCCTCCCAGAAATTATTCTGCAGTTTCCTTTCATAATCATTTGAAGCTTTTAAACTTCACGTTTCAATGTGCTTTGCCTTAGGGAAAAACACTTCTGGGCCCAGTGCAAACTGTAACCTTTTGACAGCAAAGTCCTCATGGTTGCCAGCTTCTGATGTCACACAATGTCCCCTGGCTGCATGTGTTTGCTTTGCTCTGGGTCTAGTCCTGGTCTAGTAAAGCCCAGGCAGGGTGGCATGTTGCAGGGAAAACTGGTCCATGAGCTTATGGGGTTGCCATCAGCAGCAGAGTGAATGTGCCCTTTGGGGATTTCTCTGGAGACAAAATTAGGGACCTACTCCATGCCCCAATATTCTCTTAGATCTTTCTGAAATATCCTAGAAAAGGCTGTGAAACTTCACATCTCCTTGCACACCCACTGTTTGAAGAGGGGCATTTTTGTCCCTCCTCAAAGCCATTGCTCTTGCACACCAGAAACATGAACATCCACCAGCAGGAATGATGCATGGTCCTGCTGCTGCTGCTGCTTCAGAGCACTGGGCAGTGCAGACCTGGGTATTACCAATATGAGCACTTAATTAGCATTTCATGCTCCTTCGAGCTGTCCAGATCTCAGGGCTTTTTGTTTCAAAGCAGCCACTGCACCATCTCTAGGAAAGAACAGGAAATGGGAACCAGCGACTGCCAGCCTTGCAGGGGTGTAGGGGAGAACCTGAATGTCTGCATCCAAAGATGAATGGGAAGAGTGTAATTGCCAAAGCAAACGCTTCATTAGCATAGCAGGACCAGTTCTGGACTGCATGCTTGCATGAAGATCATTTGGGATCTCCTTTTTGTATCTCATGCAGAAAAGGAGCTCTTAATAATACCACGCTACTTAAACCAGATTGGGATGTGGCTCTGTAGTGGTTCACAATGAAGCAGACTGCCTGCTTTGTCACTGCCAGCCCTGGTGAGCCTGCGAGGGACTGTAGTGTATCCCATGCCTGTTTTGCCTCCAAGAAAAGCTTGGTTTTCCTTATTAGTGTGGAGTAAATACAAGAGTAATAAAATGGACAATTAAACTGGCCACTTTGGAGGATATGCTCATGCTTTTGCATGTCAGTCCTGTACCTCATGCTCCCAAGGCTTGTTACTCCTCATGAAATATTTTAACAAAATATCTCAGCTCTCTTGTTACATTTGAATAAAATTGCATCAGATCATCAAGAATTCTGCTGTCAGGAACAAGACAAGAGCCTTGCGACACTCACTTGCAGCTGTCCTGGATTTCTGCAGCCCTTTGTGAAAAGCTGCTGCAGACAGAGTGTTTGGAGTTGGTTTGGGCCTTTCTGGGAGATCTGTGGAGCAGTGTGCAGGGCTCTCCTGGCAGAAAACTGTTTGTCCAAGCCCAGGGACATGGTGCCGGCAGAAGCGGAGCGGCCCCGCTCCCAGCCCGAGAGTCTGTGAGCTGAGCCACGCCGGGGAGAAAAGACAGCGAGGGGCTCCAGCCCAGCTGCTTCCCCTGCCCTGACCGTTCCATGGAGCTCTGCCATGGGAGAAAGTCAACGCCGCACGAGCCACCGAGCTTCCATCAGCTGCTGGAACTGCTCCGTGACAGCTCCTGTTCTTCCCGAGAGAGAACCCGGCGCCTTCTTGGAACGCGTGTCATGGGGGGATTCTGTTTGTTAATAAACTGCTGGGGTTTTTCCACTTTCATCTATTAGTAACAATTTCCTATTGCTGGAAAGGGATTGCGGGAACACTTTAGAGGAGATGACTTATTGCACAATATCCTGTTTTAAGTTGTCTCAAACTGTGTGAGACAGATGGCTTCACACAGGAGCATCCCCAAGGCTGCTGAGGGGAAGGCACAGAGGAAGACAAACCCAGTATTTCTGAGGGAAACTCCTTGACACCAAACCAACCTGAGTTGTCAAACAGCAGACCTGACGTTTCGAGTCATGGCCCAAAGGGGAAACCTTTCAGTGTGTTTGGTCCAGGCTGGGTTGTGCTCGAGGCAAAGGTGTGTCAGTGTGTTGGATAATACTCTTTTCTTGACCTAGAGATGGGGACACTGAGAGGTGTTTTAAAAACTTGTATTCCATTTTCAGTCTCATGAGAAGGGTGAGACAATACAGATGTTATAATTCAATCAGAAGCTGACTATTTCCTAATTACAGTACATTATAAGTGTTTCTTGGTCTATCAGCCTTTTGCCATGCCATGTTGTAGATGCCTTAAAGCCAATTATTTCAAACTACCCCTTGTGGGTCCCACTACAATGCATCTTTCCTAGCTCTATTTTTCCAAAGTCTTATTTGCAAGGCCATCTTTTGAAACTTTCTTCCAGCTCCATTCCTCTCTCAACAATATCTGTCCTAGTCCATGGCATTTTTAAGTTAGCATTTCTTGTCTCAAGGTTTATAAACAGATTCATACTGTGTGGGCCTTCTATTAGGCCCTGAAAACTTTCTACAAACCCATTTCCCACATCAGTGCACTTGGCTCCTTCTCTCCTCATTGTGCCTGGCAAGCACAGGAGCCCAGAGCTCCTGCAGAACCCATCACAGCACTCAGTGGGAGCAAACTTGTGTCCAGTCCTCACCTGGAGCTGTGGTGCCCAGCATTCCACCTCACTGGAATGAGGAACTGTTCCTGCTCTTTCAGAAGGAGCTAAGGAGGTTTGGCCTTCCGATCAGCTCCTTCCCAGCTCTTGATTTGCTGCCCTGGGGGAGCTGCTGCTTGTGGCAGCACTTGTTTCACAGCTGACAGCCCTGCTCTGCTGGCCAGCAGCCATTGCAGGAGCTTTTGCTGGTGACATTGAACGTTTCAGATCTTCTTAAGGAAAACTCAGGGCAGAACTTGTCAAAAGAGCATTGCCTGGATGATGTTTTTAACATTAAATCTTTCCTCCACCCAGTGCTCATGTCCATGGGCCTGTGACCCCGAGTGGGTGCTGCCTCCTGAAATCCCAAATGGGGCAGGATGTCTCCCAGCTCCAACCTGCCTGCTCCAGGGGCAGTGTGCTCCGCTGGTGACGGGCACTGGCAGGGGCTGTCCCTGCAGGTCTGTGCAGCAGCAGGGCACCCCCCAGCTCGCCATCCCCACCTGGGGCAGGGGCACGGCTCTGGACAACCCGGGGACATTCTGCTGAGGAGGTGTCCCTGCAGGGGATGGGGTCCCAGGAGCTGGGTGATGTTGTCCTTCTCCCCTGTTTATACACAACTGCAATGGGGTCCACGATGGGGAGGGGATTCCTGACCACTGGGGGGGTCCTGGTGTGGGTACACCCATCAACATGGGGGGAAGGGGGGAGACGAGTGCAAAGGAGGGCACAGAAAAGGGAGGAGGAGAGGTGGGGAGGTGGCCACTTTGGGGTGTAAGGGCAGGAAAACTTGGAAATGGAGGCAACAAAATGGTGGGGCTGGATACGTTGCTGGCACTGTTTAGTGGGGAATCAGCAGGAGGGGGAAGTGGGTAAAGGGGCACAGGAGGGAGGATGAGGGGAAGGTCCAGGGCAGCAGACGCTTTGCTGTCCAGGCAAAGGGAGAGAGGGGATCGGGAGGCGTCAGGGGATCGATAGCAACCCTGGGCCAAGTGACAACGACTGCCAGCCCATTGCCCCTCAGGTGAGGAAGGGTTTTGGGTACATGGGGACAGGAAGAAGGGGAAGTGGTTTTGAACTGGGGACCAAAAAGTTTACCTGAATTTTCCCCCGATTGTTTAACTGAATCATAAATAGAATGAAAATAAGGATAAATGGAAAAGAGGATAAAACTTCCCCACTTTAAAATTGCCCTCCATTTGTAAAACAAATAACTTGATCCCAACCACATCCAAAACTCAAGCAATAAAACCGATTCCCTTGTAACATTCACAAAGTATTTGGAAAGAAAATGAACAAAAGCTTTCCAATTTCCCTTAGAAAAACAAATTCTCCAATCAACAAGGGCACCCACAACCTTGGAACAGATGTGTCTTTGAGGAGGACTCAGCTTAGAGTGACTAAGGTTGTTGCCCATCCTCAGACTTTGTTCTCACACCCAGCAGAAAAAGGAAAATGAAAAAACAGAAGACCCTCATATATATATATATATATATATATATATATATATATATATATAACTTACAGTTGCTCTTTGGGCCATTGCCCATTGGGTCAATGAAAATCTGCTGGGCAGGTGCTCAGCCCCTCAAGTGGCCTCCGCTACTCCGGGAGCTCTTTGGCCTCTTCAGTCTTCGGAGGGTCCCGGTCGCCCTTCGGGCAGCCCCCACTAAAACGTGAGGGCTTCTCCTGGGGAAAGCGGCTGCGCCAACAGCGACTTTTGTCCTGCAGTGGGAGGCTGCAGGAGACACTTCTTCAGGGATCTCTTTGCAGAGGCCGCACACTGGGCGCCACAGGTTGTGGCAGGTGGTGCTCAGAGCGCTGCAACCTTCCCAAAGAAACTTCTTGAAGAAGACACCTCGGGGCACAGGCAATGTCTGTGCTCATGCCGAGGGATTTCAGCTCTTCTGTGATCCCGGCGACGCAGGAGGAGAGACGGGGTCTTCATGTGGGGTTCCAAGGAGAACCTTTCCTGAGCTTCATCCTCAAAAGGGTCCAGGGACAAAAAGCCACTCAGGCAGGGAAAGCAGGGGTTTATATTGGGATCTCGAAGGGCAGGACAGAACACTAGAGTGAATGGGATCAGGGCACAGGGGCAGAGCAAAGGGGAAGGACCAATGGGTTGTAAGGGATCAACATAAAGCAACAAAGGATTTTGGGGGTGATCTTTTTGCTCTCCCTAACCAGAGGTTATGGCTTAGGGGCTGGTCCTCCAGGGGAGTACAGCAGGCTTTTCCTTGGCCAGTTCTCCAGCCTCCACACAAAGTACCTTAAAAATCTTGAGTATCTCAAAGTATTAATGAGACCCACTGAGTGTTGTTGCTGACAAAGCCTCTCCAGGGACTAATTACAGCAGATAATTGGGGCCATGATTGCACAAACTTCTCAGAGACTCCAAGGCAAAAGCAAAACCCAAAGTCCTTTGAAAAACCTGCAGTCCCTGCAGGGAGCATTCAGGAGCCCCCAGGGCCATTCCTGAGAAAGGCTCCCCTGGGACTCCTTCCAGCAGATCCTTGAGGCCACTGGGATGTGGGCTAGGGGGGGATGCTGAGGGCAGGACAAGGGGCTGACAGTGCCCAGCCTGGCTGGGGCTGTGCCAGGAGGCCCCAGGGCCTCAGGACAAGGTGTCTCCTCCCAGCCCTTGGTGGCACAGACCCTGCTGTGCCCCACAGCTCCAAGACTTGGCTTCTCTTTGTCCTCACCTGTCATCACTGCCTCCAGTTCTCTGCTCTGCCTGGGGCCTGAGGACACTTTCTCAGTCCTGTCCCTCAGTGGGACCCATTAAAAGTCAAAGAAACTTTGGAGTTGGATTCTGACTCAGAGTTCTGGAGAGGTTTCTTCAGCTCCCTCTCAGGGACTGATGTTCAGGGCCTCAGCACAAAGCCCCAGGGGCTCATTCAAGTCCTGGTGCTGTGTCTGTGCTGCTGAGCTGGGCCGGGCTCCTGGCCCAGAGGCAGCTCCTGGCAAGGGCAGCAGAGCTGCAGAGAGACAGCTCTGGCCAGGAGCAGCTCCTGTGCACAGCCCAGCAGGGCTGGGGCACTGCCTGCAGCCAGCCCGGGCACAGCACAGAGGCACAGAGAGCTTCAATCACTCGGGGCTGGGAAGGGGCTGAGAAGTGCCTGGGGCACAATCACTGCCAGCCCTTGGCACAGCAACCTCTGGCTGCAGGACAATGCAGCTGCAGCTCCTGCAGTGATCTCCTAAAGACGCAACATCCCAATGCCTGCAGACTCTGTGAGTACAACTCTGGGTATTTCTGGTGCAGGGGAGGTGAAATGCTCATGAAGCTCTGATGTACTGAGGGGTTCTGATCAGTCACAGAATATTCCCAAGACAAGGATTTTGATAAAAATGAGGAAATTTCCTAAGACTTTGTATTCAGTTTCCTACTATTGGAGAATGGCAGGGAGGAGGGATAAATATTAAAGGATGATTATGGATTTTGACAAGTGCCTGAGACACCTGAACTGTTACTTTTAGTGATCAATAGGTTCACAGGAGATCCCTAATGTGCTTTCAGCCACTCCTCTGCCCATGGCCGGACCAGCATCACCTTTGCTGGACCCATGGGATTCAGTCTGAGCTGTCCTTTCTCCAAGCTGCAAACAGAACCTGCCCCAGCCCATGCCCTGCAAACAGGCTGTAGGGGCACAGGGAGTGCACAGAGATTTGGGGTCTGTGAGTGCTGGCAGGGAGAGATTGGGCACAGGGAAACACCTGCAGGAGGAAAGTCTCCAGGAAACAGAGAGAAGATCAGGGAAGGAGAGAAAACAAAACCCAGCAATGCTGTGGCAGGCTAAGATTAGAGATGTCCACAGGATCCCCTGCAGTGCAGCCCCTCCCTCTGAACAAGCCCCCTCCCTCCTGTGCCCCAGCCAAGCCTCTGCCCTCAGGGCCGGGGCTCCAAGGCGTGCAGCCCCTCCTGTGCAGGCAGAGCTGCAGCAGAGCCGTGGGGCAGCTCTGCAGCCCTGGGCCCAGGTCCCTCTGCAGAGCACAGGGCTGGGAGCAGCTGCCCGGCCCTGGGGGCTCTGGAGGGGGCACAGCTGGCTCAGGGTGACGCTGTCCCCAGGGCCCGGCTCTGGGCAATGCTGTCAGTGCAGCCAGGGAAGGAGCTGCATCTCCCACAATCCAATGCCATCAGAAGGACACTTGGGAGTCTCCCTGAGATTTCAGTCCAAGCTGGGAGCTCCAATCCAGGGTGCAAACCTGTCCTAGAGCATCTCTGAGTCATGAGATTGATGGGGAAAGGCAGAGGTGTTCTGACTCTGAAAATGCTGCTGGGTTGGTGAAATGAGCAATGCGAGTCCTTGGCTACAAATGTGCAGCTGGGCTGGGGTGGATCCATCTGCTCTCAGCAGTACCTGGTGACATTTTAGGGGAAGCATGGGAAGGTGATCACCCTCCACCTGAGACAGGTTAAAGCCCAGAGAAACTCTGAACAGGTCACAATGACAGACCATCTCTCCTCAGTCTCCACTCATCACTCTGCCTCACAGAACTTGCTCTGTTCTCCCTGAGTGCAGCAGAAATGCTGAGGGCTTCTGATATCCAAAAACACCAGAAGAGATGTGGGGAAGCTTATAAGAAAAACCCCAGAACTCTTGAACACAAAAGGATGTGTCTGTGTGTGTTTTGGGGAGAGTGTATGGGAAATGGCTTTGATTTTGGTTACAGGGATCTCCTCTAACTCTTCACTGTCCTTTCTCCATGAACAGGTCCCCATGGCCAGCCCCAGCAAATGTCCAACAGCAGCTCCATCAGGCACTTCCTCCTGCTGGCATTGGCAGACACGCGGCAGCTGCAGCTCCTGCACTTCTGCCTCTTGCTGGGCATCTCCCTGGCTGCCCTCCTGGCCAACGGCCTCATCATCAGCGCCGTAGCCTGCGGCCACCACCTGCACACGCCCATGTTCTTCTTCCTGCTCAGCCTGGCCCTCGCTGACCTGGGCTCCATCTGCACCACTGTCCCCAAAGCCATGCACAATTCCCTCCGGGACACCAGCACCATCTCCTACTCAGCATGTGCTGCTCAGCTCTTTTCTTTCTGTTCTTTATCACAGCAGGGTATTCACTGCTGACCATCATGTGCTACGACCTGGATGCTTTCAGGAACATTAATCTGCTTGCCAATTTCTGAAAATCACTTGTAATACAAGTCATCTTTAATACTTCTTGTGGGTTTCAGTTTGGCACTTCTTTTTCTTTGTTTTAGTTTTTTCGTATTGTCCACAAAGAAATGTCATTGTTTGTGCCGTTTCTCATTTTGTTTCTCTCCGTCTTCCCTGTGGCCACAGACTGTGTCAATGAGCTCTTGGTGCCTTTAAAGGAACTAAAGGATCTCCCAGCATGGTTTTCTGCAGAGATGCCCTTTTGTTGCCTTCTCGGGAGCTGCAGCAGCAATGTCTGTGTGCAGAGCTGGGGCAGATCAGGGCTGGCCCAGCAGCTGTGCCCAGCAGCAGCAGCAGCAGCACTTGGTGTTGCCAGTGCTGCTGCCGTGGCCCTGCCCCGCTGCCCTGGTGGCCCTGGTGTTGCTGCAGGGCCTGAGTGCTCTCGGGGCCGGGCACAGCCCTGGGGGTGGCAGTGCCGGGGCTGCAGCAGGGACAGGCCATGGGCACTGCTGGGGCAGCGCTGACGCCTCAGCCCAGGCCCTGGGGGCTCCAGGCTCCTGGCCCAGGCTCTCTCAAGAACACGGCCAGGCCAATGCTCAGCACAGAAACCCCCGTGAGCAGCCCCAGGCTGGCCGTGGGCAGGCTGGGGGCAAACAGCATGGCTGGGGCTCTGCAAGGGCCCTGGGGCAGACGGGAAGGAGCAGCAGAGCAGGGGCTGATCCATGCCCAGTGCGCTGCACAGCCCAGGGCAGCGTCCCAGAGCGTCCTCATGCAGCTGCCAACAACATCCCCCCTCTGCAGCCCTGGCCTCTCCCCCAGCTCACACAGGTGCCCCATCCTTGCAGGCACATACACGGCAGCACTGCCTCAGCAGCCCCTGTTTGCATTGCCCACAGCAGGGGGAGCACCCCCATGCTGTTGCTGTGGGGACATGAACCTGAGGGAGCACAAATGCCATCAGCCCTGGGGCCAGCAAGGGCTGGGGGACACCACTCAGCTTTGTCCTGGCCTCTGCACTCAGCCAGAAAGTTTGTTCCCATCAGCTGGGAGTTTCCTGTGCCACTGCAGACGCTGTTGCTCAGAGCCAGGGCTGCCTGGCAGCCACCCCCAAACTGCCCTGAGCATTTCCTTGGCTTCACCTTTGCTTTCTTTAGTCTTTCCTTGTGCAAATTTCCTCCCAATGCCCACCCCCTATTCCCTCCCCTGCAAACAGCCCATCCCTGGTTGCCCTTTCCTCTCTGGCCCCACTGCCCATTGCAGTTCCTGACTTGGCCCCATGGGAACATCCCTTGGGCAGCAGGATCATCCTACAAGTGCTGCAGGAATTGTCTGCAGGCTCCTGCAGTGCCTGCTGCTGCTCCCTTGCCAGAGGCAGCCCAGGCCAGGGGGGCACATCTGGGCTGCTGTGTCTGCCTCTGGGGCTCCCTGTTCTGGGCAGTGAGGAGGAGCTGCACAGGCTCTGCACGACTGACAGGATGGGCTCTGGGGCTGCCAGGAGAAGCTGAGGGACCTGGGCTGCTGGAGCTCCTCAAGAGGAGGCCCAGGGCTCATCCTGCAGCTGCTCCATGGGTTCTTTCAGAGAATCCCAGAATCAGCAAGGCTGGAACAGGCCATGGAGATCATCAAGTCCAACCTGTGCCCTGACACTGCCTTGTCTCCCCTGGGCCTCCTCTTCTCCAGGATAAACAAGCCCAGCTCCCTCAGCTGCTCCTCAAAGCTCTTGTGTTCCAGACCCCTCCCCAGCCTTGTTGCCCTTCTCTGGACACGCTCCAGCCCCTCCATGTCCTTCCTAAATTGGGGGCCCAGAACTGCAAACAGCACTCGAGGTGCTGCCCAAGCAGTGCTGAGCACAGGGGAACAATCCCTGCCCTGCTCCTGCTGGCCACACCATTCCTGAGCCAGGCCAGGAGCCATTGGCCTTCTTGGCCACCTGGGCACACGGCTGGCTCATGTCCAGCCTGCTGTCCATCTGTCCCTGCAGGTCCCTTTCTGCCTGGCTGCTCTCCAGCCCCTCTGGCACCTTGTTGAGGGAGGGAGGCAGGGAGGGAACGGGTCCAGATCCAATCCTTCCTGAAATGTGGTGTTTGCTGGCACTGCCAGTGCCCAGATCGTGATATTTCCGTATTCTGGCACAGCCCAAGTGCAGCAATTTGCTGGCAAAGAAAGCCAAAACCAAGCAAATACCTGGTACCTACAGCAACTCGATCTCATGTTTGCTGACACCGCCAGTACCCAGATCTGGAAGTTTTCAGATGCCTGCACTGCATAATTCCAGCAATTTGCTGGCACAGAAAATTAGCATCTGGCAATTTGTCAGTGCCAGTACAACCCAAATGCAGCCACTTTCTGGCCAAGAAAGCCAAAACCCGGCAGCTTCCCAGGGCTGCCACCAGCACCACCCAGAGCTGGTGTTTGCCGGCACTGCCAGTGCCCAGATCCAGCAGTTCCCCAGTGGCAACACAGCCCAAGTCCAGCAGTTTGCTGGCACAGAAAGACAAAACCCGGCAATTTCCTGGTGCCAGGACTGTCACTGCTCAGATCTGGAGTTTCCCAGAATAGCCAGTGCCCAGATCCAGAAATTTTGTGGTTCCGGTGCAGCCCAAGTCCAGCAATTTGCTGGCAAAGAAAGCCAAAACCAAGCAAATACCTGGTACCTACAGCAACCCAATCTTGTGTTTGCTGACACCACAAGTGCCCAGATCCAGAATTTTTCAGATGCCCGCACATATGAAATTATGTGCATAATTCCAGCAATATGCTGGCACAGAAAGTTCACATTTGGCAATTTCCCGGTGCTGGCACATTCCCCACCCAGATCTGGTGTGCGCTGGCACTGCCAGTGCCCACATCTGGCAATTTCCCTCTTCTGGAACCACCCATGTCCAGAATTTGCTGGTAAAGAAAGCTAAAACCTGGCAATTTCCCCTTGCCAGTACCACCCAATCTGGGGTTTGCTGGCAGCAGGACCCCAGGAAAGAAGGAAGGAAAGAAGGAAGGCAAAGAAGAAGGCATCCAGATCCAGTCCTTCCTGGAGCCTGGAGCCTGAAATGGGCTGTTTGCTGGCACTGCCAGTGCCCAGATCTGGAAATTTCCCCATTCTGGCACAGCCCAAATGCAGCAATTTGCTGGCACAGAAATCCAAAACCCATGGCAGCTTCCTGCTACTGGGTCTGGCACCACCCACATCTTGTGTTTCCTGCACCAGAACCCAGATTTGGAAATTTCCTGATGCCAGCAGAGCCCAAATCTGGCAGATTTCTGTCGCTGGCAACGACACCACCCAGATCTGGTGTTTGCTGGCAGTGCCAATGCCCAGATCTGAAAACTTCCTGGTGCTGGCACAGCCCAAGTCCAGTGATTTGCTGGCACAGAAAGCCAAAATTTGGAAAGTTGCAGGTTCTGGCTCCAGCACCACCCAGATCTGGTGTTTGCTGGGACTGACAGCGCCCAGATTTGGAAATATCCTGGTGCCTTCACAGCCCAGGTCTAGCAATTTGGTTTTAGCTAGCTGGGGCAGAGAAGTTCCTTTGGACTGTGACTTTCCTTTTTCTTGGAACTGTTTAAACCTGCTCTGGACTGAAAACCCAGAAAAACACCAGCAGCTCACACCTGTGGCCCACCGAGCTCTGGGACGCTGCATTCCAGCACCAAAGAGACTTAGAAGAGACCGAGTGAGCCAACTACAACCCACAAAAAGGACTTTCTGAATTTGCCATCTCTTCAACACTGTCAGAGGTTTCATTTAATATTATTCATTTTTCATCCTTGTGAATACTTTACTTGTTAAATAAACTGGGTTTTTTTCACTTTTCTCGAGGGAAGTCTTTTCCTGAACTAGTAGGGGGAGGGGCCGCTTGAACTTGCTTTCTAGATGGACCCTTTTGGAGGTTTCCTCCCAAAATTTGCCCTAAACCAGCACAAACAGTCATCATGAAAACTTCACCAGTGGCATAATTTCCTGGTGGCAAATCTTGTGACAGAAGCTTGACCTTCTTCTCCATGAGAGATTCTTGGGAAGAGCAGACAGGAGAAGATTCCTGGAAAACTGAAACAGCTTTCCAGAAGTGAAATGAAAATGAAAGAAACAATCCAAGATGTTTTCCTCTATTTATTTCTATGCTCCCCTTTTCCATGTAATTCCAGATGCACCTCACCTCTAAGATCAGTGACTTAGTGATTTTTAGACACTCTAAAATACCATGAGCCACACAGAGTTTTCCTTCCCCTGTTTTTACGGGAAAGCAACACTGGAGATGTAAGTGCAGTGCTGGGGGTCAGGTAGGAATCCTACACCAAGGGAAGGTGTCCCGACAGTGTTTGACCCTCAGCCAGGCCAATGCAGAGCAGCAAGCGAGGGGATTGCTGTGCCAGTGTGCAGGAGTCAGGGCTCTGCATCTGGGCTCACCGCTGCAAAGTTCCCGTGTTTGGACAGACTCAGGGGCTGTCCCCGGGGCACGCGGGGCTCGAACGTGGGGCTCGTGGGGCGAGCGGGGAACGGACACGGGGACGAACGGCCCCGGTGCTTCAGTTGCAGCGGCGGCAGCGGCGGCAGCAGCGGCGGTAGCAGCAGCGAAAGCGGAAGCAAAAGCAGATAGACAAGAAAAATCTTTCTGTTTCTCTATTTCTTTCTCTTTCTTTCTCTTTCTCTCCCTTTCCCACTGTCGGGCACCCTTCTCTCGCGGTCCCTTGCCCGGCGTCCCTCTCCTCTCCCCGCCTCCCTCTCCCCTGCCGGGCCGGGCCATGCCCCCGGCCCGCCCCCGGTCCCGGGCGGGGCTGCCCCGTGCCCGGCCCCGGCCGTCCCGCCGCGCTCTCGCCTCCGCCCGGCTCTGGCCGTACTGGCGGTGGCGCTGCTGGGCGGGCGTCAGTTCCTGGTGCGGGGGCGGCATCGCCGCCCTTCGGCTGCGCCTGGCCCGAGCCCGGCCCCGGACCCGAGGCAGGGTCCAGTCCCGACCACGACCCCGGCCCCGACCCCGGCCCCGGCCCCGGCTCCTCCCGGGGCCCGCGGAGGACACAGGCGGCGCGGCCGCTCCCGCCGCCTCCGCTGCGGCTTCCCCGGCCCGAGCTCCGCCGCTCGGCAGCGCGGCCGCCGGCCCCGAGCCTCCCGTGCCGCGTTCCAAAGAGCGAACGCCTGGGCATGGCCGGCCCGGGGCGGCTGAGGGGCGCTCGGGGGCCGTTGCTGGCCCCGGGCCGAGCGCTGACAGCCGCGTCCCGCCCGCAGGGAAGGCGCACCAGGCCCTGCAGGAGCGGCACCGGCGGGGTTCGCTGCTGGGGCGCGGGCCAGGAACAGCCATGGAGCACAGAGCCTCGAGAGTGCCCAATCTGGCCTGCGTGGAGGAGGAGGAGGAAGAAGGCCGTGGAGCTACCCCAGCACAGGAGACGGAAGAGGTGGTGCCGTTCCATCCACCGCAGGAGGGTGAGTGGCAGAGCTGGGCTGCAGGGCTGGAACCTCCAGCCAACTTGGCCCCATGCCGTCCCATGCCATGCCATGCCATCCCCTGGGGAAATGCCCACGGACAGGACGGAAGAGGGGCTGGGCAGACACCCCGCTCCATCCCCCTGGAGCATCCCGGGGCTCTCCCTGCCTGGGCAGTGCAGGGCTGGGCTGTGTTCTCCGGCCTCTCCCGCAGCCCCTCAGCTCTGGCTGCGCTCGCTCTTTGCCAGATGCAGCCCTGGAGCGCACACAAGAGCAGGAACGCACCCGAGGCCGCTTCCGAAGAACAGCGCAGGTACCTGCAGCCACCCCCAGCTGGGCTGGGCCTGCTGTCCCTGCTCAGCCCAGCCCTGTGTGTGGAGCACTCATTGCAACATCCCTGGCTTCTTGCCCTTCTCCTGCAGCTGGTTGGCGACTTCATCAGGAGCATTCGTCAGGAAGAGAGCAGCACCATGGGCACTGGGCTCAGAGCTCACTCAGAGCTCCTCAATCATGAGACCAGTGCCGCCCTGCTGGATTTGCTCCTGGAGAAGGGGGCTGCCAGGCCAGAGCAAGTAAGCAGCCTGGGGCCAGGCTTCAGTGTCCCCATGAGTCCCGTGGCTTCCCCAGCCACGCCTGCTGGTCCCTGGGAGCCTTTGAGGCCATGGCAGTGCCCTGGCAAGGGAAGCATTCTCTGGGGACCCTGGGGACATTGCTCCCTCTGGCAGCTTTCCAAGTCTCCCCTGCCTTCTCCAGGTGCCCGCCATGGTGAGGTACATTCACCGATGGCTCAAGGCCAATGATTCTGCCGAGCACAGGCTGGACAAGGCCCTGCTGAATGTCACCAAAGCACACCCGGATGACACAGTCCTGACGCTGCTGCGTGTGGCCCCGTCCTGTGACAGGTATGGGGCCCACCTGCCCAGAGGGCTCAGGCCTCCCCAGCCCATCACCCTGTACTGCCTGTCCCAGGTGTCTGACCAACAGAGAGTTCCAGGGCCCTCTGGCTGCTGCCTTTCCCAGCCCTGGCCCGTCAGCCCCCGAGCCTGCTGCCAATGTTCCCTTGCCGCCCCTCAGGGCTCTGTCCCCACAGGGCTGGGCTGCCTGGCTGCTGCTGGCGAGTGGCAATGGGCAGAGGCAGAGCTGGCGGTCAGCCCGGGCCCCTAGGGATGCCCAGGCCACGGTGCTGTGTCTGAGACCCCCCTGAGACAGAGCTCTAACCCCGCAGAGCTGCCATCTCCATGTGGAAGACCATCATGTGCTCGTCCAGGACTGCGGAGCCAGTGCAGCTGATACTCCTGGATGTGCTGGGGAGCTGGTCAGAGCGCAGCACGTGCACCTCCGATGGGGACAAAACGGGTGTCTTTGGCCTGGCTGTGAGTTTCTGCAAGTGGCCTTTGCTGGCCCCAAGGCCGCCTCTCCAGCAGCTCTCCATCCTCCTTCCCCGACTGCATCTCCCTGCCTCAGGCACTGGCCTGAAACCTGGCCCAGGGGCAGCTTCAGGCCCACCAGGGCCCGTGCTCGCCCTGCCAAGGTCTCTCCGGGCCTCTCCCTGCCATGCTCGGGCCCTGCCACACGGACACCTCAGCACTGAGCACTGTCTCGGGGGGCTTTGTCCCTTGCAGGCAACCGTGGTCATGTGGAAGATCCTCCAGGAGCCCCCTGTCCCACGTGTAGTGGAGCCGTATTTCCCCCACCTTTTTGTGCATCTGCTCTTCCAAGTGTTCTTCAGCACAGAAGAGATGCCAGAGGAGGTCGAAACCTTCTGGAAGGGATGCCAGGAAGAGCACGGCCTTGCCACCAGCCCCAACAGGTGCTCCATGCCACTCCTCCTGTCCCTGCCACATGGCCCGCAAAGGAGCCAGTGCTGCCAGTGTGACCTGGGCTTTGCTGTGCACACAGGTTTGCAGTGCAGACCCTGAAGTCCCTGCTCTGCCTTCTCCAGTGTGAGCACGTGGTGGTGTCAATGGAAGGCAAGCGTGGCTGGGACACGCTGCTCTGCGTTGATACCCACCACTGTGCCGTGGCTCTGCTGGCCGGGTGAGACCCCCTTGTCCCCATTGCTCCCAGCATTTGCGCCCTGTGCCCGGGCTGTCCCACACAGTCCCCATGGGCCAAAGGGACGAGGGACAGCCAAGCAGGCTGGAAAAAGGTTGGGAAAGGAGGGTGCCCAGGAGTGGCCACATCTCAAAGGGCCCAGGTCCCCTGGCAGGGTGGTGGGGAAAGACAAGAACTGTGTGAGTCAGTGCTGGGAGAGGCTTCCCCCCCGGCTCAGGGTCTTAGTGCCATTTTCCACCTTCCAGGGAGATGCGCCATGCATCCAGGCCCTTGTGTATAAGGATCTTAGACTGCCTCCTTGAGATGCTCAGCAAAAAGAGGCCATACTGGGATTTCCTTGCTCTGGCATTCCTTGCAGAGGTGAGCCTGAAGGCCAGCATGACCTGGCTGAGCTGCCTCCCAGCTCTCTGCCCTCTCGTCGCCGCAGCCGCCTGGGACGGTGCCCGCGCCCTGTGCTGCTGCCTGGGCCCAGCCCTGTGCGGCTCCGGGCTCCTGCCGGCCGGCTCCCCCGTCACTGGCCTGTGCCTTTCAGGGCCTCGAGTGCCTGGACTTGAGGGAATGCAGGGACAGCATCATGGATGTCTTGCCAAGGCACCTGCGGAGGGAGCGCGCAGACACTGGCAGCCAGCATCTCAGGGACCATTCCCCGCTGGTGAGAAGGGGGCAGTGGCGGAAGCCGTGCAGGCAGCGTGGGGCTGGGCAACGCAGTTGCTTGGCCCTGCCTGGGCTTTGGGCACTGGGGCAGCTGCTCCCAGCTCTCGTCCCTCCCGCTTCAGCTGCCCGAGTGCTTCAGGACAGGCCTTTGGCCTCTGGGCCCTGCGGCAGCAGGGTGGCCTTTCACAAACTTGCCTTCCGCACAGGCTGAAAGAAGGCGAAGCCTGACTGAAAGGCTCATGGGGCTCCTGCTCAGGATGACCACCAGGATACTGGGCTATCTCTTCCTGGATGATGGTGCCGGGATACCCAGCCCCGTGGCCCTGGACCTGGCTAAGTTGTTCCTGCCACTCTTTGACAACGTAAGGCTCTGTGCCCCCAGCCACGGCCACTGGCTGCTGCCCGGACACTCGGTGCCCTGTGGAGATGCAGGCCTGCACCAAATGTGGGCCAGAATCAGCTGATGCTGAGCTCTTGCTGCCTTCCTGTTCTACAGGGTGATTGCCAGGTGCAGCAGCTCTCCATGATTCTCTTTCACACCTTGATGTCTTCTATAGAAGAAGAAGGAAAAAAGCCCCTGATGACACAAGTGTGTCAGAGCCTGCTCCCACTCTTCTTCCATTGCCATGATGAGAATCTGCGTGTGGCACAGGTGAGGACTCGTGGGCTGCTGCTGTCCCCCTGGCAGGGGGCTCAGCTGCCTCCTGCCCTGCGCCTGCTGGACTGCAGCCTCCTCCAGGCTGCGGCTCCTGTGCCCTGGGCTGTGGGGCAATCTCCACATCTCTGCTGCTCTCCAGACTTCTCAGGGAACGCTGCTTTGTGCGGTCAAGTTCCTGAAAAGGAAAGATCTTGAAAAAACTGTGAAGAAAGATAAACTCTCGAAGTTCGCTGAGCTCCTGGTAAGGATGGCCTGCAAGCCCCAGCCTCAGGCTGGAGAAGGCCCCTGAGGGCGGCACTCAGTGTGCGGGGCGGGCAGCTGTGTCCCTGCCCGCTGCTGCAGCCAGAGGCCACGCGGGCTCTGCTCCAGGCTCCCGTGGGCCCAAGCCGGGTGCCCATGGAGCCCCGGCCCGGCGGGGCTGCGGGCCGGCACCGCGGCTCCCCGGGCAGCAGCCGGCCCGCTGCCCCCTCCCCTCGGGAGCCCGGCGCCAGCGGCTGCTGGCCGCGCCTCAGGGCTGTGCGGGCAGGGGAGGCCGGGGCTGGGCGCAGGCAGCGCCCGGCCCAGGGGCTGAGCCCGCGCCAACCCTTCCCTCCTGCCGCTCTCTGCAGCTGGCAGAGGACAGGAGCCGAGCGGCCGAGCACGTGAGCCGGGCCCTGCGCTACCTGGAGAGCCCACAGAAGCCCCTGCGAGAGGCGGCCATCAGGTTCATGGGTGAGCCACGAGCCCGGGCTCCCTCCCCGGCCCGCCGCAGCTCGGCCCTGGCCCCGCCTGCTGCCCCGGCAGCGCCAGCCGGGCCCGGCGCCGTGGAGCCCCGCCTGGCCTGGGCATTGCTGCTGCCGCCCTCTGGCAGCCGTGCCCTGGGGCGGCAGCGTGCGCCAAGGGCCGGGCTGAGCCCTGCCGGGCCAGCAGCCCGTGTGGCCACAGCGCCGGCAGCGCCGCTGGCAGGGAGCTGTGCCGCTGGCGCCGTGACAGGCTCTGTGTTCACAGGCATGGCCGGGCGGCGCCTGAGGGGGCAGCAGCGAGAGCTGCAGCTGATCTGCAGAGGTGAGTGAGGGCAGCGGGCTGGCAGCGCGGGCTGCCGGGGGGAGAGCTGCAAGCCCTGCCCCGGCTGCGGAGGGCTCTGCTCCCGTGGCCAGAGCACACTGAGCTTTCAGGGCCACGTGGGCCATTGGTGGCCAGCAGCTTCGGCCTGATCCCCTTGCTCCCTGCTCCCTCCTGGCCATGGCAAGAGCCGGCTGCGATGGCCCTGGCAGGGGGCTCTCCTGGGCTCCCCGCAGATCCGGCTCTGACCGTGGCTCTGTTCCTCTTTCTTGCAGCCCTGGAACGCCGGACGAAGGACAGGAGCAGTGCCGTGTCAGCGCTGGCACTTGAAACACTGCATGTCCTCCTGGCAATACAGAGTGGGCGATATTCCACCATGCAGAGGCTGCAAGACCAGCTGCGCAGGGCATGGAGGACTCGGCCTCGCCTGTCGGGGCTCGGCTGCCTGCTCTGCCGGATGACTGAGGAGGAGAGCTGATCTGGGAGGCTTTCTTTGCTGGGGCAGCCTGAGCCAGGGGTAATTTTTCTTTTCTTTAAGATTTTTCTTTTCTTCTTTTCCATTTTTTGTCTATATTGTAAATAAATAAACTCTAGAGTATATTATAATTATATATATTATTATAGATTACTGTAAATACCTCAATTCTAGAATGTGTTATGATATACAGACTGCCAGGAGCTTTTCTTTGCTGCCCAGGGTGTGCAGGGCAAGAGGCAGGAAAGGGTGAAAAGGGTGCTTGTGCTCAGCAGCACAGCAGGCTGAGGGGTGGTGGGGCCCTGAAGGGGGAAAGGGTGCTTGTGCTCATCCAGCTGCCCAGGCGTGCAGTGGGCCAGGGGAAATGGCCAGAAGCCCCTTGGCCTGTGGTGGTTCTGCTGAAGCCTTTGTGGTGCCGCCAGAGCGGCTGGGCAGGGCCGGAGCTGCGGGGATCCCTGCCAGAGCGGTGCCTGGAGATGGCCACAAGCCCTGTGCCAGGCAGGAAGCGCCATCCGTGTCCTCCTGCCCGTGTGCTGCTGGCTGCCTTGCTGAGGGCTCCCAGGTGCCTCTGGATGGGGCTGCTCTGGAGCTGCTGCTGGGCAGCTTGGCCGGGCTGGGGCAGAGCCTGAGGGGCTGGGGCGCTGGCGAGCCCTGAGCAATTGGCTGTCAGAGGCCACAAGCAGCCCTTGTTTGCTTTGGGATCACCATGATTTTGGGGGAGGCAGTACAGGGGGGAAGAGAGAAAGAGTGGGCTTCCCTCAGCCATGGCTGGGTTTTTCCCCGCCATGTAGGAGTTGGGCCTTCCTCAAGGCCCTGACAGAGATAGGAGTTTTTACTGTTTTTCTTGTTTTGCCTTTTTGTCTCTAATCTCTTTTCAATAATGTGTTGTTTGTTTTTCCAGAGGAAGCGTTCGAGGTGGTCCAGTGTGGATGGGGAAGTGCTTGGGAGCAGCTGTGGCATGGATGGGCCGGCCCTTGGAGAAGGCTGAGGCCATGGTTTGGGAGCAGCTTTTCTTCCAGCCGTGGGTGGCGTGAGGTGGGTCCCTGTGTGCTTGGCAGGCTGGGATCAGAGCTTTTGGGAGATGGCAGCGAGCACAGGAGCATCCTGCTCTGGGCAGCTGCTGAGGGCTGGATGTGCCGTGGCTGGCTGCAGGCTGGGCACATGTCCTGCCCTCCTGCTCTGCTGCCAAAGGCAGCAGGGATGGGCAGCTCTGGGCACAGCTCTGGGCACAGCCAGCATGGCCTGGGCACCGCAGGCCTTGGCACAAGGGCACAGGAGCCCTCAGCTGACGGGTGGTTTCTGCTTTCTCTCCTTGCAGCCGGGCTCTGCGGGTGCTGAGGCTGCTCTGGGCTCTGCCAGGGCTCTGCTGGGCTCAGCCCTGGGCCCAGCTGGGCTGGCTCTGCCCTCACATTGCTCTGACAGCTTTGCATCAGACAAGCCCATTGTGAGCACAGCGCCTAAACTTTCTGCTTTGGCAGTGAGTGAGACTCTGCTGCAGGCCCAGAGATTGCAGCTGGGGACACACATCCAACTGGCAAGGACCCAAACTCTCCACAGTCCCAGCTGAACGCCTGGATCTGCACAGGGTGTTTTGTCTGTCCCATTCTTCCCTCTTGACTGGCTGGAATTGTGCAATTGCACTTTCTTCCTCCTCTAGCAGTGCCACGAGTGGGCCAAAGCTGGCGAGTGGGCCGTGCTCCTGAGGCAGTGCAGTCTGGAGCTGATGGATGGAGAATTGCCCTTCTGTACTGCCAAACCAGAGCAAAAAGCTCTCAGTGGGACTTTGTGACTCTAAGAAATCCCTGGCAGTTTCAAAGGGAATGTGCAGCTCATTCCCAGGCTGAGAAGGAAGGTCATCTTCTCAAGGATTTGGGCTTTGACAGAGTTTAGATTCCCAATCCTGCTTGGAGCTGGCAGGGCACAAAGCAATTTCTTCTTCCTTCACACCAATTTCACCACAATTCAAAATTGCAGTATTGGAAACAAACCCCAAAATCTTTTTTAAAAAGGTTGCTGAGGTCAGTAAGACGGATCCATGCCATTACCACATTTACAAAATAAATACCTGAGTTCTCTTTTTAAGAAAGATCAGTTACCTCTTAATCCAAAGTTATGCACTATTTTTCTTTACACACTTGGGTAAAACACTTTTGTTTTTATATTTCACATTCTCTTCTGTGTTTTTATTAATTTCTTTTTCTTTCTTTTTTTTTAACAGAAAACATGTCCTACAAAAGGAATGTCCTTTGCTCCTGGTTCCCGTGTGGAGCAGCTCCCTTCCTGCTGGCTGAGCTGCTCAGGCAGAGCCCGGCAGCTCCTGGCCCTGCAGGGCTGAGGCTTTTCCCGTTGCTGGGCACAGACTGATGGAGCAGCACTGCTGAACACGGGCACACAGAGGAACCAGCAGCAGCTGCCTTTGGCCACCTGAGGCTCCGAGGCCCAAACTCTGAGCAGCCAGGGCTGGAAGAGACTGGCAGGATCTGATCCCTGACTCTGGGCCAGGGCTGCACAAATGACCCCACAGCAGCAGCAGCAGCAGCAGCAGCAGATGGAGCTGACTTTCAGCACAGCCCCTGTCCCTGTTCCCTCCCGTGGGCAGCGGTGTCACAGCAGCCTGAGGCACCTGGGAGCCCCCAGTGCCAGCAGGGACTTGAGATGGCAGCCCTGGGCTCCTGGAGGCTGTGCAAGGAACGGAGCTGGGCACTCCCTGTCCATGGGGAGCTTCCAGATGGAAAAGGCTGCTGTGCCCAGGCAGCTCCAAGGGCACAGAAAGGAGGGTCTGGAGCACTGGATCTGGGCCAGTGCCACAGTCCTGGGCAGCAGCCAGCGGGCCCTGGGGGAACAGAGGGCACAGCAAGAGGGACAGAACCAGGCAAGGTCAGAGACTGGGAAAAGCCCGGCCCGGGAGCAGGAACAGCTGCTCCTGGCTGCTTCAAAGCGCTGAAAGGCGTGAAGGGCAGAGAGGAGGCCACAGCAAACAATGCTCCTGTTTGCACAGCCTCCCCTCTGTGTGTCCCAGAAGGAATTGGATGGACTGTGTTCTTCTCTCCGAGTCGTCTCGTTCAGCATGAGCAGCTCAGCACCAGGAGCTGAAGCCTCAGGCCACAGGAGCTGGGCAAGAGGGAACTTTTGGAGCAAAGTAATGCTGCTAAAATAGCCCCAGCTGAATGCAGTGGATAGAATCATGGAATCACAGAATCCTTTCTGTTGGAAAAGCCCTCTGAGCTCACCCAGTGCAGCCGCTCACCCAGCAGTGCCAAGCCCAGCACTGAAGCACGTCCCTGAAGTGCCAAGGCCTGGACAGCAGCCCTGAGTGAGGCCTGGACAGCAGGCCCTGAGCCAAAGGTGGCCTCTGGAGGAACCTTCCAAGCAAAGGTTATCTTTGTATCTGCTCCCTGATGAGATATGCATGGTCATTAGCACTGTGATAGATGTAGCCACTCCTTAGTGAAACATGTATTGACCTTTGTGTATTTAGAAGCCAGACAAGGCCATGAAATCTGACATCTGGCCTTGTTTGGGGCTGTATGGTCAAAGTCATCTCCCTTGGTTCCTCCTTGAGGCCTGGCCAGGCTTTGGGAGGGGCCCAAGGGGAGGATGAAACCAGATGTTGCCACACTAGCAGTGCTGTCAGTTTGTTCATTCAGCACTGTCAGAGCTGGGCCCTCTCCCAGCGGGCTTGGAGCCTCAGCTGGGGCTGGAGGCACCTGCAGGAATTGCCAGTGCCCAGGAGTGGCTCTGCAGCCCTTGGCTGTGACAGCTTCCCCAGCTGCTGTGTGCATCTGGGGGATGGGAAAGGCTGAGGGTAAATGCTGCTGGATCTTTCTTAATCACTGCAGGCAATCTTTGGTGGGGATGATTGGGTGCATTGCTGAGCTGCTCCTTTTGTGATTCTTTGCTGCTCTGAACTGCAGGAAATGACACTGATTCCTTCAGTTGGAGTCTGTGTCTTTGGTGCTGACTTTGCCCACTGGTGAAACAAAACTGGCACAGTCTGGCCAGATCCCAACAAAATGTCACTTGTTCAATGTAAATGTGAGGAATCAGTGCCATCAGAAATTCCCAGATGAGAAGCCCTTCCCTGGAGTTCCCTGGCTCTGGAGTGGGCTGAGGTCAGAGCCCCGTGTGAGCACTGGGGCAGTCGGGTAAAAGAAGCTGCAGCCCTGGATGGCTTCAAATGCATCCAAAAGTTGCACATGGAAAAGACCTTGTGGGTTTGGGCAGACAAAGATGAATTTGTTGAGAGTACATAGGAAACAGTACCTTCAGAAGGAACAATTATTGTTGGAATGCTCCCACATGGAGCAAGAGAAGAAGGTTTTTTTCTTGAGCTCAGACGCATTTGTGCAAGTGAAATATTGATATATTGTATCATTATATACGTATTTATAGTATAAGACATTAATATATATATTTATATATGTATTTATATCTTTTTAATATGTATCTATGTTTCGATATGTCTATATCAATATCTACATAAAAAATAGGAATAATGTGAAATAGTGCTGACATTACTAATTTGGTAGCTTTGGCTGCTCAGGGATGTAACACTAAATACCCTACAGAACAGGATTGGCCAGGACCCTAATGTCAGTGGTCAACATTGTGAGATTGTATACAATGAAAAAAGGAGGAAGGGAGGAAATTGGTGATTTTTACAGGGTGTGCTGATACTGTGATGCAGAGTGCTTTGTCTGTTCCTGTGAAAAATACAGTGATTAAGCCTGCAGGGTTTTTCATGTACCAGACTATCCACAAGCTGCAGGATTGGTTGCACGGGTGAAGGGGTTGTTAAAAGAGCAGTTGAACAAATGAGGAGATGGGAACCTTTGCCCATGGAGAACCCATCTCTCAGATGTGCCCCATGCCCTCAACAATGGCCCACTGGGGAAATGGAAACCCCCTGGCTGTGCACGGCTGCCCCCAGTTTGCAAATCCAACCATGGGCAGTGAGACTTGGGCTGCCTGGGAAATTGTTCTGGCTGTGATGGCCCCTGGCAGGGCCAGCCCAGAGGCTGCAGGGCTGGGCCTTCATGCATTGGAATTAATGAGGAGAAATTCAAAGCAAATGAGAGCTATCAATTCTGCAACAGGAATTCAGATTCCTCCAGGACACTTTGCTTTGGTAACTGCTCCCTTGGAGCTTGGACTTGCAAAATGTTCCTGCCATGGCAGGAGGAAATGATGCAGAATATCCAGGAGAAATTACAGTAATTCTGTTAAACAATAGTGAACAAGATTGGATTATTCAACCCCATGACAGGGTAGCACAATTATCAATATTGCAATTTTAAGAACGATTGTGAAAAAAGGAGATCCAGCTCCAGTCACCACCGTTTGTGGAGATAAAGGGTTTGGATCCAGCAGTCCTAATAATGGAGCCAGAGTGTGGGTCTGGAGGCCAAAAGGCCCTCCCGAGGCAGCTGAAGGAGCAGCTCCTGGGAAAGACAACTCTGAGTCCTGAAACCTGGGCAGGAACAATGGGAATGTGTCCCTGCAGCCAAGGATTGTGTGTGAGAACAAGTAGATCTGACAGGATATTGTTTTACACATCCTGCCAGACCAGATCTGCCTGTTTGCCCCAAGGGCCCCTTTGGGAAATGCTCTGATCCACGGGGCTCCATGTGAAGGCTGCTGTGACACTGAGGGACTTGCACAGGAATTGCATCCAGGAGCCCGGGTGCCCCTCAGGGACTGGGACCCGGCCCCTTCCAGCCAGAGGGGAAAGGGCCCCCCCAAGCCTTGTTGGCCACAGACAACATGGTAAAGCTGAACAGCAAAGGGCCTGGGGGCATTATTCTGGAATTAAAAAGGTGCCAGCTCCATGGACCACAGAATTCTTGTTCCTAATGTGAATGAGATTGAGAAAAAAGAATGAAGAACGGTGTCACTAAAGTACTACTGATGTCTGTAAGGTGTCCTTGATAGTCAGCCAGAATCTTTGTCTGCCACAAACACCTCTAGTGTTTCACCAAGGGGTTAGTCATCAAAATGTAATGATGAGCTATGAAAATGTAAAGATCAGGGTAGGCAAAGTGCTGCATGTCACCAATTGCTGGGTGTGTTCTCAGCTGGAGTTGGCAGAAATGGGGCTCCCTTGGAGGACCCACCCTGTGGGGTGGCCAGAACTCTGTCCATGGGCTCTGACTCGTCACTGTCAGGGAAGGGACAGTTAAAGAGAACACAGGAATACAATGATCACTTGGACAGGATTCCCTAAGATTTGCCTTCAGGAGAAACCAAAGCCTGTTCTAGTTCCAGAGGCCACAGTGTGAGAGGATTTCTGTGCTTTTGCATCACTGCCAATGTCAGTAGAACTTGGGCTGCTGGAGCTGCTCGGTGTCAGTGTCACACCACTCTTGGCTGCAGGGCCACCATTTTGGGTCCTTCAGGAACAGCCACAAGGAAGAGTTGGGGCCCAGAGAACATTTTCCCCCCAAGGAATGCCTTGGCTTTCAGCAAGCAAAAGATTCTGGTTCACCCTGTGGCCCATGTGTGCTGCCCCATCGTGTGGAGTTGACATGAATAAGCTGAATGGATGATTAGGAGAAGTAGCAAATGATGCTGTTAAAATGTCCAATAGCACATCCTGTGAGCTCCAACAAACACAACTGGGGACTCCACAGAACCCCATGGCCTTGGATGATCTGCCTGCTGGCCAAGGAGGAGCCTGGGCTCTCATGGGACAGGAATGTTGCACTGCTCTCAGGGATGGGTTTGAAGGCCAGCAGTCAGCAATCACCTTGACACAAAGAGCAGTAGAAGAGTGGCAGAAAGAAGAAAATTCTTCTTGCTGGGATTGGCTTCATGGCTGCCAAAGTGGAGGCTGCTGTGACATGCATTTGTGGCAGTGCCTGTCATCATTGCAGCGTGTGCACTTGGTGTGCACTCTGACATTCCATGTTAGAGTTGTTGTGATGCTTTGTGCTGGGAAGTGGAGTATTGGGACTTGTCTTAAAAGGGGCAGTCTCTAGAAAAGAGAGGCATTTGATAAATAACAGAGAATACCAGCAACTATTTAGGCATGTTTTAAAAGGAATGTGAATAGCTCAGAGTAATGCAATTAAACAGCATTTAATTGAAGCACAAGAGGAGATGCCTTTATGCCTAATGTCTCAATCTAAACTGTGTTATTGAAAGAATGGTTAGGAAGGTTGTAGTTCATTGTAGGTCCCAGGACTGATCAAAGTACCAAGGCCTGAACAGGCCCTGAGGCAAAGTTCACCTCTAGAGGAACCTTCCAACCAAATGTTGTATTTGTATTCACTCCTTAAGGAAGCATTATTAACAACATGATCAGTGCATGTGTTCCTTGATAAAACATGGATTTATCTTTCTGTATTGAGAAACCAGACCCGGCCCCATCTGGCCTTGTTTGGGGCTGAAGGATCAAAGTCAACTCCCTTGGTTCCTCCTTGAGCCCTGGCCAGGCTTTGGGAGGAACCAATGAGGAGAATGAAACCAGATGTTGCCACAGTAGCAGTGATGTCAGCTTGTTTGTTTAACAGTGGAAAAGCTGTGTCCTCTCCCAGCGGGCCTGGAGCCTCCTTGCCTGCAGAGGTGGCGGCACCTGCAGGAATTCCCAGTGTCTGGGAGTGGCTCTGCAGTCCTTGGCTTCCCCAGCTGATGTGTGGGTCTGGGTGATGGTAAAATCTGAGGGGAACTGCTGATGGATCTTTCTTTAATCACTGCAGGCAATCTTTGGTAGTCATGACTGGATGGATTGCTGAGCTTCTTTTGTAATTCTTTGCTAATGATGATGTGCTTTGCTGAGCTTATCCTTTTGTAATTCTTTGCAGCTGTGCATGATATAAATGACACAATTCCTTAAGTTGGTGTCTGTGTCTTTGGTAGTGACCCTGCCCACTGGTGAAACAGGGCCCCCTCTTGCCTAAGCATTACCTGGGAAGGCAAAAGCCCTCGCTCCAAAATTCCCCCCTTCCTCCTTGTTCCCCCCTTCAAACCCTGAGCATGATGTGCTCTGGTCTGGGGTGTGCCCGGGGTCAGTTGGGGTCACCTGTCCTGGCTGTGTCCCCTGCCAAGCTCCCCCGCAGCCCCAGCCCCTCCCCAGCGTGGCTGGACGAGGGGCAGGACAGGCCTTGGCTGTGCTGCAGCTCAGCAAGAACAAAACCATCTCTGCGTGCTCAGCGCTGTGCTCAGCACCCGGCCCAGCAGTGTCTCAGTGCCAGGGGCTGTGCCCTCAGTGCCTGCCAGGGCTTTCCATGGCAACTGCCAGGCCAGGTGACCCAGGTGTCCCCCCAGTGACGGCTGCCATGGAAACAGTGCCCAGCCCTGCCCCTTTCTGTCTGGCTGACCTGGCCTTTGGCCCTGGCAGTGCCCTTGGCTGCTGGTTCCTGGTGCCTGAGCGGCCAGCATGGCACAGGGCAGGTGGCCATGGCACAGCCCCCAGCAAGGGATCCCCTCTGGCTCTGGGCACTGACAGCAGCCCTGAGCAAGGGGCCCAGGGCAGCTTTCCATGGCCACCAACCATCACAACGGGTCTGGGCATTGGTTGCCATGGCACCTGGTGGCACCAACGAGTGTCACTGCAATTGTACCTGGAACAGCCCTGGCAGTGCTTTGTCCTGAGGGTTGCCATGGCAGCTGAGGGCAGCAACAGCTGGGGCTCTGCAAGGGCCCTGGGGCAGACGGGAAGGAGCAGCAGAGCAGGGGCTGATCCATGCCCAGTGCGCTGCACAGCCCGGGGCAGCGTCCCAGAGCGTCCTCATGCAGCTGCCAACAACATCCCCCCTCTGCAGCCCTGGCCTCTCCCCCAGCTCACACAGGTGCCCCATCCTTGCAGGCACAGACACGGCAGCACTGCCTCAGCAGCCCCTGCTTGCATTGCCCACAGCAGGGGCAGCACCCCCATGCTGTTGCTGTGGGGACATGAACCTGAGGGAGCACAAATGCCATCAGCCCTGGGGCCAGCAAGGGCTGGGGGACACCAGGGAAACCACTCAGCTTTGTCCTGGCCTCTGCACTCAGCCAGAAAGTTTGTTCCCATCAGCTGGGAGTTTCCTGTGCCACTGCAGACGCTGTTGCTCAGAGCCAGGGCTGCCTGGCAGCCACCCCCAAACTGCCCTGAGCATTTCCTTTGCTTCACCTTTGCTTTCTTTCCTCTTCCTGATACAAATGTCTTCCCATTGCCCACCCCTGTTCCCTCCCCTGCAAACAGCCCATCCCTGGTTGCCCTTTCCTCTCTGGCCCCACTGCCCATTGCAGTTCCTGACTTGGCCCCATGGGAACGTCCCTTGGGCAGCAGGATCATCCTACAAGTGCTGCAGGAATTGTCTGCAGGCTCCTGCAGTGCCTGCTGCTGCTCCCTTGCCAGAGGCAGCCCAGGCCAGGGGGGCACATCTGGGCTGCTGTGTCTGCCTCTGGGGCTCCCTGTTCTGGGCAGTGAGGAGGAGCTGCACAGGCTCTGCACGACTGACAGGATGGGCTCTGGGGCTGCCAGGAGAAGCTGAGGGACCTGGGCTGCTGGAGCTCCTCAAGAGGAGCCCAGGGCTCATCCTGCAGCTGCTCCAAGGGTTCTTTCAGAGAATCCCAGAATCAGCAAGGCTGGAACAGGCCATGGAGATCATCAAGTCCAACCTGTGCCCTGACACTGCCATGTCTCCCCTGGGCCTCCTCTTCTCCAGGATAAACAAGCCCAGCTCCCTCAGCTGCTCCTGAAAGCTCTTGTGTTCCAGACCCCTCCCCAGCCTTGTTGCCCTTCTCTGGACACGCTCCAGCCCCTCCATGTCCTTCCTAAATTGGGGGGCCCAGAACTGCAAACAGCACTCGAGGTGCTGCCCAAGCAGTGCTGAGCACAGAGGAACAATCCCTGCCCTGCCCCTGCTGGCCACACCATTCCTGAGCCAGGCCAGGAGCCATTGGCCTTCTTGGCCACCTGGGCACACGGCTGGCTCATGTCCAGCCTGCTGTCCATCTGTCCCTGCAGGTCCCTTTCTGCCTGGCTGCTCTCCAGCCCCTCTGTCCCCAGCCTGTAGAGCTGCAGGGGTTGTTGTGGCCAAAGTGCAGGACCCGGCACTTGGACTTGTTCAACCTCACCTTGTTGGATTTGGGCCCTGGATCCAGCCTGTCCAGGGCCCTGTGCAGAGCCCTCCTGCCCTCCAGCAGATCCACACTCACACCCAGCTTGGTGTCATCTGCAAATTTGGTGATTTTCTATTCTTTTTCACACATGTGGTAATCATTTCCTCAAAATCATTAACATATTTCCCCTCCTCTTAACCCATGTGTTCTTCTGTCCTGGGGGTTTCTCTGCTGGTCCCTGGTGCTCGTGGAGCCCAATGTTCCCGTGGGCCTGGCTGAGCTGGCAGGACACTGAGGCTGCTGAACTTCCAGTTCCCCTTCTCACACAATGGGCATTGAGTGCTCTCCACAGGCCTGGGGTTGTGGAGAACAAGCTCCAGGTGTCAGCTCAGCTGGTGGAGACAATTTATCATCTGGTAACATGAGGTCACAGAGTGGGCTGTGACATCACAGAGTGGATCATGTGAGGTCATCCAACAGCTGTGGCATCATAGACTGCCTCTGTGACATCACAGAGCCAGCTGTGACATCACAGGGCAGAGGTCTGACATCACAGGGCAGACTATGACATCACAGACTCTGGTGTGACATCAGAGAGCAGCTCTGTGACATCAGAGAATGGTCTGTGACATCACAGAGGGGCTGTGTGACATTAGAGAATGGGCTGTGACATCCCAGAGGGGCTGTGTGACATCCCAGCAGGGCTGTGTCAGGTCGCTGGGTTGCTCACTCTGCCCCAGCTCCCCCTCACCGTTTCTCCCAACAAGTCCAATGCTGTCCATGCCCAGCAGGGTCCCTGTCCCCCGGGATCCCCCCGGCCCACCTGGAGCCACAGCCTCCACCAAAGGATGTTCCACAGGATCCACCCCAGAGCCTGACAGGGGACAAGGGGCCAGGGCTGTGTGACCAGGACATCAAGGACGGGGATTCTCCAGGTCACTGTGGCCTGGGTTGGGTTGCCCAGGGCAGGAAAGATGTCTGGCAGCTGGAGCAGGGCCTGGGAAGGGCCTCCAAGGTGGGGCTGGAGCCCTTGGGCTGTGAGCAGAGGCTGAGGGAGCTGGGTTTGTCCAGCCCAGAGCAGGGAAGGCTGAGGGGCTCCTCATCCCAGCCTGGCAGTGCCAGCGAGGAGGGGATGGAGAACACAGAGCCAGGCTCTTCACAGGGGGGCTGGTGGGAGACAAAAGCCAATGGGTGGGAGGGGAAAGAGGGGAGCTCAGCCAGGGCATGAGGAGATGAAATGAGTCAGGCTGCTTTCAGCATTTCCTCAACACCAAGAGCAGCCTGACCTCCCTTCTCCATCCACCACTGGCAGCTTTGCAAATCAGGAATTGTTTGAGCTGTTGTGCCCCCACACCAGGATGAGCATCCTGATACAAGAACTTAATTGTGTTTATATCTATTACCACATTTGTCTAAAATTAATTTTAGTATGGAAATCACCTGTGGAGGGTGCACTCATCAGATGCTACTGGGACATTGCACAGAGCTCAGGGAGGAGCGTGATTGTTATTTAATTGTGTCCTGTTCAACTATGGTCTGCTGGCCATGAAGAGAAACTTTCTGTGCCTCTGAGTCCCACCAGTTCCTGGTCCCTCCAAGGACACAAACCTGATGAGTTGTGGTTCCCACTCCAATGGTGGCACTTGGACCTTGCTCCATAGCCAGAGCAGAGCTCCCTTGTCCCAGAAAGTGCCTGGCAATGCAGGGATGAAGGAAACAGGACAGGCTGTGGGGATCAGGTGCAGGGCACAGCCAGGGAAATGAATGACTTTTGCATTTTACAGAGCTGTGCCTCCCCTTGGCTTTGCTGGCTGACAATAAATGAACATCCCTCTGGTCTCTGGCAGCTCCTTCTCCAAGGAAAGCAGGGGGGAACTGGAGCCAAGGAGCTGAAACCTGCAGGTCCAGCCTGGGCTGGAGGGAGCTCAGATTTGCACAAGGCTGCTCTGAGTGCCAGGGCTTGGATGGGGGAAATGGTGGGATGGGGGTAGGGACAGAGTCTGATTGATTGTCAGACATAAAGGGTCTTGATTTTCATATCTATTCCAACTGCATGAGGAGGTACTTGGATTCAGGATCAATTGGAGATTGCACATATCAATGAATTAACAGGAAAACCTAAACAGAACCAAAAAATATTTCCTCACTGTCTTTGTAAATATAATATATTCACTTTGAATGCAGTTCTGAAATCTGTCCAATTAACCAGAAAAGATTTGGAAATGTAAATCAGATTATTCCCAGAGGCTCAGCTTGTTAAGGTGTGCTGAATGTTAATGAGCTCTGGGGCACTGAATTCCTGAACTGAAGAGCTGAAGGCTGAACAAGCCTCTGGAGAAGTAAAATTCAGCAGCAGCCTCCAAGTTTTTAGAGTGTGTGGAGGACAACTTTTTGTCACAGCTGGTGAGTGAGCCCAGCAGGGGAGGGACTATGCTGGACCTGTTGTTTGGGATTAGAGATGGGCTGGGGGGAGATGTGGTGGTTGGAGGCTGCTTGGGGCACAGTGAGCATGAAATTATAGAGTTCCCAATATTTGTGAAATCAGGAGGAACATCTATAAGACTCTTACATTGGACTTCTGGAGGGCAGACTTTGGCCTGTTTAGGAGACTTATTCCGAGAGTTCCTTGGGAAGCAGCCCTTAAAAACAAAGGAGTTTGGGAAGGGTGGGTGTGCTTCAAAACAGAGATCTTGTGGGAACAGGAACAGACTGTCCCTGTGTGCTGAAAGAAGAGTTGATGAGGCAAACGTCCAGCCTGGATGGGCAAGGAGGTTTTGAAGGAACGTAGGAATAAAAAGAGGATGTATCATCTTTGGAAGGAGGGTCAGGTCTCTCAGCAAGTATTTAAGGGGGTTGCTAGGGCACGTAGGAAAGAAATTAGGGAGGCCAAAGCTCAGTATGAACTTAACTTGGGAAATTTTGTAAGGGATAATAAAAAATGTTTTTACAAATATATTAATGGCAAAAGGAAGGGTAGGACCAACCCTTGTTCTTTATTAGATGTGGGAGGGGACTTAGTAACCACAGATGAGGAGAAGGCAGAGGTGCTTAACACCTTCTTTGCCTCAGTCTTTAGTGAGAAGGCTTGCCTACAGGATAACTGTCCTCTTGGGTTGGTAGACAGTGTCAGAGAGCAGAATGATCTGCCCGGGCCAGGGGCTGCACTGCCAGCCCAGAGCCACGTGGGGATCGCCCGGTACCGGCAGGGCAGCAGGGAAACCGGCACTGGGGCAGCAGAAATGGGCAATACGAGAGCTGGGGGTGCTCCAGAAGCCTGGACATGTTGGGAGCATGGACAGGGGGGACCCATGGATACCCCAGGAGCCTGAAACAGGGACCCCGGACAGTGCTGACCCCTGGGACGCCTGTGATGCCAAAGTGGGGAGCCCAGAGAAGGGGAACCTGCGGGATTGCCAGGAGCCCCAGAGCCCAGAGAGGGGAACACCAATACAAACTTGAACTGGAGCAACCCAGACAGGGGGGGCCTCCAGGAGCCCAAAGTGGAGAGACCAGAGAGGGGAAACTGAGGGCTGGGTGTTTTTGCTGCATCTTGGTCATTTGTGTATTTTGGGGGACTGAATCTTGGTGCTTTGGAGGTTTATATGGGTGGCAGATTCCCAGTGACTTCTAGGGATGGGCTTGGGCAGTAGGAACCCCCTAACCCAATGTGCTCATCCATTGTATTTTTCCCCAAACCAGGATTTCTCTTTCCCAAACCTTGGCTGGATGGAGAAGGAGGCTGTGAGGAAGAGGAAGATGTCCCAGGACACGCAGGCAGGTGAGGAGGAAGTCAGTGCCCCTTTCCCCCTCTCTCCTGCTCCATCTCCCAGCCCAGCACGGCCCTGGCTGCAGCACAATCCTGCTGCCGATGCCGTCCTGCAGCCAGGGACACATTGGGGGGATCTCCTTCCCTCTGGCATGGAGGCAAATCCCATCCTCTCCTTGTCCTTCCTCCCCCAGACCAGGAGCTGAGGATGGAGACCAGGGAGGACAAATCCCCATGGTATAATCTCATGGAAGAGGCTGTTTTGAGTGACTCCACAGCACAGGAATGCAAGAGGGAGGAAAATCCCTGGAGATCCCACACAAGGAGGGGCTGCAAGCCCAGCCCAGGGTGCTCTGAGGAGGAAAGAGCCACCCTGTGCCAGGAAGGTGGACAGAGCTTCAGCCAGAGCTCGGAGCTGGTGGCCCATGAGCAGCTTGGAGTGTGGGAAGAGCTTCAGGCAGAGCAACAGCCTGATCTGCCACCAGATGAGCCACACTGGGGAATGGCCTTAGGAGTGTGGCAAGCGTGGCAAGTGTGGAAAGGGCTTCAGCTGCAGCTCCACCCTCATCATCCACCAGTGCATCCACACTTGGCAGAGGCCCTACCAGTGTCCTGAGTGTCTGAAGAGGTTTCAGAGCAGCTCCCACCTCCTCCTGCACCAGCGGATTCACACTGAGGAGAGGCCCTTCCGCTGCCCTGACTGTGGGAAGGGATTCAAGCACAACTCCACCCTCGTCAGGCACCGGCGCATCCACACCGGGGAGAGGCCCTACAAGTGCTCTGAGTGTGGGAAGAGCTTCAGCCAGAGCTCTCACTTGAACAAACACCAACAGAGGCACCGGTAAGGGAAGCCCTGGAATGACTCGACTGAAGGAGGAGCTTCATGCACTGCCCCAGCTTCATCCCCTATTGGAGGACGCACGTTGGGAAGAGCTCTGGTGATCCATGTTCCCTGTGATCCATGCTGGGAAGACACCTGTCCCTTTTCCTGCCCCTGCCAGTGTCATGATGGGAGATGGAAGAACATGAGGGTCTGGCCATGGCCGTGTCATTACAGTCACTCCCACCTCAGGTCATTGCCAGGGGCAGGAAAGGGACTCTCTCTCTCCCTGAGAAGAAAGGTGTCCTTTCCAGGGAATACGTGGCCGGGAAGAGCCAGTGGGTGGTGATGTAGTTTTCCCTGTAAATAGCTTTTCTTATCCCTTTGGTTACGAATATTATTTCTGTTCCTGTTTGTTCTTTATCTCGTTGCTGTTCCCAGGAAATTGTTCTTATCCCAGCCCGGGATCTTTGTCTTTTGTGCTTTCCATGGGAGGTGGGAGGGCAGCGAGCGCAGCGCGGTTTTAGCAGGAGCAGGAATTTGAGGAATCCCATTCCTGAACCCCAGCAGGTGGAAACCGAGCATCCCAGCTGGTGCCAGCCCTGGTGGCCATGGCAGCAGCCTTGGGAGCAGGTCCCTGGCTGGGGCTGTGGGAACCTCTTCCCTCTGGTGCCCAGGGACAGGAGTGGAGGGAGCGGCTGCAGCTGAGTCAGGGCAGGCTCAGGTTGGATGTCAGGAAAAGGTTTTTGCCCAGAGGCTGCTGGGGCCCTGGCCAGGCTCCCCAGGGAAGGGTCCCAGCTCCAGGGCTCTCTGAGCTGCAGCAGCGTTTGGCCAGCGCTGCCAGGCCCAGGCTGGCATTGTTGGGGTGTCCTGTGCAGGGCCAGCAGTTGGACTGGAGGATCCTGATGGGTCCCTCCCAGCTCAGCCAATTCTGTGCTTCTGGGATCCCATGAGCCTGGGGATGGGACTGCCAATGGTTGCCATGGCAATGGCCTCTGGGTGCAGGCCTGAGCTGGTTTCCATGGCAACCATCCCTGGCATGGGGTCTCCATGGAGCTGCTGAGGGACTGAGCATAGCAACAGGGGGCTGGTGATGGTTGCCATGGAAACCAACCATAGCAACAGGGAGATGGGATGGTTGCCATGGAAACTGACCATAGCAACAGGGAGCTGGTGATGGTTGCCATCGAAACTGACCATAGCAACAAGGGGCTGTTGATTGTTGCCATGGAAACTGACAATAGCAACAGGGAGATGGGGATGGTTGCCATGGAAACTGACCATAGCAACAAGGGGCTGGGATGGTTGCCATGGAAACTGACCATAGCAACAGGGGCCTGGGGATGGTTGCCATGGAAACTGACCACAGCAACAGGGACCTGGGGATGATGGCATGGAAACTGACCATAGCAACAGGGAGCTGGGGATGGTTGCCATGGAAACTGACCACAGCAACAGGGGCTGGTGATGGTTGCCATGCAATGGTGATGGTTGCCCGTGGCGCTGCTGCCATTCCCTGCTGCTGCTGGGGCACTCGGGGCTCTGGCTGAGCAGCAAAGGTGACCCTGAGCCAGGAGCTTTCCTTGCCTGCAGCAAAGCCTCGGCACGCAAAGCCCTTCCTGGGGCTCTGCCCTGTGCCAGCAGGGATTGTGCCAGCGGAGCTGACCCGAAATTTCTTCTCCCAGGCAGCTTTAGGACACACAATATGGAAAAGCCAGAGGCCACTCTCAGCTCTGTGCAGTCCTCCAGCAGAATCCGGAGTGTGAAGCAGCCTGGGAACAGGGTTTAGTGTCAGGGGAGGGGAACTCAGAGCCCTTTTCTGCCCTGTGGGCTGAGGCTCTGCATTTCCAATGGCCCTGCAGCTGCCAAAGGGGCCTTTTTGGCTCAGCTGAGAACAGTTCTGCTGAGAGCCTGTCCTAAACCTATTTTTTTTTTGCAAATGTGTCCAATCAATTCTCTTTTTTTGCAGCCCCAGGTCTTGTGTGAGTGCAAGTGTGACAACTGAAGGATGGAACAGCTCTACTGGGGGGAGTTCTCTTTTTCTTAATTTGTTTTTTTTTTTTTGTTTATTTGGTTGGTTTGGCTTGATTTGGTTTTTTATCCTTTGTTCTGTTTTGGTTGGTTTGTTTGTGTTGTTGTTTTGGTTTGGTTGTTTGGTTAGGGTGCTGGGGTTTCTTTTGTTTTCATATGGTTTTGTTTGGTTTTTTGTTGGTTTTTCATTTTTTGTGGTTGGTTTTTTTTTTTTTTTTATTTTTTGGTTTATATGGTTTTGGGTTTTTTTTTAATTCTCTCTTCCTAGAAGCTCTGGGCAGAGCTCTGTGACTGTGTCTGACACTTGTCTGTGGCACTGTGCAGGTGGCCAGGGGGACCTTCCCCGAGCTGTGTGCAGAGGAATCCACATCAGCCCAGGCCGGGGTGGGCAGTGGCCGCTCAGTTCCATGGACTGGACACGGCTCTGGACGCTTCCCTTGGAGCGACTGCAGGGAGGGAACGCTGGGGCTGTCACTGCTGGGGTGTCACACACAGGGGACACTGGGGCTGTCACTACTGGGGTGTCACACACAGGGAACGCTGGGGCTGTCACTGCTGGGGTGTCACACACAGGGGACACTGGGGCTGTCACTGCTGGGGTGTCACACACAGGGGACACTGGGGCTGTCATTGCTGGGGTGTCACACAGAGGGGACACTGGGGCTGTCACCAATGGGGTGTCACACACAGGGAACGCTGGGGCTGTCACCAATGGGGTGTCACACACAGGGGACACTGGGGCTGTCACTGCTGGGGTGTCACACACAGGGAACGCTGGGGCTGTCACTGCTGGGGTGTCACACACAGGGGACACTGGGGCTGTCACCAATGGGGTGTCACACACAAGGCAACGCTGGGGCTGCCCCACTTCTGCCCTGTCCCCAACAGCTCTGCCAGCACCTTAAGGGAACACAAAGATTGAGCCAAAGGATGAGAATTGCAGAAGGGGCTGAGCTGGGAGGGACCCAATGGGATCATCAAATCCCAGAATCACAGAATCAGAGAATTACTGGGTTGGAAGAGACCTTCAAGAGCATCAAGTCCAACCCATGCCCGAACACTTAAACTAAACCATGACACTGAGTGCCACATCCAGCCTTTTATAAACACATCCAGAGAAGGTGACTCCATTACCTCCCCGGGCAAACCAATCCAGGACTTTATCACACATTCTGTGAAAACCCTTCTTCCTAATATCCAACCTATATTTCCCTTGGTGCAGCTTAAGATTGTGTGCTCTGCATCTGTCAGTTGCTGCCTGGAGAAAGAGACTGACCCCCACCTGACTACAACCTCCTTTCAGGAAGGTGGAGAGAGTGGTAAGGTCACCTCTGAGTCTCCTTTTCTCCAGACTGAACCACCCCAGCTCCCTCTCCTCACAGGATTTGTGTTCCAGACCCCTCCCCAGCCTTGTTGCCCTTCTCTGGACACGCTCCAGCCCCTCCATGTCCCTCCTAAGTTGGGGCACCCAGAACTGGACACAGCACTCAAGGTATGGTGCCAGTACAGGGCAAGAATGCCAGGTACACCAGAGCCAGGTACAGGTGGAGAATGATCTCCCTGCTCCTGCTGGCCACACTGTTCCTGATCCACACCAGGAGCCCTTGGCCCTCTTGGCCACCAGGGCACTCTGCTGGCTCATGTTCGGCCGGCTGCCAACCAGCACCCCCAGGTCCCTTTCTGCCTGGGCACTGTCCAGCCACACCGTCCCCAGCCTCTGGCCTTGCAGGGGTTATTGTGGCCAAAATGCAGGACTTGCCACTTGGACTTAATTAACTTCATCTCCTTGGACTCTGCCCATCCCTCCAACCATTCCAGGTCTCCCTGCAGAGCCCTCCTACCTTCCAGGAGATGGACACACGCTCCCAGCTTAGTGTCATCAGCAGATTTACTAATGAAAGACTCAAGCCCCTCATCCATGGTGTCAATAGAAATATTGAACAGAGCTGGCCCCAGCACAGAGCCCTGAGGGACACCACTGGTGCCTGGCCCCAGCTGGATGCAGCTCCGCTCACCACCACTCTCTGGGCCCAGCCAGCCAGTTCTGAACCCAGCACAGACTGCTCCTGTCCCAGCCCTGGGCTGCAGCTTTTCCAGGAGTGTGCTGGGGGAGACAGTGCCAAAGGCCTTGCTGGAGTCCAGGCACACAACACCCACAGCCTTTCCTGCATCCACCAGGAGGCTCACCTGGTCATAGAAGGAGACCAGCTTGCTCAAACACGACCTACCCCTCCTAAACCCCTGCTGGCTGGCTCTGATCCCCTGGCCATCCTGGAAATGCTGGCTGATGACACTCACTAGAAACTGTTCCATTGCCTTACCGGGTACTGAGGTCAGGCTGCCTGGCCTATAATTACCAGGATCCTCCTTCCCACCCTTGTTGTGAATGGGTGTCACATTGGGCAGCTTCCAGTCATCTGGAACCTCACCAGGGAGCCAGGACTGCTGGAAAATGATGGAGACTGGCTTGGCAAGCTCAGCTGCCAGCTCCCTCATCACCCTGGGGTGGATCCCATCTGCTCCCAGGGATCTATGAACATCCAAGCAGCTCAGCAGTTCTCTGACTGCCTCCTCCTGGATAACAGGGGGCCATTCTGCTCCCTGATGCTCCTCTATGATGCTGTAGCTGCTCAATGACCTCACACAACAAACTCTGTGATGTCATAGCCCAATCTGTGATCTCACACAACACAGTCTGTGCTGTCACACAGCCCCTTTCTGACATCCCAGCTGCTCTGTGCCTCTGTGACACAGCCACAGAGGTGCCACTGTGACACAGCCCCCTCTGGGACATGCCACAGCCCCTGCCAGTGCTGAGCCCCTGGGAGCTCTGTCTGTGCCCTGCTGGTGTCCCTGAGGGGCCCTGGCAGTGCCCCAGCCCTGCTGGGCTGTGCCCAGGAGCTGCTCCTGGCCAGAGCTGTCTCTCTGCAGCTCTGCTGCCCTTGCCAGGAGCTGCCTCTGGGCCAGGAGCCCGGCCCAGCTCAGCAGCACAGGCACAGCACCAGGACTTCAATGACCCTCTGGGGCTTTGGTGCTCTTTGCATCAGAGCCAGTCCTTCAGAGTGGGCTCAAAGACTTCTCAAGAACTCAAAGGGAGATTGAAATACTGAAGTTTCTTGTACTTTAAATAGAACCCTGTGAGGGACAGGACTGAGAAAGTGTCCCCAGGTTCCAGGGAGAGCAGAACACTGGTGGCAGTGATGGCAGCTGGGGACAAGCAAGGGAAAGGTGTCTCTGGTGCTGAGCAAACCTGGATGTGTTTCAGGAATGCAAAGGGCCAAGGCCTGAGCCCCAGCCCTGGCCAGGCAGATCCTGTCCCTCCCTCCTTGCTCAGGCTCTTCCCGGGATGGGCACTGGCATGTGGGGATGGGCAATGCCAAGGGCAGGAGCATGGGGTGGCTCCTGCCAGGCTGCTGAGCAGGGACAAGGAGGCCATGAGGCCCCAGGCCTGCAAGGGTCACTTGTCCCCTCCTCACGGCTCAGGCCCAGGCCCAGCAGCCATGGCCAAGGTGCTGCCCAAGTTGGCTCTGGCAGGGCTGTCTTGCAGCTGCTGCCCATCCCTGTGCCCTGTGCAGCCCAGGCTGTCCTACGGTGTCCCTGCCCTGGCCTCTGTCCCTGCAGGCTCTCGGCATCCCCCGGCTGCCCCACCTGGCTGGGCCCTTCCTTTGCTGGCAGCTCTGCCTCCTGCCTGCCCCTGCCTGCCCACACAAAGCCTTGGGCTGCTCCAGGCTCCTGCTGGGGACGTGCTGCACCACAGCCCTGCCCTGACAGGGAAATTCCTTTCTCCTGGTGCCACTCTGGGCCTCCCCAGCTGTGCTTGTGCTGCATTCACCCCCAGCGAGGGGCACAACAACTCCCCCGGCCCCGGAGTCTCAGACCTCAGGCAGCGACCGGTGACCAACAGGGACAGGAATGCAACAGGACGGGTCTGGCTTAAGCAAAATCCAGGACCCTTTATTGCGCCAGGGAACAAGACAAGAAATGAGGGGCAGGGGTCGGATCATGGGTTTTACATGACAGGGTAGGGGTGGAGTTTAGGGTCAGGGTCCAATAGCAGGAGGAGCAGGGGACTGCAATGGGGTGGATCAAGGAGCAAACCAAGGGCAAAAAATAAGGCGGGGACACTGCAGTAGAATTTAAAGCAATGAGGGCACAGGAAAGGAAGAACATTCTGGGGCCATTCCTATTTTGACCAGATGGGGTGGAGTGTCTTTTCCCGGGCTTGCAGGGCCACGCCCCACAGGGTGGAGGGGTGGAATCTTTGTTAAATCTCGCCCCTCGCCCGATGCTCTCTGTCTGGGTAGAATCCCCGCCGCCTGGGGCGGGGGCACTCCACACCTTTGGTGCCATTCTTTCTTTCTCTGCCTGTTTCATACAATGAAGAAAAACTCCAGCATCTGTGGAACCACCCTCCAATTCCTTTCAGGCTACTCCTGTCCTCAGTCTGCACACAACTGAGCCCAGAGCCATCAGCCTCTACATCCTGGTTATGTGGTGAGGCCTCCCAACCCCATCTTGGGAGATTTTTGGGTCCTCAATGCGGTCTTTGAAAATGGAGACAGTGGTCAAAGTTATTTTCTCACAGATCTTGCAGTGACAGAACAAGGGTCAATATCTTTGTTACAGATCAGTAATGCCATGGTTGACTCTCCCAAGTAAGGGGCAAATATTAAGTATATGTTAAGAGAAGTTTTGCAGCTGTAGAGTTATGTTTTCCCTCTTCCTTGCATTGTTATCACAGGGTGGCCTCAGTAGCTGGGGCCCTTGGGAGGGTCGGCTTGTTCCTATGGCAGCACCTGACCTCCAATCCAGCTGTGAGAAAGTGATCTGAGCACCACTGTGAAATAAACACAGGCAGGAGACTTTTCTCCTTTTTAATGCCTTTATTGCAAGTGATGAGCTCTGGGGGGAGAGCTGACGGGTTCACGCTCACGCTGCCACTGCTCCCAGTGGTGACTTGGAGGAGGAGGAAGAGTGCAGCTTTGTCCACTGGTCTGTGGCCAGAGCTGGGGATTCTGTCCTCATGGGAGCATCAGGAACAATCCCTTGTTCACTTTTTCAGTTTTACTCCCAGGGTCCTGCCTGTAGCTCAGGTCCTCCCTTGGCTAGGGCAAGGGGCAAAGAAAGGGTCTCAGCATCTTTGCAGGCTCTGGGCTTTGTTCCTCACATCCAGACATCACTTTGATCTCTTAATTCTGTGTTGGTTCGTTGTTTTTGGGGTCTTTTGGTAAGTTTGGAGGGGTGGCTTTCCCGTGGCAGGCTGGCTCCAAGGTCATTTGCATGCCCTCCCATGTCCCCCTGCCATGTCATCCACCTGGCAGCAGTCAGGGTGGTACTGACAAAAGGAGTAGGTAACTAAAAGGACTGCTGATTATAATAACAAACAGTTAGAACTCCACCCTGGCAGCAACTGGTCCAACCTGTTCACTCTGCCACCTTTTAAAAAAAATTGGCAGCTTTTTTTACTTGTAACAGTCCCCCCTCTTTTTCTTTGATCGGGCTTAAACTTAAGCTCTCATCAACTTGCAATTTCTGACTCATGAGCACAGAATTTCCTTAATTTTTTGTATTGATTATAAATTTCTTGAACACTCTGATAATCGTGGTTACTTAACTTTGTTCCCTTTCCTGGTTTCTTCAGGTTAACTTTTTTAGAGATCTTTAGGTTGGTCTGCCTGGCAGATACTACCATTTTAATGAAGCAGGGAAGTAAGCATAGTAAAAAGAGCAAACCAGCAAGTGTACCCACAGTGAAGAAAGCTACTTTTTTCCACCAATCTCCTTTGAAAGTCCATAGGTTATTCCAGCAACTGGAATCAAGTGTAGGAGTCCGTTCCTGGTTACTTACACATGCTAGTTTTTTATCTTGTTGGAGAGGTTTCTAATGATTGCTCTCTTCATCTCTAATACTGCCTGAAGCCTGATGATTCTGTTTAACATGGATATCGGGGCCCAATAACCCCAGGACCCATCTTGAGCCCAGGTGGCTGGGCCATAAGTCTTGATAATTTTTCTTGGGGTCCAAACCTGGCTCTTAGAATCTTGGATTCTCCCAGTTTCTATTGCATTTTGCCTCTTCTGTTTGGTTTCTCTTAAATCATTGTGTATAGGAACTCCTAAACTTGATCCAGTTTCTTTGGGTAATAAGAAGAAAGCTGGTTTTATCATTCTAGCGGTGCAGCTGCCAGACCAGCTTCTCGGCAATTTAGTGCATTCTATAGTACTATAGATCAAAAACAGGTGTTTAGGGGCTCCCCAAAAATGTGTTTTTAGCTTCTGTTGGACATTCCCAATATTTAGATGTTGTAGTGCGTTCTTATATTTTGTAATACCTTGAAGTAGTTCGTTTTGTATCCCCATGTTTTTCCCAAATGGTTTATCCCAGACTGTACCCCCCCCCTCCTCCTTTTCCCTCTACTTGTGTTATCCCTTTCCTGGGATAAGATCTCCAAAACCCCCACCCTGGCTCTCTGCCAGTCACCTCGACATCCCATCCCCCTATCCAGAAGTTTCGGTCCAAGTTGTCGAGTGATTAGCCAGGGGCCAAGGGTCAACCCCCCAAGTCCTGCCCCATACGCTGTTTTGTATGTCTATCCCCCCAGCACCCATCCCCCAGAGATACCTATTGGTTAGTAGGATTTTATCTATGTTAGTTTCCTCCCCCCTTTAAATGTAAGCTCCGGACATCCCCCAGCGCTCTCGGCAGGAACCCCCTGAGGTATAGGAGCTCCCTCGGGACTCCTTAATAAAACCTTGGAATACCCCCTGCTGGGAGTCGGCCCCTTTCCTCTTCCACCGACGTCTCTGTCGTCTCTGCTGCAACGAAGGCAACCAGCCTGAGTGCCCTCAGCACCCTCGGGGCACAGAGAGTGTCTCCCCGCAGTCGGCCGTGGTGGGGCTACCCCCCCCACTCTCTGCCGACCCGGGTAAGGCCCAGGGACATTGAGGGACTTGCAGAGAGACTGGGACAGCTTGGTGCCCAGCCGTGGGGCTCGGAGACCATTCCACGAGCCCACGGAAAGGGGCTCGGACATTCTTTCAGTCTGTTCGATAAGCCTTCGGCCGTCAAGCTACCTCAGGAAAGAAAAAACTCCGTTTTAGTGAGTTGCTCTCCTGTGGACGAAACTGGGAGCTTCGAAGTACCCTAAGAAGTCAGTTTCAAGTGGAAATCAACATCCCAGGCTTTTTCGTTCCCCTCTCCTGCAGCTGGATTGCTAAGTTTTACCCTTCTCTTGTTTCTCCCCTCTTTGGGAGGGGGTGTTTCCCTGCCCTTTGTTCTCAGGCCCGCCGCGGAGGGCTGAAGTTTTTTTTCTCTCTATTGTGGGCAGGCTGCCAGCTGCAGGCTTTTTTCTCCTCCCCCCCCACCTGGGTTGCTGAAATTTGAGATACAAATTTAAAATCAGAGCCAAAATGGGTGCTAGGCTTTCTGTATCTCACAAGGGTGTCTATTATCATCTTTTAAACATTCTTAAGAGTGAAAAAATCCGATTTTCAAAAACAGATGTTAAACAGTTCGTCAGATGGCTTTTCCTTCACTTCCCCGACGTGTCCACTGAAAATCTCAGTGATTTGGCTTTTTGGGACAAAATTGGTAGTGAATTATTGAAGGCAGGGAAAGCAGGAGACATATCTCCGTCAAAATTCGCTTTTTTAGCCCCGCAGATAAGAAATGTTGTAAAATTTAATTTAAAGATGCAAGAACAGCCATCCGGCAACAGTTTCAATATCTCTGTTTCCCAAAAACCCGATCTACCCCCCTCCGAGTTCGGTTCTCCCTCCTCCATTCACCTTTCCCCACCCCCAGCCCCGGTACAAATCTCTGCCCCCCCCCAGAGGCTTCCTGTCTCCAACCCGGACACTTCTGCCCTGAATTCCCGAGATCTCACCCTCCCCCCTGCTTCCCCAAGTTATAATACCGTGTCTCACAACCTTAGTGCCCGCCTTGGTACCCCTGAGCCGCGTCCGGTAATCCCCTCCGACAATAATGGCGGACACCACGTGGCAATGGTGGTTTCCTCTCTTTCCCAGAACCCTTTTCGCTCTCCCAACAACCCATTCTGCTCGGAGCACCCCGCCCTCGAAACCCGCCCTCCCTGTGTCCTTCCCCCGGCCCCTCCCCCGGCCCCTCCTCCGGCTCCTCTTGCCCCGGCCCCGGCCGCCCCTCCCGCTCTGGCCCCGGCCGCCCCTCCTGCTCTGGCCCTGGCCGCCCCCGCCCCCTCAGAGCTCTGCCCTCCCGCCGCGGGCTCCCTCCGCCCCCCCCCACGGCCCGCCCTCCGGCGCCCAGGGCAGTGTAACAAGAGACGCTGTCGCCGGCAGACAGAACCCGGAAACAGCACAGGTCCTTTCTGCTGCCCCCGTGTCATATATTCCAGATGTCACCGGGGCATTCCAGCCAAATTATAGCCCCCTTTCTGTTGATTCTGTTAAAGAACTAGCCAAAGCCCAAAAAGATTTTGGGAGATCAAGTGAATATTTTAGAGGGCTCCTTAAAGCTACATTATTCGCTCACATTCTAACCCCTGCTGATATAAAACACCTTTTTTCCTGCCTGTTATCCTCTTCTGAATATCTCTTGTGGGATGTTGCATGGCAAAAAGGATTGAGAGCAATTTTACCAGCTCTGTGGGCTGATGAAGCTACTGCTCGTGATGTTTATCGTAACATGTTATCTCTCGATCACCTCTGTGGACAGGGGGGTTGGGAAGACGCCTTGACCCAGGCAGAAAGCATTCCCACAAGGGCTTTCAGAGAAGGTGCTAGAGCAGCTGAGAAAGCTTTCTTTGGGCTCCGTCCTAGTATTCCAATTGAGAATTATTTGAAAATAACACAATCTCCATTTGAGTCCTTTTTGAGTTTTGTGGAAAGGTTGAGAAAAGCTGTTGAATTGCAAGTTCAGAATGAAGGAGCCAGGATGGAAATCCTCACCGAGATTGCTAAAGAAAATGCCAATGAGAAGTGCAAAGCTGCTATCCTCAGCCTGCCTCTTGACCCAACGCCTACGCTGCAGGCCATGCTTGAAGTGTGTGAGAAGAAAGTAACCATTACCCTCGCTGACACCGACGAGAGACCAAAACCACAGAGAAGGATTGCTGCAGTGGAAACCCCTGAGCCACCATTTACCAGCCAGCTCCAGCATGTCACGATGCCACAAGAGAGAATCCCCAACTGTAATAGACCTTGCCATCTTTGTGGGAAGTTAGGGCATTGGATGCCTGACTGCCCTCTGAAAAAGCAGTTTTTAGATTTTAAATACAATACGCTTAAAAACCAGAATTCCCCAAAGGACCACCTCTCAAAAAACTGAGTAAAGAGCGCTCCTTTCCCCAGCGCTATGACAAAAATAGGGTGGGCTCAATTCAAGTACGGGGGAGGGAAAAGAAATCTAGTGTAAAAGATGTATTTGTGCCAAGCGAGGCACTGGCTTTGAACAAAACAGAACATTCATTTCATTGGAATAATCCCAGACCAATTTTAACCACTGACTCTTCACATAACCCTTACAGGCTGGCGTTGACCGAACCTCTCCATCTCAGAGACACTAACTGGCATTTCATATCTGTTAACCCTGAACAACCAGGTACTTGGACACAGCTTTGCCAGAAACGTCACAGTAAGTATGTCGTCCTTGGGGACACAAAACACACACCCCAAGAAATTATTATTCCTCCGGGTCTCATATCATCAGACCCGAAACAATTTGTCATATGGCTTCACTGTACTCATCCACCCGTGTACTTGCCCAAAGGCCAAATCATAGCCCAAGCCATCCCAGTACCTGAGCCTCCATGGGACCAGGAGCAAGCAAACACCCTCAGAGGTAAACTCCATCCCAATGTCTGCTGGACTCAGGTATTGGGAAAAGAAAAACCCAAGCTATCATGTGGGTTACACCGTGGTGGCGAGTACAAGTCCATACAAGGACTTTTAGATACTGGAGCAGATGTCACGATTATTCCATCTAAAGAGTGGCCATCACACTGGGAATTGCAAAACATAGCAGGACACGTGCAAGGTGTAGGGGGAATTCAATTGGCAAGACAGTCAAAAAACGTTGTTCAAATTGAGGGACCCAATGGCAAAATAGCTTCCATTCGCCCGTTTGTTTTAGACTACACAGAGCCCCTCTGGGGCAGAGATTTAATGGTTCAATGGGGAACCACAATTGACATCCCAGAAAACCCGCAGGTTTTTCGGGGAGCGGTCGCTGAGGTGCGCCATGCCCAAAAATTGATTTGGAAAACTGATACTCCAATAAGGGTAGTTCAGTGGCCGCTCAATAAAACCAAATTAAAGGCGCTTGAAGAACTTGTACAAGAGCAGTTAGAAAAAGGTCACATTGTGGAGACCACATCGCCGTGGAATTCGCCTGTCTTTGTCATTAAAAAACCAAACAAAGACAAGTGGAGACTACTCCATGACCTCCGTCAAATCAACGTTATTGAGGACATGGGCTCCCTACAACCAGGGATGCCCTCACCAAGCATGCTTCCACAAAATTGGTCTTTAGCTGTAATTGACATCAAAGATTGTTTTTTTCACATTCCCCTACATCCTGACGATGCTCCGCGTTTTGCCTTTTCGGTTCCCACCATTAACCTGGAGGCCCCAATGAAGAGATACCATTGGACGGTCCTCCCTCAGGGATTGAAAGTCAGTCCTGTGATTTGCCAGAGGTATGTTTCCTCCTTGTTGTCTCCAGTCCGTGAAGCTGCAGGAGATTCCATCATCCTGCACTACATGGATGACATCCTGGTGTGTGCCCCAAGTGATGACATGCTTACTCACACACTTGACCTGACAATCAATGCATTGGTTGCTGCAGGGTTCGAGCTCCAAGAAGAAAAGATTCAAAAGATGCCACCTTGGAAGTACCTGGGCCTTGAGATTGGAAAGCGGACCATTGTGCCGCAAAAATTGACTATCAAACATGATATCAAAACCTTAGCGGATCTCCATCAACTTTGTGGATCCTTAAATTGGGTGAGACCTTGGCTAGGCATTTCCACCGAAGACCTAGCCCCCCTTTTCAATTTGTTAAAAGGGGGAGATGACCTTAGTGCTCCTAGGACCCTCACCCAGGAAGCAAAAACCGCACTGGAGAAAGTTCAGGAAATCATGTCTACTAGACAGGCCCACAGGTGCCAGCAGGGTCTCCCCTTCAAATTTATCATCTTAGGCAAATTGCCACACCTCCATGGTATGATTTTTCAGTGGGAAACTGTCCAGGCAAAGAAAAAGGACCAGGTCAAGAAAGATCCCCTCTTAATTATAGAGTGGGTCTTTCTCAGTCACAACAGGTCAAAAAGGATGACAATGCCACAAGAGCTGATGGCAGAATTGATCCGGAAAGCAAGGATACGGATCAGAGAATTGGCAGGGTGTGACTTTGACTGCATTTACATTTCCTTAAAACTGAAATCAGGCCATTTGTCTCAAGCAATGCTAGAGCAATTTTATCAAGAGAATGAAGCCTTGCAATTAGCCCTAGATAGCTACACAGGCCAAATTTCAATTCACAGACCGGCCCACAAAATTTTCAACTCAGATGTTCAGTTTTCATTATCACTGACAAGTATTCAGAGCAGGACACCTCTAAAAGCACTGACAGTTTTTACTGATGCGTCTGGTGCGTCTCACAAGTCAGTGGTAACTTGGAAAGATCCCCAAACTCAACAGTGGGAGGCAGATATTGCCAAGGTGGAAGGATCACCCCAAATTGCTGAGTTGGCCGCTGTAGTCAGAGCTTTTGAGAAGTTTCCTGAGCCTTTAAATGTAGTTACTGATTCAGCTTATGTTGCAGGTGTAGTGTCTAGGGCAGAGAATGCTGTGTTGCAAGAAGTCTCCAACATTCCTTTATATGAATTACTTTCTAAGTTAGTAAGAATTATTTCTGGCCGAGAACACCCATTTTATGTGATGCATGTTAGGTCACACACAGACCTGCCGGGGTTCATTGCAGAAGGTAACCGGAAAGCTGATGCCCTTGCGGCTACAGCCAAGATGGCCCCGCTCCCAGAGGTATTCCAACAAGCAAAGATCAGTCATCAATTTTTTCATCAGAATGCACCTGCCTTGGTCCGACAATTCCATCTGAAGCACAAACAAGCCCAGGCCATCGTAGCCACGTGCCCTTCTTGTCAAAATCAGTCACTACCTACCTTAAGTGCAGGTGCAAACCCTAGGGGCTTGCAGAGCTGCAAAGTGTGGCAGACAGATGTAACCCACATCCCATCATTTGGCAGATTTAAATATGTCCACGTCTCCGTGGATACCTTTTCTGGTGCCATCTACGCTTCTGCCCACACAGGGGAGAAAGCCAGTGAGGTAAAGAAGCATTTCATGCAAGCCTTTTCCACATTAGGAATCCCTAAGGTCATCAAAACAGACAATGGCCCAGCGTACAAGTCCAAAGACCTTCAGAGCTTCCTGCAGCAATGGGGAATAGAACACAAAACAGGCATCCCCTATTCCCCGACAGGCCAAGCTGTGGTGGAGAGAGCCCATCAGAACCTAAAAAAGGTTCTTCACCGACAACGTGAAGTGATGAAAACAGAGACCCCTCAAATCCAGCTGTCCAAAGCGCTGTTCACACTGAACTTTTTGAACTGTACCTTTGAAAACCTTAACCCACCTATTGTAAGACATTTTAACGAGAACAGTCAGCACAAATTAAAAGTCCGTCCGCCAGTCCTCATAAAGGACCCTGAAACTTGGAAAATAGAGGGGGCCCATGAGCTCGTAGTCTGGGGTAGGGGATATGCGTGCGTATCCACTCCCTCAGGCTTGAGATGGATCCCCTCCAGGTGGGTGAGACCGTACATTCCTAAGGTGTCAAAGGACAAAGCTGCAACACAGGTAGCCAGTGCCTGCTGGAGGAGGAAGCGCCGTCAGACTCTTTAAAGTTAAATTGTTGTTACCTGGACCTCATCCCTAACATTTTTTATTTTCAGTTTTAGTGTTTTCCTTTGATCTGAACTCAGCCCTGGTGTCATCAGAATGAGCCCCATCCTTCCGTTGCTTCTATTGACAGCCATCCATCCAGGTCAGATGTGGATCGTTCCACAACCCCAAGCAAATGTGTGGACCACCCTCGCCAAAGTCCTCAACCAAGACCACATTTGCCTGTCAGCCTCTTCTGTGTCTGACCCGATGTCCACTTGCCTTGTGGGGATCCCATCCAAATATGATGAATTTCCGCCAACATTAGCTGCTCCCCTTCCCCCAGTATATAATCCGTTATCCCCTTGGTCAAAATTAATTGATAGACAAGCAGTAGCAGAAAAAGAACCCCAAGAATTTGAACTCCTTGGTTCTGCCAAGGCATTCTATTGTGTTCAGTTTACATTTACACCAAAAGAACAAGTAGATTTGTACCATGAGGTCAAACAGTTTAAAGTGAATTATACAGCAAAAATTTGGTGTAAGAAAATTTCCCAAGTAGGAATACCTTCTACCCCTGATAATAAGCCCCGTGCCCTTCCTAAGGGGTTTTTCCTCATTTGTGGGGACAGGGCATGGGCAGGCATCCCCTCTCGTCTAATCGGAGGTCCATGCACCATTGGAAAGCTGAGCCTGTTTACACCCAACAAAACCCAAATCATGGATTGGCGAACCAAAACCAACACCCGCAATTCGGCCCGCAAAAAGAGAGATTTAAGGAATCTGGACCCAAATTGCGATTCTGAAATTGTACATTGGTCCAAACCAAAAGGAGTTGCGATCACCGTGTTTTTGCCATGGGTGTCTGCAGCCAAAGCTCTAGGCGAGTTATCACATCTAGAGTGTTGGGTTGCTAAACAGGCCAATATTACATCAGCTGCACTTTCAGACCTCCTGGCAGACGATGAAACAACAAGGCAAGCCACCCTACAAAATCGGGCTGCAATTGATTTTCTCCTCTTGCTACATAATCATCGTTGTGAGGAGTTTGAAGGTCTCTGTTGCCTGAATCTGTCATCCAAAGCTGAAAATGTCCACAAAATCATCCGGAAGATGCAACAAATGGTCCAAGACATCAAGCAAGAAACAGCGGACTGGATGGATGGACTCTTTCAAGGATGGGGACTCTCGGGCTGGGTCAAATCCATTTTGAAATCTGTATTTTTAGTTTTGCTTGTTCTTCTTGTTATTTTGATCAGTTTTGGGATCATCAAGAGCATTGTGACCAAACTGATCTCGAAAGCTATTTCCCCTTTAGAGGTCAATCAGGTGACTGTTCCCACCTCTTCTGAGGAAGGGACAGAAACCTCTGCAGAATTTACCAAACAGCCTTGGTTTGCTGATGCTTGATAGCACTCCGAGCTGAAATTTAATGTTTAGGTGCCTCTTCCTTTTTTATTTAAACGAAAAGAGGGAGATGTTGTAGTGCGTTCTTATATTTTGTAATACCTTGAAGTAGTTTGTTTTGTATCCCCATGTTTTTCCCAAATGGTTTATCCCAGACTGTACCCCCCCCCCTCCTTTTCCCTCTACTTGTGTTATCCCTTTCCTGGGATAAGATCTCCAAAACCCCCACCCTGGCTCTCTGCCAGTCACCTCGACATCCCAGCCCCCTACCTAGAAGTTTCGGTCCAAGTTGTCGAGTGATTAGCCAGGGGCCAAGGGTCAACCCCCCAAGTCCTGCCCCATACGCTGTTTTGTATGTCTGTCCCCCCAGCACCCATCCCCCAGAGATACCTATTGGTTAGTAGGATTTTATCTATGTTAGTTTCCTCCCCCCTTTAAATGTAAGCTCCGGACATCCCCCAGCGCTCTCGGCAGGAACCCCCTGAGGTATAGGAGCTCCCTCGGGACTCCTTAATAAAACCTTGGAATACCCCCTGCTGGGAGTCGGCCCCTTTCCTCTTCCACCGACGTCTCTGTCGTCTCTGCTGCAACGAAGGCAACCAGCCTGAGTGCCCTCAGCACCCTCGGGGCACAGAGAGTGTCTCCCCGCAGTCGGCCGTGGTGGGGCTACCCCCCCCACTCTCTGCCGACCCGGGTAAGGCCCAGGGACATTGAGGGACTTGAAGAGAGACTGGGACATTTAGAAATGTCTTTCATTCTCCAAAAGGGGTTTATCCCTTCTTCAATACATTCATAAAATTCATATGCTTCATGGTCGATACACTTGTTCTTTTCTTTCCTTTCAACAGACCAAAATCTATTTGGATCTCCTGAGATCCACCAGGTAGCAGAGTTCTTTACTGCTAGATACCTTTTACAGACCATTCTTTTGACTGGCCTGTTGTACCCTTTAATACTAAATTCTGAGTTATTCCGTATCCAATTTAAGATTTCTAATAGCCTTAGATTAATTTTTTCCCATGGCCAAATTTCAGTCATCTGGGTAAAAACTCGACAATCGGTTAAATTTAGTTTGTGGCTGCCTCTTTCTACTGAATCTATGAAAAGGTTCTTACCTCGGGGTATCTCTAAATGATCTTTTTTTCTTATTGCTTTTACTATCTCTTTCTCTTTGACCAGATCTACCAGGCTTGCTGCAGCAGCATCACATTCAAAGCGCAACCAGGCTTCTCCTACAGGGCACTGTCCCAGGAGTTGCTGCCTAAAAGTGGCGGTATTCTAGGCTATCCAATACATTCTCTTATCTTCTTGACAAAAGACCAATTGGGAGAGGTTAACACAATTAGGGTTAGAATTGATGGACTCTAGACAAGGAGCTCACTTCCTCCTCACAGAGGGGTTGGTAGCACTCACTGCACGGCTCTCCTGGGCTCCCCAGAGCTCCACCAGCAATTAGAGCCATCATTACTACCCTTCCCAAGAGTCCGGTATGGGTCATCTTGCACAGCCTGCCCACCCAGCCTTGCCTCTTGGGGACTTTGCTGAGAAGAAGCTTCCAAGCTCTTTAGAGTCCCTTCTGTGATAAACGAGTCCACTGGATTTAAGGACCATATAATTATTTTTATTATTATGCAAGCGAGAATAAGCAAAGTTCAGCACTGGGTGGCTGGGAGTCTCCTCTAGGCTGGCACCGTTCCTATCCCCAAAGTTCGCCTTTTATCGCCTTCTTCTCCCAGGTCCAGGGATGACGTGGTCTGTCTTTTGCGCTTGCTCGTTCAGTTGCTAGGGGGTCTTTTTCTGCCTTCTGGTGGTTGTGGGATGAAGGCTCCAAGTCTTCCTCTTTAACCGCTGAGTGAACTTTCCCTTATAAGGCATATCTAGACAGTGGAATTTTCAGAACACTATACGATTCCTGCAAGCCTAAGCAATTCTTGCGAGTTTAAGGATTGTTGTTACAGCCTTCCTCTGTGACCTCTGGGTGAACTTTTCCTTATAAGGTATATCTTTACCATGGAATTCCCAAAGCACTATACGATTCCTGCAAGCCAAGCAACCGTATGTGGCTGCACATTTAAGAATCAAGCGGTTTTAGCTATTTAGTCATTGCTTTGATATTGTATAATTATTTAGCTATTGATTTAATTAATGAACAAACATATTGCTACTTATTACAGTCAGCAGGATCCTCTGTGCTCACACAGATGCTCCAGGAGGAAGACCTCAAGATACCCAGCGCCACCGCCCTGAAGCTGGCTGAGCCACTCCTGCCACGCTTGGAGAATGTAAGGCTCTGTGCCCCCAGCCATGGGCACTGGACGCTGCCCAGAAATGTTGTGCCTTGTGCACTTTTGGGCCTCTGCCCTGATGGGCCTGGAATACTTGGTGCTGAGGTCTTTTCCTTTCGTCCAGGACAACAGCCACGTGCAGCTGCTCTCCATTCAGCTCTTCTGCAAGGTGATGGAGCTGGTAGTGGAAGAGGGGGAAAAGCCTCTCACGAGAATTGTGAGCCAGAGCCTCCTCCCTCTCTTCTTGTGTTGGCACGATGAGAACTGGCGTGTGGCAAAAGTCAGGAGGAGAGACCCTTTGTCATCATGGAAGAAGAGAAGAAACCTGACGTTGATGACAAGTGGGGAGATGTTGGGGCCTGAGAGCTTGGCCTGAGGGAAGAGGCCACAAGCTGTGAATTCTCCCAGTCAGTGCCAGCAATGGCAGCGAAGGAAGCATCCCCACACAGAGCAAGGAGTGCCCACGAGCTGCACCAGTGGAAGGCGGCTGTGAGGGTGCTGTGGGGAGATGGGGCACAGCAACAGCCCTGCCAGTGGCAACAAAGGGCAACAGTCCAGGAGCTGCCCCCAATGGAAAAGGAGGTGACTGAGCCAGAGCTGAGCCAGCGAGGGGAAGGAAGTGTGAACAGCCGGGAGAAGCAGGCACATTCTCCTGCCCCCAGGGAGGAGGTGCCATCAGCAGGGACACAGAGCCCAGTCCCTGCTCCAGACAGCCCCTGCTGCCCCCCAGCCCCTCACCCAGCCCACTGGGAGCCCAAAGCCCCAGTGAGCAGCTGGAAGAGGCAGAGCAGGGCTCAGTGCTGGCAGAGAAGGAGAGTGAGGAGGGCACCTCAGCTGGCAGTGATGAAGACTGGGAATCCTACAGCCAGACTGAGCTGTCCCAAGAGTGCCAAGGTGAGGCAGAGCCAGAGCTGTCCCAAGGAGAGTTCAGCAGCTCCCAAGACCTCTCCAGCTGGGAAGACTGCAGCGAACCAGAGCTCAGAGAACTCCAAGACGATTCCACGGAGGAAGACAGCAGCAGCACAGACCTGCCACAGGACTGCTGTGAAGGTAACAGCCTCTTCAGCTTCGGGCCCACTCCCTTTCTGTGGGAGGAGGAGGAGGACGACAGCTGGCATGAAGTCTACGTCCAGGAGCTGTATAAAGGCGAAGGCAGGGCCCAAAGGCTGGCAGGTCTGGCGGCAGGTGGGCTGCCACTGCCCGTCCCTCAGCAGGTCTGGGTTGAGGGGCAGGCGGCGGAGTCCCTGTGTGCCTCGCTTCCCTGGCTGTGCAGCGAAGGCTCCGTGGGCCAGCAGGGGCCCGAGGCAGGGCCACAGAGCCCGGGGCCTGCCCCGCAGAGCCCTGGCGGCGCCTCAGCTGGCCAGCCGGGAGCGCAGGCCCGCAGGCAGCAGCGGCTGCCCCAGGCAAACGGCCCGGCCGCCTCAGGCGGGCACTGCAGGCGCTGCGGGCGCTGCTCTGCTGGCCCTGCCTGGCGCGGCAGCTGCAGGAGCAGCGCCCGTGGCCCTGCCCAGCCCGGGCCGGCCGATGGCGGCTGCTCCCTGCGCGGGGCCCCAGGGAGCCACACGGGCGGCCTCGGCCTGGACATGGCCCCGCAGCCTCAGCTGCCCCGGCCAACCTGGAGCATCTCCCCAGCACCCACAGTCACTGCTGGGGCCAGCCCTAAACAGCACGCGTGGCACACGATTGGTGCCAGAGCGCTCAGCAGGGAATCCCAGAGTCATCGAGGTGGGAGGAGACCCTGATGCTCACCCAGTGCCACTGGCACCCTGGCAGCACCATCACCACTGCAAAACCACGTCCCCAAGGGCCACATCCACACAACTCCTCAATGCCTCAGAGACAGCGACTCCACCGCCTCCCTGGACACCTTCTTCCAATGCCTCACCCCTCTGTCAGAGAAAAATTCCTTCTGATATTGAATCCGAACCTCCCCTGGTGCCATCAAAGGCCATTTCCTCTCATCTTGAAAGGATTCCACGCTGGTCCTTTGGGATTATATCCCTGAAGAATGGGCATAGATGGGAGCTGTTGCTCCATGGATGTGACTGCAGGACTTTGATTCACACCATTCTTCCTAAACAAATTAAAGTTGAGTTTAAGAAATAGTAGTAGTAAAAAAAAAAAAGAAAAAAAAAACTTAGATGAAAAGTATTTTAAAAATTAAAAAAAAGAATAGGAATAAGAAGATGAAGAAGAAGAAATAGTAGTAGTAAATTTAGTAAGAATAATAAGAATGAGAATAGGAATAAGATGAAGAGGAAGATGAACAACTAGTAATTAATATCAGAATATTAAAAAAATAAGAATGACATAGTAAGTAAGCATAACAAGTGAATAAGATTACTTAGAAGGAGAAGAAGAAGAATATTTTAAAGAAGAAGAAAGAATACTAGCAGCAATTAAGAAGAAGAAGAAGGGGAAGAAGAAGACGAGAAAGAAGAAGAGAAAGAAGAAATAATAATAAGATGAAGGATATTAAATCAAAATGCACATCTACAGGTCTTCTAGAATCCCAGAATGCAGGAAAGGACCTTAAAAAGTATCTACTTCCAACTGATCATCCTCTTAGCTCTCTCTCTCCAAGACCGCTTTCGTACTTCGATCTCCCTAGCTCCCATTTCTTGTTCAATAAAATCCATGTCCAAAACAATCTGGTTTTGTTCTCCTGTGGTCTCATTTGTGCCTTCACTGGGGCAGAGGCGCCTCTCCCTCATGGCACCTTAAGCCTGGATGGAAGCATGGGCAGGTTCCTTCCAGCCACAAGCATTCCAGCATTCTGTCAGGGACTCCCTTCCCTTCTTCCCTCTGCTTCCAGCTGCAGAATGTGCAGCAAAGCCGCCTTTGCTGTCGGCTCAGGGAGCCCAGCCAGCTGCTGGAGCTTGACCCTGCCCCTGCACAGCTCCCTTGGGAGGCATGGCAGGAGCAGCACCTTGGCAGCCTCAGCAATTGCCCTCTGACAGCTCTGGCACACACTGCAATGGGCTGCAATTCCAGCTGCCAGCGAGGAAAAGATGGTCCTGCCCTTCAAGGCAAAATTCTGAAGGGGCCAAGGCACAAACGGAGCGAGATCTTACAAAGACATTTCACTGCCAGCCTCCATAACTTCATCCAGGGCTGTTTGAGCACCTGGATTGGGAAGGAAAAAAAAGAAAAATCAGGGGAGGGTCTTTGGCTGGGAGCTGCCACAGGTAAAGAGAGACACTGGAAGGGAAAAGGAGCAGACAAAGGAAGGCAGGAGAGAAAGCAGGACACAAATGGCAACCAGCCGAGAAGGTGGCACTCTGGAAACCAAACCTGGACTTAGGGAATAGGAATGGGACAGAAAGGAAGAATTCTGAAACTTTATTTACTAGGCTTGTCTGAGCAACCTGTGCCAGGACTTCACTACCCTGACAGGGAAGAAGTATTTTCTGTATCAAACCTGAATTTCATCCCTGTCACAGGGACATTTTATGAAAAATCCTTTCCTTAGGATTTTTTTCTCCTGAGAAGCTGAGAGGCCTCAGGAACAAAATGTAAACAATGGTTATCTGCTGCTGTGGAATGCAACAGGTGCATCTGTGATTGGTCTCATGTGGTTGTTTCTAATTAATGGCCATCACAGTCAGCTGGCTCAGACTCTCTGTCTGAGACACAAGCCTTTGTTATTCAATCCATTTCTTTTCTATTCTCAGCTAGCCTTCTGATGAAATCCTTTCTTCTATTCTTTTAGTATAGTTTTAATATCATATATATCATAAAATAATAAATCAAGCCTTCTGAAACATGGAGTCAGATCTTCGTCTCTTCCCTCATCCTAAGACCCCTGCGACCACCGTCACAATTTGTGATTTGTGACCTCGAGTGACTGAAGAATTCCTCATTTGGTGAGACCCCAGAGGAGCACTGCTACACTGGGTAAACCCCGAGTGTGTGGCATTGATGATCACCACACAAGTGACCACAGAATTGGATTCTAGCCAGGAGCTGAAGAACTGAAGATCCTGAATTTGGACAGAGTTCACAGCAAGGCTGACCACAAAGAGAACCTTTTGAAAAGTGTTCCAGATGTAATGAGTTAATGTCTTAGTTAGTTCGTCAAGTTGCTAAAAAGACTATAAAAAGGGGAAAAGCCAATAATAGAAAAACTGCAAGGATAGATGTAACCAGCTAATATGTTGCAAGATGAATATAACGGGCTAATATATTGCAAAATAACTGTCATAAGGCTTAAACCGCAAAATGTCAGAAGCTAATATGTTGAAAGGCTAAATAAGCAATGTAGCTATGTGCCTATATATGGTAAAGGCTATTGTAAGACCTTGAGGAAGAGGATGGGAGCCTTCGTCCAGACGACCACCAGAAGGCAGAATAAGACCCCCTAGCAACTATCGGCACAGACGCAGAGAACACTGGAAGGACACCCAACAACAACAGATAAAAAGGAGGACTGAACTGCCGGGCGGTGTGGGCCGATGGTGGAGCGGTGACTCCCCGGCTACACCCAGCGCTCCCGGTGGGTGCAAGCCTTTTGTTGGCTTCACCCAGTGCTGTAATTTGCCTGTTATTGCTTGCTCTATCAATTAATAAATTACATTTCATTTGGACTCACTTGTCGGTGATTGATTCCTCACCGCAACTTATAACACCAGACAAGATGTCCGGAAACCTTTGCAGCACAGAGCAGCCTGCTGAAGCCCAGAGGACACTGTCACAAGGTACTGTTAACTCTTCCCTTCCTGACAATGCTGCCATTCGCAGAATGTGGGAGGACATTTGGGAGAGGGTTCCTACGGAGATGCAGGTTCCATTCTCCCCCTCAGAGGAGAAAATTATTACCCTCTGGCAAGAATGGGGTCATGAGGACAGAGTTCCTCTGGTGACGAGACATTTCTATGGGTTTTTTAGATGGACAAAACACCTTGGCTTTTTTGTTGATGTTCTGTATTCTTTTGATATATATATATGGGAATGTATGGAATCGATTTTCGATGACACTCGTTATCAGGGTTTTGGATATGCTCAGATTTATCTGTCATTCAGAACTCTCTTCCCAGTTTTGAAACGGAAAGCAGCTTCTTTTCAGTGGATTGCCGACTGCAGGGGTCAAGCTCCCTTCCCGCCGGCCCCGGCAGGAGTGGACCCGGTCCAGGAACACGACCTGCTGCTTCCTGGCCCCCCTGAATCGCAGCGGGGGGTTGAGGCTTTGCCTGCAGCTGAAGGAGAGGTTTTTTTCTGCGCCTTTGGAGCAGGCTCAGACGGAGCCGCTTTTCCCCCCGCCTCGTTGCCCTCAGGGGAGATCTGAGCTGGGCCTCCGGGTCCTGCCCCGGCCACCCCGCGGACCCCGCCCTGGCCAGCCCCACAGTCCCCACCCCAGCTGGCTCCGCAGGCAGCACCAGTCCCCGTGGTGCCGCCTCCCGGGCCTGCGGGGCCTCCCTGACCAGCCCCGCGGGCGTGGCCGCCTCCCTGGGCAGCCCCACCCGCGGCTCCGGCTGTTTCAGCGACTGCGCCTGCGCGGCCGAGCCCGGAGCCAGGGGCGATCCCCCGGCCCTGCCTCCCCCCCGGCTGTCCCGCTGTCTCCCGTGTTGGCTCCGCCGGTTTTGCTGTTTTGCCTACGCTGCAGCTTCCGGAACCCGGAGGAGACGCGGCTGCTGCCTCCGGCCCAGCGGGGGATGCACTCCCTCCGGCCTCGCCACCTGCTGCCGGCCCGGTCCCAGTTCAAGATGATGCTGAAGATGACGCCGAGCCTGCGGGACCATCACCAGAGCCGCCCGCGGTCCCGCCGCCCCCAGCAGCAGCTGCTGCGGCACCTGCAACCAGCGTGACTCCCCCCCATGTTTTTCAAGCTGTCCTGGGGCTGCCCCTGCGGGGGAGCTGGGACAGGGGAAGGGGGCGTCGGCCTCTCTTTCCATGGAGGAGGCATGGCCCGACAGCTGAGTGCAGGTGCAGCCCGGCTGCCTGCTTTCAAACTCAGCGTTTTTCACGAGCCAGTTTGCGTTTGGTTGGGAGTTCCCCCTTGGGGCTTGCAAAGCTCCCTGCCATCCCTCGTGCGCCCCAGTGGCGGGGGGGGGGGGGGGGTGGCTCCTGAAAGTTCTGCCTCTGGTCTCCAGCCCGGAGGGGCTGGGGGTGGTACCGAGGGGCAGAAAGTGGGAACACCTTTTGCATTTGCATTGCAGAGGCGAGGGAAACAGCGGAAAGCAACCATCGCTCGCTTGCTGTAGGGAAAAAACATCCCCAGATCCGAGATGAAGATTCTCAGGACAGCTTCTATTCCCCCACTGCCGGTATGGGCCGGTGGTTCGGGGGGAAGGAAGCGTTTGGTCGCTCATCTGCCATTGCATTGGCAGCAGGGTGCTGGTCTGTGACAACGCAGAGCCCACCTCGTGGGTCGGGTCTGGGCCGTTTGGCTCGGTTCCCCGGGCCAGGGCCACTGCCCGGCCGGCTGTTGGGTTTGGGGGCTTTGCTTCCCCCGTCAGGACCTGGGCCAGCATTCTGTGGGCAAGGTCTGGGGTTCCTGATCCTTCCAAGAGGGCCAGGGCCCCCTCAGGGCCTCAGAGACTCCTCTCTGCTGCTGCTGCTCTTTCCGAAAATGAAAAAAAAAATTAAAAAAAATTAAATAAAAAGAGTTGAAAGAGCTAGCAGCAGCTCAAAAGCATTGAAGAGGCAAAAATTAGCCTCAGCCCAAGTGGTTCAATAAAGGGCTGTTGCCAAGACATTCTAGAAATTTTCTCAGAATTGTTTGATGACTATCAATGTATTTTTGATAACTATTGATGGATTTTTTTTTTAGCAATTTGTTGTTTCAGGATTCTGCAAGCCTGTTTCAGGACCAAAAGGGACTTTCAGAGATGCCAAAGTGGAACATCTTCACTCCACAGACTTTCTCCTGAAACTCGGCTGTTTGGACTTGGAGCAATGAACTTTCTTTGCATTGTTTTTTGCATTTTCTTATATTGTAAGATTGTTTTAGTGATATGATAGAATTATATGTTCTCCAGGTGAAGAATTTCCCTGATCATTTCACATCAGCACTTGATTGAGTTTTTGCTTGGCAACAGATAACCTGTCAAGTGTTTGTTCTTTCCTCTGCATGAGCCCAGCAGAAAAATTACAAACACTTCTCTTTTTAATTTAACAAAAATAAAAAAGGGTGATATGTCACAGACATCTTTTATGAAAAATCCTTTCCTTAGGTAGGATTTTTCCTCCTGAGAAGCTGAGAGGCCTCAGGTATGAAATGTAAACAATAATTATCTTCTGCTGTGGAATGCAACAGGCAGATCTTTGATTGGTGCATGTTGGATGTTTCTAATTAATGGTCAATCACAGCCCAGCTGGCTCGGACAGAGAGTCTGAGCCACAGGCCTTTATTATCATTCTTTCCTATTCTATTCTTAGCTAGCCTTCTGATGAAATCCTTTCTTCTATTCTTTTAATATAGCTTTAATGTAATATATATCATAAAATAATAAATCAAGCCTTCTGAAACATGGAGTCAAATCCTCATCTCTTCCCTCAACCTGAGACCCCTGTGAACACGGTCAGAGGGGACACACAGGGTCCTGCTGCCGTTCTCCTCCGTGCTGCGTTCTGGGCCTGGACAGAGAGGAGCAAGGGCAGCTCAGTTTGCAAAGGTCCCTGTCCTGCTGCTCCAGCTGCACAGCACCATGGAGTTAAAGGTCGTGCTGAGCATGCTGAAGGGGACAAGGACCCTGGGTTTTAAAAGAGCCAGCTTGAGTATGCTGTGAACCCAGCCATGTGGGATTCCATGGCAAGCATCCACTGAGGGCAAAGGAGCTTGCAATGCTGGAAGGTTTCACAAAGAGCTTCCTCAAAGCACAGCAATGCTCCATGCCTACACACGGACAGGAACAGGGCAGAACCAAAGACCACCATGGCCTAGCAGTGAGCTTTGGGTGTGCCTGAAAGCAAATGGAGCAGCAGCAGCAGGGAGTGGCTGAGACTCGGAGGCGCGACCGTCCCAGTGGCTGCAGCGCTGTCAGGCAGTGCCTGCACACTGGGTGCGGTTCCGGCAGCTCTACTCTCCCCACAAGTGAGGAATCGCAGCCCCTGCCTCAGATCCAGTCAGAAACCCAACCAAGCGAGACCAGAGGCAGGGGACCCTTCCCATCTCTCTGGAGCATGGCTGCAAAACAGCCGCTGCGTCTTCCTGTGCCTCTGTTTGGGCTGTGCTGAGCCCAGAGCCGGCCAGCTTGTGCTCTGCTGTGCCAGGAGCGTTCTGGGCGGGCAGGAGAAGGGCTGCATGCATGGTGGAACATCCTGCAAGGGGCTCACCAGAGCCTCCTGCAGGAACAGGGCTCCGCTCCCAGGCTGGGAACAGCCTGGTTTTGCTGCCCTGAGCGCGGGCAGGAGCTCAGGCACGTGCAGAGGCAGCGGGCAGGTCGTGTTTGGAGGGGCCCGGGGCTGTGCGCCACAAGGGACACGTGGAAACAGACTTGGGGGCAAGGAAGATGAGCTCCAGCTGCAGTGCCTGTGCTGCAAGAAGCAGAAGTAATTCAGCCTTGCCAGGGTTTCTTAAGTGTGTATTGGTGTTCCCTGGGCAATGTAGGCATTTGGGGAAACGCCTTTGGAAGAGAGGGGCTTGCTTCTCAAGCAAAGTGCTTCCCCAGGAGCCCCCAGTGAGGTAGGTGCAGCTGTCTCCATTTGGCTCCCTGTGCTCCTTTCCAACCTTGAGGCCCCTTGCACTTGGCAGAGGGGTGAAGGCTGTGAAGAGCAGCTCTGGCATCTGCCTGGGCCTGCGGAGACCAAGCCAAGCACCAGCGGCAGGGTGTGTTCCCCACCTCTGAGCACAGGACAGAGTGGGATCATCTCCGTCCAGCTGAGAGCCCCAAATGCCTCTCAGAGAGCTGTGATTTCAAAGGCCTTTATGCACACATTAATGCCATCTTGCCTCTCTGGTGTGTTTAGACTCTCGGCAAGACACGTTTGTCTCTTGCTTGCTGGAAGCTGCTCAGCTCCAGGGCCGGCACCGAGCTGGGCTGTGCGGGCCGGGCACTGTGGAGAGTCCTTCCCTGAGCACTTGGCCGGGCTTGGTGTGTCCAGGGCTGTGTCAGACACTCGGGGCAAGAGATTCCTTCCAACCGGGGGCACCTTGGGTGGGGAGGGGGCAGCCCCGGGGCACGTGGCAGCGTGTCCAAGGGCCCTTTGTGACACGGTGCAGCGGGGTGACCGTGGAACCGAAAGGGACAGCGTGTCCGAGCAGCCCTTTGTGACACGCGCTGACATAGGGGCTGGCGGCGCTGCGACCACGCCACAGTGCTCAGTGCACGCGAGGGGACAGGACGGGACAGAGCGGTGCTGTGAGGAGCCCCTGCACAGCCGGCTCGTTCCTTGCTGACCCTGAGCTTTTCTGAGGCGTTCCTGCCGCGGCTGGCCTCACGGCCAGACCTTGGCACTCGGTGACTCGGAGCTTTTCCGAGGCATTTCCCATCCCTGTGGCCGCTGCCCTCGTGGCCAGGCCGCTGGACTTGGTGACCTCCATCATTCACCAGGAGTCTCCTGTCATTGTGACAGGAGGCCTCGAGTGCAGGACTTGCTGTCCTGTAGCCTTCCCGAGGCTCCTCTGTTGCAGGTGCCAGCAAGGCACAACTGCAGCACTCGCTGACTCAGGCCTTGGCTGAGGCATTTGAAAGTGCCCTCGAGGTCAGACAGCGGGATGGCGGGCAGAGTGCTCAGCCTGTTCAAGGGGCTTCGAGGGAAGAAAAAGAATGGCCCTGCAGCTGCCCCAGCGCAGCAGCCTGCAGAGCCGGAGCACGTGCAGCCGCTGCAGGACGGTGAGTGGCAGAGCTGGGCCCCAGGGCAGGTGTCTGCAGCCAGCCTGGCCCCATCCCATCCCATCCCATCCCATCCCATCCCATCCCATCCCATCCCATCCCATCCCATCCCATCCCATCCCATCCCATCCCATCCCATGGATGTGCCCACAGACAGGATGGCACAGGGGCCGGGGCTGCCCCTCCGATGGCCATGCTCTGTCCCCTGGGCACCCGGGGGGCTGTCCCTGCCTGGGGAGTGCAGGGCTGGGCTGTGTTCTCCGGCCTCTCCTGCAGCCCCTCAGCTCTGGCTGCGCTCGCTCTTTGCCAGATGCAGCCAAGGACCAGGCTCAAGAGCAGGAGCCCACCCGTGGCCGCTTCCACAGAGCAGCGCAGGTACCTGCGGCCGTCCCCACCTGGGCCGGGCCTGCTGGCACTGCCCGGCCGAGCCCCGCGCTTGGAGCAGGCCGTGGAACGTCCCTCTCTTCCCGCCCTTCCTTCTGCTGCAGACACTGCGGAGGCTCCTGCGCCTTGGCCGCACAAAGACCGGCGGCACCGGCACCGGGGGCACGGCCCAGCCCGACTCCAGGCCCGGCCGGCTGTGGGCAGAGCCTGCTGCCAGCTCAGCGTCCTCGCAGCTCACAGCAGCCTCTGAGCAGGACACGGCCCAGGGCAGCGCAGAGGCTGACATGGCCCTGACTGAGGGCATGGCCACCACCCACACCCAGGCTCAGGGCATGCCAGAGACTCAGGCCATGCCCACACTGACTGGGACTCCTGCACCCACTCTGGAGGTTTTCCAGAAGGGTGCTGCTTCTCCACAGCAGGTAAGCAGCCTGGGGCCAGGGCTGAAGGCCTCCCAGGATCACCTGGCCCCTCAAGCTACATCCGCTGGACCCCCTCAGCCTTTGAGGCCATCACAGTGGGGTGGGAAGGCAAGCACTTCTTGGGGCAAGCTGGGCAAGTTGCTCCCTTGGGCAGCACTCCAAGTCTTCCCCATGCCGCCTCCTCCAGGTGCTAGCCAGGGTCAGGGACATTCTCCAGAGACTGGCGTCCCGTGTCACCATGGACGCTGGGCTGCAAATGGAGATTCTGAGCCTGACGGAGGAACACCCTGCTCAAGTGGTGATGAGCCTCCTGTGCTGTGCCCCGACGTGTGACAGGTACGGGGCACAACTGCCTCAAGAGCTCGGTGCTCACCGGCCCATAGGGCCCCTGGCCCTGTACAGCCTGTCCAGCGGGCTCTGCCAGACAGGCAGAGAGCTGCGGGAGCCTCGGGCCCCTCTGTTTCCTGAGCCTCTGCCATGCTCCCTCCCTGCCCCTCAGGGCACTGGGGCTCTGTCACCCAGCCCCACGCAGCTGCACGGGGCACGGTGCTGACGCGCAGCTCTGCTCCCACAGAGCCGCCGCACTGATGTGGAGAGCCATGGGCACGTTGGGAGTGGCCGCCTAGGAGGTGCTTCCAGCGCTGCTCTCTGCCATGGAGGAGCAGCTGCCCTATGGCAGCTTCTCCTGTGGGGACAAGGCCATCTTTGCCCTGGCTGTGAGTTTCTGGAGCTGGCCTTTGCTTGCCCTCCCGGTCGCCTCTCCAGCAGCTCTCCCTGCTCTCCCCAGCCTGCAGCTCCCTGCCTGGGCTGAAAGCTGGCCTAGGGGCAGGCTCAGGGACAGCAGGCCCGGTGTTCCCCCTGCGTCTCCCCTCGGCCTCTGACTCATGGACACCCTGGCACTGAGCCCTGCCTCGGGCTGCTTTGTCTCTTGCAGGCAACTCTGGTGCTGTGGAGGATTGCCCCCATGTCCGAGTGGCACTATGCCATTCTCCTTTATTCTCCCCAACTGTTCGTGGCTCTGTTCTTGCAAATTGTCACCACCACAGAGCAGATGCCAGGGGACTTTGAGACCTGGAGCTTCTGGAGAGCATGCCGGGAGGAACACGGCCTTCCCTGCCATCCCCACAGGTGCCAGTCACCCCTTCCTTCCCACGCCCTTGTGGCCAGGACCAGCACTCCCAGAGTGACCTGGCCTTTGCTGGGCACGCAGGTTTGCAGCGCAGACCATGAGGGCTCTGCTCTCCCGCCTGGGCTTTGACAAGAAGCTGGTGGCTCTGGAGCACAAGTGGGTCTGGGAGAAACTGCTCTGTGCCGACACCCAGCACTATGCAGCGGGTCTGCTGGCCAGGTGAGATCCCTTACTCCTGCCACCAGCGCCAGCATTTGTGCCCCCTGCCCAGAGTGCCCCACACAGTGCCCGGCGTTGTAAGCGAGAGGGCCTTGTCAGCGAGAGAGGGCCAAGCAGACTGGAAAAGGCTGGGAGAGGAGGATGCCCAGGAGCAGCCGCCTCCCAAGGGGCCCATGTGCCCTTGCAGAGTGCTGGGGAAAGATCAGACCTCTGTGAGTCACTCCTGGGAGAGGTTTGCCTGCCCGCCGGCTCAGGGCCTTGGTGCCTTTTTCCCCTGGCAGGGAGATGCGCCGTGGCTTGAGCCCCTTGTGCCCTTTCATGGCCTCGCACCTGCTCAGCCTGCTCATGGGGAAGCAGCCCCGCTGGCATCTGCCTGCCCTGGCCTTCTTTGTGGAGGTGAGCCTGATGGCCAGTGCTGCCTGGCTCAGCTGCCTCCCAGCTCTCGGGCCTCTCGTAGCTGCAGCCGCCTGGGACGCCGGCGGCGCCCGCTGCTGCTGCCTGGCCCGGCCCTGTGCGGCTCCGGGCTCCTGCCGGCCGGATCCCCTGGCACTGCCCTCCTGTGCCTTTCAGCTCCTGGAGTGCCTGGACTTGAGCAAACACGGTCCCAGTGCCCTGCTGCTGGTATCCAGGCACCTGCCCAGCCAGTGCAGGGACAGGCTGCGCCTGGCGCTCAGAGGCCTCGTGGTGCTCAGCCAGGAGCCCTCGCTGGTGAGAAGGGGGCGGTGGCTGAAGCCCCGCTGGCAGCAGCGTGGGGCTGGGCAACGCAGACCTCTGGGCTTGGCTGGCCTTTGGCAGCAGAGGCAGCTGCTCCCAGCTCTCCTGCCTCCCACTTCAGCTGCTGCTGTTGGTGCTGCGGCTGTTCACGGCTTCACAGCACAGCCTGGTCTTGCACACAGGGAGGAGGAATACGCGGCCTCTATCAACACCTGGTGCAGCAGCTGGCTGATCCAGATGCAGAGGTGGTCTGGATGAGCCTCTGTGTGCTCACACATATGCTCCAGGACAAAGACCTCCTGCTACCCAGCGTCACCGCCCTGAAGCTGGCTGAGCCCCTCCTGCCACACTTTGAGAACGTAAGGCTCTGTGCCCCCAGAAAAGGGCACTGGATGCTACCTGGAAACTTTGTGTTCTGTGCAGTTCTGGGCCTTTGCCCCAGTGGGCCAGGAGTACTTGGTGCTTAGGACTTTTCCTTTCCTTCCAGGACAACAGCCACGTGCAGCTGCTCTCCATTCAGCTCTTCTGCAAGGTGATGGAGCTGGTAGCGGAAGAGGGGGAAGAGCTTCTCACGACAATCGTGAACCAGAGCCTGCTCCCTCTATTCTTGCGCTGGCAGGATAAGAACCTGCACGTGGCCAAGGTGAGGTTTTGTGTGACGCTGCCGCATCCCTGGCAGGGGGCTCGGCCGCCTCCTGCCCTGGCACCTGGCGGGCTCCAGCCTCCCCTGGCCAGGGCACAGGGACCCGGGTCCCGTGCCCTGGGCTCTGGTGCCACCTGCGGCTCTCTGCTGCTCTCCAGGCCTCCGGCCAAGCCCTGCTTTGTGCGGCACGCTTCCTGAGGAGAAGGGACCTGGAGGAGCTGCTGATGAAGGAGCAGCGCATGAAGTTCGCCGAGCGCCTGGTAAGGACAGCGCGGGAGCCCCAGCCGCAGGCTGGAGAAGCCCCCTGCCCCCCGTGCCGGGGCTGGCAGCTGTGGCCCTGCCCAGCGCCGCAGCCGGGCCCGCCAGCCTGCGCCCCACACGCCGCTCCCTGCCCTGGGCCGTGCTGGCCGGCTCGGCCGCTGCTGGGCGCAGGGAGCGCCCGGCCGAGGGGCAGAGCCCGCGCCGAGCCTTCCCTGTGGGTGCTCCCCGCAGCTGCTGGAGGACGAGAGCCGAGCGGCCGAGCACCTGCGCTGGGCCCTGCACCTGCAGAGCCCACAGAGGCCCCTGCGAGAGGCGGCCCTCAGGTTCATCGCTGAGCCACGGGCCCGGCGCCCCTCCCTGCCCCGGCCCGGCTGCTGCCCCGGCTACAGCGGGAGCCGCGCCCGGGCCGCTGCAGCCCCGCCCGCCCTCGGCGCTGCCGCCGCCCTCCCGCAGCCGAGCCCTCGGGCGGCAGCGTGCGGCAGGGGCCGGCAGGAGCCCTGCCCGGGCAGGAGGGCGTGCGGCCGCAGGGCTGGCAGCGCCCGTGTCGGGCAGCTGTGCCGCCTGGCGCCGCCACGGGCTCCGGCTTGCCAGGGCTCGCCAGAGTGCTCATGATGGGGCAGAAGGAGGAGCTCCAGGTCCCCAGTCAGGGTGAGTGGGGGCAGCCGCGGGGGTGCCAGCGGGGGCCGCCGGGGGCAGCTGCACATCCCGGCTCCGGAGCTACAATCCCTGCCCGGGCTGCCGAGGGCTCTGCTCCCCGTGCGGACCAGGGGCGGCGGGGGCACAGCCCGGAGAGCTGCCAGGGACACGTGGGGGAGCCGAGGCCAGCACCTTCCGGCCCAAGCCCTTGTCTCCGGCTCCCTTCTGGCCATAGCAGGAGCTGGCTGGGATTGCCTGGCAGGAGTGTTTCCTGGATTCCCACAATCCGGCCTCTAACCGTGGCTCTGGGCTTCTTTTTTCCAGCCCTTCAAGCCCTGAGGGAATACGAGTGCCCCTCCTCCATCAACCAATTCAATCCAGCTGAAGTTCGAGGCAAGATCTGCCGAACTTTGTCTGCAGGATCAGAAGAACCCGTGTCCTTCGGCAACCCCCAGTTCCCAATGCAGATGAGACCACCTGCAGAGCACAGGGTTCCAGCTGGAACTCCAGGCACAGCTCTTGTTGGTCACAGCTGAGCCTGTGGGAAGCTCCAGGAGCTCCTGTCATCTCCCTCCCTCTTGGCAGTTCCCTCCCTCTCTCCAGCCCCCAGGCCCTGCCTGTCCCCTTTTCTGCCTCCCAGTTGACCCCTTCGCTTTGCCTTCCCTTAATAAACAGTTTGGCTTTGTCACTTTACCCCCGTGTCCGTGGAGCTGAAGCGGCACAAATCCTGAGCCCGGGACACGCAGGGCCCTGCTGCCGTTCTCTTCCACGCTGTGTTCTGTGCACGGGCAGAGAGGAACAAGGGCAGCTCAGGCTGCAAAGGTCCCTGTCCTGCTGCTTCAGTTGCACAGCACCATGGAGTTGAAGGTCATGCTGAGCTTGCTGAAGGGAACAAGGACCCTGGGTTTTAGAAGAGCCAGCTTGAGGATGCTCTGAAGGCAGCTGTGAGGGATTCCACAGCATGCATCTATGGAGGGCAGAGGAGCTTGCAATGCTGGAAGTTTTTCATAGAGAGCTTCCTGAAAGCACAGCAATGCTCCATCGGTACACAGGGACAGGAAGAGGGCGGAAGCAGAGACCGTCGTGGCCTAACAGTGAGCTTTGGGTGTGCCTAAAAGCAGCAGCAGCAGGGAGTGGCTGAGCCTCAGAGGCGCGACCGTCCCAGCAGCCGCAGCACTGTCAGGCAGTGTCTGCAGGCTTGGTGTGGTTCTGGCAGCTCTGCTCTCCCCACAAGTGAGAAAAGGCAGCCCCTGCCTCAGGCCCAGTCAGAAACCCAACCAAGTGAGACCAGAGGGAGGAGACCCTTCGCACCTCTCTTGGGCAGGGCTGCAAAACAACTGCTGTGTCTTCCTGCCCCTCTGTTTGGGCTGTGCTGAGCCCAGAGCCGGCCAGCTCGTGTCCTGCTGTGCCAGGAGCGTTCTGGGCGGGCAGGAGAAGGGCTGCGTGCACGGTGGAGCATCCTGCAAGGGGCTCACCAGGGCCTCCTGCGGGAACAGGGCTCCGCTCCCAGGCTGGGAACAGCCTGGTTTTGCTGCCCTGAGCGCGGGCAGGAGCTCAGGCACGTGCAGAGGCAGCGGCAGCTCGTGTTTGGAGGGGCCCGGGGCTGTGTGCCCAAAGTGACGTGTGGAAACAGACTCGGGGCAAGGAAGATGAGCTCCAGCTGGAGTGCCTGTGCTGCAAGAAGCACAAGCAATTCAGCCTTGCCAGGGTTTCTTAAGTGTGTGATGGTGTTCCCCAGGAAATGTACACATTTGGGGAGGTGCCCTTGGAAGAGAGGGGCTTGATTCCCAAGGAAACTGCTTCCCCAGGAGCCCCAGTGAGATCGGTGCAAGTGTCTCCATTTGACTCCCTTTGTCTCCTTCAGTCCTTGGGGCCCCTTGCACTTTGCAGAGGGGCATGCAAAGGGAGAAGGCTGTGAAGAAATACGAATTATGTTCTCTTGATGCAGAGTGTGATTTTATACCCTCTCTCCTATGGTGCAGATGCTCTTCATTTCTACTGTGTTGATTATTCTTATCAATACATATTTTAACTTGCTCTGGCATTCTTCCCATAGAAAAGCTTTCCTTGGGTATTTGATTTACGTCTGCAAATGTTGATACGTAACTTCAGGTATCTGAATTTAGCCCATTTCTCCTCTCGCTTTCATTTCAGAAAATGTCAGAATTACAGATGTACACACTAAAGCATCCAAGATTTCTGTGCAACAGAAAGATGAGAAACAGTAGTACAGCCCAATCTACATTACCTTGAGCAGTTACCAAAGCCAGTAGGTATTTAGAAAAGTGTGCCTTCTTTCAGCAATATTACAAATAGATTGTTATATACAAATTATAATATTATAATCTTGGCTCTACACAAATATTAAAATGGATTCTATATGTGTGATGTTAAAGTTGTGATCTTTATAACTTTGTTATAAAGATATAGTTTTTATTTCTGTTGTTAATTAAGCTTAGAGAGCTCCCAAGGCCTTGAACATACTTGAGACTGATTTTGCAATAAACTATCTTTTAAAACTCTGGTTGGAAAGCAGAAGGTAGGAACAGCAGTCATCTGTTGTGTTTGACTTTATTGTTATTTGAGATTGTAGTAAATACTGAGCACGAGCTGGGATGCAGATTGTAATTGCTCATCTTTCCAAAGATAGATATGGATACTATTAAACTGTGCCTTGTTTATTGTTCCTAACTGACTAATTTACTGCAGTAGTTTTATAGTGCTTTTTAATTGTTGTAATGTCTAAATGTAGTGGGAGAATATATATTTGACTTGGGGTAGTTTGGCTTTTGTTTTTCGAATAATGAAACCACTCTCTTCAGCCTGGTGAAGAAGAAATCTGCTTCTGTCCTTGTATACAGATATGGGTTTGTTTACACAGCTTCTCCTTCCCTTCTCTGCCTAGGCTTTCTCACCTGCAGTTTTCAGTAGAAAAGCAACAAACCTTTGAAAGGCTAAACCTCAACATAACTGTGACCCTCAACCAATACTTCCTTCTTCCAATTTCTTAAGATCTCTTTGTCCTGGGCACTCAGTATGGCCTTTTTCCTCAAAGTTCTTTGGCTGTCTTGAATGCTTACAGAGTAACAGGTAATCCCTGATCTATTTTCAACTCTCTGCTCAGATGCAGACTGCTGGAAGGGAGGTAGGACTGGTACTGGAGACCTGGCAGCTTGTCCTGGAAGCAAAATTTTTGAAAGAATGGTAAAGTGGAGAAGCATGCAAGTCTGGGTGGTGAACTCATAGATGCAAGCACTTGCAGTTTCCTGTCAGGATTTTACAGTTCAAGGGTATGGTCTCTTCTTATTTCTGTCCCTTAATGCTCAATCCTTGCCACACTTCTTCAACTTCTTTTGCATTGTCATCTTCCGTGTTTTCTTCCTCTCTTCTTCTTTCTGTGACTTTCTGTGCAGGATGGATAACCTGTCATACACTGTCAGCTTGCTCAGTGACCGAGCAGTGAGTGATATGATGGTGTGGAAATTGGAGGTGCACAGTAGACAAACGTGTCATGCTTCTGTGTGCCCTCTGCAGGCAAACCTGCTTCCCAAACCTTCAGTCAGACTTGGAAAAAAGGCTTGTCACCACTGCTTTGTTGTGGTTTATGCATTGATGAAGAAACACTTCCATCTCAACCCGCTTAAGCCATTGTTGCTTTGGGAGCAGATGTGCTGGCAGGGTCCTTACAGCTCCACAAGATGTGCCTCTTCTGGAACAGATTTCTGCATCTTGGTGCAATAAAATCTATGCTTTAAATTGCACCAGGGCAAGTCATGCACTCATGTAGATGTGTTTTCAGACATAGATATTTCTATATATGCCTAGTGAATGGCCTCCTGGGGAGCAGGGACAAATGAGGACGGGGGCTGATAGAACATGCTTCTGCTTCAAGAAAAACCCCTGTCTTCCCTTTCCAGAGAAAGATATAAACTTTTTCTTGATTGGCCTAAAGGGGATAAACAAGTCCCTCCATGTCCTGATCTTTTACTAGTCTCAAATTATTTAGAAAAGTTGTAATTTTTTTTTTTTTTTGGTGGGGGGTTGGTGGTGTTCGGGTCTGCACTTCAGACCTGTTCTCCCAGCAGCCAGGGACCTACAGCTGCTGTGGGTGGGGCAGGTGCTCAGGTAATTACCAACAGGTGCTTGGTAATTGCTAACAGCAGTTGAGGTGAGAAGTTGGCTTGTGCCTGGCTGAGGGCTTGAGGACTGTGGGGAGAGAAGGGAGAGGGAGTGGAGTGGAAAATATTAGTTACACAAGCAAATCTGAGGTGTAGGTGGCATTTAACTGGATTAGGTACTGCATTTCATGGACTTGATCACAATTTATGAAGAACTGAACATTGAACTATGAGATAGGACTATTTAGTTGCTATTCTAAATGCTGCATTTACTAATATGTAATGTAGTTTCTTTGTATTTTGCTCAGAAGCTGTCTCAAAAACATTAAAGTCCAAATAAAGTCTTCATAAACACAAGTTAATAGCTTACTTTTTGTTAAAAACAGAAGCTGAAAGGGCCAATGGCTCTTGCATTCAGTAATTCACACATTTTAAAAGAAGTGGCTCTCTCCTGTTCCTGTGGCTAGCTTGTCTCTTCAGGCTAGGAACCATTTCTGGGAGCATTTCCTTGCTGCTCCTATATCTCTATCCCCTTGGAATCTGATGCTAATACTATATTTTTCTAAAATTAGAAAATTTGAAATTTCTGTAGGCCCTTTCATTTTGTCATTTGCACATGTCACTTGAGGGGAAAATAAGTCTGATAAGGTTTTTTCCTTGTAGGCCTCTCAAATTGCAGCCCATTGCATTTAGCTGCAAAATTCTTAGTCATGCTAACAGGATGCCTGAAATGGACACTGGTAGAGAGTAAAAGAAATTGCCTGGTACAGATGCTATCATTTTTAGTTCCTGACAGTCCAGTATTTCCCTTACCCAAGGACTGTTCATATTTCTTTCTCTTTTTCTTGCAGCTCTCAGTTCTGTGATGACCGAGAAACAAAAATACAAAGTAAGGGTATCCAGAGTAGATGGACTTTATGAGAATTAGGGGGCAATTTGACCATACACTGATCTGTATGATTGCCTTCTTCTGTGAAAGATTGTAGTGGTGTTGTAATATATGTTGGGAAATAATTCATGCTCTAAAAGCATGTATTTCATCAAGATTGTGTAATCCAAACAAGTCTCTTACCACAAGCAGCCCGAGAGGCAGATGTCTATTCTGATTCCGAAATTCCTGAAGGCAGCAGGAGAACAATCAGCACTTAGCTTATGAATAGAGCACCCAGCACAATGATCACCATTATCCCAGTCATGGGAAGACACCTCAGAGCGATCATTGCCCTGTTGATAACATCGATCAAGATGGCCAAAGTCGCCAGAAAGGTCCATGTGAATACCCGACTTCCCTGATCCATCAGCGCTGGCTATCAACAAGGAAATGGCGATGGTCCAGCTCTGCACAAGGAAAGAACCAACTATGAATATGCAGAGTTACAAAAGAAACTGGGACTCCTTCGCCTCGGGCATAATAAACTGTACAAAGCATCCCTGCAAGAAGTGGCTCTCATGAGCAATGAACGGGGCAGGGTCCGATGCGATAGAGGTGGGATCCAGGTTCACCCAGCGCCCACCCCGGGCTCGACGCTGTCTCTTTGGCTGTGGTGGTTTTGAGGATCGTATTTTGGTCGCAGAAAAAGATAAATAAATCTTTTCTCATTTTTGATAATTTGGATTTTGATTGATCATTTAATAGAGTGTGATTGCAATCATTTCTGCTGGTCAGTATTTTTAGTGTTAACACAGCTACCCAGGGAGCCAGGCAGGTTTTATGACTCCCTTTGGAACTGAAAGAAAAAGAGAAGAAAATGTGTCTGTGGTATTTTCCTACAGCAGTTCCACATGCTATTGGTGGCATGTAACAACTGGATTTCACCCCTAGTAACTACTTGTGGTGCAGTCTTAAGCGTGCTAGTTGTGAGAGCTGCTTCTGTAGAAAGGTGATTTCTACTACTGCTGTGTTAATTCTTCCTATAAAATTTAAACAACCCAACAATTTCCTAGTTGCTTCTAGTTGTTTACACAAGTGCTTGTATTTGTACCCCTGTTCTTGGATCTTTTAATTCTGCACTCAAGATACCCAAAAGGTGCAAGAGCTGTATGTACCCAAGCAAGGGTGTGTTTGGATGGTGGTCTGGGACAGAGAGTATTCTCTTCTGGAGTTAAAGCAGGCCAAGTTTCAGCTTTTTATTGGCAGGCATTTTTAACTGAAAAAAATAACAGCTTCGAGTTTTGAAATCCCCATAGTAGATAATGTAAACATAGAGCATAATTTACAAGCTCACTTTGGGAACTGGTTGCAATTAAGTGTTGCCTCCTGAGGTGTCTCAAGTTGTGAGTGTCTTAAAGAAGAAGAGAAATAGGAATTTACGAGACAGGAAACAGAACTCCAGAACTTTTCACTACACCAGGTCCTGTACTGAAGTGGCTGTTGTGAACAATGCAGCCAGGACCATGGAACCGAGCAGTCTGAAGAAACTGCTGTACAGCAGCAGCTTAACTTCAATGTGCTTGAGCCAGTGCTGCTGGCAGCATTATCTCTGCATCCTGGGACATTTCCAGGATGGCCCATGGACAGGGTGAGGTGGTACCCGTGCACTCTGCATCAAGCTGTGATTCTATGGAGACTTCAGCAAGAGAGGGTTTTTTCAGGCTGATTAAACCTTCATCCTTGCTGTGCTTGCTGTGACATTTGCATCTCTCTTTTGTAAAACTTCAGAAATCTTAATCATCTTTGGCCCTGTGAAATGTTACAAACATCAGCAAAAGTCATCATAGTTTCCATGCAAAAATACATACATTTTGACATTTGGGAACTGGAAGGCACTAATTTCTATTGTTGATGATACACAAAGAGGGCAGGTTGGTGCCTTGGGGCCTATGTCTGCTACTGTTGACTGGAAAATACCTTTTGAAGTGGCACCCTATGGCCCTGGATGGCCAGAACGGAGGTCCAGGAGGCGAGACAGGTGTTTACTACTGAGTCTTTGACCTTTTAAGCCAAAAAAAAGTTATAAATTCTTAGGCCTATGTATTTATAAAACAGAAGTATAAAGAAGAGATGTTGTAGTGTGTGTGTGTGTGTGACACCTTGAACATACCACATTATACTAACAGACTCTCCAAACATCCATTCTTTTTTATGACCATTATCCATTAGGAAATGCCATGTAAACCTTATTTCTTTGTTGAGAAGTACCTCACCTACTGACAACAATTAGAATTGCTTACAGGGCCTCAGTTGCAAATGCAAAACATTCAAAACTCAAACTAATTGGTTACATTAGAAAACACACTTTGCTTTTCTCCAGAGGTTGATTGTGAGCAATTTTGTGAGCTATTCATGAAAATACTCTGGGGCTGCTTGCATCAAACACTGGGATCTTGTTAGCAGTGAAAGAGGGAAAGTGCACCATGTGTGGCAAAGTAATTCCCTCACAAAATATGTGCTTGGAGGCTACTTAGGTGAAAAGAATTTCTTTTTAATTCCATGGGCAGAAGAGCTGCCCATCATCTGCTTTTTCAGAAAAAGAGGGTTGAGTCTTTGGGCCCTTTCAGAGCCTTGAATGACTAAAGCTGAAGGGATTTCCCCCAAAAAGCAAGGAGTGTTTTGAGGAGCGGGGCCGCACCTGCCTGCAGAACTGACCATGGGCCAAGGGAAGGTGCTGCTGCCCAGAGCCAGCCCGAGGGGTCCCTGAGGATTTGTCACATCCTCTGCCTCCCCTGGCAGTGCTGCCACAGAGCCCAGCAGGAGGGATCCCAGGGATTTGTCAGCACGGGGAGGCAGAGCGTGAGCTCCTACTGATATTTCCATCCAGGGCTGGCACTTTCAGGCCAGCAATGACAAATTCTGCAGCTCTGGCTGCACAGTTGCTGTTGGCACTGCTGTGGCAGCCTCTGCCACCAAGCAAGAGCATCTGCAGGGGCGGGATGGTGCAGAGATGCCTCTCAGAGAACGGAGAGAACACCTTCAAACAGCATCTGGCAGAGTTAATGAAGGGCTGGTAAATCCCTCTGAAGGGGACGGGTCATAAAAACCTCTCTCTGTGAAAAGAAGAGACAATAGGAGTGAGGAGGGAATGAGAAAGGGGAAGGGAAAGGTCAAAAAAGAGGAAAAGGAAAGAGAAAGGGAGAGAGGGAGAGGATCGAGGCCTTGGAAATTCTGATTTGATCTAAAGGACATTTTCTGACAACATAGATGTTTACTACAATAAATAGTGCTTTCCCACAGGCTTTGGCTTTCTAGCTCTTGATATTAACTGAGCCCAGTGAGTTTTAAAAGAGAGAGGAAAAGAATTAGTAAAAAGTTTTCCTTCAAGACCAAATATCTGCCAGAGACTGAATGCTATGGTTAATGGCTTTTGAACATTGACAGGAATGATCAAAGCATTAAAGTAATTAAACAGGGCTCTCAGTATCCAGCACAAGTTGTACTGGTGAGGAGATTAAATAGAGATTCTCATTGCCCTGTGTGTTTTATACTCTTGAAAACAAAGGCTTAGTAACAGTATTTCATGCACACACAATAACATAAAGAATGACAGCTCATGCCTTTTTGTCCTGGTAAGTATTTGCTGCAGCAGCCACCTTTCTTCCAAGTCATGATGTGTTCAATGCCATTTTTCCCTGTTTTCTGTTGAAAACTGTTTCATATCAAAGAAGGATTAGTACCATATGTAGTCTTTTCTTCTTGTCAAGGAACAAGCTGAAATCTCCAGGCAAATATAAAAGGCTACAAGATTTTAGAAGTATGTAAATTACAGTGTTAATGAACCTGACTTGAATTCAGTTTTGACTTCTGAAGAATTAAAAATCCAAATGGGAATGACACAGCCTCACCTTTCCTTAGTGATATGTGAAAGGCCAGAACAAGAAGAGGGAATCTGGTGCCTGCTGAAATCAACATGTCCTGAGAAATTCTTGTTATTATTGAACGAACAGTTGAAATTACTGGAGGGTCTCTTGCCTTGCTGAGCCCTCAGCCCTCTGTGATACACCTCACCTCAATGCAGACTTCAGGTGGTTTGGGGCTTTCTTTTTCTTTCTCCAAAACACCAAGAGATCAAAATTCTTGGTAAAAACAGGACTTCTACTTTCAGTCCAAGCCAAAGAGAAGCTCTGCAGGGCTTCTTCCTGGATACAGATAAAATACTCTGGTGATCTTATCACACCCTGTTTCTCAAACTTTTGGCACCAGCTTCTACTCTGGAACACCATGACTTCCTTGTAATCTGAAAGAGGGAACAAATCAAACCTCAACAGCTGGTCCTACCTTGAAAACCAGTGTTCCTCCCACCAGAAACTTCCTTTCCTGTTGTGACAGATGAGTAATGTGATGATTGACTCTCACAATTAATAGACAAATATCATGTATATAAGTTAAGGAAAGTTTTATAGATTTATAGTTATGCTGCACCCCATGCCCTGGTTATCAAGGGAAAACTGGGGCTGGGACATCTGGGAGGGCTGGCTTGTCACTATGGCGACACCTGAGCCCCAATCAGAATTTGAGGAAGAGATCTCCACCACTGGACAGCGAAGAAGGGGTTGATGGACAGAACTTTGGGAGGGCTTAAAGGGTTCAAAAGGGAAAGCCTCCAGCGTGAGGGGGTTGAGCACATGGCGAGGAAAATCTTTTGCTGCTGGTGCTGTAACCTTTTTTCTTTATTCAGTCTTCTGTTGTATTTTTGATAAGGTTTAATAAACCTTCCTAAACTATGAAAAGTGAGTAGCTATTTCTCACACTGTGGTCTGCAACCCTCACTCTTTATTACAATAAAATGCTTCTTTTTATTAGGTTTACATCAGTTCCATACGCTTTTATGAGCTTTTATGCCTTTTTATCTATATATGTTTAAGACCACTATCTGCTTATTGCAACATTCCAGGAATCCCTTTTGACTCTTCTCTCCATATTCCTGCAGAAGGTCAGGTCACTGTGGGGTTTACAGCAATAAAAATCCAGGTTGTTCAGATCCTAGGTGTGACGGGCAGGCACAATTTCCCTGCTGACACAGGGACTGAAGACAAACCCCTCTGTTGTCACTGAAAACAAAAGAAAGGAGGAAGTTTCTGCCCATTGCAAAGTCCCCGTTTGCCCTAAGGACTCTGCCTCTTCTTTCTCACTAGCAGCTCAGCAGCCGGACGCCAAGAAGGACAAGAGAGGGAGGGGTGGTTGATTTGTGTGACAATTTAACAGCACTTGCACACAAGAGCTGAGTCTGTCAGTAACATCTCTGCAGAGGCAAGTCCTTGCTGAGGATGCAGAGCTGTGTCACTTGTGTTTAGTTTGCATCGAGTTAATGGCACGGTGGCTTTTCATGTTGCAGGTGTGGCCCCTGTGACAGCAGCCTGTTCATCCTTCAGGGGGTTTGCACCCACAGGGACAGTGCTGCTCCTGCCAGCACACCCCAGTTTGTCCTCATGCCAAAAAGCCCAGGCAGAACTTACTTCTTAAAGGAACATTTTCCTTTTGCTCTCAAACCAAAGATTTAGATGTAATGGTATAATAGAAACCAATCTTTTCCCGTTGTCTGTTGGGACAGGAGGAAAATCCTATCACATCCAGATAGCAAGGCACTGTTTTCACTTCCACTCTGGAAATGACTTGCAGGAGCAAGTGAATAAAATTCTCTGCTGGAACAGTGAAGTCCTGCCACTCTAAATCAGTGTGGTGCCTGAAGGGTTTTGTAGCAGGTTTGCACCTAAGTTGATGCTCAAGAAGTTTATGAGGTCCAACATAGACCAAAGGTTTGCACAGCAGAGTTTAGGCTGACAGCTAAGGGAGCATAAATTAAATGGTCTTTCCAAGCCAGAAGGCTGATGAGAATTGTTGGTATTTGTGCTCTCCTTCCTTGTTTAAAGGATAGCAACATATTTGATGAGATTTTGGCATTGCAGCTAAAGCTCATGGCCAGATGAAGTCACCTAAGTGGTTGTTGTGCATTTCTAATTGTGGAGGTCAATAATCAGTGTAACTGCTTCTGGTAATCTGGCTCCAGTCTCGCACAGAGCATTGCTGGTTGGTCACTCTTATCTCCACAGCCCGGCAGAGATCCTGTTTTGGATGGCTCTCACTGCTCCCAAGGCCCCAGGGACCAGCCACTGCCTCTCCTCCTTCTGCTTTCCCTTCCAGGATCAGAGATTTCCTGCTGCTTCCTCCACGTCTGAGACAACTGGAGGAGATGAGGGGCTGAGGATGTGGCTTCTGACAGAGAGTTGATAACGCTCAGCTGAGGATTTTATTCTCCTGCCACTAAGCTGTCAGGCTGCTGCTGAAATTCCTCCTGCTTGGAAAGGGCTGGTGTGAGCAGCAGGAATTGTTGCTGGCTGGAACTTTTCCAAGAGCTGGACAAAAGAAGCATTTTGTGGAAGGCCACCAGCTGCCCTTGGTCAGCAGCACAAGGTGTGAGGTGCCCTTTGAAGGCCATCCCTGCACAAGGACAGCCTGGCCTTCTCCAGTGCCCAGAGCACCTTCCAGGCTTTTGGGCTGGCCTCGTCCCTCACCCTGGAGAAGCAGGTTGCTGTTGGAACTCTCCTATCCACAGTTTCTGGCTGGATTGCCGTGTCTTACCACAGACAGCCCTGGAGACACCAGTACAGACTCCATCTGCAATAAAAGGGGACTTTGTTCCAGCTTTTCCCTTGGCCCAGCATGCAGCAAGCCCACCTGGGCCTCATTCAGCTCTGTGTGGGCTGGTAGTCAGCTTCTGCTGGGAATTTAAAGCTTTTACCCTACTTTCCTCAGCAAATAGTGGAGCAAACCCAGCCGCACCAACCCCCAAATTTCACTCTAAAAACCACAATTTTCATTTTCCTCTATTCAAGCCTTGAAGAAAACAAACTTCACTTGAGTAAGCTGCAGGCACAGTGTCCTCCAAGATCATTCTTGAGTAGGACAATATTGCAGGGGAAGACTGGCAAACCCAGAGGTTACTGGTGCTTAGGAAGCTTTGCAAAACCTTCCCACGTGCGGTGCTCTTGCAGCCTCCTGAGCTCCTGGAGCCCTCACTCAGCTCAGGCACAGTTGGGACAGAAGGGGATGGTTCTGTCTGTCAGATGTGGGGACAGGAGGAGGGAAGACTTTGCAAACGCTGCCACGAGGGCAGGGCTGTTTTCATTGATGGTGCCAAGTGGTAGTACACCATCTTTGATTAAATGTGAGGTGCTGAAGGGCAGCAAAAATTCTCAGTGCTAAGGAGAGAGTGTCTCCGCTCACACAGCAAGGTAAGTGAAGGGGAAAGTGCAATCTGTATTTCATGGGAGGTGTTCAGTTTTTAACAAAACATTTTTGCAGAAGACGTGCCCAGGCAGGGGTGATTCAGAGCATTTTATCAGCCTCACAGAGTATCCCCACATCTGCTTGGCCACATTTTCTCTCTTTTTTTCATTGTGAATGATTTCTCCTGCCAGGGTTGCTCCTGCTTGGAGTTCTGCTCTCAGTGGAGCCCCGGAATTTTCTCAGCAGGCCTCTGCAGCGAGTTCTGAGCCAAAGTGGGGCTCTGCTGCCAGCCCAAATCTGCGCTTCCCCTGCCCAGCCTGAGTGCAGGTGGGGCATGTGCTGGGCATGGCCGGAGACTTGCATGGCCAAAATCCTCCAGCATTTCCATCTGCTCATGGCTTTGGGTAGCACAAATCACACAACACCCATGGCAGCTGACAAATGGCATTTCTTGCAGATTGCTACAGCCGCACTGCTGATCCACAAATACACGAGAATCAATTTCAGCTGAAAAATGTCATTTATTACAAAGTGCTACACCCACGCCGACAATACAGAACTATACAAATCTCAATTTAGGTTAAAAACAGGAATTTATTCTATTATTACAACCTTTCTATGTAATAATATACAAATACCAACTTCAGTTACTTTATTGCCAACCTCCACAACAACGCACTATACACAAAGATCAATTAGGTGTTTAACAACTTAATTTATTACATATTACTACAAGGATTAAGCCCATCCAGGAATACAAAAGTATCTCCATTGATATGTAAATAGAATTACATCCAGTAACAGATAAGTATGCATTTAAAAATAGACTTATATACCTATACAATTAGCAATATTTCTATTTTAAAAGCCATATAACAAAAATTGTATCAAAAGAGATACCTACACAACTTTACCCACAGGAAACAGAAATTAACACAGATATAACAATATCCATGTCTACATAGATAAATTTATACACATATATGTAATTTCAAATATATATATATATATATACACATAGCATACATTCATTACAAAATAAATATACATAAATATAAGAATATACACATGGAAATAAACACATACAAATAGCAACCCACATATGGAAATACACATATAATAAACTGTGGCTACGTTCAAGTCTGTGTATCTTTAAACAGCACTCGAAGCAGAGGGACCCCAGCTGCCCCATCTTCAAAGCCTCTCGCTCGGTCTCCTCCTCCCGTGCAGAGCAGCTCTCCTGGACAGCGACAGCAGATGGAACACCTGGCAAGCAAAGGGAACACGGAGTGAGTATGGGGACGTTTCCCTTGGCAGCAGCTGCACTTCCATCAGGGAAGAGGAAATGTCAGAGCCTCCCAGGGGGGTCAGAAAGAGAAAGCAGCCGAGCGGGCCAGGCTGTGGTGAGCGCAGCCGCGGCGGGACTGTCCCGCAGCCCCGGCAGCCCGGCAGAGCCGGCACAGCTCCCGGCCCTGCCGGCACAGCTGCCTTGCCCAAGGACAGCCCCTGTGCCGGCCGGGGCAGCTGCGCTGAGCAGCCCCAGCACGGGCAGGGCCCGCTCCTGCCCCGCCGGGCAGTGCCCACGGCCACAGCCCACGGCACCCTCAGCCCCACCTGCCTCCCCGGGCCTGTGGCCTCACCCGGGCTCTCTCCAGGCTGGCAGCAGCAGGTCCCCGTTCACTGCTCTTGCTGCTGGCCTTCAGCTCCTCCCTGCTGGCTCCCGTCAGTCTCCGGCTGTCCTCAAGGTCTTCATGGCAGCTGTGGCAAAAGTGGAGGCTCTGGAATTGCTTCCAAGGCCTGGCAGAGCTGCAGTCCCGGAGCCCTCTGTGCTCCCTGCTGGCCCCCTCCATCCCCTCAGCCCCGCCATGCTCTCGGTGAAGCCCCAGCCCCCTTCAGTTTCTTCAGCCCCTCCCAGTCCTCTCACCCCCCTCAGTCCCTTCTGACCCATCCCGTCCCCTGAGACCCACCACCCTGCCAGCCTGTGCCACTTGCCTGTCACCTCAGTGCCACCATGGCCCTCGGCTGCCCCACAGCCCTCAGCCCCAGCAGCAGCTCAGGGTCACCGTCCCTTCAGCGCCCCCTGAGCCCCCTCTGTCTCACCGTCCTTCAGCAGCTCCTCAGGGGACAGTGCCTGGGGCCAGCGGCAGCTCCCACCGCTCCAGGGACAGCCGGGGCTGGAAGTGCTGCTCCGCCCGGCCCGGCCGCCAGCTCGGACCCAGCACAGGGACAGGGGACACAGGGGGCACCGGGGCAAAAGCAAGAGGTGAAAAAGGCAGCCGAGGGGGCAAAGAGCTAAAAATGCAGCCTAGGCCTACACAAACAGCAATCTATCCATCCATCTCTCCACCTAAACATTCCTATTCCTCTTACTAGATAACTATACACATTCATAAATGTAACTGAATACCTATGCATATATATATATATATAAATATTTTACACATATAAAAATCTAACTCTGAAAATCTATACATGTAAATATATAATAAAATATAATTATATCACATCTATAACTATATACATATCCACATTTAACTATACAGATCTATCAATATATGTCCATATAAAAAGAACACTATCATCTATAAATGGAACTATACTCACTAATAAATAGAACCATAGAAATCTATAAACATATCTACAAACAGAGGAGTTCTACCTGCCCGATGGTCATAGGCTCTCCCCTGTCTCTTCCTGCCATGCAGGGCAGCCCTCCTGGAGATGTTGGTCAGATGGCATCTGGGAAGCAAAGGCAACGCTTTTAATCAATATTGGCCCTTCTGCACCTTTCCCTTGGGCAGCAATTGTCCTTCGACCAGGGGCTGTCAAAGATGGCCTGAAAGGCAGACTCTCACTTGGCAATTTGAAGCAATCTGCCCTTAAAAGAACAGGGACCATTCCAAGCGTTCAAAAGTGTGTTTCAAAACACTGAAGTATCTTGATAAAGTCTCAGCCCCCGCAGTGCAAAGGGCACCCAGGAGAGCTTGAAACACAGACAGTCCCCAGCTGCCACAAGGAAGCCCAGCCTTGTTCTTTCTCTGTGCTACAGAGAGACCTCAGCCCTCACTGAAATGGCTGAAGCTGAAGGTGCTGGGAGCTGAGTCATGAACCAGCTCCATTACCTGGCATCTACAAACTGCCCTCTGCAGTGAGCAGCAGCTGCTCCAACTCGACCATCAGCTCTGGCAGGAAGGGCTGGGAGGGACAGAGCTCCCTACGAGGCCTGCAGGCTGCACCAGCTTGGCTAAGGAATGGATCCACAGTGCTCCCTCTCCCCTCTTAGGCCTCCCTAATCAGGGGGCATTCAAGCTTTTCCTTCTGATACTGGAGTTACTGTGATTTTTCTATTGGTTGGCCTCTGATGTTGTGCTCCTTGTTTTTCTTGTGGGTCAGGCCCAATACCAGCAGACTGGTATTACATTTAGTCAGTGATTTGGACTTCTACCCTGACTTTTTGCTCTTTTTTCCCCCTGTTCCTTCAAGAGTCGCTCAGCCTGGCCTCCCCTGGCACCCTGCAGCAAATTTATCCACCCACTTCAGCACAAAACTGGGACACCCGGCTTGGTGACACAACTCCCACAAGGTCGGGTTTATTCCCTGCTCTCTTGCCACAGCAGAGGACTCAGTGTCAGAGCCTCTGGAGAAGCGTGGAGGGCAGGGCTCAGGGAGGTTGTGCCAGTGCAGGATTTGAACTCAAGGCACCAGGAAGCACCAACCCTGCTCAGAGCAGCCATCTCACAGCTCTCTAAATCAGTGTGGGCTCTGTCCTTACCGGGCTCCTGGGGCTCCTGGGAACTGTTCCTGCAGCTCTCGGTGCCAGATGAAGCTTCCTCTGCTGCAGCTCTGTTCACAGGCTCCCCTCCTGAAGAATCAGGGCCAGCACCAACATTGTCCTGAGCAGAAAAACAGAAAGAAAGGAACCCAAAGATCACTGACTATTTTGCTGGAATCATATCAGGGATACAATAACTCTCCTTCTCCACTCCCAAAGGACATGGAGCACAGAGGAGGGAACACTGCCCCCACGGTTCACATGACAAGCCTTTTAAACTCAGGATTCAGGGGGCCAAGGTGAAACTGAAGCTCTTCCAAAATGACCTTTGAGACAAAACACGAACACAGCAAACCAGAAGACACCAAGTGAGGGGACGTGCCCCCACGCTCTGAGCCTGCCTTATCCCAGAGCTGTGAGAAATCAGCCAGCACAAAGCCAGGGGCTCTCCTTGCTGCCAGCACGGCTGCCAGCAAGGGCAGAGCTCGCTCCCAGCCCTGCCCAGGGCTGTGTGCTGCAAACCCACAGGCAAAGCACACATTTCTGCCTGGGAGTCTCAGCACCCGCAGCCAACCGCTCACACAACCCATCACAAGGTGCTGCTTCTCGGAGCCCTCTGCTGCTGCCCCACGGGTGTCATCCAGGCAAACATTTATGCACCCTGGGTATTGCCAGGATCACATTTGGGATCAGTGGCAGAAATCTGTACATCGTTAGGGTAGGGAAAAAAAACAACCCAAAAGACAGGAAAAGCCAGACAACCAAGTAGTGTTTCTATTCCACTGAGGAAGTAAATGTCCACAATGAAGCAAATTACCTTTGGACACAAAGATATTCTCACTATGACCAGTTCCAGAATATTCATCTCTTCTGCCATAGCTCATCCATCAGAACCCTAAAGATTCTAAAGATGGTTCAGAGCCTGCAATGTTTCCTTTTCTTATGGAATAAAATGCTTCTCTAAACTATTTGTGACTTTACAGAAGACAAAAGTCATGCCACTTGAGAATAAGGTACTGGTAAATCCGAAAAATCCCACTCTCCCCCTTGAGTCATAATCACAAATGTAGTGCAGGCAAAGGGTCAGCACATCAACAGAAAGAGAGACATTCTTTGGCCAACACGTGTCATAATCTGCAAAAGGACAGAGAGCTGCAGCTGCAGCCCAGCCCCAGCCACGGCTCTGGGAGCGCCTACACGCACGGCAGGGCTCACACAGTGATAGTGGAGCCCTGGAAAATGTTAAAGATAGACTTTGAAAATGTTGGGCTTTGTGTTTTCTCAGATCACTGCACCTGCGTAAGCAGTAGGATAAATGATGTAATTGTTAGATGTGATGATTGTTTAGTAACTAAATATAATTATTGTATAATCATAAGAAGAATCAGGAGAAACTATGTTAGAAATTTAAGGGGGAACCATGAGAAGCTATGTTTAGCTGAAATCTGTGCCTACAATAGAACAATATAAGTTTAATAATTAACATGAAAGTTATATAATGATAGAGTATAAAACACGTTCGCCTCGAATGTATGGTCGGAATCAGATTTGGGTGGAAACTACCCCGATTCCCAGAGCTCTTAAATAAAAAGCACCGCATATAATCGCTTATGTGATTGTGTGTTTTTGAACGCTAACAACAGCAGCAGCAGCTGCAGCCCAGCCCTTGCTTTGCCTTGGCCTTCCCACCCAAAAGAGGCACAGCCCACATCTGCTGCAGCTGGGACAGAGGCACCTCTGGCATGCCCCTCCCTGCACGGGACACTTGGCCTTCAGTGCCAATTCCCATAACACTCTTCTCCTCTTTCCCAGCAAGTAAAACCTCTTCGTTTCTTCTTCATCCCCTCTTTTAAAAATCTTTCTTAACCAAAAATAATTCAATAAGTAAATAATAATGAAGTTCAATTAAAGAAGCCTTTGCTTCTCAACCGTGTCACAAGGTTCAAAAGCTCTCAGTCCAGCCCCTTTTATCCCCATCCAATGGAATTACCCGAGCAGAGGGAGATCTTTCAGACAGGGACCTCCTGATCTCCCGAATCATTTTCTCTACGGCAAGGCCTAGATCTGCTGGTGGCCATTCCTCCTCCCCAGGCGCGTTCTGTGCTGAGCTGGAGGCCGTCCATGCTGCACAAGCTGCACTGCCAGCGGGAGCGCTGGGCCCTGAAGTGCCCGGGCTGGCTGCAAGAATCCAAACACATTGGTCAGGCTCCACAACGTGGCTGTGGGACACAGAGCTCTAGTGCTGCTGTGGATCAAACATCACGGGAAGCACACAGGCAAAGCAGGCAGAGAATCTTTCGGCCTCCTAGGTGCCCCTTGCTAGTAGGCTTGACAGCCTCTGGCCGAGAATGACAGAGCCTTGTGGAAAACGACTTGAAACGGTCACTTTTCACGACCTTTTGGAAAAACAAGGCTACAGCTCTTTTCCTACCTCGTGCGTCGTAGACTGGGGGCTGCTGCTCCCTGTGGAGCTGCTGGAAGCTGCAGGGCTGGAGCCCGAGCACCTCCCGCTCGGCCGGAGGCAGCTGCTCCCCGTAGAGCTCCTGCGAGCGGCTGCGGGGCCCCTCCCGCCCGAGGGGCAGCGGCCGCTCCCCGTGGAGCCCGAGGAAGTGGCAGGGCGGGATGCCGAGCACCTCCCGCTCGGCGGGCGGCGTCCGCTCCCCGTAGAGCTCCTGGAAGCGGCTGGGCCCCTCCCGCCGGGCCGGCAGCGGCCGCTCCCTGTGCAGCAGGTGGAAGCCGCAGGGCGGGCGCCGGGCGAGCAGCGGCCGCTCGCCGGGGGGCTGCTGGAGGCGGCCGGGCCGGGGGCTGCGCAGCTCCCGCCCGTCCGGCAGCGTCCGCTCCCTGTGCAGCAGGAGGAAGCCGCTGGGCGGGCGCCCGGCCGGCAGCGGCGGCCGCTCCCTGGGCAGCGGCTGGAAGCGACCGCGCCCGCGCCGCCCGTCCGGCAGCGGCCGTGGCCCGGGGAGCTGCCGGGAGCCGCAGGGCGGGCGCCTGCGGCCCTCCCGGCCCGCCGCCGGCCGCTGCCTGTTGGCCGCGCTGCGGCGCTTGATGCGGAGCAGGAGGTCGGGGCGGTCGCGGCGAAAGCAGGGGTTGCAGTAGTGGAGCCAGGCCCCGGCATCGCCCGGCGCAGCCGAGCCCACCCAGCCCGGCACCTTGCGGAAGCCGTAGCGGTAGAGCTGCCACACGAAGCTGCGGAACTGCGTGGCCCTGAAGGTGTGCGGCACCGGGGCCGGCCCATGGCCACGGCCCCTGTGGGCGTGGCCCGAGCTGAGCAGCTCTCGCTCCAAGAGGCAGCGGTCGATGAGCAGCCCCTGGGCGCGGCTGTCCCAGCGCACGGAGCGGACGCGGGGGCTGTTCACCAGGCGCCAGAGCTTGGCGGGGAAGGTGCCGGCGCTGAGCCCGGCGGGCAGCGGCAGCTCCGCCATGGCGTCCATCGCCGACTGTGGCCACAACGCCCGCAGCGCAACGGCCGCGGCTGCGCCGGTGGCGCGCGGCCTGAGGGGGGCGCTGCGCTCGGGCCCGCGCGCGCCCAGCGCGGCCCCGGCGCGGGCCGGACTTGGCGGGGACGAGCGCGGCAGAGCCGGGGCTGCGGGCACAGCGCGGGCGGGGCGGCTCCGGGGCTGGCCGCGCTCGGCTCGGCAGGGCCAGCTGCCAACCCCCTCTTTCTCTGCCTGCAGGCATCCTTCTGCCTTGGCCTTGCGCTACAGCCCCCAACCAGCAAGACAAGGAAGAGAAAACAGCCGCTTCTCTCACAGTCAGCCTCCTGCAGCTCTTGATGCCTGCGCTTATTCCTGCCCAGGTCCCAGACTTCTCATTTCCCATCCTTGAACTCCATCAGATTCCCCTCAGGCCGCTTCTTTAGCCTGCCGAGGTCCCTCTGAATGGCGCAATCACTTGGGCTCTCAGCTGCTCCTGCCAGCTTTGTTTTGTCTGTAGACTTGCTGAGGGTGAGCTGCTCCTCCAGCCCGGCCATGAATGAAGACATTAAAGAGCATCTGCCCCAGCATCAGCCCCTGGGGCTCAGAGCAGCCGTGACTTGCCTCCAGCTCTACTTTGTGCCACTGATGACAGTCCTCATCCATTTTTCAGCCTTCCTCGCTGGGCATTCTGGCAGTTTGTGTTTAAGGATGCTGTAGGAGACTGTCTCAAAGGCTTGGGGAAAGCTGGGGTAGACATCATCCATTGCTCCACCCATATCCATCCGTTTGGCTGTCCTATCACGGGCATCAGGAAGCTTAACCATCACTCCCAATCAACTTCTTCTCCATTTGTTTGGATCGGTTTCCAGGATTGGTTACTCCATCACCTGTCAGGGGATGGAGGCAAGGCTGACTGACCTGTATTTTCCTCTCCTTCTTACTCTCTTGGAAGAAACCAGTCTATTAGAGCAATTCTGGCTGGTTTTAGCTAGGCAATTCCAGAAAAAATAACCAGTAAGAAAAATGAAGCTCTAAATGGAGTCTCTTAAATTCTTCTTTCTGCTACCATTCTAGGCCTCCAGAAAGATCTTGTTTTCTTCCCAGTACTGGACAGCTGATTAAAAAAAAACCAACAAGGCAAATGTCTCCCTAATAGAATATAATATACCTATTATTCAGAAGACAATAACTTAGATTTTTCTTTCAGGATTAGACTGAGATGAAAGGACTTGAGAGGTTCCAGAACTTTGATATTTTCTTGTCTCCAACTGTTTGGAAAACTGCTAGAACATGGTGAAGACACAGTGCTTTTGAAAATGCCATTCTGAAGTCTTGTATGCTTGTATTACATATAAAAGGACCTGCAAGGATTTTAGAAACCTGTAGCTCAGATTCCTTACTTTCCAAATGAGGAAATGCCAGAATTAGTTTGATCTTTGGTTTTTTATGTTGTGTTTCTGATTGCTACATTTTTATATGCATATGTATCTTTTTTTGATAGCATGGTCACATACTCCATTTTCCTTCCGATCCCAAAATCATCAGTGCTCAGAATAGCCGATAAGCAACTAATCAATATTCTTTTTAATCTCTTTTATTTCATAATAAACTCAGACACCAGTGATCTTTTGGGAATCCAGACTTGTATGCAAAGTTTGCAGGGAAGATTCAGCTCTCAAGCCCTGTGAATTTTCTCTTCTCTCCTTTGCCATTTCCCTTTTCCTTCATCTCTGGCCTGACCTCAGGGCCCTTTCCCCTCGTGTCAGGCCCTCTGTTTGCTGCACTCCAGGGAAGCTCTCAGCTGTGGCTTCCCCAGCGTGGCAGCTCCAGGCTTGGAGCAGCAGAACCCAACTGTGGCTGAGAGCCCAGACCCCCCTGGGCCAGCCGGGCTTTCAGCTGCCAGGGCAGCACGGAGGGAAAGGGGCAAGAGAGAGCTGAGGACGCTGCCAGAGCAGCCCTTGGGCAGTGCAGGGTGAGAGTGGCTTAAAGTGCTGCTGAGCCCCACTGCGGGGGCACAGGAGGCTGCTCTGCCATGGCCGCGGCTGTGCCGCCCATCCAGACAGAAAGGCAGAGCCAGCAGGCTCTGATGGGGGAGAGCAGCTCCATCCCTCCAAAACTTGGTCAGTCCTGCTAAAACCTCTCTTTGTCCTTCTGTCTGAACACTGACACTGCTTTGGAAAACAGAATGGAGGTGACACGAGACAATCGATTATAACTTGGAAACAAATTTCCATGGGTTTTTTGGTTTTGTGAAAAATGCATGTATTTTATGATTGGCTTTTCGCAAATATTAAAATGAATATTATATGTCTTGTGTTAGAAAGTAATGCTGTATTAATTCTCTTAAGTACTGTGTTAAATATAGTTTTAGGTTATAAAAATTTTTAAAATAGAAACGATGCTATGCAGGATAATTTTTTTAAAGGAAGGGCTCGCAGCGAGATAGCAGCCACAGGACACCTGAATCTTTCAGAGAAAAAGAATTTATGGCCCTCTTATCAGAAGAAACGAACTTCTTCCCGCCTCGAAGGCGCTGTTAGGATTCGGAGGAAGAAGTTGACAATGACCAGACAGAATCCTGTGTTTGAATGGAATTTATGCATCATGTAGGAAGTGTATGAATATGCAACAGGCTGTTGCTTTTAAGGGTTAATCCTGTGTTAACGGGTGTCCTTTTTTAGGCTTTTGCTGCCCAGAAAAAGGTACCCAGACGTCCGTAACTCTTTGTATTTGTTGTCTCATATTGTCCTAATTCAAATTTCCAAATTATTACTTCTCTAATTGTATGACTATTTTTATAACCATTTTATTACTATTAAACTTTTAAAATTTTAAAAACAAGTGATTGGTGTTTTTCAGAGTTTGTTCTGGTGTTTCCGTTTGGTTTGGGTTTTTTGCATGTGTGTGAGGCTTAAATGTGTCCTAAAGTTCTTGTGCATGCATGAGGCTGTAGAGTGGCCTCCACGGGGATCTCCTTGGCTCTGCACAAGCCCAGAGAGCAGCACGGGCACCTCAGGCCGAGCACAAAGGAGCACAGGATGATCTGCAGGGTGCTCTGTGACAACAGGCACTTGGAGCTGTTGTCCAGTGTGTAAGAGCTACATCCCCTCTTCTTCAGATTCTCCTAAAAATGCCCACTGATGTTGTTTTGTATGATGCAGCTCTCCTAAGCCCCTATTACACTGTATCTGCATGAGCATTCACACAGGTGTTTGCTAAAACAATTCTGCTCCAGCTGAAAAGCACTGGGGACCCTGAGCAATAGCAGCAGATAAATGGACATAGAGAGACTTCAGGAGCAGAAGCAGCATTAAATCCATGACAATTGTGGAGATGTGAAAATACAGAAATCCACCAGTGGTAGCAAAGCCCACACATCTCCACTGGGTTCTGCAGAATGGCAGCAAATAATGCACAGGTGTGGAGACCATGAACTAGTTGGTGCTGCACTTATTTGTCAGTGGGCAGAGCTGTGGGAGGCAGGGATTAAGGGTGATTTTGGAACAGGAAGAAGAAAGGGACAGACAAATTCCAGGTGGAGGCAGAGTGGCTCTGCTCTGCTGACCCAAGGAGAGCAGGGAACAAGTTGGAAAGGAGTAGGAAAAAAGAGTTTTGTAAAAGGAAACCTTGCTATATAGGCATTAGTGTTCTTGCCACAGCCCACAGAGCTTAGAGCATGAATATTCATCCCATTTAAATATTCCTGCAAGATGTAAGAAAAATTCCTTTCCATGTGGTTATTTACACAAACATACCCACGAACAAATATAAAAACTGCACAACTACATGTATCATTAAGCAGGATACTCTGTAGATTCTCACATGAACACTTGCAGAATTATATATGATACTTCCAAACATATAGAGACTCTTGTTCTCCATTTGCTTCTTTAAAACTCACAAAATGTAATGAAATTCTCTTTCAAAAGTGCAGAGCCTGCTGTGTGGCTAAGCAAGCCATTATTTGCTTGCTCACAATCATCTCTTCCTTGTGTGTTAGTCACTGATGCATTAATTGCTTATCCAAACTTGAAACGGTTCATGAGTCATTCTGAAGAGAAAGTAAATATGAAGGAGCCCATTTGAATGGAATTCATGTCCTCTGCCTCTTAAAGCTGAAGGTCTGTATTTATTACCTGTCAGAATGAAGTCTTGTTGCCTAATAAATGGGAAAATAGGAAATATGCTGACTAGAGCACCATGTTTTAAGGGATCATTGCATTTTAGTTTTATTTGACCAAATCAGTAGTCAAAGAGAGAAAGGACTGGTCAATTACAAGAGAGAAAGCAGGTGAAAGAGATGTCTAGGTCTGCTGCAGCTGGAGTCAAAAATGAAGTGTGTGGGTTTTGAGGTGGGGAAGGGATTCCAGATCAGATGATTTTAATAACTTGCATTACTAAATGCATGATCTTCAAACAAACACGTTGGTATTCCTTGTCTTGAGGAAAGGAAGGGTATTGGGGAAGATGAAACAGGAAAGCCTTATAAATATGATTGTCTGGCAAAAGATTTTGAGACTATAGAAACTATAAGCAAGATTGAAATGAAAGCAAGCTTTGAGATACCTTAGTTAGTGAACAACTGGAAAACAATGGTGTGGCCCAACTGAAGGTAATCCCCTTTTGAGGAAACAATTCCCTCTGCTTGCAGGCAGGTCCAAGGTTCAGAGCAGACCCTACTAGCTCAGCAGAGGGGTCCAAAGAGGAGTTTTTAGGGTTTAAAATGTAACACAGTATGGTAATGTAATGATTCTTACAGGCTGGATGTAAATGCTATAGGATTTGTATCTTGGACTAGATTGGTTAGTGAGAATTAGACTATTCAACAGAGAAGAAGATTTATTGTATTGTAGCGGGAACCTCGCTCTCTTACGCTCTTCCCCTCTTACTCTCTCCCCCTCTCAGCCTCTCTGCCCCTCTCTTCTCTCGGGCCTGCTCCGAGCAGTGCCTGGCAGCTCCAAGCAGGGCCCTGCACCCAGGCCCTTTGCAATGAGCCGCAGGTTCCACGGCCTGGCTGCAGAGATCTCTCGTCTCCGTCCGTCCCGACCGTCCCACCCGCCAGTGCTCCTGCAGAAGGGGAGAAAGAAGGCATGGAGTTTCCAGGAGTATCCAGATAAATCCACTTTATTCTGGATCAATATGGAATTTTCATGAAGCAAAAGCATTAAGTGGAGGGCTCTTCACCCATTTCTTTTTTTACTAAAATTCTGTGAAAGATACTATTTTGGAGTGTAAAAACTTTCATGTTGAAAACATGAATGTGCTGAGAGAATTTGAAGTCTGGGCCAATGACAATTCACTGTGGAAAATCCAAGTCTAAAACTTTTCAAATTAAATGACCCAGGATGAAGTAGGAAATACAAGTCCTTCCCTTGAACCTTGATTTGCCTCTTCTAGCTCATTCCTGAAAGTGGTAGGCAAAGAGGATCCCACAGAAATCAGAGGAGCATCAGGGTCTATCCCTAAAAGGCAACTGTAGATGGGAAACAACTTGGGAATTAGAGGGACATCAATGAGCCACTTGTGAGTCCAGCTGTTAGTGAAGAGCCCTTTTCCAAAGAAATGCCAGCTTCTCTCAAGGAAGCTGAGCAGCAGGACATTATGGCTGATGTAGCTGGCAGGTACAAAGCAGAGAAAGCGGGAAATTTCTGGAAATGAACCCTGTCTTCACTGATGACAGCAGGATGAAGAACCCATTTCATCAGACTCTGGCTCTTAGTAAGAAAGGAAGAAAGCTCTATTTATGATATCAGGCCCAGCTGTTCATGGTCAGAGGTGGTATCAGCTGCTCAGCAGAAGGCACAGCTTTAACTCCAGCTCATCATGCCTGGAGGCAGCCCTGGAAGTGCTCCTGCACTTCAGCTGGTGCCAGGGCACAGGGACACCCGCACACCCTCCCTAGACCCCTGTATGCCATAAAACTAAAGGCATCTCCCCAGCCAACCCTCCAATCCAGCACTTAGCATAGAGCATGTCACTGCCAGTGACATCTGCATGAAAAAATACAGAGAAAAGTGCAATTACAAAACATACTGGGGGCTCAATATAATACAGGAAAAATTCAGATTTTGGTACTTACCTTCATAAATGAGCATACCTACTAGCTCTTTTCCCTAAATCGTGGTTAAAAGTCTGCACTTTCCATAGCAGTGTCCTAAAATTCTTCCATTCATGCATTCCCAGCTAGCAGAGCTCTCACACAGCCTGTTTTTTCTCTGAAGTGTAAGGAAGGACTTAGTTCAGATGAACTGTGCTGCCTCCTCTGAAAGATATAAAATGATGGAAATAATATCTGCAAAGTCATAGGTTCTTTAAGGCAGGCCTCTGGTATGTAAAATAGGGAGTGTTTACATTTAGCATCATGTGCACATAAGATAACAATCAAACCATGTTCTTACCTTCATGAAAAATAGTTTTTGTGCTCCCAGATATGGCACAGCCAAATAAGGCTGAGCTCAGACACAAATGCGTTCCTCACCACACAAATGGCCAAACAAATGACAGCTGCCGGTGACACTTTTCCTGCGGTCCCGAGTGCCCCAAGCGCGGATCCAAGCGGCGTCTCACCTGCTCAGCTCTTTCCGGCCCGCGGATCCGAGCCCGTCCCGGAGCGTCAGGAGCAGGGATGGGAGCTCAGCAGCTCGGGCTCGATGCCGTGTGCTCCGCTCGGAGCTCCGAGAGCTCCTGCGGGGCCGGAGCAGCCCCGGGCAGCGGGAGCAGCTCCTGCTGCGGCAGCCGGGCAGCCTCTCCCCAGACACACAGGTGACTGCACACCCGTGCATTCAGGGCCAGCTCCATTCTGCTGCCCTGGGGCTGGCGCTCTCCACTGTGTTGCTGTTAGTGCACATTGGTGTGTTGGTCCTGGAAACACCCAGGAACAGGCAACTCTCAGGCACACATTCTGCTCCCAGGGATGTGCTGCACAGTCCCTGCCTGTTCCAAACACCAATTTGGTTTTGTTCTGAGAGCTGTGTTTTCCATCTCAGGGTTTGACCAGCTGATTGCCCCCGTTGATTATTTTCATTCAGCATTTGTGGATTTCACACATTTGCAGTTGTGCTGACTGCTCCTTCCAGCTGCGCAAGGACAGCCAGTGTGGACCTTTTCCTATGTAAAATGCATTGGGTGAGGACTGTTGGGCTGGAGGGCCCTTCTGTAATGTTATTGCCCCAATTCCTTCTGCTGAGAAAGATAATTGGATTCAGGCAGTTAATCCATTTTGTAGATGCTGCAAAATCTAATCTGTGACAAACACATGATCAAGTATATGGGAATTGGTGTCAGTTCCTTTCTTCCTTCCCAAAGTAGGAAAGCCATTTTTTCTAAAATCCTCTAGCAAATGGCTGTTCCATACTGGAACTTCTCAGCATTAAAAAATTGCATTGACTTCTCTCTAAAATATTTCTCTGGATTTTCTTTCTCTCTTTTAAACTCTCATTGCAATCTAGATGGAAACCAATGTTCAAATGGCAGAATTTCTCTGCCAGTCCAAATACAGCAATTTGCCTAAACATAATTAAACTGAAGTTTGGTGCAAACCTACACAGGCCTATGTAGATAAGAAAAAGATGAATACTGATTATTCCTATGCAGTATAGAGAAAAAATAACCTATGGTTAAATCATGTAATGTGATATATCATATTTATTTATTTATTAAATAATGAAATCTGTTTATTATTTTTATATATCATGTAGCGCTAAATCCTGGTTTATTGTTTTCCTATTAAAATGTCATTGGTGGATGACATAAAGCAATGAATCAAATTAAGAAAAAAATTTTGAATATTTTTCTGACAAGATTTTTTTAAGATTCAGAGGTAAATAACAATCATCTGATACAAGAAGTTGGTGAAACTGCATTTTGCCCGTTAGTCAGAATCTTTGATTAGCTCTATCCAGTGATTTCTAGATCTGGCTGAAATGAAGTAGCTTTTTACAGACAGTATATGGAAACTTTGAGGGAGAGATTAAAAAAAGGCATTGACAGATCCTGGTATCTGATTGATTGGGTATTTAGCCATGTGCATAAGCACATGAACTGCATGGAGTTCATGTGCATGTGACATGTCACTGCATGTCACTGCATGTGAGAGGATTCATTTGCCTAAAGGATCTGGCTTAACTTGGAATGCACAATTTGGAAAGAAGATTCCGTGGACATAGACTGTGACCGTGGTCACAAGGGTTCTCAGGATGAAGAAGAGACGAGAATGTTGACTCCATGATCAGAAGGCTTGATTTATTATTTTATGATATATGTTACATCAAGACTATACTAAAAAACAATACAAAGGAAAAGGTTTCTTCAGAAGCTAGCTAAGCTAAGAATAGAAAAGAATGAATAACAAAGATCTGTGTCTCAGACAGAGCAAGAGCCAGCTCTGCCATGAGTGGTCAGGAAATCCAAACATCCACAGGAGACCAATCACAGGACTACCTGTTGCATTCCACAGCAGCAGATAACCATTGTTTACTTTTGGTTGCTGAAACTGCAGCTTCTCACAAGGAAAAATCCTAAGAAAGGATTTTTCATGAAAGACGTCTGCGACACAGGAGCACCTGGAAGCTACTGCCAAGGACAAAAGTCTCACTCTTGCTGGTTTTGACACGGAGTTTTTGGTAGGATTTTGATCTACATCTACAGGAACTGGATTTTTAGATACAAAGTGCCTTCAAGCAACATTTCTAAGCATAGTGGGCAAGGAAGTCCAGATACTAATGAGTTGTGGTTGGTTTTAACTCTGTGGAACATCTGGTACAATATCCCACAACGTGTTATTTTTGACTCTTTCAGGCGTTTAAAAGTCAGGCTTATTCTTGTCAACACTTTTCTTTCCTCCCTTCAGAAATCTGCATGCCCAGGTACTCAATTCTTTCTCAGTTTGTTGACAAGCTACCTGTCAGACAATACTTGTCTCTTGACCCAGAGATGGGCAACTGTCACCATTAGGCCGGACGTGGCATACACACGTGATCAGGGTCCAAGAAGAAAAAAGTTTTCTTTATTCTGCGTGATCTCCAGCTTATACACTCTTAACCAAGCGTGATCTTAAGTCACTGACTACACCACCATAACTTCTTATATCCATTGGTGCAAAGCAATTAACGTCAATAGAATTGGCAAAAGTTTTACAGAAATTTATAAGGCAAGTATACACATCTACTTAGGCACTAGTCTAGCTTACAAAAATTTCATCTCTCTTTTCTAACTGGTTTCCATGCTGACGGCCTTGTCTTCTTCCTTGCTATGGATACACTGAAAACCCATCAATTGGGATGTCTTCTATGAACTCAGCTTTGCTTGCAGGCCAGCTGTCAAGGCCCTCCATAGGTCAGCACGCACCCACGTGCTTGAGAAGTGACTGCAGCCTAAAATACTCCTGGAAATTTATTATCTTTGCTTCTTTTCCCCCTTAAATGTCATTGAAGAAGTGAGACTTTTCAGAACCAGCTAGCATGCCACCTAGAAGAAGCAGACTTTTGCTTTCAGTCAAAGCTTTTGGGACCAAAAGGCGCGTTTGCTTGGATTCCTTGGATGCCGCTTGGGTTGGCCCATTTTCTGAGTTCCCCTGGGATGCCTTGAGCACTGCCTTATGGACTGGGAGGACATTTTCTGCTGCTTTATGAGTGAGGAGAACTTCCCAGGCTTTTCTTTCGCATCAGCTGTACAGAAGGTTGCCTTGCTGGGCACAAGGAAGCCATAGAACAGCTGCTATTGTGAGGTCAAGGGAGCGGTGCCACGTCACAGTGCTGTCAGCACAGCGTTGCCCCGGTGCACGCAAGGCCTGCTTGTCCAGAGCGGCTCTTCCGCTGGCTCCCTGCAGGAGGATCCTTGTGCTCAAGGAGTTCTCAGCAGACGGCCTGCACCCCGAGAGGAGTCTGGGCTTTGCCTTGGCTGGCATTCAGTGTGCAAACCCGCACAGCGCTGCCAAAATGATCGGGCAGGTCTGTGCCGCGGTTTGCACGGTCTTTTCTGTTGTCTATTCTGGCTACTACCTGACCCAGCTGACTCGTAAGTAAAGGTTTCTCCTGGGGCTGGCATCACCCGGCTTTTGCTTGACTCTGCTCTTTATGCCACAGCAGTGACCGAGTTTATTTGGGAACAAAATGGCCATGAAGATGCCACCGCTTTGGTCAATGTCCTGCCAGCAGCATCAGCTAAAAAGGGGGCATCTGTGTACTGGGGGGCGGGTGCAGAGTATTTGCCCTGCAACCTGCAGCGGTTGCCTTCCCTCCCCGAGAGAGTGCGCGGCACTGGAGTCTGTCATTTCCTCCGCTTGCTGCTTCAAGCAAGACAAGCTGCTGATTGCAGACTCGGAGGGGAGATGCTCAGAAGTACTGCTAGCAACTCAGTGGCTCTCTCCAGGAGCGAAGGAAAGCGCCTTTCGCTCCCAATCCTGCCCCTTAGAGGCCTTGGCTGTGTGACTTGACCCCTTGATGGTGTGCCAAGACTGCGATTGCCTTGGCTCTGCAGCACAAAGTCCAGTGCAGGGAGGGTTTGCTGCTGAGCCCAGCAGCTGTTCCTGGGCTGCTTCAGCAGGGAGCTGCCACAGGGAAGGGGCCCTTTGGGGAAGCTTTGCTGGGCTACCATCTTCAGCCAAGGCATGGGAATTAGGGCATGCCATTTAAAAGAATCTACATCTAAAATGCAGGAAAGAGAAGAGGAAAATGCTGCTTGAGCTGTTGGGCACGAGGGAAGCTCAGAGTGTTGAAGAGCAAGGGGCATTTCCAGCAGCATGTTTCTATTTCTCTCTTGGCAAAAGAGGCCCAAATGTAGACAGAGCCTACTCTAGCGTCCTTGTTGTTCTCTTGCCTGCTGTGGGAAAGAGCTGTTGCTCCTGGAGGCCTGTTGGGAAAGGGAAATGCTCTGTGTTGGGACTGCCTTGTGCTGTGGGAGTGGCCAGCACAGGCACTTTTCTAAGGGCCTCTGGTTCCTTTTCCCTTGCTCGCTGCAGGTCACCTGACACGCGGATGGAGGCAAGCCTGGCCTTTGGTGAGTGGCAAAGGAAGCTGGGACGTTGCTGGCGTGTGACAATGGGGCGGCAATTCTGCCAGCTTGGCCTCTTGCAGTCCAGTGTGGAGTGCCAGCGTGGGAGGCTGAAAGAAAGGCCAAGTGCCCCGTGGCATCAGCAGTAGCAAAGGGAGCACTGGCTGTTTGCTGATTTTGCAGGGAAGAGCCTTTCAAGAGATGAAAGGCAAATGGGACAGCTGCAAGGCATCTTGCTGCTTCTAGGCAGCAGGGAAGCTGAAATGCACAGCAAGATGGGAGTAGCACCTCATTCAGCCAACTTCCTGGGCTTTTCATGACTCAGAGTCCCACTTGTATCAAAGTCTACCATTTCCCCTTCTTCTGGGTCCTTTCCCAGCTCAACCGAAAGCAGCTCCTGAGGGATTGCCTTTTGCCCATCTGTCTCACTTCTGTCTGTCTGCAGGGCTCAACAGCAGGGTCAGCAGCTCCTCTGGCTGCCTCTGGCATTGAGGAAGAGGCTGAAGAGGAGCAAAGGAGCATCAAGCCTCCAGCTGCTCTCCCTGCACAGCCTGAGCTTGCAGAGCCGGTAAGTGGCAGTGAGCTTGGCACTGCCTTTGGTGCAGGGCCAGGCTTCCAGTTTTGGAGCAGCCCTTGTTGCTCGTGGCTGAAGATGCTGGCGGCTGTGTGCCTGCCGGGACCTAGTGCTGCTTCAGGCAAGCCAGGGAGCCCTGGCCAATGGGGTCTGAAGTTTGGCATATGAGCTGGAATGCTGAGAGGGCCCGAGAATGTCTCTTGGCATCAGACCGGAGGCAGCATTCAATGATTCTCAGTGTAGCAGTCAGCCCCGTGTGCCCATTGTCAGTGCAGGCTGCCTGTGGTCAGCGGACGGAGCGGCCCAAAGACGCAGTTGCCGGCCTTGCAGGGGACCTGGCAGACACTGGCCCCTGGAAGGGACCTGCCCTCTCCGTGGACTAATTAGCTTCAGGCTGTGCTTCACTTCATGCCGGTCAGAGCAGCCTTTGGAGAGGAGAATCCTTGGCAGCCCTACATTGTGAAGGGCGCGTGGGTCTGGGCAGGGCAGGAAGGCGTCTCCGAAGGGCCGCTCCCTAAAGGCTGCCATGGACAGGGGCAATGCGTGAAAAGGATCAGAGAAGGGCCATGCTGCGGGCTTCTGAGCAGAGCACTGCATGCCAGTTGCGGGCTGATTTCATTGCCCAGGGAAAGACAGGAGGAGGAAAGCAACAAGGCTCTGGGGAACTGCTCTGATGTCTTTCTGGATCTTGGCAGCCCCATGGATCCCTTGTTGCCAGTGTCTTGCAGAAAAGCTGAAAACATGGAGCATGGAGGTGGCCCTGAGGGGCTGGATCCAAGTAGCCTTTGGGCTTTTGCCAAAGTTGCCTTTGAGAAGGGGACATGGGAAAGGCCCCAGCTGGAGAGGCCTGGCGGTGGCTGACAGCACCTTCCCAAGGCCTTGCTTTGGCCGTGCACTCGGCGGGGCATGTGTGCCAGGCACCCTTCTGACGGGCAATCCTTTCTGGTCCCAGCTCAACACAGGCTCTGCAATTCAACCTGGTGCCGCTGGACCAGCGTGGCCTGCAGCAGCCAGCTCACCCCCCGCTGCTGGCACTTCCTGCAGCAGCGCAGCCCAGCAGCCCGAGATGAGGCAGGAGCAGGGCCGGAAGACACTGAGTAAGTCGGCTGCATTTCTTGTCTGCCAGAGCAGTGTGTTGTGTGTGTGTCTGGGTGTAGGCTGTGCCAGAAGTTGCCCCTCGCTCTCAGAGGCGCTTAGGCCTCTCAGCAGAAGCTGTTGTTGTGCTTTGAGGCAGCGCGGCAGCGCTCAGGGACTTCCTGCTGCCTGTGAGGGCGGCTGGGCCTGGCTTGGCTCTGCCTGGGCTGCCTTGTGTGCCAAAGACAAAAGCAGAGATTGTTTCTGCTTGAGCAGAAGGCTGGCACCTAGCAAGTGACTAGGCCCGGGGGGGCTCTCTGGCCCCAGCTGTTTTCGGGCTCCCGTTCTTACACCTCCTCTGGCTCAGACACTTTGTGGCCCTGGCAGTGGACCTGCCAGTGATGGTGGCTGTGACTGCAGAGGCTGCAAAGGCCCTTGGTGACCTCTTAGGGCCCTCTTCTTAAGGTCTCATCATTTTGGCTTATGGCATGGGATGCTGCGCTTGAAAGAAATCAAGGCCTTCTGGGAAAGGCCACCTGATGAAAGGTGGAGAAGATGGCCCTCCCACTTGCTGGTCTCAGCAGCTGGAAGCCAGGCGACCGCAAAGGGCCCAGAGCTGCCGGCAGCGGGGCTGCCTTTGGGAGGGTGTGGGGAGCGGCGTCTCTGTGTGCGAGTGAGCGCCCTGCGCTGCTTTTGTCTTTCAGGGAGCATTGTGAGTCCGGGCCAGCCAATGAGCAAATACACGGCATTTGAAGAACTGGGACGAGGGTAAGCGTGGCGTTGGTTCCTTTTACAAAAGTGTGGGCCAGGTCTTTGGCTGGTGCAATATCAAGCGTGAAGTCAGGCAAGCTCCAATCATGGTCAGGCTCTGGCTTTACCTCCTGTCGCCTGCCTGGACTGCTGGGTCAGAGCAATCCGAAGGCCCCATCAAAGACAAGTTGATGCTGGCATTGTCTTGCTTGCAGGAAGGAGGAGCAGGAGCTGGGAAGCCCTCTGCCCCTGCATCTTTCTGGCCTGAAAGAGCACCTTGCCATTCAAGAAATGTCAGATTCTCAAGGACAGTCTTCTGACTCTAATTGTTCTCACTCTTTTGACACACACATGCATGCACACCCGCACAAGGAGGACTGTTCCCTTAGGTTTGGAAATGACCTGGCTGGGCGTGCACATTGGTGATTTCCAGCGGCCCTTGGTCTTTATGCTGCACCTTAGTGTTCCCTTGGACAGGCTGCCCCGCAGGGCAGAGGGCTCACGGGCCGACGTGCTGTTGGCCGAAGAGACGCCGCAGCCAGGCGTTTTCTAAGGAAGGCGTGCAGGCAGCCTGGGGAGATCTGCTGCCTAGGCTTGATTTCAGTGCCAAGGGATAAAGGGCTCTTTCTGCTGCTTTTGTCTTTCCAGGGGCTTTGGAGCTGTTTATAAAGCCCTTGACACCAGCAGTGGACAACAGGTAAAGTGCCAACAGCCCCATGCCATTTTGCAGCTCTGGAGCGCTTTCCCCGCTGCTGTGAGCCCTGCCTGGAGGTTTGGGTGGCAGCTCCATGTCTGCAGCAGAGGCTGTTCCTCTGAAGTACACTCTAGGCTCAGGGGGCAGAATGCATTTGGGATGGCCTTTGGTGCTTCTGCTAAGCTCTGCTGTCTAGTGACAAGGCCCTTTGGCCCAGCCCGCTGCCTCATTGCAGCAGCACTCGCTCCGTGCTGCTTGTCATCTCGAGCAGGGGGCGTCTTCTCAAGGTAAACGGTGGCCAATGTCATTTCAGGTGGCAATCAAGATCATGTCGCTTGAGGAGGAGATGTCCGAGGAGCTGGCTGCCAATGAAATCCTGGCCATGAGGGACAACAGGAGTCCCAATATCGTTACCTACTTAGACAGGTTGGCGTATTCTCCTGTCAATGTAGCTTTAGCTAGTGCAAGCCCGAAGAGACGATGCCCTTTGGTCACTGGCAGAGAAGGGAGCTGGTGGTGATTTCTCTGCTGGTCTCCAGAGCGTGGCAGGAGGTGGAGCTGGTGATCATGAATCTCGTGTGGCACACGTAGCTTGGAGAGCAGTTGCAAAAACCTGGCTCGGGCCCTCAGCTGACTGAGGCTGTGCCCATTGCTGTCTCTCCATGCCGTGGTTTTCTTCTTTCAGCTACCTGGTGGATGCGGAGCTCTGGCTGGCCATGGAGTTCATGGACGGCGGCACCTTGTTTGATGTGCTCAGCGCAGTGTACCCGGAGGAAGGACAGATAGGCGCTGTCTGTCGGGAGGTGAGGGATCCCGCTTGTGCTTCCCCAAGCCTGCCCAGGATGCTGCTTGCCAGCTGGAGGTTAAGGACAGCCGGGATTTCTTGCTCTCACCTTTCTTTTGCTGCTGCTGCTGCTGCTGCTGTCACCACATACAGGAGAAGAGCGAGCATGGGAAGTGAACTGCCTGCCGCTGTCCCCGCACTCCTCAGGCTCTGTTCTTGCACTCTTCCATCCTGTCTGTCCTCTGGCGCTGGTGCTGGCTCACTCGCTTGGGTTCACTTGCTTCCTCTTCTTAGCTTTGCCTGGGAATGTTAGCCTGGAGCCTGTCTGTCTGTCCTACATTCCTTGCCACGGGAAGGCAGCATGCAGGCGGCAGAATTTCAAGCTAAGGCCAAAGAGCCGTCCTCAGCTGCAAAGGATAGCATTGCAGCCCGCATGGCGACGGATTCTGGAACAGCTCTAAGGTGCTGCTTCCTCCTCTGCTGCCACTAGGCTTCCCCAAAAATCTTTGCCGTGCCGCCTCCCAGCCAAAGGTGACGCGCTTCCTACCCAAGGCCGGCGGAACTTTTGGGAGCCCGGATGCCTTCGCTTGGAATCGAGAAAAAAACTTCCAAGAGTGTTGAAGCAGCAAGCTCTTCTTCGTGACAGCACCATGATGCTGTGCCCTCGCTCACAATTCCCTGAGAAAGCCGTCTATCCCGTTGAGCTCTTTCCTTTCTGGTGGGATGAAATCCGATCCTGTTCGTTAACTTTCCCTCCCTCCTTTTTCTCTCTCAGTGCCTGCAAGGACTGCATTTCCTTCATTCCCGCCAAGTCATCCACAGAGACATCAAAAGCAACAACGTCCTTGTGGGCATGGATGGATCTGTCAAGTTGGGTGGGTATCCCTGCTGGGCTGCAGCATTTGCAGCACCTGCCGTGCGCTTGCATTTGGGTGACTGCCACTTGGGCAGAAGCGCCGCTTGGCCAGTGCGTGAATGGTGAGGGTGTTGTGGAAGTGGCCGATGCCTTCTTTGCCTGGCTCCAGGCACGTGGAAGGAGAGCTCAGCTGCTTTTTCAGCTCGATTCAGCATGGCCTGGTCAGGCTTGGAGTGGGCAATGGTTTTGGCCGCTTTGCCAGTGGCAGCTGGCTTTGACAGGCTTTGTTTTTGGCCTCAGGTGACTTTGGCCTCTGTGCTCAGCTCAGCCCTGAGCGCAGCAAGCGCAGCTCCAGCGTCGGCACTCCCAGCTGGATGGCACCGGAGGTGGTGAGAGGAGAAGCCTACGGCCCCAAAGTGGACATCTGGTCCCTGGGCATCATGGGGCTGGAAATGGTGGAAGGGGAAGCTCCTTACGAGCGGGAAGCCCGTCTAAGGGTAAGGTGCAGCTTAGCAAGAGGGCTCTGTGTGGAGAGAGCTGATGTGGCTAGCAAAGGAGCAGGTGCAGTGTCCTCTTGCATCCATGTGCTGTAGGTTTTTGAACTGATAGAAAGGAACGGGCCCCCAAAACTGCAGAACCCCAGGCACCACTCGGCTCTCCTGCGCGACTTCCTCCGCTGCTGCCTGCAGGCAGACGAGGACAGGCGCTGGTCTGCCCAGGAACTCCTGCAGGTAAGAAAAGCAAAGGGGCAAAAAGCCCTGTCAGCTGAGGACACCTGCATGAAGGCATGAGGAGGAGTGTGGGCCACGTGGCGCAGGCAGCTGCCAGCACAGGAAGGCGCAGGGGGACATGCTGCCCTCGGTGCTCTTTGTGTGTCTTCCTGGTAGCCAGGGAATCCTGCTTGAGCCCGTGAGGATGGGATCCTGGAAAGTAAGAGTTCCTTTCTTTGTTCTTTTTCCTCTGGGCAGCATCCCTTTGTTACCTCCGGCGATCCTGCCTCCAGCCTGGCTGCTCTGATCACCTCAGCCAAGCAAGTGCAGGAAGACTGGAGAGGAGACACCTGCGCCTGAGGAGGCCCTTATGCCCCGCCAGCCGAGAGGAGGGAAAAGGGGATGTGTCATCTTTGGGCAGAGCTCCAGCCATCCTCCGGGTATTAAGAGGAGCTGTGCCATAGATAGGAAATATGATTTTTTTTTTTTCGTATTTGCTCAGTTTAGGTGTTTGGTTAGGTTAGGTTAGGTAAGGTAAGGTAAGGTAAGGTAAGGTAAGGTAAGGTAAGGTTAGGTTAGGTTTGGTTAGATTAGGTTTGGTTAGGTGTGTGCTAGGTTCAATTTAAAGCTCTGTTGTTTTTTCTTTCTCAAAGAGATGAAAGTTTAAAAGAATTAGGAGATATAGGGATCAACATTGAAGGGCTATGGAACATAGATAGCTTAGATAATAGAGGATTGTTTAGCTTAGAATAGAGTGTTGTTAATTTAGGCAAGCTCTGAGGTATCTTGGAAGTAGAAATGAAAGAATTGTCATAAGAAGAATTAAGCTGTGAGAGGAAAAGCTGGGCTGCAGCCGAACTGGAGCCTGCAGGCGCTCCAAGCTGTCAGCCTGAACAGGCCACCTGCAGGACAGAAGGAAGAAGATGGAGAAGTAGCGAGGGGATCCTTTGTTTCAGCCCGAGTGAGAATAAAAGTCTAAAATATCCAGAGTGTTGTAAGACTGCCTTCCTTGCCAGGCTGTAGCTAAGTGGACGGTCCCCTTCAGAGGCCCAAAGAACATAGTGAGGTAAGCAGCTTTGCTTGCCTGAAGCGTGGAATGCCCGCGGGAAGCTGCCAGACTTGCGGGTAATGAACGCCAGGTAATGAGCTCCCATTCAGGACAACACCAGGAGGCAGATGTGCACTCCTTTCTGGGCCTCTTGTCGTGAAGATGTCAGGGTGATCAGCGGGAATGACCATTTTGTTCCCAGCCTCCTCTCACTATGTCCCCTATGGGATGGAATGGCATTCTCATAGCGGCAGCTGGCCCTTCCTCCCGGCTTCTCTTTTCCCCCCTTTTCAGCCCAGAGCCCCAGGGACCATCTGGGCCAGCCTGATCCCCCACGGCTGTGTGCAACCACCAGGGCCTCCTGCACAGCCCCATTGCCACTCTGCTGCCTCCTTGGCCTTTTCCCACATCTGGGCCAGCCTGCTCTTGCCAGCTGTTGGGCACACACACACACAGCATACCGCACCTGTCAGGGAGCAATTTGATGCAGGAGCCCCTGCTAAGCACGGCTCACCAGCCCGGCACTTTTCCCACCGAGCTGTGGCTCCATTTGGACTCCATCTGCAGGGATACCCACTGTGAGGGACCGCTCAGGGACTGGATGCTCCCTGCCTGGTGCCCACAGGCCTGATTTCCACGCCTCCCCATTCCTCCTAGCCCTAAGGCTGCCTCAGCCTTCTAAACACAAGTTTTCTTACTCTAATGCCTTCCTGTGCTTTACTTCATACTCTAAGCAGGAGTACACAGTTTTGATTGTCTTTATTCTAGAATTAAGAACAATAAGTTGGAAGTGCTGCTAGAGTTTGTCATTTTGAACTTGAAGCAACTGCAAAAAGTAGAGAAGCTTTCGCTGCAGCTTTTCAGTTAATTTGAAGTCTCCTTCCTCTTCACTCAGTTTCAGCATATCTGTTGATTTTCCTCTGCTGTCATCTTTTAAGCTTCATCACTTGTCTATGGATCTGTAAAAAACCCCTGTCAACCCAGCGCAAATTTACTAGCCTTTGTATTTTTCCTCCTCTGGAAAAGCTGAAGCTCCTGTGATCTTCTCCTGTGATCTAGACTTTGATTCCCACCTTGGCTCTGGCTAAGAGCAGAACAAATGGAATTTATTACCTGCTAGTAAGATCTGCTAGCAAAGGTCGCAGTTAGAGCTAAGCATAAGGCTTCTCTCCCTCCGCCGAATACACATCTTTGTGTCTAGGCCTGGCGATTTCCAGGAGCACCTGGAAGCTACTGCCAAGGACAAAAGTCTCACTCTTGCTGGTTTTGACACGGAGTTTTTGGTAGGATTTTGATCTACATCTACAGTCATCTACAGGAACTGGATTTTTAGATACAAAGTGCCTTCAAGCAACATTTCTAAGCATAGTGGGCAAGGAAGTCCAGATACTAATGAGTTGTGGTTGGTTTTAACTCTGTGGAACATCTGGTACAATATCCCACAACGTGTTATTTTTGACTCTTTCAGGCGTTTAAAAGTCAGGCTTATTCTTGTCAACACTTTTCTTTCCTCCCTTCAGAAATCTGCATGCCCAGGTACTCAATTCTTTCTCAGTTTGTTGACAAGCTACCTGTCAGACAATACTTGTCTCTTGACCCAGAGATGGGCAACTGTCACCATTAGGCCGGACGTGGCATACACACGTGATCAGGGTCCAAGAAGAAAAAAGTTTTCTTTATTCTGCCTGTTCTCCAGCTTATACACTCTTAACCAAGCGTGATCTTAAGTCACTGACTACACCACCATAACTTCTTATATCCATTGGTGCAAAGCAATTAACGTCAATAGAATTGGCAAAAGTTTTACAGAAATTTATAAGGCAAGTATACACATCTACTTAGGCACTAGTCTAGCTTACAAAAATTTCATCTCTCTTTTCTAACTGGTTTCCATGCTGACGGCCTTGTCTTCTTCCTTGCTATGGATACACTGAAAACCCATCAATTGGGATGTCTTCTATGAACTCAGCTTTGCTTGCAGGCCAGCTGTCAAGGCCCTCCATAGGTCAGCACGCACCCACGTGCTTGAGAAGTGACTGCAGCCTAAAATACTCCTGGAAATTTATTATCTTTGCTTCTTTTCCCCCTTAAATGTCATTGAAGAAGTGAGACTTTTCAGAACCAGCTAGCATGCCACCTAGAAGAAGCAGACTTTTGCTTTCAGTCAAAGCTTTTGGGACCAAAAGGCGCGTTTGCTTGGATTCCTTGGATGCCGCTTGGGTTGGCCCATTTTCTGAGTTCCCCTGGGATGCCTTGAGCACTGCCTTATGGACTGGGAGGACATTTTCTGCTGCTTTATGAGTGAGGAGAACTTCCCAGGCTTTTCTTTCGCATCAGCTGTACAGAAGGTTGCCTTGCTGGGCACAAGGAAGCCATAGAACAGCTGCTATTGTGAGGTCAAGGGAGCGGTGCCACGTCACAGTGCTGTCAGCACAGCGTTGCCCCGGTGCACGCAAGGCCTGCTTGTCCAGAGCGGCTCTTCCGCTGGCTCCCTGCAGGAGGATCCTTGTGCTCAAGGAGTTCTCAGCAGACGGCCTGCACCCCGAGAGGAGTCTGGGCTTTGCCTTGGCTGGCATTCAGTGTGCAAACCCGCACAGCGCTGCCAAAATGATCGGGCAGGTCTGTGCCGCGGTTTGCACGGTCTTTTCTGTTGTCTATTCTGGCTACTACCTGACCCAGCTGACTCGTAAGTAAAGGTTTCTCCTGGGGCTGGCATCACCCGGCTTTTGCTTGACTCTGCTCTTTATGCCGCAGCAGTGACCAAGTTTATTTGGGAACAAAATGGCCATGAAGATGCCACCGCTTTGGTCAATGTCCTGCCAGCAGCATCAGCTAAAAAGGGGGCATCTGTGTACTGGGGGGCGGGTGCAGAGTATTTGCCCTGCAACCTGCAGCGGTTGCCTTCCCTCCCCGAGAGAGTGCGCGGAACTGGAGTCTGTCATTTCCTCCGCTTGCTGCTTCAAGCAAGACAAGCTGCTGATTGCAGACTCGGAGGGGAGATGCTCAGAAGTACTGCTAGCAACTCAGTGGCTCTCTCCAGGAGCGAAGGAAAGCACCTTTCGCTCCCAATCCTGCCCCTTAGAGGCCTTGGCTGTGTGACTTGACCCTTTGATGGTGTGCCAAGACTGCGATTGCCTTGGCTCTGCAGCACAAAGTCCAGTGCAGGGAGGGTTTGCTGCTGAGCCCAGCAGCTGTTCCTGGGCTGCTTCAGCAGGGAGCTGCCACAGGGAAGGGGCCCTTTGGGGAAGCTTTGCTGGGCTACCATCTTCAGCCAAGGCATGGGAATTAGGGCATGCCATTTAAAAGAATCTACATCTAAAATGCAGGAAAGAGAAGAGGAAAATGCTGCTTGAGCTGTTGGGCACGAGGGAAGCTCAGAGTGTTGAAGAGCAAGGGGCATTTCCAGCAGCATGTTTCTATTTCTCTCTTGGCAAAAGAGGCCCAAATGTAGACAGAGCCTACTCTAGCGTCCTTGTTGTTCTCTTGCCTGCTGTGGGAAAGAGCTGTTGCTCCTGGAGGCCTGTTGGGAAAGGGAAATGCTCTGTGTTGGGACTGCCTTGTGCTGTGGGAGTGGCCAGCACAGGCACTTTTCTAAGGGCCTCTGGTTCCTTTTCCCTTGCTCGCTGCAGGTCACCTGACACGCGGATGGAGGCAAGCCTGGCCTTTGGTGAGTGGCAAAGGAAGCTGGGACGTTGCTGGCGTGTGACAATGGGGCGGCAATTCTGCCAGCTTGGCCTCTTGCAGTCCAGTGTGGAGTGCCAGCGTGGGAGGCTGAAAGAAAGGCCAAGTGCCCCGTGGCATCAGCAGTAGCAAAGGGAGCACTGGCTGTTTGCTGATTTTGCAGGGAAGAGCCTTTCAAGAGATGAAAGGCAAATGGGACAGCTGCAAGGCATCTTGCTGCTTCTAGGCAGCAGGGAAGCTGAAATGCACAGCAAGATGGGAGTAGCACCTCCTTCAGCCAACTTCCTGGGCTTTTCATGACTCAGAGTCCCACTTGTATCAAAGTCTACCATTTCCCCTTCTTCTGGGTCCTTTCCCAGCTCAACCGAAAGCAGCTCCTGAGGGATTGCCTTTTGCCCATCTGTCTCACTTCTGTCTGTCTGCAGGGCTCAACAGCAGGGTCAGCAGCTCCTCTGGCTGCCTCTGGCATTGAGGAAGAGGCTGAAGAGGAGCAAAGGAGCATCAAGCCTCCAGCTGCTCTCCCTGCACAGCCTGAGCTTGCAGAGCCGGTAAGTGGCAGTGAGCTTGGCACTGCCTTTGGTGCAGGGCCAGGCTTCCAGTTTTGGAGCAGCCCTTGTTGCTCGTGGCTGAAGATGCTGGCGGCTGTGTGCCTGCCGGGACCTAGTGCTGCTTCAGGCAAGCCAGGGAGCCCTGGCCAATGGGGTCTGAAGTTTGGCATATGAGCTGGAATGCTGAGAGGGCCCGAGAATGTCTCTTGGCATCAGACCGGAGGCAGCATTCAATGATTCTCAGTGTAGCAGTCAGCCCCGTGTGCCCATTGTCAGTGCAGGCTGCCTGTGGTCAGCGGACGGAGCGGCCCAAAGACGCAGTTGCCGGCCTTGCAGGGGACCTGGCAGACACTGGCCCCTGGAAGGGACCTGCCCTCTCCGTGGACTAATTAGCTTCAGGCTGTGCTTCACTTCATGCCGGTCAGAGCAGCCTTTGGAGAGGAGAATCCTTGGCAGCCCTACATTGTGAAGGGCGCGTGGGTCTGGGCAGGGCAGGAAGGCGTCTCCGAAGGGCCGCTCCCTAAAGGCTGCCATGGACAGGGGCAATGCGTGAAAAGGATCAGAGAAGGGCCATGCTGCGGGCTTCTGAGCAGAGCACTGCATGCCAGTTGCGGGCTGATTTCATTGCCCAGGGAAAGACAGGAGGAGGAAAGCAACAAGGCTCTGGGGAACTGCTCTGATGTCTTTCTGGATCTTGGCAGCCCCATGGATCCCTTGTTGCCAGTGTCTTGCAGAAAAGCTGAAAACATGGAGCATGGAGGTGGCCCTGAGGGGCTGGATCCAAGTAGCCTTTGGGCTTTTGCCAAAGTTGCCTTTGAGAAGGGGACATGGGAAAGGCCCCAGCTGGAGAGGCCTGGCGGTGGCTGACAGCACCTTCCCAAGGCCTTGCTTTGGCCGTGCACTCGGCGGGGCATGTGTGCCAGGCACCCTTCTGACGGGCAATCCTTTCTGGTCCCAGCTCAACACAGGCTCTGCAATTCAACCTGGTGCCGCTGGACCAGCGTGGCCTGCAGCAGCCAGCTCGCCCCCCGCTGCTGGCACTTCCTGCAGCAGCGCAGCCCAGCAGCCCGAGATGAGGCAGGAGCAGGGCCGGAAGACACTGAGTAAGTCGGGTGCATTCTTGTCTGCCAGAGCAGTGTGTTGTGTGCGTGTCTGGGTGTAGGCTGTGCCAGAAGTTGCCCCTCGCTCTCAGAGACGCTTAGGCCTCTCAGCAGAAGCTGTTGTTGTGCTTTGAGGCAGCGCGGCAGCGCTCAGGGACTTCCTGCTGCCTGTGAGGGCGGCTGGGCCTGGCTTGGCTCTGCCTGGGCTGCCTTGTGTGCCAAAGACAAAAGCAGAGATTGTTTCTGCTTGAGCAGAAGGCTGGCACCTAGCAAGTGACTAGGCCCCAGGGAGCTCTCTGGCCCCAGCTGTTTTCGGGCTCCCGTTCTTACACCTCCTCTGGCTCAGACACTTTGTGGCCCTGGCAGTGGACCTGCCAGTGATGGTGGCTGTGACTGCAGAGGCTGCAAAGGCCCTTGGTGACCTCTTAGGGCCCTCTTCTTAAGGTCTCATCATTTTGGCTTATGGCATGGGATGCTGCGCTTGAAAGAAATCAAGGCCTTCTGGGAAAGGCCACCTGATGAAAGGTGGAGAAGATGGCCCTCCCACTTGCTGGTCTCAGCAGCTGGAAGCCAGGGGACCGCAAAGGGCCCAGAGCTGCCGGCAGCGGGGCTGCCTTTGGGAGGGTGTGGGGAGCGGCGTCTCTGTGTGCGAGTGAGCGCCCTGCGCTGCTTTTGTCTTTCAGGGAGCATTGTGAGTCCGGGCCAGCCAATGAGCAAATACACGGCATTTGAAGAACTGGGACGAGGGTAAGCGTGGCCTCGGCTCCTTTTACAAAAGCGTGGGCCAGGTCTTTGGCTGGTGCAATATCAAGCGTGAAGTCAGGCAAGCTCCAATCATGGTCAGGCTCTGGCTTTACCTCCTGTCGCCTGCCTGGACTGCTGGGGCAGAGCAATCCGAAGGCCTCATCAAAGACAAGTTGATGCTGGCATTGTCTTGCTTGCAGGAAGGAGGAGCAGGAGCTGGGAAGCCCTCTGCCCCTGCATCTTTCTGGCCTGAAAGAGCACCTTGCCATTCAAGAAATGTCAGATTCTCAAGGACAGTCTTCTGACTCTAATTGTTCTCACACTTTTGACACACACATGCATGCACACCCGCACAAGGAGGACTGTTCCCCTTAGGTTTGGAAATGACCTGGCTGGGCGTGCGCCTTGGAGATTTCCAGCGGCCCTTGGTCTTCATGCTGCACCTTAGTGTTCCCTTGGACAGGCTGCCCCGCAGGGCAGAGGGCTCACGGGCCGACGTGCTGTGGGCCGAAGAGACGCCGCAGCCAGGCCTTTTCTAAGGAAGGCGTGCAGGCAGCCTGGGGAGATCTGCTGCCTCGGCTTGATTTCAGTGCCAAGGGATAAAGGGCTCTTTCTGCTGCTTTTGTCTTTCCAGGGGCTTTGGAGCTGTTTATAAAGCCCTTGACACCAGCAGTGGACAACAGGTAAAGTGCCAACAGCCCCATGCCATTTTGCAGCTCTGGAGCGCTTTCCCCGCTGCTGTGAGCCCTGCCTGGAGGTTTGGGTGGCAGCTCCATGTCTGCAGCAGAGGCTGTTCCTCTGAAGTACACTCTAGGCTCAGGGGGCAGAATGCATTTGGGATGGCCTTTGGTGCTTCTGCTAAGCTCTGCTGTCTAGTGACAAGGCCCTTTGGCCCAGCCCGCTGCCTCATTGCAGCAGCACTCGCTCCGTGCTGCTTGTCATCTCGAGCAGGGGGCGTCTTCTCAAGGTAAACGGTGGCCAATGTCATTTCAGGTGGCAATCAAGATCATGTCGCTTGAGGAGGAAATGTCCGAGGAGCTGGCTGCCAATGAAATCCTGGCCATGAGGGACAACAGGAGTCCCAATATCGTTACCTACTTAGACAGGTTGGCGTATTCTCCTGTCAATGTAGCTTTAGCTAGTGCAAGCCCGAAGAGACGATGCCCTTTGATCACTGGCAGAGAAGGGAGCTGGTGGTGATTTCTCTGCTGGTCTCCAGAGCGTGGCAGGAGGTGGAGCTGGTGATCATGAATCTCGTGTGGCACACGTAGCTTGGAGAGCAGTTGCTAAAACCTGGCTCAGGCCCTCGGCTGACTGAGGCTGTGCCCATTGCTGTCTCTCCATGCCGTGGTTTTCTTCTTTCAGCTACCTGGTGGATGCGGAGATCTGGCTGGCCATGGAGTTCATGGACGGCGGCACCTTGTTTGATGTGCTCAGCGCAGTGTACCCGGAGGAAGGACAGATAGGCGCTGTCTGTCGGGAGGTGAGGGATCCCGCTTGTGCTTCCCCAAGCCTGCCCAGGATGCTGCTTGCCAGCTGGAGGTTAAGGACAGCCGGGATTTCTTGCTCTCACCTTTCTATTGCTGCTGCTGCTGCTGCTGCTGTCACCACACACAGGAGAAGAGCGAGCATGGGAAGTGAACTGCCTGCCGCTGTCCCCGCACTCCTCAGGCTCTGTTCTTGCACTCTTCCATCCTGTGTGTCCTATGGCACTGGTGATGGCTCACTCGCTTGGTTTCACTTGCTTCCTCTTCTCAGCTTTGCCTGGGAATGTTAGCCTGGAGCCTGTCTGTCTGTCCTACATTCCTTGCCACGGGAAGGCAGCATGCAGGTGGCAGAATTTCAAGCTAAGGCCAAAGAGCCGTCCTCAGCTGCAAAGGATAGCATTGCAGCCCGCATGGCGACGGATTCTGGAACAGCTCTAAGGTGCTGCTTCCTCCGCTGCTGCCACTAGGCTTCCCCAAAAATCTTTGCTGTGCCACCTCCCAGCCAAAGGTGACGCGCTTCCTACCCAAGGCCGGCAGAACTTTTGGGAGCCCGGATGCCTTCGCTTGGAAATCGAGAAAAAACTTCCAAGAGTGTTGAAGCAGCAAGCTCTTCTTCGTGACAGCACCATGATGCTGTGCCCTCGCTCACAATTCCCTGAGAAAGCCGTCAGTCCCGTCGAGCTCTTTCCTTTCTGGTGGGATGAAATCCCATCCTGTACGTTAACTTTCCCTCCCTCCTTTTTCTCTCTCAGTGCCTGCAAGGACTGCATTTCCTTCATTCCCGCCAAGTCATCCACAGAGACATCAAAAGCAACAACGTCCTTGTGGGCATGGATGGATCTGTCAAGTTGGGTGGGTATCCCTGCTGGGCTGCAGCATTTGCAGCACCTGCCGTGCGCTTGCATTTGGGTGACTGCCACTTGGGCAGAAGCGCCGCTTGGCCAGTGCGTGAATGGTGAGGGTGTTGTGGAAGTGGCCGATGCCTTCTTTGCCTGGCTCCAGGCACGTGGAAGGAGAGCTCAGCTGCTTTTTCAGCTCGATTCAGCATGGCCTGGTCAGGCTTGGAGTGGGCAATGGTTTTGGCCGCTTTGCCAGTGGCAGCTGGCTTTGACAGGCTTTGTTTTTGGCCTCAGGTGACTTTGGCCTCTGTGCTCAGCTCAGCCCTGAGCGCAGCAAGCGCAGCTCCAGCGTCGGCACTCCCAGCTGGATGGCACCGGAGGTGGTGAGAGGAGAAGCCTACGGCCCCAAAGTGGACATCTGGTCCCTGGGCATCATGGGGCTGGAAATGGTGGAAGGGGAAGCTCCTTACGAGCGGGAAGCCCGTCTCAGGGTAAGGTGCAGCTTAGCAAGAGGGCTCTGTGTGGAGAGAGCTGATGTGGCTAGCAAAGGAGCAGGTGCAGTGTCCTCTTGCATCCATGTGCTGTAGGTTTTTGAACTGATAGAAAGGAACGGGCCCCCAAAACTGCAGAACCCCAGGCACCACTCGGCTCTCCTGCGCGACTTCCTCCGCTGCTGCCTGCAGGCAGACGAGGACAGGCGCTGGTCTGCCCAGGAACTCCTGCAGGTAAGAAAAGCAAAGGGGCAAAAAGCCCTGTCAGCTGAGGACACCTGCATGAAGGCATGAGGAGGAGTGTGGGCCACGTGGCGCAGGCAGCTGCCAGCACAGGAAGGCGCAGGGGGACATGCTGCCCTCGGTGCTCTTTGTGTGTCTTCCTGGTAGCCAGGGAATCCTGCTTGAGCCCGTGAGGATGGGATCCTGGAAAGTAAGAGTTCCTTTCTTTGTTCTTTTTCCTCTGGGCAGCATCCCTTTGTTACCTCCGGCGATCCTGCCTCCAGCCTGGCTGCTCTGATCACCTCAGCCAAGCAAGTGCAGGAAGACTGGAGAGGAGACACCTGCGCCTGAGGAGGCCCTTATGCCCCGCCAGCCGAGAGGAGGGAAAAGGGGATGTGTCATCTTTGGGCAGAGCTCCAGCCATCCCCTGAGTATTAAGAGGAGCTGTGCCATAGATAGGAAATGTGATTTTTTTTTTTCGTATTTGCTCAGTTTAGGTGTTAGGTTAGGTTGGTATGGTAAGGTAAGGTAAGGAAAGGTAAGGTAAGGTTAGGTTAGGTTAGGTTTGGTTTGGTTAGGTTTGGTTAGATTAGGTTTGGTTAGGTGTGTGCTAGGTTCAATTTAAAGCTCTGTTGTTTTTTCTTTCTCAAAGAGATGAAAGTTTAAAAGAATTAGGAGATATAGGGATCAACATTGAAGGGCTATGGAACGTAGATAGCTTAGATAATAGAGGATTGTTTAGCTTAGAATAGAGTGTTGTTAATTTAAGGAAGCTCTGAGGTATCTTTGAAGTAGAAATGAAAGAATTGTCATAAGAAGAATTAAGCTGTGAGAGGAAAAGCTGGGCTGCAGCCGAACTGGAGCCTGCAGGCGCTCCAAGCTGTCAGCCTGAACAGGCCACCTGCAGGACAGAAGGATGAAGATGGAGAAGTAGCGAGGGGATCCTTTGTTTCAGCCCGAGTGAGAATAAAAGTCTAAAATATCCAGAGTGTTGTAAGACTGCCTTCCTTGCCAGGCTGTAGCTAAGTGGACGGTCCCCTTCAGAGGCCCAAAGAACATAGTGAGGTAAGCAGCTTTGCTTGCCTGAAGCGTGGAATGCCCGCGGGAAGCTGCCAGACTTGCGGGTAATGAACGCCAGGTAATGAGCTCCCATTCAGGACAACACCAGGAGGCAGATGTGCACTCCTTTCTGGGCCTCTTGTCGTGAAGATGTCAGGGTGATCAGCGGGAATGACCATTTTGTTCCCAGCCTCCTCTCACTATGTCCCCTATGGGATGGAATGGCATTCTCATAGCGGCATCTGGCCCTTCCTCCCTTCTTTTTCCCCTTCCTGAAGATTGCGATGCAAATTGTTTTCCATTGCCATCTTTATGGAGATTACCCTTGTCAAGTGGGCAGTTTGCCTTATCTCTCTCTTTTGAGTGACCACATTCTTACTTTCCTTGGTGTGGGACATCTGCTGATAACAGACCATTGAATGTCACTGCATGGCTTATAAGGACTAAAACATCCCATTGTGAGATGCTCTGCCCAGAGGGAGGAGCCAAGCATTGCTACCCAGATATAATCCAGAAGTTTTTGAGACGCCATACGGCTTTGTCCATGGGTTTCCCTGGAGAAACAGCAGCTCCCTCTTCTTCCACTGGATCTTCAGAGGAAGAATACATCCATCTCTACAGATCCCCCTCGCTCCAACAGCACCACACCTGATACTTTAGGAGGACAGCAGCCACATTTCCAATTGGACTGCCACCAGCACCCTGGCCCACAGGGTTTCAGGTCGGCTTCTGACTCTGTCAGTCTTGTTCTAGTGTACTGCATTGTTTATTTTATCTTTTTTTTTTTTTTTCCCCAATATAGAACTGTTATTTCCTGCTCCCATATTTTTGCCTGAGAGCCCCTTAATGTAAAATTTATAGCAATTCGGAGGGGTGGGGAGGGTTTACATTCTCCATTTCAGGGGAGGCTCCTGCCTTCCTTAGCAGACTCCCGTCTTTCCAAAACCGAGACAGATTTTGGTGCCCAACGTAGGGCTCAAGGGCACAGAAACAAAAAGGGAATAACAGTTCTTGAGTAATCTAATTTTTGTGTGTAGCTATAGAAACCTCATTAAGCAACACCATGTGGTCCAACTTGCCCTGGTTTGGGTGGCACATGATCGTGGCTGTATTTCTCCCATTTATAGGCCCTTATCTAAACGTGGGTCCTATAACCAAGGCTACTGTGTCTGTTATCTGCTTTGTTTTATGGGTGAATAAGGTGAGGAATTAATGGATTTTTAACTTCCTCTGGAAAGCAGGCAAATGGATTCACAGCTATCACACACTAACTGTATGTTTTTGGGGTTACTTTAATAATGGCGCCTGCTGTAAAGAAATGACACCAGGCAAAATCTTCTCCCAACACTTTAGCCATTTCTTTGGGTCCACCCCACCAGTTTTTCAAGGGCTCAGATCCACTCTAAATCTTAATGATATCATACAGTGTCTGGTGTTTCTGGTAGGCCTGCTCTATTTAGGATTTAGAGAGAAGGGGAGACTAACCTGGATAACTACCATGACACCTACCCCAGCACCTAATACGCCACCAGAGTCTAGGGATGCTGCTGCCCCAGAGCCTGACCCTGCCCCACAGCCCAGCCCAGATGTGAACTACCCAGATTGGATGGGGGGTCTGGTGAAGGAGATACGTGAGATGGGCCAGGTGCTGAAGGAATACACTTCCCCAGCTGGTGAGAAGCCCTCCCCTGCCTTGAAGAGGGAGAGTCTAATAGTGCAGCAGCAGAACCCACAGATGTTACAACTGTCCAGGTTCCAGCTGAACTGCAAAGGCAATCACAGCCAGCAGCAGTTGCCCCTGTAGAAACAAGGAGATCTAAGATGAAAGCAGAGCACCCAGATAGGGGAGGGCTCTCACAACCCACAGGGGAGCCAGAGGTTGCGATCATCACCGAGTCCCTGGCGTACAAAAGTCTCCGTAATCTGCACAAAGACTTTGTACGACGGGGACGTGAGGCTTATACAACCTGGCTACTCTGGGTCTGGGATCTTATGGGTACAGGCGTCCAGCTGGATGGTGGTGAGGCAAGGAATTTGGGACCCTTGACCCAGGATTCAGGTATCAATCAGATTTTTGTAAGGGATCCAGGGTCCCTTTCCCTCTGGGAGCAGCTTTTAATAAGTGTCAGAGAGAGGTTTGTTCACAGGCAAAGAATGCAGGACCAGCACCACAGAATGCGCTGGAAGACTCTTGAGAAAGGGATTCAACAGCTGAGAGAAGTGGCAGTATTGGAGGTACTCTTTGGGAAGGATGGACAGCATGATAATGACCCCGGGCAAGTCAGGTGCACAGGGCAAATGTTGTGGAGCCTGGCAAATCTAGGGCCATCCCAATACACCACCTTTATTGCAACAATTAATGCCGATACCAACCGAGAGACTGTGGGTTCTGTGGCCAACAAGCTTAGGAATTATGAAAGTATGATCAATGGCCCGATGCAGGCTCCTGTCTCTGCCATGGTCCAAGGACTCAGAGAGGAGATGAGGGAGATGATGAGGAGGAACAGTTCCCATATGGCACCAGTGCGAGTCACAGGCCCCAGAGTCAGAGCCCAACGTTCCCCAGCTAGAGAGAGAGGGTACAGCCCATGGGCTGACCTGTGGTTTTTTCTGCGTGACCATGGGGAAGACATGGGAAGGTGGGATGGAAAACCCACTTCTGTCCTGGCAGCACGGGGGCATCAACTCAAGGAGGGAAACACTAATCAAGGGAACTCCAGCAAAGTGAAGGTAGCCTCAGCCTCCCATGACCGAGCTGCTGAGTATGATCTGTCAGATCCCCTGGAAGGTACCTCTACCATGTATACCCAGGGTTAGAGGGGCCCTGCCTCTAGCCAGGGAGAGGCACGGGAAAACTGGATTTTCTGGACGGTGTGGATCCGATGGCCTGGCACATCAGAACCACAAAAGTACAATGCCTTAGTTGATGCTGGTGCACAGTGTACCCTGATACCATCAGGACATGTGGGGGCGGAACCTATTTCCTTTGCTGGGGTGACAGGGGGATCCCAGCAATTGACCCTGTTGGAAGCCGAGGTGAGCCTGACTGGGAAAGAGTGGAAAAAGCATCCTATTGTGACTGGCCCAGAGGCCCCCTGTATTCCGGGCATAGATTTCCTCTGGAGCGGCTATTACAAGGACCCAAAGGGACTGAGATGGGCTTTTGGCATAGCTGCTGTGGAGGCAGAAAACATCAAGCAGTTGAACACTTTGCCTGGACTATCAGAAAGCCCATCTGCAGCAGGTCTCCTGAAGGTGGAAGAGCAACGAGTGCCAATTGCCACCTCGACAGTGCACCGCCGGCAGTATCGGACGAATCGAGACGCCGTGATCCCCATCCACAAAATGATCCGTGAGCTGGAGAGCCAAGGGGTGGTCAGCAAGACTCACTCACCCTTCAACAGCCCCATCTGGCCTGTGCACAAGTCTGACAGAGAATGGAGATTGATTGTGGACTATCGTGGCTTGAATGAAGTGACTCCACCGCTGAGCGCTGCTGTGCCAGACATGTTGGAACTCCGGTACGAGCTGGAGTCCAAGGCAGCAAAGTGGTATGCCACTATAGACATTGCTAATGCATTTTTCTCCATTCCTTTGGCAGCAGAATGCAGGTCTCAGTTTGCTTTCACCTGGAGGGGCATGCAGTACACCTGGAACCGACTGTCCCAGGGGTGGAAGCACAGCCCCACCATCTGCCATGGACTGATGCAGACTGCACTGGAAAAGGGTGAGGCTCCAGAGCACTTGCAGTACATCGATGACATCATTGTGTGGGGGAACACGGCAATGGAAGTATTTGAGAAAGGAGAGAGGATCATCAGGATTTTGCTCGAAGCCGGCTTCGCTATCAAGAAGAGTAAAGTCAAGGGACCTGCCCAGGAGATCCAGTTCCTGGGAGTGAAGTGGTCAGATTCCAACCGAGGTCATCAACAAAATCACTACAATGTCTCCACCATCCAGCAAGAAGGAATCGCAAGCTTTCCTGGGTGCCATAGGTTTTTGGAAGATGCACATTCCCAAATACAGTCAGATCGTGCATCCTCTCTACCTGGTTAACCCGCAAGAAGAACGAGTTCCACTGGGGCCCTGAGCAGCAACAAGCCTTTGCCCAGATCCAGCAGGAGATGGCTCATGCAGTAGCCCTTGGCCCGGTCAGGACGGGACCAGATGTGAATAACATGCTCTACTCTGCAGCCAGGAACCATGGCTTGTCCTGGAGCCTTTGGCAGAAGGTGCCTGGGGAGACTCGAGGCCGACCACTGGGATTTTGGAGTCGAAGCTACAGAGGGTCCGAAGCCAACTCCACTCCCACAGAGAAGGAAATCTTGGCTGCCTATGAAGGAGTCCAGGCTGCCTCAGAGGTGACTGGCATGGAAGCACAACTCCTCCTGGCACCCCGACTACCAGTGCTGGGGTGGATGTTTAAAGGAAAGGTTCCCACCACCCACCACGCCACCGACACTACATGGAGTAACTGGATTGCTCTTATCACACAGCGTGCCCGTATTGGAAACCTGAATTGCCCTGGGATTCTGGAGATAATTACAAACTGGCCGGAAGGTGAGAACTTTGGTCTGACTGATGAAGAGGAACAAGAACCAGTGACACGTGCTGCACTTGGTGGGTAAAGCAGAAAGATGGAGAAAGCCATTGTGTACCACAGGGAAACCTAGTCTTAAGTGAAAACTGTGTGTAAGGTTTCTTTGTGATGCAAATGGAAATAGAAAAAGGGGTGGATAATGTTGAAGATTGCAATGCAAGATGTTTTCAATTACCATCTGTATGGCAGATTATCTTTTGTCAAGTGGGCAGTTTGCTTTATCTCTCTCTTTGAGTGACCACATTCACACCTCCCTTGGGAGAGGACATCTGCTGATAACAGACATTCTTTGTCTGCTGCTGGGGATGTGAGCTGCTGGCATCTTCCCATTGTCATAACCATGTAATGAGACTTGTAATATATGTTAGAAATAATTCATGCTACCAAAGAATGTATTTTATAAAGATTGTGAAATCCAAACGTGTCTCTGACCACACACGGCCTGAGGGACGGATGTCCATTCAAACTCTAAGATTCCCAGAGACGGCTAGATAAAGTTCGACACTTTAGCGTAAGAATGGACGCTCCCAGCAGGATGATCACCGGTATCTCGAGTCATCAGAAACCGCCTAAGAACGATCATCGTCCTGCGGATAACATGGATCAAATAGCCAGGGACGCCAGGAACATACATGTGAATACATGGCTTCCCCGGCCTCAATCAACGCTGGCCATCAACCAGGAGACGGCCTTTGTCCAGCTCTGCACAGTGAAAGAACCAACTATGAATGTGAGGAGTTACAAAAGAAATTGGGACTCCTCTGCCTCGGGCACAATAAACTGTACAAAACCTCGTGCTAGAAGCGGCTCTCATGAACGGGGGAGGATTCGATGCGACAGAGGCTGGATCCAGGTTCACCCAGCGCCGATCCCGGGCTCGGCGCTGTCTCTTTGGCTGTGGTGGTTTTGAGGACCATATTTTGGCTGTGCAAAAAGATAAATCTTTTCGCATTTTTGATAATTTGGCTTTCGATTATCATTTATAACAGACTGATGCTGGAAAACAAACAGCTCGAGGCACGTTCCTCAGCAGTCCCGTCCCGTTCATGACTTGTACATAGACCCCCAGCCAGCAATATCTTGGATAACTTTCTTGTGCACAAAATCAATGTTAATTTAAGACCAAAAAAAATGGTTTTGAAGTTATCCTCACTTGGGAATCCTAAAAGAAATCATTGTAAGTTTGCACATATATTTCAATATTATATTTAATTTGACTTTAAGCCCACATTTCATCTGAAACATATTTTAAAGGCATTGTGTCAATAAAGATAGACTTAAATATATGCTTAAATTCTTTCCTGAAATAGGATTTATGCCACAAATTATGCCTTAGACTATTACATTGCAACAAGTCTCTACTTCTAATGTATTATCAGTTCTGTTGTCTATTATCCTGCTCCCTTTAATCAGTCTGGAAAGAAAGCTTCTGTGGTAATTTCATCTTTTTTTGTAGATGGATGGAAATTAGAACAGAGGCCATAAGCAGCTGTATAGTGGGGAAATCAGGATTCAGATCCAGGAGCATTTCCTCTAGGTTTTTCAGATTTTTTTCACCTCTTGTAATATCAGTTCCAGCAATTACATAATCATCAAATCATACTGGTCACTTTTGGATGCCATCATCCTCGTTCCCTTGTTTTTGGATCAACACTTCAACCCTTATATAATGGTGTTTTCCTCTTTTCCTTAATAATGTTTCTGACCATAGATCTTTACCATAATACCATTGGAGCCTTCCTTGTACTTTGGTTTTAACCAGCCAAGTTATTTACACTGAACTCTTAATGCAAAAAAACAAAAGGAAATTCCACTGCGTGGATGACAACCTTGAAATTAAGGACTGGGAGTAAACAAAGCCTTCAATTGAAAACCTTAGCCATTTCTCCTTAATGCACGATGAATTAAGGGCGCTGGGTAAATGCCATCAATCTAATTAGGAGGCATTAAGTGATCTTCTTCATTAATCAGCTCCTTAGTGATTTTCTATGAAATTAGTATTGAATTTTGTATAAAAGCAGTCTTGTTCTTCCAATTTTTCCCACCTGCCTTCACAGTGAGCAAGATGAACCATTTGCTCACATGCCTGTACATCCAAACATATGTACATGGCTACTTTTTCACTGAGTAAATCAAAACAGAGAGGCAAAAGGAGATGGATCCTGTGGCTGACCCACGTCACAGAAACCATGGCATGAAACAGAGCACATGTCCTTTGCCAAACATAGCCATTGGATTCACAATCTGGAATGGCCTCCAAAGGAAAACAAGTTGGGTTGGAGCAACGCCTTCCCGCAGCTCACCGAGTCAGAGGAGCAGAGGGGGTGAGCTGTGATTATCGGAGAGATTCGTCTGGGTCTGGATTTGGTCTAGGATGGCTCCCCGTGCTGAACCACAGAAAGCATTAGGCAGTGGTGAGGCACAAACAAATATGCTCCTATAATTTTAGAAAAAAGAAAATTCTCTATTCATTTCTGAGTAAGGCTTTCACTAGTTCTCCTCTGCTGTTGTCAAGTTTTTAAAGCTTACTTCATTGTCTATGTCCACAGAATCTTCTTTCCAAATTGTGCATTCCAAGTTAAGCCAGATCCTTTAGGCAAATGAATGCTGTCACAGATCACTGCAGTTCATGTGCTTATGCACATGGCTAAATACTCCAATAAATCAGATATCAGGATCTGTCAATGCCTTTTTTTAATCTCTCCCTCAAAGTTTCCATACACTGTCTGTAAAAAGCTACTTCATTTCAGCCAGATCTAGAAACCACTGGATAGAGCTAATCAAAGATTCTGACTAAAGGGCAAAATGCAGTTTCACCAACTTCTTGTATCAGATGATTGTTATTTACCTCTGAATCTTAAAAAAATCTTATCAGAAAAATATACAAAAATTTTTTTCTTAATTTGACTCATTGCTATATGTCATCCACCAATGACATTTTAATAGGAAAACAATAAACCAGGATTTAGCACTACATGATATATAAAAATAATAAACTGATTTCATTATTTAATAAATAAATAAATATGATATATCACATTACGTGATTTAACCATAGGTTATTTTTTTCTCTATACTGCATAGGAATAATCAGTATTCATCTTTTTCTCATCTACATAGGCCTGTGTAGGTTTGCACCAAACTGCAGTTTAATTACATTTAGGCAAATTGCTGTATTTGGACTGGCAGAGAAATTCTGCCATTTGAACATTGGTTTCCATCTAGATTGCAATGAGAGTTTAAAAGAGAGAAAGAAAATCCAGAGAAATATTTTAGAGAGATGTCAATGCAATTTTTTAATGCTGAGAAGTTCCAGTATGGAACAGCCATTTGCTAGAGGATTTTAGAAAAAATGGCTTTCCTAGTTTGGGAAGGAAGAAATGAACTGACACCAATTCCCATATACTTGATCGTGTGTTTGTTACAGATTAGATTTTGCAGCATCTACAAAATGGATTAACTGCCTGAATCCAAGTATCTTTCTCAGCAGAAGGAATTGGGGCAATTACATTACAGAAGGGCCCTCCAGCCCAACAGTCCTCACACAATGCATTTTACATAGGAAAAGGTCCACACTGGCTGTCCTTGTGCAGGTGGAAGGAGCAGTCAGCACAACTGCAAATGTGTGAAATCCACAAATGCTGAATGAAAATAATCAACGGGGGCAATCAGCTGGTCAAACCCTGAGATGGAAAACACAGCTCTCAGAACAAAACCAAATTGGTGTTTGGAACAGGCAGGGACTGTGCAGCACATCCCGGGGAGCAGAATGTGTGCCTGAGAGTTGCCTGTTCCTGGATGTTTCCAGGACCAACACACCAATGTGCACTAACAGCAACACAGTGGAGAGCGCCAGCCCCAGGGCAGCAGAATGGAGCTGGCCCTGAATGCACGGGTGTGCAGTCACCTGTGTGTCTGGGGAGAGGCTGCCCGGCTGCCGCAGCAGGAGCTGCTCCCGCTGCCCGGGGCTGCTCCGGCCCCGCAGGAGCTCTCGGAGCCCCGAGCGGAGCACACGGCATCGAGCCCGAGCTGCTGAGCTCCCATCCCTGCTCCTGACGCTCCGGGACGGGCTCGGATCCGCGGGCCGGAAAGAGCTGAGCAGGTGAGACGCCGCTTGGATCCGCGCTTGGGGCACTCGGGACCGCAGGAAAAGTGTCACCGGCAGCTGTCATTTGTTTGGCCATTTGTGTGGTGAGGAACGCATTTGTGTCTGAGCTCGGCCTTATTTGGCTGTGCCATATCTGGGAGCACAAAAACTATTTTTCATGAAGGTAAGAACCTGGTTTGATCGTTATCTTATGTACACATGATGCTAAATGTAAACACTCCCTATTTTACATACCAGAGGCCTGCCTTAAAGAACCTATGGCTTTGCAGATATTATTTCCATCATTTTATATCTTTCAGAGGAAGCAGCACAGTTCATCTGAACTAAGTCCTTCCTTACACTTCAGAGAAAAAACAGGGTGTGTGAGAGCTCTGCTAGCTGGGAATGCATGAATGGAAGAATTTTAGGACACTGCTATGGAAAGTGCAGACGTTTAACCATGAATTAATTTAGGGAAAAGAGCTAGTAGGTATGCTCATTTATGAAGGTAAGCACCAAAATCTGAATTTTACCTGTATTATATTGAGCCCCCAGTATGTTTTGTAATTGCACTTTTCTCTGTATTTTTTCATGCAGATGTCACTGGCAGTGACATGCTCTGTGCTAAGTGCTGGATTGGAGGGTTGGCTGGGGAGATGCCTTTAGTTTTATGGCATACAGGGGTCTAGGGAGGGTGTGCGGGTGTCCCTGTGCCCTGGCACCAGCTGAAGTGTAGGAGCACTTCCAGGGCTGCCTCCAGGCATGATGAGCTGGAGTTAAAGCTGTGCCTTCTGCTGAGCAGCTGATACCACCTCTGACCATGAACAGCTGGGCCTGATATCATAAATAGAGCTTTCTTCCTTTCTTACTAAGAGCCAGAGTCTGATAAAATGGGTTCTTCATCCTGCTGTGATCAGTGAAGACAGGGTTCATTTCCAGAAATTTCCCGCTCTCTCTGCTTTGTACCTGCCAGCTACATCAGCCATAATGTCCTGCTGCTCAGCTTCCTTGAGAGAAGCTGGCATTTCTTTGGAAAAGGGCTCTTCACTAACAGCTGGACTCACAAGTGGCTCATTGATGTCCCTCTAATTCCCAAGTTGTTTCCCATCTACAGTTGCCTTTTAGGGATAGATCCTGATGCTCCTCTGATTTCTGTGGGATCCTCTTTGCCTACCACTTTCAGGAATGAGCTAGAAGAGGCAAGTCAAGGTTCAAGGGAAGGACTTGTGTTTCCTACTTCATCCTGGGTCATTTAATTTGAAAAGTTTTAGACTTGGATTTTCCACAGTGAATTGTCATTGGCCCAGACTTCAAATTCTCTCAGCACATTCATGTTTTCAACATGAAAGTTTTTACACTCCAAAATAGTATCTTTCACAGAATTTTAGTAAAAAAAGAAATGGGTGAAGAGCCCTCCACTTAATGCTTTTGCTTCATGAAAATTCCATATTGGTCCAGAATAAAGTGGATTTATCTGGATACTCCTGGAAACTCCATGCCTTCTTTCTCCCCTTCTGCAGGAGCACTGGCGGGTGGGACGGTCGGGACGGACGGAGACGAGAGATCTCTGCAGCCAGGCCGTGGAACCTGCGGCTCATTGCAAAGGGCCTGGGTGCAGGGCCCTGCTTGGAGCTGCCAGGCACTGCTCGGAGCAGGCCCGAGAGAAGAGAGGGGCAGAGAGGATGAGAGAGGGAGAGAGTAAGAGGGGAAGAGCGTAAGAGAGCGAGGTTCCCGCTACAATACAATAAATCTTCTTCTCTGTTGAATAGTCTAATTCTCACTAACCAATCTAGTCCAAGATACAAATCCTATAGCATTTACATCCAGCCTGTAAGAATCATTACATTACCATACTGTGTTACATTTTAAACCCTAAAAACTCCTCTTTGGACCCCTTCTGCTGAGCTAGTAGGGTCTGCTCTGAACCTTGGACCTGCCTGCAAGCAGAGGGAATTGTTTCCTCAAAAGGGGATTACCTTCAGTTGGGCCACACCATTGTTTTCCAGTTGTTCACTAACTAAGGTATCTCAAAGCTTGCTTTCATTTCAATCTTGCTTATAGTTTCTATATTCTCAAAATCTTTTGCCAGACAATCATATTTATAAGGCTTTCCTGTTTCATCTTCCTCAATACCCTTCCTTACCTCAAGACAAGGAATACCAACATTTCTTATGCCATGATATTTGTTGCCAATGTGTTTGTTTGAAGATCGTGCATTATGTAATTCAAGTTAGTTAAAATCATCTGATCTGGAATCCCTTCCCCACTTCAAAACCCACACACTTCATTTTTGACTCCAGCTGCAGCAGACCTAGACATCTTTCACCTGCTTTCTCTGTTGTAATTGACCAGTCCTTTCTCTCTTTGACTACTCATTTGGTCAAATAAAACTAAAATGCAATGATCCCTTGAAACATGGTGCTCTAGTCAGCATATTTCCTATTTTCCCATTGATTAGGCAACAAGACTTCATTCTGACAGGTAATAAATACAGACCTTCAGCTTTAAGAGGCAGAGCACATGAATTCCATTCAAATGGGCTCCTTCATATTTACTTTCTCTTCAGAATGACTCATGAACCGTTTCAAGTTTGGATAAGCAATTAATGCATCAGTGACTAACACACAAGGAAGAGATGATTGTGAGCAAGCAAATAATGGCTTGCTTAGCCACACAGCAGGCTCTGCACTTTTGAAAGAGAATTTCATTACATTTTGTGAGTTTTAAAGAAGCAAATGGAGAACAAGAGTCTCTATATGTTTGGAAGTATCATATATAATTCTGCAAGTGTTCATGTGAGAATCTACAGAGTATCCTGCTTAATGATACATGTAGTTGTGCAGTTTTTTTATTTGTTCATGGGTATGTTTGTGTAAAGAACCACAAGGAAAAGAATTTTTCTTACATCTTGCAGGAATATTTAAATGGGATGAATATTCATGCTCTAAGCTCTGTGGGCTGTGGCAAGAACACTAATGCCTATATAGCAAGGTTTCCTTTTACAAAACTCTTTTTTCCTACTCCTTTCCAACTTGTTCCCTGCTCTCCTTGGGTCAGCAGAGCAGAGCCACTCTGCCTCCACCTGGAATTTGTCTGTCCCTTTCTTCTTCCTGTTCCAAAATCACCCTTAATCCCTGCCTCCCACAGCTCTGCTCACTGACAAATAAGTGCAGCACCAACCAGTTCATGGTCTCCACACCTGTGCATTATTTGCTGCCATTCTGCAGAACCCAGTGGAGATGTGTGGGCTTTGCTACCATTGGTGGATTTCTGTATTTTCACATCTCCACAATTGTCATGGATTTAATGCTGCTTCTGCTCCTGAAGTCTCTCTATGTCCATTTATCTGCTGCTATTGCTCAGGGTACCCAGTGCTTTTCAGCTGGAGCAGAATTGTTTTAGCAAACACCTGTGTGAATGCTCGTGCAGATACAGTGTAATAGGGGCTTAGGAGAGCTGCATCACACAAAACAACATCAGTGGGCATTTTTAGGAGAATCTGAAGAAGAGGGGATGTAGCTCTTACACACTGGACAACAGCTCCAAGTGCCTGTTGTCACAGAGCACCCTGCAGATCATCCTGTGCTCCTTTGTGCTCGGCCTGAGGTGCCCGTGCTGCTCTCTGGGCTTGTGCAGAGCCAAGGAGATCCCCGTGGAGGCCACTCTACAGCCTCATGCATGCACAAGAACTTTAGGACACATTTAAGCCTCACACACATGCAAAAAACCCAAACCAAATGGAAACACCACAACAAACTCTGAAAAACACCAATCACTTGTTTTTAAAATTTTAAAAGTTTAATAGTAATAAAATGGTTATAAAAATAGTCATACAATTAGAGAAGTAATAATTTGGAAATTTGAATTAGGACAATATGAGACAACAAATACAAAGAGTTACGGATGTCTGGGTACCTTTTCCTGGGCAGCAAAAGCCCGAAAAAGGACACCCGTTAACACAGGATTAACCCTTAAAAGCAACAGCCTGTTGCATATTCATACACTTCATACATGATGCATAAATTCCATTCAAACACAGGATTCTGTCTGGTCATTGTCAACTTCTTCCTCCGAATCCTAACAGCACCTTCGAGGCAGGAAGAAGTTAATTTCTTCTGATAAGAGGGCCATAAATTCTTTTTCTCTGGAAGATTCAGGTGTCCTGTTGCTGCTATCTCGCTGCGAGCCCTTCCTTTAAAAAAAGTATCCTACATAGCATCGTTTCTATTTTAACAATTTTTATAACCTAAAACTATATTTAACACAGTACCTAAGAGAATTAATACAGCATTACTTTCTAACACAAGACATATAAGATTCATTTTAATATTTGCAAAAAGCCAATCATAAAATACATGCATATTTCACAAAACCAAAAAACCCATGGAAATTTGTTTCCAAGTTATAATCGATTGTCTCGTGTCACCTCCATTCTGTTTTCCAAAGCAGTGTCAGTGTTCAGACAGAAGGACAAAGAGAGGTTTTAGCAGGACTGACCAAGTTTTGGAGGGATGGAGCTGCTCTCCCCCATCAGAGCCTGCTGGCTCTGCCTTTCTGTCTGGATGGGCGGCACAGCCGCGGCCATGGCAGAGCAGCCTCCTGTGCCCCCGCAGTGGGGCTCAGCAGCACTTTAAGCCACTCTCACCCTGCACTGCCCAAGGGCTGCTCTGGCAGCGTCCTCAGCTCTCTCTTGCCCCTTTCCCTCCGTGCTGCCCTGGCAGCTGAAAGCCCGGCTGGCCCAGGGGGGTCTGGGCTCTCAGCCACAGTTGGGTTCTGCTGCTCCAAGCCTGGAGCTGCCACGCTGGGGAACCCACAGCTGAGAGCTTCCCTGGAGTGCAGCAAACAGAGGGCCTGACACGAGGGGAAAGGGCCCTGAGGTCAGGCCAGAGATGAAGGAAAAGGGAAATGGCAAAGGAGAGAAGAGAAAATTCACAGGGCTTGAGAGCTGAATCTTCCCTGCAAACTTTGCCTACAAGTCTGGATTCCCAAAAGATCACTGGTGTCTGAGTTTATTATGAAATAAAAGAGATTTAAAAGAATATTGATTAGTTGCTTATCGGCTATTCTGAGTACTGATGATTTTGGGATCGGAAGGAAAATGGAGTATGTGACCATGCTATTAAAAAAAGACGCATATGCATATAAAAATGTAGGAATCAGAAACACAACATAAAAAACCAAAGATCAAACTAATTCTGGCATTTCCTCATTTGGAAAGTAAGGAATCTGAGCTACAGGTTTCTACAATCCTTGCAGGTACTTTTATATGTAATACAAGCATACAAGACTTCAGAATGGCATTTTCAAAAGCACTGTGCCTTCACCATGTTCTAGCAGTTTTCCAAACAGTTGGAGACAAGAAAATATCAAAGTTCTGGAACCTCTCAAGTCCTTTCATCTCAGTCTAATCCTGAAAGAAAAATCTAAGTTATTGTCTTCTGAATAATAGGTATATTATATTCTATTAAGGAGACATTTGCCTTGTTGGTTTTTTTTTAATCAGCTGTCCAGTACTGGGAAGAAAACAAGGAAGAAAACAAGATCTTTCTGGAGGCCTAGAATGGTAACAGAAAGAAGAATTTAAGAGACTCCATTTAGAGTTTCATTTTTCCTACTGGTTATTTTTTCTGGAATTGCCTAGCTAAAACCAGCCAGAATTGCTCTAATAGACTGGTTTCTTCCAAGAGAGTAAGAAGGAGAGGAAAATACAGGTCAGTCAGCCTTGCCTCCATCCCCTGACAGGTGATGGAGTAGCTAATCCTGGAAACCGATCCAAACAAATGGAGAAGAAGTTGATTGGGAGTGATGGTTAAGCTACCTGATGCCCGTGATAGGACAGGCAAACGGATGGATATGGGTGGAGCAATGGATGATGTCTACCCCAGCTTTCCCCAAGCCTTTGAGACAGTCTCCTACAGCATCCTTAAACACAAACTGCCAAAATGCCCAGCGAGGAAGGCTGAAAAATGGATGAGGACTGTCATCAGTGGCACAAAGTAGAGCTGGAGGCAAGTCACGGGTGCTCTGAGCCCCAGGGGCTGATGCTGGGGCAGATGCTCTTTAATGTCTTCATTCATGGCCGGGCTGGAGGAGCAGCTCACCCTCAGCAAGTCTGCAGACAAAACAAAGCTGGCAGGAGCAGCTGAGAGCCCAAATGATTGCGCCATTCAGAGGGACCTCGGCAGGCTAAAGAACCGGCCTGAGGGGAATCTGATGGAGTTCAAGGATGGCAAATGAGAAGTCTGGGACCTGGGCAGGAATAAGCGCAGGCATCAAGAGCTGCAGGAGGCTGACTGCGAGAGAAGCGGCTGTTTTCTCTTCCTTGTCTTGCTGGTTGGGGGTTGTAGCGCAAGGCCAAGGCAGAAGGATGCCTGCAGGCAGAGAAAGAGGGGGTTGGCAGCTGGCCCTGCCGAGCCGAGCGCGGCCAGCCCCGGAGCCGCCCCGCCCGCGCTGTGCCCGCAGCCCCGGCTCTGCCGCGCTCGTCCCCGCCAAGTCCGGCCCGCGCCGGGGCCGCGCTGGGCGCGCGCGGGCCCGAGCGCAGCGCCCCCCTCAGGCCGCGCGCCGCCGGCGCAGCCGCGGCCGTTGCGCTGCGGGCGTTGTGGCCACAGTCGGCGATGGACGCCATGGCGGAGCTGCCGCTGCCCGCCGGGCTCAGCGCCGGCACCTTCCCCGCCAAGCTCTGGCGCCTGGTGAACAGCCCCCGCGTCCGCTCCGTGCGCTGGGACAGCCGCGCCCAGGGGCTGCTCATCGACCGCTGCCTCTTGGAGCGAGAGCTGCTCAGCTCGGGCCACGCCCACAGGGGCCGTGGCCATGGGCCGGCCCCGGTGCCGCACACCTTCAGGGCCACGCAGTTCCGCAGCTTCGTGCGGCAGCTCTACCGCTACGGCTTCCGCAAGGTGCCGGGCTGGGTGGGCTCGGCTGTGCCGGGCGATGCCGGGGCCTGGCTCCACTACTGCAACCCCTGCTTTCGCCGCGACCGCCCCGACCTCCTGCTCCGCATCAAGCGCCGCAGCGCGGCCAACAGGCAGCGGCCGGCGGCGGGCCGGGAGGGCCGCAGGCGCCCGCCCTGCGGCTCCCGGCAGCTCCCCGGGCCGCGGCCGCTGCCGGCCGGGCGGCGCGGGCGCGGTCGCTTCCAGCCGCTGCCCAGGGAGCGGCCGCCGCTGCCGGCCGGGCGCCCGCCCAGCGGCTTCCTCCTGCTGCACAGGGAGCGGACGCTGCCGGACGGGCGGGAGCTGCGCAGCCCCCGGCCCGGCCGCCTCCAGCAGCCCCCCGGCGAGCGGCCGCTGCTCGCCCGGCGCCCGCCCTGCGGCTTCCACCTGCTGCACAGGGAGCGGCCGCTGCCGGCCCGGCGGGAGGGGCCGAGCCGCTTCCAGGAGCTCTACGGGGAGCGGCCGCCGCCCGCCGAGCGGGAGGTGCTCGGCATCCCGCCCTGCCACTTCCTCGGGCTCCACGGGGAGCGGCCGCTGCCGCTCGGGCGGGAGGGGCCCCGCAGCCGCTCGCAGGAGCTCTACGGGGAGCAGCTGCCTCCGGCCGAGCGGGAGGTGCTCGGGCTCCAGCCCTGCAGCTTCCAGCAGCTCCACAGGGAGCAGCAGCCCCCAGCCTACGACGCACGAGGTAGGAAAAGAGCTGTAGCCTTGTTTTTCTGAAAGGTCGTGAAAAGTGACCGTTTCAAGCCGTTTTCCACAAGGCTCTGTCATTCTCGGCCAGAGGCTGTCAAGCCTACTAGCAAGGGGCACCTAGGAGGCCGAAAGATTCTCTGCCTGCTTTGCCTGTGTGCTTCCCGTGATGTTTGATCCACAGCAGCACCAGAGCTCTGTGTCCCACAGCCACGTTGTGGAGCCTGACCAATGTGTTTGGATTCTTGCAGCCAGCCCGGGCACTTCAGGGCCCAGCGCTCCCGCTGGCAGTGCAGCTTGTGCAGCATGGACGGCCTCCAGCTCAGCACAGAACGCGCCTGGGGAGGAGGAATGGCCACCAGCAGATCTAGGCCTTGCCGTAGAGAAAATGATTCGGGAGATCAGGAGGTCCCTGTCTGAAAGATCTCCCTCTGCTCGGGTAATTCCATTGGATGGGGATAAAAGGGGCTGGACTGAGAGCCTTTGAACCTTGTGACACGGTTGAGAAGCAAAGGCTTCTTTAATTGAACTTATTTCATTATTATTTAGTTATTGAATTATTCTTGGTTAAGAAAGATTTCTAAAAGAGGGGATGAAGAAGAAATGAAGAAGAGGTTTTACTTGCTGGGAAAGAGGAGAAGAGTGTTTGGGGAATTGGCACTGAAGGCCAAGTGTCCCGTGCAGGGAGGGGCATGCCAGAGGTGCCTCTGTCCCAGCTGCAGCAGATGTGGGCTGTGCCTCTTTTGGGTGGGAAGGCCAAGGCAAAGCAAGGGCTGGGCTGCAGCTGCTGCTGCTGTTGTTAGCGTTCAAAAACACACAATCACATAAGCGATTATATGCGGTGCTTTTTATTTAAGAGCTCTGGGAATCGGGGTAGTTTCCACCCAAATCTGATTCCGACCATACATTCGAGGTGAACGTGTTTTATACTCTATCGTTATATAACTTTAATGTTAATTATTAAACTTATATTGTTCTACTGTATGCACAGATTTCAGCTAAACATAGCTTCTCATGGTTCCCCCTTAAATTTCTAACATAGTTTCTCCTGATTCTTCTTATGATTATACAATAATTATATTTAGTTACTAAACAATCATCACATCTAACAATTACATCATTTATCCTACTGCTTATGCAGGTGCAGTGATCTGAGAAAACACAAAGCCCAACATTTTCAAAGTCTATCTTTAACATTTTCCAGGGCTCCACTATCACTGTGTGAGCCCTGCCGTGCGTGTAGGCGCTCCCAGAGCCGTGGCTGGGGCTGGGCTGCAGCTGCAGCTCTCTGTCCTTTTGCAGATTATGACACATGTTGGCCAAAGAATGTCTCTCTTTCTGTTGATGTGCTGACCCATTGCCTGCAGTACATTTGTGATTATGACTCAAGGGGGAGAGTGGGATTTTTTGGATTTACCAATACCTTATTCTCAAGTGGCATGACTTTTGTCTTCTGTAGAGTCACACATAGCAGTTTAGAGAAGCATTTTATTCCATAAGAAAAGGAAACATTGCAGGCTCTGAACCATCTTTAGAATCTTTAGGGTTCTGATGGATGAGCTATGGCAGAAGAGATGAATATTCTGGAACTGGTCATAGTGAGAATATCTTTGTGTCCAAAGGTAATTTGCTTCATGGTGGACACTTACTTCCTCAGTGGAATAGAAACACTACTTGGTTGTCTGGCTTTTCCTGTCTTTTGGGTTGTTTTTTTTCCCTACCCTAATGATGTACAGATTTGTGCCACTGATCCCAAATGTGATCCTGGCAATACCCAGGGTGCATAAATGTTTGCCTGGATGACACCCGTGGGGCAGCAGCAGAGGGCTCCGAGAAGCAGCACCTTGTGATGGGTTGTGTGAGCGGTTGGCTGCGGGTGCTGAGACTCCCAGGCAGAAATGTGTGCTTTGCCTGTGGGTTTGCAGCACACAGCCCTGGGCAGGGCTGGGAGCGAGCTCTGCCCTTGCTGGCAGCCGTGCTGGCAGCAAGGAGAGCCCCTGGCTTTGTGCTGGCTGATTTCTCACAGCTCTGGGATAAGGCAGGCTCAGAGCGTGGGGGCACGTCCCCTCACTTGGTGTCTTCTGGTTTGCTGTGTTCATGTTTTGTCTCAAAGGTCATTTTGGAAGAGCTTCAGTTTCACCTTGGCCCCCTGAATCCTGAGTTTAAAAGGCTTGTCATGTGAACCGTGGGGGCAGTGTTCCCTCCTCTGTGCTCCATGTCCTTTGGGAGTGGAGAAGGAGAGTTATTGTATCCCTGATATGATTCCAGCAAAATAGTCAGTGCTCTTTGGGTTCCTTTCTTTCTGTTTTTCTGCTCAGGACAATGTTGGTGCTGGCCCTGATTCTTCAGGAGGGGAGCCTGTGAACAGAGCTGCAGCAGAGGAAGCTTCATCTGGCACCGAGAGCTGCAGGAACAGTTCCCAGGAGCCCCAGGAGCCTGGTAAGGACAGAGCCCACACTGATTTAGAGAGCTGTGAGATGGCTGCTCTGAGCAGGGTTGGTGCTTCCTGGTGCCTTTAGTTCAAATCCTGCACTGGCACAACCTCCCTGAGCCCTGCCCTCCACGCTTCTCCAGAGGCTCTGACACTGAGTCCTCTGCTGTGGCAAGAGAGCAGGGAATAAACCTGACCTTGTGGGAGTTGTGTCACCAAGCCGGGTGTCCCAGTTTTGTGCTGAAGTGGGTGGATAAATTTGCTGCAGGGTGCCAGGGGAGGCCAGGCTGAGCGACTCTTGAAGGAACAGGGGAAAAAAGAGCAAAAAGTCAGGGTAGAAGTCCAAATCACTGACTAAATGTAATACCAGTCTGCTGGTATTGGTCCTGACCCACAAGAAAAACAAGGAGCACAACATCAGAGGCCAACCAATAGAAAAATCACAGTAACTCCAGTATCAGAAGGAAAAGCTGGAATGACCCCTGATTAGGGAGGCCTAAGAGGAGAGAGGGAGCACTGTGGATCCATTCCTTAGCCAAGCTGGTGCAGCCTGCAGGCCTCGTAGGGAGCTCTGTCCCTCCCAGCCCTTCCTGCCAGAGCTGATGGTCGAGTTGGAGCAGCTGCTGCTGACTGCAGAGGGCAGTTTGTAGATGCCAGGTAATGGAGCTGGTTCATGACTCAGCTCCCAGCACCTTCAGCTTCAGCCATTTCAGTGAGGGCTGAGGTCTCTCTGTCAGCACAGAGAAAGAACAAGGCTGGGCTTCCTTGTGGCAGCTGGGACTGTCTGTGTTTCAAGCTCTCCTGGGTGCCCTTTGCACTGCAGGAGCTGAGACTTTATCAAGATACTTCAGTGTTTTGAAACACACTTTTGAACACTTGGAATGGTCTCTGTTCTTTTAAGGGCAGATTGCTTCAAATTGCCAAGTGAGAGTCTGCCTTTCAGGCCATCTTTGACAGCCCCTGGTCGAAGGACAATTGCTGCAAAAGGGAAAGGTGCAGAAGGGCCAATATTGACTGAACGTTGCCTTTGCTTCCCAGATGCCATCTGACCAACATCTCCAGGAGGGCTGCCCTGCATGGCAGGAAGAGACAGGGGAGAGCCTGTGACCATCGGGCAGGTAGAACTCCTCTGTTTGTACATATGTTTATAGATTTCTATGGTTCTATTTATTAGTGGTTGTAGTTCCATTTATAGATGATAGTGTTCTATTTATATGGACATAGCTTGATAGATCTGTATAGTTAAATGTGGATATGTATATAGTTATAGATATGATATAATTATATTTTATTATATATTTAAATTTATAGATTTTTAGAGTTAGTTTTTAATATGTGTAGAGTAAAATATTTTTATATATATATACATATGTATTCAGTTACATTTATGAATGTGTATAGTTCTCTAGTAAGAGGAATAGGAATGTTTAGATGGAGAGATGGATGGATAGATTGCTGTTTGTGTAGGCCTAGGCTGCATTTTTAGCTCTTTCCCCCCTCGGCTGCCTTTTTCACCTCTTGCTTTTGCCCCGGTGCCCCCTGTGTCCCCTGTCCCTGTGCTGGGTCCGAGCTGGCGGCCGGGCCGGGCGGAGCAGCACTTCCAGCCCCGGCTGTCCCTGGAGCGGTGGGAGCTGCCGCTGGCCCCAGGCACTGTCCCCTGAGGAGCTGCTGAAGGACGGTGAGACAGAGGGGGCTCAGGGGGCGCTGAAGGGACGGTGACCCTGAGCTGCTGCTGGGGCTGAGGGCTGTGGGGCAGCCGAGGGCCATGGTGGCACTGAGGTGACAGGCAAGTGGCACAGGCTGGCAGGGTGGTGGGTCTCAGGGGACGGGATGGGTCAGAAGGGACTGAGGGGGGTGAGAGGACTGGGAGGGGCTGAAGAAACTGAAGGGGGCTGGGGCTTCACCGAGAGCATGGCGGGGCTGAGGGGATGGAGGGGGCCAGCAGGGAGCACAGAGGGCTCCGGGACTGCAGCTCTGCCAGGCCTTGGAAGCAATTCCAGAGCCTCCACTTTTGCCACAGCTGCCATGAAGACCTTGAGGACAGCCGGAGACTGACGGGAGCCAGCAGGGAGGAGCTGAAGGCCAGCAGCAAGAGCAGTGAACGGGGACCTGCTGCTGCCAGCCTGGAGAGAGCCCGGGTGAGGCCACAGGCCCGGGGAGGCAGGTGGGGCTGAGGGTGCCGTGGGCTGTGGCCGTGGGCACTGCCCGGCGGGGCAGGAGCGGGCCCTGCCCGTGCTGGGGCTGCTCAGCGCAGCTGCCCCGGCCGGCACAGGGGCTGTCCTTGGGCAAGGCAGCTGTGCCGGCAGGGCCGGGAGCTGTGCCGGCTCTGCCGGGCTGCCGGGGCTGCGGGACAGTCCCGCCGCGGCTGCGCTCACCACAGCCTGGCCCGCTCGGCTGCTTTCTCTTTCTGACCCCCCTGGGAGGCTCTGACATTTCCTCTTCCCTGATGGAAGTGCAGCTGCTGCCAAGGGAAACGTCCCCATACTCACTCCGTGTTCCCTTTGCTTGCCAGGTGTTCCATCTGCTGTCGCTGTCCAGGAGAGCTGCTCTGCACGGGAGGAGGAGACCGAGCGAGAGGCTTTGAAGATGGGGCAGCTGGGGTCCCTCTGCTTCGAGTGCTGTTTAAAGATACACAGACTTGAACGTAGCCACAGTTATTATATGTGTATTTCCATATGTGGGTTGCTATTTGTATGTGTTTATTTCCATGTGTATATTCTTATATTTATGTATATTTATGTTGTTATGAATGTATGCTATGTGTATATATATATATATTTGAAATTACATATATGTGTATAAATTTATCTATGTAGACATGGATATTGTTATATCTGTGTTAATTTCTATTTCCTGTGGGTAAAGTTGTGTAGGTATCTCTTTTGATACAATTTTTGTTATATGGCTTTTAAAATAGGAATATTGGTAATTGTATAGGTATATAAGTCTATTTTTAAATGCATACTTATCTGTTACTGGATGTAATTCTATTTACATATCAATGGAGATACTTTTGTAGTCCTAGATGGGCTTAATCCTTGTAGTAATATGTAATAAATTAAGTTGTTAAACACCTAATTGATCTTAGTGTATAGTGCGTTGTTGTGGAGGTTGGCAATAAATTAACTGAAGTTGGTATTTGTATATTATTACATAGAAAGGTTGTAATAATAGAATAAATTCCCGTTTTTAACCTAAATTGAGATTTGTATAGTTCTGTATTGTCGGCGTGGGTGTTGCACTTTGTAATAAATGACATTTTTCAGCTGAAATTGATTCTCGTGTATTTGTGGATCAGCAGTGCGGCTGTAGCAATCTGCAAGAAATGCCATTTGTCAGCTGCCATGGGTGTTGTGTGATTTGTGCTACCCAAAGCCATGAGCAGATGGAAATGCTGGAGGATTTTGGCCATGCAAGTCTCCGGCCATGCCCAGCACATGCCCCACCTGCACTCAGGCTGGGCAGGGGAAGCGCAGATTTGGGCTGGCAGCAGAGCCCCACCTTGGCTCAGAACTCGCTGCAGAGGCCTGCTGAGAAAATTCTGGGGCTCCACTGAGAGCAGAACTCCAAGCAGGAGCAACCCTGGCAGGAGAAATCATTCACAATGAAAAAAGAGAGAAAATGTGGCCAAGCAGATATGGGGATACTCTGTGAGGCTGATAAAATGCTCTGAATCACCCCTGCCTGGGCACGTCTTCTGCAAAAATGTTTTGTTAAAAACTGAACACCTCCCATGAAATACAGATTGCACTTTCCCCTTCACTTACCTTGCTGTGTGAGTGGAGACACTCTCTCCTTAGCACTGAGAATTTTTGCCCTTCAGCACCTCACATTTAATCAAAGATGATGTACTACCACTTGGCACCATCAATGAAAACAGCCCTGCCCTTGTGGCAGCGTTTGCAAAGTCTTCCCTCCTCCTGTCCCCACATCTGACAGATGGAACCATCCCCTCCTGTCCCAACTGTGCCTGAGCTGAGTGAGGGCTCCAGGAGCTCAGGAGGCTGCAAGAGCACCGCACGTGGGAAGGTTTTGCAAAGCTTCCTAAGCACCAGTAAACTCTGGGTTTGCCAGTCTTCCCCTGCAATATTGTCCTACTCAAGAATGATCCTGGAGGACACTGTGCCTCCAGCTTACTCAAGCCAAGTTTCTTCAAGGCTTGAATAGAGGAAAATGAAAATTGTGGTTTTTAGAGTGAAATTTGGGGGTTGGTGCGGCTGGGTTTGCTCCACTATTTGCTGTGGAAAGTAGGGTAAAAGCTTTAAATTCCCAGCAGAAGCTGACTACCAGCCCACACAGAGCTGAATGAGGCCCAGGTGGGCTTGCTGCATGCTGGGCCAAGGGAAAAGCTGGAACAAAGTCCCCTTTTATTGCAGATGGAGTCTGTACTGGTGTCTCCAGGGCTGTCTGTGGTAAGACACGGCAATCCAGCCAGAAACTGTGGATAGGAGAGTTCCAAGAGCAACCTGCTTCTCCAGGGTGAGGGACGAGGCCAGCCCAAAAGCCTGGAAGGTGCTCTGGGCACTGGAGAAGGCCAGGCTGTCCTTGTGCAGGGACGGCCTTCAAAGAGCACCTCACACCTTGTGCTGCTGACCAAGGGCAGCTGGTGGCCTTCCACAAAATGCTTCTTTTGTCCAGCTCTTGGAAAAGTTCCAGCCAGCAACAATTCCTGTTGCTCACACCAGCCCTTTCCAAGCAGGAGGAATTCCAGCAGCAGCCTGACAGCTTAGTGGCAGGAGAATAAAATCCTCAGCTGAGCGTTATCAACTCTCTGTCAGAAGCCACATCCTCAGCCCCTCATCTCCTCCAGTTGTCTCAGACGTGGAGGAAGCAGCAGGAAATCTCTGATCCTGGAAAGGAAAGCAGAAGGAGGAGAGGCAGTGGCTGGTCCCTGGGGCCTTGGAAGCAGTGAGAGCCATCCAAAACAGGATCTCTGCTGGGCTGTGGAGATAAGAGTGACCAACCAGCAATACTCTGTGTGAGACTGGAGCCAGATCACCAGAAGCAGTTACACTGATTATTGACCTCCACAATTAGAAATGCACAACAACCACTTAGGTGACTTCATCTGGCCATGATCTTTAGCTGCAATGCCAAAATCTCATCAAATATGTTGCTATCCTTTAAACAAGGAAGGAGAGCACAAATACCAACAATTCTCATCAGCCTTCTGGCTTGGAAAGACCATTTAATTTATGCTCCCTTAGCTGTCAGCCTAAACTCTGCTGTGCAAACCTTAGGTCTATGTTGGACCTCATAAACTTCTTGAGCATCAACTTAGGTGCAAACCTGCTACAAAACCCTTCAGGCACCACACTGATTTAGAGTGGCAGGATTTCAGTGTTCCAGCAGAGAATTTTATTCACTTGCTCCTGCGAGTCATTTCCAGAGTGGAAGTGAAAACAGTGCCTTGCTATCTGGATGTGATAGGAGTTTCCTCCTGTCCCAAGAGACAACAGGGGAAAAGATTTGTTCCTATTATACCATTACATCGAAATCTTTGGTTTGAGAGCAAACGGAAAACGTTCCTTTAAGAAGTAAGTTCTGCCTGGGCTTTTTGGCATGAGGACAAACTGGGGTGTGCTGGCAGGAGCAGCACTGTCCCTGTGGGTGCAAACCCCCTGAAGGATGAACAGGCTGCTGTCACAGGGGCCACACCTGCAGCATGAAAAGCCACCGTGCCATTAACTCGATGCAAACTAAACACAAGTGACACAGCTCTGCATCCTCAGCAAGGACTTGCCTCTGCAGAGATGTTACTGACAGACTCAGCTCTTGTGTGCAAGTGCTGTTAAATTGTCACACAAATCAACCACCCCTCCCTCTCTTGTCCTTCTTGGCGTCCGGCTGCTGAGCTGCTGCTGAGAAAGAAGGGGCAGAGTCCTTCAGGGCAAACGGGGACTTTGCAATGGGCAGAAACTTCCTCCTTTCTTTTGTTTTCAGTGACAACAGAGGGGTTTGTCTTCAGTCCCTGTGTCAGCAGGGAAACTGTGCCTGCCCGTCACACCTAGGATCTGAACAACCTGGATTTTTATTGGTGGAAAACCCACAGTGACCTGACCTTCTGCAGGAGTATGGAGAGAAGAGTCAAAAGGGATTCCTGGAATGTTGCAATAAGCAGATAGTGGTCTTAAACATATATAGATAAAAAGGCATAAAAGCTCATAAAAGCGTATGGAACTGATGTAAACCTAATTAAAACAAGCATTTTATTGTAGTAAAGAGTGAGGGTTGCAGACCACAGTGTGAGAAATAGCTACTCACTTTTCATAGTTTAGGAAGGTTTATTAAACCTTATCAAAAATACAACAGAAGACTGAATAAAGAAAAAAGGTTACAGCACCAGCAGCAAAAGATTTTCCTCGCCATGTGCTCAGCCCCCTCGCGCTGGAGGCTTTCCCTTTTGAACCCTTTAAGCCTTCCCAAAGTTCTGTCCATCAACCCCTTCTTCACTGTCCAGTGGCGGAGCTCTCTTCCTCAAATTCTGATTGGGGCTCAGGTGTCGCCATAGTGACAAGCCAGCCCTCCCAGATGTCCCAACCCCAGTTTTCCCTTGATAACCAGGGCATGGGGTGCAGCGTAACTATAAATCTATAAAACTTTCCTTAAGTTATATACATGATATTTGTCTATTAATTGTGAGAGTCAATCATCACATTACTCATCTGTCACAACAGGAAAAGAAGTTTCTGGTGGGAGGAACACTGGTTTTCAAGGTAGGACCAGCTGTTGAGGTTTGATTTGTTCCCTCTTTCAGATTACAAGGAAGTCATGGTGTTCCAGAGTAGAAGCTGGTGCCAAAAGTTTGAGAACAGGGTGTGATAAGATCACCAGAGTATTTTATCTGTATCTAGTGTTATAAGTTGCGGTGAGGAACCAACCACTGACAAGTGAGTCCAAATAAAGTGTAATTTATTAATTGATAAAGCAAGCGATAACAGGCAAATTACAGCACTGGGTGAAGCCAACAAAAGGCTTGCACCCACCGGGAGCACTGGGTGTAGCCGGGGAGTCACTGCTCCACCATCGGCCCACACCACCCGGCAGTTCAGTCCTCCTTTTTATCTGTTGTTGTTGGGTGTCCTTCCAGTGTTCTCTGCGTCTGTGCCGATAGTTGCTAGGGGGTCTTCTTCTGCCTTCTGGTGGTCGTCTGGACGAAGGCTCCCGTCCTCTTCCCCAAGGTCTTACAATAGCCTTTACCATATATAGGCATATAGGTACATCTAGTTACACATTGCTTATTTAGCCTTTCAACATATTAGCTTCTGACATTTTGCGGTTTAAGCCTTATGACAGTTATTTTGCAATATATTAGCCCGTTATATTCATCTTGCAACATATTAGCTGGTTACATCTATCCTTGCAGTTTTTCTATTATTGGCTTTTCCCCTTTTTATAGTCTTTTTAGCAACTTGATGAACTAACTAAGACATTAACTCATTACATCTGGGACACTTTTCAAAAGGTTCTCTTTGTGGTCAGCCTTGCTGTGAACTCTGTCCAAATTCAGGATCTTCAGTTCTTCAGCTCCTGCCTAGAATCCAATTCTGTGGTCACTTGTGTGGTGATCATCAATGCCACACACTCGGGGTTTAGCCAGTGTAGCAGTGCTCCTCTGGGGTCTCACCAAATGAGGAATTCTTCAGTCACTCGAGGTCACAAATTGCAAATTGTGACGGTGTTCGCAGGGGTCTTAGGATGAGGGAAGAGACGAAGATCTGACTCCATGTTTCAGAAGGCTTGATTTATTATTTTATGATATATATGATATTAAAACTATACTAAAAGAATAGAAGAAAGGATTTCATCAGAAGGCTAGCTGAGAATAGAAAAGAAATGGATTGAATAACAAAGGCTTGTGTCTCAGACAGAGAGTCTGAGCCAGCTGACTGTAATGGCCATTAATTAGAAACAACCACATGAGACCAATCACAGATGCACCTGTTGCATTCCACAGCAGCAGATAACCATTGTTTACATTTTGTTCCTGAGGCCTCTCAGCTTCTCAGGAGAAAAAAATCCTAAGGACAGGATTTTTCATAAAATGTCCCTGTGACAGGGATGAAATTCAGGTTTGGTACAGAAAATACTTCTTCCCTGTCAGGGTGGTGAAGTCCTGGCACAGGTTGCTCAGACAAGCATAGTAAATAAAGTTTCAGAATTCTTCCTTTCTGTCCCATTCCTATTCCCTAAGTGCAGGTTTGGTTTCCAGAGTGCCACCTTCTCAGCTGGTTGCCATTTGTGTCCTGCTTTCTCTCCTGCCTTCCTTTGTCTGCTCCTTTTCCCTTCCAGTGTCTCTCTTTACCTGTGGCAGCTCCCAGCCAAAGACCCTCCCCTGATTTTTCTTTTTTTTCCTTCCCAATCCAGGTGCTCAAACAGCCCTGGATGAAGTTATGGAAGCTGGCAGTGAAATGTCTTTGTAAGATCTCGCTCCGTTTGTGCCTTGGCCCCTTCAGAATTTTGCCTTGAAGGGCAGGACCATCTTTTCCTTGCTGGCAGCTGGAATTGCAGCCCATTGCAGTGTGTGCCAGAGCTGTCAGAGGGCAATTGCTGAGGCTGCCAGGGTGCTGCTCCTGCCGTGCCTCCCAAGGGAGCTGTGCAGGGGCAGGGTCAAGCTCCAGCAGCTGGCTGGGCTCCCTGAGCAGACAGCAAAGGCGGCTTTGCTGCACATTCTGCAGCTGGAAGCAGAGGGAAGAAGGGAAGGGAGTCCCTGACAGAATGTTGGAATGCTTGTGGCTGGAAGGAACCTGCCCATGCTTCCATCCAGGCTTAAGGTGCCATGAGGGAGAGGCGCCTCTGCCCCAGTGAAGGCACAAATGAGACCACAGGAGAACAAAACCAGATTGTTTTGGACATGGATTTTATTGAACAAGAAATGGGAGCTAGGGAGATCGAAGTATGAAAGAGAGAGAGAGCTCAGAGGATGATCAGTTGGAAGTAGATACTTTTTAAGGTCCTTTCCTGCATTCTGGGATTCTAGAAGGCATGTAGATGTGCATTTTAATATTCTTCATCTTATTATTATTTCTTCTTCTTTCTCTTCTTCTTTCTCGTCTTCTTCTTCCCGTTCTTCTTCTTCTTAATTGCTGCTAGTATTCTTTCTTCTTCTTTAAAATATTCTTCTTCTTCTCCTTCTAAGTAATCTTATTCACTTGTTATGCTTCCTTACTATGTCATTCTTATTTTTTTAATATTCTGATATTAATTACTAGTTGTTCATCATCCTCTTCATCTTATTCCTATTTTCATTCTTATTATTCTTACTAAATTTACTACTACTATTTCTTCTTCTTCATCTTCTTATTCCTATTCTGTTTTTAATTTTTAAAATACTTTTCATCTAAGTTTTTTGTTTTTTGTTTTTTGGTTTTTTTTTTTTTTTACTACTACTATTTCTTAAACTCAGCTTTAATTTGTTTTGGAGGAATGGTGTGAATCAAAGTCCTGCAGTCACATCCATGGAGCAACAGCTCCCATCTATGCCCATTCTTCAGGGATATAATCCCAAAGGACCAGCGTGGAATCCTTTCAAGATGAGAGGAAATGGCCTTTGATGGCACCAGGGGAGGTTCGGATTCAATATCAGAAGGAATTTTTCTCTGACAGAGGGGTGAGGCATTGGAAGAAGCTGCCCAAGGAGGCGGTGGAGTCGCTGTCTCTGAGGCATTGAGGAGTTGTGCAGATGTGGCCCTTGGGGATGTGGTTTTGCAGTGGTGATGGTGCTGCCAGGGTGCCAGTGGCACTGGGTGAGCATCAGGGTCTCTTCCCACCTCGATGACTCTGGGATTCCCTGCTGAGCGCTCTGGCACCAATCGTGTGCCACGCGTGCTGTTTAGGGCTGGCCCCAGCAGTGACTGTGGGTGCTGGGGAGATGCTCCAGGTTGGCCGGGGCAGCTGAGGCTGCGGGGCCATGTCCAGGCCGAGGCTGCCCGTGCGGCTCCCTGGGGCCCCGCGCAGGGAGCAGCCGCCATCGGCCGGCCCGGGCTGGGCAGGGCCACGGGCGCTGCTCCTGCAGCTGCCGCGCCAGGCAGGGCCAGCAGAGCAGCGCCCGCAGCGCCCGCAGCGCCCGCCTGAGGCGGCCGGGCCGTTTGCCTGGGGCAGCCGCTGCTGCCTGCGGGCCTGCGCTCCCGGCTGGCCAGCTGAGGCGCCGCCAGGGCTCTGCGGGGCAGGCCCCGGGCTCTGTGGCCCTGCCTCGGGCCCCTGCTGGCCCACGGAGCCTTCGCTGCACAGCCAGGGAAGCGAGGCACACAGGGACTCCGCCGCCTGACCCTCAACCCAGACCTGCTGAGGGACGGGCAGTGGCAGCCCATCTGCCGCCAGACCTGCCAGCCTTTGGGCCCTGCCTTTGCCTTTATACAGCTCCTGGACACAGACTTCATGCCAGCTGTCATCCTCCTCTTCCTCCCACAGCAAGGGAATGGGCCCGAAGCTGAAGAGGCTGTTACCTTCACAGCAGTCCTGTGGCAGGTCTGTGCTGCTGCTGTCTTCCTCCGTGGAATCGTCTCGGAGTTCTCTGAGCTCTGGTTTGCTGCAGTCTTCCCAGCTGGAGAGGTCTTGGAAGCTGCTGAACTCTCCTTGGGACAGCTCTGGCTCTGCCTCACCTTGGCACTCTTGGGACAGCTCAGTCTGGCTGTAGGATTCCCAGTCTTCATCACTGCCAGCTGAGGTGCCCTCCTCACTCTCCTTCTCTGCCAGCACTGAGCCCTGCTCTGCCTCTTCCAGCTGCTCACTGGGGCTTTGGGCTCCCAGTGGGCTGGGTGAGGGGCTGGGGGGCAGCAGGGGCTGTCTGGAGCAGGGACTGGGCTCTGTGTCCCTGCTGATGGCACCTCCTCCCTGGGGGCAGGAGAATGTGCCTGCTTCTCCCGGCTGTTCACACTTCCTTCCCCTCGCTGGCTCAGCTCTGGCTCAGTCACCTCCTTTTCCATTGGGGGCTGCTCCTGGACTGTTGCCCTTTGTTGCCACTGGCAGGGCTGTTGCTGTGCCCCATCTCCCCACAGCACCCTCACAGCCGCCTTCCACTGGTGCAGCTTGTGGGCACTCCTTGCTCTGCGTGGGGACACTTCCTTCGCTGCCATTGCTGGCACCGACTGGGAAACTTCACAGCTTGTGGCCTCTTCCCTCAGGCCAAGCTCTCGGGCCCCAACATCTCCCCACTTGTCATCGACTCAGGTTTCTTCTCTTCTTCCATGATGACAAAGGGTCTCTCCTCCTGACTTTTGCCACACGCCGGTTCTCATCATGCCAACACAAGAGGAGAGGGAGGAGGCTCCGGCTCACAATTCTCGTGAGAGGCTTTTCCCCCTCTTCCACTACCAGCTCCATCACTTTGCAGAAGAGCTGAATGGAGAGCAGCTGCACATGGCTGTTGTCCTGGAGGAAAGGAAAAGACCTCAGCACCAACTATTCCAGGCCCATCAGGGAAGAGGCCCAAAAGCGCACAAGGCACAACATTTCTGGGCAGCGTCCAGTGCCCATGGCTGGGGGCACAGAGCCTTACATTCTCCAAGCATGGCAGGAGGGGCTCAGCCAGCTTCAGGGCGGTGGTGCTGGGTATCTTGAGGTCTTCCTCCTGGAGCATCTGTGTGAGCACAGAGGATCATGCTGACTGTAATAAGTAGCAATACATTTGTTCATTAATTAAATCAATAGCTAAATAATTATACAATATAAAAGCAATAACTAAATAGCTAAAACTGCTTGATTCTTAAATGTGCAGCCACATACGGTTGCTTGGCTTGCAGGAATCGTATAGTGCTTTGGGAATTCCATGGTAAAGATATACCTTATAAGGAAAAGTTCACCCAGAGGTCACAGAGGAAGGCTGTAACAACAATCCTTAAACTCGCAAGAATTGCTTAGGCTTGCAGGAATCGTACAGTGTTCTGAAAATTCCACTGTCTAGATATGCCTTATAAGGGCAAGTTCACTCAGTGGTTAAAGAGGAAGACTTGGAGCCTTCATCCCATGACCACCAGAAGGCAGAAAAAGACCCCCTAGCAACTGAACGAGCAAGCGCAAAAGACAGACCACGTCATCCCTGGACCCGGGAGAAGAAGGCAATAAAAGGCGAACTTTGGGGATAGGAACGGTGCCAGCCTAGAGGAGACTCCCGGCCGCCCAGCGCTGAACTTTGCTTATTCTCACTTGCATAATAATAAAAATAATTATATGATCCTTAAATCCAGTGGACTCGTTTATCACAGAAGGGACTCTAAAGAACTTGGAAGCTTCTTCTCAGCAAAGTCCCCAAGAGGCAAGGCCGGGTGGGCAGGCTGTGCAAGATGACCCATAGCGGACCCTTGGGAAGGGTAGTAATGATGGCTCTAATTGCTGGTGGAGCTCTGGGGAGCCCAGGAGAGCCGTGCAGTGAGTGCTACCAACCCCTCTGTGAGGAGGAAGTGAGCTCCTTGTCTAGAGTCCATCAATTCTAACCCTAATTGTGTTAACCTCTCGCAGTTGGTCTTTTGTCAAGAAGATAAGAGAATGTATTGGATAGCCCAGAATACCGCCACTTTTAGGCAGCAACTCCTGGGACAGTGCCCTGTAGGAGAAGCCTGGTTGCGCTTTGAATGTGATGCTGCTGCAGCAAGCCTGGTAGATCTGGTCAAAGAGAAAGAGTTAATAAAAGCAATAAGAAAACAAGATCATTTAGAGATACCCCGAGGTAAGAACCTTTTCATAGATTCAGTAGAAAGAGTCAGCCACAAACTAAATTTAACTGATTGTCGAGTTTGTACCCAGATGACTGAAATTTGGCCATGGGAAAAAATTAATCTAAGGCTATTAGAAATCTTAAATTGGATACGGAATAACTCAGAATTTAGTATTAAAGGGTACAACAGGCCAGTCAAAAGAATGGTCTGTAAAAGGTATCTAGCAGTAAAGAACTCTGCTACCTGGTGGATCTCAGGAGATCCAAATAGATTTTGCTCTGTTGAAAGGAAAGAAAAGAACAAGTGTATCTACCATGAAGCATATGAATTTTATGAATGTATTGAAGAAGGGATAAACCCCTTTTGGAGAATGAAAGACATTTCTAAATATTTGGAATGTCCAACAGAAGCTAAAAACACATTTTTGGGGAGCCCCCAAACACCTGTTTTTGATCTATAGTACTATAGAATGCACTAAATTGCCGAGAAGCTGGTCTGGCAGCTGCACCGCTAGAATAATAAAACCAGCTTTCTTCTTATTACCCAAAGAAACTGGATCAAGTTTAGGAGTTCCTATACACAATGATTTAAGAGAAACCAAACAGAAGAGGCAAAATGCAATAGAAATTGGGAGAATCCAAGATTCTAAGAGCCAGGTTTGGACCCCAAGAAAAATTATCAAGACTTATGGCCCAGCCACCGGGGCTCAAGATGAGTCCTGGGGTTATCAGGCCCCGATATCCATGTTAAACAGATTCATCAGGCTTCAGGCAGTATTAGAGATGAAGAGAGCAATCATTAGAAACCTCTCCAACAAGATAAAAAACTAGCATGTGTAAGTAACCAAGAATGGACTCCTACACTTGATTCCAGTTGCTGGAATAACCTATGGACTTTCAAAGGAGATTGGTGGAAAAAAGTAGCTTTCTTCACTGTGTGTACACTTGCTGGTTTGCTCTTTTTACTATGCTTACTTCCCTGCTTCATTAAAATGGTAGTATCTGCCAGGCAGACCAACCTAAAGATCTCTAAAAAAGTTAACCTGAAGAAACCAGGAAAGGGAACAAAGTTAAGTAGCCATGATTATCAGAGTGTTCAAGAAATTTATAATCAATCCAAAAAATTAAGGAAATTCTGTGCTCATGAGTCAGAAATTGCAAGTTGATGCGAGCTTAAGTTTAAGCCCGATCAAAGAAAAAGAGGGGGGACTGTTATAAGTAGAAAAAGCTGCCAATTTTTTTTAAAAGGTGGCAGAGTGAACAGGTTGGACCAGTTGCTGCCAGGGTGGAGTTCTAACTGTTTGTTATTGTAATCACCAGTCCTTTTAGTTACCTACTCCTTTTGTCAGTACCACCCTGCCTGCTGCCAGGTGGATGACATGGCGGGGGGACATGGGAGGGCATGCAAATGACCTTGGAGCCAGCCTGCCACGGGAAAGCCACCCCTCCAAACTTACCAAAAGACCCCAAAAACAACGAACCAACACAGAATTAAGAGATCAAAGTGATGTCTGGATGTGAGGAACAAAGCCCAGAGCCTGCAAAGATGCTGAGACCCTTTCTTTGCCCCTTGCCCTAGCCAAGGGAGGACCTGAGCTACAGGCAGGACCCTGGGAGTGAAACTGAAAAAGTGAACAAGGGATTATTCCTGATGCTCCCATGAGGACAGAATCCCCAGCTCTGGCCACAGACCAGTGGACAAAGCTGCACTCTTCCTCCTCCTCCAAGTCACCACTGGGAGCAGTGGCAGCGTGAGCGTGAACCTGTCAGCTCTCCCCCCAGAGCTCATCACTTGCAATAAAGGCATTAAAAAGGAGAAAAGTCTCCTGCCTGTGTTTATTTCACAGTGGTGCTCAGATCACTTTCTCACAGCTGGATTGGAGGTCAGGTGCTGCCATAGTAACAAGCTGACCCTCCCAAGTGCCCCAGCTACTGAGGCCACCCCGTGATAACAATGCAAGGGAGAGGGAAAACATAACTATAGAGCTGCAAAACTTCTCTTAACATATACTTAATATTTGCCCCTTACTTGGGAGAGTCCACCATGGCATTACAGATCTGTAACAAAGATATTGACCCTTGTTCTGTCACTGCAAGATCTGTGAGAAAATAACTTTGACCACTGTTTCCATTTTCAAAGACCACGTTGAGGACCCAAAAATCTCCCAAGATGGGGTTGGGAGGCCTCATCACATAACCAGATGTAGAGGCTGATGGCTCTGGGCTCAGTTGTGTGCAGACTGAGGACAGGAGTAGCCTGAAAGGAATTGGAGGGTGGTTCCACAGATGCTGGAGTTTTTCTTCATTGTATGAAACAGGCAGAGAAAGAAAGAATGGCACCAAGGGTGTGGAGTGCCCCCGCCCCAGGCGGCGGGGATTCTACCCAGACAGAGAGCATCGGGCAAAGGGCGAGATTTAATGAAGATTCCACCCCTCCACCCTGTGGGGCGTGGCCCTGGAAGCCCGGGAAAAGACACTCCACCCCATCTGGTCAAAATAGGAATGGCCCCAGAATGTTCTTCCTTTCCTGTGCCCTCATTGCTTTAAATTCTACTGCAGTGTCTCCACCTTATTTTTTTCCATTGGTTTGCTCCTTGATCCACCCCATTGCAGTCCCCTGCTCTCCTGCTGTTGGACCCTGACCCTAAACTCCACCCCTACCCTGTCATGTAACACCTATGACCCGACCCCCGCCCCTCATTTCTTGTCTTGTTCCCGGGCACAATAAAGGGTCCTGGATTTTGCTAAAGCCGGACCCGTCCTGTTGCATTCCTGTCCCTGTTGGTCACCGGTGGCTGCCTGAGGTCTGAGACTCCGGGGCCGGGGGAGTTGTTGTGCCCCTCGCTGGGGCAGAATGCAGCACAAGGGCAGCTTGGGAGGCCCAGAGTGGCACCAGGAGAAAGGAATTTCCCTGGCAGGGCAGGGCTGTGGTGCAGCACGTCCCCAGCAGGAGCCTGGAGCAGCCCAAGGCTTTGTGTGGGCAGGCAGGGGCAGGCAGGAGGCAGAGCTGCCAGCAAAGGAAGGGCCCAGCCAGGTGGGGCAGCCGGGGGATGCCGAGAGCCTGCAGGGACAGAGGCCAGGGCAGGGACACCGTAGGACAGCCTGGGCTGCACAGGGCACAGGGATGGGCAGCAGCTGCAAGACAGCCCTGCCAGAGCCAACTTGGGCAGCACCTTGGCCATGGCTGCTGGCCCTGGGCCTGAGCCGTGAGGAGGGGACAAGTGACCCTTGCAGGCCTGGGGCCTCATGGCCTCCTTGTCCCTGCTCAGCAGCCTGGCAGGGGCCGCCCCATGCTCCTGCCCTTGGCATTGCCCATCCCCACATGCCAGTGCCCATCCCAGGAAGAGCCTGAGCAAGGAGGGAGGGACAGGATCTGCCTGGCCAGGGCTGGGGCTCAGGCCTTGGCCCTTTGCATTCCTGAAACACATCCAGGTTTGCTCAGCACCAGAGATACCTTTCCCTTGCTTGTCCCCAGCTGTCATCACTGCCTCCGGTGTTCTGCTCTCCCTGGAACCTGGGGACACTTCCTCAGTCCTGTCCCTCACAGGGTTCTATTTAAAGTACAAGAAACTTCAGTATTTCAATCTCCCTTTGAGTTCTTGAGAAGTCTTTGAGCCCACTCTGAGGGACTGGCTCTGATGCAAAGAGCACCAAAGCCCCAGGGGCTCATTCAAGTCCTGGTGCTGTGTCTGTGCTGCTGAGCTGGGCCGGGCTCCTGGCCCAGAGGCAGCTCCTGGCAAGGGCAGCAGAGCTGCAGAGAGACAGCTCTGGCCAGGAGCAGCTCCTGTGCACAGCCCAGCAGGGCTGGGGCACTGCCAGGGCCCCTCAGGGACACCAGCAGGGCACAGACAGAGCTCCCAGGGGCTCAGCACTGGCAGGGGCTGTGGCATGTCCCAGAGGGGGCTGTGTCACAGTGGCACCTCTGTGGCTGTGTCACAGAGGCACAGAGCAGCTGGGATGTCAGCAAGGGGCTGTGTGACAGCACAGAGTGGGTTCTGTGAGATCACAGATTGGGCTATGACATCCCAGAGTTTGTTGTGTGAGGTCATTGAGCAGCTACAGCATCATAGAGGAGCATCAGGGAGCAGAATGGGCCTCCTGTTGTCCAGGAGGAGGCAATCAGAGAACTGCTGAGCTGCTTGGATGTTCATAGATCCCTGGGAGCAGATGGGATCCACCCCAGGGTGATGAGGGAGCTGGCAGCTGAGCTTGCCAAGCCAGTCTCCATCATTTACCAGCAGTCCTGGCTCCCTGGTGAGGTTCCAGATGACTGGAAGCTGCCCAATGTGACACCCATTCACAACAAGGGTGGGGAGGAGGATCCTGGTAATTATAGGCCAGGCAGCCTGACCTCAGTACCCGGTAAGGCAATGGAACAGTTTCTAGTGAGTGTCATCAGCCAGCACTTCCAGGATGGCCAGGGGATCAGAGCCAGCCAGCAGGGGTTTAGGAGGGGTAGGTCGTGTTTGACCAAGCTGGTCTCCTTCTATGACCAGGTGAGCCTCCTGGTGGATGCAGGAAAGGCTGTGGCTGTTGTGTGCCTGGACTCCAGCAAGGCCTTTGGCACTGTCTCCCACAGCACACTCCTGGAAAAGCTGCAGCCCAGGGCTGGGACAGGAGCACTCTGTGCTGGGTTCAGAACTGGCTGGCTGGGCCCAGAGAGTGGTGGTGAGCGGTGCTGCATCCAGCTGGGGCCAGGCACCAGTGCTGTCCCTCAGGGCTCTGTGCTGGGGCCAGCTCTGTTCAATATTTCTATTGACACCATGGATGAGGGGCTTGAGCCTTTCATTAGTAAATCTGCAGATGACACTAAGCTGGGAGCGTGTGTCCATCTCCTGGAAGGTAGGAGGGCTCTGCAGGGAGACCTGGAATGGTTGGAGGGATGGGCAGAGTCCAATGAGATGAAGTTAATTAAGTCCAAGTGCCGAGTCCTGCATTTTGGCCACAATAACCCCTGCAAGGCCAGAGGCTGGGGACGGTGTGGCTGGACAGTGCCCAGGCAGAAAGGGACCTGGGGGTGCTGGTTGGCAGCCAGCTGAACATGAGCCAGCAGAGTGCCCTGGTGGCTAAGAGGGCCAAGGGCTCCTGGTGTGGATCAGGAACAGTGTGGCCAGCAGGAGCAGGGAGATCATTCTCCACCTGTACCTGGCTCTGGTGTACTTGGCATTCTTGCCCTGTACTGGCACCATACCTTGAGTGCTGTGTCCAGTTGTGGGTGCCCCAACTTAGGAGGGACATGGAGGGGCTGGAGCGTGTCCAGAGAAGGGCAACAAGGCTGGGGAGGGGTCTGAAACACAAATCCTGTGAGGAGAGGGAGCTGGGGTTGTTCAGTCTGGAGAAAAGGAGACTCAGAGGTGACCTTACCACTCTCTCCAGCTTCCTGAAAGGAGGTTGTAGTCAGGTGGGGGTCAGTCTCTTTCTACAGGCAGCAACTGACCGATCCAGAGCACACAATCTTAAGCTGCACCAAGGGAAATATAGGTTGGATATTAGGAAGAAGGGTTTTCACAGAATGTGTGATAAAGTCCTGGATTGGTTTGCCCGGGGAGGTAATGGAGTCACCTTCTCTGGATGTGTTTAAAAAAGGCTGGATGTGGCACTCAGTGTCATGGTTTAGTTGAAATGTTAGGGCATGGGTGGGACTTGATGCTCTTGAAGGTCTCTTCCCACCCAGTAATTCTCTGATTCTGTGATTCTGGGATTTGATGATCCCATTGGGTCCCTCCCAGCTCAGCCCCTTCTGCAATTCTCATCCTTTGGCTCAACCTTTGTGTTCCCTCAAGGTGCTGGCAGAGCTGTTGGGGACAGGGCAGAAGTGGGGCAGCCCCAGTGTCCCCTGTGTGTGACACCCCAGTGGTGACAGCCCCAGTGTCCCCTGTGTGTGACACCCCAGCAGTGACAGCCCCAGTGTCCCCTGTGTGTGACACCCCAGCAGTGACAGCCCCAGCGTCCCCTGTGTGTGACACCCCAGCGGTGACAGCCCCAGCGTCCCCTGTGTGTGACACCCCAGCAGTGACAGCCCCAGTGTCCCCTGTGTGTGACACCCCATTGGTGACAGCCCCAGCGTTCCCTGTGTGTGACACCCCATTGGTGACAGCCCCAGCGTCCCCTGTGTGTGACACCCCAGCAGTGACAGCCCCAGCGTTGCCCTGTGTGTGACACCCCAGCAGTGACAGCCCCAGCGTTCCCTGTGTGTGACACCCCATTGGTGACAGCCCCAGTGTCCCCTGTGTGTGACACCCCAGCAGTGACAGCCCCAGCGTTCCCTCCCTGCAGTCGCTCCAAGGGAAGCGTCCAGAGCCGTGTCCAGTCCATGGAACTGAGCGGCCACTGCCCACCCCGGCCTGGGCTGATGTGGATTCCTCTGCACACAGCTCGGGGAAGGTCCCCCTGGCCACCTGCACAGTGCCACAGACAAGTGTCAGACACAGTCACAGAGCTCTGCCCAGAGCTTCTAGGAAGAGAGAATTAAAAAAAACTCCAAAACCATATAAACCAAAAAATAAAAAAAAAACCCCACAAAAAATGAAAAACCAACAAAAAACCAAACAAAACCATATGAAAACAAAAGAAACCCCAGCACCCTAACCAAACAACCAAACCAAAAACATAACACAAACAAACCAACCAAAACAGAACAAAGGATAAAAAACCAAATCAAGCCAAACCAACCAAATAAACAAAAAAACAAATCAAGAAAAAGAGAACTCCCCCCCAGTAGAGCTGTTCCATCCTTCAGTTGTCACACTTGCACTCACACAAGACCTGGGGCTGCAAAAAAAGAGAATTGATTGGGCACGTTTGCAGAAAAAGCAGGTTTAGGACAGGCTCTCAGCAGAACTGTTCTCAGCTGAGCCAAAAAGGCCCCTTTGGCAGCTGCAGGGCCATTGGAAATGCAGAGCCTCAGCCCACAGGGCAGGAAAGGGCTCTGAGTTCCCCTCCCCTGACACTAAACCCTGTTCCCAGGCTGCTTCACACTCAGGATTCTGCTGGAGGACTGCACAGAGCTGAGAGTGGCCTCTGGCTTTTCCATGTTGTGTGTCCTAAAGCTGCCTGGGAGAAGAAATTTCGGGTCAGCTCCACTGGCACAATCCCTGCTGGCACAGGGCAGAGCCCCAGGAAGGGCTTTGCGTGCCGAGGCTTTGCTGCAGGCACGGAAAGCTCCTGGCTCAGGGTCACCTTTGCTGCTCAGCCAGAGCCCCGAGTGCCCCAGCAGCAGCAGAGAATGGCAGCAGCGCCACGGGCAACCATCACCATTGCATGGCAACCATCCCCAGCTCCCTGTTGCTATGGTCAGTTTCCATGGCAACCATCCCCAGGCCCCTGTTGCTATGGTCAGTTTCCATGGCAAACATCCCCAGGCCCCTGTTGCTGTGGTCAGTTTCCATGGCAACCATCCCCATCTCCCTGTTGCTATGGTCAGTTTCCATGGAACCATGCCCACCCTCTGTTGCTATGGTCAGTTTACATGGCAACCATGCCCACCCCCTGTTGCTATGGTCAGTTTCCATGGCAACCATCACAAGATCCCTGTTGCTATGCTCAGTCCCTCGGCAGCTCCATGGAGACCCCATGCCAGGGGTGGTTGCCATGGAAACCAGCTCAGGCCTGCAGCCAGAGCCCGTTGCCATGGCAACCATTGGCAGTCCCATCCCCAGGCTCATGGGATCCCAGAAGCACAGAATTGGCTGAGCTGGGAGGGACCCATCAGGATCCTCCAGTCCAACTGCTGGCCCTGCACAGGACACCCCAACAATGCCAGCCTGGGCCTGGCAGCGCTGGCCAAACGCTGCTGCAGCTCAGAGAGCCCTGGAGCTGGGACCCTTCCCTGGGGAGCCTGGCCAGGGCCCCAGCAGCCTCTGGGCAAAAACCTTTTCCTGACATCCAACCTGAGCCTGCCCCGACTCAGCTGCAGCCGCTCCCTCCACTCCTGTCCCTGGGCACCAGAGCGAAGAGGTTCCCACAGCCCCAGCCAGGGACCCGCTCCCAAGGCTGTTGCCATGGCCACCAGGGCTGGCACCAGCTGGGATGCTCGGTTTCCACCTGCTGGGGTTCAGGAATGGGATTCCTCAAATTCCTACTCCCGCTGAAACCACGCTGCGCTTGCTGCCCTCCAACCTCCCATGGAAAGCACAAAAGACAAAGATCCCGGGCTGGGATAAGAACAATTTCCTGGGAACAGCAACGAGATAAAGAACAAAACAGGAACAGAAATAATATTGGTAACAGAAGGGATAAGAAAAGCTATTTACAGGGAAAACTACATCACCAGCGACTGGCTCTTCCCAGCCACGTATTCCCTCCTGCCTGGAAAGGACACCTTTCTTCTCAGGGAGAGAGAGAGTCCCTTTCCTGCCCCTGGCAATGACCTGAGGTGGGAGTGACTGTAATGACAGGGCCATGGCCAGACCCTCATGTTCTTCCATCTCCCATCATGACACTGGCAGGGGCAGGAAAAGGGACAGGTGTCTTCCCAGCATGGATCACAGGGACCATGGATCACCAGAGCTCTCCCCAACGTGCATCCTCCAATAGGGGATGAAGCTGGAGCAGTGCATGAAGCTCCTCCTTCAGTCGAGTCATTCCAGGGCTTCCCTTACCGGTGCCTCTGTTGGTGTTTGTTCAAGTGAGAGCTCTGGCTGAAGCTCTTCCCACACTCAGAGCACTTGTAGGGCCTCTCCCCGGTGTGGATGCGCCGGTGCCTGACGAGGGTGGAGTTGTGCTTGAATCCCTTCCCACAGTCAGGGCAGCGGAAGGGCCTCTCCTCAGTGTGAATCCCCTGGTGCAGGAGGAGGTGGGAGCTGCTCTGAAACCTCTTCAGACACTCAGGACACTGGTAGGGCCTCTGCCAAGTGTGGATGCACTGGTGGATGATGAGGGTGGAGCTGCAGCTGAAGCCCTTTCCACACTTGCCACACTTGCCACACTCCTAAGGCCATTCCCCAGTGTGGATCATCTGGTGGCAGATCAGGCTGTTGCTCTGCCTGAAGCTCTTCCCACCCTCCAAGCTGCTCATGGGCCACCAGCTCCGAGCTCTGGCTGAAGCTCTGTCCACCTTCCTGGCACAGGGTGGCTCTTTCCTCCTCAGAGCACCCTGGGCTGGGCTTGCAGCCCCTCCTTGTGTGGGATCTGCAGGGATTTTCCTCCCTCTTGCATTCCTGTGCTGTGGAGTCACTCAAAACAGCCTCTTCCATGAGATTATACCATGGGGATTTGTCCTCCCTGGTGTCCATCCTCAGCTCCTGCCCTGGGGGAGGCAGGACAAGGAGAGGATGGGATTTGCCTCCATGCCAGAGGGAAGGAGATCCTCCCAATGTGTCCCTGGCTGCAGGACGGCATCGGCAGCAGGATTGTCCTGCAGCCAGGGCCGTGCTGGGCTGGGAGATGGAGCAGGAGAGAGGGGGAAAGGGGCACTGACTTCCTCCTCACCTGCCTGCGTGTCCTGGGACATCTTCCTCTTCCTCACAGCCTCCTTCTCCATCCAGCCAAGGTTTGGGAAAGAGAAATCCTGGTTTGGGGAAAAATACAATGGATGAGCACATTGGGTTAGCGGGTTCCTACTGCCCAAGCCCATCCCTAGAAGTCACTGGGAATCTGCCACCCATATAAACCTCCAAAGCACCAAGATTCAGTCCCCCAAAATACACAAATGACCAAGATGCAGCAAAAACACCCAGCCCTCAGTTTCCCCTCTCTGGTCTCTCCACTTTGGGCTCCTGGAGGCCCCCCCTGTCTGGGCTGCTCCAGTTCAAGTTTGTATTGGTGTTCCCCTCTCTGGGCTGCTGGGGCTCCTGGCAATCCCGCAGGTTCCCCTTCTCTGGGCTCCCCACTTTGGCATCACAGGCGTCCCAGGGGTCAGCACTGTCCGGGGTCCCTGTTTCAGGCTCCTGGGCTATCCATGGGTCCCCCCTGTCCATGCTCCCAACATGTCCAGGCTTCTGGAGCACCCCCAGTTCTCGTATTGCCCATTTCTGCTGCCCCAGTGCCGGTTTCCCTGCTGCCCTGCCGGTACCGGGCGATCCCCACGTGGCTCTGGGCTGGCAGTGCAGCCCCTGGCCCGGGCAGATCATTCTGCTCTCTGACACTGTCTACCAACCCAAGAGGACAGTTATCCTGTAGGCAAGCCTTCTCACTAAAGACTGAGGCAAAGAAGGTGTTAAGCACCTCTGCCTTCTCCTCATCTGCGGTTACTAAGTCCCCTCCCACATCTAATAAAGAACAAGGGTTGGTCCTACCCTTCCTTTTGCCATTAATATATTTGTAAAAACATTTTTTTATTATCCCTTACAAAATTTCCCAAGTTAAGTTCATACTGAGCTTTGGCCTCCCTAATTTCTTTCCTACGTGCCCTAGCAACCCCCTTAAATACTTGCTGAGAGACCTGACCCTCCTTCCAAAGATGATACATCCTCTTTTTATTCCTATGTTCCTTCAAAACCTCCTTGCCCATCCAGGCTGGACGTTTGCCTCATCAACTCTTCTTTCAGCACACAGGGACAGTCTGTTCCTGTTCCCACAAGATCTCTGTTTTGAAGCACACCCACCCTTCCCAAACTCCTTTGTTTTTAAGGGCTGCTTCCCAAGGAACTCCCTGAATAAGTCTCCTAATCAGGCCAAATTCTGCCCTCCAGAAGTCCAATGTAAGAGTCTTATAGATGTTCCTCCTGATTTCACAAATATTGGGAACTCTATAATTTCATGCTCACTATGCCCCAAGCGGCCTCCAACCACCACATCTCCCCCCAGCCCATCTCTAATCCCAAACAACAGGTCCAGCATAGTCCCTCCCCTGCTGGGCTCACTCACCAGCTGTGACAAAAAGTTGTCCTCCACACACTCTAAAAACTTGGAGGCTGCTGCTGAATTTTACTTCTCCAGAGGCTTGTTCAGCCTTCAGCTCTTCAGTTCAGGAATTCAGTGCCCCAGAGCTCATTAACATTCAGCACACCTTAACAAGCTGAGCCTCTGGGAATAATCTGATTTACATTTCCAAATCTTTCATGGTTAATGGGACAGATTTCAGAACTGCATTCAAAGTGAATATATTATATTTACAAAGACAGTGAGGAAATATTTTTTGGTTCTGTTTAGGTCTTCCTGTTAATTCATTGATATGTGCAATCTCCAATTGATCCTGAATCCAAGTACCTCCTCATGCAGTTGGAATAGATATGAAAATCAAGACCCTTTATGTCTGACAATCAATCAGACTCTGTCCCTACCCCCATCCCACCATTTCCCCCATCCAAGCCCTGGCACTCAGAGCAGCCTTGTGCAAATCTGAGCTCCCTCCAGCCCAGGCTGGACCTGCAGGTTTCAGCTCCTTGGCTCCAGTTCCCCCCTGCTTTCCTTGGAGAAGGAGCTGCCAGAGACCAGAGGGATGTTCATTTACTGTCAGCCAGCAAAGCCAAGGGGAGGCACAGCTCTGTAAAATGCAAAAGTCATTCATTTCCCTGGCTGTGCTCTGCACCTGATCCCCACAGCCTGTCCTGTTTCCTTCATCCCTGCATTGCCAGGCACTTTCTGGGACAAGGGAGCTCTGCTCTGGGGATGGAGCAAGGTCCAAGTGCCACCATTGGAGTGGGAACCACAACTCATCAGGTTTGTGTCCTTGGAGGGACCAGGAACTGGTGGGACTCAGAGGCACAGAAAGTTTCTCTTCAAGGCCAGCAGGCCATAGTTGAACAGGACACAATTTAGTAACAATCACGCTCCTCCCTGAGCTATGTGCAATGTCCCAGCAATGTCTGATGAGTGCACCCTCCACAGGTGATTTCCATACTAAAATTAATTTTAGACAAATGTGGTAATAGATATAAACACAATTAAGTTCTTGTATCAGGATGCTCATCCTGGTGTGGGGGCACAACAGCTCAAACAATTCCTGATTTGCAAAGCTGCCAGTGGTGGATGGAGAAGGGAGGTCAGGCTGCTCTTGGTGTTGAGGAAATGCTGAAAGCAGCCTGACTCATTTCATCTCCTCATGCCCTGGCTGATCTCCCCTCTTTCCCCTCCCACCCATTGGCTTTTGTCTCCCACCAGCCCCCCTGTGAAGAGCCTGGCTCTGTGTTCTCCATCCCCTCCTCGCTGGCACTGCCAGGCTGGGATGAGGAGCCCCTCAGCCTTCCCTGCTCTGGGCTGGACAAGCCCAGCTCCCTCAGCCTCTGCTCACAGCCCAAGGGCTCCAGCCCCACCTTGGAGGCCCTTCCCAGGCCCTGCTCCAGCTGCCAGACATCTTTCCTGCCCTGGGCAACCCAACCCAGGCCACAGTGACCTGGAGAATCCCCGTCCTTGATGTCCTGGTCACACAGCCCTGGCCCCTTGTCCCCTGTCAGGCTCTGGGGTGGATCCTGTGGAACATCCTTTGGTGGAGGCTGTGGCTCCAGGTGGGCCGGGGGGATCCCGGGGGACAGGGACCCTGCTGGGCATGGACAGCATTGGACTTGTTGGGAGAAACGGTGAGGGGGAGCTGGGGCAGAGTGAGCAACCCAGTGACCTGACACAGCCCTGCTGGGATGTCACACAGCCCCTCTGGGATGTCACAGCCTGCTCTGTGATGTCACAGCCCATTCTCTGATGTCACAGAGCTGCTCTCTGATGTCACACCAGAGTCGGTGATGTCATAGTCTGCCCTGTGATGTCAGACCTCTGCCCTGTGATGTCACAGGGGTTTCTGTGCTGAGCATTGGCCTGGCCGTGTTCTTGAGAGAGCCTGGGCAAGGAGCCTGGAGCCCCCAGGGCCTGGGCTGAGGCGTCAGCGCTGCCCCAGCAGTGCCCATGGCCTGTCCCTGCTGCAGCCCCGGCACTGCCACCCCCAGGGCTGTGCCCAGCCCCGAGAGCACTCAGGCCCTGCAGCAACACCAGGGCCACCAGGGCAGCGGGGCAGGGCCACGGCAGCAGCACTGGCAACACCAAGTGCTGCTGCTGCTGCTGCTGGGCACAGCTGCTGGGCCAGCCCTGATCTGCCCCAGCTCTGCACACAGACATTGCTGCTGCAGCTCCAGAGAAGGCAACAAAAGGGCATCTCTGCAGAAAACCCTGCTGGGAGATGCTTTAGTTCCTTTAAAGGCACCAAGAGCTCATTGACACAGTCTGTGGCCATAGGGAAGACAGAGAGAAACAAAATGAGAAACGGCACAAACAATGACATTTCTTTGTGGACATTATGAAAAAAACTAAAACAAAGAAAAAGAACTGCCAAATTGAAACCAACAAGAGGTATTAAAGATGACTTTTATTACAAGTGATTTTCAGAAATTGGCAAGCAGATGAATGTTCCTGAAAGCATCCAGTCATCAGTCTCCACACTGCAGCCTTGAGCTCCTGGTTCCTCAGGCTGTAGATGAGGGGGTTCAGGGCTGGAGGCACCACTGAGTACAGAACTGACAGGGCCAGATCCAGGGATGGGGAGGACATGGAGGGGGACTTCAACGGAGCAAATATGCCAGTGCTGACAAACAGGGAGAGCACGGCCAGGTGAGGGAGGCAGGTGGAAAAGGCTTTGTGCTGTCCCTGCTCAGAGGGGCTCCTCAGCACAGCCCTGAAGATCTGCACATAGGAGAAAACAATGAACACAAAACAACCAAATACCAAAGAGGCACTAACTGTGATGAGTCCAACTTCCCTGAGAGTGTTGGAGTGTGAGCAGGAGAGCCTGAGGATCTGGGCCACCTCACAGAAGAACTGGCCCAGGGCATTGCCATGGCACAGGGGCAGGGAAAATGTATTGGCTGTGTGCATGAGAGCATGGAGAAAGGCACTGGCCCAGGCAGCTGCTGCCATGTGGGCACAAGCTCTGCTGCCCAGGAGGGTCCCGTAGTGCAGGGGTTTGCAGATGGACACGTAGCGGTCGTAGCACATGATGGTCAGCAGTGAATACCCTGCTGTGATAAAGAACAGAAAGAAAAAGAGCTGAGCAGCACAAGCTGAGTAGGAGATGGTGCTGGTGTCCCGGAGGGAATTGTGCATGGCTTTGGGGACAGTGGTGCAGATGGAGCCCAGGTCGCCGAGGGCCAGGCTGAGCAGGAAGAAGAACATGGGCGTGTGCAGGTGGTGGCCGCAGGCTACGGCGCTGATGATGAGGCCGTTGGCCAGGAGGGCAGCCAGGGAGATGCCCAGCAAGAGGCAGAAGTGCAGGAGCTGCAGCTGCCGCGTGTCTGCCAATGCCAGCAGCAGGAAGTGCCTGATGGAGCTGCTGTTGGACATTTGCTGGGGTTGGCCATGGGGACCTGTTCATGGAGAAAGGACAGCGAAGAGTTAGAGGAGATCCCTGTAACCAAAATCAAAGCCATTTCCCATACACTCTCCCCAAAACACACACAGACACATCCTTTTGTGTTCAAGAGTTCTGGGGTTTTTCTTATAAGTTTCCTCATATCTCTTCTGGTGTTTTTGGATATCAGAAGCCCTCAGCATTTCTGCTGCACTCAGGGAGAACAGAGCAAGTTCTGTGAGGCAGAGTGATGAGTGGAGACTGAGGAGAGATGGTCTGTCATTGTGACCTGTTCAGAGTTTCTCTGGGCTTTAACCTGTCTCAGGTGGAGGGTGATCACCTTCCCATGCTTCCCCTAAAATGTCACCAGGTACTGCTGAGAGCAGATGGATCCGCCCCAGCCCAGCTGCACATTTGTAGCCAAGGACTCACATTGCTCATTTCACCAACCCAGCAGCATTTTCAGAGTCAGAACACCTCTGCCTTTCCCCATCAATCTCATGACTCAGAGATGCTCTAGGACAGGTTTGCACCCTGGACTGAAGCTCCCAGCTTGGACTGAAATCTCAGGGAGACTCCCAAGTGTCCTTCTGATGGCATTGGATTGTGGGAGATGCAGCTCCTTCCCTGGCTGCCCTGACAGCATTGCCCAGAGCCGGGCCCTGGGGACAGCGTCACCCTGAGCCAGCTGTGCCCCCTCCAGAGCCCCCAGGGCCGGGCAGCTGCTCCCAGCCCTGTGCCCTGCAGAGGGACCTGGGCCCGGGGCTGCAGAGCTGCCCCACGGCTCTGCTGCAGCTCTGCCTGCACAGGAGGGGCTGCGCGCCTTGGAGCCCCGGCCCTGAGGGCAGAGGCTTGGCTGGGGCACAGGAGGGAGGGGGCTTGTTCAGAGGGAGAGGCTGCACTGCAGGGGATCCTGTGCACATCTCTAATCTTAGCCTGCCACAGCATTGCTGGGTTTTGTTTTCTCTCCTTCCCTGACCTTCTCTCTGTTTCCTGGAGACTTTCCTCCTGCAGGTGTTTCCCTGTGCCCGATCTCTCCACACCAGCACTCACAGACCCCAAATCTCTGTGCACTCCCTGTGCCCCTACAGCCTGTTTGCAGGGCATGGGCTGGGGGCAGGTTCTGTTTGCAGCTTGGAGAAAGGACAGCTCAGACTGAATCTCATGGGTCCAGCAAAGGTGATGCTGGTCCTGGCCATGGGCAGAGGAGTGGCTGAAAGCACATTAGGGATCTCCTGTGAACCTATTGATCACTAAAAGTAATAGTTCAGATGTCTCAGGCACTTGTCAAAATCCATAATCATCCTTTAATAGTTATCCCCCCCTCCCTGCCATTCTCCAATAGTAGGAAACTGAATACAAAGTCTTAGGAAATTTCCTCATTTTTATCAAAATCCTTGTCTTGGAAATATTCTGTGACTGATCAGAACCCCTCAGTACATCAGAGCTTCATGAGCATTTCACCTCCCCTGCACCAGAAATACTCAGAGTGGTACTCACAGAGTCTGCAGGCATTGGGATGTTGCAGCTTCAGGAGATCACTGCAGGAGCTGCAGCTGCATTGTCCTGCAGCCAGAGGTTGCTGTGCCAAGGGCTGGCAGTGATTGTGCCCCAGGCACTTCTCAGCCCCTTCCCAGCCCTGAGTGCTTGAAGCTCTCTGTGCCTCTGTGCTGTGCCCGGGCTGGCTGCAGGCAGTGCCCCAGCCCTGCTGGGCTGTGCACAGGAGCTGCTCCTGCCCAGAGCTGTCTCTCTGCAGCTCTGCTGCCCTTGCCAGGAGCTGCCTCTGGGCCAGGAGCCCAGCCCAGCTCAGCAGCACAGACACAGTACCAGGACTTGAATGAGCCCCTGGGGCTTTGTGCTGAGGCCCTGAACATCAGTCCCTGAGGGGGAGCTGAAGAAACCTCTCCAGAACTCTGAGTCAGAATCCAACTCTAAAGTTTCTTTGACTTTTAATGGGTCCCACTGAGGGACAGGACTGAGCAAGTGTCCCCAGGCCCCAGGCAGAGCAGAGAACTGGAGGCAGTGATGGCAGGTGGGGACAAAGAGAAGCCAAGTCTTGGTGCCCTGGGGCACAGCAGGGTCTGTGCCACCAAGGGCTGTGAGGAGACACCTTGTCCTGAGGCCCTGGGGCCTCCTGGCACAGCCCCAGCCAGGCTGGGCACTGCCAGCCCCTTGTGCTGCCCTCAGCATCCCCCCCTAGCCCACATCCCAGTGGCCTCAAGGATCTGCTGGAAGGAGTCCCAGGGGAGCCTTGCTCAGGAATGGCCCTGGGGGCTCCTGAATGCTCCCTGCAGGGACTGCAGGTTTTTCAAAGGACTTTGGGTTTTGCTTTTGCCTTGGAGTGTCTGAGAGGTCTGTGCAATCATGGCCCCAATTATCTGCTTTAAGGAGTCCCTTGAGGGCTTTGTACTGACACTCAGTGGGGCTCATTAATACTTTGAGATACTCAAGATTTTTAAGGTACTTTGTGTGGAGGCTGGAGAACTGGCCAAGGAAAAGCCTGCTGTATTCCCCTGGAGGACCAACCCCTAAGCCATAACCTCTGGTTAGGGAGAGCAAAAAGTTCACCCCCAAAATCCTTTGTTGCTTTATGTTGATCCCTTGCAATCCATTGGTCCTTCCCCTTTGCTCTGCCCCCGTGCCCTGATCCCATTCACTCTAGTGTTCTGTCCTGCCCTTCGAGATCCCAATATAAACCCCTGCTTTCCCTGCCTGAGTGGCTTTTTGTCCCTGGACCCTTTTGAGGATGAAGCTCAGGAAAGGTTCTCCTTGGAACCCCACACCAAGACCCCGTCTCTCTTCCTGCGTCGCCGGGATCACAGAAGAGCTGAAATCCCTCGGCATGAGCACAGACATTGCCTGTGCCCCGAGGTGTCTTCTTCAAGAAGTTTCTTCGGGAAGGTTGCAGCGCTCTGAGCACCACCTGCCACAACCTGTGGCGCCCAGCGTGCGGCCTCTGCAAAGAGATCCCTGAAGAAGTGTCTCCTGCAGCCTCCCACTGCAGGACAAAAGTCGCTGTTGGCGCAGCCGCTTTCCCCAGGAGAAGCCCTCACGTTTTAGTGGGGGCTGCCCGAAGGGCGACCGGGACCCTCCGAAGACTGAAGAGGCCGAAGAGCTCCCGGAGTAGCGGAGGCCACTTGAGGGGCTGAGCACCTGCCCAGCAGATTTTCATTGACCCGATGGGCAATGGCCCAAAGAGCAACTGTAAGTGATATCTATATATATATATATGAGGGTCTTCTGTTTTTTCATTTTCCTTTTTCTGCTGGGTGTGGGAACAAAGTCTGAGGATGGGCAACAACCTTAGTCACTCTAAGCTGAGTCCTCCTCAAAGACAATAGTCCTTGTCTATTCCAAGGTTGTGGGTGCCCTTGTTGATTGGAGAATTTGTTTTTCTAAGGGAAATTGGAAAGCTTTTGTTCATTTTCTTTCCAAATACTTTGCAAATGTTATGAGGGAATCGGTTTTATTGCTTGAGTTTTGGATGTGGTTGGGATCAAGTTATTTGTTTTACAAATGGAGGGAAATTTTAAAGTGGGGAAGTTTTATCCTCTTTTCCATTTATCCTTATTTTCATTTTATTTTGTGATTCAGTTAAACAATGGGGGAAAATTCAGGAAAAGTTTTTGGTCCCCAGTTCAAAACCACTTCCCCTTCTTCCTGTCCCCATGTACCCAAAACCCTTCCTCACCTGAGGGGCAATGGGCAGGCAGTCGTTGTCACTTGGCCAGGGTTGCTATCGATCCCCTGACGCCTCCCGATCCCCTCTCTCCCTTTGCCTGGAGAGCAAAGCGTCTGCTGCCCTGGACCTTCCCCTCATCCTCCCTCCTGTGCCCCTTTACCCACTTCCCCCTCCTGCTGATTCCCCACTAAACAGTGCCAGCAACGTATCCAGCCCCACCATTTTCTTGCCTCCATTTCCAAGTTTTCCTGCCCTTACACCCCAAAGTGGCCACCTCCCCACCTCTCCTCCTCCCTTTTCTGTGCCCTCCATTGCACTCGTCTCCCCCCTTCCCCCATGTTGATGGGTGTACCCACACCAGGACCCCCCAATTGGTCAGGAATCCCCTCCCCATCATGGACCCCATTGCAGTTGTGTATAAACAGGGGAGAAGGACAACATCACCCAGCTCCTGGGACCCCATCCCCTGCAGGGACACCTCCTCAGCAGAATGTCCCCGGGTTGTCCAGAGCCGTGCCCCTGCCCCAGGTGGGGATGGCGAGCTGGCGGGTGCCCTGCTGCTGCACAGACCTGCAGGGACAGCCCCTGCCAGTGCCCGTCACCAGCGGAGCACACTGCCCCTGGAGCAGGCAGGTTGGAGCTGGGAGACATCCTGCCCCGTTTGGGATTTCAGGAGGCAGCACCCACTCGGGGTCACAGGCCCATGGACATGAGCACTGGGTGGAGGAAAGATCTAATGTTAAAAACATCATCCAGGCAATGCTCTTTTGACAAGTTCTGCCCTGAGTTTTCCTTAAGAAGATCTGAAACGTTCAATGTCACCAGCAAAAGCTCCTGCAATGGCTGCAGGCCAGCAGAGCAGGGCTGTCAGCTGTGAAACAAGTGCTGCCCCAAGCAGCAGCTCCCCCAGGGCAGCAAATCAAGAGCTGGGAAGGAGCTGATCTGAAGGCCAAACCTCCTTAGCTCCTTCTGAAAGAGCAGGAACAGTTCCTCATTCCAGTGAGGTGGAATGCTGGGCACCACAGCTCCAGGTGAGGACTGGACACAAGTTTGCTCCCACTGAGTGCTGTGATGGGTTCTGCAGGAGCTCTGGGCTCCTGTGCTTGCCAGGCACAATGAGCAGAGAAGGAGCCAAGTGCACTGATGTGGGAAATGGGTTTGTAGAAAGTTTTTAGGGCCTAATAGAAGGCCCACACAGTATGAATCTGTTTATAAACCTTGAGACAAGAAATGCTAACTTAAAAATGCCATGGACTAGGACAGATATTGTTGAGAGAGGAAAGGAGCTGGAAAAAAGTTTCAAAAGATGGCCTTGCAAATAAGACTTTGGAAAAATAGAGCTATGAAAGATGCATTGTAGAGGGACCCACAAGGGGTAGTTTTAAATAATTGGCTTTAAGGCATCTACAACATGGCATGGCAAAAGGCTGACAGACCAAGAAACACTTATAATGTACTGTAATTAGGAAATAGTCAGCTTCTGATTGAATTATAACATCTGTATTGTCTCACCCTTCTCATGAGACTGAAAATGGAATACAAGTTTTTAAAACACCTCTCAGTGTCCCCATCTCTAGGTCAAGAAAAGAGTATTATCCAACACACTGACACACCTTTGCCTCGAGCACAACCCAGCCTGGACCAAACACACTGAAAGGTTTCCCCTTTGGGCCATGACTCGAAACGTCAGGTCTGCTGTTTGACAACTCAGGTTGGTTTGGTGTCAAGGAGTTTCCCTCAGAAATACTGGGTTTGTCTTCCTCTGTGCCTTCCCCTCAGCAGCCTTGGGGATGCTCCTGTGTGAAGCCATCTGTCTCACACAGTTTGAGACAACTTAAAACAGGATATTGTGCAATAAGTCATCTCCTCTAAAGTGTTCCCGCAATCCCTTTCCAGCAATAGGAAATTGTTACTAATAGATGAAAGTGGAAAAACCCCAGCAGTTCATTAACAAACAGAATCCCCCCATGACACGCGTTCCAAGAAGGCGCCGGGTTCTCTCTCGGGAAGAACAGGAGCTGTCACGGAGCAGTTCCAGCAGCTGATGGAAGCTCGGTGGCTCGTGCGGCGTCGACTTTCTCCCATGGCAGAGCTCCATGGAACGGTCAGGGCACGGGAAGCAGCTGGGCTGGAGCCCCTCGCTGTCTTTTCTCCCCGGCGTGGCTCAGCTCACAGACTCTCGGGCTGGGAGCGGGGCCGCTCCGCTTCTGCCGGCACCATGTCCCTGGGCTTGGACAAACAGTTTTCTGCCAGGAGAGCCCTGCACACTGCTCCACAGATCTCCCAGAAAGGCCCAAACCAACTCCAAACACTCTGTCTGCAGCAGCTTTTCACAAAGGGCTGCAGAAATCCAGGACAGCTGCAAGGGAGTGTCGCAAGGCTCTTGTCTTGTTCCTGACAGCAGAATTCTTGATGATCTGATGCAATTTTATTCAAATGTAACAAGAGAGCTGAGATATTTTGTTAAAATATTTCATGAGGAGTAACAAGCCTTGGGAGCATGAGGTACAGGACTGACATGCAAAAGCATGAGCATATCCTCCAAAGTAGCCAGTTTAATTGTCCATTTTATTACTCTTGTATTTACTCCACACTAATATGGAAAACCAAGCTTTTCTTGGAGGCAAAACAGGCATGGGATACACTACAGTCCCTCGCAGGCTCACCAGGGCTGGCAGTGACAAAGCAGGCAGTCTGCTTCATTGTGAACCACTACAGAGCTACATCCCAATGTGGTTTAAGTAGCGTGGTATTATTAAGAGCTCCTTTTCTGCATGAGATACAAAAAGGAGATCCCAAATGATCTTCATGCAAGCATGCAGTCAAGAACTGGTCCTGCTATGCTAATGAAGCGTTTGCTTTGGCAATTACACTCTTCCCATTCATCTTTGGATGCAGACACTTCAGGTTCTCCCCAACACCCCTGCAAGGCTGGCAGTCGCTGGTTCCCATTTCCTGTTCTTCCCTAGAGATGGTGCAGTGGCTGCTTTGAGACAAAAAGCCCTGAGATCTGGACAGCTTGAAGGAGCATGAAATGCTAATTAAGTGCTCATATTGGTAATACCCAGGTCTGCACTGCCCAGTGCTCTGAAGCAGCAGCAGGACCATGCATCATTCCTGCTGGTGGATGTTCATGTTTCTGGTGTGCAAGAGCAATGGCTTTGAGGAGGGACAAAAATGCCCCTCTTCAAACAGTGGGTGTGCAAGGAGATGTGAAGTTTCACAGCCTTTTCTAGGATATTTCAGAAAGATCTAAGAGAATATTGTGTCATGGAGTAGGTCCCTAATTTTGTCTCCAGAGAAATCCCCAAAGGGCACATTCACTCTGCTGCTGATGGCAACTCCATAAGCTCATGGACCCGTTTTCCCTGCAACATGCCACCCTGCCTGGGCTTTACTAGGCCAGGACTAGACCCAGAGCAATGCAAACACATGCAGCCAGGGGACATTGTGTGACATCAGAAGCTGGCAACCATGAGGACTTTGCTGTCAAAAGGTTACAGTTTGCACTGGGCCCAGAAGTGTTTTTCCCTAAGGCAAAGCACATTGAAACGTGAAGTTTAAAAGCTTCAAATGATTATGAAAGGAAACTGCAGAATAATTTCTGGGAGGGCAGCATTGTCAATGACCATGCAGCCCACCAAGAGCTGGAGCTGAATCCAGAATTGCTTCCTCCAGCTGTGCAGGAATTCATTACACTGGCAAGCACTGGTCCATGGGAACAAATGATCCCCAGGCTCTGGGCTGAATGGCACCCAGGCTGCAGTAGAGATTGGAGGAACCCTTGGCACTTGTTATTGGCCTCCCAGTGCACTCATCCTTCTACAAACAAGGTGCAAACAACACAGCTGGACTGCTGTCCTGGGTAAATATACATACAGGTGACTGCCAAAGCCATGCATCATTTCCCAGGGAAAGACATGACCTCTTCTTACCTGTGGAATTGTGATTGAAGACACCTGTGAGCCAGATCTGTGGGAGATTGCAAAGGAGCAAAGCTTTGGCATTTGGGCACACTTCTTTTGGTTTCTTTGCTCAGGCCTTTGGTGAGCCCAGAACACACCTAGGTAAAAAACCTTTGACTAGACAGGATCTTTTGGATCCATTGTCCCCCAAACAGGTCAACAGGTGACCCTGTTGTAATGCCAAGTAACAAAGAGCAGCACAAATGACACAAAGAAAACATGGCCAAAGAGGAAGAGGAGAGGCCCAATGAGGAAAGGATGTGGTGAGACACTGGCACATTGAGTGAGCTGCACTCCCATAATCTCTAGGCTAGCAGGTCCTGGTCTCACATACGCCTTTTGGTTTATTTAAATTTTATTTATTTATTTATTTACTTTTTTTTCATCATCAAAAGAAAATATATACAATTAAAAATATGTCATCAAATTTTAAAGACAGAATCAAAACACATTAATTCAAAACTACATCTAAAGATCAGAACATATGTACAGCTTTAACTATGAAGCCTAAGGCATCCATCCTGTTCTTCAAACACTCTTCATACAGGTGGCAGCTTCTTCCTGAGCTTGGAGGAAAGAGAGCTCTTCTGGACGGGAGGCGAGGACTTTGTGGGTGAGGGAACATCGGAAGTGTCCCGAGAAAACTTCTCAGTAAGACTGTAACCAGCCAGATCTGCAAAATGGAGACACAAAGTTTAACAGAGGCCACCATGCAAACCTAAAGCAGCTGAAGCTCCATATTTCATGGGACACATTTCCTGGAAATGTCTAAACAGCTGCACAGGGAAACATGCTCCTGCTGGCAGACACTTGAGGCAGGCCAGGGCAAAACCCTGAGCCACTTGCCCAGAGCTAGCACAGGCACAGCCTGGCCTCTGGGCTGCCCTGGGACAGCAGGGAGCCCAGAGCCCTGTGCTCTCCAGGAATGGCTCAGCTGCACATGCACCCTCCTGCTCCTCTGCCTGCCCCACAGCTCAGCAGCCCTGCAGCTCCAGGGGCACTGGCAGCAGCACAGCTCCTTGCAGGGGCACATGCAGGGCACAGCTGTTCCCTGGCAATGTGCACAGCCTCTCTGCGCTGCCACAAGACCCTTCCTCCCAACAGAGACTGGCCCAGCTCCCCCCTCACCTCTGTGTGAGGCTGAGCCATGGTTCCCTTCACCTTGTCCTCCATCTGGAGCTGCTCCAGGCCCCCCATGCCATGACCAGGAAGGGCAATGGAGAGAGCGGGGGCAGATGCAAACCCTTCCTTTGGAATTTGTCATTTTTGGCACAGCTAAAAAGGCAAATCCAGAGGTGTCCAACTCAGCGCTTCCTCAGCTTTCTGGAGAACATCTCGCCCTCACCAGCCCAGCATTTTGGAGAGGTTTTCCCGCACGTGTGGAGGCTTGCTGGCAGCACATTTCTTCAGCTGGGTGCCCATCACCTTGTAGAGGGCAGAGGCGAGCTTGGTGGCCACGGTGCGGACATTGGCGCTCCGCACGGGCAGCGCCTTGTTCTCCAGGAAGGACCAGAGCACGGGCAGGGCGTCGCGCTGGACGACTGCAGGGCTCCTGGCATGGACCCACTGCACAAGCACTGCCGGGACAGAGACACAGCTCCTTAGCCACAACCTCAATGCAAACAAGCATCTACCTCTGCTTTTGCTTCTGGCAAGCCTCTCTGGCCAAGGTCAGCAAAACGGCACACAGAGCCCCTTGATCCAGAAACGGGCAAAGCAGCTGATCATCCTGGAAACAGAACCACCAACCCCTCAGGACTAATTGCTCCAACCAGAGCCTTGTCCCTGTGGCAGACTTTGCACCTTTACTAAATTATTTCACAATCTCTTTCTGCATGAACAATGAATGAAATGTCCAACTGCCATCTATTTCCATTAAGAAGTTGTCTAAACCCACCCTGAAGATTTGGAACTGCACCACAGAGAGGAAATGGAGAGATTTCTAATAAAAGGGATGATTCCATTTTTGTACCTTTGATGCCAAGTGCCAAATGCCTAATCTGGCTCTTCCCTTGGCTCAGTGGCACACAGCAAAGGGCAGGATTAGAACACACCTCAAAACTCCAGCCCACCAGAGATGGCTGCTGCCTGACAGCTGGATGAGAAACATCAGGGACCAGCTGGTGTCTTTGGCAGAATGCTTTTGGGGCTTCCTACAAAGAGCTGTTTCAAACCTCAGGGTGTCTTAGAGAATTACCCAGACCCCATTGCCGTGGCATTTGGGCATCTCCACATTTTAATGCCACTTCCCCTCCCAATGTTAATGGCATTTTTTCTTATAATGTCCACTGGAATAGGGGCATAGAGAGAGAAAAATGCTACACAGGGGACTGAAATGTAGCCAAAACACGAGTGTTTTCTCATATTGTCTCTGAAATCTCTCTGCCCATTTTCTGAACTGAACTGTATCAAACACAGACAAAAAGTTACTACCAACAGGCTTCTTGCATGGCAGATTTGGCTGAGAGATCAAAACCTGAAATGCTCTGGAGACCATTCTTATTTTCTGATCAGACAAAATGTTATCTGGCAGCCATTTAATATTCTGTGGTGGAAGAGACTTCATTTTCTCAATGCTGTTAATCCACCAGCAGTCATCAACATTGAAAGAGCTCCTGCAAGTACCCAAAACCAATTCTGCTAAGCAGGAAAGGGTTATGGTACCCATTTTAAAATGGGAATACATTTGAGTTTAAATGCAATTAAAGACATTGGTGACTACTGAACGTGAGGAACAGCTGTCTGTTCCTACTAAATCTCAGAGAGAACATCTGCTCTTTCTAAAGTAGTCCTAATTTATGGTTAATTCCTTTATTTGAAAAAGAGATCAAAAGAACTGCTAAACTAAATTCTCTGTTGCTGGAGATCTACTTTATTCAAATGCTCTTTAAAGGGCTTTTGACGTTCCCAATTGCTGAACATGCCCTTTTGAGATTCCTAATGAAGACACAAAGTGTATTAAACCTTGCATTCAAAGATGCTGGCATCATTAGCAGTGGATTTAGCCCCAGGTAAAGCAAGGCTATCAATCATCTTCTATATATTGAGATTATCCTTTTTCCATTCCTTGGCTATTGCTGACATAGCAAGCTCCTCTGAGGAATCAATTATCAGCTGCATTTGTAGCATTTTGGACAGTGCTGGCACAGGCAGACACTGTTTGCACACCCTGAAAGGCCCAGTCCAAGGCCACTTGGACAGCACAGGCAGGGAGCCTCAGCCCTCTGCTTCTGTCCCTGTGCCCCAGAGGCTGCCTTGCACTAAACCCGTGCCTCTGATGCCTCTGTTGAGTTTTGACCTAAGCTGTGACCCCCAGGCTCTGCACGGTTCAGCCTCAAAACTTTCCAAGAGAAAAAGAAGAATTCCGTGAGGACAAAACAAACTGATGCCCTGAAAGAGCATTTGCCACCATTTCCCCTCAAAGATCACAGATGTCCCTGAGCTTCCCAGAGAGGAGGCCAGCTGGGGTATTTGTAGCCCCTCCCTTTGCTGGAGGTGGTTCTGAGATGCCCCAGTGAGAGCTCAGCCCCGAGGCCGAGCGCTGCCCCCATCTCAGATGCTGCCCAGCTCTGCAGCAGCCAGGGCAAACCTGCCAAATCCACCTGCCTGGGCTATTGGGCAGCAGGGACAAGCTCAGCACCTCCTGATGTGGAGGAGCTGCTCTGCTGTCTGTTCACAGGCATTCCCTGTCAATACTCCCTGGGCAGAGCTCTTGGCTTAGAAGGGGAGGCCATACCTGTGATACGCTCGGTGACATCCAGCAGAGCTTGGCCACTCAGGTGATTCCATTGGTAGCTGAACTCTTTCAGCAGTGACACTTGATCTACAAGGGAAACACATGGTTCTGCTCACTTTTCTCAGGTCATAGGAGAAAGGACAGTGGGGAGGCAAAGGGCAGGGCCAACCCCATTTTATAAAATCAAGTACATTTCTGTGGATTTTTGAATCCTTTTCTTCATTCCTTCCAGCCTCCTTGGCAGGGTTTTAAATTCCAAAAGAAAAGCTCTCCTTTCACATTTGTTAATGCAAACTTGTCTGCTGTAGCAGGAACTGTGTTAAAACATCTCACATCAGGGACCTCAAGAGTTCAGTCACATGGAAGCAGTGAAAAGGTTTTGCATCCCAGAGCAAAAAGGAAGAAGCCCATACTTGGGTCACAGAAAGGCACTGAGTCAGGCAGCTCCTGAGTTCACAGAGCAACTGGGGAGGAGAAAGTGCAAACTCCCCTTGAAGACCTGCCTCTTCAACACTCCTTTTTCCAGGCATATTTCCCCAGTGCAGCATTCTCAGAGCTGACATAAATCTGTGTGGCAGAGGAATTTAGAGCAGCCCTTGCCTATGTAGTTAATTGCTGTGGCCATCTTGCTCCATGCAAAACAACATGTGGAGCAAGGCATCATTGACAGCGGGGTTTATACCTGTTTGTTCTAAAGAAATGAACTTGGAAAATCATCAGTTCCCCTTTGAAAATAGAAGACAAAGAAGAAAAGTGGAAAATAGGCAGCTGATGCCTCTAATGTAGAGCCTTGCAGGTGGCTGCTCTGCAGAAGCTCTGATGGGTCAGTGTCCCTTCATGCCAACAGCAAAACTGTTCATTTGGGAAATCAGACAGGGCCTAAGCAAACTCCAAACCCCCTTTGCCTCTGAACTGCAGCAAAGCTGTAGCCCAGGACTTGCTCTTCAGACAAGCAGCACAGAGCCAAGGGCTCCTGGGACTGTTGGGAAATGCTGATCACATTCCAGCCTGTTGGGGATGGTGCATAAGGACTGCAGCTGCACAGCTTCTGGTGGGTGTCAGCTGCAGTGTTCCACAGACAAGAGCAGCTGTCAAGGCACTCAGCGCTCTCTTGTGCAGGAGAGACAGAGACGAAGTTGAGGAGAGTCCCTGCCAGGGCTCAGCCTTACCCAAATGAGCAATGGATTCTTCCAGTGCTTTCACAGCTGCCCCACGAACCCTGGGATCCTTTGAATTCAGGTTCTTTGTTATTCCTTCCACCAAACCAATGATCACCGGGTTCAGGGCATCTTTCAGGGCTCCTGTGATTTCAGCCAGCACGTCCAGCGCCCTCTGCTTCACTTTCTTGTGGCTGTCAGATATTCTCAGGACAAAATAATCAAAAATCTGTGAAGAGAACAAGCAATGTGAAAGCTGGATCCACATGTCCTTGTTTGAAGAGTGGCTGTAGCAGTCAGCAATGTCAAAGATGAAAGTGATCCTTTCTCTCAGGCCAGCACTCGCTTGCACAATTGCACTGTTTTCCTGTGGGCCACTCACTGGAATGGTGGCACAACCTCATGCTGGTTGAAAGATTTTCTTCTGTTTTTAGGAGGTTTGGCTGGGGACACAATAGTTCCTATGGCATTTCTCTCCATCTCTAAATCATTAAATCAATTCCATTTATTAATGCTAAAGAGTACCTTTGCTTTGAATGGAAGCAGATGTTTACAATGCCCGGTTTTCTATACAGTTGCCTCAAGTACTGAGGGTAGTTATGATTTTGCCAAAACTATGGCTGGAGGAGATCTGTGTTTTCTTTTGTTTGTCTCAGAGCCTGTGTCTGGAGAAGAGCAGGGCTCTGGTCAACTCTTCCAGCATCCAGACCATTTCTCTAAGTAACAGGTGGACTTCTGAAATGTAATGTGCTGTACAGCTCTCATTAGAGCAGGCTCAGTCCCTTGACAGCCTCATTGTCAGGCACCTTTTCCTGGAAAAAGGGAAAAAGCAGCTACTGGGAGGAGAAGGCAGAGATGAGTCCTTTGCTGTTTTCCTCCTTTTCCAAAGAGTAAAAAAGACCCCCAAGAAGGGTGAGCACTGTCTTTACCAAGAGGAATAGGAACAAGGGTGGAAATGAGTAGCCAGAGCTGTGCCTGTGTAAGACAAGATGGAGTTTACAGAAGTATTCTTTAAAAAAAAACAACTGGGTTTAAATCAACCAAGCCTGATACCTCTCTTCCCTATGCAAACCCATTTTTGGTCTAGAGAACAATTGCCTTGTTTTCAGGGGCTGGATTCCCTTCACTTCACCCAACTGGAAGTAGGAGAGAGCAGCAGTTACACCAGCAGAAAATTCTGCCATCATCTGATCAACAGCATCAATAGGCACCTGCCAGACAAATACAGCTGGACTGAAATAACTTGTCCTGAAGCCTGGACCTGAATTACATTTGTCTGGGTAAGAGGGACCAGCATGTCCCAAACAGCCAGGACAGAGTGCCAAGACACACTGAATTAACTTTGCTGCTACAGGCTTAGGAAAGGAGCTAAAGGAAAGGAGCAGTGAAGATACCCTACATACTTGGACAATGTTAGTGGAGATGAGCTGGGGGTTTGTTCTGCACAGGTCTTGGAGGAGTTCCACTCCTTCCATCCTTGTCTGAAACCCCTTGGCTTCCAGGAGATGGTAAAGCTTCTGGAGCAGCTCCGTTTCTTCCACAGCTGGAGGTGACGTGACCTGGGCTTTTGCACGGTGTAGGAGGTGCCCATCAGAGAGAGATTTCACCCTGGAAAATAAAACCAAATGAGGACCTGGTGGTGATCATTATCATAGCAGGGCATCCCCATCAAGGAAATAATTAGATTGCCTCCATGATTCCAAAGGCTGAGGCTGATCAATCACTTTATTATACTGTACTATACTGTACTATACTATACTATACTATACTATACTATACTATACTATACTGTACTGAAATTCATCACCCTTACAGACAGTCAGATACAGACAGACCAGATTAGTCAATTGAATCCAATTGACTAATTAAGTGGCCAATTAAGAAACTACCCTTTGGTAAACAAATCTCCATAACACATTCCACATGTTCACAACAAGAGGTGCAGCAAGTGCAGCTAAGAATTGTTTCTCATTCTTTTCTCTGATCTTCTCACAGCCTTCCCCAGGACAATGCCTGGGAAAGTTGTGCCTGCTGCTCTCTGTGGAGAGAGCTGCAGCCACAGACAATACCTTCAGTTAATTGTGAGCAAAACATCTTGAGCAGCTTTCCCAATTATGTGATTTCAAGCTGGAAAATCATCAGGCTCTGAAGAACAACGTGGACCTCATGACAATCATTATGGCAGACAATCTGCAAGTGACATTCTCAGCACTGCTCACTCAGGAAAACCAAGGATGAGATGCATCTGATCTATCTTCAGATGGCTGCCAGGGCACACAGGTCACATTGCTTTGTGGAGAAAGAGAGACACTACTTCCAAGTTTAAATGCCTCCTCATCTGGGACGTGTGTGTCTTACAATAAGGAAACGCATCACTCTGGAGAAGTGTCTCTACAACCAGGCATGACAATCTGGAAAAGCAGCTCAGATGCATCTGAACAGATAAACAGGGCCATATTTGAAGGATTCAGAAAATCAGTAACAGAGATAAAAAGAGAAGCCTGACATGCCAGAACTACACTCACATTTCATTTGCTTCCCTAGAGACTAGATGCACAGCTTAACTTGTTCCCACTGGGAACAATTCTCCTGATCAACCTGTCTCTTCCACGAGCACAGGAAGATGCTAGCTGTGCTACTGAGGCATGTGGTCACTTTCCTGCCACTGCTGAGCAGGACAGAGCTAAAGAAATCCCCTCTGCTATCAGAGGAGAACAGGTACAAGTAGCTCTGCCAGTGGCATGAAGAGACAGCAAGGAGCAAATTCCTGTCTTAAATGCTGATTGCAGCACAGGGGGAAATAAACCAAACATGCTGTCCATCAAGCAAGTTACATGAAGGACAGGAATATCAAGACAAAAAGTCCACATTCAGACACCTGTTGACTGAAGTTGCTCAGAAATTGCCTTGCTCCTTACTACTCAAACTTGGTACTGTTTGAGGGGAAGAAAACCATGATTCAGCCAGGCCAAACCCCATGGATGAGAACTGCATCTTTGTGGAATGGCATCTTGCATCCAGACTGAGATTTCTCATCAAAACACCCATCTGAAAAAGACTCCACTCAGATGGAAAAAAAGCCCTGGTTGAATTTACTTGTCCCAAGTCAGGCAGCAGAAACTTGGCCCTCTCCCAGCCTCCACAACACTGCCCTTGCCACTGCACTGCATCGTCTGAGCTGCAACCAATGGGTGTCTTTTTGTCTCTCCATTTTTGTGGAAACCCCTCCAGAGAAGTTGTGTTCAGCACAATGCAGAAGTCGACATTTTTTATCCTAGAGCATTTGTAGGGAAAGGAAACAATCTGTGGCACTGGTCATGTCTTCCAGGAAGATTTTCCTGAGGAAGAGACATGTAAAGCTTGTCATGTGCTTTGTCTCATCTGACAAAAGTGCTCAGTACCGTTTGCTAGAAGACAATGTGGCCTGGGGCTTCTTTGAGCCATCGTTCCTCTCCTTCACCGGCTCCTTGACAGATGGGCCTTCAGCCTTCTGGTTTGCCATGCCCTACAAAGACATAGAGAAACCCCATCCATCTTTAGAATATAAAACAGGAAATTCCCTGTTGAAAACACAAGTTAGAACCAGGATCACTGCTACCAAGGCTTAGGGAAACATTTCCTAACTTACAGATGGAAACAGAGCAGAGATTGAGTGATGCCAACTCTTTGTTTTCAACAGCCCAAGGCAGGTTATGGGTGCTACCAGACTGAGCAGCAGTCTAAAATCCCAAATTCCTTTGTCTTGAGCATAAATGGGAATAATGCAAAGTGGCAGGCAACGAGTGTTTGTGAAGGAAGCAGCAGAACAAACTGGACTCTTTGGGGGTTGGCCCATTGTGTTGGAAGTTGATTTGGTTCAACACTCACTCTCCCTGTGCCTGCACAAAGGCAGGCTCCCTTCTGTAATGTTGATAAAAAAAATAAAATCCCCCCCATCAAACAAACAAAGGATTTTCCACTGGATGCTGCTGAATTCACCAAGCTTCTTCCAGCTCTACAGGGCTTGACAGCAGGGCAGCATTCCCAAAAGACAGACAGTCATTGTAGTAACTAGGATTGACTTGGACATCTTTTGTAAATTTGGAAATTTTCTTGGTGCTACTACTTCCAGTGTGCTTTGCAAAGACTCTGTTATCTTCAGAAGCACAATTCTCACTTAATTGCTTTACAGGGGGCAGAGTAGGGAGAGCATGGTGGGGGTTACTCTTAAATGTAAACCCATTTTCTCCTCTTTCCCTTCCCTCTTTGTGACCAATATTGACAATATTCAGAACCCCACTTTTTCCCTAATAATATCAGTTCCTTTGTGGCCTGCTGATGAACAGGCTGAGGATCAACAACTCATTCCCAGGAGCAAAATGATTCAGCAGAAGAGGAATGAGCTAAAGACAGATTGGGTATGTTTGATCTCATATTAGCAGTGGCAATACTTGCACAAAGGAGACATTTCTCCTGCCAAGCACTTACTTCCTTCTTAATTCTTGTCAGAATATCTTCCAGGTCACGGGGGGAAAGAGATTGTTCCAGAAGCATTTTAAATTGTTGATGAGTGAGCAACATCTTCACCATCTCCTGTCCATAATGCCTAAGGAAGGAAGGAAGGCAGGAAGTGAAAAAAAAGGGAACAAACACAGGAAGAGTGTTAACAGAAGAGGCTGATACCTTAAACTCATCAGGTGCAATCCCTGCATGAGAAGGCATTACCTACTCAGCAAAGAGGGAGATTTACCTCACTTGACACTGCACAGTGCTGTCAGCTGAACACAAGAGGCAGGAGGAGAATGTGGGGCAACAGAAAAATACCATTTCACTCTGAAACTGGGGGTGTGCTTCTGTGGCATCAAAGGATCCCAGGGAACAAGCAAAACACATCTGCTTTGTTGTCAGAGCCTATTAGCAGTGTCTTGCTGCCATTGCACAATAATTTGCCTTTCTTTAACTGGCAGGGAAGCCAGGACAAAACACCTCATGCATCCTCTTGATTATTCTATACTATGTGTATGCACAGGGACAGCTAGTTGCTCTGGTGTTCTTGGCAGCTATTCATGGGAATTTAATCCCCAAAGGAAGGAGATTTAGGTGGTTTGGGTTGATTTTGCCACTAGGAAACCACAGTTTTCTTCAAGAAGAAATGTGGAGCTCACTGAGCCACAGATAACAGCATTCTAGAAATCTGCAGAACAAGTTTAGAAAGACTGAATATGTTGGCTAAAGACCCCTGAAATATTTCTAGGAAAGTCTGAAGTTAATGAGAAATGGATGTTTGGGATCCTTCAGTGATGAACATTAGCCAACACTTTGGCTTTGTGTTGTGCACCTAAGGCCAAACAAGACTGTTGGACTGGCTGATCTGAGCTCTTTTGATCTCAGTAAAGAATCCTTCAAGCCACTGGAAAAAGTTGGCAATGCTCCTTTTTGCTGGCCAATCTCAGGTTTCCCAGTACAGCCATTTGCCCAGGCAGCCCAGAGCAGTGGTCACAGCACCAAGGCTGACAGAGCTCAAGAAGTGTTTGGACAATGCTCTCAAGCACATGGAGTGACTCTTGGGGTCACTGCACATGGCCAGGGGATGGACTCCATGACCCTGATGGGTCCCTTCCAACTCAGCATATTCCATGATTCTGTGACCCTTATTCACACCGTGAGGTAACTTCATATTCCCTTTAGTTTCCATTCTTGTGTGGTTTCACCTTTATAGCCAGACACAAAAGGGTTTTCCTGTTTTAGGAGGTGAAATGAAGATCATTACCTTGTGTCCTTGTGACAGTCCTGAGCAAGCTTCCCTGCCACGTGTGCCAGCCTCTCAGCCCAGGCTGTGCCTGCGAGCTTGGTGACTCCAATTCTCTGCATCAGGGACAGGAGGAGTTGGGCCGCACACTGCCGCACCGGGGCGGGGCGGCTGCTGGGGAGGAGAGAGCAAACCCTGGGCCACAGGGACCAGGAGCAGCAGCAGCACAGGCCTTGGCCAGAGCCTGCTCCCTGCCCGTGCTGGGGGAAGGAGCCTGGGCTCTCCCTGCACCTTCAGACACCTGCAGAAGGTTCTGTCCTCAGGTAAACACAAAGTTAGCATTGTATACAAGGCCTGCCTGCACGGAAGAGGGAGGAATTCAGTCTCCCTGCACTGTCTGATACTCAATTTCTTTCACAGTATTTACTCGGAGAAAGATTCAAGAAATAGATGACATATGAATAATTTAGAGATTAAGGACAATTGATGCTGACTATCAGAGGGCACCCAGTACACAGAGCTGCAGCAGGATTGAGGCTCTTTCCACCCCAGGATGCTGTGGCTGTCAAAAGCATTCACAAACCCAAGAGGCAAAGAGAGGGGTTTCAGAGTGGCCATTTAAGAAGACAGCCTTTCTGAAATCTCTGGCCCATGAGGCCCCTCTGTCACTGCTTCCTAGAAGCTGTGAGACCGGGCCATGCTGCTGTTTCTTGTCCCCTCCCTGTACCTGTCCCTGAAACACAGTGCCACCGGGCTGTTATTGGGGCATTTTCCTTCTTTGTCAGCCCCAGCAGGCATTCAGCAGGGAGAGTCTGCACTGCCACTCTGGAGCTGAGTTTCCACTCTACAATCTCGGCCTCTCTGTCACCCCCTCCACTCCACCTCACACATTCCCCAAAAAAGCAGCAGGATGTCCCAGGAGATTCCACCCCTGGGCAAGAACTGTTGAAACTCTGGCTTTTCCCAAAACCCCCTACCTAAAACAACCCCCACAACAGCAACAGGTTATTTAAAAGGTGCAAACAACTCTGTCTCTGAGCACTTGCTTTGTGCAGGCCCTCAGCCACAGGAAGGTCTGTGAGGCATCAGGGCTGCAGCCCAGGGCTGGTGACCGATCCCATAGGCACCCCTGAGGGTCATCCGGACCCCCACACCTGCAGAAGCTCTCTGCACCTCAGAGGGCACCAAAGAGAAATGGGGAAGAGAAAGCAGAAGAGAAAGGGCAAAGCAAAGGTGACTGCACGAGGAGATGCATCGTGGCAGATTTTTCATGCTTATCCCAGTGGGAATGGAGTCCTTACCCCCGTGTGAATGAAGCATCCACCAGGGAGTGATCAACTGCTTCTGGGACTCCCATGCAGGAGGTCACAGGGAGACCCTGTCACCTGCCATTGCTGTCAGCAGTGGGAGCAGAGAGGAATCTTACTCAGTCCCACTGGGCCAGTGGCCCGAGGCACCCAAATCTCTACACTCAAAACTTCTGCCATCCTGCTTCTGCCTTCAGCCAGCAAATCATCTCCTTCCAGAGCTTTCTCTCTTCCCTCACGGTTTCCTTTGCAGCTCCATGGAGCAGCAGGCAAAGCGAGGAAACAGCACGGACCTGCTGCAGCTGCAGCACTGCTGCAGAGCAAGGCCAAGAAAAGGCTGCTCCCCAATCTTCATCCTCTCCCTGCTCTGCAGTGGTTTCACCAGTGCCCTTTGGCCCTCTGGGCTCTCGGGGCTCCGAGGCACGAGCAAGACACGCTTCTGACCGACCGTAACGCCGAGAGGGACACAGAGGGAACGGGGCCTTTCTTACCAGTCATCGCTGCCCAGCAAGGAGACTGCCTCCTGCAAGGACTGCTGTGGGTCTGAAGAGGCTCTGTCCTTCTGCCCATGCCCACGGAGCGGCTCCTCTCGGCGCTTGGCACCAGAGCCCCTCTGCGAGGTCACTGTGAGGAGAGGGTCGGCCATGGGCGCTGCAGCCCCGGGCAAGGCCCCGCCATGGAGCGGCCTCAGCCCCATCTCCCAGCCAGGGCTCCGTGTGCTACAAACTGGCGCTGGCTCAGAGGCTTCCCTGCTGTCTGGCTCCTGGGGCTCCTTGCTTGCTCCCAGCCTCCCCCAGCTGGGCCCAGCTCCGGGCTGAAGCTGACAATTGCCCCCGCAGCGCCAGCTCCCAAGTGCCACAGGTGCCACAGCCAGCGGCAGTTCCTGCGGCCGCAGAGCTCCCGCTCCCTGCGAGGCAGCGCTGACCAGCAGCACTGGCTGCCCAGGAGGGAACCCCTCAGGGGCCCCTCTTGTCTCAGCGCCCTGATTGCCCCCAGCCCTGAGGACAGGGGCCCTCTGCAACTCCCTGAGGAGAGACCTGCAGCTGCCTGGAGACAGCACCAAGCCCAGCCTGAACAACCCAGCCCTGCTGGGCCCGGCTCAATCCCCACGGAGCAGCTGCCAGGGAACAGCCACACCTGACCCTTCCCACCTGACAGCGCCTCTGTTCCCATTGACTGCAAATATTCCAGATGGAGGCAGCTGAGTGCACATACATTTTAGCTTGCTATTGGGAAGGGAGTACTTTATGGATTTTCTTCTTTCCTAGCATCATGAACCTTTCCTCTTTCAGAGGTACACACTGCCTGTATTTCAAGGATGCTGAGGTGAAATTGATTTCCCATCTAATGGACGTCTTTGCAAACGCAGCAGTTTCTAAGCTTTCTCTTATGGAAAAACGCAATTTCCAGACTAGACAGTTGATAAAAAAGCCTTCCAAACGCACTCGGAGGATAAAAATATGCAAATATAGATCCACACTGTTGACAGATGCACTCTCTTGTTAATCAGTTGATCTGGGTTTGCCTTAATTGAATTTTTTGGTAAGGAAAACAATTTACAAGGTATGAAAAAAATCTGATGAGAAATGCATTCCTTATGAAACCCGTTTGTCATCAAAAGCACCGTCAATCAAAAATTTCATGTCATGCACTCAGAAGCTCATTTTCTAATGCATAGATGAAAACATTTGAGATGTCTAAAATGATGGAGAATAAATATTGCACAGAATCTAGATGAACTGCTCTGGACTCTGTAGGGTTTTTGTGCTACCTTGCATGTTCTCACAAAGTATGGAGGAAACATAACATCAAAAATATTCAGAAGGGAGCTAATCTGGATGTCACTGAGGTACCCCAGCCACTGACACCAGTGATGTAGACACACACATCTGGATTCCCTGTGAATGGAGAGCCACGCCAGGCTAGTTCTGGTCAATTCTGAACATGGAAGTAGCATCACTAGAAAAGAGCATTCAAGTATCACTCCTAGCTCCCTTCTTCTTATCTCACCCTACTTGGGATCACAGCACAGGCAGGCTGCCCACAAAGGAGAGACCAGAGCCATAGGGACTATCTGCTGGGTATTTGCTGCAGGCAGCAAACAGCCTGGGAGCAGCAGGCAGCCCCTGCTGGCTGCCATCTGCTGCACAGGGGTGCTGTATTTGCTGGGTGACACAGGAGGCCCTGCTTGTTCCCTCCTGGCACTGCAGGCTGTGGGATGGCGGCAGCGAGGAGCCATCGGGCACCTCTGGCAGCAGCAGCAGCACGACTGCACCGAGCCACTGAGTGCCCTGCAGAGACAGCCCTTGCTGGATAGCAGGACAGCTGGCTGCAGAACTGGACAGCAGCACAGGCACAGGGCCCAGATGGTGAGTGAACAACTGATCGTGGTGGTTCTCGTAGGAGCACAGTGAGCACAGCCTGGCAGAGTGCCCTGCAGCTCATCCCTGCAGTCCCAGCTGCCTCCTGGCACCAGTGCTGTAGTTTGGACTCTCAGCATGGGCAAAAGCCAGAGCTCAGGCCTTTACCACGACTTTATTCAGCTCAGCTTTCCAATGGATCTCTAAGAACCAACTGCTCCAGTACTTCCAAGCTGGAGTAACTCAAAAGTACATTTGCTGTTCCCTCTCAGGACAGACTATGGAGCCAAGATCCCAGCAGTGCTGGCTGAGGCAGGAGGCAGTTTGTGCTCCTTGTGCAAGGACAAACCCGAGTGGGAAAAGCTGCCATGGAGCAGGCTTACCTGAGGAGCTGTGTGGGAAGCTGCCATCCCCATGGATGATGGGTGTATTGGGCAGTAAGGGAACATTGTCCTGCTTCCTCACGACCTCCTTCTTCAAGGCACCACCAGGGTGTGTTCTCTGCACTCTAGAAGCTGTGCCATCAACAGGTGGTAGGCTAAAGGCTGCAGGGACCAAAGAGGAGCTTGTAAGGGGAGAGTGCTGGACAGGGTGACAATGGAAAGGGCCAGAAAACTTGCTGGAGCTGGGTAACATCTCTTTGTTATCCCAAAGAATTTCAAGTGTAACAATGAAATACCACTTTATACCAAGTATAACACTAACATGGGACAATGATCACAGAATCCTAGAAGAGTTTGGGTTGGAAGGCACCTTTAAGCACCATCTAGTCCAACCCCTGTGAGCAGGGACATCTTCATCCTGATCAGGTTCCTCAGATCTCCATGTAAGCTGGCCTTGAACACCTTCAAGGATGAACCAACAACAGCTTCTCTGGGAAAACCCTTCCAGCTTTTCATTCCCTTCATTATTAAAAAAAAAATTCTCCCTTATGTCTAATCTAAATCGACCCTATTCTAGCTTAAAGCCAAACTGCAGTGATGCTTCCCCTAAGAAACAAGGAAACCCAGCATTGCTTTGCCTTTGTTCTCCTGTTGCAGAGGCTGGCGGGGCAGCTGCCAAAGCAAAGTGCAGATAACCTTGGGTGCTGGCCTGGGGCTGAGTGCTGCCTCCTCAGGGCCCCGCTGCCGCCCTCGGGCAGCGCTCACAGCCCTGCAGGCAGAGCCCCTCAGCCGGGATTCAGTCGGGAACGCTGCTGCCTCCTGGGGCTACAGCAGAAGCCCTGGCTGGGGCTTCAGCACAGCTCTACAGCGCCAGCTCCTCAGCAGGGAGTGGCAGGAGAAGGATCTCTGGTGTTTTCATTACAAGGAGCTGAATTTTGTTTCTTCCAGGTTGCAGCCTGGTTGAAAAGCATTCTTTTGGACTCCCCTTCCCTGGAGGCTGCTCTCCAGGAGAGAGTCTGAAGCCCCAGTGTACTTTGCAAGACAGAATTTTCTACTCTGAAAGACTTTAGAGGTCAAGGGGGCAAGCTGATATTCTCTTACTGACTCCGTGAGGCCATGGGCAAGACACTTCATGCCTCTCTATTTTTCTTTGGGAAACAGAATTCAATCCTAATGCAAGCTTGCACTCAGATGCAAGCAGAACAGCTCCCCAGTCTGATTGCAACACTGTGCAAAGGGCAAGCAAGTGGTCAAAAAGGACCACCACAAGTGTAGCCACCACTTACTTGCTTCAGCTGCATCCCCTGGCTCGACTGTCTCAGGAATAGGTGGCAATGATGTTTTCCTCTGTCTCCTTTTCTTCATCTCTCTCTCCAAAAGCTCTGCGTCCTTCCGCCCCAAGTTCTTCTGAGCCAACATACACAAAGCAGCACGGATCTGGGTGCAATGGAAATACATCATAGACTGTAAGCAGAGACACACAAACCACACACAACATCTCATCAGGAGCACAGAGTCCACACAGTGCCATAGGCTTCAATGCAGCTCCAGCCACATTCCAATAGTTTCAGAGGAACGTCTCCTGTCCTCACCTTGGCAATTACACACAGTGAGGGGGAACACTTCAGTGCCACAACCTTCCACTGCTGCAACTGCAACCTATGTCAGGAAGCCCTGCTTGAAGCATCAAAGTCATAGGAGTGCTCCAAGACAGAGGAAGAGCTGACATGGCCAGTGAGCAGGCAGTTCAGTTCCTACAGGCCATGGCAGGAGAATAAAAACCATGTGCAATACCCAGCAAGGAGGGCTAATGAGCTGTTGCTTAACACTCATGGCCAGGAATTGCAGCTGTTTCTCACTTCCTGGCTTCTGAACAACTCAGCTCTGAAGGGCTCTGAAGGACTTGGTCTCTGAGACCAGGAGACCAAAAGGAGGAGTCATGTGAAAACAAATTGCAGAAACACTGATGGCAATGAGCAGAAAACTTGAGAATGAGAGGGCTGTGAGATACAGCCACAAAGGTGACCAGGAAAAATCAACCTCTCCCATTTTCTTTTGCAGCCTTGCTTACACCCAACATTAGAATCTTTGCTTCTCTGCTTCCGAGGCTGCACTTTGCCCACGTTCACTGATGTGTAGCTTGCTCTGCCATTCAGAACTTCTCTAAAACAGCCTTTGCACATAAAGAATGCTTCTGGCATGACCTTAGCACCATCTCCAAACCAGGGACCTTGGCACCACTGGAAATAGCCAAGCAATGGTTCTGTAGCTGTCCAATATATTCCCAAGGGAATCCCCATCCCCCAAGAGTGGCAGATGATGATTTTCAGTGACATTTTGGGCCAAGCACTAAACAGCCACAGGAAAGGAAGTCTGCTCATCCCTGTCCTTATCCCTTACCTTTCCAAAGCCATCCCTCAGCTCTTTGTCCCTCGTTAGACCAGGACTGGTGGGATGATCTGTCTCCTTGGCCTGGCTCAGTAGGAGGCCTGGGAATGGAAGCAAAGGTTCCTGTAAACCTCTGGCAGACTTCAAGCCCCCAAAAACGCAATGCTGGGCAACAGGCAGGACAGGTTCCAGAGTGCAGAGCTCTCAAGACACAGAGATTGGGATGGAGAGCAGCAAGGTACAATGCCTAGACCCTCTCCCAAGGGAGGGGCTACTGGCAGCAGACATGCCATGGCTCTGTTGGCCAGCAGGCTGAAACCTGCTGCATGGTGAAGGCCTCAGCCCCTGCAGGCTGGAGAGCCTCTGTGTCTGATAGAGAAGGGCAGAGATGGAGATTGCTCTGGACAGAGATTCTTATCTGCCCTTATTCATGCTGATTGTAGTAAACATCATCTTTCCTGTTCCTGAAAGGAGCCCCAGGTTCTAATACCTGGATGTATTTAGATCAACATTGTCTTCTCTTTGTTGGAAAATTTTAGAGGACATTGAAAGAAAATCTGAGCATTGCAGGAGTGTTACCCAAATGTGAACTGTGTTCTTGACACTAGATATTTCATTTTCCCCAAGGATTTTCATTCTAAACTGTATGAGATTGGGCCACTTTTGGGCCAGGCTGACTAAAGGCTGATTTTCTAGTTGAAATTCTATACAACAGCTTCACAGAGGATAAATTAAGTGGCAACACAGTAGAAAAAAAGCAATGTCTTAAATCAGGATATTTTGCCCCTGCAGAATGGTCAGCATAATAATAAAAAAGGAGACAGATAGCAGCTATGTGAAAGGAGGGCCTTGGAAGGGAAATGCATTTGGGATGTGGGCAGGGAAACTACAGATCCCAAGGTAACCTCCTTGGGACCACTGCTGTCAGTCAGGCCAGCAAAAGGGACACACAAAATGTAACAGAGGTGGAGATGCAATCTAAAGCATCTGAAGCTCCATATTTCATGGGACACATTTCCTGGAAACTTCTAAACAGCTGCACAGGGAAACATGCTCCTGCTGGCAGACACTTGAGGCAGGCCAGGGCAAAACCCTGAGCCGCTTGCCCAGAGCTAGCACAGGCACAGCCTGGCCTCTGGGCTGCCCTGGGACAGCAGGGAGCCCAGAGCCCTGTGCTCTCCAGGAATGGCTCAGCTGCCCATGCACCCTCCTGCTCCTCTGCCTGCCCCACAGCTCAGCAGCCCTGCAGCTCCAGGGGCACTGGCAGCAGCACAGCTCCTTGCAGGGCACATGCAGGGCACAGCTGTTCCCTGGCAATGTGCACAGCCTCTCTGCGCTGCCACAAGACCCTTCCTGCTGCCAGCAAGCAGCCCAGCTCCCCCCTCCCCTCTGCCCTTGTCCTCCCTGGCAGTGCCCCTGGGGCCAGCGCGGCTCCGCGGCCTCTGCCGGGGCTCCTGGGCCAAGGCCCCTGAGCCGCCCGGGAGCCCAGACCTCCATTCCCAAGGCCGGGCTGCGGCACAGGAGGCTCCAAGCCCAACAGGTCAGCCAGTTCCCTTGGGAACAGAGCCATCCCAGCTCCTATCTTGCACCAAGAGCTCTTTCCCTTCTTCCTCTGGGTCTTTGCTGTAGGCTCAGAAGAAGCTGACATTCAGGTGCAAGAGAAGAAGTGAGTTAATTGAACTCATGCCTTTACAATCAACCCATCCAATGGGTGAGGAATTCAAAGCATATTCTAGTTACTGAAAAGATTGCTTGGTTTTTTATTTTTCATGAAACTAGCATCAGTTTAATTTCTCTGAACAATATGGAGCTGGCAAGCCAAGAGAGAAGGGCTCTACTAGTTCATGTGGTGCCCATTGCCTCCCCACTACTACAGGATCCCTTTCCTTCCAAACAGTTGGGAATTCACAGTGCCCTCTAGAATCTGACCCTGGCAAGGAAGTAATTGTTTTCAAAAGTAATTTTCAAGGCCTTTGTTTCTGTAGGTCCCACTCAATTCCAGGTCGGGTTTTGCATTTTTGGGATTTTTATATTACTCTTTACAACAAAAAAGGTGCTGGGACACAAACAATGGCACCATGTTTTAGAAAGCAAAAGAAGCTTTGCTTTCTCCATTAGATGTGCCCAGTATTCTGTAAGCCTGTATTTGTAGGGAACAAAGTGCTCATCTCAAAGTTCCACTTTTGCTCTACTTACTTGTTCCAGGGGTTTATTCCCTGCTGTCTTTTCAGCAGAGACACCCAAACCCAACATAAACATGACCTGCCTCCAAACATTTCTGATCTTGGCTAATACTGTCAATTCAAAATATTCCTAATGGAAATAGCAGAGGGTAGGTCATTTTGAAATACTCTCCAACAGAGCAGTCAGAATTAAGAGAACTAGTTCTTTACATGGCTGCACAGAGAATAAAATCCTATGGCAGCCAAGCAGGATGAATGTCTTAAACCTGGATTCCTTCACCCTGTAGAATGCTGGGGTCAGTAATAGTGAGACAGGTAAGGTTTAATGAGATAGGAAATTTCTAGTCCAGAATTGATCCAGCAAAAATGTCACCTTACTTACTGAGCAGGACTATTCTCTGGCTGCATTAAGCATTCCAGATGCACATCAGCAAGTAAGGAGTCATTCCAAAGGGGCCATAGCCAGGATTTGGCAGAACTAACCCTGAGCCCCAAAGGGACCAGGGCATCTGATCCCTTGTTCTGCATCAGCAGAATTATTTCTCCAAGCCTCACCTCTCCTATCATTACACACCCAGAGATGCCTAAGGAACAACAACAGTGTCATTGAGGCTTTCAGCTTGAAAGCACTGCCTGACCCAGATGCAGCAGAGACTGCATTTTGTCTGGCACAATTCCACTTGTCAGGGATCAGGCAAGGCAGGGACAGGGACAAGGCAGAAGGCATCTCCTGCCCCAGCCTCAGCCTGCAACACTGACACAGGCAGAGACAGCCAGGGAAGAGATTTGTCACTGTGAACCTGCCATAGGTGGCTTTGGGCTTGTGCTGTCACAGCATGACAAACTCACACCCTGCCTAGGCTGCATCCATTTGGAAGCCTTCTCCTTCACTGGAAAATTCTAAAGGACTTTCTATCATAGGAGGTTTCCCTATTTCTGCCAGTGCAAAACCAGGCAATGTCCATGAATCCCCTTCAGATGTCAAAGGGTTCAGCTCAGAAACTGCCCCAAGGAAAGGTTTTCTGCTTCAAAAGCAGGAGGAAGGAGTGGGAACATCTCTCATTTCATGTTAAATGCCTTCTTTTTCCCTACTAGTTGTGACACTAAAAAGGCTGCAGGGAGATAAAAAGAATGTGCAGGATGGAGAGGAAGGTATCCTCTTCCAGCACTGCATTTCAGGGGCCCCCAGATACCACTCAACACTTCACACTGGAGGAATTTTCACTGTGCCACGAGAGAACACTCCCACTGACTGGGCTCTGGGAGAGTCCACTGAGCCCACAAAAGAATTGAAATGAATTTAAAGAAATTTTGAAAAGAATGGGTTTAAACCAAGCTTTCCAAATGTCACCTCTGAGTCAAGAATACAATGGTCATTCTAGGACAGACATGCCCTGTACCTACCTGCATCTTCAGAATTCTCTTTGCTTCTGCTGCTGGGTCTTGGCCTTGAGAAAATGAAGGACAAAAGAACATGTGAGGAGGTAGAAAGAGAAGGGAGGGAAAGGGCTTACCATAAGAGGAGGCAAAATTTGAAACACGGTCACTGTGATGAAGAGGGAAATGCAACACAGAAACCCAACAGGATGCAAAGCTGATTCATTGTCCTTAAGTTTGCCATTGCTGGAGTCACACAGAGCTGGCCAAGCTCTGGCTAAAACACAGCAGTCATTGTTCAACTTGCATCAGAACTCCCCAGTTCTGCTGCCTCTCCTTTTGGAGCCAAGTGGCTCCCACAGCCTCTCTGAAGCAGCAAGAGCTGCTGAGCTGAGACACGAGTCTGTAAGGAGGGCAGCTACTTTTGTACAGCTGCCAAAGCTTGACTTGGCCTGCTCGTGCCTTACCCTGGTGACAGCCTCGTGCTACATGTGGTCAGAGCACTGCTGTCTCCTGAGAATGCTATTACACCTGCTGGCTCTTTCAGGAAAACAAAGGCTGTTCCCAACTCAGCTGCTAGGGAAGGATGTTCAGTTCACACCTTTAAAGCTCCACCGAAGATTCTCAATTGGCATGATACTTCTGTGACTCCCTCTTTATTGTTAGCACTTGGATAAGGGTAATAGCTATATTTTCTCTTGCAGATCCAAGCCAATATTTTTCCATCAGGTACAGTCCTATGCCTCTTCTCTAGCACCTTTCCCTCTTTGATCTTAAACCCAGATCAAAATATTAGACATCAATCGGACTATACGTCAGATTTTACATCTATACTGCAAAATTCAGCTGGGATCTCATTTCACAGTGGAGGCCCAGGCACAGTGAAGTTACACCTGATGTTGACAGAAGCAGCACCTGAATTTGCAGACACCTCTCCAGTAGCCAATATTTGTCCAAGCATATTCTCCTGTTTGCAGAATTTGACAGTCAAGGATCACAGCATTCAAAGACCTGCAGGACCCCATCCCATGCAGTACAGTTCCCAAATGTCACCACAACCATTACAGAGGGAATCAATAGCCAAGTCCAGCAGAGGACCCATCCTGAGGTGCTTTAAAGCCCTGCCTCCTCTTCCCCACCAGCACCTCTGCACTTGGGGTATATATGGTGTTGGGTTTGCCATTGTGCTGGATGATCATCATGGATGGGTAAATGTTGAATACACAGAGGTTTTCCTAAATACAGGAGACAGATGGCTGTGCAAAATAACCACACAAGAAGGGAAGAGTGAGGTGAACAGCACACTGGAGTAACAGACACCTTGGCTTACCTCATCTCCTGGGGCTCCTGGAATTCCAGCTGGGCAGAGCTTGGCAGGGGCCCTGCAGCACTGCCCACAGGGGGACTCACTGCCCTGCGGATGGGGGGGATCAAAGGCAGTCCCAGTGACCCCTTCTTCATATCCCCACCAATGGAACAGAGCAAGGAAGCCTGGAAAGAGAAGAACACAGTGCTCAGATCAAGCATCCAGCCTTGCCCCCATTCATGCCTCAAGACATTTAGCCATGCATTTAACTGGGACCTGCCAGGAAAAGCCAAACTGATGGAGCAGCTTGGCCCAGGACAGGGAAAGGTGACCTAGGAAAGGGAAGTGGTGAGGGAGAGACCATGTCCCACATTTGCCACCACTCCCCTTGTGCTCAGTTTTCTCCAAGTGTGGCTGCATTCCCAGCTGGCTTCCACGTGTTTGACATCAAGATGCTCTGGGGTGCCACTGCCTCCACTGGCCTTGTGGATGGCATGGGAATGGCTTTAGATCAATATTCTCTTGCTGTCCCTGAGGCACCAAACAGCCAGTGCTGATCTCCAGCCATGTCCCCACAAAGCCATTCTGCAGGATGTCCAAACCTGCTTTTCTCAAGCCCCTCATTTCTCCCGCTGCTGCCCTTCCCTCCTACACTTCCCCAGCAGCCTTTGAGCCCAGATGCTGCTGAGCTCTCGGGATGCTGGCTGCTCTCCAGCTCCCACACATCCATCATCTCAGCCTCCCTGGCACTGAGGAAGTTCAGCAGAGCTCCCTGCCCTGCTGCTCTCTGCAAGGTCTCTGCCAGCCCCAGTTGCTCCAGGGCCCCCATGCCATCGCCAGGAATGGGGCTGGAGGCAGCAGAGGCAGGTGCACACCCTTCCTTCATATCCCATCATTTCTGGCCCAGCTAAAGAGCCAAACCAGGACCTGTTCAAACTTCACTGAAAGGGCAAATTCCTGTCAGGGAAAAGGTCTCAGAGCTCTGCTGACAGCACATCAACTGAACATTTACCACACAGGACTTTGCTTGGTCTCCTTACCTTAGGTCCTTTTCCCTCTGAATTCAGCTCCTGTTTTTTTCTACTCTCCTCATCCCAGCCAGTGCCATTTTTCCCATTCTCCTGCTCTCCGCCGCATGTTGGGCTTGGCTTGGTAGAAGGAGAGCTCTTCTGGATGGGAGGCAATGGCTTGGAGGGAAGGAGCATGGAGGGATTTGCCAGGGAAAACCTCTTGGCAAGAGGGTAACCAGTCAGGCCTGCAAAGTGGAGATACAAAATGTAACAGAGGGCACCATGCAAACCTAAAGCAGCTGAAGCTCCATATTTCATGGGACTCATTTCCTGCAAATGTCTAAACAGCTGCACTGGGAAACATGCTCCTGCTGGCAGACACTTGAGGCAGGCCAGGGCAAAACCCTGAGCCACTTGCCCAGAGCTAGCACAGGCACAGCCTGGCCTCTGGGCTGCCCTGGGACAGCAGGGAGCCCAGAGCCCTGTGCTCTCCAGGAATGGCTCAGCTGCACATGCACCCTCCTGCTCCTCTGCCTGCCCCACAGCTCAGCAGCCCTGCAGCTCCAGGGGCACTGGCAGCAGCACAGCTCCTTGCAGGGGCACATGCAGGGCACAGCTGTTCCCTGGCAATGTGCACAGCCTCTCTGCGCTGCCACAAGACCCTTCCTCCCAACAGAGAATAGCTCACATCCAATCTCACCTCTGGGTGAGGCTGAGCCATGCTCACAAGAAAGGAAGTGGGTTTTGGGAACTCCCACCTTTATCATCAACACATCTATTGGGTGTGGCACTCAAGGTTTTTTTTTTAATTTTTGACACAATTTCTTTGGGGTTTTTTTTTTTTCCTGGAACTAGCTTGTGTTTAATTCTTCTGAACAATATTAAGTTAGCACGTCTGAAGGGAAAGATAGAAAGCTCCAATGGTATGAGGGGAAAAAGATTCCTTCTTGAGCGTGGCCTTCTGTGAATCCACAGGAAAAACCCATACTAGCTGTGACTGTTGTTTCTAAAAACCACAAAGACCTCTCAGCCACCAGGCAGGCCTTATTGGTGTGTCTGTAGCACCGTAATACCATGCTCAATGTGTTGACCTGATCAGCAAGCAGAGGAAGAATGGGAAATTTATCTGTAGTGAGACCCAACATTGATGGCAAAGAAAGCAACAGGACTTGCATCTCATGCCCATGTCCAATCTGTGGTCAGCTGTGGCCACAGTCCCTGTCCTGGCTGACAGTATGAGTGATTTGGCTACTGTCAAAAAGGAGAATGCAGAGTAAACTAATGACAGAATGTTGTGATGCCATGGGTGTCCTTGCAGGATCATCTGTAGCTGTCAGCCACCTACTCTGACACAGAGCCAGCAATGACCACCATGGAGCTGTTTTCCCTGAAATCTGGGGGGATTATTTTTCCATTTTGTTCTGGCCTTTCAGCTCCTTTCTGTCCTCACCTTTTCCTTCAGGGGTCTTTCCTTTTCTGGTAAAATCCATGTTTGAACCCGTGCTTCTGCCTGGCAGAAGTGCCTGGGTTGGAATTTGGGAACGCTCTCAGAGCAGTCAGCGCCGGGAGCTCGGTGCCAGCCTTTGAACAAGGCCGGGTGACTCCAATCGCCAGCGCTCGGCACAGAGAGGCAGAGCCAGACGCGTCTGCTGCCACTGGGGCCGTGCCAAGCACAACCTGCACCACCCCAGTGTGGGGCTGCCCCTTTGTGACACGCTCACCATGGTTCTCTCGTTTCCATGGCTGCAAAACCCCAGCCCAACTCCATCCCCTTCCATTCCCCTCCCAAGGGCAGCCAGCCCTTAGCCCAGCCAGGCCAGGCCTGAGCGTTTCTCACTGTCTAGGAAGGAGACCCTTTCCAAAGCTACTTTTCAAGGCCTTTATTTCTGTAATTCCCACTGGGTTCTGGGTTGCAGCTTGTTGGTGTGGGATTTTGTTTATTTCTCTTCACATCAAACCAAGTGCTGGGACACAAACAATGGCCCTGGGCTCTCAGGACTCTAGCTGGTCAGAGTGACCCTGAGATACGTTAGAAAGTCTCTTTTCCCAGCCAGGCGGTCGAAGAAGGAGTCAGAACTTTCATTTCTCGGTCTCAAGGTTGTTTCTTGGCTCTTATCTATAAACTTCTTTCTCCTGCCTGCCGAGATCCACTCAGCAAGAATGTCAGAGGCACTCTGCCTGCCTCCGGGGTGGTGTTACCTTTTTTACTAAAAACTACGTGTACAATATTTACAATTACTTTCCAATACCTATCACCTATGTTAGACAGTGAGCTTCTACTCTAAATCAATCTAAAAGTGCCAACATCACAGCTGAAGATGGAGGCTAGGAAGAAGAAGGAAAAAGGACAAGGCACACCCAAATTCCTCCATCTTGGGACCCCGAGCCCCCATTCTAAAAACCTCAAAAATCTATTTCATTCTGTGATAAATTCACTATCATACCACTTAAACTTGCGTGGCTTGTAATTCTTCATATAAGGTTGGTAATTGTTTTCTCCAAGGGCTAAATCCAAGGCACTGGGGTCTTGGGCTCTGGGCCAGGGTCTCTGAGCCCCCTGGGCAGGGGCTCAAGTCCTCCAGGGCAGCCAGAGGAATTTCCTGGGTTCTGACACCGGGCGGTGGAAGTAAAAGCAGCTTTGCACTCCCCTGTAGATGACCCCAGAATTCAGTTGGCTGAGAGGTGTAGGGAGCAAACTGACCATCCAAACATTCCACTTTTGCTCTACTTCATTGTTCCAGGGGTTTATTTCATGCTTTCTTTATTGCACAGACACCCAAACCAAACATAAACATGATCTACCTCAAAACATTTCTGATCCTGGCACTTCCTGACAATTCCAAATTTTCTTAATGGAAATGGCAAGGGGCAGTCATTCTGAAATACACTCCAACAGAAAAGATAAAACGAATCATGCTTGATTTGGCAGAACTAAGCCAAATCTATGGGACCCCTGGGGCTGATCCCTTTTTCTCATCTTCAGGTCTCATCTCTCCTGTCTATTCAAAGAAGCTTTGCACTCTGCATTAGATGCCCCCAGTATTCAGTGGGCTGATATGATCAGTCTATCTGTAGGGTGTAAATTGGCCATGCAGAGTTCTCCTTTGTTGTTCAAGGGGTTTATTCCCGTTTTCTTTCCTGCAGACACACCCAAACCAAACATTACAACATGCCTCAAAGCAATTCTCATTTGGACTGTCCCTGAGAATTCAAACCTACCCTCAGAGCGTTTCCCTGTCCCCAGGGACAGGCTCCAAGGCTGGGCTCTCACCTGCACGGAATGAAGAAGAGCTGCTGCCCTTGCCAGCGGCTCCGGGCTCTCGCCATCAGCGCTTTGAATGCAGCTTTTGTACACACTCTGCCTCTCTGAGCCCAGCAGCATTCCCGGGCATCAGCAGTGCTGCTGCAGGCCAACATCCTCCAGGCACAGCTGCAGCAAGGAGATTGCAACAAGGCCTGGCTGCAGGAGTCTCCAGCCTGCAGCAGCCCTTCCCCTGCGGCGGAATCATCTTGTGCTGCCATGGGGGAGCAAAGGGGGTGAGGGGCTCTTTGCAGATGAGGGTCTCCTCCATGTGCTGCTGCTCGCTGGGCTGATACAGCTGCTGGTGCCCTCCCCCACAGCTGTACCAGGAGCCTGCCTGGGAAAATAACACTGCCAGTGCCAGTGCCAGCCACCCATTTTATAAAACCGTGCAGACTCTGATATCAAACCCGTGCTGTAGAGATTGACCTTGGCATCCTGGGGCACTTTCTGGGTGGGTGTTTGAATCTGCTTTTCCAGGCCTTGGGCTGAGCACGGTGAGGCCGAGGCCTGGGCCCCTCCAGGCGGTGCCGGGAGCCCCCGGGGCAGCGGCGAGGGGCAGCCCTGAGGGGCGGCACAGGGGGCATTTCCCCCGAGCGGGCGGGCGGGCGAGCGGCGGGGAAAGGCGCCCTGGCCACAAGGGCCGGCACAAGGGCCCCGGCTCTCTGCAGTGCGGGCGGCCCAGCGCCAATCGCTGCTCCCGGAGCCGCTGCCAGGGCCGGGTCTCCTCCCCGCCGCTGACCCTGCACCTGCAGCGCTGCCTCCGCCTCTGCCGGGCTCCCCGGCACGGACGGCAAGGCCGTGGACACGCTGCAGCAGGGGCCCAGCAGGGACACCCAGATGGTGCCGGGGCTGCAGCTCCTCTCCTGAAAGGAAAGGCTGACACAGCTCGGCTTCTTCAGCCTGGGAAAGAGACCAAGCCTTGATCCAGCTGCGGCCTTCCAGTACCCGAGGGCAACCTACAAGAAAGCTGGACAGGGACTTTGTACAAGGGCAGGTAGGGACAGGACCAGGGAGAATGGATCCAAATGGAGAGAGAGTCAGTTTAGGTAAGGGATTCAGAAAAAAGACTCTCCTGGAACAGTTTGCCCAGAGACGGTGTGGGTTTTGAGAAGACAAAATCAGGAGAAGAGGGAGAGAGAGATCCACAGTGGACCTTGGATTCAGGATGGGTCCATTTGCCATGGATCCATCATCAGGTGGGAGGAGCTGTGTTGGAAATGGGCTCCATGAGCCTGGATCAGCTCCCAGTGCCCAGACAGCAGCAGAGCAGAGGTGGCTGAGCCCCACTGAGCCCAGGCTGTTTGTAGAGGGGGCAGCCTTGGCCAGCAGCTGCTTCTCTTCCTGTGTGGGAGCGGTCACCTTGTAGCTCTCAGTCTGTGGAAACAGAACACAGGGCTGAGTGTCAGAAGAGGAGCACTTGGGCAACAAAGTCCTGTGCTCCTGGGCCAGGGAGTTCGGAGGGGCCTCTTCTTAAGGGCTCATCATTTTGGCTTATGGTATGGGATGCTGCGCTTGAAAGAAATCAAGGCCTTCTGGGAAAGGCCACCTGATGAAAGGTGGAGAAGATGGCCCTCCCACTTGCTGGTCTCAGCAGCTGGAAGCCAGGGGACCGCAAAGGGCCCAGAGCTGCCGGCAGCGGGGCTGCCTTTGGGAGGGTGTGGGGAGCGGCGTCTCTGTGTGCGAGTGAGCGCCCTGCGCTGCTTTTGTCTTTCAGGGAGCATTGTGAGTCCGGGCCAGCCAATGAGCAAATACACGGCATTTGAAGAACTGGGACGAGGGTAAGCGTGGCGTTGGTTCCTTTTACAAAAGTGTGGGCCAGGTCTTTGGCTGGTGCAAGATCAAGCGTGAAGTCAGGCAAGCTCCAATCACGGTCAGGCTCTGGCTTTACCTCCTGTCGCCTGCCTGGACTGCTGGGTCAGAGCAATCCGAAGGCCTCATCAAAGACAAGTTGATGCTGGCATTGTCTTGCTTGCAGCAAGGAGGAGCAGGAGCTGGGAAGCCCTCTGCCCCTGCATCTTTCTGGCCTGAAAGAGCACCTTGCCATTCAAGAAATGTCAGATTCTCAAGGACAGTCTTCTGACTCTCATTGTTCTCACTCTTTTGACACACACATGCATGCACACCCGCACAAGGAGGACTGTTCCCCTTAGGTTTGGAAATAACCTGGCTGGGCGTGCGCCTTGGAGATTTCCAGCGGCCCTAGGTCTTCATGCTGCACCTTAGTGTTCCCTTGGACAGGCTGCCCCGCAGGGCAGAGGGCTCACGGGCCGACGTGCTGTTGGCCGAAGAGACGCCGCAGCCAGGCCTTTTCTAAGGAAGGCGTGCAGGCAGCCTGGGGAGATCTGCTGCCTAGGCTTGATTTCAGTGCCAAGGGATAAAGGGCTCTTTCTGCTGCTTTTGTCTTTCCAGGGGCTTTGGAGCTGTTTATAAAGCCCTTGACACCAGCAGCGGACAACAGGTAAAGTGCCAACAGCCCCATGCCAGTTTGCAGCTCTGGAGCGCTTTCCCCACTGCTGTGAGCCCTGCCTGGAGGTTTCGGTGGCAGCTCCATGTCTGCAGCAGAGGCTTTTCCTCTGAAGTACACTCTAGGCTCAGGGGGCAGAATGCATTTGGGATGGCCTTTGGTGCTTCTGCTAAGCTCTGCTGTCTAGTGACAAGGCACCTTGGCCCAGCCCGCTGCCTCATTGCAGCAGCACTCGCTCCGTGCTGCTTGTGATCTCGAGCAGGGGGCGTCTTCTCAAGGTAAACGGTGGCCAATGTCATTTCAGGTGGCAATCAAGATCATGTCGCTTGAGGAGGAGATGTCCGAGGAGCTGGCTGCCAATGAAATCCTGGCCATGAGGGACAACAGGAGTCCCAATATCGTTACCTACTTAGACAGGTTGGCGTATTCTCCTGTCAATGGAGCTTTAGCTAGTGCAAGCCCGAAGAGACAATGCCCTTTGGTCACGGGCAGAGAAGGGAGCTGGTGGTGATTTCTCTGCTGGTCTCCAGAGCGTGGCAGGAGGTGGAGCTGGTGATCATGAATCTCTTGTGGCACACGTAGCTTGGAGAGCAGTTGCTAAAACCTGGCTCGGGCCCTCGGCTGACTGAGGCTGTGCCCATTGCTGTCTCTCCATGCCGTGGTTTTCTTCTTTCAGCTACCTGGTGGATGCGGAGCTCTGGCTGGCCATGGAGTTCATGGACGGCGGCACCTTGTTTGATGTGCTCAGCGCAGTGTACCCGGAGGAAGGACAGATAGGCGCTGTCTGTCGGGAGGTGAGGGATCCCGCTTGTGCTTCCCCAAGCCTGCCCAGGATGCTGCTTGCCAGCTGGAGGTTAAGGACAACTGGGATTTCTTGCTCTCACCTTTCTTTTGTTGCTGCTGCTGCTGCTGTCACCACACACAGGAGAAGAGCGAGCATGGGAAGTGAACTGCCTGCTGCTGTCCCCACACTCCTCAGGCTCTGTTTTTGCACTCTTCCATCCTGTGTGTCCTCTGGCACTGGTGCTGGCTCACTCGCTTGGTTTCACTTGCTTCCTCTTCTTAGCTTTGCCTGGGAATGTTAGCCTGGAGCCTGTCTGTCTGTCCTACATTCCTTGCCACGGGAAGGCAGCATGCAGGTGGCAGAATTTCAAGCTAAGGCCAAAGAGCCGTCCTCAGCTGCAAAGGATAGCATTGCAGCCCGCATGGCGATGGATTCTGGAACAGCTCTAAGGTGCTGCTTCCTCCGCTGCTGCCACTAGGCTTCCCCAAAAATCTTTGCCATGCCGCCTCCCAGCCAAAGGTGACGCGCTTCCTACCCAAGGCTGGCGGAACTTTTGGGAGCTTGGATGCCTTCGCTTGGAAATCAAGAAAAAACTTCCAAGAGTGTTGAAGCAGCAAGCTCTTCTTCGTGACAGCACCATGATGCTGCGCCCTCGCTCACAATTCCCTGAGAAAGCCGTCAATCCCGTTGAGCTCTTTCCTTTCTGGTGGGATGAAATCCCATCCTGTACGTTAACTTTCCCTCCCTCCTTTTTCTCTCTCAGTGCCTGCAAGGACTGCATTTCCTTCATTCCCGCCAAGTCATCCACAGAGACATCAAAAGCGGCAACGTCCTTGTGGGCATGGATGGATCTGTCAAGTTGGGTGGGTATCCCTGCTGGGCTGCAGCATTTCCAGCACCTGCCATGCGCTTGCATTTCGGTGACTGCCACTTGGGCAGAAGCGCCGCTTGGCCAGTGCGTGAATGGTGAGGGTGTTGTGGAAGTGGCTGATGCCTTCTTTGCCTGGCTCCAGGCACGTGGAAGGAGAGCTCAGCTGCTTTTTCAGCTCGATTCAGCATGGCCTGGTCAGGCTTGGAGAGGGCAATGGTTTTGGCCGCTTTGCCAGTGGGAGCTGGCTTTGACAGGCTTTGTTTTTGGCCTCAGGTGACTTTGGCCTCTGTGCTCAGCTCAGCCCTGAGCGCAGCAAGCGCAGCTCCAGCGTTGGCACTCCCAGCTGGATGGCACCGGAGGTGGTGAGAGGAGAAGCCTACAACCCCAAAGTGGACATCTGGTCCCTGGGCATCATGGGGCTGGAAATGGTGGAAGGGGAAGCTCCTTACGAGCGGGAAGCCCGTCTCAGGGTAAGGTGCAGCTTAGCAAGAGGGCTCTGTGTGGAGAGAGCTGATGTGGCTAGCAAAGGAGCAGGTGCAGTGTCCTCTTGCATCCATGTGCTGTAGGTTTTTGAACTGATAGAAAGGAACGGGCCCCCAAAACTGCAGAACCCCAGGCACCACTCGGCTCTCCTGCGCGACTTCCTCCGCTGCTGCCTGCAGGCAGACGAGGACAGGCGCTGGTCTGCCCAGGTAAGAAAAGCAAAGGGGCAAAAAGCCCTGTCAGCTGAGGACACCTGCATGAAGGCATGAGGAGGAGTGTGGGCCACGTGGCGCAGGCAGCTCCCAGCACAGGAAGGCGCAGGGGGACATGCTGCCCTCGGTGCTCTTTGTGTGTCTTCCTGGTAGCCAGGGAATCCTGCTTGAGCCTGTGAGGATGGGATCCTGGAAAGTAAGAGTTCCTTTCTTTGTTCTTTTTCCTCTGGGCAGCATCCCTTTGTTACCTCCGGCGATCCTGCCTCCAGCCTGGCTGCTCTGATCACCTCAGCCAAGCAAGTGCAGGAAGACTGGAGAGGAGACACCTGCGCCTGAGGAGGCCCTTATGCCCCGCCAGCCGAGAGGAGGGAAAAGGGGATGTGTCATCTTTGGGCAGAGCTCCAGCCATCCTCCGGGTATTAAGAGGAGCTGTGCCATAGATAGGAAATATGATGTTTTTCTTATTTGCCCAGTTTAGGTTACAGGTTAGGTTAGGTAAGGTAAGGTAAGGTAAGGTTAGCCTAGGTTAGGTTAGGTTAGGTTAGGTTAGGTTAGGTTTGGTTAGGTTAGGTTTGGTTAGGTGTGTGCTAGGTTCAATTTAAAGCTCTGTTGTTCTTTCTTTCTCAAAGAGATGAAAGTTTAAAAGAATTAGGAGATATAGGGATCAACATTGAAGGGCTATGGAACATAGATAGCTTAGATAATAGAGGATTGTTTAGCTTAGAATAGAGTGTTGTTAATTTAGGCAAGCTCTGAGGTATCTTTGAAGTAGAAATGAAAGAATTGTCATAAGAAGAATTAAGCTGTGGGAGGAAAAGCTGGGCTGCAGCCGAACTGGAGCCTGCAGGCGCTCCAAGCTGTCAGCCTGAACAGGCCACCTGCAGGACAGAAGGATGAAGATGGAGAAGTAGCAAGGGGATCCTTTGTTTCAGCCCGAGTGAGAATAAAAGTCTAAAATATCCAGAGTGTTGTAAGACTCCCTTCCTTGCCAGGCTGTAGCTAAGTGGACGGTCCCCTTCAGAGGCCCAAAGAACATAGTGAGGCAAGCAGCTTTGCTTGCCTGAAGCGTGGAATGCCCACGGGAAGCTGCCAGACTTGCGGGTAATGAACGCCAGGTAATGAGCTCCCATTCAGGACAACACCAGGAGGCAGATGTGCACTCCTTTCTGGGCCTCTTGTCGTGAAGATGTCAGGGTGATCAGCAGGAATGACCATTTTGTTCCCAGCCTCCTCTCACTATGTCGCCTATGGGATGGAATGGCATTCTCATAGCGGCATCTGGCCCTTCCTCCCTGCTTCTCTTTTCCCCCCTCCTGAAGATTGCAATGCAAGTTGTTTTCCATTGCCATCTCTATGGCAGATTACATTTTTCAAGTGGGCAGTTTGCCTTATCTCTCTCTTTTGAGTGACCACATTCACACCTCCCTCGTGAGGGGACATCTGCTGATAACAGATTATTGAATTTCACTGCATGGCTGATAAGGACTAAAACATCCCATTGTGAGATGCTCTGCCTAGAGGGAGGAGCCAAGCATTGCTACCCAGATATAATCCAGAAGTTCTTGAGACACCACATGGCTTTCTCCACTGGTTTCCCTGGAGAAACAGCAGCTCCCTCTTCTTCCACTGGATCTTCAGAGGAAGAATACATCCATCTCTACAGATCCCCCTCGCTCCAACAGCACCACACCTGATACTTTAGGAGGACAGCAGCCACATTTCCAATTGGACTGCCACCAGCACCCTGGCCCACAGGGTTTCAGGTCGCTTCTGACTTTGTCAGTGTTGTTCTAGTGTACTGCATTGTTTATTTTATCCTTTTTTTTTTCTTTTCCCCAATATAGAACTGTTATTTCCTGCTCCCATATTTTTACCTGAGAGCCCCTTAATGTAAAATTTATAGCAATTCAGAGGGGTGGGGAGGGTTTATATTCTCCATTTCAGGGGAGGTCCTGCCTTCCTTAGCAGACTCCCGTCTTTCCAAAACCATGACAGATTCTAGCGCCCAACGTAGGGCTCAAGGGCACAGAAACAAAAAGGGAATAACAGTTCTTGAGTAATCTAATTTTTGTGTGTGGCTATAGAAACCTCATTAAGCAACACCATGTGGTCCAACTTGCCCTGGTTTGGGTGGCACGTGATCGTGGCTGTATTTCTCCCATTTATAGGCCCTTATCTAAACGTGGGTCCTATAACCAAGGCTACTGTGTCTGTTATCTGCTTTGTTTTATGGGTGAATAAGGTGAGGAATTAATGGATTTTTAACTTCCTCTGGAAAGCAGGCAAATGGATTCACAGCTATCACACACTAACTGTATGTTTTTGGGGTTACTTTAATAATGGCACCTGCTGTAAAGAAATGACACCAGGCAAAATCTTCTCCCAACCCTTTAGCCATTTATTTGGGTCCGCCCCACCAGTTTTTGAAGGGTTCAGATCCATTCTAAATCCTAATGATATCATACAGTGTCTGGTGTTGCTGGTAGGCCTGGTCTATTTAGGATTTAGAGAGAAGGGGAGACTAACCTGGATAACTACCATGACACCTACCCCAGCACCTAATACGCCACCAGAGTCTAGGGATGCTGCTGCCCCAGAGCCTGACCCTGCCCCACAGCCCAGCCCAGATGTGAACTACCCAGATTGGATGGGGGGTCTGGTGAAGGAGATACGTGAGATGGGCCAGGTGCTGAAGGAATACACTTCCCCAGCTTGTGAGAAGCCCTCCCCCCGCCTTAAAGAGGGAGAGTCTAATAGTGCAGCAGCAGAACCCACAGATGTTACAACTGTCCAGGTTCCAGCTGAACTGCAAAGGCAATCACAGCCAGCAGCAGTTGCCCCTGTAGAAACAAGGAGATCTAAGATGAAAGCAGAGCACCCAGATAGGGGAGGGCCCTCACAATCCACAGGGGAGCCAGAGGTTGCAATCATCACCGAGTCCCTGACGTACGAAAGTCTCCGTAATCTGCACAAAGACTTTGTACGATGGGGACGTGAGGCTTATACAACCTGGCTACTCCGGGTCTGGGATCTTATGGGTGGTGAGGCAAGGAATTTGGGACCCTTGACCCAGGATTCAGGTATCAATCAGATTTTTGTAAGGGAGCCAGGGTCCCTTTCCCTCTGGGAGCGGCTTTTAATAAGTGTCAGAGAGAGGTTTGTTCACAGGCAAAGAATGCAGGAGCAGCACCACAGAATGCACTGGAAGACTCTTGAGGAAGGGATTCAACAGCTGAGAGAAGTGGCAGTATTGGAGGTACCCTTTGGGAAGGATGGACAGCATGATAATGACCCCGGGCAAGTCAGGTGCACAGGGCAAATGTTGTGGAGCCTGGCAAATCTAGGGCCATCCCAATACACCACCTTTATTCCAACAATTAATGCTGATACCAACTGAGAGACTGTGGGTTCTGTGGCCAACAAGCTTAAGAATTATGAAAGTATGATCAATGGCCCGATGCAGGCTCCTGTCTCTGCCGTGGTCCAAGGACTCAGAGAGGAGATGAGGGAGATGATGAGGAGGAACAGTTCCCATATGGCACCAGTGCGAGTCACAGACCCCAGAGTCAGAGCCCAACGTTCCCCAGCTACAGAGAGAGGGTACAGCCCACAGGCTGACCTGTGGTTTTTTCTGCTTGACCATGGGGAAGACATAGGAAGGTGGGATGGAAAACCCACTTCTGTCCTGGCAGCACGGGGGCATCAACTCAAGGAGGGAAACACTAATCAAGGGAACTCCAGTAAAGTGAAGGTAGCCTCAGCCTCCCATGACCGAGCTGCTGAGTATGATCCGTCAGATCCCCTGGAAGGTACCTCTACCATGTATACCCAGGGTTAGAGGGGCCCTGCCTCTAGCCAGGGAGAGGCACGGGAAAACTGGATTTTCTGGACGGTGTGGATCCGATGGCCTGGCACATCAGAACCACAACAGTACAATGCCTTAGTTGATGCTGGTGCGCAGTGTACCCTGATACCATCGGGACACGTGGGGGCGGAACCTATTTCCATTGCTGGGGTGACAGGGGGATCCCAGCAATTGACCCTGTTGGAAGCTGAGGTGAGCCTGACTGGGAAAGAGTGGAAAAAGCATCCTATTGTGACTGGCCCAGAGGCCCCGTGTATTCCAGGCATAGATTTCCTCTGGAGCGGCCATTACAAGGACCCAAAGGGACTGAGATGGGCTTTTGGCATAGCTGCTGTGGAGGCAGAAAACATCAAGCAGTTGAACACTTTGCCTGGACTATCAGAAAGCCCATCTGCAGCAGGTCTCCTGAAGGTGGAAGAGCAACGAGTGCCAATTGCCACCTCGACAGTGCACCGCCGGCAGTATCGGACGAATCGAGATGCCGTGATCCCCATCCATAAAATGATCCGTGAGCTGGAGAGCCAAGGGGTGGTCAGCAAGACTCACTCACCCTTCAACAGCCCTATCTGGCCTGTGCACAAGTCTGACAGAGAATGGAGATTGACTGTGGACTATCGTGGCTTGAATGAAGTGACTCCACCGCTGAGCGCTGCTGTGCCAGACATGTTGGAACTCCGGTATGAGCTGGAGTCCAAGGCAGCAAAGTGGTATGCCACTATAGACATTGCTAATGCATTTTTCTCCATTCCTTTGGCAGCAGAATGCAGGTCTCAGTTTGCTTTCACCTGGAGGGGCGTGCAGTACACCTGGAACCGACTGTCCCAGGGGTGGAAGCACAGCCCCACCATCTGCCATTGACTGATCCAGACTGCACTGGAAAAGGGTGAGGCTCCAGAGCACTTGCAGTACATCGATGACATCACTGTGTGGGGGAACACGGCAATGGAAGTATTTGAGAAAGGAGAGAGGATCATCAGGATTTTGCTCGAAGCCGGCTTCGCTATCAAGAAGAGTAAAGTCAAGGGACCTGCCCAAGAGATCCAGTTCCTGGGAGTGAAGTGGTCAGATTCCCACTGAGGTCATCAACAAAATCACTACAATGTCTCCACCATCCAGCAAGAAGGAAACGCAAGCTTTCCTGGGTGCCATAGGTTTTTGGAGGATGCACATTCCCAAATACAGTCAGATCGTGCATCCTCTCTGCCTGGTAACCCGCAAGAAGAACGAGTTCCACTGGGGCCCTGAGCAGCAACAAGCCTTTGCCCAGATCCAGCAGGAGATGGCTCATGCAGTAGCCCTTGGCCCGGTCAGGACGGGACCAGATGTGAAGAACATGCTCTACTCTGCAGCCAGGAACCATGGCTTGTCCTGGAGCCTTTGGCAGAAGGTGCCTGGGGAGACTCGAGGCCGACCACTGGGATTTTGGAGTCGAAGCTACAGAGGGTCCAAAGCCAACTCCACTCCCACAGAGAAGGAAATCTTGGCTGCCTATGAAGGAGTCCAGGCTGACCTCCTCAGAGGTGACTGGCACGGAAGCACAACTCCCCCTGGCACCCCAACTACCAGTGCTGGGGTGGATGTTTAAAGGAAAGGTTCCCACCACCCACCACACCACCGACACTACATGGAGTAACTGGATTGCTCTTATCACACAGCGCGCCCGTATTGGAAACCTGAATTGCCCTGGGATTCTGGAGATAATTACAAACTGGCTGGAAGGTGAGAACTTTGGTCTGACTGATGAAGAGGAACAAGAACCAGTGACACGTGCTGAATAAGCTCCACCATACAACAAACTGCCAGCAGAAGATACACGATACACTCTTTTTACTGATGGTGCTTGCTGCATTGTAGGGATGAACCAGAAGTGGAAAGCAGCCGTATGGAGCCCCACAGGTTGCACAAGCTACCAAAGGAGAAGGTGGATCAAGTCAACTTGCTGAACTCAAAGCTGTTCAGCTGGCCCTGGACATTGCTGAGAGAGAGAAATGGCCAAAGCTCTACCTCTACACTGATTCATGGATGGTAGCCAATGCTCTTTGGGGCTGGCTGGAAAGGTGGAAAAAGGCCAACTGGCAGCGTAGGGGAAAACCGATCTGGGCTGCTGATGAATGGAAAGATATTGCTGCTCGGTTAGAGAAGCTACCTGTGAAAGTCTGCCATGTAGATGCCCATGTCCCCAAGAGTCGGGCTAATGAGGAACACCAAAACAACGAGCAGGTAGATCAGGCAGCAAAAATAGAGGTGTCAAAGATAGATTGGCAACATAAGGGGGAGTTGTTCCTAGCTCGATGTGCCCATGATGCCTCAGGTCATCAGGGTAGAGATGCCACCTATAAGTGGGCACGAGACCGAGGGGTGGATCTAACCATGGACAGTATTTCTCAGGTTATCCATGACTGTGAGATGTGTGCTGCCATCAAGCAGGCCAAGCGAGTGAAGCCCCTGTGGTATGGTGGGTGGTGATCCAAGTACAAGTATGGGGAGGCCTGGCAGATTGACTCCATCCCACTGCCCCAGACACGCCAGGACAAGCGCTACGTGCTGACCATGGTGGAAGCCACCACTGGATGGTTGGAGACCTACCCTGTGCCTCATGCCACTGCCCGGAACACCATCCTGGGCCTGGAAAAGTAAATTCCATGGAGACATGGCACCCCTGAGAGAATTGAGTCAGACAACGGGACCCATTTTAAGAATGGCCTTATCAGCACCTGGGCCAGGGAACATGGTATTGAATGGATTATCATATCCCCTACCATGCACCAGCTGCTGGGAAAGTTGAACGGTGCAATGGACTACTTAAAACTACCCTTAAGCACTCGGCGGGGGGACTTTCAGAAATTGGGAAATGAACTTAGCAAAAGCCACCTGAATGGTCAACACCAGAGGGTCCATAAATCAAGCTGGTCCTGCCCAGTCTCAACCCCTGCACACAGTGGATGGAGATAAAGTCCCCGTTGTACACGTCAAAGGTATTTTAGGAAAGACTGTTTGGGTTACTCCCACCTCAGGCAAATACAAACCCATCTGTGGAATTGTTTTTGCTCAAGGACGTGGTTGCACTTGGTGGGTAAAGCAGAAAGATGGAGAAAGCCATTGTATACCACAGGGAAACCTAGTCTTAAGTGAGAACTGTGTTTAAGGTTTCTTTGTGATGCAAATGGAAATAGAAAAAGGGGTGGATAACGTTGAAGATTGCAATGCAAGATGTTTTCAATTACCATCTGTATGGCAGATTATCTTTTGTCAAGTGGGCAGTTTGCTTTATCTCTCTCTTTGAGTGACCACATTCACACCTCCCTCGGGAGAGGACATCTGCTGATAACAGACATTCCTTGTCTGCTGCTGGGGATGTGAGCTGCTGGCATCTTCCCATTGTCATAACCATGTAATGAGACTTGTAATATATGTTAGAAATAATTCATGCTACCAAAGAATGTATTTTATAAAGATTGTGAAATCCAAACGTGTCTCTGACCACACACGGCCTGAGGGACGGATGTCCATTCAAACTCTAAGATTCCCAGAGACGGCTAGATAAAGTTCGACACTTTAGCGTAAGAATGGACGCTCCCAGCAGGATGATCACCGGTATCTCGAGTCATCAGAAACCGCCTAAGAACGATCATCGTCCTGCAGATAACATCGATCAAATAGCCAGGGATGCCAGGAACATACATGTGAATACATGGCTTCCCCGGCCTCAATCAACGCTGGCCATCAACCAGGAGACGGCCTTTGTCCAGCGCTGCACAGTGAAAGAACCAACTATGAATGTGAGGAGTTACAAAAGAAATTGGGACTCCTCTGCCTCGGGCACAATAAACTGTACAAAACCTCGTCGCTAGAAGCGGCTCTCATGAACGGGGGAGGATTCGATGCGATAGAGGCTGGATCCAGGTTCACCCAGCGCCGATCCCGGGCTCGGCGCTGTCTCTTTGGCTGTGGTGGTTTTGAGGACCATATTTTGGCTGTGCAAAAAGATAAATCTTTTCACATTTTTGATAATTTGGCTTTCGATTATCATTTATAACAGACTGATGCTGGAAAACAAACAGCTCGAGGCACGTTCCTCAGCAGTCCCGTCCCGTTCATGACTTGTACATAGACCCCCAGCCAGCAATATCTTGGATAACTTTCTTGTGCACAAAATCAATGTTAATTTAAGACCAAAAAAAATGGTTTTGAAGTTATCCTCACTTGGGAATCCTAAAAGAAATCATTGTAAGTTTGCACATATATTTCAATATTATATTTAATTTGACTTTAAGCCCACATTTCATCTGAAACATATTTTAAAGGCATTGTGTCAATAAAGATAGACTTAAATATATGCTTAAATTCTTTCCTGAAATAGGATTTATGCCACAAATTATGCCTTAGACTATTACATTGCAACAAGTCTCTACTTCTAATGTATTACCAGTTCTGTTGTCTATTATCCTGCTCCCTTTAATCAGTCTGGAAAGAAAGCTTCTGTGGTAATTTCATCTTTTTTTGTAGATGGATGGAAATTAGAACAGAGGCCATAAGCAGCTGTACAGTGGGGAAATCAGGATTCAGATCCAGGAGCATTTCCTCTGGGTTTTTCAGATTTTTTTCACCTCTTGTAATATCTGGTTCCAGCAATTACATAATCATCAAATCATACTGGTCATTTTTGGATGCCATCATCCTCGTTCCCTTGTTTTTGGATCAACACTGCAACCCTTATATAATGGTGTTTTCCTCTTTTCCTTAATGATGTTTCTGCCCATAGATCTTTACCATAATACCATTGGAGCCTTCCTTGTACTTTGGTTTTAACCAGCCAAGTTATTTACACTGAACTCTTAATGCAAAAAAACAAAAGGAAATTCCACTGTGTGGATGACAACCTTGAAATTAAGGACTGGGAGTAAACAAAGCCTTCAATTGAAAACCTTAGCCATTTCTCCTTAATGCACGATGAATTAAGGGCGCTGGGTAAATGCCATCAATCTAATTAGGAGGCATTAAGTGATCTTCTTCATTAATCAGCTCCTTAGTGATTTTCTATGAAATTAGTATTGAATTTTGTATAAAAGCAGTCTTGTTCTTCCAATTTTTCCCACCTGCCTTCACAGTGAGCAAGATGAACCATTTGCTCACATGCCTGTATATCCAAACATATGTACATGGCTACTTTTTCACTGAGTAAATCAAAACAGAGAGGCAAAAGGAGATGGATCCTGTGGCTGACCCACGTCACAGAAACCATGGCATGAAACAGAGCACATGTCCTTTGCCAAACATAGCCATTGGATTCACAATCTGGAATGGCCTCCAAAGGAAAACAAGTTGGGTTGGAGCAACACCTTCCCGCAGCTCACCGAGTCAGAGGAGCAGAGGGGGTGAGCTGTGATTATCTGAGAGATTCGTCTGGGTCTGGATTTGGTCTAGGATGGCTCCCCGTGCTGAACCACAGAAAGCATTAGGCAGTGGTGAGGCACAAACAAATATGCTCCTATAATTTTAGAAAAAAGAAAATTCTCTATTCATTTCTGAGTAAGGCTTTCACTAGTTCTCCTCTGCTGTTGTCAAGTTTTTAAAGCTTACTTCATTGTCTATGTCCACAGAATCTTCTTTCCAAATTGTGCATTCCAAGTTAAGCCAGATCCTTTAGGCAAATGAATGCTGTCACAGATCACTGCAGTTCATGTGCTTATGCACATGGCTAAATACTCCAATAAATCAGATATCAGGATCTGTCAATGCCTTTTTTTAATCTCTCCCTCAAAGTTTCCATACACTGTCTGTAAAAAGCTACTTCATTTCAGCCAGATCTAGAAACCACTGGATAGAGCTAATCAAAGATTCTGACTAACGGGCAAAATGCAGTTTCACCAACTTCTTGTATCAGATGATTGTTATTTACCTCTGAATCTTAAAAAAATCTTGTCAGAAAAATATTCAAAATTTTTTTCTTAATTTGATTCATTGCTTTATGTCATCCACCAATGACATTTTAATAGGAAAACAATAAACCAGGATTTAGCGCTACATGATATATAAAAATAATAAACAGATTTCATTATTTAATAAATAAATAAATATGATATATCACATTACGTGATTTAACCATAGGTTATTTTTTCTCTATACTGCATAGGAATAATCAGTATTCATCTTTTTCTTATCTACATAGGCCTGTGTAGGTTTGCACCAAACTGCAGTTTAATTACATTTAGGCAAATTGCTGTATTTGGACTGGCAGAGAAATTCTGCCATTTGAACATTGGTTTCCATCTAGATTGCAATGAGAGTTTAAAAGAGAGAAAGAAAATCCAGAGAAATATTTTAGAGAGATGTCAATGCAATTTTTTAATGCTGAGAAGTTCCAGTATGGAACAGCCATTTGCTAGAGGATTTTAGAAAAAATGGCTTTCCTACTTTGGGAAGGAAGAAAGGAACTGACACCAATTCCCATATACTTGATCGTGTGTTTGTTACAGATTAGATTTTGCAGCATCTACAAAATGGATTAACTGCCTGAATCCAATTATCTTTCTCAGCAGAAGGAATTGGGGCAATTACATTACAGAAGGGCCCTCCAGCCCAACAGTCCTCACCCAATGCATTTTACATAGGAAAAGGTCCACACTGGCTGTCCTTGTGCAGCTGGAAGGAGCAGTCAGCACAACTGCAAATGTGTGAAATCCACAAATGCTGAATGAAAATAATCAACGGGGGCAATCAGCTGGTCAAACCCTGAGATGGAAAACACAGCTCTCAGAACAAAACCAAATTGGTGTTTGGAACAGGCAGGGACTGTGCAGCACATCCCTGGGAGCAGAATGTGTGCCTGAGAGTTGCCTGTTCCTGGGTGTTTCCAGGACCAACACACCAATGTGCACTAACAGCAACACAGTGGAGAGCGCCAGCCCCAGGGCAGCAGAATGGAGCTGGCCCTGAATGCACGGGTGTGCAGCCACCTGTGTGTCTGGGGAGAGGCTGCCCGGCTGCCGCAGCAGGAGCTGCTCCCGCTGCCCGGGGCTGCTCCGGCCCCGCAGGAGCTCTCGGAGCCCCGAGCGGAGCACACGGCATCGAGCCCGAGCTGCTGAGCTCCCATCCCTGCTCCTGACGCTCCGGGACGGGCTCGGATCCGCGGGCCGGAAAGAGCTGAGCAGGTGAGACGCCGCTTGGATCCGCGCTTGGGGCACTCGGGACCGCAGGAAAAGTGTCACCGGCAGCTGTCATTTGTTTGGCCATTTGTGTGGTGAGGAACGCATTTGTGTCTGAGCTCGGCCTTATTTGGCTGTGCCATATCTGGGAGCACAAAAACTATTTTTCATGAAGGTAAGAACCTGGTTTGATCGTTATCTTATGTACACATGATGCTAAATGTAAACACTCCCTATTTTACATACCAGAGGCCTGCCTTAAAGAACCTATGGCTTTGCAGATATTATTTCCATCATTTTATATCTTTCAGAGGAAGCAGCACAGTTCATCTGAACTAAGTCCTTCCTTACACTTCAGAGAAAAAACAGGGTGTGTGAGAGCTCTGCTAGCTGGGAATGCATGAATGGAAGAATTTTAGGACACTGCTATGGAAAGTGCAGACGTTTAACCATGAATTAATTTAGGGAAAAGAGCTAGTAGGTATGCTCATTTATGAAGGTAAGCACCAAAATCTGAATTTTACCTGTATTATATTGAGCCCCCAGTATGTTTTGTAATTGCACTTTTCTCTGTATTTTTTCATGCAGATGTCACTGGCAGTGACATGCTCTGTGCTAAGTGCTGGATTGGATGGTTGGCTGGGGAGATGCCTTTAGTTTTATGGCATACAGGGGTCTAGGGAGGGTGTGCGGGTGTCCCTGTGCCCTGGCACCAGCTGAAGTGTAGGAGCACTTCCAGGGCTGCCTCCAGGCATGATGAGCTGGAGTTAAAGCTGTGCCTTCTGCTGAGCAGCTGATACCACCTCTGACCATGAACAGCTGGGCCTGATATCATAAATAGAGCTTTCTTCCTTTCTTACTAAGAGCCAGAGTCTGATAAAATGGGTTCTTCATCCTGCTGTGATCAGTGAAGACAGGGTTCATTTCCAGAAATTTCCCGCTCTCTCTGCTTTGTACCTGCCAGCTACATCAGCCATAATGTCCTGCTGCTCAGCTTCCTTGAGAGAAGCTGGCATTTCTTTGGAAAAGGGCTCTTCACTAACAGCTGGACTCACAAGTGGCTCATTGATGTCCCTCTAATTCCCAAGTTGTTTCCCATCTACAGTTGCCTTTTAGGGATAGATCCTGATGCTCCTCTGATTTCTGTGGGATCCTCTTTGCCTACCACTTTCAGGAATGAGCTAGAAGAGGCAAGTCAAGGTTCAAGGGAAGGACTTGTGTTTCCTACTTCATCCTGGGTCATTTAATTTGAAAAGTTTTAGACTTGGATTTTCCACAGTGAATTGTCATTGGCCCAGACTTCAAATTCTCTCAGCACATTCATGTTTTCAACATGAAAGTTTTTACACTCCAAAATAGTATCTTTCACAGAATTTTAGTAAAAAAAGAAATGGGTGAAGAGCCCTCCACTTAATGCTTTTGCTTCATGAAAATTCCATATTGGTCCAGAATAAAGTGGATTTATCTGGATACTCCTGGAAACTCCATGCCTTCTTTCTCCCCTTCTGCAGGAGCACTGCGGGGTGGGACGGTCGGGACGGACGGAGACGAGAGATCTCTGCAGCCAGGCCGTGGAACCTGCGGCTCATTGCAAAGGGCCTGGGTGCAGGGCCCTGCTTGGAGCTGCCAGGCACTGCTCGGAGCAGGCCCGAGAGAAGAGAGGGGCAGAGAGGATGAGAGAGGGAGAGAGTAAGAGGGGAAGAGCGTAAGAGAGCGAGGTTCCTGCTACAATACAATAAATCTTCTTCTCTGTTGAATAGTCTAATTCTCACTAACCAATCTAGTCCAAGATACAAATCCTATAGCATTTACATCCAGCCTGTAAGAATCATTACATTACCATACTGTGTTACATTTTAAACCCTAAAAACTCCTCTTTGGACCCCTTCTGCTGAGCTAGTAGGGTCTGCTCTGAACCTTGGACCTCCTGCAAGCAGAGGGAATTGTTTCCTCAAAAGGGGATTACCTTCAGTTGGGCCACACCATTGTTTTCCAGTTGTTCACTAACTAAGGTATCTCAAAGCTTGCTTTCATTTCAATCTTGCTTATAGTTTCTATATTCTCAAAATCTTTTGCCAGACAATCATATTTATAAGGCTTTCCTGTTTCATCTTCCTCAATACCCTTCCTTACCTCAAGACAAGGAATACCAACATTTCTTATGCCATGATATTTGTTGCCAATGTGTTTGTTTGAAGATCGTGCATTATGTAATTCAAGTTAGTTAAAATCATCTGATCTGGAATCCCTTCCCCACTTCAAAACCCACACACTTCATTTTTGACTCCAGCTGCAGCAGACCTAGACATCTTTCACCTGCTTTCTCTGTTGTAATTGACCAGTCCTTTCTCTCTTTGACTACTCATTTGGTCAAATAAAACTAAAATGCAATGATCCCTTGAAACATGGTGCTCTAGTCAGCATATTTCCTATTTTCCCATTGATTAGGCAACAAGACTTCATTCTGACAGGTAATAAATACAGACCTTCAGCTTTAAGAGGCAGAGCACATGAATTCCATTCAAATGGGCTCCTTCATATTTACTTTCTCTTCAGAATGACTCATGAACCGTTTCAAGTTTGGATAAGCAATTAATGCATCAGTGACTAACACACAAGGAAGAGATGATTGTGAGCAAGCAAATAATGGCTTGCTTAGCCACACAGCAGGCTCTGCACTTTTGAAAGAGAATTTCATTACATTTTGTGAGTTTTAAAGAAGCAAATGGAGAACAAGAGTCTCTATATGTTTGGAAGTATCATATATAATTCTGCAAGTGTTCATGTGAGAATCTACAGAGTATCCTGCTTAATGATACATGTAGTTGTGCAGTTTTTTTATTTGTTCATGGGTATGTTTGTGTAAAGAACCACAAGGAAAAGAATTTTTCTTACATCTTGCAGGAATATTTAAATGGGATGAATATTCATGCTCTAAGCTCTGTGGGCTGTGGCAAGAACACTAATGCCTATATAGCAAGGTTTCCTTTTACAAAACTCTTTTTTCCTACTCCTTTCCAACTTGTTCCCTGCTCTCCTTGGGTCAGCAGAGCAGAGCCACTCTGCCTCCACCTGGAATTTGTCTGTCCCTTTCTTCTTCCTGTTCCAAAATCACCCTTAATCCCTGCCTCCCACAGCTCTGCTCACTGACAAATAAGTGCAGCACCAACCAGTTCATGGTCTCCACACCTGTGCATTATTTGCTGCCATTCTGCAGAACCCAGTGGAGATGTGTGGGCTTTGCTACCATTGGTGGATTTCTGTATTTTCACATCTCCACAATTGTCATGGATTTAATGCTGCTTCTGCTCCTGAAGTCTCTCTATGTCCATTTATCTGCTGCTATTGCTCAGGGTCCCCAGTGCTTTTCAGCTGGAGCAGAATTGTTTTAGCAAACACCTGTGTGAATGCTCGTGCAGATACAGTGTAATAGGGGCTTAGGAGAGCTGCATCACACAAAACAACATCAGTGGGCATTTTTAGGAGAATCTGAAGAAGAGGGGATGTAGCTCTTACACACTGGACAACAGCTCCAAGTGCCTGTTGTCACAGAGCACCCTGCAGATCATCCTGTGCTCCTTTGTGCTCGGCCTGAGGTGCCCGTGCTGCTCTCTGGGCTTGTGCAGAGCCAAGGAGATCCCCGTGGAGGCCACTCTACAGCCTCATGCATGCACAAGAACTTTAGGACACATTTAAGCCTCACACACATGCAAAAAACCCAAACCAAATGGAAACACCACAACAAACTCTGAAAAACACCAATCACTTGTTTTTAAAATTTTAAAAGTTTAATAGTAATAAAATGGTTATAAAAATAGTCATACAATTAGAGAAGTAATAATTTGGAAATTTGAATTAGGACAATATGAGACAACAAATACAAAGAGTTACGGACGTCTGGGTACCTTTTTCTGGGCAGCAAAAGCCCGAAAAAGGACACCCGTTAACACAGGATTAACCCTTAAAAGCAACAGCCTGTTGCATATTCATACGCTTCATACATGATGCATAAATTCCATTCAAACACAGGATTCTGTCTGGTCATTGTCAACTTCTTCCTCCGAATCCTAACAGCGCCTTGGAGGCAGGAAGAAGTTCGTTTCTTCTGATAAGAGGGCCATAAATTCTTTTTCTCTGGAAGATTCAGGTGTCCTGTTGCTGCTATCTCGCTGCGAGCCCTTCCTTTAAAAAAAGTATCCTACATAGCATCGTTTCTATTTTAACAATTTTTGTAACCTAAAACTATATTTAACACAGTACTTAAGAGAATTAATACAGCATTACTTTCTAACACAAGCCATATAATATTCATTTTAATATTTGCAAAAAGCCAATCATAAAATACATGCATTTTTCACAAAACCAAAAAACCCATGGAAACTTGTTTCCAAGTTATAATCGATTGTCTCGTGTCACCTCCATTCTGTTTTCCAAAGCAGTGTCAGCGTTCAGACAGAAGGACAAAGAGAGGTTTTAGCAGGACTGACCAAGTTTTGGAGGGATGGAGCTGCTCTCCCCCATCAGAGCCTGCTGGCTCTGCCTTTCTGTCTGGATGGGCGGCACAGCCGCGGCCATGGCAGAGCAGCCTCCTGTGCCCCCGCAGTGGGGCTCAGCAGCACTTTAAGCCACTCTCACCCTGCACTGCCCAAGGGCTGCTCTGGCAGCGTCCTCAGCTCTCTCTTGCCCCTTTCCCTCCGTGCTGCCCTGGCAGCTGAAAGCCCGGCTGGCCCAGGGGGGTCTGGGCTCTCAGCCACAGTTGGGTTCTGCTGCTCCAAGCCTGGAGCTGCCACGCTGGGGAACCCACAGCTGAGAGCTTCCCTGGAGTGCAGCAAACAGAGGGCCTGACACGAGGGGAAAGGGCCCTGAGGTCAGGCCAGAGATGAAGGAAAAGGGAAATGGCAAAGGAGAGAAGAGAAAATTCACAGGGCTTGAGAGCTGAATCTTCCCTGCAAACTTTGCATACAAGTCTGGATTCCCAAAAGATCACTGGTGTCTGAGTTTATTATGAAATAAAAGAGATTAAAAAGAATATTGATTAGTTGCTTATCGGCTATTCTGAGCACTGATGATTTTGGGATCGGAAGGAAAATGGAGTATGTGACCATGCTATTAAAAAAAGATACATATGCATATAAAAATGTAGCAATCAGAAACACAACATAAAAAACCAAAGATCAAACTAATTCTGGCATTTCCTCATTTGGAAAGTAAGGAATCTGAGCTACAGGTTTCTACAATCCTTGCAGGTACTTTTATATGTAATACAAGCATACAAGACTTCAGAATGGCATTTTCAAAAGCACTGTACCTTCACCATGTTCTAGCAGTTTTCCAAACAGTTGGAGACAAGAAAATATCAAAGTTCTGGAACCTCTCAAGTCCTTTCATCTCAGTCTAATCCTGAAAGAAAAATCTAAGTTATTGTCTTCTGAATAATAGGTATATTATATTCTATTAAGGAGACATTTGCCTTGTTGGTTTTTTTTTAATCAGCTGTCCAGTACTGGGAAGAAAACAAGGAAGAAAACAAGATCTTTCTGGAGGCCTAGAATGGTAACATAAAGAAGAATTTAAGAGACTCCATTTAGAGTTTCATTTTTCCTACTGGTTATTTTTTCTGGAATTGCCTAGCTAAAACCAGCCAGAATTGCTCTAATAGACTGGTTTCTTCCAAGAGAGTAAGAAGGAGAGGAAAATACAGGTCAGTCAGCCTTGCCTCCATCCCCTGACAGGTGATGGAGTAACTAATCCTGGAAACCGATCCAAACAAACGGAGAAGAAGTTGATTGGGAGTGATGGTTAAGCTACCTGATGCCCGTGATAGGACAGGCAAACGGATGGATATGGGTGGAGCAATGGATGATGTCTACCCCAGCTTTCCCCAAGCCTTTGAGACAGTCTCCTACAGCATCCTTAAACACAAACTGCCAAAATGCCCAGCGAGGAAGGCTGAAAAATGGATGAGGACTGTCATCAGTGGCACAAAGTAGAGCTGGAGGCAAGTCACGGCTGCTCTGAGCCCCAGGGGCTGATGCTGGGGCAGATGCTCTTTAATGTCTTCATTCACGGCCGGGCTGGAGGAGCAGCTCACCCTCAGCAAGTCTGCAGACAAAACAAAGCTGGCAGGAACAGCTGAGAGCCCAAATGATTGCGCCATTCAGAGGGACCTCGGCAGGCTAAAGAACCGGTCTGAGGGGAATCTGATGGAGTTCAAGGATGGGAAATGAGAAGTCTGGGACCTGGGCAGGAATAAGCGCAGGCATCAAGAGCTGCAGGAGGCTGACTGCGAGAGAAGCGGCTGTTTTCTCTTCCTTGTCTTGCTGGTTGGGGGCTGTAGCGCAAGGCCAAGGCAGAAGGATGCCTGCAGGCAGAGAAAGAGGGGGTTGGCAGCTGGCCCTGCCGAGCCGAGCGCGGCCAGCCCCGGAGCCGCCCCGCCCGCGCTGTGCCCGCAGCCCCGGCTCTGCCGCGCTCGTCCCCGCCAAGTCCGGCCCGCGCCGGGGCCGCGCTGGGCGCGCGCGGGCCCGAGCGCAGCGCCCCCCTCAGGCCGCGCGCCGCCGGCGCAGCCGCGGCCGTTGCGCTGCGGGCGTTGTGGCCACAGTCGGCGATGGACGCCATGGCGGAGCTGCCGCTGCCCGCCGGGCTCAGCGCCGGCACCTTCCCCGCCAAGCTCTGGCGCCTGGTGAACAGCCCCCGCGTCCGCTCCGTGCGCTGGGACAGCCGCGCCCAGGGGCTGCTCATCGACCGCTGCCTCTTGGAGCGAGAGCTGCTCAGCTCGGGCCACGCCCACAGGGGCCGTGGCCATGGGCCGGCCCCGGTGCCGCACACCTTCAGGGCCACGCAGTTCCGCAGCTTCGTGCGGCAGCTCTACCGCTACGGCTTCCGCAAGGTGCCGGGCTGGGTGGGCTCGGCTGTGCCGGGCGATGCCGGGGCCTGGCTCCACTACTGCAACCCCTGCTTTCGCCGCGACCGCCCCGACCTCCTGCTCCGCATCAAGCGCCGCAGCGCGGCCAACAGGCAGCGGCCGGCGGCGGGCCGGGAGGGCCGCAGGCGCCCGCCCTGCGGCTCCCGGCAGCTCCCCGGGCCGCGGCCGCTGCCGGCCGGGCGGCGCGGGCGCGGTCGCTTCCAGCCGCTGCCCAGGGAGCGGCCGCCGCTGCCGGCCGGGCGCCCGCCCAGCGGCTTCCTCCTGCTGCACAGGGAGCGGACGCTGCCGGACGGGCGGGAGCTGCGCAGCCCCCGGCCCGGCCGCCTCCAGCAGCCCCCCCGGCGAGCGGCCGCTGCTCGCCCGGCGCCCGCCCTGCGGCTTCCACCTGCTGCACAGGGAGCGGCCGCTGCCGGCCCGGCGGGAGGGGCCGAGCCGCTTCCAGGAGCTCTACGGGGAGCGGCCGCCGCCCGCCGAGCGGGAGGTGCTCGGCATCCCGCCCTGCCACTTCCTCGGGCTCCACGGGGAGCGGCCGCTGCCCCTCGGGCGGGAGGGGCCCCGCAGCCGCTCGCAGGAGCTCTACGGGGAGCAGCTGCCTCCGGCCGAGCGGGAGGTGCTCGGGGTGCAGCCCTGCAGCTTCCAGCAGCTCCACAGGGAGCAGCAGCCCCCAGCCTACGACGCACGAGGTAGGAAAAGAGCTGTAGCCTTGTTTTTCTGAAAGGTCGTGAAAAGTGACCGTTTCAAGCCGTTTTCAAGGCTCTGTCATTCTCGGCCAGAGGCTGTCAAGCCTACTAGCAAGGGGCACCTAGGAGGCCGAAAGATTCTCTGCCTGCTTTGCCTGTGTGCTTCCCGTGATGTTTGATCCACAGCAGCACTAGAGCTCTGTGTCCCACAGCCACGTTGTGGAGCCTGACCAATGTGTTTGGATTCTTGCAGCCAGCCCGGGCACTTCAGGGCCCAGCGCTCCCGCTGGCAGTGCAGCTTGTGCAGCATGGACGGCCTCCAGCTCAGCACAGAACGCGCCTGGGGAGGAGGAATGGCCACCAGCAGATCTAGGCCTTGCCGTAGAGAAAATGATTCGGGAGATCAGGAGGTCCCTGTCTGAAAGATCTCCCTCTGCTCGGGTAATTCCATTGGATGGGGATCAAAGGGGCTGGACTGAGAGCTTTTGAACCTTGTGACACGGTTGAGAAGCAAAGGCTTCTTTAATTGAACTTATTTCATTATTATTTAGTTATTGAATTATTCTTGGTTAAGAAAGATTTTTAAAAGAGGGGATGAAGAAGAAATGAAGAAGAGGTTTTACTTGCTGGGAAAGAGGAGAAGAGTGTTTGGGGAATTGGCACTGAAGGCCAAGTGTCCCGTGCAGGGAGGGGCATGCCAGAGGTGCCTCTGTCCCAGCTGCAGCAGATGTGGGCTGTGCCTCTTTTGGGTGGGAAGGCCAAGGCAAAGCAAGGGCTGGGCTGCAGCTGCTGCTGCTGTTGTTAGCATTCAAAAACACACAATCACATAAGCGATTATATGCGGTGCTTTTTATTTAAGAGCTCTGGGAATCGGGGTAGTTTCCACCCAAATCTGATTCCGACCATACATTCGAGGCGAATGTGTTTTATACTCTATCATTATATAACTTTAATGTTAATTATTAAACTTATATTGTTCTATTGTAGGCACAGATTTCAGCTAAACATAGCTTCTCATGGTTCCCCCTTAAATTTCTAACATAGTTTCTCATGATTCTTCTTATGATTATACAATAATTATATTTACTTCCTAAACAATCATCACATCCAACAATTATATCATTTATCCTACTGCTTACGCAGATGCAGTGATCTGAGAAAACACAAAGCCCAACATTTTCAAAGTCTATCTTTAACATTTTCCAGGGCTCCACTATCACTGTGTGAGCCCTGCCGTGCGTGTAGGCGCTCCCAGAGCCGTGGCTGGGGCTGGGCTGCAGCTGCAGCTCTCTGTCCTTTTGCAGATTATGACACATGTTGGCCAAAGAATGTCTCTCTTTCTGTTGATGTGCTGACCCATTGCCTGCAGTACATTTGTGATTATGACTCAAGGGGGGAGTGGGATATTTTGCATTTACCAATACCTTATTCTCAAGCGGCATGACTTTTGTCTTCTGTAAAGTCACACATAGCAGTTTAGAGAAGCATTTTATTCCATAAGAAAAGGAAACATTGCAGGCTCTGAACCATCTTTAGAATCTTTAGTGTTCTGATGGATGAGCTATGGCAGAAGAGATGAATGTTCTGAAACTGGTCATAGTGAGAGTATCTTTGTGTCCAAAGGTAATTTGCTTCATTGTGGACATTTACTTCCTCAGTGGAATAGAAACACTACTTGGTTGTCTGGCTTTTCCTGTCTTTTGGGTTGTTTTTTTTCCCTACCCTAACGATGTACAGATTTGTGCCACTGATCACCAATAAGATCCTGGCAATACCCAGGGTGCATAAATGTTTGCCTGGATGACACCCGTGGGGCAGCAGCAGAGGGCTCCGAGAAGCAGCACCTTGTGATGGGTTGTGTGAGCGGTTGGCTGCGGGTGCTGAGACTCCCAGGCAGAAATGTGTGCTTTGCCTGTGGGTTTGCAGCACACAGCCCTGGGCAGGGCTGGAGCGAGCTCTGCCCTTGCTGGCAGCCGTGCTGGCAGCAAGGAGAGCCCCTGGCTTTGTGCTGGCTGATTTCTCACAGCTCTGGGATAAGGCAGGCTCAGAGCGTGGGGGCACGTCCCCTCACTTGGTGTCTTCTGGTTTGCTGTGTTCGTGTTTTGTCTCAAAGGTCATTTTGTAAGAGCTTCAGTTTCACCTTGGCCCCCTGAATCCTGAGTTTAAAAGGCTTGTCATGTGAACCGTGGGGGCAGTGTTCCCTCCTCTGTGCTCCATGTCCTTTGGGAGTGGAGAAGGAGAGTTATTGTATCCCTGATATGATCCCAGCAAAATAGCGAGTGATCTTTGGGTTCCTTTCTTTCTGTTTTTCTGCTCAGGACAATGTTGGTGCTGCCCCTGATTCTTCAGGAGGGGAGCCTGTGAACAGAGCTGCAGCAGAGGAGGCTTCATCTGGCACCGAGAGCTGCAGGAACAGTTCCCAGGAGCCCCAGGAGCCAGGTGAGGACAGAGCCCACACTGATTTAGAGAGCTGTGAGATGGCTGCTCTGAGCAGGGTTGGTGCTTCCTGGTGCCTTGAGTTCAAATCCTGCACTGGCACAACCTCCCTGAGCCCTGCCCTCCACGCTTCTCCAGAGGCTCTGACACTGAGTCCTCTGCTGTGGCAAGAGAGCAGGGAATAAACCTGACCTTGTGGGAGTTGTGTCACCAAGCCGGGTGTCCCAGTTTTGTGCTGAAGTGGGTGGATAAATTTGCTGCAGGGTGCCAGGGGAGGCCAGGCTGAGCGACTCTTGAAGGAACAGGGGGAAAAAAGAGCAAAAAGTCAGGGTAGAAGTCCAAATCACTGACTAAATGTAATACCAGTCTGCTGGTATTGGTCCTGACCCACAAGAAAAACAAGGAGCACAACATCAAAGGCCAACCAATTGAAAAATCACAGTAACTCCAGTATCAGAAGGAAAAGCTTGAATGCCCCCTGATTAGGGAGGCCTAAGAGGAGAGAGGGAGCACTGTGGATCCATTCCTTAGCCAAGCTGGTGCAGCCTGCAGGCCTCGTAGGGAGCTCTGTCCCTCCCAGCCCTTCCTGCCAGAGCTGATGGTCGAGTTGGAGCAGCTGCTGCTCACTGCAGAGGGCAGTTTGTAGATGCCAGGTAATGGAGCTGGTTCATGACTCAGCTCCCAGCACCTTCAGCTTCAGCCATTTCAGTGAGGGCTGAGGTCTCTCTGTCAGCACAGAGAAAGAACAAGGCTGGGCTTCCTTGTGGCAGCTGGGACTGTCTGTGTTTCAAGCTCTCCTGGGTGCCCTTTGCACTGCGGGAACTGAGACTTTATCAAGATACTTCAGTGTTTTGAAACACACTTTTGAACACTTGGAATGGTCCCTGTTCTTTTAAGGGCAGATTGCTTCAAATTGCCAAGTGAGAGTCTGCCTTTCAGGCCATCTTGGACAGCCCCTGGTCGAAGGACAATTGCTGCCCAAGGGAAAGGTGCAGAAGGGCCAATATTGACTGAGCGTTGCCTTTGCTTCCCAGATGCCATCTGACCAACATCTCCAGGAGGGCTGCCCTGCATGGCAGGAAGAGACAGGGGAGAGCCTGTGACCATTGGGCAGGTAGAACTCCTCTGTTTGTAGATATGTTTATAGATTTCTATGGTTCTATTTATTAGTGGGTATAGTTCCATTTATAGATGATAGTGTTCTATTTATATGGACATAGCTTGATAGATCTGTATAGTTAAATGTGGATATGTATATAGTTATATAGATATATATATAAATATATAGATAAGTTATATAGATATATATATAAATATAGATATAATTATATTTTATTATATATTTACATGTATAGATTTTCAGAGTTAGATTTTTATATGTGCAGAGTAAAATATTTATATATATATATATACATATGCATGCAGTTACATTTATGAATGTGTATAGTTATCTAGTAAGAAGAATAGGAATGTAGGAATGTTTAGGTGGAGAGATTGATGGATAGATTGCTGTTTGTGTAGGCCTAGGCTGCATTTTTAGCTCTTTCCCCCCTCGGCTGCCTTTTTCACCTCTTGCTTTTGCCCCGGTGCCCCCTGTGTCCCCTGTCCCTGTGCTGGGTCCGAGCTGGCGGCCGGGCCGGGCGGAGCAGCACTTCCAGCCCCGGCTGTCCCTGGAGCGGTGGGAGCTGCCGCTGGCCCCAGGCACTGTCCCCTGAGGAGCTGCTGAAGGACGGTGAGACAGAGGGGGCTCAGGGGGCGCTGAAGGGACGGTGACCCTGAGCTGCTGCTGGGGCTGAGGGCTGTGGGGCAGCCAAGGGCCATGGTGGCACTGAGGTGACAGGCAAGTGGCACAGGCTGGCAGGGTGGTGGGTCTCAGGGGACGGGATGGGTCAGAAGGGACTGAGGGGGGTGAGAGGACTGTGAGGGGCTGAAGAAACTGAAGGGGGCTGGGGCTTCACCGAGAGCATGGCGGGGCTGAGGGGATGGAGGGGGCCAGCAGGGAGCACAGAGGGCTCTGGGACTGCAGCTCTGCCAGGCCTTGGAAGCAATTCCAGAGCCTCCACTTTTGCCACAGCTGCCATGAAGACCTTGAGGACAGCCGGAGACTGACGGGAGCCAGCAGGGAGGAGCTGAAGGCCAGCAGCAAGAGCAGGGAACGGGGACCTGCTGCTGCCAGCCTGGAGAGAGCCCGGGTGAGGCCACAGGCCCGGGGAGGCAGGTGGGGCTGAGGGTGCCGTGGGCTGTGGCCGTGGGCACTGCCCGGCGGGGCAGGAGCGGGCCCTGCCCGTGCTGGGGCTGCTCAGCGCAGCTGCCCCGGCCGGCACAGGGGCTGTCCTTGGGCAAGGCAGCTGTGCCGGCAGGGCCGGGAGCTGTGCCGGCTCTGCCGGGCTGCCGGGGCTGCGGGACAGTCCCGCCGCGGCTGCGCTCACCACAGCCTGGCCCGCTCGGCTGCTTTCTCTTTCTGACCCCCCTGGGAGGCTCTGACATTTCCTCTTCCCTGATGGAAGTGCAGCTGCTGCCAAGGGAAACGTCCCCATACTCACTCAGTGTTCCCTTTGCTTGCCAGGTGTTCCATCTGCTGTCGCTGTCCAGGAGAGCTGCTCTGCACGGGAGGAGGAGACCGAGCGAGAGGCTTTGAAGATGGGGCAGCTGGGGTCCCTCTGCTTCGAGTGCTGTTTAAAGATACACGGACTCGAATGTAGCCACGGTTTATTATATGTGTATTTCCATATGTGGGCTGATATTTGTATGTGTTTATTTCCATGTGTATATTCTTATATTTATGTATATTTATTTTGTTATCAATGTATGCTATGTGTATATATATATATTTTTGAAATTACATATATGTGTATAAAGTTTGTTTCCTTCAAGGTTTGAATAGAGGAAAATGAAAATTGTGGTTTTTAGAGTGAAATTTGGGGGTTGGTGTGGCTGGGTTTGCTCCACTATTTGCTGTGGAAAGTAGGGTAAAAGCTTTAAATTCCCAGCAGAAGCTGACTACCAGCCCACACAGAGCTGAACAAGGCCCAGGTGGGCTTGCTGCATGCTAGGCCAAGGGAAAAGCTGGAACAAAGTCCCCTTTTATTGCAGATGGAGTCTGTACTGGTGTCTCCAGGGCTGTCTGTGGTAAGACACGGCAATCCAGCCAGAAACTGTGGATAGGAGAGTTCCAACAGCAACCTGCTTCTCCAGGGTGAGGGACGAGGCCAGCCCAAAAGCCTGGAAGGTGCTCTGGGCACTGGAGAAGGCCAGGCTGTCCTTGTGCAGGGATGGCCTTCAAAGGGCATCTCACACCTTGTGCTGCTGACCAAGGGCAGCTGGTGGCCTTCCACAAAACGCTTCTTTTGTCCAGCTCTTGGAAAAGTTCCAGCCAGCAACAATTCCTGTTGCTCACACCAGCCCTTTCCAAGCAGGAGGAATTTCAGCAGCAGCCTGACAGCTTAGTGGCAGGAGAATAAAATCCTCAGCTGAGCGTTATCAACTCTCTGTCAGAAGCCACATCCTCAGCCCCTCATCTCCTCCAGTTGTCTCAGACGTGGAGGAAGCAGCAGGAAATCTCTGATCCTGGAAGGGAAAGCAGAAGGAGGAGAGCCAGTGGCTGGTCCCTGGGGCCTTGGGAGCAGTGAGAGCCATCCAAAACAGGATCTCTGCTGGGCTGTGGAGATAAGAGTGACCAACCAGCAATGCTCTGTGCGAGACTGGAGCCAGATCACCAGAAGCAGTTACACTGATTATTGACCTCCACAATTAGAAATGCACAACAACCACTTAGGTGACTTCATCTGGCCCTGATCTTTAGCTGCAATGCCAAAATCTCATCAAATATGTTGCTATCCTTTAAACAAGGAAGGAGAGCACAAATACCAACAATTCTTATCAGCCTTCTGGCTTGGAAAGACCATTTAATTTATGCTCCCTTAGCTGTCAGCCTAAACTCTGCTGTGCAAACCTTAGGTCTATGTTGGACCTCATAAACTTCTTGAGCATCAACTTAGGTGCAAACCTGCTACAAAACCCTTCAGGCACCACACTGATTTAGAGTGGCAGGACTTCACTGTTCCTGCAGAGAATTTTATTCACTTGCTCCTGCAAGTCATTTCCAGAGTGGAAGTGAAAACAGTGCCTTGCTATCTGGATGTGATAGGATTTTCCTCCTGTCCCAAGAGACAACAGGGGAAAAGATTTGTTCCTATTATACCATTACATCTAAATCTTTGGTTTGAGAGCAAAAGGAAAACGTTCCTTTAAGAAGTAAGTTCTGCCTGGGCTTTTTGGCATGAGGACAAACTGGGGTGTGCTGGCAGGAGCAGCACTGTCCCTGTGGGTGCAAACCCCCTGAAGGATGAACAGGCTGCTGTCACAGGGGCCACACCTGCAGCATGAAAAGCCACCGTGCCATTAACTCGATGCAAACTAAACACAAGTGACACAGCTCTGCATCCTCAGCAAGGACTTGCCCCTGCAGAGATGTTACTGACAGACTCAGCTCTTGTGTGCAAGTGCTGTTAAATTGTCACACAAATCAACCACCCCTCCCTCTCTTGTCCTTCTTGGCGTCCGGCTGCTGAGCTGCTGCTGAGAAAGAAGAGGCAGAGTCCTTCAGGGCAAACGGGGACTTTGCAATGGGCAGAAACTTCCTCCTTTCTTTTGTTTTCAGTGACAACAGAGGGGTTTGTCTTCAGTCCCTGTGTCAGCAGGGAAATTGTGCCTGCCCGTCACACCTAGGATCCGAACAACCTGGATTTTTATTGGTGTAAAACCCACAGTGACCCGACCTTCTGCAGGAATATGGAGAGAAGAGTCAAAAGGGATTCCTGGAATGTTGCAATAAGCAGATAGTGGTCTTAAACATATATAGATAAAAAGGCATAAAAGCTCATAAAAGCGTATGGAACTGATGCAAACCTAATAAAAAGAAGCATTTTATTGTAATAAAGAGTGAGGGTTGCAGACCACAGTGTGAGAAATAGCTACTCACTTTTCATAGTTTAGGAAGGTTTATTAAACCTTATCAAAAATACAACAGAAGACTGAATAAAGAAAAAAGGTTACAGCACCGGCAGCAAAAGATTTTCCTCGCCATGTGCTCAGCCCCCTCGCGCTGGAGGCTTTCCCTTTTGAACCCTTTAAGCCCTCCCAAAGTTCTGTCCATCAACCCCTTCTTCACTGTCCAATGGTGGAGATCTCTTCCTCAAATTCTGATTGGGGCTCAGGTGTCGCCATAGTGACAAGCCAGCCCTCCCAGATGTCCCAGCCCCAGTTTTCCCTTGATAACCAGGGCATGGGGTGCAGCATAACTATAAATCTATAAAACTTTCCTTAAGTTATATACATGATATTTGTCTATTAATTGTGAGAGTCAATCATCACATTACTCATCTGTCACAACAGGAAAGGAAGTTTCTGGTGGGAGGAACACTGGTTTTCAAGGTAGGACCAGCTGTTGAGGTTTGATTTGTTCCCTCTTTAGATTACAAGGAAGTCATGGTGTTCCAGAGTAGAAGCTGGTGCCAAAAGTTTGAGAACAGGGTGTGTGTGATAAGATCACCAGAGTATTTTATCTGTATCTAAGAAGAAGCCCTGCAGAGCTTCTCTTTGGCTTGGACTGAAAGTAGAAGTCCTGTTTTTACCAAGAATTTTGATCTCTTGGTGTTTTGGAGAAAGAAAAAGAAAGCCCCAAACCACCTGAAGTCTGCATTGAGGTGAGGTGTATCACAGAGGGCTGAGGGCTCAGCAAGGCAAGAGACCCTCCTGTAATTTAAACTGTTCTTTCAATAATAACAAGAATTTCTCAGGACATGTTGATTTCAGCAGGCACCAGATTCCCTCTTCTTGTTCTGGCCTTTCACATATCACTAAGGAAAGGTGAGGCTGTGTCATTCCCATTTGGAGTTTTAATTCTTCAGAAGTCAAAACTGAATTCAAGTCAGGTTCGTTAACACTGGAATTTACATACTTTTAAAATCTTGTAGCCTTTTATATTTGCCTGGAGATTTGAGCTTGTTCCTTGACAAGAAGAAAAGACTACATATGGTACTAATCCTTCTTTGATATGAAACAGTTTTCAACAGAAAACAGGGAAAAATGGCATTGAACACATCATGACTTGGAAGAAAGGTGGCTGCTGCAGCAAATACTTACCAGGACAAAAAGGCATGAGCTGTCATTCTTTATGTTATTGTGTGTGCATGAAATACTGTTACTAAGCCTCTGTTTTCAAGAGTATAAAACACACAGGGCAATGAGAATCTCTGTTTAATCTCCTTACCAGTACAACTTGTGCTGGATACTGAGAGCCCTGTTTAATTACTTTAATGCTTTGATCATTCCTGTCAATGTTCAAAAGCCATTAACCATAGCAATCAGTCTCTGGCAGATATTTGGTCTTGAAGGAAAACTTTTGACTAATTCTTTTCCTCTCTCTTTTAAAACTCACTGGGCTCAGTTAATATCAAGAGCTAGAAAGCCAAAGCCTGTGGGAAAGCACTATTTATTGTAGCAAACATCTATGTTGTCAGAAAATGTCCTTTAGATCAAATCAGAATTTCCAAGGCCTCGATCCTCTCCCTCTCTCCCTTTCTCTTTCCTTTTCCTCTTTTTTGACCTTCCCCTTCCCCTTTCTCATTCCCTCTTCACTCCTATTGTCTCTTCTTTTCACAGAGAGAGGTTTTTATGACCCGTCCCCTTCAGAGGGATTTACCAGCCCTTCATTAACTCTGCCAGATGCTGTTTGAAGGTGTTCTCTGCGTTCTCTGAGAGGCATCTCTGCACCATCCTGCCCCTGCAGATGCTCTTGCTTGGTGGCAGAGGCTGCCACAGCAGTGCCAACAGCAACTGTGCAGCCAGAGCTGCAGAATTTGTCACTGCTGGCCTGAAAGTGCCAGCCCTGGATGGAAATATCAGTAGGAGCTCACGCTCTGCCTCCCCGTGCTGACAAATCCCTGGGATCCCTCCTGCTGGGCTCTGTGGCAGCACTGCCAGGGGAGGCAGAGGATGTGACAAATCCTCAGGGACCCCTCGGGCTGGCTCTGGGCAGCAGCACCTTCCCTTGGCCCATGGTCAGTTCTGCAGGCAGGTGCGGCCCCGCTCCTCAAAACACTCCTTGCTTTTTGGGGGAAATCCCTTCAGCTTTAGTCATTCAAGGCTCTGAAAGGGCCCAAAGACTCAACCCTCTTTTTCTGAAAAAGCAGATGATGGGCAGTTCTTCAGCCCATGGAATTAAAAAGAAATTCTTTTGACCCAAGTAGCCTCCAAGCACATATTTTGTGAGGGAATTACTTTGCCACACATGGTGCACTTTCCCTCTTTCACTGCTAACAAGATCCCAGTGTTTGATGCAAGCAGCCCCAGAGTATTTTCATGAATAGCTCACAAAATTGCTCACAATCAACCTCTGGAGAAAAGCAAAGTGTGTTTTCTAATGTAACCAATTAGTTTGAGTTTTGAATGTTTTGCATTTGCAGCTGAGGCCCTGTAAGCAATTCTAATTGTTGTCAGTAGGTGAGGTACTTCTCAACAAAGAAATAAGGTTTACATGGCATTTCCTAATGGATAACAGTCATAAAAAAGAATGGATGTTTGGAGAGTCTGTTAGTATAATGTGGTATGTTCAAGGTGTCACACACACACACACACTACAACATCTCTTCTTTATACTTCTGTTTTATAAATACATAGGCCTAAGAATTTATAACTTTTATTTGGCTTAAAAGGTCAAAGACTCAGTAGTAAACACCTGTCTCGTCTCCTGGACCTCCGTTCTGGCCATCCAGGGCCATAGGGTGCCACTTCAAAAGGTATTTTCCAGTCAACAGTAGCAGACATAGGCCCCAAGGCACCAACCTGCCCTCTTTGTGTGTCATCAGCAATAGAAATTAGTTCCTTCCAGTTCCCAAATGTCAAAATGTATGTATTTTTGCATGGAAACTATGATAACTTTTGCTGATGTTTGTAACATTTCACAGGGCCAAAGATGATTAAGATTTCTGAAGTTTTACAAAAGAGAGATGCAAATGTCACAGCAAGCATAGCAAGGATGAAGGTTTAATCAGCCTGAAAAAACCCTCTCTTGCTGAAGTCTCCATAGAATCACAGCTTGATGCAGAGTGCAGGGGTACCACCTCACCCTGTCCATGGGCCATCCTGGAAATGCAGAGATGCCAGCCCCAAGTCTGGTCCTGTGCCCGTTCTTATGCACAATTGTCTCCAAAATCTGCAGCAGCATGTTAGGAAAATTAATCCACAAACACCAGAGGTTTATGTCTAAAAAAGGAGACAGAGGAGTCCTTTTACTTTATTTGAATAAAGGGAGAGGCCATGGGGCATTCCCCTGGGATCTCTCGAATTTTTGGAGGACACAGCCTCCTTTTTATCCCAATTTCCCGGCCCCATTTCCCTTCTCTCTTTCCCCACTGGCTGAGGTACTTGAGAGGGACAGACTCCCCAATATGCCTGATACTGAAGATTTCCCTCTGATGTATAACCCTTCCTTTTCATTTTTAATTCTTATGGAATGGAGGGGTTTTTCTTCCCCATTGTTTCTTTCATCTTTCAATGTCCAGTTTCATTTATCAGCAAACCTAAAGTTTATTTGTAAAAGCAAATCTCTTTTTCCATTCACCAATCAGTGGAACCCTTCCCATTGTTAGTTTTATCTCCCAGCAGACCCACAGCTTGTCTGTAAAGACAAATGCACTATTCCTCTCACTAGCTATCCCATAACTTGCCTTTCTGTGCAAACACAGAGGTTTCAGTTGCCCACCTTTCAGAGACTGGAGCCTGCCAGACCAGGATGAGCATTCAGCAATGTCTACTTGAATTATCTGAAGTTTTCAATCCAGAAGCCCAAGCTTATGAAGTGTGATTCCTCATTTAATTTCCTATATTCAAAACTGATTTTCCAGATCTACTCATGAGATTGTTCTCAAGGTCTGCTGAAGAAATGGAATGGTTTGGAAAGCAAACTAAGGAACAAGGCACAAAAAAAATGTTACAGGGCCAGGGAGAAAATGCTAAGGGGGGAAAAGGGCAATTGTGTTTTTATTGCACTGTTATTAGCTTGCAACTATATATATATATATATATATATATATATATATAAATATATAACTTGCAATTACTGTGGGGTACTCAACAGTTTATTCAGGTTGAGAACCTGAGTCAAAAGTTTATTACTTCATTCCTGAAGCCGCACACTTGAAATTCTTCAAGTTTGTACATCCCCAGTGAATCCTGTATGCAAAATACTTGAAAACACATTCTTTATCTGAAAGGAAAAATAGATTTAGGCATCATTGCAAGCATTTTGAAAATTCATAGATTCTCAAAGTACTAGGTTAATTCCTGAGACTATTTTTATCTTTTGCTCTTGTGCTTTTTGTTGTCTTATTTCATATTCTGTTACTACCTGTAACCTACATTAATCCTATCTCACTTCAGTGCAATAATAAAGCAAATTATTACTGCAAGGGATGAAGAATCTATTCCTCACTTTCTTGCATAAGGATGAAAATGGAACATTTCAGGGACATCAACAACTCATTTCTCTTAATAGTACCCAAAAAATCCCGCCCCCCCCAAAAAGCAGCAAGCTTTAAACACTCCACAAATTCTGGCTGAAGTAAGAAGCTCACAAAGGGCACTAAGCCAGGGAGACGTGCACACCATCACCTCATCTGACAAAAATGAACCTGTTCCTCACCACCAGCCAGTTCATAGACCCAAACTCCATCCCCAGCCCATGTGGAAGCAGTGCCAAGGCACAGGAACCGGGAAGTGTCCCAGGATGCAGAGATAATGCTGCCAGCAGCACTGGCTCAAGCACATTGAAGTTAAGCTGCTGCTGTACAGCAGTTTCTTCAGACTGCTCGGTTCCATGGTCCTGGCTGCATTGTTCACAACAGCCACTGGACCTGGTGTAGTGAAAAGTTCTGGAGTTCTCTTTCCTGTCTCGTAAATTCCTATTTCTCTTCTTCTTTAAGACACCCGCAACATGAGACACCTCAGGAGGCAACACTTAATTACAACCAGTTCCCAAAGTGAGCTTGTAAATTATGCTCTATGTTTACATTATCTACTATGGGGATTTCAAAACTCTAAGCTGTTATTTTTTTCAGTTAAAAATGCCTGCCAATAAAAAGCTGAAACTTGGCCAGCTTTAACTCCAGAGGAGAATACTCTCTGTCCCAGACCACCATCCAAACACACCCTTGCTTGGGTACATACAGCTCTGGTACCTTTTGGGTATCCTGAGTGCAGAATTAAAAGATCCAAGAACAGGGGTACAAATACAAGCACTTGTGTAAACAACTAGAAGCAACTAGGAAATTGTTGGGTTGTTTAAATTTTATAGGAAGAATTAACACAGCAGTAGTAGAAATCACCTTTCTACAGAAGCAGCTCTCACAACTAGCACGCTTAAGACTGCACCACAAGTAGTTACTAGGGGTGAAATCCAGTTGTTACATGCCACCAATAGCATGTGGAACTGCTGTAGGAAAATACCACAGACACATTTTCTTCTCTTTTTCTTTCAGTTCCAAAGAGAGTCATAAAACCTGTCTGGCTCCCTGGGTAGCTGTGTTAACACTAAAAATACTGACCAGCAGAAATGATTGCAATCACACTCTATTAAACGATCAATCAAAATCCAAATTATCATAAATGAGAAAAGATTTATTTATCTTTTTCTGCGACCAAAATACGATCCTCAAAACCACCACAGCCAAAGAGACAGCGTCGAGCCCGGGGTGGGCGCTGGGTGAACCTGGATCCCACCTCTATCGCATCGGACCCTGCCCCGTTCATTGTTCATGAGAGCCACTTCTTGCAGGGATGCTTTGTACAGTTTATTATGCCCGAGGCGAAGGAGTCCCAGTTTCTTTTGTAACTCTGCATATTCATAGTTGGTTCTTTCCCTGTGCAGAGCTGGACCATCGCCATTTCCTTGTTGATAGCCAGCGCTGATGGATCAGGGAAGTCGGGTATTCACATGGACCTTTCTGGCCACTTTGGCCATCTTGATCGATGTTATCAACAGGGCAATGATCGCTCTGAGGTGTCTTCCCATGACTGGGATAATGGTGATCATTGTGCTGGGTGCTCTATTCATAAGCTAAGTGCTGATTGTTCTCCTGCTGCCTTCAGGAATTTCGGAATCAGAATAGACGTCTGCCTCTGGGGCTGCTTGTGGTAAGAGACTTGTTTGGATTTCACAATCTTGATGAAATACATGCTTTTAGAGCATGAATTATTTCCCAACATATATTACAACACCACTACAATCTTTCACAGAAGAAGGCAATCATACAGATCAGTGTATGGTCAAATTGCCCCCTAATTCTCATAAAGTCCATCTACTCTGGATACCCTTACTTTGTATTTTTGTTTCTCAGTCATCACAGAACTGAGAGCTGCAAGAAAAAGAGAAAGAAATATGAACAGTCCTTGGGTAAGGGAAATACTGGACTGTCAGGAACTAAAAATAGTTGATAGCATCTGTACCAGGCAATTTCTTTTACTCTCTACCAGTGTCCATTTCAGGCATCCTGTTAGCATGACTAAGAATTTTGCAGCTAAATGCAATGGGCTGCAATTTGAGAGGCCTACAAGGAAAAAACCTTATCAGACTTATTTTCCCCTCAAGTGACATGTGCAAATGACAAAATGAAAGGGCCTACAGAAATTTCAAATTTTCTAATTTTAGAAAAATATAGTATTAGCATCAGATTCCAAGGGGATAGAGATATAGGAGCAGCAAGGAAATGCTCCCAGAAATGGTTCCTAGCCTGAAGAGACAAGCTAGCCACAGGAACAGGAGAGAGCCACTTCTTTTAAAATGTGTGAATTACTGAATGCAAGAGCCATTGGCCCTTTCAGCTTCTGTTTTTAACAACAAGTAAGCTATTAACTTGTGTTTATGAAGACTTCATTTGGACTTTAATGTTTTTGAGACAGCTTCTGAGCAAAATACAAAGAAATTACATTACATATTAGTAAATGCAGCATTTAGAATAGCAACTAAATAGTCCTATCTCATAGTTCAATGTTCAGTTCTTCATAAATTGTGATCAAGTCCATGAAATGCAGTACCTAATCCAGTTAAATGCCACCTACACCTCAGATTTGCTTGTGTAACTAATATTTTCCACTCCACTCCCTATCCCTTCTCTCCCCACAGTCCTCAAGCCCTCAGCCAGGCACAAGCCAACTTCTCACCTCAACTGCTGTTAGCAATTACCAAGCACCTGTTGGTAATTACCTGAGCACCTGCCCCACCCACAGCAGCTGTAGGTCCCTGGCTGCTGGGAGAACAGGTCTGAAGTGCAGACCCGAACACCACCAACCCACCACAACAAAAAATTACAACTTTTCTAAATAATTTGAGACTAGTAAAAGATCAGGACATGGAGGGGCTTGTTTATCCCCTTTAGGCCAGTCAAGAAAAAGTTTATATCTTTCTCTGGAAAGGGAAGACAGGGGTTTTTCTTGAAGCAGAAGCATGTTTTATCAGCCCCCTTCCTCATTTGTCCCTGCTCCCCAGGAGGCCATTCACTAGGCATATATAGAAATATCTATGTCTGAAAACACATCTACATGAGTGCATGACTTGCCCTGGTGCAATTTAAAGCATAGATTTTATTGCACCAAGGTGCAGAAATCTGTTCCAGAAGAGGCACATCTTGTGGAGCTGTAAGGACCCTGCCAGCACATCTGCTCCCAAAGCAACAATTCCTGCTCTGCAGTGGCTTAAGCGGGCTGAGATGGAAGTGTTTCTTCATCAATGCACAAACCACAACAAAGCAGTGGTGACAAGCCTTTTTTCCAAGTCTGACTGAAGGTTTGGGAAGCAGGTCTGCCTGCAGAGGGCACACAGAAGCATGACACGTTTGCCTACTGTGCACCTCCAATTTCCACACCATCATATCACTCACTGCTCGGTCACTGAGCAAGCTGACAGTGTATGACAGGTTATCCATCCTGCACAGAAAGTCACAGAAAGAAGAAGAGAGGAAGAAAACACGGAAGATGACAATGCAAAAGAAGTTGAAGAAGTGTGGCAAGGATTGAGCATTAAGGGACAGAAATAAGAAGAGACCATACCCTTGAACTGTAAAATCCTGACAGGAAACTGCAAGTGCTTGCATCTATGAGTTCACCACCCGGACTTGCATGCTTCTCCACATTACCATTCTTTCAAAAATTTTGCTTCCTGGACAAGCTGCCAGGTCTCCAGTACCAGTCCTACCTCCCTTCCAGCAGTCTGCATCTGAGCAGAGAGTTGAAAATAGATCAGGGATTACCTGTTATGCTGTAAGCATTCAAGACAGCCAAAGAACTTTGAGGAAAAAGGCCATACTGAGTGCCCAGGACAAAGAGATCTTAAGAACTGGAAGAAGGAAGTATTGATTGAGGGTCACAGTTATGTTGAGGTTTAGCCTTTCAAAGGTTTGTTGCTTTTCTACTGAAAACTGCAGGTGAGAAAGCTTAGGCAGAGAAGGGAAGGAGAAGCTGTGTAAACAAACCCATAGCTGTATACAAGGACAGAAGCAGATTTCTTCTTCACCAGGCTGAAGAGAGTGGTTTTATTATTCGAAAAACAAAAGCCAAACTACCCCAAGTCAAATATATATTCTCCCACTACATTTAGACATTACAACAATAAAAAAGCACTATAAAACTACTGCAGTAAATTAGTCAGTTAGGAACAATAAACAAGGCACAGTTTAATAGTATCCATATCTATCTTTGGAAAGATGAGCAATTACAATCTGCATCCCAGCTCGTGCTCAGTATTTACTACAATCTCAAATAACAATAAAGTCAAACACAACAGATGACTGCTGTTCCTACCTTCTGCTTTCCAAACAGAGTTTTAAAAGATAGTTTATTGCAAAATCAGTCTCAAGTATGTTCAAGGCCTTGGGAGCTCTCTAAGCTTATTTAACAACAGAAATAAAAACTATATCTTTATAACAAAGTTATAAAGATCACAACTTTAACATCACACATATAGAATCCATTTTAATATTTGTGTAGAGCCAAGATTATAATATTATAATTTGTATATAACAATCTATTTGTAATATTGCTGAAAGAAGGCACACTTTTCTAAATACCTACTGGCTTTGGTAACTGCTCAAGGTAATGTAGATTGGGCTGTACTACTGTTTCTCATCTTTCTGTTGCACAGAAATCTTGGATACTTTAGTGTGTACATCTGTAATTCTGACATTTTCTGAAATGAAAGCGAGAGGAGAAATGGGCTAAATTCAGATACCTGAAGTTACGTATCAACATTTACAGACGTAAATCAAATACCCAAGGAAAGCTTTTCTATGGGAAGAATGTCAGAGCAAGTTAAAATATGTATTGATAAGAATAATCAACACAGTAGAAATGAAGAGCATCTGCACCATAGGAGAGAGGGTATAAAACCACAGTCTGCATCAAGAGAACATAATTCGTATTTCTTCACAGCCTTCTCCCTTTGCATGCCCCTCTGCAAAGTGCAAGGGGCCCCAAGGACTGAAGGAGACAAAGGGAGTCAAATGGAGACACTTGCACCGATCTCACTGGGGCTCCTGGGGAAGCAGTTTCCTTGGGAATCAAGCCCCTCTCTTCCAAGGGCACCTCCCCAAATGTGTACATTTCCTGGGGAACACCATCACACCCTTAAGTGCATGGTGCAGAGGTTCACGGACATCACAACATAACCAATATGATCCAGTGAAGCTAAAGTTATTATTCCTAAAAAGACTTTTTATAATAAATCTCTACTGTCCACGTGTCTCTAGCTAATACATGATTGGTTTATCCTAGCTGTTCACACGTCTAAAACAGAATGCTGATTGGATCATCTAATTTTTCACGCGTCTTGCTTTGGTTGTCTGGCCCACCCATGGCTCACTTTCCCAAGCTTGCTGACAAACTTGCTGAGTCCTGATGACTCTTCTTCTTGTATCTTTTTCAAGGATATACCGACCCCATTTCTGAGTATGTCCATAATTCATTCTTTGTGAACGTGTCCATTGTCCATTATTACAAGCAGGCTGGATTGTGCATCGGCTGAATATGGCCCTTGTCTTGCAAAAACTCCTATGTTCTGTCTCTGAGCCAGCATTCGAGCCGGTTAAACAAAATCCTGCATCTCACGCTGTAAAGAATGTGGAATTAGAGTTGGAATGTGACCCTGAAATAGAAGCAGCTCAGAAACTAAGGTAGAAAAAAGTTATTCCAGAAGCTATTGTAGAAGGGACTTTTCTCTCAAATGATGGAGAGGCTTTTCCTGTAGTAACTAATGCTGCAGGTAGAGTTTGAGAACCTTTCACTTGGAAGATTTTAGAAAAGTTGAGAGTTGCAATTTCACAATTTGGTTGAAAATCCCAACTTGCACAGTCACTTCTGCAGTATATTTTTACATCTAACACATTAATTCCAGCTGATGTGCATACCCTAATAAGACTTATAATGCCACCCCATCAGCAGGTGATGTGTCCTAAAAGCTGGGAGGAAAAGTGTGCTCAGGAAGCACCTAGAGTGCAGGGTGATCCTCTGTATGGTTTAACAGCACAGCAGTTACTTGGCCAAGGGGCCCTGGGCTACTGGACTGCCCAGGCTAGGAGCATTGATCAAGTCCTGCAGATGAGCCAACAACTAACATATAATGCTATCCTTGCACTTCCAGATGGGTTACACACCATGTCTTTTACACAAATTCACCAAAGAAGAATGAAGACTTTGATAAATTTTTAGACAAATTGCATGAAGCTATCTCTAATAATTCTGATTTAAATTCAGACACAAAGATACAATTGTATGGACTTTGGGATTATTACTCCATTCCAAATAGCTTTCCCTTCAGTCACAAGAGCCTTCCATCTCTTCCAAAAATTGCCTGCTGAAACTCTTCTGCTCCCTTCCAAATCAGTTCACTACTCCAGCATAACCCTTGAAGCACGGACAGATGACTCTTAGACTAATTATAGTAGAAAAGAAGGGTATTTATTGCAGTGCTGGATACATGTGAACATGTTTCCAAAGACACGTGCAAGGAGTTGCAGACTCCTGCTCACTATTTCTACAGAAAAGGTTTTACATTAGGTTTCTAAGGACCCATAATACATAATTATTACCTGCCTGCTTCGTATTTTTATTAGCGGAATATCTATTACAGCTGCGCAATCGTACTCCCTTAACTGGGTTGGTGGGATTTTGAAATGAGGGAGTGGTTGTATGGGAGGAAGAAAGCTGTCTTCCTCATGGTGAACTCTTCTCCCATGGCCAGTTGGCAAGACCTTTTGACCTGCTGGTCATGGTCCAAGCCTCTCCTAACTGTTCAATTATTCTCAAGGCAAGGTATTTCTATGGTCTCTGCTCCTTCACAATTGCTTCCTCTATCCCTGTCACTCCAAGCTTTATGTTCCTAATATATTTGGTACTCTTTAACTAAGGTGCGTGATTTCTGCTAGCTGTATTACTAACTTAGCTTCTTACCTCATTTTAAAATCTTAACTAAAATATGCAATTTTCTACTATCCCAATTCTATTCCCAGCTGGCCCCTTGACTCATCTGCACTTTTCAATTACCCTAATTACATTTTCAGCTAACCCCTTGACTCACCTCAGGCACATCCCTGACTCCCTCTCTCCCAGCAGCTCAGAGCTGCATTGCACAGTGCTTGCTGTGCACCAGAGAGCACAAAGCAGGCTGGCCTGGGGGGCCTGAATATTTCTGCCAAACACTGTGCATCTCAGCCCTTTGCTCTGGCTCAGTGCAGAACTGCAGGATTGCAGGCGCTTCCTGCCAGAGCTGCGTGAGGCGCTGGCTCCTGCAGATGTGCCCTGCCAAGCTGTCCCTGCCTCACGCTGGCCTCGCTTCCCCTGGCACAAGTGCCGGGCCTGAAGGAGGCTGCCCTGGGCTCCAGCCTGCCGAGCAGCCCGGCTCCCTGCCCCGGTGCCCAGAGTGCTGCCCACACTGCTGACCTTTGCCAGGAGTTGCAGGGCAGCCGGCAGGAGAGGAGGAATCCTCAGCCAGCCCAGCGGCCCTCGGCTGCCCTTGGCCTTTCCCTGCTCCTGGGCACACTCCGGACGGCCAATGCCTCCAGGCTGGGCTGTGCCCAGCACGGCTGCGCTTCCCCTCGGGAGCAGCCAGCTGCCACCTGGGCTCTGAGAGCGGAGGATTCGCCCGCTCCCAGGAACAGGCACCCAGGGCCCGGCTCTGCCTCTTGCAGCTCCAAGGGCCTCCTTCCAGCCGGCCTCTGCCGGGGCTCAGGCTGCTCCGGCCTCTGCCGGGGCTCTGCTGGGGCTCCACCCCGGGCAAGGCCGGGCCCGCTCTCACCTCACAGGCGCTGACAGCTCCGCACCACAGGAGACCTTCCCGAGCACCCTCTCTGATCTTTCTGCTTTCTCACTTGAGCAAGGCTCTCCTCCCGCCAAAGACATTGCACCTAGGGATACAAATCCAAGTGGCAGGAACCCCAATGCTCTCCAGTCACAGCTGAAGGCCTGCATCTGCACAAGATGTTTGGGCTGCCTCATTCTTCCTTTGGTTTTGTCTTCAAATGCCATTGTCCTTTCTGCCTCAACTAGAAGGGTCACACATGAACCAAAACGGGCCAGTGTGCTGGCCAAGGGCAGTGTGCTCTGGAGATGATGAATGAAGAGTCTTCCCAACTTTCAAAGCACACTGCAAAAAACACCAATCACTTGTTTTAAAATTTTAAAAGTTTAATAGCAATAAAATGGTTATTAAGATAGTAATAAAAGTTAGAGTAATAAGAATTCAGACAATCAGAGTTAGAACAGTAAAGGACAATAAAAACAAAGACATACAGACAGTCCTGGTGCCTCCTGGGCAATTATGCCCCGAAAGCACGCAGGCTAACAAAGGATTAGCTCTTAAAAGCAATAGCCTGTTGCATATTCATAAATCTCATCCATGATGCATAAATTCTTTTCAAACAAAGGGTGTTCTCTGGTTATTGTCAAGTTCTCCCCCTTAATCCAGTTGGCTCCTCAAAGTCGCGAAGGAGGTGGAAGAAAGTTGGTCTTTTCCAATAAGGACGCAAAAATTCTTCTCTTGGGGCTTTAGGTGTCCTGTTGCTGTTATCTCTGGGCAAAGAATTTCTTGATTATCCCATCCCTTTCTTGAGCTAGTTAAAAAAGTATCTTACATCGCATAGCTTCTATTTTACATAATGTTATAACCTAAAACTATATTTACCACTGAAATAATTACCAATATTTTTTTATTTGGAGGTACTTAGGAATAAAAAGAGGATGTATCAGCATTGGAAGGAGGATCAGGTCTCTAAGGAAGTATTCAAGAAGGCTGCTGGAGCATGCAGAAAAAAAAAATAGGGAGGCCAAAGCTCATTTTGAACTTAGAATGGCAACTTCTGTAAAGGATAATAAAAACTGTTTTTACAAATACCTTAATGCTAGAAGGAAGGGTAAGACCAGCCTTTGTTCTTTATTGGACAAGGGAGGGAACTTAGCATCTGCAGATGAGGAGAAGGCAGAAGTGCTTAATGCCTACTTTGCCTCAGTTTTTAGTGGGAAGATGACTTGCCCTCAAGACACCGGCCCGCCTGGAATGGTTGATGGTGTCAGGGAGCAGAATGGTCCCCCCATTATCCAAGAAGAGGCAGTCAAAGAACCACTGAAATGCTTGGATGTTCATAAATCTATGGGACCAGACGGGATCCAGCCCAGGGTAATGAGAGAGTTGGCAAATGAGCTTGCCAAGCCAGTCTCCATCATTTACCAACAGTCCTGGCTCACTGGTGAGGTTCCGGATGACTGGAAGCTGCCCAATGTGACACCCATTCACAACAAGGGTGCAAAGGAGGATCCTGGTAATTATAGACCAGGCAGCCTGACCTCAGTACCTGGCAAGATAATGGAACAGTTTCTATTAAGTGCCATCACACAGAATTTACAGCATGGCCAGGGTATCAGACCCAGTCAGCATGGCTTTAGGAGGGGTAGGTCATGTTTGACCCACCTGGTCATCTTTTATGACCAGGTAACCCACCTAGTGGATGCAGGGAAGGCAGTAGATGTTGTTTATTTGGATTTCAGCAAGGCTTTGGCACTGTCTCCCACAGCACACTCCTAGACAAGCTGGCAGCCCATGGCTTGGACAGGAGCACTCTTTGCTGGGTTAGGAACTGGCTGGATGGCCGGGCCCAGAGAGTGGTGGTGAATGGTGCTGCATCCAGCTGGCGGCCAGTCACCAGTGGTGTCCCTCAGGCCTCTGTGCTGGGGCCAGTTCTGTTTAATATTTTTATTGATGACATGGATGAGGGCTTAGAGTCATTCATTAGCAAATTTGCAGATGACCCTAAGCTGGGAGCATGTGTCGATCTGTCAGAGGGATGGAGGGCTTTGCAGAGGGACTTGGAATGGTTGGATGGATGGGCAGAATCCAATGGGATGAAGTTCAAAAAGTCCAAGTGCCGAGTCCTGCACTTTGGCCACAATAACCCCCTGCAACGTTATAGGCTGGGGATGGTGTGGCTGGACAGTGCTCAGGAGGAAAGGGACCTGGGCATGCTGGTTGACAGTCAGCTGAACATGAGCCAGCAGTGTGCCCAGGTGGCCAAGAAGGCCAATGGCATCCTGGCTAGTATCAGGAATAGTGTGGCCAGCAGGAGCAGGGAGGTCATTCTTCCCCTGTACTCGGCACTGGTGAGGCCACACCTTGAGTATTGCGTCCAGTTCTGGGCCCCTCAGTTTAGGAGGGACGTTGAGATGCTTGAGCGTGTCCAAAGGAGAGCAACGAGGCTGCTGAGGGGCTTGGAACACAAGCCGTGTGAAGAACGACTGAGGGAGCTGGGGTTGTTCAGCCTGGAGAAAAGGAGACTCAGAGGTGACCTTATCACTCTCTTCAGCGTCCTGAAGGGTGACTGTGGTGAGCTGGGACTTGGTCTCTTTCTCCGGGCAACAACAGACAGAACAAGAGGACACAGTCTCAAGCTGCGCCAAGGGAGATACAGGCTAGAATTAAGGAGGAAGTTTTTCACAGAAAGAGTGATCAAATACTGGAATCATCTACCCAGGGAGGTGGTGGAGTCACCATCCCTCGATGTGTTTAAAAAAAGACTGGATGTGGACTTGGTGCCATGATCTAGTTGAGGTGTTAGAACATGGGTTGGACTCGATGATCTTGAAGGTCTCTTCCAACCTAGAAATTCTGTGATTCTGTGAATATAGCCGGACGGGACGTACATGAGCTTGTCTGGCCTTTGCTGCTTGACCAAATGGCAGCAACTGTGGAATTTTACCCCAGAGACACTTTTGGCTGGCTGGATGCTGCAGCTGGGTGCTTGGAGGCAAGTCCAGGCATGCAGGAGTTCAGGTTTACCTTTGGTGGAGAAGCTTTAAGGCGAGGTGAAGGAAAGGAGTTGGTTCTGATGGAGGGTTTCGATCCAGAGCTTTATTCCTGGCCCACAGGCCTCTGAATCCATCAACAGCTCCAGGAGAACTCCCAACCGCATGGTTTGCTCGCCCTTTTAGCCGGGGGAGAGGGTGAGGGAAGGAACACGGGGGACCACCAGCCAGGTACGGGGCGGGGAAGTCTCAAGGGACTGAGGACACCTGGATGGCCCAATGTCCTTCCAGGAGGGGAGGGCATCTTTTGAATTCTGCCAATCACTCGCCGCCCTTCTGGAATGCCAGGATTGACAGACAGTGCTCAGCAGGGGTCAGGGTGTGGAAAGGAGGGATGATTGACACACCTGGCAGGGAATTATCAGGGAGGAACCTGGGGTATCTGAGGCAAACCATGACATCACACCCCAACATACCACACTACTGAAAAAAATACAGTACTACTGACTAAGATAACATAACACATATAGTATATTAATTTATATATATATATATATGTTCATTTTAATATCTGTGAAGAGCCTATCCTGTAATATGTACTTTTCACAACACCAAAGAAGCCATTTGCACCTTTAATAGACAGCTGACAAGTCAGAAGGAAATGCTCACTTGTTCACAGGGTGAGAAAGAAAGGATTCTTCCAGATGAGTTAAAGTTTCAGAAACTTTATTTCTTTACAATCCTACTCTATAATCCTGTAGGGTGGTATTTGCAGAAAAATGGACAGGCACTAAATGAACCAGCCTAACCTCTGGAGCTAACTAAACTAACTAACCTTCTAGAACTAGGTCAGGTTTTTAATAAAGCTGCATTCAACTTTGTGGATAAAAAGGTGAAGCAGAAGAGTTGCTGACAGACAAAGGGGTAGCAACCCAAATAAAATGACCCTTACAGCATCTACCAATTAGATTAAGGAAAAGATGCGTGCTTGCCTCAGGACAAAATAGAGCTACCAGTCAAGAGATGCTGGACAAAGTGCAGCAACCAACCAAACAATGCATGTCTATAGAAACCTTTAGGATAGGAACTAATTATAAACTATGCTTAGAAGCACAATAAATGGCTTGTCCTTGATTCACATTGAATTGTGCAGTCTTTTGTCTTTTCTCCACATACTCCTACTCTAAATCCTACTCTACAGTCCTACTCTAAATCCTACTCTAAGATGGCTATGGAGAAAATGGTCCTGATATGATTATAGCACTGTTTGCTTCTCCATCCTCCTCTTCATTGAGATGATGAGTGGTCTCAGGGTGGATGCAGCCTCAGCTGATGTTACAAATGGATGCTGTTCACAAAAAAACCCCAAAAACCAAAAACAAATACAAAAACAAAAAAAAGAAAACAAACAAATTAAAAAACAAACCAAAACAAACAAACAAACAACAAAAAGACAAAGAACAGTGAAGAGTGAACCATTACTTTCCAAGCTCAGTACTTCACAGGCTCAATTGGGATTGCTCTGGGTCCTAAAAAGACCCAGAAAGAGGAGCAATGGCACCATCTGCTACCAGCAGTCATGTGCAGGACCCTGCCATCACAGGCAAACCTGGCCCAGAATCCCACTCATCCATTTATTCAGGTTTCTTTATCTTGTTGGGATCTTTGCCCTGTCAGTGCTCTAGAAATGGTGCTTTCTGTCCCTGGGTTATCTTCCTTTCAGGAAACTCCAATAACTCACATAGGTCCCTGTCTTTGAAAGACAGGCACTGTGCTAATTCCCACAGGGACAGAAAGCAATGTCTACCTTTCCATGCCCTGCCCCTCGTGTGCTGGATGGCACCTTCCTTCCCAGCAGGGCCAGCCCAGTGGCACTGGGTCCTGCAGTTCCCTCTCTGCCACACAACCTGGCAGTAACCCTGGCGCAGTTCCCGTCTGCTTGAGCGTGCCAGGCAGCAGATGGGGCTGGGACAAGTCCCTCCCAGCTGTCCCTGTTTGCGTGCCAGAAACCTCCAAGGGTGGGCTGGGGGGCACAAACCAGGGCCCCTCAGAGGCTCACAGTGAGCCCCCACAGCCCCTCCTGCCACAGCCAAATCTCTGACTGCTCAGCTGGGACTGGCTTCCTTGGGTTCCTCCACCACCATTTCATGTCTCTGTACCCTGCATTGCTCTGCTTCAATTCTTTTGCCATTGGATAAAACTGAACACTCCACCAAATTAGAAAAGAGGGCAACAGAAACAGTCAGAGGACAGAGCACCTCTCTGCTCAGGAAATGCGGAGAAGAGGTGGAGTTATTCAGTTTTGTGAAGAATAGGCCCCAGGGAGACTTTATTGCCACTTTCCAAGACTTCAGAGTAGCTTTGAAGAAAGTGGGGGACATCTTTAACAGGGTCGGTTACAATAGGATATGGACAAATATTTTTAAACACAAAGGGCATCAAATCAGAGTAGGTCTAAGGAAGAACTTGTTTACTTGGAGCATGGTGCCACCCTGGCACAGCTTGCCCCAAGAGCTTGTAGGTGCCCCATCCCTGCAACCATTCCAGCTCCGATGGCAAAGGGCTTTGAGCAACCTGATCTCTTTAAAGATGTCCCTGCTCATTGCAGGACACTTGCACCACAGGACCTTTACAGGGCCCTGCCAGCCCAGCCCAGTCTAGGATTCCTCACTGTTTTCATTTGAAGAGCACCAAGAGTGGAGGTGAGGAGGAAGGGGGCTCATCTGATGCCTTGGACTTGAGTGGAGGAGGAGCCCGGCCCTCAGACCCTGTTTCACCTGCAGCCCCTTCACATTTTACCTGCAGGAGCTCCTTGGCAGACCAGCGCCGCGCCTCGTCTCTCTGCAGGCAGCAGCTCAGGAAGTCACGCAGGCAAGATGAGAATAGGTTGGGCTGCTGCAGCTTTTGTCTTCCTCCTGTGGCTATCAGGAGTTGAGGCTGGGGAAAAAGGAGACACCAGGCTACACCTGCTTCTTTCCTATCTGTAACTGCTCTCTTGGGTCCCATTGATTAAGCTCCACTCTGCAGTGGCAGTTTCTGCCCTGGCAGAGACACAGAGATGACTTTCCTTTACCAACCAAAAACCCAAACTCCAATGCAGCCACAGCTTTTCCAACATCCCACAGATCTTGCCTTGGCAGCTGATTTCATTGACTGACCTAGTTAGTGGGAACTACGTCACCACAAGCACATTTCCTTCCCTGAAGATTCATACCAGCTTGAGAGGCTTTTTGGAAGAAGGACTTTGCTATACTAACTCTACTATATCCAAGGGTTAGTACATGGAAAAGTATCTCTGCAGTGCTTCTTGGTCCCTTAAGAGCAGCTGCCATAAAACAAAACTAATCAAGCTTTTTGCTTTGTTCTTGAAAACAATGGGAATTGGAAGGAAAGAAAGGAAATCCACCAGGTGTTCCTCAGGTAAGGAAACAAACATTTGGAATCTCATCTTCAACACAGACACATTAAGATGCATGCACAAATGTACTGGGATGAAGACGCCTCCTTGGACACACAGGAGCCACCTGCAGCTCTGTCTCTCAGCAGCCTGAAAATTTCTGCTTTCCTTACATGGAAAAGAAAAACTTTTCATGGTCAAATCAGAAGGAGAGGTTCCATCCCTACGGTCACCCTCTACTCATTTGGCTACTCAAGTCAATGCATTAATGGTAGGCCCATCCCAGAAAGTGCCAGGAAACAAATGGGAGGTTTTGGCAGGCTCTCCACATCACCAGGCTCTGGCTTGGTGACGTGCAGAATGTGGCTTGGGCTAGGAGAGAAACACGATCACTGAGTGTTTCAGCAGCACTGCACAAGAAGCAGAAGAGACTCTGTGGCCTTTACACCCTCATGCCCCAGTTTGAAGCATGTTTCCCAGTGAGAAGAAACTGCACAGTGGGGTAAGTTCCTCTCTAAAAACCAGGCCTTAGCAACTTTCTTGTGTTTGGGCTTCTTTTCTTCATTTCTGGAAATGTAACACCAGTTCTGAGAGGCTTGCCTTGTGGTTTTAGGGGCATCTTCACAGACAGACAAGTGGGAACAACTTGAAACCCAAAGCAAATGTTGCCTGAGAAGAGCTGGGGAGTGTTTGCCTGTGGTGAGGCTTGAGCTGTCTGGCAATCCCTTTCCATGATGTGCAGAAACATCCAGCTGCTCCCCAGAGCTCAGTCCCTCTGGGCACGCCGGCCTCTGGAAACACCTGACGATCCCAGCCTTTCTCCTGCTCAAGAGCATCTAACCTAAGCTGAGCTCCAGTTTCTTCAGCAAGGCCAAGGATGCTCACTTCCATGCAGCTGACAGTGTCCATGGAGCTCAGCAGGTCTTTCTGATACTCCTCAGGCCAAGGAATTACAGTGTAGATTGGCAAGACATTGGCTGATCGTTATCCAGTGTGGTTCGTGTGGAACCAAGCTCTAACATGCTGACAAGTCAGAGGGACAGAGCTCATTCTGCTTTTGCAAGATGGTATTTAGAAACATAGGACACCAACTTGGAACTATTCAAACCTCAACTTGCAGAATCCATCTCAAATAGACAAAAATATGAATGGCAAGAGGCCTTGGAGTCTCCATAAAAATGCCCACCACTGTAACGATAACTCTGTGCTTGTGGCACTGAAATAGATGGTGACCAAAGAGACTTTGCTATTATCCTCTTTAACCCAAAGGAGAATTTCAAATCCAGAAATGGCAATGCACTCCCCTTGTGTACAAATAATTTATGCGGCTTTCTTTCCTTTTCCCACATCACCAGAGGTGACAAAGAGGGTTTTATCCTGACTCTCAGCTGAGCTCAGCCACTGGCCATGGTGGGGAGCTGGAGTCCTCCCTGTCATTAGAACTGTGCAGGCCAGGGATGGCCCTGCTCCTGTGGTAAAGAAACACAGCACCGGTGTCAACTGCCCACGTTGGATCCCAGCCCAGGCACCTGCCTGCAAGCTCATCAACTTGTTAAAGTACCAAGAAACAGCCAAGGGTTTGGCAAACAATTCTAACTGCAGTCGGAGAAAAACACATCCTAAACTTATCCAGGCCACCCACACACATGACTGAACCATGTACAGATGACTTGAAAGCCTGAAAGTTTCAAAGACCCACAGCATTTGGAAAAGATGCTAGAGAATGGAAGAGAAGAGCTGTGTTTAAAAAATGAGAAAGCAAGCAGAACTGCTTGGGCATTGCTTTGGTAGTAGGTTTTTTCTCTTTTTCTTTTTTGTTTACTTTTCTTTTTCCTTTTTTTCTTATGTTTTCTATAAAATTGAAACTGGGAAGGTCTAACCTCCATTTCTCAGGATATTTATCACATGTCTACCCTCTCCACTGAAAAATTCTTGTCCTTCAGAAACAGAGTTCCAACATTGTTCAAAAAACAAGTGAGAAATGTCAGGCATGGCTGGAGGCCAAAATGGCAGGTTTCTGAACTGGTTAGGTTTCTGAACTGCCACTTCCCTTTCTGATACAACCAAAGCTACAGCAGATGCTGATGTGTTGCAGGGGCATTTTTAGAAGGAGACCTTGGTGGAAGTGGTGCCAGCAGATGGCAATGGGATTTTGTCCAATGGCACACAGAACATGGGACAGGTGAGAAAGACAGTGGGATCAGTGAGTATTTGCACCTTACCAAGACAGGAGTTGCATTCCAGTGAGGAACTTCTCGTTCCACCATTTCGATGCCCACGATTCCCAAAGACCATATGTCCACTTTGGGGCCATATGGTTGACCTGTCACCACTTCAGGCGCCAGCCACCCAGGAGTGCCGGCCACGCAGCTCCACCTGCCCTGCTCAGGGGTGAGCTGAGCAAAGAGGCCAAAGTCAGCTGTGGAGAAAACAACAAACCATGAAAGCCAGCTCCAATTAGGAAACCAAGCAAAAGAATTCCCCACTCTCAGGCTAAGAATGTGCTGTTGAATCTCCTGGAGAACTGTGCACGCTCGATTTCCTTGGGGCTTTAGCCAAGGGAGTATGGAATTGGCCGTTTCCAAAAAAACCCAGGTTTCTTAATGCTGCTCACAGCAGTGGACTTTATGCCCCTGAAGCTTTAGATTGTAGCTCCCTCTGTCTGGAAGGGACACACACAGAGCAACGCCACTCTTGACTGCTTGTGGTTCCTTATACCTCTGTGCACGTTGCAACTGTGCCTTCAGCTCGCAGCAGGGGTCCCTGCACTGCCACCAGCACCATTTCTGGGGAGCTGGCAGTCACTCCAAGCAGCCCCACACCCACATCCCTGGAACGCTGCACCTGACCAAGAATATACTGACCCAGCTTGACAGAGCCGTCGGTTTTGAGAAGGATGTTGCAGCTCTTCACATCTTGGTGGATGACGCGGTTTGAGTGCAGAAAATGCAGTCCTTGCAGGCACTGAGCGAGAAAACAGAAACAGGAGGGCAAAAATGAGTGATGTGATTTCATCACACAAGAAAGGAAACAAAGAATCTAAAAGATTCCCTCTCCAGGGGAATGGGGAGTAATGGCAGAACAGTAATGGCCACTGAGAGGAAGAGCTTGCTGCTCCAACACTTGCAGAGCAGGACCTTTCTAAGGAAAGGCACGTCAGCTTTTGAAAGAGCAACAGCACCTGCTGTTGTAGGCTGTGCCCTGCAAACCAGCCAGGATGACTCCTGCTGCAGTGGACGTGCTTTTTCCATGCAGAGGACAAAGGAGGGGTTTTGAAAGGAAAAGTCCCTCCCTTTGGTGTGAAGCGGATCACTTTTGGGTGGGAGGCTGCATGACAAAGATTTTCTTGCTGGCCTCAGCACAGGCTTGGAAGTATCCCACCAGTCACTTTCTGGGAGCAAAGAGCATTTTGGCTGCACTACTATCCTTTTCAGCTGAGGACTGTGAGACATGAGTCTTTTTTCTTTGCTGATCATTTCAAATCCTGCCACCAGCACCTTTGCTTTTACAGGCAAGGAATGCAGTGAAGACAGACTCCAGGCAAACATTTAGAGAGGCAAGGTGGAGAACAGCAAATACAAATACAAGAGACAGAGCGAGAATACAACAGCAGGAGATAAGAGTACTGGCACTGAGTACAGGGAGTGCAGGGGCACTGGCAGGCCTTTCACTTGAGATGCTTTTACTTGCCCATAGAATAGCAGCAACACAGAAACAAAGCTTGGCACAGGAAATCACTCCAGCTCTGAGCCCCTGTTTCCCAGACAATCCTGCCCAAGCCCTTGGAAACACGGATGGGATTGCTGACCTCCCGACTGATGGCTGCCATCTCATCTTCAGACAGGTAGGTCTTGCTGATGACATTGCTCAGAGTGCCTCCATCCATGTACTCCATAACCAGCCAGAGCTCCTCACCCACAAGGTAGCTGAAAGAAGGAAACAAGGGCGTGGAGATGAATGTACATGGCTAGGTTGCTGTGTGGAAAAGACAGGTTGATTCTTCTTTTCAGGTCCCTTTGAGACAAAGACAAAATAAAGGAATAGACATTCCCTCTTGGCTGTGCTTTGTTTGCCATCTGTGCAGTCTCAAGGAGAAAGGCACAGCTGTGAAAAAGGAGATGTCTTAGATGGGCAGCAAGCAAAATGTGCAGTTTAGTAACAGCCCAGATAAAAAACCTGTCGCGCATGGTGTTTCTGGAAAAAAGCACCTAGTCTTCCTGGCATGCATAGCAATGGAAAACAGTGGCAACAATCCAAGGGAAATCCTTGTTAGTTTACCTGGACCTAAGAAGACACTTGAAAAAAATCAAGCTCCAAAACAAAGTGGTGGCTGTGAATATAGAGATCATTGATTTAGTAAGACACGACTCATCCGGGTTTTTGAACAATTTTCCAATACCATGTGCCAGCGAAGACTCATGCAGACAAAATGCAATCTCTTCCCATCCACTGGAGATGAAAAGAGCAGTTATAATTAGCCAATAATTACAGCTCTATTTTCTGCCAGTGACCAAAGTGGGATTTTACCTTGCATGTTTGCAATATGTGAACAAACATTCATGGGACAAAAGCACAACTCACCTGTCTAAACAATTGACCAGGTTGGGATTCCTATTCACCTTCATGACCATGAGTTCATTGACTTTTAGTTCCTTCTTCCTCAGTCCTTGAAGATGTATTTTCTTTATGGCCACCTAAAATGACATTGAAAATCAGTAACTTGAGAGGTTGGTGGCACGAGACCACAAGACACATGGAGCGAGTGATTTTGCAATGACACAGCTGAGCTGTGCCAAACTGCCTTGCGATTAGGCACTGCAGTAATTAGGAACTGACGTTCCAACAGCCCATTTCTCTGCTCCCTTGGGAGCCACTTACAGGACACGTGGGGCCACTGACATTTTGCCTTGACCACTTGGTAACAGCAGTGTCTCAGTTATCACCCACAAAGCTCTGACCACACTCTCTGCTGCTTTGTTTGCGACTCAGAAGAAGCAATCCATGCCTTAAAACTCTGTGGATACATCTTGGGCTATGGGCAGGGCTTAGGGCTTTCAGGGACGCCTTGCAGATCTCTCCCTGTGTGCAGTTCCCAAGTGCAGCAGGTGGCTAAGGAACCACCAGTAACTTTCAGATGTATTTGCTGGCAGCCAGAAATGAGAATTCAGGACTCTGAAGCTGTAGCCCCAAAGAGCAGTGAGGTGCTCGAAGGCACCACCTTTGTTTCAGCAATGGAGAGCGAGTGAGCGCGTCCTTCTCTGAAAGGAACCGCTGCCCTCCGTGCCTTCCTTCCGGCAGCTGAGGAGGACAAAGTCCCAAATGCATTTTGCGGGCTGGCACCAGTCTGTGCTTCTTGTGCCTTTTCAGCACAGCTCTGCCCAAAGCTCCAGCCACAGCTCACACCAGAGGGGAAAGCCCTCGAGTGCAGCAGAGTCTGCAGGTGCTGTTGACATTTACCTCTCCTCCTGTGGCAGTGTCGAGTGCTTTACAAACATCTCCAAAAGTTCTAGAAACAAAAGAGAAGCAGAGAAAGGAGAAGCCATTTAGATCTTGCAGTGAAAGCCAGCCCACGCAGGAGATCTGTGCTGTAAATGCCTAAGACCTGCAGGACACTGGAAGCATGGAGATGTCTTTGACAATGCCTTCTGAGCACACTTAGAAATTCTGATCAGCACTGACAATCTAAGCCCAGTGCCTGAACACATTTGCAGCTTGTCTGACTTCACACTTGATACCTATTCCACCAGCAAAACACCTGATGCATAGTTTGGTAAAATTAACATTGCTTGGACTCACCCACTGCCAATATTTTCCAGTTCAATGTATTTTATAATAGGATTTTCCATCTTCACCATTCTCCCTGAGGGAAACAAAATGCAAGATGTTCACTTTAAAGCAGAGATCCCAGCTTCTAGGAGATACAAAAGGCAGCCCCACTGTCTGGGGCTCTGAGCCCTCCCTTTGTGGACAGCTGGCTAACAACAACAGGAACAGGAACTGGAACAACAAGAAAAGAACAGCAGGTCCACAGCACAAGTGGCTGGCACAGAGACTGATTTCTAGCATCCTTTGAAGTGAGAGACCTCTTGACAGCAGACACACAGGGAAGCACAGGGAGATACATTCAGAGACTGAGATCAGAAGAGAACACCTACCAAGGCAAGTAAGTTTGTCATCTAGAAACATTAAGGAGAGCTGGAACTAACAGTGCCTTTGTTTTCTTGGGAATAAACACTGTGAGATTTAGAAAAGGTTTCCTACTTGCTAAGATTAAATGCACCTGGACATCTAGAATCAATTCCTCTGAACAGATGTCAAGTTCAGAACAGGAGGAATTATTGCCAAGTGTTCCCATCTTTTCCAGCTTGCAGCAGTTTGCCAGAAGAATGCCTCTGCATTTGTAAACCAGAGCAGCTCATGCTAGAAGCAATCCCGACGGGGCTTTCAGCATCAGGGCCCTCACCCTTTATGAGCAGGCTGAGCTCAAAGACGCCCTTGCCCGTGCCCCGCGTGAAGAACCACGCCGCTTCTCTCCACCCCGACAGCGCGGATCAGTCGCTCCCATTGCACTCGCCCTCTCGGCACCGCACACGTCCCCATCCTCCCAACTCGGCACGGCGGGCATGGGCACAGAGGACAGCAGTGCTCCTCAGGTGCCCTGTGACACAGAGAGCTGCCCAGAGGAGATGCTGACCCTCTTGTGAGTCCAGGCCGTGCGACGCAGCAGCCGGCCCAGAGAAGGGGCTGCTGCCTCAGGCAGCTCCGCGCTGCAGCAGCCGGGCAGCAGCGGGACCCTCCCAGCTAAGGAAGGCTCCAGCCTCTGCACTCCCACCAGCCCTCAGGGGCAGGGCAGCGACCACAACAAGGCTGGCAAAGCCCAAGCATGAGCACTGACAGGCACTGACTGGAAGAAGCCAGAGTGAGCCTCAGCCCTGTACAAGCTGTTGCCCCCATTCAGGACACAACACGATGGGCTTTGAGATCAGCCACACCGAGGCGCAGATCAGTGCCCTTTTTGTCCCAACAGGTGATGGTAGACACAGAATCCACTGGGCTCTCTTCTCAACCCTACCAGATCTTCTCTGAGAGCACAGCACTGGCAGCTGTTAAGGGCAAGAAGCAGATTCATTGGGTTGTGCTGCAGAATCACAAAGGGCTTGATGTGTTCTCCTAGAGACTGATCTCAGCAGAGCTTCTGCCAGTGGCTAGGACTCAAGCAGTCACAGCCTTCTGCTGATCCAGGAACAATCCCTGCTTCTGCTTTTGGCAGAGAGGGAAGCCCAGGCAAACTCCAGCCAGTCTAAGCTGCCCTCAGAGGCAGCAGGAACACCCAGAGCTCTCTCTTGCTGCCTCGGAGCAACGCCAGCACTTCTGTGACACTAAACCGAGGAGAACCCTTTGGTACAGCTATGCTGACACGTGCACACAATACACTGTCCCTCAGATAAGAAAGATACCAGACGTACTCAGTTGCTCCAGGGAGTCACCCGCCATCTCCTGTTGCTGAGCAGCAGCTGGGTCAGCACGGGAGGTGAACCAAGTGCTCAGGCCCCACTTCTTCAGCTGGAGAGCAAAGGCTCCTTGGGACAGCACTGCTGCTTCTGCAGCAGCTTCAGTGTCAGAGTCGGTGTAGGTCTGAGACAAGAAATGAGTTTATGTCAGGAAGGTGTGGCAGAGATTGCCCTGAAATGCAAGAGAGATTGCCATTTGAAATGCAAGCCCTTAGGAAGCTGCTGTCAGCGACATGCAGAGCTCTTCAACTGGATTGCTTTGGATGTCCACTTGTGAAACCAAATGGTCAAAACCAAAGGCTGGTTTTACTCGAGGTCATAGCCAGTTTCTTGTTCTAAAGGATGACTGCAGCAACGACCACTCCACTTCCTCCCAAAGACTCCTTTCCTCCTCCTAGGTCTGCAGATACATTTGCAGCTCCTCATTCTAATGTTCTACCTCCTGCCATGAAATTCTCTTTTTCTGCACCTTCCTCGGGACGTGCTCATCCTGCAGCATCTCTGGAGGGTTCAGTTCCTGGGCCTCATGCCAGCCTCGGGGCTCTTGGTTGCCCATCATTTGCTGGAACTCTCTGCAGGCTGCCAGGTAGGATGGCAACACTTCCACCTCAAGTCAAACAGAACAAAGCAGTCAGAGACTACAGCTTGTCCCCGTCAGCCAGGAGTCATCGACTGGGAAGAAAGTAAAGAAAAGGACAGGAGCAGATTCACAAGGGATACAGACAGCTTGTAGCTCGTATTCCAGATCTATGTGAGTGACCATGTTCACCTGCAAAAACACCTCAAGAAACAAGGTCACCTGGAAGAAGCCAGCAGGAGCTCATTCGGATGAGTGCTGGCTAAATGGCCAAGGGAGTAATGCCACTGTCTAGAGCATCAGCTGAGATTCAGCAGACCAGGAAGTGCCCTTCAGAGCAGCTCTGACAGAGGCCTCATCAGGATGGCCTCAGAGGCATCACCCACCCCCTGCTGCTCTGCACTGGAAAGGCAAGGAGGGCAGAAACCACCCCTTGGGTGACTGCAGTGGCTATTGCTGTTTCACTCACTTGCTTTTCTAGAGCCTTTTGTTCCTGAAGGAGGCGATTAATTTTCTCTTTGATGATTTTAATTTTTTCATCTAGCCTCTTCTTCCTTGCCTTGATCCTAGCCTCAGTTTCCTGCAGCTGTGCCTGCACCTGTTCATCAATTTTCTGTAAACAACAACGGAAAGGACTCTCTTTCATGAATGGAGTGGCTGCCATTCCTTCATTCACCTGTTTTTGTTGATTGCCCCTCTGCATAGGGAGATTCTTCTCCTCTTGGATGTCTTCATTCCTCCTCTTTGCTGCCATGATGTCACTCTGAGCTTCAGGCAGCTCTGCTTGTGGCTCTGCCTTGATGTTCTGTACACACAAAAGCAGAGCAAGTGACTGAGAGCTGCCATCAAGATCAGCTTTTCCCTCTTTTAGCCTCAAAATCACATTTATTCAGCCCCTTCTTTCTGCTTCCCTCCCCAGCTCTGCTTCCACTGTAACCATCCTGTCCCGGTGCTGGTCTCTGCAGATTCCAAGGCTCTGTCCTTTCAGTGCCTGTGGGACTTCCTGGCCTCCTCAGTCCCAGGAGCTCTGGTTTATGCCCCTCTTCCTGCCCTTCCCTCTGTCCCCTGGCCAGTCAGGCTTACCTGGCCATTCTCCTGTGGCTCTTCCACCTGCTGCCTGAGCTGCTCTTCCTGCTCTCGGGCAGGGAACAGCTCTCCCTGAATCTGGCATGGCATCTCAGATAAGGCAGTCTGCTCCTGCTCTTTCTCTAGAAGCACCTGCACAGAAAGCAAGACAAGATGGGTTTCACCTTCCCGTACGACCTTTGTGGGCCAAGACTCAAAGACTGCTCACACGCTCACACGCTCCCAAAGCACTGTGCTGCTGCTCTGCTGGGTCCTTCTCTGCCCGTGGGGAGGCACAGATTCCAAAGTGACCCTGGCCCTACAATCAGGGGCCATCTGGGGCTGAAGCTCCAACAGCCTCTCAGGCAGCTGACAGGGAAGGTGTGGCATTTCTCAAGGGTCTGGTGAGGGCCTCCCTCTGCTTCTGCCATGTCCTCTTTGTCTTTCAGTGGTGACTGACACCCCGCCCTGTCCCACAGCTCCATCCTGGCCCTGCAGGTGGCTTCCTGGGTGAGCTCACTCCTTGTGAGAGACACTTCTGGAGTTCACATTCCCTTCAGGCCTGCACCAGCATTCCTCCTTCCTGACATCTACACTCTTGTTAGAAAATGGGGTCATTCAGGAGATAAGGATGCATGCAAAGATCTCTGATGGAAGCCAGAGAACCTCTATGGCCATCTCAGTATATGGAGGAGGACCAAGGTGTTTCTTCTCCCTCTTTTGTCAACTGAGAATTCTGACCAGCAGTAACAGAGTTTCTCATAAGGCCCCATTAACAAATGCACTTACACAGCCCTGGGGATGCCAGCGAAGGAAACCATGTGTCATGTAATGCATGTATGGGCAAAGTCACCAGACCCCAACTACAGCATGGGATAGTTCCACTCCCTTAGGACATGCAAAAATTTAAAGGATAAAAAGAAGGCTTCAGGTCAGAAAAGGCTGGAGTAGGAAAACATGAGGGGAAAAAACAACCATCTCTGGAGGGGGAAACATCTCTGCCTGCTCAGGATCAGTCAATGGAACTTGTCTCTACTCCTCTCCTGAAGGGATGCCTTTAGGTGAGCTTTGCATCTTCCACTGCTTTGGAGCAGAGCCAGGAAGATTCAAATAGATAGATAGACAGACAGATCTCACTTTTATAATCTCTCTTTACTGTACTGTGGTATTTACATTCTTTGAACACAGAGAGATATAATTCTCTCTCCTAGGTTTTTTTTAAGGGGAGGTAGTGAGAAACTTAGAGAAGAAGAGAAAACAATTATTATCTCTTCTTGCTGTTCTTGTTGTTTAGTACATGTAGAATGTGTTCTAGTGATTGTTTACTGAAAGTGATTTGTTAATTGGATTTTAGTGATAGTTGTTTAGCTTGATTAGCCAATTAGATAAAAGCTGTGTCGTGACTGTCTGGAGACAGTCACAAGTTTTTCTTTAGTAGCTTTTTAGTATAGTATCTCTTTAGTATAGTTTTAATATAGTACTAGTGTGATATAACGTAGCTTAAGAAAGCATTTGTTTAACCTTCTAAATCATAGAGTCAAAGCACATTATTCACCACGTGGGGGTCACCCTGAATCAATACTGTCCTTTCTGTCGCTACACACATCAACACTCGGTAGCAGTGCCCCGATCTGCAGCCATCCTGAACTTGCTCTCCTGTTGCTTCAGTAACCCACACTCTTGGGGAATCTGGAGCGTGTGGGTCCTTATGGAATGCAATCAGACCCAGAGCGTTGCACTGGGAACTGCACTCTTTGTGCATCTGTGCTCGGGCAAGTTCTTCTCTTGGACTCGAGCACACTGATGGTGCTAAAGTGGCTGGAATCAGAAATGCAGCCCAGCCCCTCCCAGCTCCTCTAATCTCTGAGCACCAGCTGGAATGCAAGGGCATTGATTTCCTGCTCAATTCCCAAATACAACACACACTGATTCCCTGGGCTGCCAAAAGACACGGGAGCCGTTAACCTGAAAGTGATGTGTTTCCACCAGTGCTGGAAAAGGGCAGGAAAGATTGAGAAAAAGCTCCCTTGCTCCCTGGAGAAGGAGAAATTACACAAGGCTTCTCCTTCTAGCAAACAAACAAACAAATAAACAAACAAAATATGAAAGTGTTACCTACTCCAGTGTCTAAAGCACTTGGATGCAGTGAAGGGATGTTTGGCAGGGAAACAGCCCTTGTGCTGAGCATTGGATCTCTGGATCTAAGGCAGGGATCTATGGAAGTCTGCCTGAAGGTCCCTCATGAGCCCCCATTGTCCAGGCTAAAGCTCCCTCAGCACCTCCTCGCTGGCCTTGTGCTGCACCCCCTTGCCCAGCTCCCCTGTCCTTCTGTGCACGCGCTGCAGCCCCTCAAGGACTTTCTGCTTCCCAGGGCCCACAGCTGCACCCAGCACTGCAGCGGTGGCCGCAGCGCTGCCCAGCACAGGCCACGCTCGCTGCCCTGCTCCTGCTGCCCCCCTGCTGCTGACACGGCCACCGTGCCCTGGCCCTTCTTGGCCCCCTGGCCACACGCTGCCTCATCTTCAGCGGCTCAAGGCCGCCAGCCCTGCGTCCTTTTGGCCCACGCAGCTCCCCAGCCACAAAGGTGCCCATTTCACTTCAGATACAGCAGGCATCATTGCAAGGTGTACATCCTGGTTTTAGCATTACAAGACAGCAGTCAAGGACTTGCAGCTTTGCTCCCACTCCAGGCTCCAATGCAGTTTTCAAAGCAAACTACACAATAGAAGGTATCAACAGACACATGCAGCGTCTGGGTTTTGCCTCAGAAGAAGGGTTCAGAACTACTCACTTTGTTTCTTTTGCCACACTAGACAAGAATGGCCCCCCCCAGCTTCATGGACAACACAGTCATCTCCTTGCAGCTTATCAAAGACCAAGAAACAGGCAGACTCAGAGCACCTATCTGCTCTGCTACTGGCTGCTCTGCCTGAAGAGGCAGAAGAGCAACCTGACAACAAAGGCACCAAAATCCCTGACTTCAAGCAGCAGCTCTACATCCCCAGCGTGTCTCTGAAATAGTCCCAAGTAAGCACACCCAAGAAGTTTGTGGGGACAAAGCACCACAAAGAGCTTGTGTGGTCAGATCAGCATTTTTTTGTGCCTGCAGCTACTTGGCCAGTCCGTGCAGGGGGACAGGTCCCTCCACGCCACAGTGTCCCCTGTGTATCTGACAAGGCTGAGCACAGTGTCTTTGACATGCTCCCTGCTCTGGGATCAGGCAGCATTCATGCTCCAGGCTGGCCCCTGTCCAAATGCCAGGAAGCTGCTGCCTAAGCATGACAGATCAAAGCCCATTGTCCAGCTGTCACAGGCTGGGGGCAATCACCAGGTCCTGGCAGGACTCCAGCACTCAGCATCCTCAGCCAGCAACAGCAAGTGCCGGCTGGTCAGAAACTTGCAGCTCTGCCTTGCACCAAAGACAGCAGCACACACAACTGGCACTTACTGGCTCAGAATGGTCAGGCTGTGGTGTGACCACAGCTGGAGGCTGGCGCTCATCCACCTCATTTGCCTCCTCTTTGGCCTCCTCTCCATGAGCAGAGGGAGCCAGAGGAGAGACTGCTGTTGGTTCTGTGATCTGTGGACAGACAGCAGTGTGAGGGACAGAAAGTTACCTATAATTTATAACCTTATTTCTATTCAGCACTTTATTCTATTCAGCTCTATTTCTACAACCAGCTGTACTAAGGACAAATCAGAAACTTTGAGAACAATGGGATTCTAAGTCACTGCGACTGAATTTAAATGGGCTAATTCAACAGAATTGCTAATAGTTCTGAATTAGACATTATGCCCTGGCTACTATCAAGAAGCAACATTCTCTCTGCAAAATGAGCTTTTCATTCCTTGAAAGTTCTGAAATGGAAAATCAGGAAAAAGCCAGCGATGCCTTTGTTATTGCTGCTGCAGACATGGAAATGGATTTTCTTTCAGCCTACCCAGCTGGCCCTCTACACACTGCTGCCACAGGCCAAGCTCACAGCTTGCTCTCCAATTCTTAAGCACCAGGAACATGAAATGTTCCTTTCTCACTCACCTCAGGATCAGCACCTCTGAATACACGGATCATGTGATCTGGAGTGGGCAAGGGAAAATGAACAAGGGCTGTGAGAAAACTGCCTGGGCTGCTGAATCCCACAGAAGAGAAGAAGTCAACCCAAACAGAGAGTATTTTTCTTTATCAACATCCCTCCACGTGACATACTTCTTTCACACAGCCAGCAAGAGATCAGGACAATAATCTTGGTTGTGCCTACACTTCGGCCTGTTTAGCCAGTAAATGAATACAAACGTGATCAAGAAAACGCAAATTGTTCTTCAACACTCCATGCTTCTGTTCTGTTCAACGGATAAAGCAGCTCTTGTTCTCTTGTCTTTCAGGTACTTTTTTAAAAAACAGAAGTTGCATGCACTAATTCCCATTAAGTTGCTGAAAACAGTCACCCAGAAAAGCTTCCCCAAAATCCCCCTGAGCTGTGGCAGTTCTACTGTGAAACAGCACAGCAGCAGCTCCAGGGCTCAGGAGCAGACACTCACGGCTTTAGAGTTTGCACTTCACTGCAAAGGGAATCACTATTTTAGCACTCAGTCAAGGGTCAAAATAGACAGTCAAATCCTTTCATTACAAAATTTAGAATAAAAGAAGCTGTCCCTCAGTTCTGGGGAGAACTACAAAGTCTTTAGAAGGCCTTCTGAGAAGGCCTCCCAGTCTGCATTTTGGAAGTTGTCCTGCTTGATCCAGCAAACTGAGGAAATGACAGACTCTGCTGCCACAGACTCTCCCGTGGAGGGAACGGAAGCCCTGCAGGTTCCCTTGCAAATGCTGCCCCTGTGGCTACAGGCACCCCCTTTTTAGCTGAACGCCCTGACAGGAGCTTTACCAAACCACTGGCATCCTAATGCTCTTTCTCTTTCAAAATCAACCCAGCCACTAAGAAAGAGCAAGAAGACATGCAAAAGCCAGGTTAGCTTACACCCTAACCTAAATAGAGTTGAAACCTCTACTTACTTGCCAGGCTAGTCATGAAATAGGCGGAATAAACAGTGCCATACATGGTGCAAACTGCAGCAGCGAGTTGCTCAATCATTGTAGCACTGTTGTTCAAGTTTACCCCAACACTACAAAAGCCAAGACTCCTGTCAGTGTGCAGCTACACACTGACAAAGGCCACAATCAGGAGGATGCTCCTGATCTCAGCAAGCCCTAGGGCTGCTCTGGCACTGAGGCCTTCCGTGCAACAAGGCAACCTTCTGATGTCACCACAACGATGTGGCAACCATGCCCTGATATCACAAAGCAAAGTATGACAAAGCAAAGCATCACAAAGCATGTTAGTCTGTGAATTTATGCAAAGCAGTAACCAACCTCCCCTACAGCAAACACAAAATGGCCTCGGAAGTTCTCCTCTGACACAAAGCAGCACAAACTCCCCCCATGGGCCAAACCCTGTTGTTCAAGGGATCCAAGAGGAACTCCAAGAGTGCCCCAAGCACCTACAGCCTGTACCCCAAGTGAGCATTCAGATGGGACCCAAGCAAAGGAAACCAGACCAAGAAAATGGCCCAAAGCATTGTACAGAACCAGGAGAGAAAGCACTATTGGCATAGCAGCTGAAGTAATTCCTAAAAATCACCCCATATATCTGCATGTTTATTGGATGTTCCCAGGGCTGCTGTGTATGTACATCTCTTCCCCTGCTCTGCCTTTCTTCCCCTTTGGCAGCAGTGGAACTGGCAGCATCTGCCCGCCAGCAGCAGCTGCTCCAAGCTGGGAACGCGGCTGGCGGTGCTGATTTCCAGAGGCTCCTGTGTCCCAGGGAAGCCAAGGCAGGAGCAGCTGAACGGCGCTGGCGCTGCTGCTGCTCTGTGCCAGAGAGCCCCGGCTGGGCAGGGCACGGTGCCCACTGCGCTGCGGGCTCCTTCTCCTGCCAGAGCTGGGCACACCTGGGAGCAAGGCATGGCAACCTTTGGGCAAACCAAGGGGTTTCTGGGGCTGCACTGCTCTGCACACACCCAGCTCACCTGCAGCACAGAACCTTGGTCCCCCAAAAGGTAAACAAGATGGAAACAGCTGGAAAAGATCTCATTTCAACCATTCTTTATGCTTCAATAGAAATGACCAAAATGAAAGTTACCGAGCAGGGCCCAATCCACACTGCCAGCTCAGTGTGAGAAAAGAGGCATTACTTTATTTCAGTGCTGGGTGCGTGGGGAATCACTTCCCTGAAACATGCACACCCACGTGTGTGTATCCATGGAACTAAGACATTCCTTTCATTACTTTTATTCATTACTTTGCTCAAACTCACAGGCTAAACATTCTCACAAAGTATTTGACATGTTTAAATCACTTCCCCAAAATTACTGACATTTAGAGTAGGGGTCTCTTGAGGGTCTCTGCTGGTCATGTGGTGAACATCCCATTCCTCAAATTCTCCTTCCATGGTTAAGAGCCTTCTTCTCCTTGAATGCATTGCAGCTACCTCCTCAGTAGGCCCACTGTCTTTATTCTCAAGGCTAAGATATCCACTTGCACACATTAACCACTGGTGTGAGGGAAGGTATGACTCAGCACCGCCTGTTAAAGCTTAACAAATTCACCATTTGTTGCAGGTAAACACTTCCCCAACGTCTCTCCTTCCTTCTCTGGGAATCAAACACAAGCATTTTGTGAGCACTGACCCAAGGCCGCCTCCAACCCTCCTGTCACCCACCAGCCCTTCTCTCTTCACAAACAGCAGGTCCAGCAGTGCCTTCCCTCACTGGCTCAGTCACCAGCTGTGTCACAAGTTCTCTGTCACACACTCCAGGAACATCCTGGGCTGTTTGCTCTCCGCTGCACTCTGTTGCCAGCAGACATCCCCACCCTGTTCCATAGCCCTTGCAGAACCCTGCACCTGCTATCCCCGGGCACCTGGGAAGGGGAGGCAGTCACGGAAGAGATGCACCAGCTGCACCGGGCAGGAACCAAAACCCTCTCGCGGCACAGCTGCTGGCCTGTGTCTGGCACAGCTCCGGCTGCCCCACTCCTCATGGGCTTTTGGCTGGAAATGCAATTGCACTTTCTGCCTCATGTAGAAATACCAGGGCTGCACAAACAACGGCCAGCAGGCCACATCCCAAAGGCACTGCAGCATGGAGTTGAGAAGGAAGAAGACCCTTCCCCAATTCCTAACCATACCAAAAAATACCACCATAATTGGGACTTTTAATCTTCTGAATGCAGAGTTGATTCACAGGGTGACAAGGGAATCTTCCAATGGAGTTGAAGTGTGGTAGAGTTTTTATTCTGAGTCCTATTCAGACTGTTGATTTGAAAATTTATTTTAAAATATTTTTTAAAAGGCTGTGCAGTCATATGGTTTTGTTCTAATACCAAAATGGCTAGATTTAATTACATCCAAACTGATTAGTCTGTAAAAGCTTTCCTGCAGAATAGCTACTAAACAAGAAATGAAAATCTGTGGACTGTTGACTTTGCAAAATTCTACTAAATTTATCACACAATGAGGCATTTTTAGTTAGATCATAGAGCAAATTAATTCCTATGGATAACTTGATTTGGATAAACCTGTTGATTTCAAATTAAAATTGCCAGCATGTACTAAGTGGAAATCTGAATACTCACTTCTATGAGGTCTGAATTATTAGATAGTCATTGTTCACCATAATAACAAAAATTAACATTCTGGCTATTTTTTTTTACTTATCGTCAGCTCTTCAACACTCTTTGTAACATCAGAAAGAGAGTTTGTAGCAAGGTGAACCATGGGTTGGTGGAGCATTGCAGAAGGCTCCTGTGTCAGCACTAAATGTTCACATTTACCATGGCATCACTTCTTGCCTTTAATTCCAAGCTACAGCTCAGTTCCTGCAGTATAGATTCACACTTGTAGTCTGTACTTGCAGCTGGTTCTTACTTCCCTGTCCAGAAAAAAATCATGCTTGGATCTCAAATCAAAATGAAACAAGGAGAGAGTCAGGTTCTGGATAGGTATAGCAAGAACTAAGAGATTCTTTTTGCAAATATGTTGAAAAGTTGTTTGTAGATACTGCAAAAATGGCAGATTAAAGACTTGCACTCTAACTTGCAAGCTGAGGTTTGCCTGTTATTTCTGGACTGATTTCTTGAGGCCAGACACTGAACCTAATCAGTAAGAAAATCAAAACCACAGGAGTAGTTTGGAGAATATTGTAAATTATTCTGTCATGATGCTTTTTGCCTAAAAGTTCTGGCCATCATCCGATTGGAGTAATTAGAGGAGATCGAAGCCATCATTCTGTGCCTGTGCACACAGTTCCTTCCCAGGAGCAATCCATGAAGCAACGCTGACGAATCCACACCAGCAGCTGTTGCCACACAGTCATGAAGCAGAGAATATGTATTTCTGCTACACTTGGACAGCTGAAGATGCCTCTGCTGAGCTAATTTTAGTGACTGCTCACCACAGATGAGACCTTGTGGTCAGTCTCCAACAAGTCAGGGCAGTTAATATTCTGCCTAAATGAAGTAAGTCTAGCAATACATAGGCCATGGAGCCTGAGGAAAGCCAGCAGCTGTGGGAGATTTAATTTGTTTTATCTTTCTTTTTACTAATTTATTGCAGTCAATTATTTAAAGAATGGAAACTTTTGGCATACCATTGGCTGGAAGGTTGGTCAATCTTCCATTCATGACTCCTCTGAAAGCATCACCCCAGTGTTTTTATCAGTAACTCTTCCATTATTATGGCTCACACAGCATTTCCTGCAGCTCTTCCTGGAGTCAGGGAAAGGCACCAGGAGAAGGGGGAGAAAGCTGTGTGCAGAGACTGTGTCAGATAAAGAGACATTTGTTTCCTCTTATTTGACTGAATGGCTGCAGGAACCTCGCTAGCACTGCTAGCACTGCTGGCAAGGTGGCCTTTTGCAGGGCTGGGCAGAGTTTGGGGCCCGGGGTCCCTCCTCTCCGTGGGACACCAGGGTAAGCAGCCCCTGTGCCAGCCAGGAGCAGAGGTTCTGTGACTCTGCCCTGGGCACAGGGACCTGCCACTGTCCTGAGCTCCTGCCGCGGGTCCTCTGGGGCAGGTCCTGCTCTGCAGGGATGATGGGCGCAGCTGGGGGGTGGCTGCAATGGGGGGTGGCTTCCAGTGTGCTCTGTTGGTCTGCCACACTGCAGCCAACAGAGCTTCTGGAAGGAGCCTCCTCTTGTGAGCTGCTGGAGCTGGAGCTGGCGCTGGCCACAGAGCCGCTGCTCTCATCCCTGACAGGACCAGAGCACAGCAGCCTCTGGGCCTCCTTGCTGCACAATGACAGTGAGGAGGCCATGGACCAGAGGGTCAGTATGAATGACTCAGTTTCCTGATAAACTGTGCTAAGAAAACCCTGCATCCCTCCTGCCATATCTAAGACACTCCAAGAAATCTGTTGGCACATTGGGAACTCAGAATTGTTTGCATTTTGAACAATTGTCTTATGAGTGCTTTTGATTGTTTTTGTCATTTTGTGTTGATTCAGTTGATCCTTCAGAGAAGCTTTCCTAATAATATAAAACACGGGGAATTGTGGAGACCCTGGGGGGCCATTCCCTGGTCTAGGGAGACACGAGAAGCTTCCCTCAAAAAGCTGTTAGAGCCCATTGGCTCCTTCCCCTGTTCCTGTGTCTGCTCCTGTGTTCCTGAGCCACACCTTCCCTATTCCCTGAGTGCCCCCCTTATCTTTGTACTGCCCCGAGATCAGGGTCAGCCCCCAGGCCCCTGTGGAGACAAAGTGAGACCCTCTGTGCGTGGGTGCTGGGACCTGAACATCTCCCTGCACAGCTGAATAAAACATCTGTGGAGATGATGCAAAGGTCCTTTTTGCTTCTTTACCCTGGACTATGCTAGCAGCAATTCAGATTGCTACAGAGGACAAGCTGCAGTACTGGCACCAAGATTTTGGCAACTTGACCATAGGCACAGAGGGCGTGCAGGATGCTGCTCTATGAATTCTTTAACCAGCCATCTCTGGTGCTGGCATATTCCCTCCAGCTTCTGGTGCAGCCAGGGCCACCTTTGGTCCAGTAGATGACATTGTTATTTGAAAAATTCGGCCCACACCTTGGGCAGGAGGCCATCCACAGGCTCTGGTCCTGCAGGCCCCTGCTCAGCTGGGGACAGTGTTCCCCGTGGGGAAGATGGAGCAGCCATCTCAGGGTCTTGGGGGCTGTTTTCAGCAAGGTGGCCAGGCTCTCTCCCTGCTGGACTCTAGCAATTGTTTGGGGGAGCTGATGGCAAATTGTATGTAGTCCTGTTCATCCTACTCAGAAAACCTGACAGCTTCTATCATTCTTCTGCAGAGTGGGCACGCTGGATTTCTCTTTGCCCACTGCAGGATGCAGCCCAGGCAGAACTGGTGGTGACAGGGCAGAGAAAAATTCACATCCTTCTTAGTGACCTGGCAGATGGGGCAGCTCCATTCTGTCCCCATGGCCATGTCTGTCTGTCACAGCAGGAGGGAGGAGCTGAGGACCATGAGCTGCTCTCATTTGCAATCTTGCTTGGCGAGAGCCCAAGCTCAGCCAGAGGGCTCCAGGCTCTGTCAGTGCCCAAACATAAGCAGAAAGGGATGTTGTATCACAATCCATTCCTTGGTGAAGGAGGTCCATAGCAGCCTCAAGAGGCACCTCAGACACTCAACAGTCAAGGCAGTGACATATGGACAGGACACAGATGGCAGTTCATGGCTGGGAGAGCATTCGTAGACATATCCAAGGACAAATTTCCCAGGAACGCCCCACAGCTCTGGGATCTGCCCATCAGCTCTGTCAGAGGCTTCAGCAGAACAACCAAAGTCCTAAAAAGCAGCTTCCAGACACTTTTCCTACCATCCTGCCTGAGTAGCTGGGTTGCTTGCTGCAAAACACTCTTTTTCTCCTCTTCCCCAATGCCTGTGGACACTTGCAGCCAAAATAAAAAGCTCCTGGCCCTCTGTGTGATGTGATAATACAGTTTTTATATTTCCATGCTGGGATGAAAGAAAGCTGTGCTGTGGGTCAGGAAAGGCCAGGACCCACTTGGCCTTCCTGCAGGCTGAGGCAGTCCCAGCAGACATCCTGCTGCTTTTTTGGGGAATGTGTGAGGTGGAGTGGAGGGGGTGACAGAGAGGCTGAGATTGTGGAGTGGAAACTCAGCTCCAGAGTGGCAGTGCAGACTCTCCCTGCTGAATGCCTGCTGGGGCTGACAAAGAAGGAAAATGCCCCAATAACAGCCCGGTGGCACTGTGTCTCAGGGACAGGTACAGGGAGGTGACAAGAAACAGCAGCATGGCCCGGTCTCACAGCTTCTAGGAAGCAGTGACAGAGGGGCCTCATGTGCCAGAGATTTCAGAAAGGCTGTCTTCTTAAATGGCCACTCTGAAACCCCTCTCTTTGCCTCTTGGGTTTGTGAATGCTTTTGACAGCCACAGCATCCTGGGGCAACGCGTTCCACGATTTCATTAAATACTCCTTGAAAAGCTCCTCTCATTGTTCAACTGAGCTGCCAGCCTGGTCATTTCAGAGGCTGCTGCCTTGGTGGAGAGAAACATCAATCTTCTGTGTCCCAGTCTCTCTGCAAGCCTCTCAAGTCCCTGGGCCTTACCCGGGTCGGCAGAGAGTGGGGGGTGCAGCCCCACCACGGCCGACTGCGGGGAGACACTCTCTGTGCCCCGAGGGTGCTGAGGGCACTCAGGCTGGTTGCCTTTGCTGCAGCAGAGACGACCGAGACGTCGGTGGAAGAGGAAAGGGGCCGGCTCCCAGCAGGGGATATTCCAAGGTTTTATTAAGGAGTCCCGAGGGAGCTCCGATACCCCAGGGGTCTCCTGCCGAGAGCGCTGGGGGATGTCCGGAGCTCACATTTAAAGGGGGGAGGAAACTAACATAGATAAAATCCTACTGACCAATAGGTATCTCTGGGGGATGGGTGCTGGGGGGATAGACATACAAAACAGCGTATGGGGCAGGACTTGGGGGGTTGACCCTTGGCCCCTGGCTAATCACTCGACAACTTGGACCGAAACTTCTGGATAGGGGGCTGGGATGCCAAGGTGACTGACAGAGAGCCAGGGTGGGGGTTTTGGAGATCTTATCCCAGGAAAGGGATAACACAAGTAGAGGGAAAAGGAGGGGGGGGGGGATACAGTCTGGGATAAACCATTTGGGAAAAACATGGGAATACAAAACAAACTACTTCAAAGTATTACAAAATATAAGAACGCACTACAACACTTCTGCCTTTCAGGGAGCTGAAGGAGAAGGGACTCTTCAGCATCCAACACCTGGCTGGGTCCCATTCAGAGGTCCTGCTTTGTAGACTTCGTGAGGTTTGCTTGGCACTTACCAGCGAGGTGAGAACATTGCTCTGAATTGTCCCCCATACTTGATACACAGTGAGTAGAGTAGGGATGAGCTTGTTCATCTCCATGTGTGCTCAGGGTCTGCCTTCATTTCTGGTTTTAGACCTGAGATTTCCAATGTCTCTCAGCTATCTGCAGGATCTGTGGGCACATGCAGCTGTATTTACTGGCAGGTCGGGTATCTGACACTCATCTTTGAGTGTGGTGCCTTTATAATGCAATGTGCAAATGCAGAAACTGAGACACTAATGCTGTTATTTGCCAGAGTCCCAACCTCTGCCCAAGTTGTAATTCAACAGTGCAAATGAATCTGTAGAGCTGAGCCTGTGTTTTCTGTTTCCTGGCTGAGTGCTTCAACTGCTGGTGTTGCTTTTTTGCTTTTTTGAACAGGAGCACCTGACTCTTTTATCTTTATCACTTGTGCCTTTATGATTTGAAAGCAGCTCTTGCTTTGATTTTCTAGTAAAAGGGCCTAAAATCAAAGCTGTGGACATTTTAGAAGGGTCAAGTAGAACACTTAATGAAATTTTTATTTTAGGCCTGCAGTGAGCAGGTCTGAGGCCAGAAATTGGTGCCAGAGTAAGTGCCTTTCTGTGCTTGTGCTCTCCTGCTCTCCCTGTACTTGTATGTTCCTCTGGACACAGTGGGATGTGTTGTCATTTCCTGGGACTTCTGTTGAAGGCAACTGGTTTTCTTTCCAAGGTGATTCTTATGTTTCCCCTCATGATTTCCCCAGGTGACCAACCTCCGTTCCAAGGTGTCCTACTCTGCCATTGTCACTCTGGGAGAGCTCTTTGTGACCTTGAAGAAGGACATGGACTCTGAGGTGGATGAGGTTGCTCGGGTCCTTCTCCAGATGGTGTCCAACTCCCCAGAATTTGTTCGGAAAGCAGCCAGTCAGACCCTGGGGATCATGGTGGAGAATGTGACTCCTGCACGAGCAATGACTGCTCTCATGGACATGGGAGTCAAGTAGGTTCTTCTTCTTTTAGTGATGTTCTTCACCTTCGTGTGCGTGGGAGGGAGAAGGGATGAGACAGAGAATGGGAATGGTGGGAGGGAAGGGTCCTGTATCCTGCATCTTCTGTGGACTCAGTGACTTGATTCTCTGACCAACCTCACTTCTTTCCTCTTGTCACCTATTTCTGCCCTCCTGCAGCCTATCAGTTCTCAGAATCACAGAACTGTAGAATATGGGGAGTTGGAAGAGGCCCATCAGGACCATCGAGTCCAGCTCCTGGCCTCGCCCAGAACAGCCCAAGGGTCACACCAAGTGCCTGAGATTGTTGTCCAAATGCTTCTTCAACCCTGCCAGGCTTGGTGCTGTGACCACTGCCCTGGGGAGCCTGTTCCAGTGCCCAACCATCCTCTGGGTGAAAAACCCTTTTTCCTGATACCCAAAGTAAAGCTCCTCTGACCCAGCTTCCTGCTGCTTCCTGGAGTTCTCCCAGCCTGTCAGATTTTCCTAGATGTGGTGATCAGTGGGGAAGTGAAAGTGCCTGCAAAGGCCAAGGATAGAGCCTTGGGCTTTTGTGGGAAGAGGGACAATTGCAATTGCAGCTGTGAGCAGTGTTTGGTATTTCACAGCACTAACCACAGAGGCCCTGGGAAAACTATGGCTCCTCATGATGCCATTAACTTGAGAAATGAGGAGGGTCCTTGCTGGGGCGTGGAGCACATGGGGGATAATCTGCTGGGTGTGGCCCAGCCTGCACAGCAGGTGCAGCTCCTGCCAAAGAAGCCTTGTATGACTGTCCTGGCCTTAGAGCTCTACTTTCTATTCAAACTGATGTTTCATGTTAGCCTTGAGATGATGAATCACTTTACAGGCACCTTCACAGGCTGACTGCCATGGGACAGTTGAAGCAAATGCTGCCTTAAATGTTGGTGCTGGGCCTGATAGCTCCCAAGAGACACTCCCTAGAACAGGACAACCTGGCTAAACTGCCTGCCACCCTTTCCTCAGCTTTGGAATAGGGTAAAACATTCAGATGGATCCGTTGCCAAGCCCCACAGAAGAAACAGGCTGCATTGCTGGATATTCTGCAACTTCACGGCCCACAATGTGTTTTCCCTGCATTTGTTGTTTTCCAAAGGTCTGCAGATTTGGGGATAAATGGGTGGAAAGAGCCTCAATCCTGCTGCAGCTCTGTGTACTGGGTGCCCTCTGATGGTCAGCATGAATTGTCCTTAATCTCTAAATTATTCATATGTCATCTATTTCTTGAATCTTTCTCCGAGTAAATACTGTGAAAGAAATTGAGTATCAGACAGTGCAGGGAGACTGAATTCCTCCCTCTTCCGTGCAGGCAGGCCTTGTGTACAATGCTAACTTTGTGTTTACCTGAGGACAGAACCTTCTGCAGGTGTCTGAAGGTGCAGGGAGAGCCCAGGCTCCTTCCCCCAGCACGGGCAGGGAGCAGGCTCTGGCCAAGGCCTGTGCTGCTGCTGCTCCTGGTCCCTGTGGCCCAGGGTTTGCTCTCTCCTCCCCAGCAGCCGCCCCGCCCCGGTGCGGCAGTGTGCGGCCCAACTCCTCCTGTCCCTGATGCAGACAATTGGAGTCACCAAGCTCGCAGGCACAGCCTGGGCTGAGAGGCTGGCACACGTGGCAGGGAAGCTTGCTCAGGACTATCACAAGGACACAAGGTAATGATCTTCATTTCACCTCCTAAAACAGGAAAACCCTTTTGTGTCTGGCTATAAAGGTGAAACCACACAAGAGTGGAAACTAAAGGGAATATGAAGTTACCTCATGGTGTGAATAAAGGTCGTAGAATCATGGAATATGCTGAGTTGGAAGGGACCCATCAGGGTCATGGAGTCCATCCCCTGGCCATGTGCAGTGACCCCAAGAGTCACTCCATGTGCTTGAGAGCATTGTCCAAACACTTCCTGAGCTCTGTCAGCCTTGGTGCTGTGACCACTGCTCTGGGCTGCCTGGGCAAATGGCTGTACTGGGAAACCTGAGGTTGGCCAGCAAAAAGGAGCATTGCCAACTTTTTCCTGTGGCTTGAAGGATTCTTTACTGAGATCAAAAGAGCTCAGATCAGCCAGTCCAACAGTCTTGTTTGGCCTTAGGTGCACAACACAAAGCCAAAGTGTTGGCTAATGTTCATCACTGAAGGATCCCAAACATCCATTTCTCATTAACTTCAGACTTTCCTAGAAATATTTCAGGGGTCTTTAGCCAACATATTCAGTCTTTCTAAACCTGTTCTGCAGATTTCTAGAATGCTGTTATCTGTGCCTCAGTGAGCTCCACATTTCTTCTTGAAGAAAACTGTGGTTTCCTAGTGGCAAAATCAACCCAAACCACCTAAATCTCCTTCCTTTGGGGATTAAATTCCCATGAATAGCTGCCAAGAACACCAGAGCAACTAGCTGTCCCTGTGCATACACATAGTATAGAATAATCAAGAGGATGCATGAGGTGTTTTGTCCTGGCTTCCCTGCCAGTTAAAGAAAGGCAAATTATTGTGCAATGGCAGCAAGACACTGCTAAGAGGCTCTTACAACAAAGCAGATGTGTTTTGCTTGTTCCCTGGGATCCTTTGATGCCACAGAAGCACACCCCCAGTTTCAGAGTGAAATGGTATTTTTCTGTTGCTCCACATTCTCCTCCAGCCTCTTGTGTTCAGCTGACAGCACTGTGCAGTGTCAAGTGAGGTAAATCTCCCTCTTTGCTGAGTAGGTAATGTCTTCTCATGCAGGGATTGCACCTGATGAGTTTAAGGTATCAGCCTCTTCTGTTAACACTCTTCCTGTGTTTGTTCCCTTTTTTTTCATTTCCTTCCTGCCTTCCTTCCTTAGGCATTATGGACAGGAGATGGTGAAGATGTTGCTCACTCATCAACAATTTAAAATGCTTCTGGAACAATCTCTTTCCCCCCGTGACCTGGAAGATATTCTGACAAGAATTAAGAAGGAAGTAAGTGCTTGGCAGGAGAAATGTCTCCTTTGTGCAAGTATTGCCACTGCTAATATGAGATCAAACATACCCAATCTGTCTTTAGCTCATTCATCTTCTGCTGAATCATTTTGCTCCTGGGAATGAGTTGTTGATCCTCAGCCTGTTCATCAGCAGGCCACAAAGGAACTGATATTATTAGGGACAAAGTGGGGTTTTGAATATTTTCAATATTGGTCACAAAGAGGGAAGGGAAAGAGGAGAAAATGGGTTTACATTTAAGAGTAACCCCCACCATGCTCTCCCTACTCTGCCCCCTGTAAAGCAATTAAGTGAGAATTGTGCTTCTGAAGATAACAGAGTCTTTGCAAAGGACACTGGAAGTAGTAGCGCCAAGAAAATTTCCAAATTTACAAAAGATGTCCAAGTCAATCCTAGTTACTACAATGACTGTCTGTCTTTTGGGAATGCTGCCCTGCTGTCAAGCCCTGTGGAGCTGGAAGGAGCTTGGTGAATTCAGCAGCATCCAGTGGAAAATCCTTTGTTTGTTTGATGGGGGGGATTTTATTTTTTTATCAACATTACAGAAGGGAGCCTGCCTTTGTGCAGGCACAGGGAGAGTGAGTGTTGAACCAAATCAACTTCCAACACAATGGGCCAACCCCCAAAGAGTCCAGTTTGTTCGGCTGCTTCCTTCACAAACACTCATTGCCTGCCACTTTGCATTATTCCCATTTATGCTCAAGACAAAGGAATTTGGGATTTTAGACTGCTGCTCAGTCTGGTAGCACCCATAACCTGCCTTGGGCTATTGAAAACAAAGAGTTGGCATCACTCAATCTCTGCTCTGTTTCCATCTGTAAGTTAGGAAATGTTTCCCTAAGCCTTGGTAGCAGTGATCCTGGTTCTAACTTGTGTTTTCAACAGGGAATTTCCTGTTTTATATTCTAAAGATGGATGGGGTTTCTCTATGTCTTTGTAGGGCATGGCAAACCAGAAGGCTGAAGGCCCATCTGTCAAGGAGCCGGTGAAGGAGAGGAGCGATGGCTCAAAGAAGCCCCAGGCCACATTGTCTTCTAGCAAACGGTACTGAGCACTTTTGTCAGATGAGACAAAGCACATGACAAGCTTTACATGTCTCTTCCTCAGGAAAATCTTCCTGGAAGACATGACCAGTGCCACAGATTGTTTCCTTTCCCTACAAATGCTCTAGGATAAAAAATGTCGACTTCTGCATTGTGCTGAACACAACTTCTCTGGAGGGGTTTCCACAAAAATGGAGAGACAAAAAGACACCCATTGGTTGCAGCTCAGACGATGCAGTGCAGTGGCAAGGGCAGTGTTGTGGAGGCTGGGAGAGGGCCAAGTTTCTGCTGCCTGACTTGGGACAAGTAAATTCAACCAGGGCTTTTTTTCCATCTGAGTGGAGTCTTTTTCAGATGGGTGTTTTGATGAGAAATCTCAGTCTGGATGCAAGATGCCATTCCACAAAGATGCAGTTCTCATCCATGGGGTTTGGCCTGGCTGAATCATGGTTTTCTTACCCTCAAACAGTACCAAGTTTGAGTAGTAAGGAGCAAGGCAATTTCTGAACAACTTCAGTCAACAGGTGTCTGAATGTGGACTTTTTGTCTTGATATTCCTGTCCTTCATGTAACTTGCTTGATGGACAGCATGTTTGGTTTATTTCCCCCTGTGCTGCAATCAGCATTTAAGACAGGAATTTTCTCCTTGCTGTCTCTTCATGCCACTGGCAGAGCTACTTGTACCTGTTCTCCTCTGATAGCAGAGGGGATTTCTTTAGCTCTGTCCTGCTCAGCAGTGGCAGGAAAGTGACCACATGCCTCAGTAGCACAGCTAGCATCTTCCTGTGCTCGTGGAAGAGACAGGTTGATCAGGGGAATTGTTCCCAGTGGGGTTGTTAAGCTGTGCATCTAGTCTCTAGGGAAGCAAATGAAATGTGAGTGTAGTTCTGGCATGTCAGGCTTCTGTTTTTATCTCTGTTACTGATTTTCTGAATCCTTCAAATATGGCCCTGTTTATCTGTTCAGATGCATCTGAGCTACTTTTCCAGATTGTCATGCCTGGTTGTAGAGACACTTCTCCAGAGTGATGAGTTTCCTTATTGTAAGACACACACGTCCCAGATGAGGAGGCATTTAAACTTGGAAGTAGTGTCTCTCTTTCTCCACAAAGCAATGTGACCTGTGTGCCCTGGCAGCCATCTGAAGATAGATCAGATGCATCTCATCCTTGGTTTTCCTGAGTGAGCAGTGCTGAGAATGTCACTTGCAGATTGTCTGCCATAATGATTGTCATGAGGTCCACGTTGTTCTTCAGAGCCTGATGATTTTCCAGCTTGAAATCACATAATTGGGAAAGCTGCTTCAGATGTTTTGCTCACAATTAACTGAAGGTATTGTCTGTGGCTGCAGCTCTCTCCACAGAGAGCAGCAGGCACAACTTTCCCAGGCATTGTCCTGGGGAAGGCTGTGAGAAGATCAGAGAAAAGAATGAGAAACAATTCTTATCTGCACTTGCTGCACCTCTTGTTGTGAACATGTGGAATGTGTTATGGAGATTTGTTTACCAAAGGGTAGTTTCTTAATTGGCCACTGGTGATGGTGTTTTGGATTCAATTGACCAATCTGGTCTGTCTGTATCTGACTGTCTGTAAGGGTGATGAGTTTCAGTACAGTATAGTATAGTATAGTATAGTATAGTATAGTATAGTATAGTATAGTATAGTACAGTATAGTACAGTATAATAAAGTGATTGATCAGCCTCAGCCTTCTGGAATCATGGAGGCAATGCTAATTATTTCCTCGACAGGGATGCCATGCTATGATAATTATCACCACCAGGTCCTCATTTGGTTTTATTTTCCAGGGTGAAATCTCCCTCTGATGGGCACCTCCTACACCGTGCAAAAGCCCAGGTCACGTCACCTCCAGCTGTGGAAGAAACAGAGCTGCTCCAGAAGCTTTACCATCTCCTGGAAGCCAAGGGGTTTCAGACAAGGATGGAAGGAGTGGAACTCCTCCAAGACCTGTGCAGAACAAACCCCCAGCTCATCTCCACTAACATTGTCCAAGTATGTAGGGTATCTTCACTGCTCCTTTCCTTTAGCTCCTTTCCTAAGCCTGTAGCAGCAAAGTTAATTCAGTGTGTCTTGGCACTCTGTCCTGGCTGTTTGGAACATGCTGGTCCCTCTTACCCAGACAAATGTAATTCAGGTCCAGGCTTCAGGACAAGTTATTTCAGTCCAGCTGTATTTGTCTGGCAGGTGCCTATCGATGCTGTTCATCAGATGATGGCAGAATTTTCTGCTGGTGTAACTGCTGCTCTCTCCTACTCCCAGTTGGGTTAAGGGAATCCAGCCCCTGAAAGCATGGCAATTGTTCTCTAGACCAAAAATGGGTTTGCATAGGGAAAAGAAGTATCAGGCTTGGTTGATTTAAACCCAGTTGTTTTTTTTTTTAAAGAATACTTCTGTAAACTCCATCTTGTCTTACACAGGCACAGCTCTGGCTACTCATTTCCATCCTTGTTCCTATTCCTCTTGGTAAAGACAGTGCTCACCCTTCTTGGGGGTCTTTTTTTCTCTTTGGAAAAGGAGGAAAACAGCGAAGGACTCATCTCTGCCTTCTCCTCCCAGTAGCTGCTTTTTCCCTTTTTCCAGGAAAAGGTGCCTGACAATGAGGCTGTCAAGGGACTGAGCCTGCTCTAATGAGAGCTGTACAGCACATGACATTTCAGAAGTCCACCTGTTACTTAGAGAAATGGTCTGGATGCTGGAAGAGTTGATCAGAGCCCTGCTCTTCTCCAGACACAGGCTCTGAGACAAACAAAAGAAAACACAGATCTCCTCCAGCCATAGTTTTGGCAAAATCATAACTGCCCTCAGTACTTGAGGCAACTGTATAGAAAACTGGGCATTGTAAACATCTGCTTCCATTCAAAGCAAAGGTACTCTTTAGCATTAATCAATGGAATTGATTTAATGATTTAGAGATGGAGAGAAATGCCATAGGAACTATTCTGTCCCCAGCCAAACCTCCTAAAAACAGAAGAAAATCTTTCAACCAGCATGAGGTTGGGCCACCATTCCAGTGAGTGGCCCACAGGAAAACAGTGCAATTGTGCAAGCGAGTGCTGGCCTGAGAGAAAGGATCACTTTCATCTTTGACATTGCTGACTGCGACAGCCACTCTTCAAACAAGGACATTTGAATCCAGCTTTCACGTTGCTTGTTCTCTTCACAGATTTTTGATTATTTTGTCCTGAGAATATCTGACAGCCACAAGAAAGTGAAGCAGAGGGCGCTGGACGTGCTGGCTGAAATCACAGGAGCCCTGAAAGATGCCCTGAACCCGGTGATCATTGGTTTGGTGGAAGGAATAACAAAGAACCTGAATTCAAAGGATGCCAGGGTTCGTGGGGCAGCTGTGAAAGCACTGGAAGAATCCATTGCTCATTTGGGTAAGGCTGAGCCCTGGCAGGGACTCTCCTCAACTTCGTCTCTGTCTCTCCTGCACAAGAGAGCGCTGAGTGCCTTGACAGCTGCTCTTGTCTGTGGAACACTGCAGCTGACACCCACCAGAAGCTGTGCAGCTGCAGTCCTTATGCACCATCCCCAACAGGCTGGAATGTGATCAGCATTTCCCAACAGTCCCAGGAGCCCTTGGCTCTGTGCTGCTTGTCTGAAGAGCAGGTCCTGGGCTACAGCTTTGCTGCAGTTCAGAGGCAAAGGGGGTTTGGAGTTTGCTTGGGCCCTGTCTGATTTCCCAAATGAACAGCTTTGCTGTTGGCATGAAGGGACACTGACCCATCAGAGCTTCTGCAGAGCAGCCACCTGCAAGGCTCTACATTAGAGGCATCAGCTGCCTATTTTCCACTTTTCTTCTTTGTCTTCTGTTTTCAAAGGGGAACTGATGATTCACCAAGTTCATTTCTTTAGAACAAATGGGTATAAACCCAGCTGTCAATGATGCCTTGTTCCACATGTTGTTTTGCATGGGGCAAGATGGCCACAGCAATTAACTACATAGGCAAGGGCTGCTCTAAATTCCTCTGCCACACAGATTTATGTCAGCTCTGAGAATGCTGCACCTGGGAAATATGCCTGGAAAAAGGAGTGTTGAAGAGGCAGGTCTTCAAGGGGAGTTTGCACTTTCTCCTCCCCAGTTGCTCTGTGAACTCAGGAGCTGCCTGACTCAGTGCCTTTCTGTGACCCAAGTATGGGCTTCTTCCTTTTTGCTCTGGGATGCAAAACCTTTTCACTGCTTCCATGTGACTGAACTCTTGAGGTCCCTGATGTGAAATGTTTTAACACAGCTCCTGCTACAGCAGACAAGTTTGCATTTACAAATGTGAAAGGAGAGCTTTTCTTTTGGAATTTAAAACCCTGCCAAGTAGGCTGGAAGGAATGAAGAAAAGGATTCAAAACCCAGCAGAAATGTACTTGATTTTATAAAATGGGGTTGGCCCTGCCCTTTGCCTCCCCACTGTCCTTTCTCCTATGACCTGAGAAAAGTGAGCAGAACCATGTGTTTGCCTTGTAGATCAAGTGTCACTGCTGAAAGAGTTCAGCTACCAATGGAATCACCTGAGTGGCCAAGCTCTGCTGGATGTCACCGAGCGTATCACAGGTATGGCCTCCCCTTCTAAGCCAAGAGCTCTGCCCAGGGAGTATTGACAGGGAATGCCTGTGAACAGACAGCAGAGCAGCTCCTCCACATCAGGAGGTGCTGAGCTTGTCCCTGCTGCCCAATAGCCCAGGCAGGTGGATTTGGCAGGTTTGCCCTGGCTGCTGCAGAGCTGGGCAGCATCTGAGATGGGGGCAGCGCTCGGCCTCGGGGCTGAGCTCTCACTGGGGCATCTCAGAACCACCTCCAGCAAAGGGAGGGGCTACAAATACCCCAGCTGGCTCCTCTCTGGGAAGCTCAGGGACATCTGTGATCTTTGAGGGGAAATGGTGGCAAATGCTCTTTCAGGGCATCAGTTTGTTTTGTCCTCACGGAATTCTTGTTTTTCTCTTGGAAAGTTTTGAGGCTGAACCGTGCAGAGCCTGGGGGTCACAGCTTAGGTCAAAACTCAACAGAGGCATCAGAGGCACGGGTTTAGTGCAAGGCAGCCTCTGGGGCACAGGGACAGAAGCAGAGGGCTGAGGCTCCCTGCCTGTGCTGTCCAAGTGGCCTTGGACTGAGCCTTTCAGGGTGTGCAAACAGTGTCTGCCTGTGCCAGCACTGTCCAAAATGCTACAAATGCAGCTGATAATTGATTCCTCAGAGGAGCTTGCTATGTCAGCAATAGCCAAGGAATGGAAAAAGGATAATCTCAATATATAGTAGAGAAGATGATTGATAGCCTTGCTTTACCTGGGGCTAAATCCACTGCTAATGATGCCAGCATCTTTGAATGCAAGGTTTAATACACTTTGTGTCTTCATTAGGAATCTCAAAAGGGCATGTTCAGCAATTGAGAATGTCAAAGGCCCTTTAAAGAGCATTTGAATAAAGTAGATCTCCAGCAATAGGGAATTTAGTTTAGCAGTTCTTTTGATCTCTTTTTCAAATAAAGGAATTAACCATAAATTAGGACTACTTTAGAAAGAGCAGATGTTCTCTCTGAGATTTAGTAGGAACAGACAGCTGTTCCTCATGTTCAGTAGTCACCAATGTCTTTAATTGCATTTAAACTCAAATGAATTCCCACTTTAAAATGGGTACCATAACCCTTTCCTGCTTAGCAGAATTGGTTTTGGGTACTTGCAGGAGCTCTTTCAATCTTGATGACTGCTGGTGGATTAACAGCATCAAGAAAATGAAGTCTCTTCCACCACAGAATATTAAATGGCTGCTAGATAACATTTTGTCTGATCAGAAAATAAGAATGGTCTCCAGAGCATTTCAGGTTTTGATCTCTCAGCCAAATCTGCCATGCAAGAAGCCTGTTGGTAGTAACTTTTTGTCTGTGTTTGATACAGTTCAGTTCAGAAAATGGGCAGAGAGATTTCAGAGACAATATGAGAAAACAATTGTGTTTTGGTTACATTTCAGTCCCCTGTGTAGCATTTTTCTTTCTCTATGCCCCTATTTCAGTGGACATTATAAGAAAAAATGCCATTAACGTTGAGAGGGGAAGTGGCATTAAAATGTGGAGATGCCCAAATGCCACAGCAATGGGGTCTGGGTAATTCTCTAAGACACCCTGAGGTTTGAAACAGCTCTTTGTAGGAAGCCCCAAAAGCATTCTGCCAAAGACACCAGCTGGTCCCTGATGTTTCTCATCCAGCTGTCAGGCAGCAGCCATCTCTGGTGGGCTGGAGTTTTGAGGTGTGTTCTAATCCTGCCCTTTGCTGTGTGCCACTGAGCCAAGGGAAGAGCCAGATTAGGCATTTGGCACTTGACATCAAAGGTACAAAAATGGAATCTTCCCTTTTATTAGAAATCTCTCCATTTCCTCTCTGTGGTGCAGTTCCAAATCTTCAGGGTGGGGTTAGACAACTTCTTAATGGAAATAGATGGCAGTTGGACATTTCATTCATTGTTCATGCAGAAAGAGATTGTGAAATAATTTAGTAAAGGTGCAAAGTCTGCCACAGGGACAAGGCTCTGGTTGGAGCAATTAGTCCTGAGGGGTTGGTGGTTCTGTTTCCAGGATGATCAGCTGCTTTGCCCGTTTCTGGATCAAGGGGCTCTGTGTGCCGTTTTGCTGACCTTGGCCAGAGAGGCTTGCCAGAAGCAAAAGCAGAGGTAGATGCTTGTTTGCATTGAGGTTGTGGCTAAGGAGCTGTGTCTCTGTGCCGGCAGTGCTTGTGCAGTGGGTCCATGCCAGGAGCCCTGCAGTCGTCCAGCGCGACGCCCTGCCCGTGCTCTGGTCCTTCCTGGAGAACAAGGCGCTGCCCGTGCGGAGCGCCAATGTCCGCACCGTGGCCACCAAGCTCGCCTCTGCCCTCTACAAGGTGATGGGCACCCAGCTGAAGAAATGTGCTGCCAGCAAGCCTGCACACGTGCGGGAAAACCTCTCCAAAATGCTGGGCTGGTGAGGGCGAGATGTTCTCCAGAAAGCTGAGGAAGCGCTGAGTTGGACACCTCTGGATTTGCCTTTTTAGCTGTGCCAAAAATGACCAAATCCAAAGGAAGGGTTTGCATCTGCCCCCGCTCTCTCCATTGCCCTTCCTGGTCATGGCATGGGGGGCCTGGAGCAGCTCCAGATGGAGGACAAGGTGAAGGGAACCATGGCTCAGCCTCACACAGAGGTGAGGGGGGAGCTGGGCCAGTCTCTGTTGGGAGGAAGGGTCTTGTGGCAGTGCAGAGAGGCTGTGCACATTGCCAGGGAACAGCTGTGCCCTGCATGTGCCCCTGCAAGGAGCTGTGCTGCTGCCAGTGCCCCTGGAGCTGCAGGGCTGCTGAGCTGTGGGGCAGGCAGAGGAGCAGGAGGGTGCATGTGCAGCTGAGCCATTCCTGGAGAGCACAGGGCTCTGGGCTCCCTGCTGTCCCAGGGCAGCCCAGAGGCCAGGCTGTGCCTGTGCTAGCTCTGGGCAAGTGGCTCAGGGTTTTGCCCTGGCCTGCCTCAAGTGTCTGCCAGCAGGAGCATGTTTCCCTGTGCAGCTGTTTAGAAGTTTGCAGGAAATGTGTCCCATGAAATATGGAGCTGCAGCTGCTTTAGGTTTGCATGGTGGCCTCTGTTAAACTTTGTGTCTCCATTTTGCAGATCTGGCTGGTTACAGTCTTACCGAGAAGTTTTCTCGGGACACTTCCAATGTTCCCTCACCCACAAAGTCCTCGCCTCCCGTCCAGAAGAGCTCTCTTTCCTCCAAGCTCAGGAAGAAGCTGCCACCTGTATGAAGAGTGTTTGAAGAACAGGATGGATGCCTTAGGCTTCGTAGTTAAAGCTGTACATATGTTCTGATCTTTAGATGTAGTTTTGAACTAATGTGTTTTGATTCTGTCTTTAAAATTTGATGACATATTTTTAATTGTATATATTTTATTTTGATGATGAAAAAAAAGTATATAAATAAATAAATTAAATTTAAATAAACCAAAAGGAGAATGTGAGACCAGGATCTGCTAGCCTAGAGATTATGGGAGTGCAGCTCACTCAATGTGCCAGTGTCTCACCACATCCTTTCCTCATTGGGCCTCTCCTCTTCCTCTTTGGCCGTGTTTTCTTTGTGTCATTTGTGCTGCTCTTTGTTACTTGGCATTACAACAGGGTCTCCTGTTGACCTGTTTGGGGGACAATGGATCCAAAAGATCCTGTCTAGTCAAAGGTTTTCTACCTAGGTGTGTTCTGGGCTCACCAAAGGCCTGAGCAAAGAAACCAAGAGAAGTGTGCCCAAATGCCAAAGCTTTGCTCCTTTGCAATCTCCCACAGATCTGGCTCACAGGTGTCTTCAATCACAATTCCATAGGTAAGAAGAGGTCATGTCTTTCCCTGGGAAATGATGCATGGCTTTGGCAGAGTCACCTGTATGTATATTTACCCAGGACAGCAGTCCAGCTGTGTTGTTTGCACCTTGTTTGCAGAAAGATGAGTGCACTGGGAGGCCAATAACAAGTGCCAAGGGTTCCTCCAATCTCTACTGCAGCCTGGGTGCCATTCAGCCCAGAGCCTGGGGATCATTTGTTCCCATGGACCAGTGCTTGCAGTGTAATGAATTCCTGCACAGCTGGAAGAAGCAATTCTGGATTCAGCTCCAGCTCTTGGTGGGCTGCATGGTCATTGACAATGCTGCCCTCCCAGAAATGATTCTGCAGTTTCCTTTCATAATCATTTGAAGCTTTTAAACTTCACATTTCAATGTGCTTTGCCTTAGGGAAGAACACTTCTGGGCCCAGTGCAAACTGTAACCTTTTGACAGCAAAGTCCTCATGGTTGCCAGCTTCTGATGTCACACAATGTCACCTGGCTGCATGTGTTTGCTGAGCTCTGGGTCTAGTCCTGGCCTAGTAAAGCCCAGGCAGGGTGGCATGTTGCAGGGAAAACGGGTCCATGAGCTTATGGGGTTGCCATCAGCAGCAGAGTGAATGTGCCCTTTGGGGATTTCTCTGGAGACAAAATTAGGGACCTACTCCATGACACAATATTCTCTTAGATCTTTCTGAAATATCCTAGAAAAGGCTGTGAAACTTCACATCTCCTTGCACACCCACTGTTTGAAGAGGGGCATTTTTGTCCCTCCTCAAAGCCATTGCTCTTGCACACCAGAAACATGAACATCCACCAGCAGGAATGATGCATGGTCCTGCTGCTGCTGCTGCTTCAGAGCACTGGGCAGTGCAGACCTGGGTATTACCAATATGAGCACTTAATTAGCATTTCATGCTCCTTCGAGCTGTCCAGATCTCAGGGCTTTTTGTTTCAAAGCAGCCACTGCACCATCTCTAGGGAAGAACAGGAAATGGGAACCAGCGACTGCCAGCCTTGCAGGGATGTAGGGGAGAACCTGAAGTGTCTGCATCCAAAGATGAATGGGAAGAGTGTAATTGCCAAAGCAAACGCTTCATTAGCATAGCAGGACCAGTTCTTGACTGCATGCTTGCATGAAGATCATTTGGGATCTCCTTTTTGTATCTCATGCAGAAAAGGAGCTCTTAATAATACCACGCTACTTAAACCAGATTGGGATGTGGCTCTGTAGTGGTTCACAATGAAGCAGACTGCCTGCTTTGTCACTGCCAGCCCTGGTGAGCCTGCGAGGGACTGTAGTGTATCCCATGCCTGTTTTGCCTCCAAGAAAAGCTTGGTTTTCCTCATTAGTGTGGAGTAAATACAAGAGTAATAAAATGGACAATTAAACTGGCCACTTTGGAGGATATGCTCATGCTTTTGCATGTCAGTCCTGTACCTCATGCTCCCAAGGCTTGTTACTCCTCATGAAATATTTTAACAAAATATCTCAGCTCTCTTGTTACATTTGAATAAAATTGCATCAGATCATCAAGAATTCTGCTGTCAGGAACAAGACAAGAGCCTTGCGACACTCCCTTGCAGCTGTCCTGGATTTCTGCAGCCCTTTGTGAAAAGCTGCTGCAGACAGAGTGTTTGGAGTTGGTTTGGGCCTTTCTGGGAGATCTGCGGAGCAGTGTGCAGGGCTCTCCTGACAGAAAACTGTTTGTCCAAGCCCAGGGACATGGTGCCGGCAGAAGCGGAGCGGCCCCACTCCCAGCCCGAGAGTCTGTGAGCTGAGCCACACCGGGGAGAAAAGACAGCGAGGGGCTCCAGCCCAGCTGCTTCCCCTGCCCTGACCGTTCCATGGAGCTCTGCCATGGGAGAAAGTCGACGCCGCACGAGCCACCGAGCTTCCATCAGCTGCTGGAACTGCTCCGTGACAGCTCCTGTTCTTCCCGAGAGAGAACCCGGCGCCTTCTTGGAACGCGTGTCATGGGGGGATTCTGTTTGTTAATGAACTGCTGGGGTTTTTCCACTTTCATCTATTAGTACCAATTTCCTATTGCTGGAAAGGGATTGCGGGAACACTTTAGAGGAGATGACTTATTGCACAATATCCTGTTTTAAGTTGTCTCAAACTGTGTGAGACAGATGGCTTCACATAGGAGCATCCCCAAGGCTGCTGAGGGGAAGGCACAGAGGAAGACAAACCCAGTATTTCTGAGGGAAACTCCTTGACACCAAACCAACCTGAGTTGTCAAACAGCAGACCTGACGTTTCGAGTCATGGCCCAAAGGGGAAACCTTTCAGTGTGTTTGGTCCAGGCTGGGTTGTGCTCGAGGCAAAGGTGTGTCAGTGTGTTGGATAATACTCTTTTCTTGACCTAGAGATGGGGACACTGAGAGGTGTTTTAAAAACTTGTATTCCATTTTCAGTCTCATGAGAAGGATGAGACAATACAGATGTTATAATTCAATCAGAAGCTGACTATTTCCTAATTACAATACATTATAAGTGTTTCTTCGTTTTTCAGCTTTTTGCCACACCATGTTGTAGATGCCTTAAAGCCAATTATTTAAAACTACCCCTTGTGGGTCCCTCTACAATGCATCTTTCCTAGCTCTATTTTTCCAAAGTCTTATTTGCAAGGCCATCTTTTGAAACTTTCTTCCAGCTCCATTCCTCTCTCAACAATATCTGTCCTGGCATTTTTAAGTTAGCATTCCATGGCATTTTTAAGTTAGCATTTCTTGTCTCAAGGTTTATAAACAGATTCATACTGTGTGGGCCTTCTATTAGGCCCTGAAAACTTTCTACAAACCCATTTCCCACATCAGTGCACTTGGCTCCTTCTCTGCTCATTGTGCATGGCAAGCACAGGAGCCCAGAGCTCCTGCAGAACCCATCACAGCACTCAGTGGGAGCAAACTTGTGTCCAGTCCTCACCTGGAGCTGTGGTGCCCAGCATTCCACCTCACTGGAATGAGGAACTGTTCCTGCTCTTTCAGAAGGAGCTAAGGAGGTTTGGCCTTCAGATCAGCTCCTTCCCAGCTCTTGATTTGCTGCCCTGGGGGAGCTGCTGCTTGTGGCAGCACTTGTTTCACAGCTGACAGCCCTGCTCTGCTGGCCTGCAGCCATTGCAGGAGCTTTTGCTGGTGACATTGAACATTTCAGATCCTCTTAAGGAAAACTCAGGGCAGAACTTGTCAAAAGAGCATTGCCTGGATGATGTTTTTAACATTAGATCTTTCCTCCACCCAGTGCTCATGTCCATGGGCCTGTGACCCCGAGTGGGTGCTGCCTCCTGAAATCCCAAACGGGGCAGGATGTCTCCCAGCTCCAACCTGCCTGCTCCAGGGGCAGTGTGCTCCGCTGGTGACGGGCACTGGCAGGGGCTGTCCCTGCAGGTCTGTGCAGCAGCAGGGCACCCCCAGCTCGCCATCCCCACCTGGGGCAGGGGCACGGCTCTGGACAACCCGGGGACATTCTGCTGAGGAGGTGTCCCTGCAGGGGATGGGGTCCCAGGAGCTGGGTGATGTTGTCCTTCTCCCCTGTTTATACACAACTGCAATGGGGTCCACGATGGGGAGGGGATTCCTGACCAATGGGGGGGTCCTGGTGTGGTTACACCCATCAACATGGGGGGAAGGGGGGAGACGAGTGCAATGGAGGGCACAGAAAAGGGAGGAGGAGAGGTGGGGAGGTGGCCACTTTGGGGTGTAAGAGCAGGAAAACTTGGAAATGGAGGCAACAAAATGGTGGGGCTGGATACGTTGCTGGCACTGTTTAGTGGGGAATCAACAGGAGGGGGAAGTGGGTAAAGGGGCACAGGAGGGAGGATGAGGGGAAGGTCCAGGGCAGCAGACGCTTTGCTGTCCAGGCAAAGGGAGAGAGGGGATCGGGAGGCGTCAGGGGATCGATAGCAACCCTGGGCCAAGTGACAACGACTGCCAGCCCATTGCCCCTCAGGTGAGGAAGGGTTTTGGGTACATGGGGACAGGAAGAAGGGGAAGTGGTTTTGAACTGGGGATCAAAACCTTTTCCTGAATTTTCCCCCGATTGTTTAACTGAATCATAAATAGAATGAAAATAAGGATAAATGGAAAAGAGGATAAAACTTCCCCACTTAAAAATTTCCCTCCATTTGTAAAACAAATAACTTGATCCCAACCACATCCAAAACTCAAGCAATAAAACTGATTCCCTCATAACATTCACAAAGTATTTGGAAAGAAAATGAACAAAAGCTTTCCAATTTCCCTTAAAAAAACAATTTCTCCAATCAACAAGGGCACCCACAACTTTGGAATAGATGTGTCTTTGAGGAGGACTCAGCTTAGGATGACTAAGGTTGTTGTCCATCTTCAGACTTTGTTCCCACACCCAGCAGAACAAGGAAAATGAAAAAACAGAAGACCCTCATATATATATATATATATATATATATATATATTATAACTTACAGTTGCTCTTTGGGCCATTGCCCATCGGGTCAATGAAAATCTGCTGGGCAGGTGCTCAGCCCCTCAATTGGCCTCTGCTACTCCGGGAGCTCTTTGGCCTCTTCAGTCTTCGGAGGGTCCCGGTCGCCCTTCGGACAGCCCCCACTAAAACGTGAGGGCTTCTCCTGGGGAAAGCGGCTGCGCCAACAGCGACTTTTGTCCTGCAGTGGGAGGCTGCAGGAGACACTTCTTCAGGGATCTCTTTGCAGAGGCCGCACGCTGGGCGCCACAGGTTGTGGCAGGTGGTGCTCAGAGCGCTGCAACCTTCCCGAAGAAACTTCTTGAAGAAGACACCTCGGGGCACAGGCAATGTCTGTGCTCATGCCGAGGGATTTCAGCTCTTCTGTGATCCCGGTGACGCAGGAGGAGAGACGGGGTCTTGGTGTGGGGTTCCAAGGAGAACCTTTCCTGAGCTTCATCCTCAAAAGGGTCCAGGGACAAAAAGCCACTCAGGCAGGGAAAGCAGGGGTTTATATTGGGGTCTCGAAGGGCAGGACAGAACACTAGAGTGAATGGGATCAGGGCACAGGGGCAGAGCAAAGGGGAAGGACCAATGGATTGCAAGGGATCAACATAAAGCAACAAAGGATTTTGGGGGTGAACTTTTTGCTCTCCCTAACCAGAGGTTATGGCTTAGGGGTTGGTCCTCCAGGGGAGTAGAGCAGGCTTTTCCTTGGCCAGTTCTCCAGCCTCTCTCTCCTTCAGTGATCTCCTAAAGCTGCAACATCCCAATGCCTGCAGACTCTGTGAGTACTACTCTGGGTATTTCTGGTGCAGGGGAGGTGAAATGCTCATGAAGCTCTGATGTACTGAGGGGCTCTGATCAATCACAGAATATTCCCAAGACAAGGATTTTGATAAAAATGAGGAAATTTCCTAAGACTTTGTATTCAGTTTCCTACTATTGGAGAATGGCAGGGAGGGGGGGATAACTATTAAAGGATGATTATGGATTTTGACAAGTGCCTGAGACACCTGAACTGTTACTTTTAGTGATCAATAGGTTCACAGGAGATCCCTAATGTGCTTTCAGCCACTCCTCTGCCCATGGCCAGACCAGCATCACCTTTGCTGGACCCATGAGATTCAGTCTGAGCTGTCCTTTCTCCAAGCTGCAAACAGAACCTGCCCCCAGCCCATGCCCTGCAAACAGGCTGTAGGGGCACAGGGAGTGCACAGAGATTTGGGGTCTGTGAGTGCTGGTGTGGAGAGATCGGGCACAGGGAAACACCTGCAGGAGGAAAGTCTCCAGGAAACAGAGACAAGATCAGGGAAGGAGAGAAAACAAAACCCAGCAATGCTGTGGCAGGCTAAGATTAGAGATGTCCACAGGATCCCCTCCAGTGCAGCCTCTCCCTCTGAACAAGCCCCCTCCCTCCTGTGCCCCAGCCAAGCCTCTGCCCTCAGGGCCGGGGCTCCAAGGCGTGCAGCCCCTCCTGTGCAGGCAGAGCTGCAGCAGAGCCGTGGGGCAGCTCTGCAGCCCCGGGCCCAGGTCCCTCTGCAGAGCACAGGGCTGGGAGCAGCTGCCTGGCCCTGGGGGCTCTGGAGGGGGCACAGCTGGCTCAGGGTGACGCTGTCCCCAGGGCCCGGCTCTGGGCAATGCTGTCAGGGCAGCCAGGGAAGGAGCTGCATCTCCCACAATCCAATGCCATCAGAAGGACACTTGGGAGTCTCCCTGAGATTTCAGTCCAAGCTGGGAGCTCCAAACCAGGGTGCAAACCTGTCCTAGAGCATCTCTGAGTCATGAGCTTGATGGGGAAAGGCAGAGGTGTTCTGACTCTGAAAATGCTGCTGGGTTGGTGAAATGAGCAATGCAAGTCCTTGGCTACAAATGTGCAGCTGGGCTGGGGTGGATCCATCTGCTCTCAGCAGTACCTGGTGACATTTTAGGGGAAGCATGGGAAGGTGATCACCCTCCACCTGAGACAGGTTAAAGCCCAGAGAAACTCTGAACAGGTCACAATGACAGACCATCTCTCCTCAGTCTCCACTCATCACTCTGCCTCACAGAACTTGCTCTGTTCTCCCTGAGTGCAGCAGAAATGCTGAGGGCTTCTGATATCCAAAAACACCAGAAGAGATGTGGGGAAGCTTATAAGAAAAACCCCAGAACTCTTGAACACAAAAGGATGTCTCTGTGTGTGTTTTGGGGAGAGTGTATGGGAAATGGCTTTGGTTTTGGTTACAGGGATCTCCTCTAACACTTCACTGTCCTTTCTCCATGAACAGGTCCCCATGGCCAGCCCCAGCAAATGTCCAACAGCAGCTGCATCAGGCACTTCCTCCTGCTGGCATTGGCAGACACGCGGCAGCTGCAGCTCCTGCACTTCTGCCTCTTGCTGGGCATCTCCCTGGCTGCCCTCCTGGCCAACGGCCTCATCATCAGCGCCGTAGCCTGCGGCCACCACCTGCACACGCCCATGTTCTTCTTCCTGCTCAGCCTGGCCCTCAGCGACCTGGGCTCCATCTGCACCACTGTCCCCAAAGCCATGCACAATTCCCTCCGGGACACCAGCACCATCTCCTACTCAGCTTGTGCTGCTCAGCTCTTTTTCTTTCTGTTCTTTATCACAGCAGGGTATTCACTGCTGACCATCATGTGCTACGACCGCTACGTGTCCATCTGCAAACCCCTGCACTACGGGACCCTCCTGGGCAGCAGAGCTTGTGCCCACATGGCAGCAGCTGCCTGGGCCAGTGCCTTTCTCCATGCTCTCATGCACACAGCCAATACATTTTCCCTGCCCCTGTGCCATGGCAATGCCCTGGGCCAGTTCTTCTGTGAGGTGCCACAGATCCTCAGGCTCTCCTGCTCACACTCCAACACTCTCAGGGAAGTTGGACTCATCACAGTTAGTGCCTCTTTGGTATTTGGTTGTTTTGTGTTCATTGTTTTCTCCTATGTGCGGATCTTCAGGGCTGTGCTGAGGATCCCCTCTGAGCAGGGACAGCACAAAGCCTTTTCCACCTGCCTCCCTCACCTGGCCGTGCTCTCCCTGTTTGTCAGCACTGGCATATTTGCTCCGTTGAAGCCCCCCTCCATGTCCTCCCCATCCCTGGATCTGGCCCTGTCAGTTCTGTACTCAGTGGTGCCTCCAGCCCTGAACCCCCTCATCTACAGCCTGAGGAACCAGGAGCTCAAGGCTGCAGTGTGGAGACTGATGACTGGATGCTTTCAGGAACATTAATCTGCTTGCCAATTTCAGCAAATCACTTGTAATTAAAGTCATCTTTAATACTTCTTGTTGGTTTCAGTTTGGCAGTTCTTTGTTTTAGTTTTTTTCATATTGTCCACAAAGAAATGTCATTGTTTGTGCCGTTTCTCATTTTGTTTCTCTCCGTCTTCCCTGTGGCCACAGACTGTGTCAATGAGCTCTTGGTGCCTTTAAAGGAACTAAAGGATCTCCCAGCAGAGTTTTCTGCAGAGATGCCCTTTTGTTGCCTTCTGTGGAGCTGCAGCAGCAATGTCTGTGTGCAGAGCTGGGGCAGATCAGGGCTGGCCCAGCAGCTGTGCCCAGCAGCAGCAGCAGCAGCACTTGGTGTTGCCAGTGCTGCTGCCGTGGCCCTGCCCCGCTGCCCTGGTGGCCCTGGTGTTGCTGCAGGGCCTGAGTGCTCTCGGGGCCGGGCACAGCCCTGGGGGTGGCAGTGCCGGGGCTGCAGCAGGGACAGGCCATGGGCACTGCTGGGGCAGCGCTGACGCCTCAGCCCAGGCCCTGGGGGCTCCAGGCTCCTGGCCCAGGCTCTCTCAAGAACACGGCCAGGCCAATGCTCAGCACAGAAACCCCCGTGAGCAGCCCCAGGCTGGCCGTGGGCAGACTGGGGGCAAACAGCACGGCTGGGGCTCTGCAAGGGCCCTGGGGCAGACGGGAAGGAGCAGCAGAGCAGGGGCTGATCCATGCCCAGTGCGCTGCACAGCCCAGGGCAGCGTCCCAGAGCGTCCTCATGCAGCTGCCAACAACATCCCCCCTCTGCAGCCCTGGCCTCTCCCCCAGCTCACACAGGTGCCCCATCCTTGCAGGCACAGACACGGCAGCACTGGCTCAGCAGCCCCTGCTTGCATTGCCCACAGCAGGGGCAGCACCCCTATGCTGTTGCTGTGGGGACATGAACCTGAGGAAGCACAAATAACATCAGCCCTGGGGCCAGCAAGGGCTGGGGGACACCAGGGAAACCACTCAGCTTTGTCCTGGCCTCTGCACTCAGCCAGAAAGTTTGTTCCCATCAGCTGGGAGTTCCCTGTGCCACTGCAGACGCTGTTGCTCAGAGCCAGGGCTGCCTGGCAGCCACCCCCAAACTGCCCTGAGCATTTCCTTTGCTTCACCTTTGCTTTCTTTCCTCTTCCTGATACAAATGTCTTCCCATTGGCCACCCCCGTTCCCTCCCCTGCAAACAGCCCATCCCTGGTTGCCCTTTCATCTCTGGCCCCACTGCCCATTGCAGTTCCTGACTTGGCCCCATGGGAACATCCCTTGGGCAGCAGGATCATCCTACAAGTGCTGCAGGAATTGTCTGCAGGCTCCTGCAGTGCCTGCTGCTGCTCCCTTGCCAGAGGCACCCCAGGCCAGGGGGCACATCTGGGCTGCTGTGTCTGCCTCTGGGGCTCCCTGTTCTGGGCAGTGAGGAGGAGCTGCACACGCTCTGCACGACTGACAGGATGGGCTTTGGGGCTGCCAGGAGAAGCTGAGGGACCTGGGCTGCTGGAGCTCCTGAAGAGGAGCCCAGGGCTCATCCTGCAGCTGCTCCAAGGGTTCTTTCAGAGAATCCCAAATCAGCAAGGCTGGAACAGGCCATGGAGATCATCAAGTCCAACCTGTGCCCTGACACTGCCTTGTCTCCCCTGAGCCTCCTCTTCTCCAGGATAAACAAGCCCAGCTCCCTCAGCTGCTCCTCAAAGCTCTTGTGTTCCAGACCCCTCCCCAGCCTTGTTGCCCTTCTCTGGACACGCTCCAGCCCCTCCATGTCCTTCCTAAATTGGGGGCCCAGAACTGCAAACAGCACTCGAGGTGCTGCCCAAGCAGTGCTGAGCACAGGGGAACAATCCCTGCCCTGCCCCTGCTGGCCACACCATTCCTGAGCCAGGCCAGGAGCCATTGGCCTTCTTGGCCACCTGGGCACACGGCTGGCTCATGTCCAGCCTGCTGTCCATCTGTCCCTGCAGGTCCCTTTCTGCCTGGCTGCTCTCCAGCCCCTCTGGCACCTTGTTGAGGGAGGGAGGCAGGGAGGGAACGGGTCCAGATCCAATCCTTCCTGAAATGTGGTGTTTGCTGGCACTGCCAGTTCCCAGATCTTGATATTTCCATATTCTTGCACAGCCCAAGTCCAGCAATTTGCTGGCACAGAAAGCCACAATCAGGCAATTTCCTGATGCCAATACAGGCGCCCAGACCTGGTGTTTACTGCCACTGCCAGTGCTCAGATCTGGTATTTCCCTGTTCTGGCAGAGCCAAGTCCAGCAGTTTTCTGGCACAGAAAGCCAAATTCTGGCAATTTCCTGCTACCATCATTGGCAATGCCAAGATCTGGTGTTTGCTGGCACCACCAGTGCCCAGTTGCGGGAATTTCCCAGCTGGCACAGCCCGAGTCCAGTAATTTTCTGGCACAGAAAGCCAAAACCTTGCAAATACCTGGTGCTGGCCCCACCCAGAGCTGGTGTTTGCCGGCACTGCCAGTGCCCAGATCCAGCAGTTCCTCAGTGGCAGCACAGCCCAAGTCCAGCAGTTTGCTGGCACAGAAAGACAAAACCCAGTAATTTCCTGGAACCAGGACTGTCACTGCTCAGATCTGGAGTTTCCCAGAATCGCCAGTGCCCAGATCCAGAAAATTTGTGGTTCCGGTGCAGCCCAAGTCCAGCAATTTGCTGGCAAAGAAAGCCAAAACCAAGCAAATACCTGGTACCTACAGCAACCCAATCTTGTGTTTGCTGACACCACAAGTGCCCAGATCCAGAATTTTTCAGATGCCCGCACAGCATAATTCCAGCAATATGCTGGCACAGAAAGTTCACATTTGGCAATTTCCCGGTGCTGGCACATTCCCCACCCAGATCTGGTGTGCGCTGGCACTGCCGGTGCCCACATCTGGCAATTTCCCTCTTCTGGCACCGCCCATGTCCAGAATTTGCTGGTAAAGAAAGCTAAAACCTGGCAATTTCCCCTTGCCAGCACCACCCAATCTGGGGTTTGCTGGCAGCAGGACCCCAGGAAAGAAGGAAGGAAAGAAGGAAGGCAAAGAAGAAGGCATCCAGATCCAGTCCTTCCTGGAGCCTGGAGCCTGAAATGGGCTGTTTGCTGGCACTGCCAGTGCCCAGATCTGGAAATTTCCCCATTCTGGCATAGCCCAAATGCAGCAATTTGCTGGCACAGAAATCCAAAAGCCATGGCAGCTTCCTGCTACTGGGTCTGGCACCACCCACATCTTGTGTTTCCTGCACCAGAACCCAGATTTGGAAATTTCCCGATGCCAGCAGAGCCCAAATCTGGCAGATTTCTGTCGCTGGCAACGACACCACCCAGATCTGGTGTTTGCTGGCAGTGCCAATGCCCAGATCTGAAAACTTCCTGGTGCTGGCACAGCCCAAGTCCAGTGATTTGCTGGCACAGAAAGACAAAATTTGGAAAGTTGCAGGTTCTGGCTCCAGCACCATCCAGATCTGGTGTTTGCTGGGACTGACAGTGCCCAGATTTGGAAATATCCTGGTGCCTTCACAGCCCAGGTCTAGCAATTTGGTTTTAGCTAGCTGGGGCAGAGAAGTTCCTTTGGACTGTGACTTTCCTTTTTCTTGGAACTGTTTAAACCTGCTCTGGACTGAAAACCCAGAAAAACACCGGCAGCTCACACCTGTGGCCCACCGAGCTCTGGGACACTGCATTCCAGCACCAAAGAGACTTAGAAGAGACCGAGTGAGCCAACTACAAGCCACAAAAAGGACTTTCTGAATTTGCCATCTCTTCAGCACTGTCAGAGGTTTCATTTAATATTATTCATTTTTCATCCTTGTGAATACTTTACTTGTTAAATAAACTGGGTTTTTTTCACTTTTCTCGAGGGAAGTCTTTTCCTGAACTAGTAGGGGGAGGGGCCGCTTGAACTTGCTTTCTAGATGGACCCTTTTGGAGGTTTCCTCCCAAAATTTGCCCTAAACCAGCACAAACAGTCACAATGAAAACTTCACCAGTGGCACAACTCCCCAGCCCACCAGGAAAAGAAAGGACATGTAAAGTTCTCCAAACATTTGTCCTGCTTTGCTGCAAAAGTCAGGCTGCACACATTGTGCAGTGTGGAAAGCCAAGAGAAGCTGCAGCTGGTGGCAAATCTTGTGACAGAAGCTCAACCTTGCTCTCCAGGAGAGGTTTGTGAGAAGAGCAGACAGGAGAAGATTCCTGGAATACTGAAACAGCTTTCCAGAAGTGAAATGAAAATGAAAGAAACAATCCAAGATGTTTTCCTCTATTTATTTCTATGCTCCCCTTTTCCATGTAATTCCAGATGCACCTCACCTCTAAGATCGGTGACTTAGTGATTTTTAGACACTCTAAAACACCATGAGCCACACACAGTTTTCCTTCCCCTGTTTTTACGGGAAAGCAACACTGGAAGCGTAAGTGCAGTGCTGGGGTCAGGTAGGAATCCTAGCCCAAGGGAAGGTGGCCCGACAGTGTTTGACCCTCATCCAGGCCAATGCAGAGCAGCAAGCGAGGGGATTGCTGTGCCAGTGTGCAGGAGTCAGGGCTCTGCATCTGGGCTCACCGCTGCAAAGTTCCCGTGTTTGGACAGACTCAGGGGCTGCCCCCGGGGCGCGCGGGGCTCGAACGTGGGGCTCGTGGGGCGAGAGGGGAACGGACACGGGGACGAACGGCCCCGGTGCTTCAGTTGCAGCGGCGGCAGCGGCGGCAGCAGCAGCGGCGGCAGCAGCAGCGGCGGCAGCAGCAGCGGAAGCGGAAGCAAAAGCAGATAGACAAGAAAAATCTTTCTGTTTCTCTATTTCTTTCTCTTTCTTTCTCTTTCTCTCCCTTTCCCGCTGTCGGGCACCCTTCTCTCGGGGTCCCTTGCCCGGCGTCCCTCTCCTCTCCCTGCCTCCCTCTCCCCTGCCGGGCCGGGCCATGCCCCCGGCCCGCCCCCGGCCCCGGGCGGGGCTGCCCCGTGCCCGGCCCCGGCCGTCCCGCCGCGCTCTCGCCTCCGCCCGGCTCTGGCCCTACTGGCGGTGGCGCTGCTGGGCGGGCATCAGTTCCTGGTGCGGGGGCGGCATCGCCGCCCTTCGGCTGCGCCTGGCCCGAGCCCGGCCCCGGACCCGAGGCAGGGTCCAGTCCCGACCACGACCCCGGCCCCGACCCCGGCCCCGGCCCCGGCCCCGGCTCCTCCCGGGGCCCGCGGAGGACACAGGCGGCGCGGCCGCTCCCGCCGCCTCCGCTGCGGCTTCCCCGGCCCGAGCTCCGCCGCTCGGCAGCGCGGCCGCCGGCCCCGAGCCTCCCGTGCCGCGTTCCAAAGAGCGAACGCCTGGACATGGCCGGCCCGGGGCGGCTGAGGGGCGCTCGGGGGCCGTTGCTGGCCCCGGGCCGAGCGCTGACAGCCGCGTCCCGCCCGCAGGGAAGGCGCACCAGGCCCTGCAGGAGCGGCACCGGCGGGGTTCGCTGCTGGGGCGCGGGCCAGGCACAGCCATGGAGCACAGAGCCTCGAGAGTGCCCAAGCTGGCCTGCGTGGAGGAGGAGGAGGAAGAAGGCCCTGGAGCTATCCCAGCACGGGAGACTGAAGAGGTGGTGCCATTCCATCCACCGCAGGAGGGTGAGTGGCAGGGCTGGAACCTCCAGCCAACTTGGCCCCATGCCGTCCCATGCCATGCCATGCCATGCCATGCCATGCCATGCCATGCCATGCCATGCCATGCCATGCCATGCCATGCCATGCCATTCCCTGGGGAAATGCCCACGGACAGGACGGAAGAGGGGCCGGGCAGACACCCCGCAGTGGCCATGCTCCATCCCCCTGGAGCATCCCAGGGCTCTCCCTGCCTGGGCAGCGCAGGGCTGGGCTGTGTTCTCCGGCCTCTCCCGCAGCCCCTCAGCTCTGGCTGCGCTCGCTCTTTGCCAGATGCAGCCCTGGAGCGCACACAAGAGCAGGAACGCACCCGAGGCCGCTTCCGAAGAACAGCGCAGGTACCTGCAGCCACCCCCAGCTGGGCTGGGCCTGCTGTCCCTGCTCAGCCCAGCCCTGTGTGTGGAGCACTCCATGCAATATCCCTGGCTTCTTGCCCTTCTACAGATGGTTGGCGACTTCATCAGGAGCATTCGTCAGGAAGAGAGCAGCACCATGGGCACTGGGCTCAGAGCTCACTCGGAGCTCCTCAATCATGAGACCAGTGCCGCCCTGCTGGATTTGCTCCTGGAGAAGGGGGCTGCCAGGCCAGAGCAAGTAAGCAGCCTGGGGCCAGGCTTCAGTGTCCCCATGAGTCCCGTGGCTTCCCCAGCCACGCCTGCTGGTCCCTGGGAGCCTTTGAGGCCATGGCAGTGCCCTGGCAAGGGAAGCATTCTCTGGGGACCCTGGGGACATTACTCCCTCTGGCAGCTTTCCAAGTCTCCCCGTGCCTTCTCCAGGTGCCTGCCACGGTGAGGTACATTCACCGATGGCTCAAGGCCAATGATTCTGCCGAGCACAGGCTGGACAAGGCCCTGCTGAATGTCACCAAAGCACACCCGGATGACACAGTCCTGACGCTGCTGCGTGTGGCCCCTTCCTGTGACAGGTATGGGGCCCACCTGCCCAGAGGGCTCAGGCCTCCCCAGCTCATCACCCTGTACCGCCTGTCCCAGGTGTCTGACCAACAGAGAGTTCCAGGGCCCTCTGGCTGCTGCCTTTCCCAGCCCTGGCACGTCAGCCCCCGAGCCTGCTGCCAATGTTCCCTTGCCGCCCCTCAGGGCTCTGTCCCCACAGGGCTGGGCTGCCTGGCTGCTGCTGGCCAGGCCCAGTGGGCAGAGGCAGAGCTGGCGGTCAGCCCGGGCCCCTAGGGATGCCCAGGCCACGGTGCTGTGTCTGAGACCCCCCTGAGACAGAGCTCTAACCCCGCAGAGCTGCCATCTCCATGTGGAAGACCATCATGTGCTCGTCCAGGACTGCAGAGCCAGTGCAGCTGATACTCCTGGATGTGCTGGGGAGCTGGCCAGAGCGCAGCACGTGCACCTCCGATGGGGACAAAACGGGTGTCTTTGGCCTGGCTGTGAGTTTCTGCAAGTGGCCTTTGCTGGCCACAAGGCCGCCTCTCCAGCAGCTCTCCATCCTCCTTCCTCCACTGCATCTCCCTGCCTCAGGCGCTGGCCTGAAACCTGGCCCAGGGGCAGCTTCAGGCCCACCAGGGCCCGTGCTCGCCCTGCCAAGGTCTCTCCGGGCCTCTCCCTGCCATGCTCGGGCCCTGCCACACAGACACCTCGGCACTGAGCGCTGTCTTGGGGGGCTTTGTCCCTTGCAGGCAACCGTGGTGATGTGGAAGATCCTCCAGGAGCCCCCTGTCCCACGTGTAGTGGAGCCGTATTTTCCCCACCTTTTTGTGCATCTGCTCTTCCAAGTGTTCTTCAGCACAGAAGAGATGCCAGAGGAGGTTGAAACCTTCTGGAAGGGATGCCAGGAAGAGCACGGCCTTGCCACCAGCCCCAACAGGTGCTCCATGCCAGTCCTCCTGTCCCTGCCACATGGCCCGCAAAGGAGCCAGTGCTGCCAGTGTGACCTGGGCTTTGCTGTGCACACAGGTTTGCAGTGCAGACCCTGAAGTCCCTGCTCTGCCTTCTCCAGTGTGAGCACGTGGTGGTGTCAATGGAAGGCAAGCGTGGCTGGGACACGCTGCTCTGCATTGATACCCACCACTGTGCCGTGGCTCTGCTGGCCGGGTGAGACCCCCTTGTCCCCATTGCTCCCAGCATTTGCGCCCTGTGCCCGGGCTGTCCCACACAGTCCCCATGGGCCAAAGGGACGAGGGACAGCCAAGCAGGCTGGAAAAAGGCTGGGAAAGGAGGGTGCCCAGGAGTGGCCACATCTCAAAGGGCCCAGGTCCCCTGGCAGGGTGGTGGGGAAAGACAAGAACTGTGTGAGTCAGTGCTGGGAGAGGCTTCCCCCCTGGCTCAGGGTCTTAGTGCCATTTTCCACCTTCCAGGGAGATGTGCCATGCATCCAGGCCCTTGTGTATAAGGATCTTAGACTGCCTCCTTGAGATGCTCAGCAAAAAGAGGCCATACTGGGATTTCCTTGCTCTGGCGTTCCTTGCAGAGGTGAGCCTGAAGGCCAGCATGACCTGGCTGAGCTGCCTCCCAGCTCTCTGCCCTCTCGTCGCCGCAGCCGCCTGGGACGGTGCCCGCGCCCTGTGCTGCTGCCTGGGCCCAGCCCTGTGCGGCTCCGGGCTCCTGCCGGCCGGCTCCCCCGTCACTGGCCTGTGCCTTTCAGGGCCTCGAGTGCCTGGACTTGAGGGAATGCAGGGACAGCATCATGGATGTCTTGCCAAGGCACCTGCGGAGGGAGCGCGCAGACACTGGCAGCCAGCATCTCAGGGACCATTCCCCGCTGGTGAGAAGGGGGCAGTGGCGGAAGCCGTGCAGGCAGCGTGGGGCTGGGCAACGCAGTTGCTTGGCCCTGCCTGGGCTTTGGGCACTGGGGCAGCTGCTCCCAGCTCTCGTCCCTCCCGCTTCAGCTGCCCGAGTGCTTCAGGACAGGCCTTTGGCCTCTGGGCCCTGCGGCAGCAGGGTGGCCTTTCACAAACTTGCCTTCCGCACAGGCTGAAAGAAGGCGGAGCCTGACTGAAAGGCTCATGGAGTTCCTGCTCTGGATGACCACCAGGATACTGGGCTATCTCTTCCTGGATGATGGTGCCAGGATACCCAGCCCCGTGGCCCTGGACCTGGCTAAGCTGTTCCTGCCACTCTTTGACAACGTAAGGCTCTGTGCCCCCAGCCACAGCCACTGGCTGCTGCCTGGACACTCGGTGCCCTGTGGAGATGCAGGCCTGCACCAAATGTGGGCCAGAATCAGCTGATGCTGAGCTCTTGCTGCCTTCCTGTTCTACAGGGCGATTGCCAGGTGCAGCAGCTCTCCATGATTCTCTTTCACACCTTGATGTCTGCTGTAGAAGAAGAAGGAAAAAAGCCCCTGATGACACAAGTGTGTCAGAGCCTGCTCCCACTCTTCTTCCATTGCCATGATGAGAATCTGCGTGTGGCACAGGTGAGGACTCATGGGCTGCTGCTGTCCCCCTGGCAGGGGGCTCGGCTGCCTCCTGCCCTGCGCCTGCTGGACTGCAGCCTCCTCCAGGCTGCGGCTCCTGTGCCCTGGGCTGTGGGGCCATCTCCACGTCTCTGCTGCTCTCCAGACTTCTCAGGGAACGCTGCTTTGTGCGGTCAAGTTCCTGAAAAGGAAGGATCTTGAAAAAACTGTGAAGAAAGAGAAACTCTCGAAGTTCACTGAGCTCCTGGTAAGGATGGCCTGCAAGCCCCAGCCTCAGGCTGGAGAAGGCCCCTGAGGGCGGTGCTCAGGGTGCGGGGCGGGCAGCTGTGTCCCCGCCCGCTGCTGCAGCCAGAGGCCGCACAGGCTCTGCTCCAGGCTCCCGTGGGCCTGAGCCGGGTGCCCATGGAGCCCCGGCCCGGCGGGGCTGTGGGCCGGCACCGCGGCTCCCCGGGCAGCAGCCGGCCCGCTGCCCCCTGCCCCCGGAACCCTTGGCCAGCGGCTGCTGGCCGCGCCTCAGGCCTGTGCGGGCAGGGGAGGCCGGGGCTGGGCGCAGGCAGCGCCCGGCCCAGAGGCTGAGCCCGCACCAACCCTTCCCTCCTGCCGCTCTCTGCAGCTGGCAGAGGACAGGAGCCGAGCGGCCGAGCACGTGCGCCGGGCCCTGCGCTACCTGGAGAGCCCACAGAAGCCCCTGCGAGAGGCGGCCATCAGGTTCATGGGTGAGCCACGAGCCCGGGCTCCCTCCCCGGCCCGCCGCAGCTCGGCCCTGGCCCCGCCTGCTGCCCCGGCAGCGCCAGCCGGGCCCGGCGCCGTGGAGCCCCGCCTGGCCTGGGCATTGCTGCTGCCGCCCTCTGGCAGCCGTGCCCTGGGGCGGCAGCGTGCGCCAAGGGCCGGGCTGAGCCCTGCCGGGCCAGCAGCCCGTGTGGCCACAGCGCCGGCAGCGCCGCTGGCAGGGAGCTGTGCCGCTGCCGCCGTGACAGGCTCTGTGTTCACAGGCATGGCCGGGCGGCGCCTGAGGGGGCAGCAGCGAGAGCTGCAGCTGATCTGCAGAGGTGAGTGAGGGCAGCGGGCTGGCAGCGCGGGCTGCCGGGGGGAGAGCTGCAAGCCCTGCCCCGGCTGCGGAGGGCTCTGCTCCCGTGGCCAGAGCGCGCTGAGCTTTCAGGGCCACGTGGGCCATTGGTGGCCAGCAGCTTCGGCCTGATCCCCTTGCTCCCTGCTCCCTCCTGCCCATGGCAAGAGCCGGCTGCGATGGCCCTTGCAGGGGGCTCTCCTGGGCTCCCCGCAGATCCGGCTCTGACCGTGGCTCTGTTCCTCTTTCTTGCAGCCCTGGAACGCCGGACGAAGGACAGGAGCAGTGCCGTGTCAGCGCTGGCACTTGAAACACTGCATGTCCTCCGGGCAATACAGCGTGGGCGATATTCCACCATGCAGAGGCTGCAAGATCAGCTGCGCAGGGCATGGAGGACTCGGCCTCGCCTGTCGGGGCTCGGCTGCCTGCTCTGCCGGATGACTGAGGAGGAGAGCTGATCTGGGAGGCTTTCTTTGCTGGGGCAACCTGAGCCAGGGGTAATTTTCCTTTTCTTCAAGATTTTTCTTTTCTTCTTTTCCATTTTTTGTCTATATTGTAAGTAAATAAATTCTAGAGTATATTATAATTATATATATTATTATATACTATAGATTACTGTAAATACCTCAATTCTAGAATGTGTTATGATATACAGACTGCCAGGAGCTTTTCTTTGCTGCCCAGGGTGTGCAGGGCAAGAGGCAGGAAAGGGTGAAAAGGGTGCTTGTGCTCAGCAGCACAGCAGGCTGAGGGGTGGTGGGGCCCTGAAGGGGAAAGGGTGCTTGTGCTCATCCAGCTGCCCAGCGTGCAGTGGGCCAGGGGAAATGGCCAGAAGCCCCTTGGCCTGTGGTGGTTCTGCTGAAGCCTTTGTGGTGCCGCCAGAGCGGCTGGGCAGGGGCCGGAGCTGCGGGGATCCCTGCCAGAGCGGTGCCTGGAGATGGCCACAAGCCCTGTGCCAGGCAGGAAGCGCCATCCGTGTCCTCCTGCCCGTGTGCTGCTGGCTGCCTTGCTGAGGGCTCCCAGGTGCCTCTGGATGGGGCTGCTCTGGAGCTGCTGCCGGGCAGCTTGGCCGGGCTGGGGCAGAGCCTGAGGGGCTGGGGCGCTGGCAAGCCCTGAGCAATTGGCTGTCAGAGGCCACAAGCAGCCCTTGTTTGCTTTGGGATCACCATGATTTTGGGGGAGGCAGTACAGGGGGGAAGAGAGAAAGAGTGGGCTTCCCTCAGCCATGGCTGGGTTTTTCCCCACCATGTAGGAGTTGGGCCTTCCTCAAGGCCCTGACAGAGATAAGAGTTTTTACTGTTTTTCTTGTTTTGCCTTTTTGTCTCTAATCTCTTTTCAATAATGTGTTGTTTATTTTTCCAGAGGAAGCGTTCGAGGTGGTCCAGTGTGGATGGGGAAGTGCTTGGGAGCAGCTGTGGCGTGGATGGGCCGTGCCCTTGGAGAAGGCTGAGGCCATGGTTTGGGAGCAGCTTTTCTTGCAGCCGTGGGTGGTGTGAGGTGGGTCCCTGTGTGCTTGGCAGGGTGGGATCAGAGCTTTTGGGAGATGGCAGCGAGCACAGGAGCATCCTGCTCTGGGCAGCTGCTGAGGGCTGGATGTGCCGTGGCTGGCTGCAGGCTGGGCACATGTCCTGCCCTCCTGCTCTGCTGCCAAAGGCAGCAGGGATGGGCAGCTCTGGGCACAGCTCTGGGCACAGCCAGCATGGCCTGGGCACCGCAGGCCTTGGCACAAGGGCACAGGAGCCCTCAGCTGACGGGTGGTTTCTGCTTTCTCTCCTTGCAGCCGGGCTCTGCGGGTGCTGAGGCTGCTCTGGGCTCTGCCAGGGCTCTGCTGGGCTCTGCCCTGGGCCCAGCTGGGATGGCTCTGCCCTCACATTGCTCTGACAGCTTTGCATCAGACGAGCCCGTTGCGAGCACAGCGCCTGAGCTTTCTGCTTTGGCAGGTGAGTGAGACTCTGCTGCAGGCCCAGAGATTGCAGCTGGGGACACACATCCAACTGGCAAGGACCCAAACTCTCCACAGTCCCAGCTGAATGCCTGGATCTGCCCAGGGTGTTTTGTCTGTCCCATTCTTTCTTCTTGATTGGCTGGAATTGTGCAATTGCACTTTCTTCTTCCTCTAGAAGTGCCACGAGTGGGCCAAAGCTGGCGAGTGGGCCGTGCTCCTGAGGCCGTGCAGTCTGGAGCTGATGGATGGAGAATTGCCCTTCTGCACTGCCAAACCAGAGCAAAAAGCTCTCAGTGGGACTTTGTGACTCTAAGAAATCCCTGGCAGTTTCAAAGGGAATGTGCAGCTCATTCCCAGGCTGAGAAGGAAGGTCATCTTCTCAAGGATTTGGGCTTTGACAGAGTTTAGATTCCCAATCCTGCTTGGAGCTGGCAGGGCACAAGGCAATTTCTTCTTCCTTCACACCAATTTCACCACAATTCAAAATTACAGTATTGGAAACAAACCCCAAAATCTTTTTTAAAAAGGTTACTGAGGTCAGTAAGATGGATCCATGCCATTACCACATTTACAAAATAAATACCTGAGTTCTCTTTTTAAGAAAGATCAGTTACCTCTTAATCCAAAGTTATGCACTATTTTTCTTTACACACTTGGGTTTTGTTTTTATCTTTCACATTCTCTTCTGTGTTTTTATTAAATTCTTTGTCTTTCTTTTTTTTTTTTAACAGAAAACATGTCCTACAAAAGGAATGTCCTTTGCTCCTGGTTCCCGTGTGGAGCAGCTCCCTTCCTGCTGGCTGAGCTGCTCAGGCAGAGCCCGGCAGCTCCTGGCCCTGCAGGGCTGAGGCTTTTCCCGTTGCTGGGCACAGACTGATGGAGCAGCACTGCTGAACACGGGCACACAGAGGGACCAAGAGCAGCTGCCTTTGGCCACCTGAGGCTCCGAGGCCCAAACTCTGAGCAGCCAGGGCTGGAAGAGACTGGCAGGATCTGATCCCTGACTCTGGGCCAGGGCTGCACAAATGACCCCACAGCAGCAGCAGCAGCAGCAGCAGCAGATGGAGCTGACTTTCAGCACAGCCCCTGCCCTGTTCCCTCCCGTGTGCAGCGGTGTCACAGCACCTGAGGCACCTGGGAGCCCCCAGTGCCAGCAGGGACTTGAGATGGCAGCCCTGGGCTCCTGGAGGCTGTGCAAGGAACGGAGCTGGGCACTCCCTGTCCATGGGGAGCTTGCAGATGGAAAATGCTGCTGTGCCCAGGCAGCTCCAAGGGCACAGAAAGGAGGGTCTGGAGCACTGGATCTGTGCCAGTGCCACAGTCCTGGGCAGCAGCCAGCGGGCCCTGGGGGAACAGAGGGCACAGCAAGAGGGACAGAACCAGGCAAGGTCAGAGACTGGGAAGAGCCAGGCCCGGGAGCAGGAACAGCTGCTCCATTGCACTCTTGGAGAAAGCTCTTGGCTGGTTCCAAGTGCTGAAAGGCGTGAAGGGCAGAGAGGAGGCCACAGCAAACAATGCTCCTGTTTGCACAGCCTCCCCTCTGTGTGTCCCAGAAGGAATTGGATGGACTGTGTTCTTCTCTCCGAGTCGTCTCGTTCAGCATGAGCAGCTCAGCACCAGGAGCTGAAGGAGCTGAAGCCTCAGGCCACAGGAGCTGGGCAAGAGGGAACTTTTGGAGCAAAGTAATGCTGCTAAAATAGCCTCAGCTGAATGCAGTGGATAGAATCATGGAATCACAGAATCCTTTCTGTTGGAAAAGCCCTCTGAGCTCACCCAGTGCAGCCGCTCACCCAGCAGTGCCAAGCCCAGCACTGAAGCACGTCCCTGAAGTGCCAAGGCCTGGACAGCAGCCCTGAGTGAGGCCTGGACAGCAGGCCCTGAGCCAAAGGTGGCCTCTGGAGGAACCTTCCAAGCAAAGGTTATCTTTGTATCTGCTCCCTAATGAAATATGCATGGTCATTAGCACTGTGATAGATGCAGCCACTCCTTAGTGAAACATGTATGGACCTTTGTGTATTTAGAAGCCAGACAAGGCCATGAAATCTGACATCTGGCCTTGTTTGGGGCTGTATGGTCAAAGTCAGCTCCCTTGGTTCCTCCTTGAGCCCTGGCCAGGCTTTGGGAGGGGCCCAAGAGGAGGATGAAACCAGATGTTGCCACACTAGCAGTGCTGTCAGTTTGTTCATTCAGCACTGTCAGAGCTGGGCCCTCTCCCAGCGGGCTTGGAGCCTCAGCTGGGGCTGGAGGCACCTGCAGGAATTGCCAGTGCCCAGGAGTGGCTCTGCAGCCCTTGGCTGTGACAGCTTCCCCAGCTGCTGTGTGCATCTGGGGGATGGGAAAGGCTGAGGGTAAATGCTGCTGGATCTTTCTTAATCACTGCAGGCAATCTTTGGTGGGGATGATTGGGTGCATTGCTGAGCTGCTCCTTTTGTGATTCTTTGCTGCTCTGAACTGCAGGAAATGACACTGATTCCTTCAGTTGGAGTCTGTGTCTTTGGTGCTGACTTTGCCCACTGGTGAAACAAAACTGGCACAGTCTGGCCAGATCCCAACAAAATGTCACTTGTTCAATATAAATGTGAGGAATCAGTGCCATCAGAAATTCCCAGATGGGAAGCCCTTCCCTGGAGTTCCCTGGCTCTGGAGTGGGCTGAGGTCGGAGCCCCGTGGGAGCACTGGGGCAGTCGGGTAAAAGAAGCTGCAGCCCTGGATGGCTTCAAATGCATCCAAAAGTTGCACATGGAAAAGGAAAAGACCTTGTGGGTTTGGGCAGACAAAGATGAATTTGTTGAGAGTACATAGGAAACAGCACCTTCAGAAGGAACAATTATTGTTGGAATGCTCCCACATGGAGCAACAGAAGAAGGTTTTTTTCTTGAGCTCAGATGCATTTGTGCAAGTGAAATATTGATATATTGTATCATTATACACGTATTTATAGTATAAGACATTAATATATATATATTTATATATGTATTTATATATTTTTAATATGTATCTATATTTCAATATGTCTATATCAATATCTACATAAAAAATAGGAATAATATGAAATAGTGCTGACATTACTAATTTGGTAGCTTTGGCTGCTCAGGGATGTAACTCTAAATACCCTACAGAACAGGATTGGCCAGGACCCTAATGTCAGTGGTCAACATTGTGAGATTGTATACAATGAAAAAAGGAGGAAGGGAGGAAATTGGCGATTTTTACAGGGTGTGCTGATACTGTGATGCAGAATGCTTTGTCTGTTCCTGTGAAAAATACAGTGATTAAGCCTGCAGGGTTTTTCATGTACCAGACTATCCACAAGCTGCAGGATTGGTTGCACGGGTGAAGGGGATGTTAAAAGAGCAGTTGAACAAATGAGGAGATGGGAACCTTTTCCCATGGAGAACCCATCTCCCAGATGTGCCCCATGCCCTCAACAATGGCCCACGGGGGAAATGGAAACCCCCTGGCTGTGCACGGCTGCCCCCAGTTTGCAAATCCAACCATGGGCAGTGAGACTTGGGCTGCCTGGGAAATTGTTCTGGCTGTGATGGCCCCTGGCAGGGCCAGCCCAGAGGCTGCAGGGCTGGGCCTTCATGCATTGGAATTAATGAGGAGAAATTCAAAGCAAATGAGAGCTATCAATTCTGCAACAGGAATTCAGATTCCTCCAGGACACTTTGCTTTGGTAACTGCTTCCTTGGAGCTTGGCCTTGCAAAGTGTTCCTGTCATGGCAGGAGGAATTGATGCAGAATATCCAGGAGAAATTACAGTAATTCTGTTAAACAATAGTGAACAAGATTGGATTATTCAACCCCATGACAGGGTAGCACAATTATCAATATTGCAATTTTAAGAACGATTGTGAAAAAAGGAGATCCAGCTCCAGTCACCACCGTTTGTGGAGATAAAGGGTTTGGATCCAGCAGCCCTAATAATGGAGCCAGAGTGTGGGTCCGGAGGCCAAAAGGCCCTCCCGAGGCAGCTGAAGGAGCAGCTCCTGGGAAAGACAACTGAGTCCTGAAACCTGGGCAGGAACAATGGGGATGTGTCCCTGCAGCCAAGGATTGTGTGTGAGAACAAGTAGATCTGACAGGATATTGTTTTACACATCCTGCCAGACCAGATCTGCCTGTTTGCCCCAAGGGCCCCTTTGGGAAATGCTCTGATCCACGGGGCTCCATGTGAAGGCTGCTGTGACACCGAGGGACTTGCACAGGAATTGCATCCAGGAGCCCGGGTGCCCCTCAGGGACTGGGACCCGGCCCCTTCCAGCCAGAGGGGAAAGGGCCCCCCCAAGCCTTGTTGGCCACAGACAACATGGTAAAGCTGAACAGCAAAGGGCCTGGGGGCATTATTCTGGAATTAAAAAGGTGCCAGCTCCATGGACCACAGAATTCTTGTTCCTAATGTGAATGAGACTGAGAAAAAAGAATGAAGAACGGTGTCACTAAAGTACTACTGATGTCTGTAAGGTGTACCTTGATAGTCAGCCAGAATCTTTGTCTGCCACAAACACCTCTAGTGTTTCACCAAGGGGTTAGTCATCAAAATGTAATGATGAGCTATGAAAATGTAAAGATCAGGGTAGGCAAAGTGCTGCATGTCACCAATTGCTGGGTGTGTTCTCAGCTGGAGTTGGCAGGAATGGGGCTCCCTTGGAGGACCCACCCTGTGGGGTGGCCAGAACTCTGTCCATGGGCTCTGACTCGTCACTGTCAGGGAAGGGACAGTTAAAGAGAACACAGGAATACAATGATCACTTGTACAGGATTCCCTAAGATTTGCCTTCAGGAGAAACCAAAGCCTGTTCTAGTTCCAGAGGCCACAGTGTGAGAGGATTTCTGTGCTTTTGCATCACTGCCAATGTCAGTAGAACTTGGGCTGCTGGAGCTGCTCGGTGTCAGTGTCACACCACTCTTGGCTGCAGGGCCACCATTTTGGGTCCTTCAGGAACAACCACAAGGAAGAGTTGGGGCCCAGAGAACATTTTCCCCCCAAGGAATGCCTTGGCCTTCAGCAAGCAAAAGATTCTGGTTCATCCTGTGGCCCATGTGTGCTGCCCCATCGTGTGGAGTTGACAGGAATAAGCTGAATGGATGATTAGGAGAAGTAGCAAATGATGCTGTTAAAATGTCCAATAGCACATCCTGTGAGCTCCAACAAACACAACTGGGGACTCCACAGAACCCCATGGCCTTGGATGATCTGCCTGCTGGCCAAGGAGGAGCCTGGGCTCTCATGGGACAGGAATGTTGCACTGCTCTCAGGGATGGGTTTGAAGGCCAGCAGTCAGCAATCACCTTGACACAAAGAGCAGTAGAAGAGTGGCAGAAAGAAGAAAATTCTTCTTGCTGGGATTGGCTTCATGGCTGCCAAATTGGAGGCTGCTGTGACATGCATTTGTGGCAGTGCCTGTCATCATTGCAGCGTGTGCACTTGGTGTGCACTCTGACATTCCATGTTAGAGTTGTTGTGATGCTTTGTGCTGGGAAGTGGAGTATTGGGACTTGTCTTAAAAGAGGCAGTCTCTAGAAAAGAGAGGCATTTGATAAATAACAGAGAATACCAGCAACTATTTAGGCATGTTTCAAAAGGAAGGTGAATAGCTCAGAGTAATGCAATTAAACAGCACTTAATTGAAGCACAAGAGGAGATGCCTTTATGCCTAATGTCTCAATCTAAACTGTGTTATTGAAAGAATGGTTAGGAAGGTTGTAGTTCATTGTAGGTCCCAGGACTGATCAAAGTCCCAAGGCCTGAACAGGCCCTGAGGCAAAGTTCACCTCTAGAGGAACCTTCCAACCAAATGTTGTATTTGTATCCACTCCTTAAGGAAGCATTATTAACAACATGATCAGTGCATGTGTTCCTTGATAAAACATGGATTTATCTTTCTGTATTGAGAAACCAGACCCGGCCCCATCTGGCCTTGTTTGGGGCTGAAGGATCAAAGCCCTGGCCAGGCTTTGGGAGGAACCAATGAGGAGAATGAAACCAGATGTTGCCACAGTAGCAGTGATGTCAGCTTGTTTGTTTAACAGTGGAAAAGCTGTGTCCTCTCCCAGCGGGCCTGGAGCCTCCTTGCCTGCAGAGGTGGCGGCACCTGCAGGAATTCCCAGTGTCTGGGAGTGGCTCTGCAGTCCTTGGCTTCCCCAGCTGATGTGTGGGTCTGGGTGATGGTAAAATCTGAGGGGAACTGCTGATGGATCTTTCTTTAATCACTGCAGGCAATCTTTGGTAGTCATGACTGGATGGATTGCTGAGCTTCTTTTGTAATTCTTTGCTAATGATGATGTGCTTTGCTGAGCTTATCCTTTTGTAATTCTTTGCAGCTGTGCATGATATAAATGACACAATTCCTTAAGTTGGTGTCTGTGTCTTTGGTAGTGACCCTGCCCACTGGTGAAACAGGGCCCCCTCTTGCCTAAGTGTTACCTGGGAAGGCAAAAGCCCTCGCTCCAAAATTCCCCCCTTCCTCCTTGTTCCCCCCCTTCATACCCTGAGCATGATGTGCTGTGGTCTGGGCTGTGCCCGGGGTCAGTTGGGGTCACCTGTCCTGGCTGTGTCCCCTGCCAAGCTCCCCCGCAGCCCCAGCCCCTCCCCAGCGTGGCTGGACGAGGGGCAGGACAGGCCTTGGCTGTGCTGCAGCTCAGCAAGAACAAAACCATCTCTGCGTGCTCAGCGCTGTGCTCAGCACCCGGCCCAGCAGTGTCTCAGTGCCAGGGGCTGTGCCCTCAGTGCCTGCCAGGGCTCTCCATGGCAACTGCCAGGCCAGGTGACCCAGGTGTCCCCCCAGTGACGGCTGCCATGGAAACAGTGCCCAGCCCTGCCCCTTTCTGTCTGGCTGACCTGGCCTTTGGCCCTGGCAGTGCCCTTGGCTGCTGGTTCCTGGTGCCCGAGCGGCCAGCGTGGCACAGGGCAGGTGGCCATGGCACAGCCCCCAGCAAGGGATCCCCTCTGGCTCTGGGCACTGACAGCAGCCCTGAGCAAGGGGCCCAGGGCAGCTTTCCATGGCCACCAACCATCACAATGGGTGCGGGCATTGGTTGCCATGGCACCTGGTGGCACCAACGAGTGTCACTGCAATTGTACCTGGAACAGCCCTGGCAGTGCTTTGTCCTGAGGGTTGCCATGGCAGCTGAGGGCAGCAACAGCTGGGGCTCTGCAAGGGCCCTGGGGCAGACGGGAAGGAGCAGCAGAGCAGGGGCTGATCCATGCCCAGTGCGCTGCACAGCCCGGGGCAGCGTCCCAGAGCGTCCTCATGCAGCTGCCAACAACATCCCCCCTCTGCAGCCCTGGCCTCTCCCCCAGCTCACACCCGTGCCCCATCCTTGCAGGCACAGACACGGCAGCACTGGCTCAGCAGCCCCTGCTTGCATTGCCCACAGCAGGGGGAGCACCCCCATGCTGTTGCTGTGGGGACATGAACCTGAGGGAGCACAAATGCCATCAGCCCTGGGGCCAGCAAGGGCTGGGGGACACCAGGGAAACAACTCAGCTTTGTCCTGGCCTCTGCACTCAGCCAGAAAGTTTGTTCCCATCAGCTGGGAGTTTCCTGTGCCACTGCAGACGCCGTTGCTCAGAGCCAGGGCTGCCTGGCAGCCACCCCCAAACTGCCCTGAGCATTTCCTTTGCTTCACCTTTGCTTTCTTTCCTCTTCCTGATACAAATGTCTTCCCATTGGCCACCCCCGTTCCCTCCCCTGCAAACAGCCCATCCCTGGTTGCCCTTTCCTCTCTGGCCCCACTGCCCATTGCAGTTCCTGACTTGGCCCCATGGGAACGTCTCTTGGGCAGCAGGCTCATCCTACAAGTGCTGCAGGAATTGTCTGCAGGCTCCTGCAGTGCCTGCTGCTGCTCCCTTGCCAGAGGCAGCCCAGGCCAGGGGGGCACATCTGGGCTGCTGTGTCTGCCTCTGGGGCTCCCTGTTCTGGGCAGTGAGGAGGAGCTGCAGAGGCTCTGCACGACTGACAGGATGGGCTTTGGGGCTGCCAGGAGAAGCTGAGGGACCTGGGCTGCTGGAGCTCCTCAAGAGGAGGCCCAGGGCTCATCCTGCAGCTGCTCCAAGGGTTCTTTCAGAGAATCCCAGAATCAGCAAGGCTGGAACAGGCCATGGAGATCATCAAGTCCAAGCTGTGCCCTGACACCGCCTTGTCTCCCCTGGGCCTCCTCTTCTCCAGGATAAACAAGCCCAGCTCCCTCAGCTGCTCCTCAAAGCTCTTGTGTTCCAGACCCCTCCCCAGCCTTGTTGTCCTTCTCTGGACACGCTCCAGCCCCTCCATGTCCTTCCTAAATTGGGGGCCCAGAACTGCAAACAGCACTCGAGGTGCTGCCCAAGCAGTGCTGAGCACAGGGGAACAATCCCTGCCCTGCTCCTGCTGCCCACACCATTCCTGAGCCAGACCAGGAGCCATTGGCCTTCTTGGCCACCTGGGCACACGGCTGGCTCATGTCCAGCCTGCTGTCCATCTGTCCCTGCAGGTCCCTTTCTGCCTGGCTGCTCTCCAGCCCCTCTGTCCCCAGCCTGTAGAGCTGCAGGGGTTGTTGTGGCCAAAGTGCAGGACCCGGCACTTGGACTTGTTCAACCTCACCTTGTTGGATTTGGGCCCTGGATCCAGCCTGTCCAGGGCCCTGTGCAGAGCCCTCCTACCCTCCAGCAGATCCACACTCACACCCAGCTTGCTGTCATCTGCAAATTTGCTGATTTTCTATTCTTTTTCACACATGTGGTAATCATTTCCTCAAAATCATTAACATATTTCCCCTCCTCTTAACCCATGTGTTCTTCTGTCTTGGGGGTTTCTCTGCTGGTCCCTGGTGCTCGTGGAGCCCAATGTTCCCGTGGGCCTGGCTGAGCTGGCAGGACACTGAGGCTGCTGAACTTCCAGTTCCCCTTCTCACACAATGGGCATTGTGTGCTCTCCACAGGCCTGGGGTTGTGGAGAACAAGCTCCAGGTGTCAGCTCAGCTGGTGGAGACAATTTATCATCTGGTAACATGAGGTCACAGAGTGGGCTGTGACATCACAGAGTGGATCATGTGAGGTCATCGAGCAGCTGTGGCATCATAGACTGCATCTGTGACATCACAGAGCAGGCTGTGACATCACAGGGCAGAGGTCTGTCATCACAGAGCAGACTATGACATCACAGAGTTGGCTGTGACATCAGAGAGCAGCTCTGTGACATCGGAGAATGATCTGTGACATCCCAGATGGGCTGTGTGACATTAGAGAATGGGCTGTGACATCACAGAGGAGGCTGTGACATCCCAGAGGGGCTGTGTGACATTACAGAATGGGCTGTGACATCACAGAGGAGGCTGTGACATCCCAGAGGGGCTGTGTGACATTACAGAATGGTCTGTGACATCCCAGAGCAGGCTGTGACATCCCAGAGGGGCTGTGTGACATCCCAGCAGGGCTGTGTCAGGTCACTGGGTTGCTCACTCTGCCCCAGCTCCCCCTCACCGTTTCTCCCAACAAGTCCAATGCTGTCCATGCCCAGCAGGGTCCCTGTCCCCCGGGATCCCCCCGGCCCACCTGGAGCCACAGCCTCCACCAAAGGATGTTCCACAGGATCCACCCCAGAGCCTGACAGGGGACAAGGGGCCAGGGCTGTGTGACCAGGACATCAAGGACGGGGATTATCCAGGTCACTGTGGCCTGGGTTGGGTTGCCCAGTGTTGTAGTGCGTTTTTATATTTTGTAATACTTTGAAGTAGTTTTGTTTTGTATTCCCATATTTTTCCCAAATGGTTTATCCCAGACTGTACCCCCCTCCCTTTACCTGTGTAATTCCTCTCCCAGGATGAGATCATCCCCAAACCCCCACCCTGGCTCTCTGTCAATCACTCAGCATCCCATCCCCCCCATCCAGAAGTTTCGGTCCAAGTTGTCGAGTGATTAGCCAGAGGCCAGGGGTCAGCCCCCCAAGCCCTGCCCTATACGCTGTCCTATATGTCTATCCCCCAGCACCCATCCCCCAGAGATACTTATTGGTTGGTAAAATGTTATCTACATTTGGTTTCCACCTCCCTTTAAATGTAACCTTGGGACATCTCCCGGGGCTCTCGGCAGGAGGCTCCCTGAGGTGCAGGAGCTCCTTCGGGACTCCTAATAAAACCTTGGATTAACCCCTGCTAAGAGTCGGCCCTTTCTCTTCTACCGATGTCTCTGCTGTCTCTGCTGCAGCGAAGGCACCCAGCCTAAGTGCCCTCAGCACCCTCGGGGCACAGAGAGTGTCTCCCTGCTGTCGGCCGTGTCGGGGCTGCCTTCCCTGGTGTCTGCCGACTCGGGACTGGCCCAGGGGCTTTGAGAGGCTTGCAGAGAGACCGAGACAGCCCAGGGCAGGAAAGATGTCTGGCAGCTGGAGCAGGGCCTGGGAAGGGCCTCCAAGGTGGGGCTGGAGCCCTTGGGCTGTGAGCAGAGGCTGAGGGAGCTGGGCTTGTCCAGCCCGGAGCAGGGAAGGCTGAGGGGCTCCTCATCCCAGCCTGGCAGTGCCAGCGAGGAGGGGATGGAGAACACAGAGCCAGGCTCTTCACAGGGGGGCTGGTGGGAGACAAAAGCCAATGGGTGGGAGGGGAAAGAGGGGAGCTCAGCCAGGGCATGAGGAGATGAAATGAGTCAGGCTGCTTTCAGCATTTCCTCAACACCAAGAGCAGCCTGACCTCCCTTCTCCATCCACCACTGGCAGCTTTGCAAATCAGGAATTGTTGGAGCTGTTGTGCCCCCACACCAGGATGAGCATCCTGATACAAGAACTTAATTGTGTTTATATCTATTACCACATTTGTCTAAAATTAATTTTAGTATGGAAATCACCTGTGGAGGGTGCACTCATCAGACACTGCTGGGACATTGCACATAGCTCAGGGATGAGCGTGATTGTTATTAAATTGTGTCCTGTTCAACTATGGTCTGCTGGCCATGAAGAGAAACTTTCTGTGCCTCTGAGTCCCACCAGTTCCTGGTCCCTCCAAGGACACAAACCTGATGAGTTGTGGTTCCCACTCCAATGGTGGCACTTGGACCTTGCTCCATAGCCAGAGCAGAGCTCCCTTGTCCCAGAAAGTGCCTGGCAATGCAGGCATGAAGGAAACAGGACAGGCTGTGGGGATCAGGTGCAGAGCACAGCCAGGGAAATGAATGACTTTTGCATTTTACAGAGCTGTGCCTCCCCTTGGCTTTGCTGGCTGACAAGAAATGAACATCCCTCTGGTCTCTGGCAGCTCCTTCTCCAAGGAAAGCAGGGGGGAACTGGAGCCAAGGAGCTGAAACCTGCAGGTCCTGCCTGGGCTGGAGGGAGCTCAGATTTGCACAAGGCTGCTCTGAGTGCCAGGGCTTGGATGGGGGAAATGGTGGGATGGGGGTAGGGACAGAGTCTGATTGATTGTCAGACATAAAGGGTCTTGATTTTCATATCTATTCCAAATGCATGAGGAGGTACTTGGATTCAGGATCAATTGGAGATTGCACACATCAATGAATTAACAGGAAAACCTAAACAGAACCAAAAAATATTTCCTCACTGTCTTTGTAAATATAATATATTCACTTTGAATGCAGTTCTGAAATCTGTCCCATTAACCATGAAAGATTTGGAAATGTAAATCAGATTATTCCCAGAGGCTCAGCTTGTTAAGGTGTGCTGAATGTTAATGAGCTCTGGGGCACTGAATTCCTGAACTGAAGAGCTGAAGGCTGAACAAGCCTCTGGAGAAGTAAAATTCAGCAGCAGCCTCCAAGTTTTTAGAGTGTGTGGAGGACAACTTTTTGTCACAGCTGGTGAGTGAGCCCAGCAGGGGAGGGGCTATGCTGGACCTGTTGTTTGGGATTAGAGATGGGCTGGGGGGAGATGTGGTGGTTGGAGGCCGCTTGGGGCATAGTGAGCATGAAATTATAGAGTTCCCAATATTTGTGAAATCAGGAGGAACATCTATAAGACTCTTACATTGGACTTCTGGAGGGCAGACTTTGGCCTGATCAGGAGACTTATTCAGAGAGTTCCTTGGGAAGCAGCCCTGAAAAACAAAGGAGTTTGGGAAGGGTGGGTGTGCTTCAAAACAGAGATCTTGTGGGAACAGGAACAGACTGTCCCTGTGTGCTGAAAGAAGAGTTGATGAGGCAAACGTCCAGCCTGGATGGGCAAGGAGGTTTTGAAGGAACATAGGAATAAAAAGAGGATGTATCATCTTTGGAAGGAGGGTCAGGTCTCTCAGCAAGTATTTAAGGGGGTTGCTAGGGCATGTAGGAAAGAAATTAGGGAGGCCAAAGCTCAGTATGAACTTAACTTGGGAAATTTTGTAAGGGATAATAAAAAAATGTTTTTACAAATATATTAATGGCAAAAGGAAGGGTAGGACCAATCCTTGTTCTTTATTAGATGTGGGAGGGGACTTAATAACTGCAGATGAGGAGAAGGCAGAGGTGCTTAACACCTTCTTTGCCTCAGTCTTTAGTGGGAAGGCTTGCCTACAGGATAACTGTCCTCTTGGGTTGGTAGACAGTGTCAGAGAGCAGAATGATCTGCCCGGGCCAGGGGCTGCACTGCCAGCCCAGAGCCACGTGGGGATCGCCCGGTACCGGCAGGGCAGCAGGGAAACCGGCACTGGGGCAGCAGAAATGGGCAATACGAGAGCTGGGGGTGCTCCAGAAGCCTGGACATGTTGGGAGCATGGACAGGGGGGACCCATGGATAGCCCAGGAGCCTGAAACAGGGACCCCGGACAGTGCTGACCCCTGGGACGCCTGTGATGCCAAAGTGGTGAGCCCAGAGAAGGGGAACCTGCGGGATTGCCAGGAGCCCCAGCAGCCCAGAGAGGGGAACACCAATACAAACTTGAACTGGAGCAACCCAGACAGGGGGGGCCTCCAGGAGCCCAAAGTGGAGAGACCAGAGAGGGGAAACTGAGGGCTGGGTGTTTTTGCTGCATCTTGGTCATTTGTGTATTTTGGGGGACTGAATCTTGGTGCTTTGGAGGTTTATATGGGTGGCAGATTCCCAGTGACTTCTAGGGATGGGCTTGGGCAGTAGGAACCCGCTAACCCAATGTGCTCATCCATTGTATTTTTCCCCAAACCAGGATTTCTCTTTCCCAAACCTTGGCTGGATGGAGAAGGAGGCTGTGAGGAAGAGGAAGATGTCCCAGGACACGCAGGCAGGTGAGGAGGAAGTCAGTGCCCCTTTCCCCCTCTCTCCTGCTCCATCTCCCAGCCCAGCACGGGCCCTGGCTGCAGGACAATCCTGCTGCCGATGCCGTCCTGCAGCCAGGGACACATTGGGAGGATCTCCTTCCCTCTGGCATGGAGGCAAATCCCATCCTCTCCTTGTCCTTCCTCCCCCAGACCAGGAGCTGAGGATGGACACCAGGGAGGACAAATCCTCATGGTATAATCTCGTGGAAGAGGCTGTTTTGAGTGACTCCACAGCACAGGAATGCAAGAGGGAGGAAAATCCCTGCAGATCCCACACAAGGAGGGGCTGCAAGCCCAGCCCAGGGTGCTCTGAGGAGGAAAGAGCCACCCTGTGCCAGGAAGGTGGACAGAGCTTCAGCCAGAGCTCGGAGCTGGTGGCCCATGAGCAGCTTGGAGTGTGGGAAGAGCTTCAGGCAGAGCAACAGCCTGATCTGCCACCAGATGATCCACACTGAGGAATGGCCTTAGGAGTGTGGCAAGCGTGGCAAGTGTGGAAAGGGCTTCAGCTGCAGCTCCACCCTCATCATCCACCAGTGCATCCACACTTGGCAGAGGCCCTACCAGTGTCCTGAGTGTCTGAAGAGGTTTCAGAGCAGCTCCCACCTCCTCCTGCACCAGGGGATTCACACTGAGGAGAGGCCCTTCCGCTGCCCTGACTGTGGGAAGGGATTCAAGCACAACTCCACCCTCGTCAGGCACCGGCGCATCCACACCGGGGAGAGGCCCTACAAGTGCTCTGAGTGTGGGAAGAGCTTCAGCCAGAGCTGTCACTTGAACAAACACCAACAGAGGCACCGGTAAGGGAAGCCCTGGAATGACTCGACTGAAGGAGGAGCTTCATGCACTGCTCCAGCTTCATCCCCTATTGGAGGACGCACGTTGGGAAGAGCTCTGGTGATCCACGTTCCCTGTGATCCATGCTGGGAAGACACCTGTCCCTTTTCCTGCCCCTGCCAGTGTCATGATGGGAGATGGAAGAACATGAGGGTCTGGCCATGGCTGTGTCATTACAGTCACTCCCACCTCAGGTCATTGCCAGGGGCAGGAAAGGGACTCTCTCTCTCCCTGAGAAGAAAGGTGTCCTTTCCAGGGAATACGTGGCCGGGAAGAGCCAGTCGCTGGTGATGTAGTTTTCCCTGTAAATAGATTTTCTTATCCCTTCTGTTACCAATATTATTTCTGTTCCTTTTGTTCTTTATCTCGTTGCTGTTCCCAGGAAATTGTTCTTATCCCAGCCCAGGATCTTTGTCTTTTGTGCTTTCCATGGGAGGTGGGAGGGCAGCGAGGGCAGCGCGGTTTTAGCGGGAGCAGGAATTTGAGGAATCCCATTCCTGAACCCCAGCAGGTGGAAACCGAGCATCCCAGCTGGTGCCAGCCCTGGTGGCCATGGCAGCAGCCTTGGGAGCGGGTCCCTGGCTGGGGCTGTGGGAACCTCTTCCCTCTGGTGCCCAGGGACAGGAGTGGAGGGAGCGGCTGCAGCTGAGTCGGGGCAGGCTCAGGTTGGATGTCAGGAAAAGGTTTTTGCCCAGAGGCTGCTGGGGCCCTGGCCAGGCTCCCCAGGGAAGGGTCCCAGCTCCAGGGCTCTCTGAGCTGCAGCAGTGTTTGGCCAGCGCTGCCAGGCCCAGGCTGGCATTGTTGGGGTGTCCTGTGCAGGGCCAGCAGTTGGACTGGAGGATCCTGATGGCCCAGGCCAGGCTGGCATTGTTGGGGTGTCCTGTGCAGGGCCAGCAGTTGGACTGGAGGATCCTGATGGGTCCCTCCCAGCTCAGCCAATTCTGTGCTTCTGGGATCCCATGAGCCTGGGGATGGGACTGCCAATGGTTGCCATGGCAATGGGCTCTGGCTGCAGGCCTGAGCTGGTGTCCATGGCAACCACCCCTGGCATGGGGACACCATGGAGCTGCTGAGGGACTGAGCATAGCAACAGGGGGATGGTGATGGTTGCCATGGAAACTGACCATAGCAACAGGGAGATGGGGATGGTTGCCATGGAAACTGACAATAGCAACAAGGGCCTGCTGATGGTTGCCATGGAAACTGACTGTGATAACAAGGAGATGGGGATTGTTGCCATGGAAACTGACCATAGCAACAGGGGGTGGGCATGGTTCCATGGAAACTGACCATAGTAACAGGGAGATGGGGATGGTTGCCATGGAAACTGACCACAGCAACAGGGGCCTGGGGATGGTTGCCATGGAAACTGACCATAGCAACAGGGGGCTGGGGATGGTTGCCATGGAAACTGACCATAGCAACAGGGGCTGGGGATGGTTGCCATGCAATGGTGATGGTTGCCCGTGGCGCTGCTGCCATTCTCTGCTGCTGCTGGGGCACTCGGGGCTCTGGCTGAGCAGCAAAGGTGACCCTGAGCCAGGAGCTTTCCTTGCCTGCAGCAAAGCCTCGGCACGCAAAGCCCTTCCTGGGGCTCTGCCCTGTGCCAGCAGGGATTGTGCCAGCGGAGCTGACCCGAAATTTCTTCTCCCAGGCAGCTTTAGGACACACAACATGGAAAAGCCAGAGGCCACTCTCAGCTCTGTGCAGTCCTCCAGCAGAATCCTGAGTGTGAAGCAGCCTGGGAACAGGGTTTAGTGTCAGGGGAGGGGAACTCAGAGCCCTTTCCTGCCCTGTGGGCTGAGGCTCTGCATTTCCAATGGCCCTGCAGCTGCCAAAGGGGCCTTTTTGGCTCAGCTGAGAACAGTTCTGCTGAGAGCCTGTCCTTAACCTGCTTTTCCTGCAAATGTGCCCAATCAATTCTCTTTTTTTGCAGCCCCAGGTCTTGTGTGAGTGCAAGTGTGACAACTGAAGGATGGAACAGCTCTACTGGGGGGGAGTTCTCTTTTTCTTGATTGGTTTTTTTGTTTATTTGGTTGGTTTGGCTTGATTTAGTTTTTTATCCTTTGTTCTGTTTTGGTTGGTTTGTTTGTGTTGTTGTTTTGGGTTGGTTGTTTGGTTAGGGTGCTGGGGTTTCTTTTGTTTTCATATGGTTTTGTTTGGTTTTTTGTTGGTTTTTCGTTTTTTGTGGTTTCTTTTTTTTAAAATTTTTTGGTTTATATGGTTTTGGAGTTTTTTTTAATTATCTCTTCCTAGAAGCTCTGGGCAGAGCTCTGTGACTGTGTCTGACACTTGTCTGTGGCACTGTGCAGGTGGCCAGGGGGACCTTCCCCGAGCTGTGTGCAGAGGAATCCACATCAGCCCAGGCCGGGGTGGGCAGTGGCCGCTCAGTTCCATGGACTGGACACGGCTCTGGACGCTTCCCTTGGAGCGACTGCAGGGAGGGAACGCTGGGGCTGTCACTGCTGGGGTGTCACACACAGGGGACACTGGGGCTGTCACTGCTGGGGTGTCACACACAGGGGACACTGGGGCTGTCACTGCTGGGGTGTCACACACAGGGAACGCTGGGGCTGTCACTGCTGGGGTGTCACACACAGGGGACACTGGGGCTGTCACCAATGGGGTGTCACACACAGGGGACACTGGGGCTGTCACTACTGGGGTGTCACACACAGGGCAACGCTGGGGCTGTCACTGCTGGGGTGTCACACACAGGGACACTGGGGCTGTCACCAATGGGGTGTCACACACAGGGGATGCTGGGGCTGTCACCAATGGGGTGTCACACACAGGGGACACTGGGGCTGCCACTGCTGGGGTGTCACACACAGGGGACACTGGGGCTGTCACCAATGGGGTGTCACACACAGGGGACACAGGGGCTGCCACTGCTGGGGTGTCACACACAGGGGACGCTGGGGCTGTCACCAATGGGGTGTCACACACAGGGGACACTGGGGCTGCCACTGCTGGGGTGTCACACACAGGAAACACTGGGGCTGTCACTGCTGGGGTGTCACACACAGGGGACACTGGGGCTGTCACCAATGGGGTGTCACACACAGGGGACACTGGGGCTGTCACCAATGGGGTGTCACACACAGGGCAACGCTGGGGCTGCCCCACTTCTGCCCTGTCCCCAACAGCTCTGCCAGCACCTTGAGGGAACACAAAGGTTGAGCCAAAGGATGAGAATTGCAGAAGGGGCTGAGCTGGGAGGGACCCAATGGGATCATCAAATCCCAGAATCACAGAATCAGAGAATTACTGGGTTGGAAGAGACCTTCAAGAGCATCGAGTCCCACCCATGCCCGAACACTTCAACTGAACCATGACACTGAGTGCCACATCCAGCCTTTTTTAAACACATCCAGAGAAGGTGACTCCATTACCTCCCTGGGCAAACCAATCCAGGACTTTATCACACATTCTGTGAAAACCCTTCTTCCTAATATCCAACCTATATTTCCCTTGGTGCAGCTTAAGATTGTGTGCTCTGGATCGGTCAGTTGCTGCCTGGAGAAAGAGACTGACCCCCACCTGACTACAACCTCCTTTCAGGAAGGTGGAGAGAGTGGTAAGGTCACCTCTGAGTCTCCTTTTCTCCAGACTGAACAACCCCAGCTCCCTCTCCTCACAGGATTTGTGTTCCAGACCCCTCACCAGCCTTGTTGCCCTTCCCTGGACACGCTCCTGCCCCTCCATGTCCCTCCTAAGTTGGGGCACCCAGAACTGGACACAGCACTCAAGGTATGGTGTCAGTACAGGGCAAGAATGCCAGGTACACCAGAGCCAGGTACAGGTGGAGAAAGATCTCCCTGCTCCTGCTGGCCACACTGTTCCTGATCCACACCAGGAGCCCTTGGCCCTCTTGGCCACCAGGGCACTCTGCTGGCTCATGTTCAGCCGGCTGCCAACCAGCACCCCCAGGTCCCTTTCTGCCTGGGCACTGTCCAGCCACACCGTCCCCAGCCTCTGGCCTTGCAGGGGTTATTGTGGCCAAAATGCAGGACTCGCCACTTGGACTTAATTAACTTCATCTCATTGGACTCTGCCCATCCCTCCAACCATTCCAGGTCTCCCTGCAGAGCCCTCCTACCTTCCAGGAGATGGACACACGCTCCCAGCTTAGTGTCATCTGCAGATTTACTAATGAAAGACTCAAGCCCCTCATCCATGGTGTCAATAGAAATATTGAAAAGAGCTGGCCCCAGCACAGAGCCCTGAGGGACAGCACTGGTGCCTGGCCCCAGCTGGATGCAGCTCCGCTCACCACCACTCTCTGGGCCCGGCCATCCAGCCAGTTCCTAACCCAGCACAGAGTGCTCCTGTCCCAGCCCTGGGCTGCAGCTTTTCCAGGAGTGTGCTGTGGGAGACAGTGCCAAAGGCCCTGCTGGAGTCCAGGCACACAACACCCACAGCCTTTCCTGCATCCACCAGGAGGCTCACCTGGTCATAGAAGGAGACCAGCTTGCTCAAACACGACCTACCCCTCCTAAACCCCTGCTGGCTGGCTCTGATCCCCTGGCCATCCTGGAAGTGCTGGCTGATGACACTCACTAGAAACTGTTCCATTGCCTTACCAGGTACTGAGGTCAGGCTGCCTGGCCTATAATTACCAGGATCCTCCTTCCCACCCTTGTTGTGAATGGGTGTCACATTGGGCAGCTTCCAGTCATCTGGAACCTCACCAGGGAGCCAGGACTGCTGGTAAATGATGGAGACTGGCTTGGCAAGCTCAGCTGCCAGCTCCCTCATCACCCTGGGGTGGATCCCATCTGCTCCCAGGGATCTGTGAACATCCAAGCAGCTCAGCAGTTCTCTGACTGCCTCCTCCTGGATAACAGGGGCCCATTCTGCTCCCTGATGCTCCTCTATGATGCTGTAGCTGCTCAATGACCTCACACAACAAACTCTGTGATGTCATAGCCCAATCTGTGATCTCACAGAACCCACTCTGTGTTGTCACACAGCCCCTTGCTGACATCCCAGCTGCTCTGTGCCTCTGTGACACAGCCACAGAGGTGCCACTGTGACACAGCCCCCTCTGGGACATCCCACAGCCCCTGCCAGTGCTGAGCCCCTGGGAGCTCTGTCTGTGCCCTGCTGGTTTCCCTGAGGGGCCCTGGCAGTGCCCCAGCCCTGCTGGGCTGTGAACAGGAGCTGCTCCTGGCCAGAGCTGTCTCTCTGCAGCTCTGCTGCCCTTGCCAGGAGCTGCCTCTGGGCCAGGAGCCCGGCCCAGCTCAGCAGCACAGGCACAGCACCAGGACTTCAATGACCCTCTGGGGCTTTGGTGCTCTTTGCATCAGAGCCAGTCCCTCAGAGTGGGCTCAAAGACTTCTCAAGAACTCAAAGGGAGATTGAAATACTGAAGTTTCTTGTACTTTAAATAGAACCCTGTGAGGGACAGGACTGAGAAAGTGTCCCCAGGTTCCAGGGAGAGCAGAACAGCGGAGGCAGTGATGGCAGCTGGGGACAAGCAAGGCAGAGGTGTCTCTGGTGCTGAGCAAACCTGGATGTGTTTCAGGAATGCAAAGGGCCAAGGCCTGAGCCCCAGCCCTGGCCAGGCAGATCCTGTCCCTCCCTCCTTGCTCAGGCTCTTCCCGGGATGGGCACTGGCATGTGGGGATGGGCAATGCCAAGGGCAGGAGCATGGGGCGGCCCCTGCCAGGCTGCTGAGCAGGGACAAGGAGGCCATGAGGCCCCAGGCCTGCAAGGGTCACTTGTCCCCTCCTCACGGCTCAGGCCCAGGGCCAGCAGCCATGGCCAAGGTGCTGCCCAAGTTGGCTCTGGCAGGGCTGTCTTGCAGCTGCTGCCATCCCTGTGCCCTGTGCAGCCCAGGCTGTCCTACAGTGTCCCTGCCCTGGCCTCTGTCCCTGCAGGCTCTCGGCATCCCCCGGCTGCCCCACCTGGCTGGGCCCTTCCTTTGCTGGCAGCTCTGCCTCCTGCCTGCCCCTGCCTGCCCACACAAAGCCTTGGGCTGCTCCAGGCTCCTGCTGGCGACGTGCTGCACCACAGCCCTGCCCTGCCAGGGAAATTCCTTTCTCCTGGTGCCACTCTGGGCCTCCCCAGCTGCCCTTGTGCTGCATTCTGCCCCAGCGAGGGGCACAACAACTCCCCCGGCCCCGGAGTCTCAGACCTCAGGCAGCCACCGGTGACCAACAGGGACAGGAATGCAACAGGACGGGTCCGGCTTTAGCAAAATCCAGGACCCTTTATTGTGCCAGGGAACAAGACAAGAAATGAGGGGCAGGGGTCGGGTCATGGGTTTTACATGACAGGGTAGGGGTGGAGTTTAGGGTCAGGGTCCAATAGCAGGAGGAGCAGGGGACTGCAATGGGGTGGATCAAGGAGCAAACCAATGGAAAAAAATAAGGTGGAGACACTGCAGTAGAATTTAAAGCAATGAGGGCACAGGAAAGGAAGAACATTCTGGGGCCATTCCTGTTTTGACCAGATGGGGTGGAGTGTCTTTTCCCGGGCTTGCAGGGCCACGCCCCACAGGTGGAGGGGTGGAATCTCCATTAAATCACGCCCCTCGCCCGATGCTCTCTGTCTGGGTAGAATCCCCGCCGCCTGGGGCGGGGGCACTCCACACCCTTGGTGCCATTCTTTCTTTCTCTGCCTGTTTCATACAATGAAGAAAAACTCCAGCATCTGTGGAACCACCCTCCAATTCCTTTCAGGCTACTCCTGTCCTCAGTCTGCACACAAGTGAGCCCAGAGCCATTAGCCTCTACATCCTGGTTATGTGATGAGGCCTCCCAACCCCATCTTGGGAGATTTTTGGGTCCTCAACGTGGTCTTTGAAAATGGAAACAGTGGTCAAAGTTATTTTCTCACAGATCTTGCAGTGACAGAACAAGGGTCAATATCTTTGTTACAGATCAGTAATGCCATGGTGGACTCTCCCAAGTAAGGGGCAAATATTAAGTATATGTTAAGAGAAGTTTTGCAGCTGTAGAGTTATGTTTTCCCTCTCCCTTGCATTGTTATCACAGGGTGGCCTCAGTAGCTGGGGCACTTGGGAGGGTCGGCTTGTTACTATGGCAGCACCTGACCTCCAATCCAGCTGTGAGAAAGTGATCTGAGCACCACTGTGAAATAAACACAGGCAGGAGACTTTTCTCCTTTTTAATGCCTTTATTACAAGTGATGAGCTCTGGGGGGAGAGCTGACGGGTTCACGCTCACGCTGCCACTGCTCCCAGTGGTGACTTGGAGGAGGAGGAAGAGTGCAGCTTTGTCCACTGGTCTGTGGCCAGAGCTGGGGATTCTGTCCTCATGGGAGCATCAGGAATAATCCCTTGTTCACTTTTTCAGTTTGACTCCCAGGCTCCTGCCTCTAGCTGAGGTCCTTCCTTGGCGAGGCAAGGGGCAAAGAAAGGGTCTCAGCATTTCTGCAGGCTCTGGGCTTTGTTCCTCACATCCAGACATCACTTTGATCTCTTAATTCTGTGTTGGCTCGTTGTTTTTGGGGTCTTTTGGTAAGTTTGGAGGGGTGGCTTTCCCGTGGCAGACTGGCTCCAAGGTCATTTGCATGCCCTCCCATGTCCCCCCACCATGTCATCCACCTGGCAGCAGTCAGGGTGGTACTGACAGAAGGAGTAGGTAACTAAAAGGACTGCTGATTACAATAACAAACAGTTAGAACTCCACCCTGGCAGCAACTGGTCCAACCTGTTCACTCTGCCACCTTTTAAAAAAAATTGGCAGCTTTGTCTACTTGTAACAGTCCCCCCTCTTTTTCTTTGGGCTTAAACTTAAGCTTGCATCAACTTGCAATTTCTGACTCATGAGCACAGAATTTCCTTAATTTTTTGTATTGATTATAAATTTCTTGAACACTCTGATAATCATGGCTCCTTAACTTTGTTCCCTTTCCTGGTTTCTTCAGGTTAACTTTTTTAGAGATCTTTAGGTTGGTCTGCCTGGCAGATACTACCATTTTAATGAAGCAGGGAAGTAAGCATAGTAAAAAGAGCAAACCAGCAAGTGTACCCACAGTGAAGAAAGCTACTTTTTTCCACCAATCTCCTTTGAAAGTCCATAGGTTATTCCAGCAACTGGAATCAAGTGTAGGAGTCCGTTCCTGGTTACTTACACATGCTAGTTTTTTATCTTGTTGGAGAGGTTTCTAATGATTGCTCTCTTCATCTCTAATACTGCCTGAAGCCTGATGATTCTGTTTAACATGGATATCGGGGCCCGATAACCCCAGGACCCATCTTGAGCCCAGGTGGCTGGGCCATAAGTCTTGATAATTTTTCTTGGGGTCCAAACCTGGCTCTTAGAATCTTGGATTCTCCCAATTTCTATTGCATTTTGCCTCTTCTGTTTGGTTTCTCTTAAATCATTGTGTATAGGAACTCCTAAACTTGATCCAGTTTCTTTGGGTAATAAGAAGAAAGCTGGTTTTATCATTCTAGCGGTGCAGCTGCCAGACCAGCTTCTCGGCAATTTAGTGCATTCTATAGTACTATAGATCAAAAACAGGTGTTTAGGGGCTCCCCAAAAATGTGTTTTTAGCTTCTGTTGGACATTCCCAATATTTAGAAATGTCTTTCATTCTCCAAAAGGGGTTTATCCCTTCTTCAATACATTCATAAAATTCATATGCTTCATGGTAGATACACTTGTTCTTTTCTTTCCTTTCAACAGACCAAAATCTATTTGGATCTCCTGAGATCCACCAGGTAGCAGAGTTCTTTACTGCTAGATACCTTTTACAGACCATTCTTTTGACTGGCCTGTTGTACCCTTTAATACTAAATTCTGAGTTATTCCGTATCCAATTTAAGATTTCTAATAGCCTTAGATTAATTTTTTCCCATGGCCAAATTTCAGTCATCTGGGTACAAACTCAACAATCGGTTAAATTTAGTTTGTGGCTGCCTCTTTCTACTGAATCCATGAAAAGGTTCTTACCTCGGGGTATCTCTAAATGATCTTGTTTTCTTATTGCTTTTACTAACTCTTTCTCTTTGACCAGATCTACCAGGCTTGCTGCAGCAGCATCACATTCAAAGCGCAACCAGGCTTCTCCTACAGGGCACTGTCCCAGGAGTTGCTGCCTAAAAGTGGCGGTATTCTGGGCTATCCAATACATTCTCTTATCTTCTTGACAAAAGACCAACTGGGAGAGGTTAACACAATTAGGGTTAGAATTGATGGACTCTAGACAAGGAGCTCACTTCCTCCTCATAGAGGGGTTGGTAGCACTCACTGCACGGCTCTCCTGGGCTCCCCAGAGCTCCACCAGCAATTAGAGCCATCATTACTACCCTTCCCAAGGGTCCGGTATGGGTCATCTTGCACAGCCTGCCCACCCGGCCTTGCCTCTTGGGGACTTTGCTGAGAAGAAGCTTCCAAGCTCTTTAGAGTCCCTTCTGTGATAAACGAGTCCACTGGATTTAAGGATCATATAATTATTTTTATTATTATACAAGTGAGAATAAGCAAAGTTCAGCGCTGGGCGGCCGGGAGTCTCCTCTAGGCTCGCACCGTTCCTATCCCCAAAGTTCGCCTTTTATTGCCTTCTTCTCCCGGGTCCAGGGATGACGTGGTCTGTCTTTTGTGCTTGCTCGTTCAGTTGCTAGGGGGTCTTTTTCTGCCTTCTGGTGGTCGTGGGATGAAGGCTCCAAGTCTTCCTCTTTAACCGCTGAGTGAACTTTCCCTTATAAGGCATATCTAGACAGTGGAATTTTCAGAACACTATACGATTCCTGCAAGCCTAAGCAATTCTTGCGAGTTTAAGGATTGTTGTTACAGCCTTCCTCTGTGACCTCTGGGTGAACTTTTCCTTATAAGGTATATCTTTACCATGGAATTCCCAAAGCACTATACGATTCCTGCAAGCCAAGCAACCGTATGTGGCTGCACATTTAAGAATCAAGCGGTTTTAGCTATTTAGTCATTGCTTTTATATTGTATAATTATTTAGCTATTGATTTAATTAATGAACAAAGGTATTGCTACTTATTACAGTCAGCATGATCCTCTGTGCTCACACAGATGCTCCAGGAGGAAGACCTCAAGATACCCAGCGCCATTGCCCTGAAGCTGGCTGAGCCACTCCTGCCACGCTTGGAGAATGTAAGGCTCTGTGCCCCCAGCCACGGGCACTGGACGCTGCCCAGAAATGTTGTGCCTTGTGCACTTTTGTGTGGGAACTCAGCACATCGTTCCCGATGTCCAGAGATGCCAGGAGAACCCTTGGGGGTCTCGAAAATCCTGGAATGTTGCCAAGAGTGTTTGGTGGCTTGATTTTGATCCATCCACAGAAGTAACAAGAGTTTGAGGACAAGAGAATCACTTTAGAGTAAAAGGCGTAAAAGAGACACATTTAGAGGGTGAAATACAGACTTTAAGGTTTTTGGTACAGGGGGGTTATGGAGACAAGATGGAGGGATCAGGGTGTGTCTCGTCCTTCTTCTTTCTTCTTCTTGTCCTCCATCTCCTGTGATGATGTTGGCACTTTGGGATTGGTTTATGGTGAAGGTGCACTTGCTAACATGGGTGAAAAGCATTGGGAAATAAAGGCAAATATAGTGTACGTAGATTTTAGTATAAAAAGACATGACCGCCCCGTGGGTGGTCAGAGAGTGCCTGTGACTGCTTGCAGATCAGACCTCTGTTGGGCAGACAGAAAATTTTGTAGATAAGAAATAATAAACAATCCGAAGATCGAAAAGATCTGAAGAGTCCAGACTCGTCCTTTGAAACGCGTGCCACCCAAGAACCACTCTACCCGTGTCGGGGCAGAGACAGACAGCCGAACCCGACACTTTTGGGCCTCTGCCCTGATGGGCCTGGAATAGTTGGTGCTGAGGTCTTTTCCTTTCCTCCAGGACAACAGCCACGTGCAGCTGCTCTCCATTCAGCTCTTCTGCAAAGTGATGGAGCTGGTAGTGGAAGAGGGGGAAAAGCCTCTCACGAGAATTGTGAGCCAGAGCCTCCTCCCTCTCTTCTTGTGTTGGCACGATGAGAACCGGCGTGTGGGAAAGGTCAGGAGGAGAGACCCTTTGTCATCATGGAAGAAGAGAAGAAACCTGAGTCGATGACAAGTGGGGAGATGTTGGGGCCCGAGAGCTTGGCCTGAGGGAAGAGGCCACAAGCTGTGAATTCTCCCAGTCGGTGCCAGCAATGGCAGCGAAGGAAGCGTCCCCACGCAGAGCAAGGAGTGCCCACAAGCTGCACCAGTGGAAGGCGGCTGTGAGGGTGCTGTGGGGAGATGGGGCACAGCAACAGCCCTGCCAGTGGCAACAAAGGGCAACAGTCCAGGAGCTGCCCCCATTGGAAAAGGAGGTGACTGAGCCAGAGCTGAGCCAGCGAGGGGAAGGAAGTGTGAACAGCCGGGAGAAGCAGGCACATTCTCCTGCCCCCAGGGAGGAGGTGCCATCAGCAGGGACACAGAGCCCAGTCCCTGCTCCAGACAGCCCCTGCTGCCCCCCCAGCCCCTCACCCAGCCCACTGGGAGCCCAAAGCCCCAGTGAGCAGCTGGAAGAGGCAGAGCAGGGCTCAGTGCTGGCAGAGAAGGAGAGTGAGGAGGGCACCTCAGCTGGCAGTGATGAAGACTGGGAATCCTACAGCCAGACTGAGCTGTCCCAAGAGTGCCAAGGTGAGGCAGAGCCAGAGCTGTCCCAAGGAGAGTTCAGCAGCTCCCAAGACCTCTCCAGCCGGGAAGACTGCAGCGAACCAGAGCTCAGAGAACTCTGAGGCAATTCCACGGAGGAAGAGAGCAGCAGCACAGACCTGCCACAGGACTGCTGTGAAGGTAACAGCCTCTTCAGCTTCGGGCCCATTCCCTTGCTGTGGGAGGAATAGGAGGACGACAGCTGGCATGAAGTCTACGTCCAGGAGCTGTACGAAGGCGAAGGCAGGGCCCAAAGGCTGGCAGGTCTGGCGGCAGATGGACTGCCACTGCCCGTCCCTCAGCAGGTCTGGGTTGAGGGGCAGGCAGCGGAGTCCCTGTGTGCCTTGCTTCCCTGGCTGTGCAGCAAAGGCTCCGTGGGCCAGCAGGGGCCCGAGGCAGGGCCACAGAGCCCGGGGCCTGCCCCGCAGAGCCCTGGCGGCGCCTCAGCTGGCCAGCCGGGAGCGCAGGCCCGCAGGCAGCAGCGGCTGCCCCAGGCAAACGGCCCGGCCGCCTCAGGCGGGCGCTGCGGGCGCTGCGGGCGCTGCTCTGCTGGCCCTGCCTGGCGCGGCAGCTGCAGGAGCAGCGCCCGTGGCCCTGCCCAGCCCGGGCCGGCCGATGGCAGCTGCTCCCTGCGCGGGGCCCCAGGGAGCCACACGGGCGGCCTCGGCCTGGACATGGCCCCGCAGCCTCAGCTGCCCCGGCCAACCTGGAGCATCTCCCCAGCACCCACAGTCACTGCTGGGGCCAGCCCTAAACAGCACGCGTGGCACACGATTGGTGCCAGAGCGCTCAGCAGGGAATCCCAGAGTCATCGAGGTGGGAGGAGACCCTGATGCTCACCCAGTGCGACCGGCACCCTGGCAGCACCATCACCACTGCAAAACCACATCCCCAAGGGCCACATCCTCACAACTCCTCAATGCCTCAGAGACAGCGACTCCACCGCCTCCTTGGGCAGCTCCTTCCAATGCCTCACCCCTCTGTCAGAGAAAAATTCCTTCTGATATTGAATCCGAACCTCCCCTGGTGCCATCAAAGGCCATTTCCTCTCATCTTGAAAGGATTCCACGCTGGTCCTTTGGGATTATATCCCTGAAGAATGGGCATAGATGGGAGCTGTTGCTCCATGGATGTGACTGCAGGACTTTGATTCACACCATTCCTTCAAAACAAATTAAAGCTGAGTTTAAGAAATAGTAGTAGTAAAAAAAAAAAAAAAAAAAAAAAACTTAGATGAAAAGTATTTTAAAAATTAAAAAAAGAATAGGAATAAGAAGATGAAGAAGAAGAAATAGAAGTAGTAAATTTAGTAAGAATAATAAGAATGAAAATAGGAATAAGATGAAGAGGATGATGAACAACTAGTAATTAATATCAGAATATTAAAAAAATAAGAATGACATAGTAAGTAAGCATAACAAGTGAATAAGATTACTTAGAAGGAGAAGAAGAAGAATATTTTAAAGAAGAAGAAAGAATACTAGCAGCAATTAAGAAGAAGAAGAAGGGGAAGAAGAAGATGAGAAAGAAGAAGAGAAAGAAGAAATAATAATAAGATGAAGGATATTAAATCAAAATGCACATCTACATGTCTTCTAGAATCCCAGAATGCAGGAAAGGACCTTAAAAATATCTACTTCCAACTGATCATCCTCTGAGCTCTCTCTCTCTTTCGTACTTCAATCTCCCTAGCTCCCATTTCTTGTTCAATAAAATTCATGTCCTAAACAATCTGGTTTTGTTCTCCTATGGTCTCATTTGTGCCTTCACTGGGGCAGAGGCGCCTCTCCCTCATGGCACCTTAAGCCTGGATGGAAGCATGGGCAGGTTCCTTCCAGCCACAAGCATTCCAGCATTCTGTCAGGGACTCCCTTCCCTTCTTCCCTCTGCTTCCAGCTGCAGAATGTGCAGCAAAGCCGCCTTTGCTGTCTGCTCAGGGAGCCCAGCCAGCTGCTGGAGCTTGACCCTGCCCCTGCACAGCTCCCTTGGGAGGCACGGCAGGAGCAGCACCCTGGCAGCCTCAGCAATTGCCCTCTGACAGCTCTGGCACACACTGCAATGGGCTGCAATTCCAGCTGCCAGCGAGGAAAAGATGGTCCTGTCCTTCAAGGCAAAATTCTGAAGGGGCCAAGGCACAAACGGAGCGAGATCTTACAAAGACATTTCACTGCCAGCCTCCATAACTTCATCCAGGGCTGTTTGAGCACCTGGATTGGGAAGGAAAAAAAAGAAAAATCAGGGGAGGGTCTTTGGCTGGGAGCTGCCACAGGTAAAGAGAGACACTGGAAGGGAAAAGGAGCAGACAAAGGAAGGCAGGAGAGAAAGCAGGACACAAATGGCAACCAGCCGAGAAGGTGGCACTCTGGAAACCAAACCTGCACTTAGGGAAAGGAAGAATTCTGAAACTTTATTTACTATGCTTGTCTGAGCAACCTGTGCCAGGACTTCACTACCCTGACAGGGAAGAAGTATTTTCTGTACCAAACCTGAATTGCATCCCTGTCACAGGGACATTTTATGAAAAATCCTTTCCTTAGGATTTTTTTCTCCTGAGAAGCTGAGAGGCCTCAGGAACAAAATGTAAACAATGGTTATCTGCTGCTGTGGAATGCAACAGGTGCATCTGTGATTGGTCTCATGTGGTTGTTTCTAATTAATGGCCATTACAGTCAGCTGGCTCAGACTCTCTGTCTGAGACACAAGCCTTTGTTATTCAATCCATTTCTATTCTATTCTCAGCTAGCCTTCTGATGAAATCCTTTTTTCTATTCTTTTAGTATAGTTTTAATATCATATATATCATAAAATAATAAATCAAGCCTTCTGAAACATGGAGTCAGATCTTCGTCTCTTCCCTCATCCTAAGACCCCTGTGACCACCGTCACAATTTGTGATTTGTGACCTCGAGTGACTGAAGAATTCCTCATTTGGTGAGACCCCAGAGGAGCACTGCTACACTGGCTAAACCCCGAGTGTGTGGCATTGATGGTCACCACACAAGTGACTACAGAATTGGATTCTAGCCAGGAGCTGAAGAACTGAAGATCCTGAATTTGGACAGAGTTCACAGCAAGGCTGACCACAAAGAGAACCTTTTGAAAAGTGTCCCAGATGTAATGAGTTAATGTCTTAGTTTGTTCATCAAGTTGCTAAAAAGACTAAAAAAAGGGGAAAAGCCAATAATAGAAAAACTGCAAGGATAGATGTAACCAGCTAATATGTTGCAAGATGAATATAACGGGCTAATATATTGCAAAATAACTGTCATAAGGCTTAAACCGCAAAATGTCAGAAGCTAATATGTTGAAAGGCTAAATAAGCAATGTGTAACTAGATGTACCTATATGCCTATATATGGTAAAGGCTATTGTAAGACCTTGAGGAAGAGGACGGGAGCCTTCATCCAGACGACCACCAGAAGGCAGAATAAGACCCCCCAGCAACTCTCGGCACAGACGCAGAGAACACTGGAAGGACACCCAACAACAACAGATAAAAAGGAGGACTGAACTGCTGGGCGGTGTGGGCCGAAGGTGGAGTGGTGACTCCCCAGCTACACCCAGCGCTCCCGGTGGGTGCAAGCCTTTTGTTGGCTTCACCCAGTGCTGTAATTTGCCTGTTATCGCTTGCTTTATCAATTAATAAATTACACTTTATTTGGACTCACTTGTCAGTGATTGGTTCCTCACCGCAACTTAAAACACTAGATACAGATAAAATACTCTGGTGATCATATCACACCCTGTTCTCAAACTTTTGGCACCAGCTTCTACTCTGGAATACCATGACTTCCTTGTAATCTGAAAGAGGGAACAAATCAAACCTCAACAGCTGGTCCTACCTTGAAAACCAGTGTTCCTCCCACCAGAAACTTCTTTTCCTCTTGTGACAGATGAGTAATGTGATGATTGACTCTCACAATTAATAGACAAATATCATGTATATAACTTAAGGAAAGTTTTATAGATTTATAGTTATGCTGCACCCCATGCCCTGGTTATCCAGGGAAAACTGGGGCTGGGACATCTGGGAGGGCTGGCTTGTCACTATGGCGACACCTGAGCCCCAATCAGAATTTGAGGAAGAGATCTCCACCACTGGACAGCGAAGAAGGGGTTGATGGACAGAACTTTGGGAGGGCTTAAAGGGTTCAAAAGGGAAAGCCTCCAGCGTGAGGGGGCTGAGCACATGGCGAGGAAAATCTTTTGCTGCCGGTGCTGTAACCTTTTTTCTTTATTCAGTTTTCTGTTGTATTTTTGATAAGGTTTAATAAACCTTCCTAAACTATGAAAAGTGAGTAGCTATTTCTCACACTGTGGTCTGCAACCCTCACTCTTTACTACAATAAAATGCTTGTTTTAATTAGGTTTACATCAGTTCCATACGCTTTTATGAGCTTTTATGCCTTTTTATCTATATATGGTTAAGACCACTATCTGCTTATTGCAACATTCCAGGAATCCCTTTTGACTCTTCTCTCCATATTCCTGCAGAAGGTCAGGTCACTGTGGGTTTTCCACCAATAAAAATCCAGGTTGTTCAGATCCTAGGTGTGACGGGCAGGCACAGTTTCCCTGCTGACACAGGGACTGAAGACAAACCCCTCTGTTGTCACTGAAAACAAAAGAAAGGAGGAAGTTTCTGCCCATTGCAAAGTCCCCGTTTGCCCTGAAGGACTCTGCCTCTTCTTTCTCTGCAGCAGCTCAGCAGCCGGACGCCAAGAAGGACAAGAGAGGGAGGGGTGGTTGATTTGTGTGACAATTTAACAGCACTTGCACACAAGAGCTGAGTCTGTCAGTAACATCTCTGCAGAGGCAAGTCCTTGCTGAGGATGCAGAGCTGTGTCACTTGTGTTTAGTTTGCATCGAGTTAATGGCACGGTGGCTTTTCATGCTGCAGGTGTGGCCCCTGTGACAGCAGCCTGTTCATCCTTCAGGGGGTTTGCACCCACAGGGACAGTGCTGCTCCTGCCAGCACACCCCAGTTTGTCCTCATGCCAAAAAGCCCAGGCAGAACTTACTTCTTAAAGGAACGTTTTCCTTTTGCTCTCAAACCAAAGATTTCGATGTAATGGTATAATAGAAACCAATCTTTTCCCCTGTTGTCTGTTGGGACAGGAGGAAAATCCTATCACATCCAGATAGCAAGGCAATGATTTCACTTCCACTCTGGAAATGACTTGCAGGAGCAAGTGAATAAAATTGTCTGCTGGAACAGTGAAGTCCTGCCACTCTAAATCAGTGTGGTGCCTGAAGGGTTTTGTAGCAGGTTTGCACCTAAGTTGATGCTCAAGAAGTTTATGAGGTCCAACATAGACCTAAGGTTTGCACAGCAGAGTTTAGGCTGACAGCTAAGGGAGCATAAATTAAATGGTCTTTCCAAGCCAGAAGGCTGATGAGAATTGTTGGTATTTGTGCTCTCCTTCCTTGTTTAAAGGATAGCAACATATTTGATGAGATTTTGGCATTGCAGCTAAAGATCATGGCCAGATGAAGTCACCTAAGTGGTTGTTGTGCATTTCTAATTGTGGAGGTCAATAATCAGTGTAACTGCTTCTGGTAATCTGGCTCCAGTCTCGCACAGAGCATTGCTGGTTGGTCACTCTTATCTCCACAGCCCAGCAGAGATCCTGTTTTGGATGGCTCTCACTGCTCCCAAGGCCCCAGGGACCAGCCACTGGCTCTCCTCCTTCTGCTTTCCCTTCCAGGATCAGAGATTTCCTGCTGCTTCCTCCACGTCTGAGACAACTGGAGGAGATGAGGGGCTGAGGATGTGGCTTCTGACAGAGAGCTGATAACGCTCAGCTGAGTATTTTATTCTCCTGCCACTAAGCTGTCAGGCTGCTGCTGAAATTCCTCCTGCTTGGAAAGGGCTGGTGTGAGCAGCAGGAATTGTTGCTGGCTGGAACTTTTCCAAGAGCTGGACAAAAGAAGCATTTTGTGGAAGGCCACCAGCTGCCCTTGGTCAGCAGCACAAGGTGTGAGGTGCCCTTTGAAGGCCGTCCCTGCACAAGGACAGCCTGGCCTTCTCCAGTGCCCAGAGCACCTTCCAGGCTTTTGGGCTGGCCTCATCCCTCACCCTGGAGAAGCAGGTTGCTGTTGGAACTCTCCTATCCACAGTTTCTGGCTGGATTGCCGTGTCTTACCACAGACAGCCCTGGAGACACCAGTACAGACTCCATCTGCAATAAAAGGGGACTTTGTTCCAGCTTTTCCCTTGGCCCAGCATGCAGCAAGCCCACCTGGGCCTCATTCAGCTCTGTGTGGGCTGGTAGTCAGCTTCTGCTGGGAATTTAAAGCTTTTACCCTACTTTCCACAGCAAATAGTGGAGCAAACCCAGCCGCACCAACCCCCAAATTTCACTCTAAAAACCACAAGTTTCATTTTCCTCTTTTCAAGCCTTGAAGAAAACAAACTTCACTTGAGTGAGCTGGAGGCACAGTGTCCTCCAGGATCATTCTTGAGTAGGACAATATTGCAGGGGAAGACTGGCAAACCCAGAGGTTACTGGTGCTTAGGAAGCTTTGCAAAACCTTCCCCCGTGCGGTGCTCTTGCAGCCTCCTGAGCTCCTGGAGCCCTCACTCAGCTCAGGCACAGTTGGGACAGGAGGGGATGGTTCCGTCTGTCAGATGTGGGGACAGGAGGAGGGAAGACTTTGCAAACGCTGCCACGAGGGCAGGGCTGTTTTCATTGATGGTGCCAAGTGGTAGTACACCATCTTTGATTAAATGTGAGGTGCTGAAGGGCAAAAATTCTCAGTGCTAAGAAGAGAGTGTCTCCACTCACACAGCAAGGTAAGTGAAGGGGAAAGTGCAATCTGTATTTCATGGGAGGTGTTCAGTTTTTAACAAAACATTCTTGCAGAAGACGTGCCCAGGCAGGGGTGATTCAGAGCATTTTATCAGCCTCACAGAGTGTCCCCATATCTGCTTGGCCACATTTTCTCTCTTTTTTAATTGTGAATGATTTCTCCTGCCAGGGTTGCTCCTGCTTGGAGTTCTGCTCTCAGTGGAGCCCCGGAATTTTCTCAGCAGGCCTCTGCAGCGAGTTCTGAGCCAAGGTGGGGCTCTGCTGCCAGCCCAAATCTGCGCTTCCCCTGCCCAGCCTGAGTGCAGGTGGGGCATGTGCTGGGCATGGCCGGAGACTTGCATGGCCAAAATCCTCCAGCATTTCCATCTGCTCATGGCTTTGGGTAGCACAAATCACACAACACCCATGGCAGCTGACAAATGGCATTTCTTGCAGATTGCTACAGCCGCACTGCTGATCCACAAATACACGAGAATCAATTTCAGCTGAAAAATGTCATTTATTACAAAGTGCTACACCCACACCGACAATACAGAACTATACAAATCTCAATTTAGGTTAAAAACAGGAATTTATTCTATTATTACAACCTTTCTATGTAATAATATACAAATACCAACTTCTGTTAATTTATTGCCAACCTCCACAACAACGCACTATACACAAAGATCAATTAGGTGTTTAACAACTTAATTTATTACATATTACTACAAGAATTAAGCCCATCCAGGAATACAAAAATATCTCTGTAGATATGTAAATAGAATTACATTCAGAAACAGATAAGTATGCATTTTAAAATAGACCTATATACCTATACAAATACCAATATTCCTATTTTAAAAGCCATAAAACAAAAATTGTATCAAAAGAGATACCTACACAACTTTACCCACAGGAAATAAACACAGATATAACAATATCCATGTCTACATAGATAAATTGATACACATATATGTAATTTCAAATATATATATATATATACACATAGCATACATTGATAACAAAATAAATATACATAAATATAAGAATATACACATGGAAATAAACACATACAAATAGCAGCCCACATATAGAAAAACACATATAATAAACTGTGGCTACGTTCAAGTCTGTGTATCTTTAAACAGCACTCGAAGCAGAGGGACCCCAGCTGCCCCATCTTCAAAGCCTCTCGCTCGGTCTCCTCCTCCCGTGCAGAGCAGCTCTCCTGGACAGCGACAGCAGATGGAACACCTGGCAAGCAAAGGGAACACGGAGTGAGTATGGGGACGTTTCCCTTGGCAGCAGCTGCACTTCCATCAGGGAAGAGGAAATGTCAGAGCCTCCCAGGGGGGTCAGAAAGAGAAAGCAGCCGAGCGGGCCAGGCTGTGGTGAGCGCAGCCGCGGCGGGACTGTCCCGCAGCCCCGGCAGCCCGGCAGAGCCGGCACAGCTCCCGGCCCTGCCGGCACAGCTGCCTTGCCCAAGGACAGCCCCTGTGCCGGCCGGGGCAGCTGCGCTGAGCAGCCCCAGCACGGGCAGGGCCCGCTCCTGCCCCGCCGGGCAGTGCCCACGGCCACAGCCCACGGCACCCTCAGCCCCACCTGCCTCCCCGGGCCTGTGGCCTCACCCGGGCTCTCTCCAGGCTGGCAGCAGCAGGTCCCCGTTCACTGCTCTTGCTGCTGGCCTTCAGCTCCTCCCTGCTGGCTCCCGTCAGTCTCCGGCTGTCCTCAAGGTCTTCATGGCAGCTGTGGCAAAAGTGGAGGCTCTGGAATTGCTTCCAAGGCCTGGCAGAGCTGCAGTCCCGGAGCCCTCTGTGCTCCCTGCTGGCCCCCTCCATCCCCTCAGCCCCGCCATGCTCTCGGTGAAGCCCCAGCCCCCTTCAGTTTCTTCAGCCCCTCCCAGTCCTCTCACCCCCCTCAGTCCCTTCTGACCCATCCCGTCCCCTGAGACCCACCACCCTGCCAGCCTGTGCCACTTGCCTGTCACCTCAGTGCCACCATGGCCCTCGGCTGCCCCACAGCCCTCAGCCCCAGCAGCAGCTCAGGGTCACCGTCCCTTCAGCGCCCCCTGAGCCCCCTGAGCCCCCTCTGTCTCACCGTCCTTCAGCAGCTCCTCAGGGGACAGTGCCTGGGGCCAGCGGCAGCTCCCACCGCTCCAGGGACAGCCGGGGCTGGAAGTGCTGCTCCGCCCGGCCCGGCCGCCAGCTCGGACCCAGCACAGGGACAGGGGACACAGGGGGCACCGGGGCAAAAGCAAGAGGTGAAAAAGGCAGCCGAGGGGGCAAAGAGCTAAAAATGCAGCCTAGGCCTACACAAACAGCAATCTATCCATCAATCTCTCCACCTAAACATTCCTATTCCTCTTACTATATAACTATACACATTCATAAATGTAACTTCATACATATGTGTATATATATAAAAATATTTTACTCTACACATATAAAAAATTAACTCTAAAAATCTAGAAATGTAAATATATAATAAAATATAATTATATCACATCTATAACTATATACATATCCACATTTAACTATACAGATCTATCAAGCTATGTCCATATAAATAGAACACTATCATCTATAAATGGAACTCTAACCACTAATAAATAGAACCATAGAAATCTATAAACATATCTACAAACAGAGGAGTTCTACCTGCCCGATGGTCACAGGCTCTCCCCTGTCTCTTCCTGCCATGAAGGGCAGCCCTCCTGGAGATGTTGGTCAGATGGCATCTGGGAAGCAAAGGCAACGCTCAGTCAATATTGGCCCTTCTGCCCCTTTCCCTTGGGCAGCAATTGTCCTTCGACCAGGGGCTGTCCAAGATGGCCTGAAAGGCAGACTCTCACTTGGCAATTTGAAGCAATCTGCCCTTAAAAGAACAGGGACCATTCCAAGTCTTCAAAAGTGTGTTTCAAAACACTGAAGTATCTTGATAAAGTCTCAGCCCCCGCAGTGCAAAGGGCACCCAGGAGAGCTTGAAACACAGACAGTCCCAGCTGCCACAAGGAAGCCCAGCCTTGTTCTTTCTCTGTGCTGACAGAGAGACCTCAGTCTTCACTGAAATGGCTGAAGCTGAAGGTGCTGGGAGCTGAGTCATGAACCAGCTCCATTACCTGGCATCTACAAACTGCCCTCTGGAGTCAGCAGCAGCTGCTCCAACTCAACCATCAGCTCTGGCAGGAAGGGCTTGGAGGGACAGAGCTCCCTACGAGGCCTGCAGGCTGCACCAGCTTGGCTAAGGAATGGATCCACAGTGCTCCCTCTCTCCTCTTAGGCCTCCCTAATCAGGGGTCATTCCAGCTTTTCCTTCTGATACTGGAGTTACTGTGATTTTTCTATTGGTTGGCCTCTGATGTTGTGCTCCTTGTTTTCTTGTGGGTCAGGCCCAATACCAGCAGACTGGTATTACATTTAGTCAGTGATTTGGACTTCTACCCTGACTTTTTGCTCTTTTTTCCCCTGTTCCTTCAAGAGTCGCTCAGCCTGGCCTGCCCTGGCACCCTGCAGCAAATTTATCCACCCACTTCAGCACAAAACTGGGACACCCGGCTTGGTGACACAACTCCCACAAGGTCGGGTTTATTCCCTGCTCTCTTGCCACAGCAGAGGACTCAGTGTCAGAGCCTCTGGAGAAGCGTGGAGGGCAGGGCTCAGGGAGGTTGTGTCAGTGCAGGATTTGAACTAAAGGCACCAGGAAGCACCAACCCTGCTCAGAGCAGCCATCTCACAGCTCTCTAAATCAGTGTGGGCTCTGTCCTTACCAGGCTCCTGGGGCTCCTGGGAACTGTTCCTGCAGCTCTCGGTGCCAGATGAAGCTTCCTCTGCTGCAGCTCTGTTCACAGGCTCCCCTCCTGAAGAATCAGGGGCAGCACCAACATTGTCCTGAGCAGAAAAACAGAAAGAAAGGAACCCAAAGATCACTCGCTATTTTGCTGGAATCATATCAGGGATACAATAACTCTCCTTCTCCACTCCCAAAGGACATGGAGCACAGAGGAGGGAACACTGCCCCCACGGTTCACATGACAAGCCTTTTAAACTCAGGATTCAGGGGGCCAAGGTGAAACTGAAGCTCTTCCAAAATGACCTTTGAGACAAAACATGAACACAGCAAACCAGAAGACACCAAGTGAGGGGACGTGCCCCCACGCTCTGAGCCTGCCTTATCCCAGAGCTGTGAGAAATCAGCCAGCACAAAGCCAGGGGCTCTCCTTGCTGCCAGCACAGCTGCCAGCAAGGGCAGAGCTCGCTCCCAGCCCTGCCCAGGGCTGTGTGCTGCAAACCCACAGGCAAAGCACACATTTCTGCCTGGGAGTCTCAGCACCCGCAGCCAACCGCTCACACAACCCATCACAAGGTGCTGCTTCTCGGAGCCCTCTGCTGCTGCCCCACGGGTGTCATCCAGGCAAACATTTATGCACCCTGGGTATTTCCAGGATCACATTTGGGATCAGTGGCAAAAATCTGTACATCGTTAGGGTAGGGAAAAAAAACAACCCAAAAGACAGGAAAAGCCAGACAACCAAGTAGTGTTTCTATTCCACTGAGGAAGTAAGTGTCCACCATGAAGCAAATTACCTTTGGTCACAAAGATACTCTCACTATGACCAGTTTCAGAACATTCATCTCTTCTGCCATAGCTCATCCATCAGAACCCTAAAGATTCTAAAGATGGTTCAGAGCCTGCAATGTTTCCTTTTAGTATGGAATAAAATGCTTCTCTAAACTGCTATGTGTGACTTTACAGAAGACAAAAGTCATGCCACTTGAGAATAAGGTATTGGTAAATCCAAAAAATCCCACTCCCCCCCTTGAGTCATAATCACAAATGTACTGTAGGCAATGGGTCAGCACATCAACAGAAAGAGAGACATTCTTTGGCCAACACGTGTCATAATCTGCAAAAGGACAGAGAGCTGCAGCTGCAGCCCAGCCCCAGCCACGGCTCTGGGAGCGCCTACACGCACGGCAGGGCTCACACAGTGATAGTGGAGCCCTGGAAAATGTTAAAGATAGACTTTGAAAATGTTGGGCTTTGTGTTTTCTCAGATCACTGCACCTGCGTAAGCAGTAGGATAAATGATATAATTGTTAGATGTGATGATTGTTTAGTAACTAAATATAATTATTGTATAATCATAAGAAGAATCATGAGAAACTATGTTAGAAATTTAAGGGGGAACCATGAGAAGCTATGTTTAGCTGAAATCTGTGCATACAGTAGAACAATATAAGTTTAATAATTAACACAAAAGTTATATAGAGTATAAAACACGTTCACCTCGAATGTATGGTCGGAATCAGATTTGGGTGGAAACTACCCCGATTCCCAGAGCTCTTAAATAAAAAGCACCGCATATAATCGCTTATGTGATTGTGTGTTTTTGAACGCTAACAACAGCAGCAGCAGCTGCAGCCCAGCCCTTGTTTTGCCTTGGCCTTCCCACCCAAAAGAGGCACAGCCCACATCTGCTGCAGCTGGGACAGAGGCACCTCTGGCATGCCCCTTCCTGCACGGGACACTTGGCCTTCAGTGCCAATTCTCCAAACACTCTTCTCCTCTTTCCCAGCAAGTAAAACCTCTTCTTCATTTCTTCTTCATCCCCTCTTTTAGAAATCTTTCTTAACCGAGAATAATTCAATAACTAAATAATAATGAAATAAGTTCAATTAAAGAAGCCTTTGCTTCTCAGCCATGTCACAAGGCTCAAAAGCTCTCAGTCCAGCCCCTTTGATCCCCATCCAATGGAATTACCCGAGCAGAGGGAGATCTTTCAGACAGGGACCTCCTGATCTCCCGAATCATTTTCTCTACAGCAAGGCCTAGATCTGCTGGGGGCCATTCCTCCTCCCCAGGCGCGTTCTGTGCTGAGCTGGAGGCCGTCCATGCTGCACCAGCTGCACTGCCAGCGGGAGCGCTGGGCCCTGAAGTGCCCGGGCTGGCTGCAAGAATCCAAACACATTGGTCAGGCTCCACAACGTGGCTGTGGGACACAGAGCTCTAGTGCTGCTGTGGATCAAACATGACGGGAAGCACACAGGCAAAGCAGGCAGAGAATCTTTCGGCCTCCTAGGTGCCCCTTGCTAGTAGGCTTGACAACTTCTGGCCGAGAATGACAGAGCCTTGTGGAAAACGACTTGAAACGGTCACTTTTCACGACCTTCCGGAAAAACAAGGCTACAGCTCTTTTCCTACCTCGTGCGTCGTAGGCTGGGGGCTGCTGCTCCCTGTGGAGCTGCTGGAAGCTGCAGGGCTGGAGCCCGAGCACCTCCCGCTCGGCCGGAGGCAGCTGCTCCCCGTAGAGCTCCTGCGAGCGGCTGCGGGGCCCCTCCCGCCCGAGCGGCAGCGGCCGCTCCCCGTGGAGCCCGAGGAAGTGGCAGGGCGGGATGCCGAGCACCTCCCGCTCGGCGGGCGGCGGCCGCTCCCCGTAGAGCTCCTGGAAGCGGCTCGGCCCCTCCCGCCGGGCCGGCAGCGGCCGCTCCCTGTGCAGCAGGTGGAAGCCGCAGGGCGGGCGCCGGGCGAGCAGCGGCCGCTCGCCGGGGGGCTGCTGGAGGCGGCCGGGCCGGGGGCTGCGCAGCTCCCGCCCGTCCGGCAGCGTCCGCTCCCTGTGCAGCAGGAGGAAGCCGCTGGGCGGGCGCCCGGCCGGCAGCGGCGGCCGCTCCCTGGGCAGCGGCTGGAAGCGACCGCGCCCGCGCCGCCCGTCTGGCAGCGGCCGCGGCCCGGGGAGCTGCCGGGAGCCGCAGGGCGGGCGCCTGCGGCCCTCCCGGCCCGCCGCCGGCCGCTGCCTGCTGGCCGCGCTGCGGCGCTTGATGCGGAGCAGGAGGTCGGGGCGGTCGCGGCGAAAGCAGGGGTTGCAGTAGTGGAGCCAGGCCCCGGCATCGCCCGGCGCAGCCGAGCCCACCCAGCCCGGCACCTTGCGGAAGCCGTAGCGGTAGAGCTGCCGCACGAAGCTGCGGAACTGCGTGGCCCTGAAGGTGTGCGGCACCGGGGCCGGCCCATGGCCACGGCCCCTGTGGGCGTGGCCCGAGCTGAGCAGCTCTCGCTCCAAGAGGCAGCGGTCGATGAGCAGCCCCTGGGCGCGGCTGTCCCAGCGCACGGAGCGGACGCGGGGGCTGTTCACCAGGCGCCAGAGCTTGGCGGGGAAGGTGCCGGCGCTGAGCCCGGCGGGCAGCGGCAGCTCCGCCATGGCGTCCATCGCCGACTGTGGCCACAACGCCCGCAGCGCAACGGCCGCGGCTGCGCCGGCGGCGCGCGGCCTGAGGGGGGCGCTGCGCTCGGGCCCGCGCGCGCCCAGCGCGGCCCCGGCGCGGGCCGGACTTGGCGGGGACGAGCGCGGCAGAGCCGGGGCTGCGGGCACAGCGCGGGCGGGGCGGCTCCGGGGCTGGCCGCGCTCGGCTCGGCAGGGCCAGCTGCCAACCCCCTCTTTCTCTGCCTGCAGGCATCCTTCTGCCTTGGCCCTGCGCTACAACCCCCAACCAGCAAGACAAGGAAGAGAAAACAGCCGCTTCTCTCGCAGTCAGCCTCCTGCAGCTCTTGATGCCTGCGCTTATTCCTGCCCAGGTCCCAAACTTCTCATTTCCCATCCTTGAACTCCATCAGATTCCCCTCAGGCCAGTTCTTTAGCCTGCCGAGGTCCCTCTGAATGGCGCAATCATTTGGGCTCTCAGCTGCTCCTGCCCGCTTTGTTTTGTCTGCAGACTTGCTGAGGGTGTGAGATGCAAAGCTGTGTTTGGTGTCAGGTACAAACAGGCGAAGTGTGTACTTGCGAATGCGAAATGTGTGGACATCGACAATGGGATAGTTGTGAATTCTAATAACTGAGGAAAATAAAGCATGGAAAAAGGCCTTTGAGCATAACTTTTGTTTGAAATTAACCCTGGTTGATTTAGGAGCATTGGAATTAAGGTGTTAATGATGTTGCTTCTTGCTTGCATTTAATCCATAAAAAAAAAGCTCTGCAATAATAACATTTTGAAGTATAATTTTAGAATATTACTTGTATCCTTGAAACTATAGCTTTGGAAGATATATAGGAAATATGCTTATCTCACGCCTTATTGAAGCAGCGAAAAACAGCTTGAGAAAGGAAGATGAACATCAGCTCAAGGACTTATGGTTTCGACCAAAGGGAAGCTGGACATCACTGTTATGAGATTTATAGTCTCTGCAATTAAAAGGTGGACACATCTGGGGAGCTGGACTCCACCAGATGGGATTCATCTTTCTTCTTTCGGAAACTGGACCAGCACCATCTGGGGATACTCCTTTGAAAATACATCCTGAGAAATTCAAATCACAATAGTGTATAGAATTGTGATGTAATGATTTGGAATAAAAATTGCTGATGAGTAAAAATTGGAAATAGAAACTGTTAAAAAAAAAAAACCTGATGAGTACCCCTATAAATACCTGTAACCATCAATTATTGGTGTGCAGTTGGAGGGAAAACTTCCCCCACTGTACCCAGCGCTGTATTGCTCATACTTTACCATATTAAATATTAAATTGATTGCTGCTTGAATATTGGCCCAGTCAAGCTTCTCATTCATAACAAGCCCAAGGCCTGGAAAAGCAGATTCAAACACCCACCCAGAAAGTGCCCCAGGATGCCAAGGTCAATCTTTTCTCTACAGCACGGGTTTGATATCAGAGTCTGCACGGGATTATAAAATCACCAGGAGAAAAGAGCATGAACAAGTTCTGCTCTGGCAGTCCCTCAAGGCCTTGACGGAGAGGGTTTGTGGTGCTTACTCACTCACAGGGACACACAGAAAATGTTGAAATGGTAAAAATAGTCCAAACCCCTTAGAACTTGGAAGGAAAACCTGAGGCACTGGCAGCTAGCACCTCAGAAACACCTGGCTTTTGCTGCTCTCTTGCACCTGAGAGCTTCCTGGGCAGGGGCAATTCTTCCAATTGCATCAGCGTGGCCGTGGCTAGAAAGGGCAGCGAGCAGATGGATTTAGCTTCTCCTGCCAGCCCTGAAATGCCAGTTGTCATTTGTGTGCCCTGAGGATTCCGTTTCAGACTCTGAACTGGCGCAGCTGCTCCTTGGGCGCTGCTCGCACGCAGGCGCAGCGGTGCTGCAGCAGCTGTCCCGCACACAGGGAGGGCTCTGGAGCCTCCCCGGGGCCGCCAAGGAGCGCAGGAGGGAACGTGCCCGGGATCTGGTGCAGCACCGTGGGGTTGGGGGATCCTTCGGTCTCTTGGATGGGGGAGGGAGCGGGGCAGATGGAATCAAGATGAGACAGGGATCAGACAGCCCCACACCAGGCAGAGTTTTCTCCTCTGACAGCTCCTCTGAGCTGAGCGAGCTGGTGAAGCCAGTGGAGCAAATGAGACCCAGGAGTGAGGGAAAGGCTGGCTGGGAAGGAGTCAGATAAAGCCTGTGTGGCCATTTCTCTTTCCAAGGGGCTCCTGGGGAGACAAAGGAGACAAGGAAGATGTCCCATCCCACGACATTACCTGGGATATGCTTTGGTGATGGCCTTGGCAGTGTTAGTGGTCTCAGGTTATTGGGAGGACTCTATGATCTTGATGGTCTTTTCCAATGGAAACAGTTCTGCAATTCTAAACCTCCATTCCTGCTTTTGAAGGATGCAGTACCAAATAGACCCACATTTGTGTTTTTAAGAAATTTAGCATCTACCTTTCCTTGAAAGTAATAGGAATCAGGCTTTAAATGCTCTCGAAAAACTTGAATTCCTTGATCTTAAGCTGTGTGTTTGAATTGAGGTGCTTTTGTACAGAAAGGTTTGACCATGGGATTGATGCAGTCAATTCAGCCACAATGGCACTTGTTTCATCTGCTTTTCTTTCTTCCTTTCCCCATGGGTGGCCGATTTGGGGGTATTTGTCTTGTCCTTTGAGTTCCGGCTCAGAATTGCTCGTGCATGTGCTGTAAAATCTTATCTACCCCTTTCTACTGAAAATGCCTGCAGACTGGTGGGAATTGCTAGAGACAAGGCTTACAAACCAGTCCCCGGTAGGATTAGCCCAGTGTCCCTGCTTAAATCCAGGCATGCTTGTATTAAAAATGAGCAAACTATTCTAACTCACTTGCCCCCTTCCCCATCCCCCCCCTTTTTTTTTTGTAGCTCTTGGGGCAGTCCTGTGTGCCATTCCAGCTCCTTGTTATCAAGTGTGTGAAGGCATGGTGCTGCTGTAGCAGCAGCCTGAGTTCAGTGGGAACATGTCCAAAGCACTGGGTCCCACAGCAGTGGGCACAGTGAGAGACTTGCCTCTGCTGCCATGGCCATCCAGCCTGGGGAGAGCAGCTGCTGGGGCTTCCCCCATTCTGCCAACAGCAGTCTGCCTCCAGCACGTGGCCTGTATGGCCATGATTGTGCCAGAATGTGGGTGGCTGGCACTGGCACTGGCACAGGCAGTGTTATTTTCCCAGGCAGGCTCCAGGTACAGCTGTGGGGGAGGGCACCAGCAGCTGTATCAGCCCAGCGAGCAGCAGCACATGGAGGAGACCCTCATCTGCAAAGAGCCCCTCACCCCCTTTGCTCCCCCATGGCAGCACAAGATGATTCCGCCGCAGGGGAAGGGCTGCTGCAGGCTGGAGACTCCTGCAGCCAGGCCTTGTTGCAATCTCCTTGCTGCAGCTGTGCCTGGAGGATGCTGGCCTGCAGCAGCACTGCTGATGCCCGGGAATGCTGCTGGGCTCAGAGAGGCAGAGTGTGTACAAAAGCTGCATTCAAAGCGCTGATGGCGAGAGCCCGGAGCCGCTGGCAAGGGCAGCAGCTCTTCTTCCTTCCGTGCAGGTGAGAGCCCAGCCTTGGAGCCTGTCCCTGGGGACAGGGAAATGCTCTTTTGAGGGTAGGTTTGAATTTTCAGGGACAGTCCAAATGAGAATTGTTTTGAGGCATGTTGTAATGTTGGGTTTGGGTGTGTCTGCAGGAAAGAAAATGGGAATAAACCCCTTGAACAACAAAGGAGAACTCTGCATGGCCAATTTACACCCTGCAGATACACTGATCATATCAGCCCACTGAATACTGGGGGCATCTAATGCAGAGTGCAAAGCTTCTTTGAATAGACAGGAGAGATGAGACTTGAAGATGAGAAAAAGGGATCAGCCCCAGGGGTCCCATAGATTTGGCTTAGTTCTGCCAAATCAAGCATGATTCATTTTATCTTTTCTGTTGGAGTGTATTTCAAAATGACCGCCCCTTGCCATTTCCATTAAGAAAATTTGGAATTGTCAGGAAGTGCCAGGATCAGAAATGTTTTGAGGTAGATCATGTTTATGTTTGGTTTGGGTGTCTGTGCAATAAAGAAAGCAGGAAATAAACCCCTGGAACAATGAAGTAGAGCAAAAGTGGAATTTTTGGATGGTCAGTTTGCTCCCTACACCTCTCAGCCAACTGAATTCTGGGGTCATCTACGGGGGAGTGCAAAGCTGCTTTTACTTCCACTGCCCGGTGTCAGAACCCAGGAAATTCCTCTGGCTGCCCTGGAGGACTTGAGCCCCTGCCCAGGGGGCTCAGAGACCCTGGCCAAGAGCCCAAGACCCCTGTGCCTTTGATTTAGCCCTTGGAGAAAACAATTACCAACCTTATATGAAGAATTACAAGCCACGCAAGTGTAAGTGGCACGATAGTGAATTTATCACTGAGTGAAAAATAGATTTTTGAGGTTTTTAGAATGGGGGCTCAGGGTCCCAAGATGGAGGAATTTGGGTGTGCCTTGTCCTTTTTCCTTCTTCTTCCTAGCCTCCATCTTCAGCTGTGATGTTGGCACTTTTAGATTGGTTTAGAGTAGAAGCTCACTGTCTAACATAGGTGATAGGTATTGGAAAGTAATTGTAAATATTGTACACGTAGTTTTTAGTAAAAAAGGTAACACCACCCCGGAGGCAGGCAGAGTGCCTCTGACATTCTTGCTGAGTGGATCTCGGCAGGCAGGAGAAAGAAGTTTATAGATAAGAGCCAAGAAACAACCTTGAGACCGAGAAATGAAAGTTCTGACTCCTTCTTCGACCGCCTGGCTGGGAAAAGAGACTTTCTAACGTATCTCAGGGTCACTCTGACCAGCTAGAGTCCTGAGAGCCCAGGGCCATTGTTTGTGTCCCAGCACTTGGTTTGATGTGAAGAGAAATAAACAAAATCCCCCACCAACAAGCTGCAACCCAGAACCCAGTGGGAATTACAGAAATAAAGGCCTTGAGAAGTAGCTTTGGAAAGGGTCTCCTTCCTAGACAGTGAGAAACGCTCAGGCCTGGCCTGGCTGGGCTAAGGGCTGGCTGCCCTTGGGAGGGGAATGGAAGGGGATGGAGTTGGGCTGGGGTTTTGCAGCCATGGAAACGAGAGAACCATGGTGAGCGTGTCACAAAGGGGCAGCCCCACGCTGGGGTGGTGCAGGTTGTGCTTGGCACGGCCCCAGTGGCAGCAGACGCGTCTGGCTCTGCCTCTCTGTGCCGAGCGCTGGCGATTGGAGTCACCCGGCCTTGTTCAAAGGCTGGCACCGAGCTCCCGGCGCTGACTGCTCTGAGAGCGTTCCCAAATTCCAACCCAGGCACTTCTGCCAGGCAGAAGCACGGGCTCAAACATGGATTTCACTGGAAAAGGAAAGACCCCTGAAGGAAAAGGTGAGGACAGAAAGGAGCTGAAAGGCCGGAGCCAAATGGAAAAATAATCCCCCCAGATTTCAGGGAAAACTGCTCCATGGTGGTCAGTGCTGGCTCTGTGTCAGAGTAGGTGGCTGACAGCTACAGATGATCCTGCAAGGTCACCCATGGCATCACAACATTCTGTCATTAGTTTACTCTGCATTCTCCTTTTTGACAGTAGCCAAATCACTCATACTGTCAGCCAGGACAGGGACTGTGGCCACTGCTGACCACAGATAAGACATGGGCATGAGATGCAAGTCCTGTTCCTTTCTTTGCCATCAATGTTGGGTCTCACTACAGATAAATTTCCCATTCTTCCTCTGCTTGCTGATCAGGTCAAACATTGAGGATGGTATTACAGTGCTACAGACACACCAATAAGGCCTGCCTGGTGGCTGAGAGGTCTTTGTGGTTTTTAGAAATAACAGTCACAGCTAGTATGGGTTTTTCCTGTGGATTCACAGAAGGCCACCCTCAAGAAGGAATCTTTTCCGCTCTTACCATTGGAGCTTTCTATCTTTCCCTTCAGACGTGCTAACTTAATATTGTTCAGAAGAATTAAACACAAGCTAGTTCCAGGAAAAAAAAAAAACCCAAAGAAATTGTGTCAAAAATTAAAAAAAAAAAAACCTTGAGTGCCACACCCAATAGATGTGTTGATGATAAAGGTGGGAGTTCCCAAAACCCACTTCCTTTCTTGTGAGCATGGCTCAGCCTCACCCAGAGGTGAGATTGGATGTGAGCTATTCTCTGTTGGGAGGAAGGGTCTTGTGGCAGTGCAGAGAGGCTGTGCACATTGCCAGGGAACAGCTGTGCCCTGCATGTGCCCCTGCAAGGAGCTGTGCTGCTGCCAGTGCCCCTGGAGCTGCAGGGCTGCTGAGCTGTGGGGCAGGCAGAGGAGCAGGAGGGTGCATGTGCAGCTGAGCCATTCCTGGAGAGCACAGGGCTCTGGGCTCCCTGCTGTCCCAGGGCAGCCCAGAGGCCAGGCTGTGCCTGTGCTAGCTCTGGGCAAGTGGCTCAGGGTTTTGCCCTGGCCTGCCTCAAGTGTCTGCCAGCAGGAGCATGTTTCCCTGTGCAGCTGTTTAGACATTTCCAGGAAATGTGTCCCATGAAATATGGAGCTTCAGATGCTTTAGGTTTGCATGGTGGCCTCTGTTACATTTTGTGTCTCCACTTTGCAGGCCTGACTGGTTACCCTCTTGCCAAGAGATTTTCCCTGGCAAATCCCTCCATGCTCCTTCCCTCCAAGCCGTTGCCTCCCATCCAGAAGAGCTCTCCTTCTACCAAGCCAAGCCCAACATGCAGCGGAGAGCAGGAGAATGGGAAAAATGGCACTGGCTGGGATGAGGAGAGTAGAAAAAAACAGGAGCTGAATTCAGAGGGAAAAGGACCTAAGGTAAGGAGACCAAGCAAAGTTCAGTGTGGTAAATGTTCAGTTGATGTGCTGTCAGCAGAGCTCTGAGACCTTTTCCCTGACAGGAATTTGCCCTTTCAGTGCAGTTTGAACAGGTCCTGGTTTGGCTCTTTAGCTGGGCCAGAAATGATGGGATATGAAGGAAGGGTGTGCACCCGCCCCTGCTGCCTCCAGCCCCATTCCTGGCCATGGCATGGGGGCCCTGGAGCAACTTGGGCCGGCAGAGACCTTGCAGAGAGCAGCAGGGCAGGGAGCTCTGCTGAACTTCCTCAGTGCCAGGGAGGCTGAGATGATGGATGTGTGGGAGCTGGAGAGCAGCCAGCATCCCGAGAGCTCAGCAGCATCTGGGCTCAAAGGCTGCTGGGGAAGTGTAGGAGGGAAGGGCAGCAGCAGAAGAAATGAGGGGCTTGAGAAAAGCAGGTTTGGACATCCTGCAGAATGGCTTTGTGGGGACATGGCTGGAGATCAGCACTGGCTGTTTGGTGCCTCAGGGACAGCAAGAGAATATTGATCTAAAGCCATTCCCATGCCATCCACAAGGCCAGTGGAGGCAGTGGCACCCCAGAACATCTTGATGTCAAACACGTGGAAGCCAGCTGGGAATGCAGCCACACTTGGTGAAAACTGAGCACAAGGGGAGTGGTGGAAAATGTGGGACATGGTCTCTCCCTCACCACTTCCCTTTCCTAGGTCACCTTTCCCTGTCCTGGGCCAAGCTGGATGATCAGTTTGGCTTTTCCTGGCAGGTCCCAGTTAAATGCACGGCTAAATGTCTTGAGGCATGAATGGGGGCAAGGCTGGATGCTTGATCTGAGCACTGTGTTCTTCTCTTTCCAGGCTTCCTTGCTCTATTCCAGTGGTGGGGATATGAAGAAGGGGTCACTGGGACTGCCTTTGATCCCCCCCATCCGCAGGGCAGTGAGTTCCCCTGTGGGCAGTGCTGCAGGGTCCCTGCCAAGCTCTGCCCAGCTGGAATTCCAGGAGCCCCAGGAGATGAGGTAAGCCAAGGTGTCTGTTACTCCAGTGTGCTGTTCACCTCTCTCTTCCCATCTCATGTGGTTATTTTGCACAGCCATCTGTCTCCTGTATTTTGGAAAACCTCTGTGTATTCTCCATTTTGGCCATCTATGATCATCCAGCACAATGGCAAAGGCAACAGCAATGTCCCATGAGCAGAGGTGGTGGTGGGGAAGAGGAGGCAGGGCTTTAAAGCACCTCAGGATGGGTCCTCTGCTGGACTTGGCTATTGAATCCCTCTGTAATGGTTGTGGTGTCATTTGGGAACTGAATTGCATGGGTCTGGATCCTGCAGATCTTTGAATGCTGTGATCCTTGACTGTCAAATTCTGCACCCATGAGATTATATATGGACAAATATTGGCTACTGGAGAGGTGTCTGCAAATTCAGGTGCTGCTTCTGTAAACATCAGGTGTAACTTCACTGTGTCTGGGCCTCCAGGTGAAATGAGATCCCAGATATGTTTTGGGGTATAGATGTATAATTTGATCAATGTTTAATATTTTGATCTGGGCTTAAGATCAAAGAGGGCAAGGTGGTGGAGAAAAGTTACAGGACTGTACCTGATGGAAAAATATTGGCTTGGATGTGTGTGAGAAAATGTAGCTGTCAAGCTTATTTGAGTGATAACAATAAGGAGGGAGTCAGAGAAGTATCATGCCAATTGAGAATCTTCGGTGGAGCTTTTAAGGTGTGAACTGAACATCCTTCCCTAGCAGCTGAGTTGGAAACAGCCTTTGTTTTCCTGAAAGAGCCAGCAGGTGTAATATCATTCTCAGGAGACAGCAGTGCTCTGACCACATGTAGCACGAGGCTGTCACCAGGGTAAGGCACGAGCAGGCCAAGTCAAGCTTTGGCAGCTGTACAAAAGTAGCTGCCCTCCTTACAGACTCGTGTCTCAGCTCAGCAGCTCTTGCTGCTTCAGAGAGGCTGTGGGAGCCACTTGGCTCCAAAAGGAGAGGCAGCAGAACTGGGGAGTTCTGATGCAAGTTGAAGAATGACTGCTGGTGGTAGGGAAGAGGAAGCAGGGCTTCAAAGCACCTCAAGATGGGTCCTCTGCTGCACTTGGCCATTATTTCATCCAGAGCCTGGCAGCTCTGTGTGATTCCAGCAACTGAAAGCTTAAGGACAATGAATCAGCTTTGCATCCTGTTGGGTTTATGGGTTGCATTTCCCCCTTCATCACAGTGACCATGCTAAGTAGGTTTTCCTCCTTTCATGGTACACCCATTCCCCCCTTCTCTTTCTACCTCCTCACATGTTCTTTTGTCCTCCATTTTCTCCAGGCCAGGATCCAGCAGCCTAAACAAAGAGAAGAACTCTGAAGATGCAGGTAGGTACAGGGCATGTCTGTCCTAGAATAACCACTGTAGTCTTGACTCAGAGGAGACATTTGGAAAGCTTGGTGAAAACCCATTCTTTTCAAAATTTCTTCAAATTCGCTTCAATTCCTTGATGGGCTTGGTGGACTCTCTGAGAGTCCAGTCACTGGGAGCGTTCTCTGGTGGCACAGTGAGAATTCCTCACTTTGCAGGCTGGGATAGGTTCATTTCTTCCAAGTCTTTCCGGCCGTGTCCCTCTTCGCTGCTTCCCTCCAAGCCATTGCCTCCCATCCGGGCGAGCTCTCCTTCCTCTAACACAAATGAAATGGACAGCATGGAGAAGGAGAACAAGAAAAATGGCACTGCCTATGATGAGGAGAGAGGAAGAAACCAGGAGCAGAGTTCAGAAGGAAAAAGTTCTAAGGTAAGGAGACCAAGCTAAGTCCTGTGTGGTAGATTTTCAGTTTATTTGCTGTAGGCAGAGCTTGGAGACCTTTTCCTGTGCTGTGAGCCCAGGGAAGCAGCTGAGCCAAAGAAGAGCTCAGCTGGACACTGTGCTCCAGGCTGTCTCTGCAATGGGTGTGTAGTGGAGAGTTCACATCCTCAGCATGGATCAATAGCAGGAGAGGTCTTTGAATGGCTTCTGGGCTCTGCCGTGGTTCCTTGTGTGTCTTATGGTTGAGAAAACAGCAACAAGCAGTCAGAGCAGGTAAAGTTGTCCAATCTGGAGAAGCTGTCCTTCTAGACTGAGTAAACTATGGGTATCTGTGAACCATCTCTGTGTCTTGGTGGTGTTTTCTGTCAGCTGTGTCTGGTTAGGATGGAAAAAGGTGTTTGCTGGAACAGGCAGTCCTGCAAAGTCAGTTCCAGGTTGTCTCAGCTTTTGAGTTGCACAGCCATGCCCTCTGCACGGTTGTGTCTGCTGCTATTTCTAGAGTTCATCAGCTTCTGGGCAGCTGTGTGCTCTGGCATGGCTTTGTGCAGAGGGAAGGGATGGGAGGTGGCCATGGGGAGAGCAGCCCAGAGCCCAGCCCCATGACTGCCTTTGCAGCAGGGCCAGGACCTGCAGTTGTTTTGGGTTTGCCATGGGGTGCAGGAGGAGGCAGATGAGCAACAGTTTTGGTAGACAGAATGTGCAATCAAGGACTCTGGTGGTTGATTTCAGCCTTGCTGAGAAAGGGCCCAGTGTATCCCTGACAGGAACTGACCCTTTCAGTGCAGTTTGAACAGGTCCTGGTTTGGCTCTTTAGCTGGGCCAGAAATGGTGGAATATGAAGGAAGGGTGTGCACCTGCCCCTGCTGCCTCCAGCCCCATTCCTGGCCATGGCATGGGGGCCCTGGAGCAACTGGGGCTGGCAGAGACCTTGCAGAGAGCAGCAGGGCAGGGAGCTCTGCTGAACTTCCTCAGTGCCAGGGAGGCTGAGATGATGGATGTGTGGGAGCTGGAGAGCAGCCAGCATCCCGAGAGCTCAGCAGCATCTGGGCTCAAAGGCTGCTGAGGAAGTGTAGGAGGGAAGGGCAGCAGCAGAAGAAATGAGGGGCTTGAGAAAAGCAGGTTTGGACATCCTGCAGAATGGCTTTGTGGGGACATGGCTGGAGATCAGCACTGGCTGTTTGGTGCCTCAGGGACAGCAAGAGAATATTGATCTAAAGCCATTCCCATGCCATCCACAAGGCCAGTGGAGGCAGTGGCACCCCAGAACATCTTGATGTCAAACACGTGGAAGCCAGCTGGGAATGCAGCCACATTTGGTGAAAACTGAGCACAAGGGGAGTGGTGGAAAATGTGGGACATGGTCTCTCCCTCACCACTTCCCTTTCCTAGGTCACCTTTCCCTGTCCTGGGCCAAGCTGGATGATCAGTTTGGCTTTTCCTGGCAGGTCCCAGTTAAATGCATGGCGAAATGTCTTGAGGCATGAATGGGGCAAGGCTGGATGCTTGATCTGAGCACTGTGTTCTTCTCTTTCCAGGCTTCCTTGCTCTGTTCCATTGGTGGGGATATGAAGAAGGGGTCACTGGGACTGCCTTTGATCCCCCCCATCCGCAGGGCAGTGAGTCCCCCTGTGGGCAGTGCTGCAGGGTCCCTGCCAAGCTCTGCCCAGCTGGAATTCCAGGAGCCCCAGGAGATGAGGTAAGCCAAGGTGTCTGTTACTCCAGTGTGCTGTTCACCTCACTCTTCCCTTCTTGTGTGGTTATTTTGCACAGCCATCTGTCTCCTGTATTTTGGAAAACCTCTGTGTATTAAACATTTACCCATCCATGATGATCATCCAGCACAATGTCAAACCCAACACCATATATACCCCAAGAGCAGAGGTGGTGGTGGGGAAGAGGAGGCAGGGCTTTAAAGCACCTCAGGATGGGTCCTCTGCTGGACGTGGCACTTGTTTCCCTCTGTAATGGTTGTGGTGTCATTTGGGAACTGTACTGCATGGGATGGGGTCCTGCAGGTCTTTGAAAGCTGTGATCCTTGACTGTCAAATTCTACAACCAGGTGAATATGCTTGGGCAAATATTGGCTACTGGAGAGGTGTCTGCAAATTCAGGTGCTGCTTCTGTAAACATCAGGTGTAACTTCACTGTGCCTGGGCCTCCACTGTGAAATGAGATCCCAGATGAATTTTGCAGTATAGATGTAAAATCTGACGTATAGTCCGATTGATGTTTAATATTTTGATCTGGGTTTAAGATCAAAGAGGGAAAGGTGCTAGAGAAGAGGCATAGGACTGTACCTGATAGAAAAATATTGGCTTGGATCTGCAAGAGAAAATGTAGCTATTACCCTTATCCAAGTGCGAACAGTAAAGAGGGAGTCACAGAAGTATCATGCCAATTGAGAATCTTCGGTGGAGCTTTTAAGGTGTGATCTGAACATCCTTCCCTAGCAGCTGAGTTGGAAACAGCCTTTGTTTTCCTGAAAGAGCCAGCAGGTGTAATAGCATTCTCAGGAGACAGCAGTGCTCTGACCACATGTAGCACGAGGCTGTCACCAGGGTAAGGCACGGGCAGGCCAAGTCAAGCTTTGGCAGCTGTACAAAAGTAGCTGCCCTCCTTACAGACTCGTGTCTCAGCTCAGCAGCTCTTGCTGCTTCAGAGAGGCTGTGGGAGCCATTTGGCCCCAAAAGGAGAGGCAGCAGAACTGGGGAGTTCTGATGCAAGTTGAACAATGACTGCTGTGTTTCAGCCAGAGCTTGGCCAGCTCTGCGTGACTCCAGCAATGGCAAAATTAAGGACAATGAATCAGCTTTGCATCTTGTTGGGTTTCTGTGTTGCATTTCCCCCTTCATCACAGTGACCATGTTTCAAAGTTTTGCCTCCTCTTATGGTAAGCCCTTTCCCTCCCTTCTCTTTCTACCTCCTCACATGTTCTTTTGTTCTTCATTTTCTCAAGGCCAAGACTCAGCAGCAGAAGCAAAGAGAATTCTGAAGATGCAGGTAGGTACAGGGCATGTCTGTCCTAGAATGACCATTGTAGTCTTGACTCAGAGGTGACATTTAGAAAGCTCGGTTTAAACCAATTCTTTTCAAAATTTCTTTAAATTCGTTTCAATTCTTTGGTGGGCTCAGTGGACTCTCCCAGAGCCCAGTCAGTGGGAGTGTTCTCTCGTGGCACAGTGAAAATTCCTCCAGTGTGAAGTGTTGAGTGGTACCTGGGGGCCCCTGAAATGCAGTGCTGGAAGAGGATACCTTCCTCTCCATCCTGCACATTCTTTTTATCTCCCTGCAGCCTTTTTAGTGTCACAACTAGCAGGGAAAAAGAAGGCATTTAACATGAAATGTGAGATGTTCCCACTCCTTCCTCCTGCTTTTGAAGCAGAAAAGCTTTCCTTGGGGCAGTTTCTGAGCTGAACCCTTTGACATCTGAAGGGGATTCATGGACATTGCCTGGTTTTGCACTGGCAGAAATAGGGAAACCTCCTATGATAGAAAGTCCTTTAGAATTTTCCAGTGAAGGAGAAGGAGCCTTCCAAATGGATGCAGCCTAGGCAGGGTGTGAGTTTGTCATGCTGTGACAGCACAAGCCCAAAGCCACCTATGGCAGGTTCACAGGTACAAATCTCTTCTCTGGCTGTGTCAGTGTTGCAGGCTGAGGCTGGGGCAGGAGATGCCTTCTGCCTTGTCCCTGTCCCTGCCTTGCCTGATCCCTGACAAGTGGAATTGTGCCAGACAAAATGCAGTCTCTGCTGCATCTGGGTCAGGCAGTGCTTTCAAGCTGAAAGCCTCAATGACACTGTTGTTGTTCCTTAGGCATCTCTGGGTGTGTAAGGATAGGAGAGATGAGACTTGGAGAAATAATTCTGCTGATGCAGAACAAGGGATCAGATCCCCTGGTCCCTTTGGGGCTCAGGGTTAGTTCTGCCAAATCCTGGCTATGGCCCCTTTGGAATGACTCCTTACTTGCTGATGTGCATCTGGAATGCTTAATGCAGCCAGAGAATAGTCCTGCTCAGTAAGTAAGGTGACATTTTTGCTGGATCAATTCTGGACTAGAAATTCCCTATCTCATTAAACCTTACCTGTCTCACTTTTATTACTGACCCCAGCATTCTACAGGATGAAGGAATCCAGGTTTAAGACACTCATCCTGCTTGGCTGCCATAGGATTTTATTCTCTGTGCAGCCATGTAAAGAACTTGTTCTCTTAATTCTAACTGCTCTGTTGGAGAGTATTTCAAAATGACCTACCCTCTGCTATTTCCATTAGGAATATTTTGAATTGACAGTATTAGCCAAGATCAGAAATGTTTGGAGGCAGGTCATGTTTATGTTGGGTTTGGGTGTCTCTGCTGAAAAGACAGCAGGGAATAAACCCCTGGAACAAGTAAGTAGAGCAAAAGTGGAACTTTGAGATGAGCATTTTTTTCCCTACAAAGACAGGCTCACAGAATACTGGGCACATCTAATGCAGAAAGCAAAGCTTCTTTTGCTTTCTAAAATGTGGTGCCATTGTTTGTGTCCCAGCACTTCTTTTGTTGCAAAGACTAATATAAAAACCCCAAAAATGCAAAACCAGACCTGGAATTGAGTGGGACCTACAGAAACAAAGGCCTTGGAAATTACTTTTGAAAACAATTACTTCCTTGGCAGGGTCAGATTCTAGAGAGCACTGTGAATTCCCAACTGTTTGGAAGGAAAGGGATCCTGTAGTAGTGAGGAGGAAACGGGCACCACATGAACTAGTAGAGCCCTTCTCTCTTGGCTTGCCAGCTCCATATTGTTCAGAGAAATTAAACTGATGCTAGTTTCATGAAAAATAAAAAACCAAGCAATCTTTTCAGTAACTAGGATACGCTTTGAATTCCTCACCCATTAGATGGGTTGATTGTAAAGGCATGAGTTCAATTAACTCACTTCTTCTCTTGCACCTGAATGTCAGCTTCTTCTGAGCCTACAGCAAAGACCCAGAGGAAGAAGGGAAAGAGCTCTTGGTGCAAGACAGGAGCTGGGATGGCTCTGTTCCCAAGGGATCTGGCTGACCTGTTGGGCTTGGAGCCTCCTGTGCCGCAGCCCGGCCTTGGGAATGGAGGTCTGGGCTCCCGGGCGGCTCAGGGGCCTTGGCCCAGGAGCCCCGGCAGAGGCCGCGGAGCCGCGCTGGCCCCAGGGGCACTGCCAGGGAGGACAAGGGCAGAGGGGAGGGGGGAGCTGGGCTGCTTGCTGGCAGCAGGAAGGGTCTTGTGGCAGCGCAGAGAGGCTGTGCACATTGCCAGGGAACAGCTGTGCCCTGCATGTGCCCCTGCAAGGAGCTGTGCTGCTGCCAGTGCCCCTGGAGCTGCAGGGCTGCTGAGCTGTGGGGCAGGCAGAGGAGCAGGAGGGTGCATGTGCAGCTGAGCCATTCCTGGAGAGCACAGGGCTCTGGGCTCCCTGCTGTCCCAGGGCAGCCCAGAGGCCAGGCTGTGCCTGTGCTAGCTCTGGGCAAGTGGCTCAGGGTTTTGCCCTGGCCTGCCTCAAGTGTCTGCCAGCAGGAGCATGCTTCCCTGTGCAGCTGTTTAGACATTTCCAGGAAATGTGTCCCATACGGAGCTTCAGATGCTTTAGATTGCATCTCCACCTCTGTTACATTTTGTGTGTCCCTTTTGCTGGCCTGACTGACAGCAGTGGTCCCAAGGAGGTTACCTTGGGATCTGCAGTTTCCCTGCCCACATCCCAAATGCTTTTCCCTTCTAAGGCCCTCCTTTCACATAGCTGCTATCTGTCTCCTTTTTTATTATGCTGACCATTCTGCAGGGGCCAAAAATCCTGATTTAAGACATTGCTTTTTTTCTACTGTGTTGCCACTTAATTTATCCTCTGTGAAGCTGTTGTATAGAATTTCAACTAGAAAATCAGCCTTTAGTCAGCCTGGCCCAAAAGTGGCCCAATCTCATACAGTTTAGAATGAAAATCCTTGGGGAAAATGAAATATCTAGTGTCAAGAACACAGTTCACATTTGGGTAACACTCCTGCACTCCTGCAATGCTCAGATTTTCTTTGAATGTCCTCTAAAATTTTCCAACAAAGAGAAGACAATGTTGATCTAAATACATCCAGGTATTAGAACCTGGGGCTCCTTTCAGGAACAGGAAAGATGATGTTTACTACAATCAGCATGAATAAGGGCAGATAAGAATCTCTGTCCAGAGCAATCTCCATCTCTGCCCTTCTCTATCAGACACAGAGGCTCTCCAGCATGCAGGGGCTGAGGCCTTCACCATGCAACAGGTTTCAGCCTGCTGGCCAACAGAGCCATGGCATGTCTGCTGCCAGTAGCCCCTCCCTTGGGAGAGGGTCTAGGCATTGTACCTTGCTGCTCTCCATCCCAATCTCTGTGTCTTGAGAGCTCTGCACTCTGGAACCTGTCCTGCCTGTTGCCCAGCATTGCATTTTTGGGGGCTTGAAGTCTGCCAGAGGTTTCCAGGAACCTTTGCTTCCATTCCCAGGCCTCCCACTGAGCCAGGCCAAGGAGACAGATCATCCCACCAGTCCTGGTCTAACGAGGGACAAAGAGCTGAGGGACGGCTTTGGAAAGGTAAGGGATAAGGACAGGGATGAGCAGACTTCCTTTCCAGTGGCTGTTTAGTGCTTGGCCCAAAATGTCACTGAAAATCATCATCTGCCACTCTTGGGGGATGGGGATTCCCTTGGGAATATATTGGACAGCTACAGAACCATTGCTTGGCTATTTCCAGTGGTGCCTAGGTCCCTGGTTTGGAGATGGTGCTAAGGTCTTGCCAGAAGCATTCTTTATGTGCAAAGGCTGTTTTAGAGAAGTTCTGAATGGCAGAGCAAGCTACACATCAGTGAACGTGGGCAAAGTGCAGCCTCGGAAGCAGAGAAGCAAAGATTCTAATGTTGGGTGTAAGCAAGGCTGCAAAAGAAAATGGGAGAGGTTGATTTTTCCTGGTCACCTTTGTGGCTGTATCTCACAGCCCTCTCATTCTCAAGTTTTCTGCTCATTGCCATCAGTGTTTCTGCAATTTGTTTTCACATGACTCCTCCTTTTGGTCTCCTGGTCTCAGAGACCAAGTCCTTCAGAGCCCTTCAGAGCTGAGTTGTTCAGAAGCCAGGAAGTGAGAAACAGCTGCAATTCCTGGCCACGAGTGTTAAGCAACAGCTCATTAGCCCTCTTTGCTGGGTATTGCACATGGTTTTTATTCTCCTGCCATGGCCTGTAGGAACTGAACTGCCTGCTCGCTGGCCATGTCAGCTCTTCCTCTGTCTTGGAGCACTCCTATGACTTTGATGCTTCAAGCAGGGCTTCCTGACATAGGTTGCAATTGCAGCAGTGGAAGGTTGTGGCACTGAAGTGTTCCCCCTCACTGTGTGTAATTGCCAAGGTGAGGACAGGAGACATTCCTCTGAAACTATTGGAATGTGGCTGGAGCTGCATTGAAGCCTATGGCACTGTGTGGACTCTGTGCTCCTGATGAGATGTTGTGTGTGGTTTGTGTGTCTCTGCTTACAGTCTATGATGTATTTCCATTGCACCCAGATCCGTGCTGCTTTGTGCATGTTGGCTCAAAAGAACTTGGGGCGGAAGGACGCAGAGCTTTTGGAGAGAGAGATGAAGGAAAGGAGACAGAGGAAAACATCATTGCCACCTATTCCTGAGACAGTCGAGCCTGGGGATGCAGCTGAAGCAAGTAAGTGGTGGCTACACTTGTGGTGGTCCTTTTTGACCACTTGCTTGCCCTTTGCACAGTGTTGCAATCAGACTGGGCTGCTGTTCTGCTTGCATCTGAGTGGAAGCTTGCTTGGGATTGCATTCTGTTTCCCAAAGAAAAATAGAGAGGCATGAAGTGTCTTGCCCATGGCCTCACTGAGTCAGTAAGAGAATATCAGCTTGCCCCCTTGACCTCTAAAGTCTTTCAGAGTAGAAAATTCTGTCTTGCAAAGTACACTGGGGCTTCAGGCTCTCTCCTGGAGAGCAGCCTCCAGGGAAGGGGAGTCCAAAAGAATGCTTTTCAACCAGGCTGCAACCCGGAAGAAACAAAATTCAGCTCCTTGTGATGAAAACACCAGAGATCCTTCTCCTGCCACTCCCTGCTGAGGAGCTGGCGCTGTAGAGCTGTGCTGAAGCCCCAGCCAGGGCTTCTGCTGTAGCCCCAGGAGGCAGCAGCGTTCCCGACTGAATCCCGGCTGAGGGGCTCTGCCTGCAGGGCTGTGAGCGCTGCCCGAGGGCGGCAGCGGGGCCCTGAGGAGGCAGCACTCAGCCCCAGGCCAGCACCCAAGGTTATCTGCACTTTGCTTTGGCAGCTGCCCCTGCCAGCCTCTGCAACAGGAGAACAAAGGCAAAGCAATGCTGGGTTTCCTTGTTTCTTAGGGGAAGCATCACTGCAGTTTGGCTTTAAGCTAGAATAGGGTAGATTTAGATTAGACATAAGGGAGAATTTTTTTTTAATAATGAAGGGAATGAAAAGCTGGAAGGTTTGCCCAGAGAAGCTGTTGCTGGTCCATCCTTGAAGGTGTTCAAGGCCAGCTTACATGGAGATCTGAGGAACCTGATCAGGATGAAGATGTCCCTGCTCACAGGGGTTGGACTAGATGGTGCTTAATGGTGCTTTCCAACCCAAACTCTTCTAGGATTCTGTGATCATTGTCCCATGTTAGTGTTATACTTGGTATAAAGTGGTATTTCATTGTTATACTTGAAGTTCTTTGGGATAACAAGCAGATGTTACCCAGCTCCAGCAAGTTTTCTGGCCCTTTCCATTGTCACCCTGTCCAGCACTCTCCCCTTACAAGCTCCTCTTTGGTCCCTGCAGCCTTTAGCCTACCACCTGTTGATGGCACAGCTTCTAGAGTGCAGAGAACACACCCTGGTGGTGCCTTGAAGAAGGAGGTCGTGAGGAAGCAGGACAATGTTCCTTTACTGCCCAATACACCCATCATCCATGGGGATGGCAGCTTCCCACACAGCTCCTCAGGTAAGCCTGCTCCATGGCAGCTTTTCCCACTCGGGCTTTTCCTTGCACAAGGAGCACAAACTGCCTCCTGCCTCAGCCAGCACTGCTGGGATCTTGGCTCCATAGTCTGTCCTGAGAGTGAATAGCAAATGTACTTTTGAGTTACTCCAGCTTGGAAGTACTGGAGCAGTTGGTTCTTAGAGATCCATTGGAAAGCTGAGCTGAATAAAGTCGTGGTAAAGGCCTGAGCTCTGGCTTTTGCCCATGCTGAGAGTCCAAACTACAGCACTGGTGCCAGGAGGCAGCTGGGACTGCAGGGATGAGCTGCAGGGCACTCTGCCAGGCTGTGCTCACTGTGCTCCTACGAGAACCACCACGATCAGTTGTTCACTCACCATCTGGGCCCTGTGCCTGTACTGCTGTCCAGTTCTGCAGCCAGCTGTCCTGCTATCCAGCAAGGGCTGTCTCTGCAGGGCACTCAGTGGCTCGGTGCAGTCGTGCTGCTGCTGCTGCCAGAGGTGCCCGATGGCTCCTCGCTGCCGCCATCCCACAGCCTGCAGGGCCAGGAGGGAACAAGCAGTGCCTCCTGTGTCACCCAGCAAATACAGCACCCCTGTGCAGCAGATGGCAGCCAGCAGGGGCTGCCTGCTGCTCCCAGGCTGTTTGCTGCCTGCAGCAAATACCCAGCAGATAGTCCCTATGGATCTGGTCTCTCCTTTGTGGGCAGCCTGCCTGTGCTGTGATCCCAAGTAGGGTGAGATAAGAAGAAGGGAGCTAGGAGTGATACTTGAATGCTCTTTTCTAGTGATGCTACTTTCATGTTCAGAATTGACCAGAACTAGCCTGGCGTGGCTCTCCAGTCACAGGGAATCCAGATGTGTGTGTCTACATCACTGGTGTCAGTGGCTGGGGTACCTCAGTGACATCCAGATTAGCTCCCTTCTGAATATTTTTGGTGTTATGGTTCCTCCACACTTTGTGAGAACATGCAAGGTAGCACAAAAACCCTACAGAGTCCAGAGCAATTCATCTAGATTCTGTGCAATATTTATACTCCATCATTTTAGACATCTCAAATGTTTTCATCTATGCATTAGAAAATGAGCTTCTGAGTGCATGACATGAAATTTTTGATTGACGGTGCTTTTGATGACAAATGGGTTTCATAAGGAATGCATTTCTCATCAGATTTTTCTCTTACCTCGTAAATTGTTTTCCGTACCAAAAAATTCAATTAAGGCAAACCCAGGTCAACTGATTAACAAGAGAGTGCATCTGTCAACAGTGTGGATCTGTATTTGCATATTTTTATCCTCTGAGTGCGTTTGGAAGGCTTTTTAACAACTGTCTAGTCTGGAAATTGCGTTTTTCCACAAGAGAAAGCTTAGAAACGGCTGCGTTTGCAAAGACGTCCATTAGATGGGAAATCAATTTCACCTCAGCAACCTTGAAATACAGGCAGTGTGTACCTCTGAAAGAGGAAAGGTTCATGATGCTTGGAAAGAAGAAAATCCATAAAGTACTCCCTTCCCAATAGCAGGCTAAAATGTATGCGCACTCAGCTGCCTCTGTCTGGAATATTTGCAGTCAATGGGAACAGAGGCGCTGTCAGGTGGGAAGGGTCAGGTGTGGCTGTTCCCTGGCAGCTGCTCCGTGGGGATTGAGCCGGGCCCAGCAGGGCTGGGTTGTTCAGGCTGGGCTTGGTGCTGTCTCCAGGCAGCTGCAGGTCTCTCCTCAGGGAGTTGCAGAGGGCCCCTGTCCTCAGGGCTGGGGGCAATCAGGGCGCTGAGACAAGAGGGGCCCCTGAGGGGTTCCCTCCTGGGCAGCCAGTGCTGCTGGTCAGCGCTGCCTCGCAGGGAGCGGGAGCTCTGCGGCCGCAGGAACTGCCGCTGGCTGTGGCACCTGTGGCACTTGGAACTGGCGCTGCGGGGGCAATTGTCAGCTTCAGCCCGGAGCTGGGCCCAGCTGGGGGAGGCTGGGAGCAAGCAAGGAGCCCCAGGAGCCAGACAGCAGGGAAGCCTCTGAGCCAGTGCCAGTTTGTAGCACACGGAGCCCTGGCTGGGAGATGGGGCTGAGGCCGCTCCATGGCGGGGCCTTGCCCGGGGCTGCAGCGCCCATGGCCGACCCTCTCCTCACAGTGACCTCGCAGCCGGGCCCTGGTGCCAAGCGCCGAGAGGAGCCGCTCCGTGGGCGTGGGCAGAAGGACAGAGCCTCTTCAGACCCACAGCAGTCCTTGCAGGAGGCAGTCTCCTTGCTGGGCAGCGATGACTGGTAAGAAAGGCCCTGTTCCCTCTGTGTCCCTCTCGGCGTTACGGTCGGTCAGAAGCGTGTCTTGCTCGTGCCTCGGAGCCCCGAGAGCCCAGAGGGCCAAAGGGCACTGGTGAAACCACTGCAGAGCAGGGAGAGGATGAAGATTGGGGAGCAGCCTTTTCTTGGCCTTGCTCTGCAGCAGTGCTGCAGCTGCAGCAGGTCCGTGCTGTTTCCTCGCTTTGCCTGCTGCTCCATGGAGCTGCAAAGGAAACCTTGAGGGAAGAGAGAAAGCTCTGGAAGGAGATGATTTGCTGGCTGAAGGCAGAAGCAGGATGGCAGAAGCTTTGAGTGTAGAGATTTAGGTGCCTCGGGCCACTGGCCCAGTGGGACTGAGTAAGATTCCTCTCTGCTCCCACTGCTGACAGCAGTGGCAGGTGACAGGGTCTCCCTGTGACCTCCTGCATGGGAGTCCCAGAAGCAGTTGATCACTCCCTGGTGGATGCTTCATTCACACTGGGTTAAGGACTCCATTCCCACTGGGATAAGCATGAAAAATCTGCCACGATGCATCTCCTTGTGCAGTCACCTTTGCTTTGCCCTTTCTCTTCTGCTTTCTCTTTCGCATTTCTCTTTGGTGCCCTGTGAGGCCCAGAGAGCTTCTGCAGGTGTGGGGGGTCCGGATGACCCTCAGGGGTGCCCGTGGGATCGGTCACCAGCCCTGGGCTGCAGCCCTGATGCCTCACAGACCTTCCTGTGGCGGAGGGCCTGCACAAAGCAAGTGCTCAGAGACAGAGTTGTTTGCACCTTTTAAATAACCTGTTGCTGTTGTGGGGGTTGTTTTAGGTAGGGGGTTTTGGGAAAAGCCAGAGTTTCAACAGTTCTTGCCCAGGGGTGGAATCTCCTGGGACATCCTGCTGCTTTTCTGGGGAATGTGTGAGGTGGAGTGGAGGGGGTGACAGAGAGGCCGAGATTGTAGAGTGGAAACTCAGCTCCAGAGTGGCAGTGCAGACTCTCCCTGCTGAATGCCTGCTGGGGCTGACAAAGAAGGAAAATGCCCCAATAACAGCCCGGTGGCACTGTGTCTCAGGGACAGGTACAGGGAGGTGACAAGAAACAGCAGCATGGCCCGGTCTCACAGCTTCTAGGAAGCAGTGACAGAGGGGCCTCATGGGCCAGAGATTTCAGAAAGGCTGTCTTCTTAAATGGCCACTCTGAAACCCCTCTCTTTGCCTCTTGGGTTTGTGAATGCTTTTGACAGCCACAGCATCCTGGGGTGGAAAGAGCCTCAATCCTGCTGCAGCTCTGTGTACTGGGTGCCCTCTGATGGGTCAGCATGAATTGTCCTTAATCTCTAAATTATTCATATGTCATCTATTTCTTGAATCTTTCTCCGAGTAAATACTGTGAAAGAAATTGAGGATCAGACAGTGCAGGGAGACTGAATTCCTCCCTCTTCCGTGCAGGCAGGCCTTGTGTACAATGCTAACTTTGTGTTTACCTGAGGACAGAACCTTCTGCAGGTGTCTGAAGGTGCAGGGAGAGCCCAGGCTCCTTCCCCCAGCACGGGCAGGGAGCAGGCTCTGGCCAAGGCCTGTGCTGCTGCTGCTCCTGGTCCCTGTGGCCCAGGGTTTGCTCTCTCCTCCCCAGCAGCCGCCCCGCCCCGGTGCGGCAGTGTGCGGCCCAACTCCTCCTGTCCCTGATGCAGACAATTGGAGTCACCAAGCTCGCAGGCACAGCCTGGGCTGAGAGGCTGGCACACGTGGCAGGGAAGCTTGCTCAGGACTATCACAAGGACACAAGGTAATGATCTTCATTTCACCTCCTAAAACAGGAAAACCCTTTTGTGTCTGGCTATAAAGGTGAAACCACACAAGAGTGGAAACTAAAGGGAATATGAAGTTACCTCATGGTGTGAATAAAGGTCGTAGAATCATGGAATATGCTGAGTTGGAAGGGACCCATCAGGGTCATGGAGTCCATCCCCTGGCCATGTGCAGTGACCCCAAGAGTCACTCCATGTGCTTGAGAGCATTGTCCAAACACTTCTTGAGCTCCGTCAGCCTTGGTGCTGTGACCACTGCTCTGGGCTGCCTGGGCAAATGGCTGTACTGGGAAACCTGAGGTTGGCCAGCAAAAAGGAGCATTGCCAACTTTTTCCTGTGGCTTGAAGGATTCTTTACTGAGATCAAAAGAGCTCAGATCAGCCAGTCCAACAGTCTTGTTTGGCCTTAGGTGCACAACACAAAGCCAAAGTGTTGGCTAATGTTCATCACTGAAGGATCCCAAACATCCATTTCTCATTAACTTCAGACTTTCCTAGAAATATTTCAGGGGTCTTTAGCCAACATATTCAGTCTTTCTAAACCTGTTCTGCAGATTTCTAGAATGCTGTTATCAGTGGCTCAGTGAGCTCCACATATCTTCTTGAAGAAAACTGTGGTTTCCTAGTGGCAAAATCAACCAAACCACCAAAATCCCCTTCCTTTGGTGATGAAATTCCCATGAATAGCTGCCAAGAACACCAGAGCAACTAGCTGCCCCTGTGCATACACATAGTATAGAATAATCAAGAGGATGCATGAGGTGTTTTGTCCTGGCTTCCCTGCCAGTTAAAGAAAGGCAAATTATTGTGCAATGGCAGCAAGACACTGCTAAGAGGCTCTGACAACAAAGCAGATGTGTTTTGCTTGTTCCCTGGGATCCTTTGATGCCACAGAAGCACACCCCCAGTTTCAGAGTGAAATGGTATTTTTCTGTTGCCCCACATTCTCCTCCTGCCTCTTGTGTTCAGCTGACAGCACTGTGCAGTGTCAAGTGAGGTAAATCTCCCTCTTTGCTGAGTAGGTAATGCCTTCTCATGCAGGGATTACACCTGATGAGTTTAAGGTATCAGCCTCTTCTGTTAACACTCTTCCTGTGTTTGTTCACTTTTTTTTTCATTTCCTTCCTGCCTTCCTTCCTTAGACATTATGGACAGGAGATGGTGAAGATGTTGCTCACTCATCAACAATTTAAAATGCTTCTGGAACAATCTCTTTCCCCCCGTGACCTGGAAGATATTCTGACAAGAATTAAGAAGGAAGTAAGTGCTTGGCAGGAGAAATGTCTCCTTTGTGCAAGTATTGCCACTGCTAATATGAGATCAAACATACCCAATCTGTCTTTAGCTCATTCCTCTTCTGCTGAATCATTTTGCTCCTGGGAATGAGTTGTTGATCCTCAGCCTGTTCATCAGCAGGCCACAAAGGAATTGATATTATTAGGGACAAAGTGGGGTTTTGAATATTTTCAATATTGGTCACAAAGAGGGAAGGGAAAGAGGAGAAAATGGGTTTACATTTAAGAGTAACCCCCACCATGCTCTCCCTACTCTGCCCCCTGTAAAGCAATTAAGTGAGAATTGGGCTTCTGAAGATAACAGAGTCTTTGCAAAGGACACTGGAAGTAGTAGCACCAAGTAAATTTCCAAATTTACAAAAGATGTCCAAGTCAATCCTAGTGACTACAATGACTGTCTGTCTTTTGGGAATGCTGCCCTGCTGTCAAGCCCTGTGGAGCTGGAAGGAGCTTGGTGAATTCAGCAGCATCCAGTGGAAAATCCTTTGTTTGTTTGATGGGGGGGATTTTATTTTTTTATCAACATTACAGAAGGGAGCCTGCCTTTGAGCAGGCACAGGGAGAGTGAGTGTTGAACCAAATCAACTTCCAACACAATGGGCCAACCCTCAAAGAGTCCAGTTTGTTCTGCTGCTTCCTTCACAAACACTCCTTGCCTGCCCGTTTGCATTATTCCCATTTATGCTCAAGACGAAGGAATTTGGGATTTTAGACTGCTGCTCAGTCTGGTAGCACCCATAACCTGCCTTGGGCTATTGAAAACAAAGAGTTGGCATCACTCAATCTCTGCTCTGTTTCCATCTGTAAGTTCGGAAATGTTTCCCTAAGCCTTGGTAGCAGTGATCCTGGTTCTAACTTGTGTTTTCAACAGGGAATTTCCTGTTTTATATTCTAAAGATGGATGGGGTTTCTCTATGTCTTTGTAGGGCATGGCAAACCAGAAGGCTGAAGGCCCATCTGTCAAGGAGCCGGTGAAGGAGAGGAACAATGGCTCAAAGAAGCCCCAGGCCACATTGTCTTCTAGCAAACGGTACTGAGCACTTTTGTCAGATGAGACAAAGCACATGACAAGCTTTACATGTCTCTTCCTCAGGAAAATCTTCCTGGAAGACATGACCAGTGCCACAGATTGTTTCCTTTCCCTACAAATGCTCTAGGATAAAAAATGTCGACTTCTGCATTGTGCTGAACACAACTTCTCTGGAGGGGTTTCCACAAAAATGGAGAGACAAAAAGACACCCATTGGTTGCAGCTCAGACGATGCAGTGCAGTGGCAAGGGCAGTGTTGTGGAGGCTGGGAGAGGGCCAAGTTTCTGCTGCCTGACTTGGGACAAGTAAATTCAACCAGGGCTTTTTTTCCATCTGAGTGGAGTCTTTTTCAGATGGGTATTTTGATGAGAAATCTCAGTCTGGATGCAAGATGCCATTCCACAAAGATGCAGATCTCATCCATGTGGTTTGGCCTGGCTGAATCATGGTTTTCTTACCCTCAAACAGTACCAAGTTTGAGTAGTAAGGAGCAAGGCAATTTCTGAACAACTTCAGTCAACAGGTGTCTGAATGTGGACTTTTTGTCTTGATATTCCTGTCCTTCATGTAATTTGCTTGATGGACAGCATGTTTGGTTTATTTCCCCCTGTGCTGCAATCAGCATTTAAGACAGGAATTTGCTCCTTGCTGTCTCTTCATGCCACTGGCAGAGCTACTTGTACCTGTTCTCCTCTGACAACAGAGGGGATTTCTTTAGCTCTGTCCTGCTCAGCAGTGGCAGGAAAGTGACCACATGCCTCAGTAGCACAGCTAGCATCTTCCTGTGCTCATGGAAGAGACAGGTTGATCAGGAGAATTGTTCCCAGTGGGAACAAGTTAAGCTGTGCATCTAGTCTCTAGGGAAGCAAATGAAATGTGAGTGTAGTTCTGGCATGTCAGGCTTCTGTTTTTATCTCTGTTGCTGATTTTCTGAATCCTTCAAATATGGCCCTATTTATCTGTTCAGATGCATCTGAGCTACTGTGGTGGTTTGACAGGAAATGTGTTTTTTGGGATGCCGTGTTTTTGGCCAATGGATATTCAGACTTTAATATTGGCATTTAACCTGGCCATTGGGACATGGATCCGCCTCTGAGAACACGGGGTTAAAAGCAGAGCTCTCCCCTGGGAGGGCCCTCTTGGGTTTCCGGCGGGAAAGAGTTCGGGTCTCTCCCCCGGCCCAGCTGCTGGCTGGGCAGGGGGAGGGGAAAGCCATGTGGCCGGGAGAGGTAGGCCTGAGCCCCGGGGTGGAAGGGTGGAAAAGAGAGAGAGAGAGAGAGACACCGGGAGCCATCGGGCAGCCCCCCCTGAGAGACACAGAGAGAGGGAGAAAGAGCCGCTGCCTGAGACTGTGACCTTGAAGCTTGATAAACATGGGCCTGTGCCGGCAGCACGGCTGGGACGGAGAAGAGGGGGGGGGTTCAGCCAGCCGCTTGTAGGAGCTTTTAACCCCTTTTTGGAGAATGAGAACTTTACAGAACATTGACCTTTCCTAGAAGATAGAGTGGAAGATCAAAAAGGAAATGGGCCGGTGTGAGAGAGGTCTGGGCAAGCGAGAGATAGTAGAAGAGTAGAGAAGAATCCTAGTGGGAAGAGATGATGGAGTGGCTTTTGCTGGACTCTTTTTGTATAGCCATGGACAGAACCAAGAGGGTTCAGGGTTGATGCCCCTCGGCCCCAGGGGGTGGAAAAATATGGGGGGGACAGCTGTCCCAAAGGAGAGATTGTGGGGACAGGTGTCCCAGAAGAGAGATGACGGCCTCAGAACCAAGAGGGTTCAGTGTTGATGCCCCTCGGCCCCAGGGGGTGAAAAATATGGGGGGGACAGGTGTCCCAAAGGAGAGATTGTGGGGACAGGTGTCCCAAAGGAGAGACTGTGCCTTTTTTGGATCGGGACAGAGCATCCTTAAAAGACAACCCTAGAAGCAGTTCTGGTCCGTGTTCAGTGGTCAGAGCACTGGACATGAAAAGGAAGAAGTCACGACGGCAGATGCACTCCGGGCGGTGCCACGAGTGACACGGAAACACACAAGGCTTCGATTGTGTTTCCAGGGGAAGCCCATGGCACAAGAAGGACTCCTCTCCTCTTGATGAACTGAGGATTGATTGTTTGAAGGGTGGTGCTGGACCGAGAGTTGGTGATTTGAGAAACAAATGTATTGTGTTGGAAATTTAGTGGGGGGAGGAGGAAATGCATTTGTGAAGTTTTCATTTTCCCAGTGTGTGTGTTTCATTTTATCTGTAGTTGTAGAGTAGTTAATAAAGTTCTAGTTCTTTTTTTTCCCTAAGTAAGAGCCTGCTTTGCTTATTCCTGGTCACATCTCACAGCAGAAACCAGGGAGAAGGTATTTTCATGGGGGCACTGGCATTGTGCCAGTGTTAAACCATGACAAAGCTTTATGACAGTTATTTTGCAATATATTAGCCCATTATATTAATCTTGCAACATATTAGCTGGTTACATCTATCCTTGCAGTTTTTCTATTATTGGCTTTTCCCTTTTTTTTAGTCTTTTTAGCAACTTGATGAACAAACTAAGACATTAACTCATTACATCTGGGACACTTTTCAAAAGGTTCTCTTTGTGGTCAGCCTTGCTGTGAACTCTGTCCAAATTCAGGATCTTCAGTTCTTCAGCTCCTGGCTAGAATCCAATTCTGTGGTCACTTGTGTGGTGACCATCAATGCCACACACTCGGGGTTTAGCCAGTGTAGCAGTGCTCCTCTGGGGTCTCACCAAATGAGGAATTCTTCAGTCACTCGAGGTCACAAATCACAAATTGTGACAGTGTTCGCAGGGGTCTTAGGATGAGGGAAGAGACGAAGATCTGACTCCATGTTTCAGAAGGCTTGATTTATTATTTTATGATATATATGATATTAAAACTATACTAAAAGAATAGAAAAAAGGATTTCATCAGAAGGCTAGCTGAGAATAGAAAAGAAATGGATTGAATAACAAAGGCTTGTGTCTCAGACAGAGAGTCTGAGCCAACTGACTGTAATGGCCATTAATTAGAAACAACCACATGAGACCAATCACAGATGCACCTGTTGCATTCCACAGCAGCAGATAACCATTGTTTACATTTTGTTCCTGAGGCCTCTCAGCTTCTCAGGAGAAAAAAATCCTAAGGAAAGGATTTTTCATAAAATGTCCCTGTGACAGGGATGAAATTCAGGTTTGGTACAGAAAATACTTCTTCCCTGTCAGGGTAGTGAAGTCCTGGCACAGGTTGCTCAGACAAGCCTAGTAAATAAAGTTTCAGAATTCTTCCTTTCTGTCCCATTCCTATTCCCTAAGTGCAGGTTTGGTTTCCAGAGTGCCACCTTCTCGGCTGGTTGCCATTTGTGTCCTGCTTTCTCTCCTGCCTTCCTTTGTCTGCTCCTTTTCCCTTCCAGTGTCTCTCTTTACCTGTGGCAGCTCCCAGCCAAAGACCCTCCCCTGATTTTTCTTTTTTTTCCTTCCCAATCCAGGTGCTCAAACAGCCCTGGATGAAGTTATGGAGGCTGGCAGTGAAATGTCTTTGTAAGATCTCACTCCATTTGTGTCTTGGCCCCTTCAGAATTTTGCCTTGAAGGACAGGACCATCTTTTCCTCGCTGGCAGCTGGAATTGCAGCCCATTGCAGTGTGTGCCAGAGCTGTCAGAGGGCAATTGCTGAGGCTGCCAGGGTGCTGCTCCTGCCGTGCCTCCCAAGGGAGCTGTGCAGGGGCAGGGTCAAGCTCCAGCAGCTGGCTGGGCTCCCTGAGCAGACAGCAAAGGCGGCTTTGCTGCCCATTCTGCAGCTGGAAGCAGAGGGAAGAAGGGAAGGGAGTCCCTGACAGAATGCTGGAATGCTTGTGGCTGGAAGGAACCTGCCCATGCTTCCATCCAGGCTTAAGGTGCCATTTTTAAGGTCCTTTCCTGCATTCTGGGATTCTAGAAGACATGTAGATGTGCATTTTGATTTAATATCCTTCATCTTATTATTATTTCTTCTTTCTCTTCTTCTTTCTCGTCTTCTTCTTCCCCTTCTTCTTCTTCTTAATTGCTGCTAGTATTCTTTCTTCTTCTTTAAAATATTCTTCTTCTTCTCCTTCTAAGTAATCTTATTCACTTGTTATGCTTACTTACTATGTCATTCTTATTTTTTTAATATTCTGATATTAATTACTAGTTGTTCATCATCCTCTTCATCTTATTCCTATTTTCATTCTTATTATTCTTACTAAATTTACTACTACTATTTCTTCTTCTTCATCTTCTTATTCCTATTCTTTTTTTAATTTTTAAAATACTTTTCATCTAAGTTTTTTGTTTTTTGGTTTTTTTTTTTTTTTTTTTTACTACTACTATTTCTTAAACTCAGCTTTAATTTGTTTTGGAGGAATGGTGTGAATCAAAGTCCTGCAGTCACATCCATGGAGCAACAGCTCCCATCTATGCCCATTCTTCAGGGATATAATCCCAAAGGACCAGCGTGGAATCCTTTCAAGATGAGAGGAAATGGCCTTTGATGGCACCAGGGGAGGTTCGGATTCAATATCAGAAGGAATTTTTCTCTGACAGAGCGGTGAGGCATTGGAAGAAGCTGCCCAAGGACGCGGTGGAGTCGCTGTCTCTGAGGCATTGAGGAGTTGTGCAGATGTGGCCTTTGGGGACGTGGTTTTGCAGTGGTGATGGTGCTGCCAGGGTGCCAGTGGCACTGGGTGAGCATCAGGGTCTCTTCCCACCTCGATGACTCTGGGATTCCCTGCTGAGCGCTCTGGCACCAATTGTGTGCCACGCGTGCTGTTTAGGGCTGGCCCCAGCAGTGACTGTGGGTGCTGGGGAGATGCTCCAGGTTGGCAGGGGCAGCTGAGGCTGCGGGGCCATGTCCAGGCCGAGGCCGCCCGTGTGGCTCCCTGGGGCCCCGCGCAGGGAGCAGCCGCCATCGGCCGGCCCGGGCTGGGCAGGGCCACGGGCGCTGCTCCTGCAGCTGCCGCGCCAGGCAGGGCCAGCAGAGCGGCGCCCGCAGCGCCCACAGCGCCCGCCTGAGGTGGCCGGGCCGTTTGCCTGGGGCAGCCGCTGCTGCCTGCGGGCCTGCGCTCCCGGCTGGCCAGCTGAGGCGCCGCCAGGGCTCTGCGGGGCAGGCCCCAGGCTCTGTGGCCCTGCCTCGGGCCCCTGCTGGCCCACGGAGCCTTTGCTGCACAGCCAGGGAAGCGAGGCACACAGGGACTCCGCTGCCTGCCCCTCAACCCAGACCTGCTGAGGGACGGGCAGTGGCAGCCCATCTGCCGCCAGACCTGCCAGCCTTTGGGCCCTGCCTTCTCCTTCGTACAGCTCCTGGACGTAGACTTCATGCCAGCTGTCGTCTTCCTATTCCTCCCACAGCAAGGGAATGGGCCCAAAGCTGAAGAGGCTGTTACCTTCACAGCAGTCCTGTGGCAGGCCTGTGCTGCTGCTCTCTTCCTCCGTGGAATCGTCTCATAGTTCTCTGAGCTCTGGTTCGCTGCAGTCTTCCCGGCTGGAGAGGTCTTGGGAGCTGGTGAACTCTCCTTGGGACAGCTCTGGCTCTGCCTCACCTTGGCACTCTGAGGAAAGCTCAGTCTGGCTGTAGGATTCCCAGTCTTCATCACTGCCAGCTGAGGTGCCCTCCTCACTCTCCTTCTCTGCCAGCACTGAGCCCTGCTCTGCCTCTTCCAGCTGCTCACTGGGGCTTTGGGCTCCCAGTGGGCTGGGTGAGGGGCTGGGGGGCAGCAGGGGCTGTCTGGAGCAGGGACTGGGCTCTGTGTCCCTGCTGATGGCACCTCCTCCCTGGGGGCAGGAGAATGTGCCTGCTTCTCCCGGCTGTTCACACTTCCTTCCCCTCGCTGGCTCAGCTCTGGCTCAGTCACCTCCTTTTCCATTGGGGGCAGCTCCTGGACTGTTGCCCTTTGTTGCCACTGGCAGGGCTGTTGCTGTGCCCCATCTCCCCACAGCACCCTCACAGCCGCCTTCCACTGGTGCAGCTTGTGGGCACTCCTTGCTCTGCGTGGGGACGCTTCCTTCGCTGCCATTGCTGGCACCGACTGGGAGAATTCACAGCTTGTGGCCTCTTCCCTCAGGCCAAGCTCTCGGGCCCCAACATTTCCCCACTTGTCATCGACGTCAGGTTTCTTCTCTTCTTCCATGATGACAAAGGGTCTCTCCTCCTGACTTTTGCCACACGCCGGTTCTCATTGTGCCAACGCAAGAAGAGAGGGAGGAGGCTCCGGCTCACAATTCTCGTGAGAGGCTTTTCCCCCTCTTCCACTACCAGCTCCATCACTTTGCAGAAGAGCTGAATGGAGAGCAGCTGCACGTGGCTGTTGTCCTGGAGGAAAGGAAAAGACCTCAGCACCAACTATTCCAGGCCCATCAGGGCAGAGGCCCAAAAGTGTCGGGTTCGGCTGTCTGTCTCTGCCCCGACACGGGTAGAGTGGTTCTTGGGTGGCACGCGTTTCAAAGGACGAGTCTGGACTCTTCAGCTTTTCGATCTTCGGATTGTTTATTATTTCTTATCTACAAAATTTTCTGTCTGCCCAACAGAGGTCTGATCTGCAAGCAGTCACAGGCACTCTCTGACCACCCACGGGGCGGTCATGTCTTTTTATACTAAAATCTACGTACACTATATTTGCCTTTATTTCCCAATGCTTTTCACCCATGTTAGCAAGTGCACCTTCACCATAAACCAATCCCCAAGTGCCAACATCATCACAGGAGATGGAGGACAAGAAGAAGAAAGAAGAAGGACGAGACACGCCCTGATCCCTCCATCTTGTCACCATAACCCCCCTGTACCAAAAACCTTAAAGTCTGTATTTCACCCTCTAAATGTGTCTCTTTTACACCTTTTACTCTAAAGTGATTCTCTTGTCCTCAAACTCTTGTTACTTCTGTGGATGGATCAAAATCAAGCCACCAAACACTCTTGGCAACATTCCAGGATTTTCGAGACCCCCAAGGGTTCTCCTGGCATCTCTGGACATCGGGAACGATGTGCTGAGTTCCCACACAAAAGTGCACAAGGCACAACATTTCTGGGCAGTGTCCAGTGCCCGTGGCTGGGGGCACAGAGCCTTACATTCTCCAAGTGTGGCAGGAGGGGCTCAGCCAGCTTCAGGGCGGTGGCGCTGGGTATCTTGAGGTCTTCCTCCTGGAGCATCTGTGTGAGCACAGAGGATCATGCTGACTGTAATAAGTAGCAATACCTTTGTTCATTAATTAAATCAATAGCTAAATAATTATACAATATAAAAGCAAGAACTAAATAGCTAAAACCGCTTGATTCTTAAATGTGCAGCCACATACGGTTGCTTGGCTTGCAGGAATCGTATAGTGCTTTGGGAATTCCATGGTAAAGATATACCTTATAAGGAAAAGTTCACCCAGAGGTCACAGAGGAAGGCTGTAACAACAATCCTTAAACTCGCAAGAATTGCTTAGGCTTGCAGGAATCGTATAGTGTTCTGAAAATTCCACTGTCTAGATATGCCTTATAAGGGAAAGTTCACTCAGCGGTTAAAGAGGAAGACTTGGAGCCTTCATCCCACGACCACCAGAAGGCAGAAAAAGACCCCCTAGCAACTGAACGAGCAAGCACAAAAGACAGACCACGTCATCCCTGGACCCGGGAGAAGAAGGCAATAAAAGGCGAACTTTGGGGATAGGAACGGTGCCAGCCTAGAGGAGACTCCCGGCCGCCCAGCGCTGAACTTTGCTTATTCTCACTTGCATAATAATAAAAATAATTATATGGTCCTTAAATCCAGTGGACTCGTTTATCACAGAAGGGACTCTAAAGAGCTTGGAAGCTTCTTCTCAGCAAAGTCCCCAAGAGGCAAGGCCGGGTGGGCAGGCTGTGCAAGATGACCCACACCGGACTCTTGGGAAGGGTAGTAATGATGGCTCTAATTGCTGGTGGAGCTCTGGGGAGCCCAGGAGAGCCGTGCAGTGAGTGCTACCAACCCCTCTGTGAGGAGGAAGTGAGCTCCTTGTCTAGAGTCCATCAATTCTAACCCTAATTGTGTTAACCTCTCCCAGTTGGTCTTTTGTCAAGAAGATAAGAGAATGTATTGGATAGCCCAGAATACCGCCACTTTTAGGCAGCAACTCCTGGGACAGTGCCCTGTAGGAGAAGCCTGGTTGCGCTTTGAATGTGATGCTGCTGAAGCAAGGCTGGTAGATCTGGTCAAAGAGAAAGAGTTAGTAAAAGCAATAAGAAAACAAGATCATTTAGAGATACCCCGAGGTAAGAACCTTTTCATAGATTCAGTAGAAAGAGGCAGCCACAAACTAAATTTAACCGATTGTCGAGTTTGTACCCAGATGACTGAAATTTGGCCATGGGAAAAAATTAATCTAAGGCTATTAGAAATCTTAAATTGGATACGGAATAACTCAGAATTTAGTATTAAAGGGTACAACAGGCCAGTCAAAAGAATGGTCTGTAAAAGGTATCTAGCAGTAAAGAACTCTGCTACCTGGTGGATCTCAGGAGATCCAAATAGATTTTGCTCTGTTGAATGGAAAGAAAAGAACAAATGTATCTACCATGAAGCATATGAATTTTATGAATGTATTGAAGAAGGGATAAACCCCTTTTGGAGAATGAAAGACATTTCTAAATATTGGGAATGTCCAACAGAAGCTAAAAACACATTTTTGGGGAGCCCCTAAACACCTGTTTTTGATCTATAGTACTATAGAATGCACTAAATTGCCGAGAAGCTGGTCTGGCAGCTGCACCGCTAGAATGATAAAACCAGCTTTCTTCTTATTACCCAAAGAAACTGGATCAAGTTTAGGAGTTCCTATACACAATGATTTAAGAGAAACCAAACAGAAGAGGCAAAATGCAATAGAAATTGGGAGAATCCAAGATTCTAAGAGCCAGGTTTGGACCCCAAGAAAAATTATCAAGACTTATGGCCCAGCCACCGGGGCTCAAGATGGGTCCTGGGGTTATTGGGCCCCGATATCCATGTTAAACAGATTCATCAGGCTTCAGGCAGTATTAGAGATGAAGAGAGCAATCATTAGAAACCTCTCAAACAAGATAAAAAACTAGCATGTGTAAGTAACCAAGAACGGACTCCTACACTTGATTCCAGTTGCTGGAATAACCTATGGACTTTCAAAGGAGATTGGTGGAAAAAAGTAGCTTTCTTCACTGTGGGTACACTTGCTGGTTTGCTCTTTTTACTATGCTTACTTCCCTGCTTCATTAAAATGGTAGTATCTGCCAGGCAGACCAACCTAAAGATCTCTAAAAAAGTTAACCTGAAGAAACCAGGAAAGGGAACAAAGTTAAGTAGCCATGATTATCAGAGTGTTCAAGAAATTTATAATCAATACAAAAAATTAAGGAAATTCTGTGCTCATGAGTCAGAAATTGCAAGTTGATGCGAGCTTAAGTTTAAGCCCGATCAAAGAAAAAGAGGGGGGACTGTTATAAGTAGAAAAAGCTGCCAATTTTTTTTAAAAGGTTGCAGAGTGAACAGGTTGGACCAGTTGCTGCCAGGGTGGAGTTCTAACTGTTTGTTATTGTAATCACCAGTCCTTTTAGTTACCTACTCCTTTTGTCAGTACCACCCTGACTGCTGCCAGGTGGATGACATGGCGGGGGGACATGGGAGGGCATGCAAATGACCTTGGAGCCAGCCTGCCACGGGAAAGCCACCCCTCCAAACTTACCAAAAGACCCCAAAAACAACGAACCAACACAGAATTAAGAGATCAAAGTGATGTCTGGATGTGAGGAACAAAGCCCAGAGCCTGCAAAGATGCTGAGACCCTTTCTTTGCCCCTTGCCCTAGCCAAGGGAGGACCTGAGCTACAGGCAGGAGCCTGGGAGTCAAACTGAAAAAGTGAACAAGGGATTATTCCTGATGCTCCCATGAGGACAGAATCCCCAGCTCTGGCCACAGACCAGTGGACAAAGCTGCACTCTTCCTCCTCCTCCAAATCACCACTGGGAGCAGTGGCAGCGTGAGCGTGAACCCGTCAGCTCTCCCCCCAGAGCTCATCACTTGCAATAAAGGCATTAAAAAGGAGAAAAGTGTCCTGCCTGTGTTTATTTCACAGTGGTGCTCAGATCACTTTCTCACAGCTGGATTGGAGGTCAGGTGCTGCCATAGTAACAAGCTGACCCTCCCAAGTGCCCCAGCTACTGAGGCCACCCTGTGATAACAATGCAAGGGAGAGAGAAAACATAACTCTACAGCTGCAAAACTTCTCTTAACATATACTTAATATTTGCCCCTTACTTGGGAGAGTCCACCATGGCATTACTGATCTGTAACAAAGATATTGACCCTTGTTCTGTCACTGCAAGATCTGTGAGAAAATAACTTTGACCACTGTTTCCATTTTCAAAGACCACACTGAGGACCCAAAAATCTCCCAAGATGGGGTTGGGAGGCCTCATCACATAACCAGGATGTAGAGGCTGATGGCTCTGGGCTCAGTTGTGTGCAGACTGAGGACAGGAGTAGCCTGAAAGGAATTGGAGGGTGGTTCCACAGATGTTGGAGTTTTTCTTCATTGTATGAAACAGGCAGAGAAAGAAAGAATGGCACCAAAGGTGTGGAGTGCCCCCACCCCAGGCGGCGGGGATTCTACCCAGACAGAGAGCATCGGGCGAGGGGTGTGATTTAACAAAGATTCCACCCCTCCACCTGTGGGGCGTGGCCCTGCTAGCCCGGGAAAAGACACTCCACCCCATCTGGTCAAAATAGGAATGGCCCCAGAATGTTCTTCCTTTCCTGTGCCCTCATTGCTTTAAATTCTACTGCAGTGTCCCCAGCTTATTTTTTTCCATTGGTTTGCTCTTTGATCCACCCCATTGCAGTCCCCTGCTCCTCCTGCTATTGGACCCTGACCCTAAACTCCACCCCTAGCCTGTCATGTAACACCTATGACCCGACCCCTGCCCCTCATTTCTTGTCTTGTTCCCTGGCACAATAAAGGGTCCTGGATTTTGCTAAAGCCGGACCCGTCCTGTTGCATTCCTGTCCCTGTTGGTCACCGGTGGCTGCCTGAGGTCTGAGACTCCGGGGCCGGGGGAGTTGTTGTGCCCCTCGCTGGGGCAGAATGCAGCACAAGGGCAGCTGGGGAGGCCCAGAGTGGCACCAGGAGAAAGGAATTTCCCTGGCAGGGCAGGGCTGTGGTGCAGCACGTCGCCAGCAGGAGCCTGGAGCAGCCCAAGGCTTTGTGTGGGCAGGCAGGGGCAGGCAGGAGGCAGAGCTGCCAGCAAAGGAAGGGCCCAGCCAGGTGGGGCAGCCGGGGGATGCCGAGAGCCTGCAGGGACAGAGGCCAGGGCAGGGACACCGTAGGACAGCCTGGGCTGCACAGGGCACAGGGATGGGCAGCAGCTGCAAGACAGCCCTGCCAGAGCCAACTTGGGCAGCACCTTGGCCATGGCTGCTGGCCCTGGGCCTGAGCCGTGAGGAGGGGACAAGTGACCCTTGCAGGCCTGGGGCCTCATGGCCTCCTTGTCCCTGCTCAGCAGCCTGGCAGGGGCCGCCCCATGCTCCTGCCCTTGGCATTGCCCATCCCCACATGCCAGTGCCCATCCCGGGAAGAGCCTGAGCAAGGAGGGAGGGACAGGATCTGCCTGGCCAGGGCTGGGGCTCAGGCCTTGGCCCTTTGCATTCCTGAAACACATCCAGGTTTGCTCAGCACCAGAGACACCTTTCCCTTGCTTGTCCCCAGCTGTCATCACTGCCTCCGGTGTTCTGCTCTCCCTGGAACCTGGGGACACTTTCTCAGTCCTGTCCCTCACAGGGTTCTATTTAAAGTACAAGAAACTTCAGTATTTCAATCTCCCTTTGAGTTCTTGAGAAGTCTTTGAGCCCACTCTGAGGGACTGGCTCTGATGCAAAGAGCACCAAAGCCCCAGAGGGTCATTGAAGTCCTGGTGCTGTGTCTGTGCTGCTGAGCTGGGCCGGGCTCCTGGCCCAGAGGCAGCTCCTGGCAAGGGCAGCAGAGCTGCAGAGAGACAGCTCTGGCCAGGAGCAGCTCCTGGGCACAGCCCAGCAGGGCTGGGGCACTGCCAGGGCCCCTCAGGGACACCAGCTGGGCACAGACAGAGCTCCCAGGGGCTCAGCACTGGCAGGGGCTGTGGCATGTCCCAGAGGGGGCTGTGTCACAGTGGCACCTCTGTGGCTGTGTCACAGAGGCACAGAGCAGCTGGGATGTCAGCAAGGGGCTGTGTGACAGCACAGAGTGGGTTCTGTGAGATCACAGATTGGGCTATGACATCACAGAGTTTGTTGTGTGAGGTCATTGAGCAGCTACAGCATCATAGAGGAGCATCAGGGAGCAGAATGGGCCCCTGTTATCCAGGAGGAGGCAGTCAGAGAACTGCTGAGCTGCTTGGATGTTCATAGATCCCTGGGAGCAGATGGGATCCAACCCAGGGTGATGAGGGAGCTGGCAGCTGAGCTTGCCAAGCCAGTCTCCATCATTTACCAGCAGTCCTGGCTCCCTGGTGAGGTTCCAGATGACTGGAAGCTGCCCAATGTGACACCCATTCACAACAAGGGTGGGAAGGAGGATCCTGGTAATTATAGGCCAGGCAGCCTGACCTCAGTACCCAGTAAGGCAATGGAACAGTTTCTAGTGAGTGTCATCAGCCAGCACTTCCAGGATGGCCAGGGGATCAGAGCCAGCCAGCAGGGGTTTAGGAGGGGTAGGTCGTGTTTGACCAAGCTGGTCTCCTTCTATGACCAGGTGAGCCTCCTGGTGGATGCAGGAAAGGCTGTGGGTGTTGTGTGCCTGGACTCCAGCAAGGCCTTTGGCACTGTCTCCCCCAGCACACTCCTGGAAAAGCTGCAGCCCAGGGCCGGGACAGGAGCACTCTGTGCTGGGTTCAGAACTGGCTGGCTGGGCCCAGAGAGTGGTGGTGAGCGGTGCTGCATCCAGCTGGGGCCAGGCACCAGTGGTGTCCCTCAGGGCTCTGTGCTGGGGCCAGCTCTGTTCAATATTTCTCTTGACACCATGGATGAGGGGCTTGAGTCTTTCATTAGTAAATCTGCAGATGACACTAAGCTGGGAGCGTGTGTCCATCTCCTGGAAGGTAGGAGGGCTCTGCAGGGAGACCTGGAATGGTTGGAGGGAGGGGCAGAGTCCATTGTTAATTAAGTCCAAGTGCCGAGTCCTGCATTTTGGCCACAATAACCCCTGCAAGGCCAGAGGCTGGGGACGGTGTGGCTGGACAGTGCCCAGGCAGAAAGGGACCTGGGGGTGCTGGTTGGCAGCCGGCTGAACATGAGCCAGCAGAGTGCCCTGGTGGCCAAGAGGGCCAAGGGCTCCTGGTGTGGATCAGGAACAGTGTGGCCAGCAGGAGCAGGGAGATCATTCTCCACCTGTACCTGGCTCTGGTGTACTTGGCATTCTTGCCCTGTACTGGCACCGTACCTTGAGTGCTGTGTCCAGTTCTGGGTGCCCCAACTTAGGAGGGACATGGAGGGGCTGGAGCGTGTCCAGAGAAGGGCAACAAGGCTGGGGAGGGGTCTGGAACACAAATCCTGTGAGGAGAGGGAGCTGGGGTTGTTCAGTCTGGAGAAAAGGAGACTCAGAGGTGACCTTACCACTCTCTCCACCTTCCTGAAAGGAGGTTGTAGTCAGGTGGGAGTCAGTCTCTTTCTCCAGGCAGCAACTGACAGATGCAGAGCACACAATCTTAAGCTGCACCAAGGGAAATATTGTTGTAGTGCGTTCTTATATTTTGTAATACTTTGAAGTAGTTTGTTTTGTATTCCCATATTTTTCCCAAATGGTTTATCCCAGACTGTACCCCCCCCCCCCCCCCTTTTTCCTCCTACTTGTGTTATCCCTTTCCTGGGATGAAACCTCCAAAACCCCCACCCTGGCTCTCTGTCAGTCACCTCGGCATCCCAGCCCCCTATCCAGAAGTTTCGGTCCAAGTTGTCGAGTGATTAGCCAGGGGCTAGGGGTCAGCCCCCCAAGTCCTGCCCCATACGCTGTTTTGTATGTCTATTCCCCCAGCACCCATCCCCCAGAGATACCTATTGGTCAGTAGGATTTTATCTATGTTAGTTTCCTCCCCCCTTTAAATGTGAGCTCCGGACATCCCCCGGGGCTCTCGGCAGGAAGCCCCCTGAGGTACAGGAGCTCCTTCGGGCTCCTTAATAAAAACCTTGGAATATCCCCTGCTGGGAGCCGGCCCCTTTCTCTTCCACTGATGTCTCTGTCGTCTCTGCTGCAGCAAAGGCAAACAGCCTGAGTGCCCTCAGCACCCTCGGGGCACAGAGAGTGTCTCCCCGCAGTCGGCCGTGGTGGGGCCACCCCCCCCATTCTCTGCCGACCCGGGTAAGGCCCAGGGACTCGAGAGGACTTGCAGAGAGACTGAGACAAAATATAGGTTGGATATTAGGAAGAAGTGTTTTCACAGAATGTGTGATAAAGTCCTGGATTGGTTTGCCCAGGGAGGTAATGGAGTCACCTTCTCTGGATGTGTTTATAAAAGGCTGGATGTGGCACTCAGTGTCATGGTTTAGTTGAAGTGTTAGGACATGGGTGGGACTTGATGCTCTTGAAGGTCTCTTCCAACCCAGTAATTCTCTGATTCTGTGATTCTGGGATTTGATGATCCCATTGGGTCCCTCCCAGCTCAGCCCCTTCTGCAATTCTCATCCTTTGGCTCAACCTTTGTGTTCCCTCAAGGTGCTGGCAGAACTGTTGAGGACAGGGCAGAAGTGGGGCAGCCCCAGTTTCCCCTGTGTGTGACACCCCATTGGTGACAGCCCCAGTGTCCCCTGTGTGTGACACCCCAGCAGTGACAGCCCCAGTGTCCCCTGTGTGTGACACCCCAGCAGTGACAGCCCCAGCGTCCCCTGTGTGTGACACCCCATTGGTGACAGCCCCAGTGTCCCCTGTGTGTGACACCCCAGCAGTGACAGCCCCAGTGTCCCTGTGTGTGACACCCCATTGGTGACAGCCCCAGTGTCCCCTGTGTGTGACACCCCAGCAGTGACAGCCCCAGTGTCCCCTGTGTGTGACACCCCAGTAGTGACAGCCCCAGTGTCCCCTGTGTGTGACACCCCATTGGTGACAGCCCCAGTGTCCCCTGTGTGTGACACCCCAGCAGTGACAGCCCCAGCGTTCCCTCCCTGCAGTCGCTCCAAGGGAAGCGTCCAGAGCCGTGTCCAGTCCATGGAACTGAGCGGCCACTGCCCACCCCGGCCTGGGCTGATGTGGATTCCTCTGCACACAGCTCGGGGAAGGTCCCCCTGGCCACCTGCACAGTGCCACAGACAAGTGTCAGACACAGTCACAGAGCTCTGCCCAGAGCTTCTAGGAAGAGATAATTAAAAAAAACTCCAAAACCATATAAACCAAAAAATAAAAAAAAAAACCACAAAAAATGAAAAACCAACAAAAAACCAAACAAAACCATATGAAAACAAAAGAAACCCCAGCACCCTAACCAAATAACCAAACCAAAACAACAACACAAACAAACCAACCAAAACAGAACAAAGGATAAAAAACCAAATCAAGCCAAACCAACCAAATAAACAAAAAAAACAAATCAAGAAAAAGAGAACTCCCCCCAGTAGAGCTGTTCCATCCTTCAGTTGTCACACTTGCAGTCACACAAGACGTGGGGCTGCAAAAAAAGAGAATTGATTGGGGCTGTTTGCAGAAAAAGCAGGTTTAGGACAGGCTCTCAGCAGAACTGTTCTCAGCTGAGCCAAAAAGGCCCCTTTGGCAGCTGCAGGGCCATTGGAAATGCAGAGCCTCAGCCCACAGGGCAGAAAAGGGCTCTGAGTTCCCCTCCCCTGACACTAAACCCTGTTCCCAGGCTGCTTCACACTCAGGATTCTGCTGGAGGCCTGCACAGAGCTGAGAGTGGCCTCTGGCTTTTCCATGTTGTGTGTCCTAAAGCTGCCTGGGAGAAGAAATTTCGGGTCAGCTCCGCTGGCACAATCCCTGCTGGCACAGGGCAGAGCCCCAGGAAGGGCTTTGCGTGCCGAGGCTTTGCTGCAGGCAAGGAAAGCTCCTGGCTCAGGGTCACCTTTGCTGCTCAGCCAGAGCCCCGAGTGCCCCAGCAGCAGCAGAGAATGGCAGCAGCGCCACGAGCAACCATCACCATTGCATGGCAACCATCCCCAGCCCCTATTGCTGTGGTCAGTTTCCATGGAAACCATCCCCAGGTCCCTGTTGCTATGGTCAGTTTCCATGGCAACAGTCACCAGCCCCCTGTTGCTATGGTCAGTTTCCATGGCAACCATGCCCACCCTCTCTTGCTATGGTCAGTTTCCATGGCAAATATCCCCAGGCCCCTGTTGCTATGGTCAGTTTCCATGGCAACCATCCCCATCTCCCTGTTGCTATGGTCAGTTTCCATGGAACCATGCCCACCCCCTGTTGCTATGGTCAGTTTCCATGGCAACCATCCCTCTCTCCCTGTTATCACAGTCAGTTTCCATGGCAACCATCACCAGCCCCTGTTGCTATGGTCAGTTTACATGGCAACCATCCCCATCTCCCTGTTGCTATGGTCAGTTTCCATGGCAACAATCACCAGATCCCTGTTGCTATGCTCAGTCCCTCAGCAGCTCCATGGAGACCCCATGCCAGGGGTGGTTGCCATGGACACCAGCTCAGGCCTGCAGCCAGAGCCCGTTGCCATGGCAACCATTGTCAGTTCCCATCCCCAGGCTCATGGGATCCCAGAAGCACAGAATTGGCTGAGCTGGGAGGGACCCATCAGGATCCTCCAGTCCAACTGCTGGCCCTGCACAGGACACCCCAACAATGCCAGCCTGGGCCTGGCAGCACTGGCCAAACGCTGCTGCAGCTCAGAGAGCCCTGGAGCTGGGCCCCTTCCCTGGGAAGCCTGGCCAGGGCCCCAGCAGCCTCTGGGCAAAAACCTTTTCCTGACATCCAACCTGAGCCAGCCCCGACTCAGCTGCAGCCGCTCCCTCCACTCCTGTCCCTGGGCACCAGAGGGAAGAGGTTCCCACAGCCCCAGCCAGGGACCCGCTCCCAAGGCTGCTGCCATGGCCACCAGGGCTGGCACCAGCTGGGATGCTCGGTTTCCACCTGCTGGGGTTCAGGAATGGGATTCCTCAAATTCCTGCTCCCGCTAAAACCGCGCTGCGCTCACTGCCCTCCCACCTCCCATGGAAAGCACGAAAGACAAAGATCCCGGGCTGGGATAAGAACAATTTCCTGGGAACAGCAATGAGATAAAGAACAAAAGGAACAGAAATAATATTGGTAACAGATGGGATAAGAAAAGCTATTTACAGGGAAATCTACATCACCAGCGACTGGCTCTTCCCGGCCACGTATTCCCTGCTGCCTGGAAAGGACACCTTTCTTCTCAGGGAGAGAGAGAGTCCCTTTCCTGCCCCTGGCAATGACCTGAGGTGGGAGTGACTGTAATGACAGGGCCATGGCCAGACCCTCATGTTCTTCCATCTCCCATCATGACACTGGCAGGGGCAGGAAAAGGGACAGGTGTCTTCCCAGCATGGATCACAGGGAACATGGATCACCAGAGCTCTTCCCAACGTGCGTCCTCCAATAGGGGATGAAGCTGGAGCAGTGCATGAAGCTCCTCCTTCAGTCGAATCATTCCAGGGCTTCCCTTACCGGTGCCTCTGTTGGTGTTTGTTCAAGTGAGAGCTCTGGCTGAAGCTCTTCCCACACTCAGAGCACTTGTAGGGCCTCTCCCCGGTGTGGATGCGCCGGTGCCTGACGAGGGTGGAGTTGTGCTTGAATCCCTTCCCACAGTCAGGGCAGCGGAAGGGCCTCTCCTCAGTGTGAATCCGCTGGTGCAGGAGGAGGTGGGAGCTGCTCTGAAACCTCTTCAGACACTCAGGACACTGGTAGGGCCTCTGCCAAGTGTGGATGCACTGGTGGATGATGAGGGTGGAGCTGCAGCTGAAGCCCTTTCCACACTTGCCACACTTGCCACACTCCTAAGGCCATTCCCCAGTGTGGATCATCTGGTGGCAGATCAGGCTGTTGCTCTGCCTGAAGCTCTTCCCACACTCCAAGCTGCTCATGGGCCACCAGCTCCGAGCTCTGGCTGAAGCTCTGTCCACCTTCCTGGCACAGGGTGGCTCTTTCCTCCTCAGAGCACCCTGGGCTGGGCTTGCAGCCCCTCCTTGTGTGGGATCTGCAGGGATTTTCCTCCCTCTTGCATTCCTGTGCTGTGGAGTCACTCAAAACAGCCTCTTCCATGAGATTATACCATGAGGATTTGTCCTCCCTGGTCTCCATCCTCAGCTCCTGGTCTGGGGGAGGAAGAACAAGGAGAGGATGGGATTTGCCTCCATGCCAGAGGGAAGGAGATCCTCCCAATGTGTCCCTGGCAGGACAGCATCAGCAGCAGGATTGTCCTGCAGCCAGGGCCCGTGCTGGGCTGGGAGATGGAGCAGGAGAGAGAGGGAAAGGGGCACTGACTTCCTCCTCACCTGCCTGCGTGTCCTGGGACATCTTCCTCTTCCTCACAGCCTCCTTCTCCATCCAGCCAAGGTTTGGGAAAGAGAAATCCTGGTTTGGGGAAAAATACAATGGATGAGCACATTGGGTTAGGCGGTTCCTACTGCCCAAGCCCATCCCTAGAAGTCACTGGGAATCTGCCACCCATATAAACCTCCAAAGCACCAAGATTCAGTCCCCCAAAATACACAAATGACCAAGATGCAGCAAAAACACCCAGCCCTCAGTTTCCCCTCTCTGGTCTCTCCACTTTGGGCTCCTGGAGGCCCCCCCTGTCTGGGTTGCTCCAGTTCAAGTTTGTATTGGTGTTCCCCTCTCTGGGCTGCTGGGGCTCCTGGCAATCCCGCAGGTTCCCCTTCTCTGGGCTCACCACTTTGGCATCACAGGCGTCCCAGGGGTCAGCACTGTCCGGGGTCCCTGTTTCAGGCTCCTGGGGTATCCATGGGTCCCCCCTGTCCATGCTCCCAACATGTCCAGGCTTCTGGAGCACCCCCAGCTCTCGTATTGCCATTTCTGCTGCCCCAGTGCCGGTTTCCCTGCTGCCCTGCCGGTACCGGGCGATCCCCACGTGGCTCTGGGCTGGCAGTGCAGCCCCTGGCCCGGGCAGATCATTCTGCTCTCTGACACTGTCTACCAACCCAAGAGGACAGTTATCCTGTAGGCAAGCCTTCCCACTAAAGACTGAGGCAAAGAAGGTGTTAAGCACCTCTGCCTTCTCCTCATCTGCAGTTATTAAGTCCCCTCCCACATCTAATAAAGAACAAGGGTTGGTCTTACCCTTCCTTTTGCCATTAATATATTTGTAAAAACATTTTTTTATTATCCCTTACAAAATTTCCCAAGTTAAGTTCATAGTGAGCTTTGGCCTCCCTAATTTCTTTCCTACATGCCCTAGCAACCCCCTTAAATACTTGCTGAGAGACCTGACCCTCCTTCCAAAGATGATACATCCTCTTTTTATTCCTATGTTCCATCAAAACCTCCTTGCCCATCCAGGCTGGACGTTTGCCTCCTCAACTCTTCTTTCAGCACACAGGGACAGTCTGTTCCTGTTCCCACAAGATCTCTGTTTTGAAGCACACCCACCCTTCCCAAACTCCTTTGTTTTTAAGGGCTGCTTCCCAAGGAACTCTCTGAATAAGTCTCCTAATCAGGCCAAAGTCTGCCCTCCAGAAGTCCAATGTAAGAGTCTTATAGATGTTCCTCCTGATTTCACAAATATTGGGAACTCTATAATTTCATGCTCACTGTGCCCCAAGCGGCCTCCAACCACCACATCTCCCCCCAGCCCATCTCTAATCCCAAACAACAGGTCCAGCATAGTCCCTCCCCTGCTGGGCTCACTCACCAGCTGTGACAAAAAGTTGTCCTCCACACACTCTAAAAACTTGGAGGCTGCTGCTGAATTTTACTTCTCCAGAGGCTTGTTCAGCCTTCAGCTCTTCAGTTCAGGAATTCAGTGCCCCAGAGCTTATTAACATTCAGCACACCTTAACAAGCTGAGCCTCTGGGAATAATCTGATTTACATTTCCAAATCTCTCATGGTTAATGGGACAGATTTCAGAACTGCATTCAAAGTGAATATATTATATTTACAAAGACAGTGAGGAAATATTTTTTGGTTCTGTTTAGGTTTTCCTGTTAATTCATTGATATGTGCAATCTCCAATTGATCCTGAATCCAAGTACCTCCTCATGCATTTGGAATAGATATGAAAATCAAGACCCTTTATGTCTGACAATCAATCAGACTCTGTCCCTACCCCCATCCCACCATTTCCCCCATCCAAGCCCTGGCACTCAGAGCAGCCTTGTGCAAATCTGAGCTCCCTCCAGCCCAGGCAGGACCTGCAGGTTTCAGCTCCTTGGCTCCAGTTCCCCCCTGCTTTCCTTGGAGAAGGAGCTGCCAGAGACCAGAGGGATGTTCATTTCTTGTCAGCCAGCAAAGCCAAGGGGAGGCACAGCTCTGTAAAATGCAAAAGTCATTCATTTCCCTGGCTGTGCCCTGCACCTGATCCCCACAGCCTGTCCTGTTTCCTTCATCCCTGCATTGCCAGGCACTTTCTGGGACAAGGGAGCTCTGCTCTGGCTATGGAGCAAGGTCCAAGTGCCACCATTGGAGTGGGAACCACAACTCATCAGGTTTGTGTCCTTTGGGGGTAAGGAACTGGTGGGACTCAGAGGCACAGAAAGTTTCTCTTCATGGCCAGCAGGCCATAGTTGAACAGGACACAATTTAATAACAATCACGCTCCTCCCTGAGCTATGTGCAATGTCCCAGCAGTGTCTGATGAGTGCACCCTCCACAGGAGATTTCCATACTAAAATTAATTTTAGACAAATGTGGTAATAGATATAAACACAATTAAGTTCTTGTATCAGGATGCTCATCCTGGTGTGGGGGCACAACAGCTCAAACAATTCCTGATTTGCAAAGCTGCCAGTGGTGGGTGGAGAAGGGAGGTCAGGCTGCTCTTGGTGTTGAGGAAATGCTGAAAGCAGCCTGACTCATTTCATCTCCTCATGCCCTGGCTGAGCTCCCCTCTTTCCCCTCCCACCCATTGGCTTTTGTCTCCCACCAGCCCCCCTGTGAAGAGCCTGGCTCTGTGTTCTCCCTCCCCTCCTCGCTGGCACTGCCAGGCTGGGATGAGGAGCCCCTCAGCCTTCCCTGCTCTGGGCTGGACAAACCCAGCTCCCTCAGCCTCTGCTCACAGCCCAAGGGCTCCAGCCCCACCTTGGAGGCCCTTCCCAGGCCCTGCTCCAGCTGCCAGACATCTTTCCTGCCCTGGGCAACCCAACCCAGGCCACAGTGACCTGGATAATCCCCGTCCTTGATGTCCTGGTCACACAGCCCTGGCCCCTTGTCCCCTGTCAGGCTCTGGGGTGGATCCTGTGGAACATCCTTTGGTGGAGGCTGTGGCTCCAGGTGGGCCGGGGGGATCCCGGGGGACAGGGACCCTGCTGGGCATGGACAGCATTGGACTTGTTGGGAGAAACGGTGAGGGGGAGCTGGGGCAGAGTGAGCAACCCAGTGACCTGACACAGCCCTGCTGGGATGTCACACAGCCCCTCTGGGATGTCACAGCCTCCTCTGTGATGTCACAGCCCATTCTCTGATGTCACACAGCCCCTCTGGGATGTCACAGCCTCCTCTGTGATGTCACAGCCCATTCTCTAATGTCACACAGCCCCTCTGGGATGTCACATCCCATTCTCTGATGTCACAGAGCTGCTCTCTGATGTCACACCAGAGTCTGTGATGTCATAGTCTGCTCTGTGATGTCAGACCTCTGCCCTGTGATGTCACAGCCTGCTCTGTGATGTCACAGATGCAGTCTATGATGCCACAGCTGCTCGATGACCTCACATGATCCACTCTGTGATGTCACAGCCCACTCTGTGACCTCATGTTACCAGATGATAAATTGTCTCCACCAGCTGAGCTGACACCTGGAGCTTGTTCTCCACAACCCCAGGCCTGTGGAGAGCACACAATGCCCATTGTGTGAGAAGGGGAACTGAAGTTCAGCAGCCTCAGTGTCCTGCCAGCTCAGCCAGGCCCACGGGAACATTGGGCTCCACGAGCACCAGGGACCAGCAGAGACACCCCCAGGACAGAAGAACACATGGGTTAAGAGGAGGGGAAATGTGTTAATGATTTTGGGGAAATGATTACGACATGTGTGAAAAAGAATAGAAAATCACCAAATTTGCAGATGACAGCATGCTGGGTGTGAGTGTGGATCTGCTGGAGGGTAGGAGGGCTCTGCACAGGGCCCTGGACAGGCTGGATCCAGGGCCCAAATCCAACAAGGTGAGGTTGAACAAGTCCAAGTGCCGGGTCCTGCACTTTGGCCACAACAACCCCTGCAGCTCTACAGGCTGGGGACAGAGGGGCTGGAGAGCAGCCAGGCAGAAAGGGACCTGCAGGGACAGATGGACAGCAGGCTGGACATGAGCCAGCCGTGTGCCCAGGTGGCCAAGAAGGCCAATGGCTCCTGGCCTGGCTCAGGAATGGTGTGGGCAGCAGGAGCAGGGCAGGGATTGTTCCCCTGTGCTCAGCACTGCTTGGGCAGCACCTCGAGTGCTGTTTGCAGTTCTGGGCCCCCAATTTAGGAAGGACATGGAGGGGCTGGAGCGTGTCCAGAGAAGGGCAACAAGGCTGGGGAGGGGTCTGGAACACAAGAGCTTTGAGGAGCAGCTGAGGGAGCTGGGCTTGTTTATCCTGGAGAAGAGGAGGCCCAGGGGAGACAAGGCCGTGTCAGGGCACAGGTTGGACTTGATGATCTCCATGGCCTGTTCCAGCCTTGCTGATTCTGGGATTCTCTGAAAGAACCCTTGGAGCAGCTGCAGGATGAGCCCTGGGCCTCCTCTTGAGGAGCTCCAGCAGCCCAGGTCCCTCAGCTTCTCCTGGCAGCCCCAGAGCCCATCCTGTCAGTCGTGCAGAGCCTCTGCAGCTCCTCTCACTGCCCAGAACAGGGAGCCCCAGAGGCAGACACAGCAGCCCAGATGTGCCCCCCTGGCCTGGGCTGCCTCTGGCAAGGGAGCAGCAGCAGGCACTGCAGGAGCCTGCAGACAATTCCTGCAGCACTTGTAGGATGATCCTGCTGCCCAAGGGATGTTCCCATGGGGCCAAGTCAGGAACTGCAATGGGCAGTGGGGCCAGAGAGGAAAGGGCAACCAGGGATGGGCTGTTTGCAGGGGAGGGAATAGGGGGTGGGCAACGGGAAGACATTTGTATCAGGAAGAGGAAAGAAAGCAAAGGTGAAGCCAAGGAAATGCTCAGGGCAGTTTGGGGGTGGCTGCCAGGCAGCCCTGGCTCTGAGCAACAGCGTCTGCAGTGGCACAGGAAACTCCCAGCTGATGGGAACAAACTTTCTGGCTGAGTGCAGAGGCCAGGACAAAGCTGAGTGGTTTCCCTGGTGTCCCCCAGCCCTTGCTGGCCCCAGGGGCTGATGGCATTTGTGCTCCCTCAGGTTCATGTCCCCACAGCAACAGCATGGGGGTGCTCCCCCTGCTGTGTGCAATGCAAGCAGGGGCTGCTGAGGCAGTGCTGCCGTGTCTGTGCCTGCAAGGATGGGGCACCTGTGTGAGCTGGGGGAGAGGCCAGGGCTGCAGAGGGGGGATGTTGTTGGCAGCTGCATGAGGACGCTCTGGGACGCTGCCCTGGGCTGTGCAGCGCACTGGGGATGGATCAGCCCCTGCTCTGCTGCTCCTTCCCGTCTGCCCCAGGGCCCTTGCAGAGTCCCAGCCATGCTGTTTGCCCCCAGCCTGCCCACGGCCAGCCTGGGGCTGCTCACGGGGGTTTCTGTGCTGAGCATTGGCCTGGCCGTGTTCTTGAGAGAGCCTGGGCCAGGAGCCTGGAGCCCCCAGGGCCTGGCCTGAGGCGTCAGCGCTGCCCCAGCAGTGCCCATGGCCTGTCCCTGCTGCAGCCCCGGCACTGCCACCCCCAGGGCTGTGCCCGGCCCCGAGAGCACTCAGGCCCTGCAGCAACACCAGGGCCACCAGGGCAGCGGGGCAGGGCCACGGCAGCAGCACTGGCAACACCAAGTGCTGCTGCTGCTGCTGCTGGGCACAGCTGCTGGGCCAGCCCTGATCTGCCCCAGCTCTGCACACAGACATTGCTGCTGCAGCTCCAGAGAAGGCAACAAAAGGGCATCTCTGCAGAAAACTCTGCTGGGAGATGCTTTAGTTCCTTTAAAGGCAGCAAGAGCTCATTGACACAGTCTGTGGCCACAGGGAAGACGGAGAGAAACAAAATGAGAAACAGCACAAACAATGACATTTCTTTGTGGACAATATGAAAAAAAACTAAAACAAAGAAAAAGAACTGCCAAACTGAAACCAACAAGAAGTATTAAAGATGACTTTTATTACAAGTGATTTTCAGAAATTGGCAAGCAGATGAATGTTCCTGAAAGCATCCAGTCATCAGTCTCCACACTGCAGCCTTGACCTCCTGGTTCCTCAGGCTGTAGATGAGGGGGTTCAGGGCTGGAGGCACCACTGAGTACAGAACTGACAGGGCCAGATCCAGGGATGGGGAGGACATGGAGGGGGCCTTCAACTGAGCAAATATGCCAGTGCTGACAAACAGGGAGAGCATGGCCAGGTGAGGGAAGCAGGTGGAAAAGGCTTTGTGCTGTCCCTGCTCAGAGGGGATCCTCAGCACAGCCCTGAAGATCTGCACATAGGAGAAAACAATGAACACAAAACAACCAAATACCAAAGAGGCACTAACTGTGATGAGTCCAACTTCCCTGAGAGTGTTGGAGTGAGAGCAGGAGAGCCTGAGGATCTGTGGCACCTCCCAGAAGAACTGGCCCAGGGCATTGCCATGGCACAGGGGCAGGGAAAATGTATTGGCTGTGTGCATGAGAGCATGGAGAAAGGCACAGGCCCAGGCAGCTGCTGCCATGTGGGCACAAGCTCTGCTGCCCAGGAGGGTCCCGTAGTGCAGGGGTTTGCAGATGGACACGTAGCGGTCGTAGCACATGATGGTCAGCAGTGAATACCCTGCTGTGATAAAGAACAGAAAGAAAAAGAGCTGAGCAGCACAAGCTGAGTAGGAAATGGTGCTGGTATCCCGGAGGGAATTGTGCATGGCTTTGGGGACAGTGGTGCAGATGGAGCCCAGGTCGCTGAGGGCCAGGCTGAGCAGGAAGAAGAACATGGGCGTGTGCAGGTGGTGGCCGCAGGCTACGGCGCTGATGATGAGGCCGTTGGCCAGGAGGGCAGCCAGGGAGATGCCCAGCAAGAGGCAGAAGTGCAGGAGCTGCAGCTGCCGCGTGTCTGCCAATGCCAGCAGGAGGAAGTGCCTGATGGAGCTGCTGTTGGACATTTGCTGGGGCTGGCCATGGGGACCTGTTCATGGAGAAAGGACAGTGAAGAGTTAGAGGAGATCCCTGTAACCAAAATCAAAGCCATTTCCCATACACTCTCCCCAAAACACACACAGAGACATCCTTTTGTGTTCAAGAGTTCTGGGGTTTTTCTTATAAGTTTCCTCATATCTCTTCTGGTGTTTTTGGATATCAGAAGCCCTCAGCATTTCTGCTGCACTCAGGGAGAACAGAGCAAGTTCTGTGAGGCAGAGTGATGAGTGGAGACTGAGGAGAGATGGTCTGTCATTCTGACCTGTTCAGAGTTTCTCTGGGCTTTAACCTGTCTCAGGTGGAGGGTGATCACCTTCCCATGCTTCCCCTAAAATGTCACCAGGTACTGCTGAGAGCAGATGGATCCACCCCAGCCCAGCTGCACATTTGTAGCCAAGGACTCGCATTGCTCATTTCACCAACCCAGCAGCATTTTCAGAGTCAGAACACCTCTGCCTTTCCCCATCAAGCTCATGACTCAGAGATGCTCTAGGACAGGTTTGCACCCTGGTTTGGAGCTCCCAGCTTGGACTGAAATCTCAGGGAGACTCCCAAGTGTCCTTCTGATGGCATTGGATTGTGGGAGATGCAGCTCCTTCCCTGGCTGCCCTGACAGCATTGCCCAGAGCCGGGCCCTGGGGACAGCGTCACCCTGAGCCAGCTGTGCCCCCTCCAGAGCCCCCAGGGCCAGGCAGCTGCTCCCAGCCCTGTGCTCTGCAGAGGGACCTGGGCCCGGGGCTGCAGAGCTGCCCCACGGCTCTGCTGCAGCTCTGCCTGCACAGGAGGGGCTGCGCGCCTTGGAGCCCCGGCCCTGAGGGCAGAGGCTTGGCTGGGGCACAGGAGGGAGGGGGCTTGTTCAGAGGGAGGGGCTGCACTGCAGGGGATCCTGTGCACATCTCTAATCTTAGCCTGCCACAGCATTGCTGGGTTTTGTTTTCTCTCCTTCCCTGATCTTCTCTCTGTTTCCTGGAGACTTTCCTCCTGCAGGTGTTTCCCTGTGCCCGATCTCTCCACACCAGCACTCACAGACCCCAAATCTCTGTGCACTCCCTGTGCCCCTACAGCCTGTTTGCAGGGCATGGGCTGGGGGCAGGTTCTGTTTGCAGCTTGGAGAAAGGACAGCTCAGACTGAATCTCATGGGTCCAGCAAAGGTGATGCTGGTCTGGCCATGGGCAGAGGAGTGGCTGAAAGCACATTAGGGATCTCCTGTGAACCTATTGATCACTAAAAGTAACAGTTCAGATGTCTCAGGCACTTGTCAAAATCCATAATCATCCTTTAATAGTTATCCCTCCTCCCTGCCATTCTCCAATAGTAGGAAACTGAATACAAACTCTTGGGAAATTTCCTCATTTTTATCAAAATCCTTGTCTTGGGAATATTCTGTGATTGATCAGAACCCCTCTGTACATCAGAGCTTCATGAGCATTTCACCTCCCCTGCACCAGAAATACTCAGAGTGGTACTCACAGGGTCTGCAGGCATTGGGATGTTGCAGCTTCAGGAGATCACTGCAGGAGCTGCAGCTGCATTGTCCTGCAGCCAGAGGTTGCTGTGCCAAGGGCTGGCAGTGATTGTGCCCCAGGCACTTCTCAGCCCCTTCCCAGCCCTGAGTGCTTGAAGCTCTCTGTGCCTCTGTGCTGTGCCCGGGCTGGCTGCAGGCAGTGCCCCAGCCCTGCTGGGCTGTGCACAGGAGCTGCTCCTGGCCAGAGCTGTCTCTCTGCAGCTCTGCTGCCCTTGCCAGGAGCTGCCTCTGGGCCAGGAGCCCGGCCCAGCTCAGCAGCACAGACACAGCACCAGGACTTGAATGAGCCCCTGGGGCTTTGTGCTGAGGCCCTGAACATCAGTCCCTGAGGGGGAGCTGAAGAAACCTCTCCAGAACTCTGAGTCAGAATCCAACTCCAAAGTTTCTTTGACTTTTAATGGGTCCCACTGAGGGACAGGACTGAGCAAGTGTCCCCAGGCCCCAGGCAGATCAGAGAACTGGAGGCAGTGATGGCAGGTGGGGACAAAGAGAAGCCAAGTCTGGGTGCCCTGGGGCACAGCAGGGTCTGTGCCACCAAGGGCTGTGAGGAGACACCTTGTCCTGAGGCCCTGGGGCCTCCTGGCACAGCCCCAGCCAGGCTGGGCACTGTCAGCCCCTTGTCCTGCCCTCAGCATCCCCCCTTAGCCCACATCCCAGTGGCCTCAAGGATCTGCTGGAAGGAGTCCCAGGGGAGCCTTGCTCAGGAATGGCCCTGGGGACTCCTGAATGCTCCCTGCAGGGACTGCAGGTTTTTCAAAGGACTTTGGGTTTTGCTTTTGCCTTGGAGTGTCTGAGAGGTCTGTGCAATCATGGCCCCAATTATCTGCTTTAAGGAGTCCCTTGAGGGCTTTGTACTGATACTCAGTGGGGCTCATTAATACTTTGAGATACTCAAGATTTTTAAGGTACTTTGTGTGGAGGCTGGAGAACTGGCCAAGGAAAAGCCTGCTGTACTCCCCTGGAGGACCAACCCCTAAGCCATAACCTCTGGTTAGGGAGAGCAAAAAGATCTCCCCCAAAATCCTTTGTTGCTTTATGTTGATCCCTTGCAACCCATTGGTCCTTCCCCTTTGCTCTGCCCCCGTGCCCTGATCCCATTCACTCTAGTGTTCTGTCCTGCCCTTCGAGATCCCAATATAAAGCCCTGCTTTCCCTGCCTGAGTGGCTTTTTGTCCCTGGACCCTTTTGAGGATGAAGCTCAGGAAAGGTTCTCCTTGGAACCCCACATGAAGACCCCGTCTCTCCTCCTGCGTTGCCAGGATCACAGAAGAGCTGAAATCCCTCGGCATGAGCACAGACATTGCCTGTGCCCCGAGGTGTCTTCTTCAAGAAGTTTCTTCGGGAAGGTTGCAGCGCTCTGAGCACCACCTGCCACAACCTGTGGCGCCCAGCATGCGGCCTCTGCAAAGAGATCCCTGAAGAAGTGTCTCCTGCAGCCTCCCACTGCAGGACAAAAGTCGCTGTTGGCGCAGCCGCTTTCCCCAGGAGAAGCCCTCACGATTTAGTGGGGGCTGTCCGAAGGGCGACCGGGACCCTCCGAAGACTGAAGAGGCCAAAGAGCTCCCGGAGTAGCGGAGGCCAATTGAGGGGCTGAGCACCTGCCCAGCAGATTTTCATTGACCCAATGGGCAATGGCCCAAAGAGCAACTGTAAGTTATAGATATATATGTATATATATATATATGAGGGTCTTCTGTTTTTTCATTTTCCTTTTTCTGCTGGGTGTGGGAACAAAGTCTAAGGATGGGCAACAACCTTAATCACCCTAAGCTGAGTCCTCCTCAAAGACACGTCTGTTCCAAGGTTGTGGGTGCCCTTGTTGATTGGAGAATTTGTTTTTCTAAGGGAAATTGGAAAGCTTTTGTTCATTTTCTTTCCAAATACTTTGTGAATGTTACAAGGGAATCGGTTTTATTGCTTGAGTTTTGGATGTGGTTGGGATCAAGTTATTTGTTTTACAAATGGAGGGAAATTTTAAAGTGGGGAAGTTTTATCCTCTTTTCCATTTATCCTTATTTTCATTCTATTTATGATTCAGTTAAAAATTTGGGGGAAAATTCAGGAAAAGTTTTTGGTCCCCAGTTCAAAACCACTTCCCCTTCTTCCTGTCCCCATGTACCCAAAACCCTTCCTCACCTGAGGGGCAATGGGCAGGCAGTCGTTGTCACTTGGCCCAGGGTTGCTATCGATCCCCTGACGCCTCCCGATCCCCTCTCTCCCTTTGCCTGGACAGCAAAGCGTCTGCTGCCCTGGACCTTCCCCTCATCCTCCCTCCTGTGCCCCTTTACCCACTTCCCCCTCCTGTTGATTCCCCACTAAACAGTGCCAGCAACGTATCCAGCCCCACCATTTTGTTGCCTCCATTTCCAAGTTTTCCTGCCCTTACACCCCAAAGTGGCCACCTCCCCACCTCTCCTCCTCCCTTTTCTGTGCCCTCCATTGCTCTCATCTCCCCCCTTCCCCCCATGTTGATGGGTGTACCCACACCAGGGCCCCCCCATTGGTCAGGAATCCCCTCCCCATTGTGGACCCCATTGCAGTTGTGTATAAACAGGGGAGAAGGACAACATCACCCAGCTCCTGGGACCCCATCCCCTGCAGGGACACCTCCTCAGCAGAATGTCCCCGGGTTGTCCAGAGCCGTGCCCCTGCCCCAGGTGGGGATGGCGAGCTGGGGGGTGCCCTGCTGCTGCACAGACCTGCAGGGACAGCCCCTGCCAGTGCCCGTCACCAGCGGAGCACACTGCCCCTGGAGCAGGCAGGTTGGAGCTGGGAGACATCCTGCCCCGTTTGGGATTTCAGGAGGCAGCACCCACTCGGGGTCACAGGCCCATGGACATGAGCACTGGGTGGAGGAAAGATCTAATGTTAAAAACATCATCCAGGCAATGCTCTTTTGACAAGTTCTGCCCTGAGTTTTCCTTAAGAAGATCTGAAACGTTCAATGTCACCAGCAAAAGCTCCTGCAATGGCTGCTGGCCAGCAGAGCAGGGCTGTCAGCTGTGAAACAAGTGCTGCCACAAGCAGCAGCTCCCCCAGGGCAGCAAATCAAGAGCTGGGAAGGAGCTGATCTGAAGGCCAAACCTCCTTAGCTCCTTCTGAAAGAGCAGGAACAGTTCCTCATTCCAGTGAGGTGGAATGCTGGGCACCACAGCTCCAGGTGAGGACTGGACACAAGTTTGCTCCCACTGAGTGCTGTGATGGGTTCTGCAGGAGCTCTGGGCTCCTGTGCTTGCCAGGCACAATGAGCAGAGAAGGAGCCAAGTGCACTGATGTGGGAAATGGATTTGTAGAAAGTTTTCAGGGCCTAATAGAAGGCCCACACAGTATGAATCTGTTTATAAACCTTGAGACAAGAAATGCTAACTTAAAAATGCCATGGACTAGGACAGATATTGTTGAGAGAGGAATGGAGCTGGAAAAAAGTTTCAAAAGATGGTCTTGCAAATAAGACTTTGGAAAAATAGAGCTAGGAAAGATGCATTGTAGAGGGACCCACAAGGGGTAGTTTTAAATAATTGGCTTTAAGGCATCTACAACATGGCATGGCAAAAGACTGATAGACCAAGAAACACTTATAATGTACTGTAATTAGGAAATAGTCAGCTTCTGATTGAATTATAACATCTGTATTGTCTCACCCTTCTCATGAGACTGAAAATGGAATACAAGTTTTTAAAACACCTCTCAGTGTCCCCATCTCTAGGTCAAGAAAAGAGTATTATCCAACACACTGACACACCTTTGCCTCGAGCACAACCCAGCCTGGACCAAACACACTGAAAGGTTTCCCCTTTGGGCCATGACTCGAAACGTCAGGTCTGCTGTTTGACAACTCAGGTTGGTTTGGTGTCAAGGAGTTTCCCTCAGAAATACTGGGTTTGTCTTCCTCTGTGCCTTCCCCTCAGCAGCCTTGGGGATGCTCCTATGTGAAGCCATCTGTCTCACACAGTTTGAGACAACTTAAAACAGGATATTGTGCAATAAGTCATCTCCTCTAAAGTGTTCCCGCAATCCCTTTCCAGCAATAGGAAATTGGTACTAATAGATGAAAGTGGAAAAACCCCAGCAGAATCCCCCCATGACACGCGTTCCAAGAAGGCGCCGGGTTCTCTCTCGGGAAGAACAGGAGCTGTCACGGAGCAGTTCCAGCAGCTGATGGAAGCTCGGTGGCTCGTGCGGCGTCGACTTTCTCCCATGGCAGAGCTCCATGGAACGGTCAGGGCAGGGGAAGCAGCTGGGCTGGAGCCCCTCGCTGTCTTTTCTCCCCGGCGTGGCTCAGCTCACAGACTCTCGGGCTGGGAGCGGGGCCGCTCCGCTTCTGCCGGCACCATGTCCCTGGGCTTGGACAAACAGTTTTCTGCCAGGAGAGCCCTGCACACTGCTCCGCAGATCTCCCAGAAAGGCCCAAACCAACTCCAAACACTCTGTCTGCAGCAGCTTTTCACAAAGGGCTGCAGAAATCCAGGACAGCTGCAAGTGAGTGTCGCAAGGCTCTTGTCTTGTTCCTGACAGCAGAATTCTTGATGATCTGATGCAATTTTATTCAAATGTAACAAGAGAGCTGAGATATTTTGTTAAAATATTTCATGAGGAGTAACAAACCTTGGGAGCATGAGGTACAGGACTGACATGCAAAAGCATGCACATATCCTCCAAAGTAGCCAGTTTAATTGTCCATTTTATTACTCTTGTATTTACTCCACACTAATAAGGAAAACCAAGCTTTTCTTGGAGGCAAAACAGGCATGGGATTCACTACGGTCCCTCGCAGGCTCACCAGGGCTGGCAGTGACAAAGCAGGCAGTCTGCTTCATTGTGAACCACTACAGAGCCACATCCCAATCTGGTTTAAGTAGTGTGGTATTATTAAGAGCTCCTTTTCTGCATGAGATACAAAAAGGAGATCCCAAATGATCTTCATGCAAGCATGCAGTCAAGAACTGGTCCTGCTATGCTAATGAAGCGTTTGCTTTGGCAATTACACTCTTCCCATTCATCTTTGGATGCAGACACTTCAGGTTCTCCCCTACACCCCTGCAAGGCTGGCAGTCGCTGGTTCCCATTTCCTGTTCTTCCCTAGAGATGGTGCAGTGGCTGCTTTGAAACAAAAAGCCCTGAGATCTGGACAGCTCGAAGAAGCATGAAATGCTAATTAAGTGCTCATATTGGTAATACCCAGGTCTGCACTGCCCAGTGCTCTGAAGCAGCAGCAGCAGCAGGACCATGCATCATTCCTGCTGGTGGATGTTCATGTTTCTGGTGTGCAAGAGCAATGGCTTTGAGGAGGGACAAAAATGCCCCTCTTCAAACAGTGGGTGTGCAAGGAGATGTGAAGTTTCACAGCCTTTTCTAGGATATTTCAGAAAGATCTAAGAGAATATTGGGGCATGGAGTAGGTCCCTAATTTTGTCTCCAGAGAAATCCCCAAAGGGCACATTCACTCTGCTGCTGATGGCAACCCCATAAGCTCATGGACCCGTTTTCCCTGCAACATTCCACCCTGCCTGGGCTTTACTAGGCCAGGACTAGACCCAGAGCTCAGCAAACACATGCAGCCAGGTGACACTGTGTGACATCAGAAGCTGGCAACCATGAGGACTTTGCTGTCAAAAGGTTACAGTTTGCACTGGGCCCAGAAGTGTTTTTCCCTAAGGCAAAGCACATTGAAATGTGAAGTTTAAAAGCTTCAAATGATTATGAAAGGAAACTGCAGAATCATTTCTGGGAGGGCAGCATTGTCAATGACCATGCAGCCCACCAAGAGCTGGAGCTGAATCCAGAATTGCTTCCTCCAGCTGTGCAGGAATTCATTACACTGGCAAGCATTGGTCCATGGGAACAAATGATCCCCAGGCTCTGGGCTGAATGGCACCCAGGCTGCAGTACAGATTGGAGGAACCCTTGGCACTTGTTATTGGCCTCCCAGGGCACTCATCCTTCTGCAAACAAGGTGCAAACAACACAGCTGGACTGCTGTCCTGGGTAAATATACATACAGGTGACTCTGCCAAAGCCATGCATCATTTCCCAGGGAAAGACATGACCTCTTCTTACCTATGGAATTGTGATTGAAGACACCTGTGAGCCAGATCTGTGGGAGATTGCAAAGGAGCAAAGCTTTGGCATTTGGGCACACTTCTCTTGGTTTCTTTGCTCAGGCCTTTGGTGAGCCCAGAACACACCTAGGTAGAAAACCTTAGACTAGACAGGATCTTTTGGATCCATTGTCCCCCAAACAGGTCAACAGGAGACCCTGTTGTAATGCCAAGTAACAAAGAGCAGCACAAATGACACAAAGAAAACACGGCCAAAGAGGAAGAGGAGAGGCCCAATGAGGAAAGGATGTGGTGAGACACTGGCACATTGAGTGAGCTGCACTCCCATAATCTCTAGGCTAGCAGATCCTGGTCTCACATACGCCTTTTGGTTTATTTAAATTTAATATATTTATTTATTTACTTTTTTTTCATCATCAAAAGAAAATATATACAATTAAAAATATGTCATCAAATTTTAAAGACAGAATCAAAACACATTAATTCAAAACTACATCTAAAGATCAGAACATATGTACAGCTTTAACTATGAAGCCTAAGGCATCCATCCTGTTCTTCAAACACTCTTCATACAGGTGGCAGCTTCTTCCTGAGCTTGGAGGAAAGAGAGCTCTTCTGGATGGGAGGCGAGGACTTTGTGGGTGAGGGAACATCGGAAGTGTCCTGAGAAAACTTCTCGGTAAGACTGTAACCAGCCAGATCTGCAAAATGGAGACACAAAGTTTAACAGAGGCCACCATGCAAACCTAAAGCAGCTGAAGCTCCATATTTCATGGGACACATTTCCTGGAAATGTCTAAACAGCTGCACAGGGAAACATGCTCCTGCTGGCAGACACTTGAGGCAGGCCAGGGCAAAACCCTGAGCCACTTGCCCAGAGCTAGCACAGGCACAGCCTGGCCTCTGGGCTGCCCTGGGACAGCAGGGAGCCCAGAGCCCTGTGCTCTCCAGGAATGGCTCAGCTGCACATGCACCCTCCTGCTCCTCTGCCTGCCCCACAGCTCAGCAGCCCTGCAGCTCCAGGGGCACTGGCAGCAGCACAGCTCCTTGCAGGGGCACATGCAGGGCACAGCTGTTCCCTGGCAATGTGCACAGCCTCTCTGCACTGCCACAAGACCCTTCCTCCCAACAGAGACTGGCCCAGCTCCCCCCTCACCTCTGTGTGAGGCTGAGCCATGGTTCCCTTCACCTTGTCCTCCATCTGGAGCTGCTCCAGGCCCCCCATGCCATGACCAGGAAGGGCAATGGAGAGAGCAGGGGCAGATGCAAACCCTTCCTTTGGATTTGGTCATTTTTGGCACAGCTAAAAAGGCAAATCCAGAGGTGTCCAACTCAGCGCTTCCTCAGCTTTCTGGAGAACATCTCGCCCTCACCAGCCCAGCATTTTGGAGAGGTTTTCCCGCACGTGTGCAGGCTTGCTGGCAGCACATTTCTTCAGCTGGGTGCCCATCACCTTGTAGAGGGCAGAGGCGAGCTTGGTGGCCACGGTGCGGACATTGGCGCTCCGCACGGGCAGCGCCTTGTTCTCCAGGAAGGACCAGAGCACGGGCAGGGCGTCGCGCTGGACGACTGCAGGGCTCCTGGCATGGACCCACTGCACAAGCACTGCCGGGACAGAGACACAGCTCCTTAGCCACAACCTCAATGCAAACAAGCATCTACCTCTGCTTTTGCTTCTGGCAAGCCTCTCTGGCCAAGGTCAGCAAAACAGCACACAGAGCCCCTTGATCCAGAAACGGGCAAAGCAGCTGATCATCCTGGAAACAGAACCACCAACCCCTCAGGACTAATTGCTCCAACCAGAGCCTTGTCCCTGTGGCAGACTTTGCACCTTTACTAAATTATTTCACAATCTCTTTCTGCATGAACAATGAATGAAATGTCCAACTGCCATCTATTTCCATTAAGAAGTTGTCTAACCCCACCCTGAAGATTTGGAACTGCACCACAGAAAGGAAATTGAGAGATTTCTAATAAAAGGGATGATTCCATTTTTGTACCTTTGATGTCAAGTGCCAAATGCCTAATCTGGCTCTTCCCTTGGCTCAGTGGCACACAGCAAAGGGCAGGATTAGAACACACCTCAAAACTCCAGCCCACCAGAGATGGCTGCTGCCTGACAGCTGGATGAGAAACATCAGGGACCAGCTGGTGTCTTTGGCTGAATGCTTTTGGGGCTTCCTACAAAGAGCTGTTTCAAACCTCAGGGTGTCTTAGAGAATTACCCAGACCCCATTGCTGTGGCATTTGGGCATCTCCACATTTTAATGCCACTTCCCCTCCCAACGTTAATGGCATTTTTTCTTATAATGTCCACTGGAATAGGGGCACAGAGAGAGAAAAATGCTACACAGGGGACTGAAATGTAACCAAAACACAAGTGTTTTCTCATATTGTCTCTGAAATCTCTCTGCCCATTTTCTGAACTGAACTGTATCAAACACAGACAAAAAGTTACTACCAACAGGCTTCTTGCATGGCAGATTTGGCTGAGAGATCAAAACCTGAAATGCTCTGGAGACCATTCTTATTTTCTGATCAGACAAAATGTTATTTAGCAGCCATTTAATATTCTGTGGTGGAAGAGACTTCATTTTCTCAATGCTGTTAACGCACCAGCAGTCATCAACATTGAAAGAGCTCCTGCAAGTACCCAAAACCAATTCTGCTAAGCAGGAAAGGGTTATGGTACCCATTTTAAAGTGGGAATTCATTTGAGTTTAAATGCAATTAAAGACATTGGTGACTACTGAACATGAGGAACAGCTGTCTGTTCCTACTAAATCTCAGAGAGAACATCTGCTCTTTCTAAAGTACTCCTAATTTATGGTTAATTCCTTTATTTGAAAAAGAGATCAAAAGAACTGCTAAACTAAATTCCCTATTGCTGGAGATCTACTTTATTCAAATGCTCTTTAAAGGGCCTTTGACATTCCCAATCGCTGAACATGCCCTTTTGAGATTCCTAATGAAGACACAAAGTGTATTAAACCTTGCATTCAAAGATGCTGGCATCATTAGCAGTGGATTTAGCCCCAGGTAAAGCAAGGCTATCAATTGTCTTCTCTTCTATATATTGAGATTATCCTTTTTCCATTCCTTAGCTATTGCTGACATAGCAAACTCCTCTGAGGAATCAATTATCAGCTGCATTTGTAGCATTTTGGACAGTGCTGGCACAGGCAGACACTGTTTGCACACCCTGAAAGGCTCAGTCCAAGGCCACTTGGACAGCACAGGCAGGGAGCCTCAGCCCTCTGCTTCTGTCCCTGTGCCCCAGAGGCTGCCTTGCACTAAACCCGTGCCTCTGATGCCTCTGTTGAGTTTTGACCTAAGCTGTGACCCCCAGGCTCTGCACGGTTCAGCCTCAAAACTTTCCAAGAGAAAAACAAGAATTCCGTGAGGACAAAACAGATGCCCTGAAAGAGCATTTGCTACCATTTCCCCTCAAAGATCACAGATGTCCCTGAGCTTCCCAGAGAGGAGCCAGCTGGGGTATTTGTAGCCCCTCCCTTTGCTGGAGGTGGTTCTGAGATGCCTCAGTGAGAGCTCAGCCCCGAGGCCGAGCGCTGCCCCCATCTCAGATGCTGCCCAGCTCTGCAGCAGCCAGGGCAAACCTGCCAAATCCACCTGCCTGGGCTATTGGGCAGCAGGGACAAGCTCAGCACCTCCTGATGTGGAGGAGCTGCTCTGCTGTCTGTTCACAGGCATTCCCTGTCAATACTCCCTGGGCAGAGCTCTTGCCTTAGAAGGGGAGGCCATACCTGTGATACGCTCGGTGACATCCAGCAGAGCTTGGCCACTCAGGTGATTCCATTGGTAGCTGAACTCTTTCAGCAGTGACACTTGATCTACAAGGGAAACACATGGTTCTGCTCACTTTTCTCAGGTCATAGGAGAAAGGACAGTGGGGAGGCAAAGGGCAGGGCCAACCCCATTTTATAAAATCAAGTACATTTCTGCTGGGTTTTGAATCCTTTTCTTCATTCCTTCCAGCCTCCTTGGCAGGGTTTTAAATTCCAAAAGAAAAGCTCTCCTTTCACATTTGTAAATGCAAACTTGTCTGCTGTAGCAGGAACTGTGTTAAAACATCTCACATCAGGGACCTCAAGAGTTCAGTCACATGGAAGCAGTGAAAAGGTTTTGCATCCCAGAGCAAAAAGGAAGAAGCCCATACTTGGGTCACAGAAAGGCACTGAGGCAGTTCCTGAGTTCACAGAGCAACTGGGGAGGAGAAAGTGCAAACTCCCCTTGAAGACCTGCCTCTTCAACACTCCTTTTTCCAGGCATATTTCCCCAGTGCAGCATTCTCAGAGCTGACATAAATCTGTGTGGCAGAGGAATTTAGAGCAGCCCTTGCCTATGTAGTTAATTGCTGTGGCCATCTTGCCCCATGCAAAACAACATGTGGAGCAAGGCATCATTGACAGCTGGGTTTATACCTGTTTGTTCTAAAGAAATGAACTTGGTGAATCATCAGTTCCCCTTTGAAAATAGAAGACAAAGAAGAAAAGTGGAAAATAGGCAGCTGATGCCTCTAATGTAGAGCCTTGCAGGTGGCTGCTCTGCAGAAGCTCTGATGGGTCAGTGTCCCTTCATGCCAACAGCAAAGCTGTTCATTTGGGAAATCAGACAGGGCCCAAGCAAACTCCAAACCCCCTTTGCCTCTGAACTGCAGCAAAGCTGTAGCCCAGGACTTGCTCTTCAGACAAGCAGCACAGAGCCAAGGGCTCCTGGGACTGTTGGGAAATGCTGATCACATTCCAGCCTGTTGGGGATGGTGCATAAGGACTGCAGCTGCACAGCTTCTGGTGGGTGTCAGCTGCAGTGTTCCACAGACAAGAGCAGCTGTCAAGGCACTCAGCGCTCTCTTGTGCAGGAGAGACAGAGACGAAGTTGAGGAGAGTCCCTGCCAGGGCTCAGCCTTACCCAAATGAGCAATGGATTCTTCCAGTGCTTTCACAGCTGCCCCACGAACCCTGGCATCCTTTGAATTCAGGTTCTTTGTTATTCCTTCCACCAAACCAATGATCACCAGGTTCAGGGCATCTTTCAGGGCTCCTGTGATTTCAGCCAGCACGTCCAGCGCCCTCTGCTTCACTTTCTTGTGGCTGTCAGATATTCTCAGGACAAAATAATCAAAAATCTGTGAAGAGAACAAGCAATGTGAAAGCTGGATCCACATGTCCTTGTTTGAAGAGTGGCTGTAGCAGTCAGCAATGTCAAAGATGAAAGTGATCCTTTCTCTCAGGTCAGCACTCCCTTGCACAATTGCACTGTTTTCCTGTGGGCCACTCACTGGAATGGTGGCACAACCTCATGCTGGTTGAAAGATTTTCTTCTGTTTTTAGGAGGTTTGGCTGGGGACAGAATAGTTCCTATGGCATTTCTCTCCATCTCTAAATCATTAAATCAATTCCATTTATTAATTCTAAAGAGTACCTTTGCTTTGAATGGAAGCAGATGTTTACAATGCCTGGTTTTCTATACAGTTGCCTCAAGTACTGAGGGCAGTTATGATTTTGCCAAAACTATGGCTGGAGGAGATAGAAGTTTTCTTTTGTTTGTCTCAGAGCCTGTGTCTGGAGAAGACCAGGGCTCTGATCAACTCTTCCAGCATCCAGACCATTTCTCTAAGTAACAGGTGGACTTCTGAAATGTCATGTGCTGTACAGCTCTCATTAGAGCAGGCTCAGTCCCTTAACAGCCTCATTGTCAGGCAGTTTTTCCTGGAAAAAGGGAAAAAGCAGCTACTGGGAGGAGAAGGCAGAGATGAGTCCTTCACTGTTTTCCTCCTTTTCCAAAGAGTAAAAAAGACCCCCAAGAAGGGTGAGCACTGTCTTTACCAAGAGGAATAGGAACAAGGATGGAAATGAGTAGCCAGAGCTGTGCCTGTGTAAGACAAGATGGAGTTTACAGAAGTATTCTTTAAAAAAAAACAACTGGGTTTAAATCAACCAAGCCTGATACCTCTCTTCCCTATGCAAACCCATTTTTGGTCTAGAGAACAATTGCCTTGCTTTCAGGGGCTGGATTCCCTTCACTTCACCCAACTGAGAGCAGGAGAGAGCAGCAGTTACAATAGCAGAAAATTCTGCCATCATCTGATGAACAGCATCAATAGGCACCTGCCAGACAAATACAGCTGGACTGAAATAACTTGTCCTGAAGCCTGGACCTGAATTACATTTGTCTGGGTAAGAGGGACCAGCATGTCCCAAACAGCCAGGACAGAGTGCCAAGACACACTGAATTAACTTTGCTGCTACAGGCTTAGGAAAGGAGCTAAAGGAAAGGAGCAGTGAAGATACCCTACATACTTGGACAATGTTAGTGGAGATGAGCTGGGGGTTTGTTCTGCACAGGTCTTGGAGGAGTTCCACTCCTTCCATCCTTGTCTGAAACCCCTTGGCTTCCAGGAGATGGTAAAGCTTCTGGAGCAGCTCCGTTTCTTCCACAGCTGGAGGTGACGTGACCTGGGCTTTTGCACGGTGTAGGAGGTGCCCATCAGAGGGAGATTTCACCCTGGAAAATAAAACCAAATGAGGACCTGGTGGTGATCATTATCATAGCATGGCATCCCTGTCGAGGAAATAATTAGCATTGCCTCCATGATTCCAGAAGGCTGAGGCTGATCAATCACTTTATTATACTGTACTATACTATACTATACTATACTATACTATACTATACTATACTATACTATACTATACTATACTATACTGTACTGAAACTCATCACCCTTACAGACAGTCAGATACAGACAGACCAGATTAGTCAATTGAATCCAATTGACTAATTAAGTGGCCAATTAAGAAACTACCCTTTGGTAAACAAATCTCCATAACACATTCCACATGTTCACAACAAGAGGTGCAGCAAGTGCAGCTAAGAATTGTTTCTCATTCTTTTCTCTGATCTTCTCACAGCCTTCCCCAGGACAATGCCTGGGAAAGTTGTGCCTGCTGCTCTCTGTGGAGAGAGCTGCAGCCACAGACAATACCTTCAGTTAATTGTGAGCAAAACATCTTGAGCAGCTTTCCCAATTATGTGATTTCAAGCTGGAAAATCATCAGGCTCTGAAGAACAACATGGACCTCATGACAATCATTATGGCAGACAATCTGCAAGTGACATTCTCAGCACTGCTCACTCAGGAAAACCAAGGATGAGATGCATCTGATCTATCTTCAGATGGCTGCCAGGGCACACAGGTCACATTGCTTTGTGGAGAAAGAGAGACACTACTTCCAAGTTTAAATGCCTCCTCATATGGGACGTGTGTGTCTTACAATAAGGAAACTCATCACTCTGGAGAAGTGTCTCTACAACCAGGCATGACAATCTGGAAAAGCAGCTCAGATGCATCTGAACAGATAAACAGGGCCATATTTGAAGGATTCAGAAAATCAGTAACAGAGATAAAAAGAGAAGCCTGACATGCCAGAACTACACTCACATTTCATTTGCTTCCCTAGAGACTAGATGCACAGCTTAACAACCCCACTGGGAACAATTCTCCTGATCAACCTGTCTCTTCCATGAGCACAGGAAGATGCTAGCTGTGCTACTGAGGCATGTGGTCACTTTCCTGCCTCTGCTGAGCAGGACAGAGCTAAAGAAATCCCCTCTGCTATCAGAGGAGAACAGGTACAAGTAGCTCTGCCAGTGGCATGAAGAGACAGCAAGGAGCAAATTCCTGTCTTAAATGCTGATTGCAGCACAGGGGGAAATAAACCAAACATGCTGTCCATCAAGCACGTTACATGAAGGACAGGAATATCAAGACAAAAAGTCCACATTCAGACACCTGTTGACTGAAGTTGTTCAGAAATTGCCTTGCTCCTTACTACTCAAACTTGGTACTGTTTGAGGGGAAGAAAACCATGATTCAGCCAGGCCAAACCCCATGGATGAGAACTGCATCTTTGTGGAATGGCATCTTGCATCCAGACTGAGATTTCTCATCAAAACACCCATCTGAAAAAGACTCCACTCAGATGGAAAAAAAGCCCTGGTTGAATTTACTTGTCCCAAGTCAGGCAGCAGAAACTTGGCCCTCTCCCAGCCTCCACAACACTGCCCTTGCCACTGCACTGCATCGTCTGAGCTGCAACCAATGGGTGTCTTTTTGTCTCTCCATTTTTGTGGAAACCCCTCCAGAGAAGTTGTGTTCAGCACAATGCAGAAGTCGACATTTTTTATCCTAGAGCATTTGTAGGGAAAGGAAACAATCTGTGGCACTGGTCATGTCTTCCAGGAAGATTTTCCTGAGGAAGAGACATGTAAAGCTTGTCATGTGCTTTGTCTCATCTGACAAAAGTGCTCAGTACCGTTTGCTAGAAGACAATGTGGCCTGGGGCTTCTTTGAGCCACCGTTCCTCTCCTTCACCGGCTCCTTGACAGATGGGCCTTCAGCCTTCTGGTTTGCCATGCCCTACAAAGACATAGAGAAACCCCATCCATCTTTAGAATATAAAACAGGAAATTCCCTGTTGAAAACACAAGTTAGAACCAGGATCACTGCTACCAAGGCTTAGGGAAACATTTCCTAACTTACAGATGGAAACAGAGCAGAGATTGAGTGATGCCAACTCTTTGTTTTCAATAGCCCAAGGCAGGTTATGGGTGCTACCAGACTGAGCAGCAGTCTAAAATCCCAAATTCCTTTGTCTTGAGCATAAATGGGAATAATGCAAAGTGGCAGGCAATGAGTGTTTGTGAAGGAAGCAGCCGAACAAACTGGACTCTTTGGGGGTTGGCCCATTGTGTTGGAAGTTGATTTGGTTCAACACTCACTCTCCCTGTGCCTGCACAAAGGCAGGCTCCCTTCTGAAATGTCAATAAAAAAAATAAAATCCCCCCCATCAAACAAACAAAGGATTTTCCACTGGATGCTGCTGAATTCACCAAGCTCCTTCCAGCTCCACAGGGCTTGACAGCAGGGCAGCATTCCCAAAAGACAGACAGTCATTGTAGTAACTAGGATTGACTTGGACATCTTTTGTAAATTTGGAAATTTTCTTGGCGCTACTACTTCCAGTGTCCTTTGCAAAGACTCTGTTATCTTCAGAAGCACAATTCTCACTTAATTGCTTTACAGGGGGCAGAGTAGGGAGAGCATGGTGGGGGTTACTCTTAAATGTAAACCCATTTTCTCCTCTTTCCCTTCCCTCTTTGTGACCAATATTGAAAATATTCAAAACCCCACTTTGTCCCTAATAATATCAGTTCCTTTGTGGCCTGCTGATGAACAGGCTGAGGATCAACAACTCATTCCCAGGAGCAAAATGATTCAGCAGAAGATGAATGAGCTAAAGACAGATTGGGTATGTTTGATCTCATATTAGCAGTGGCAATACTTGCACAAAGGAGACATTTCTCCTGCCAAGCACTTACTTCCTTCTTAATTCTTGTCAGAATATCTTCCAGGTCACGGGGGGAAAGAGATTGTTCCAGAAGCATTTTAAATTGTTGATGAGTGAGCAACATCTTCACCATCTCCTGTCCATAATGCCTAAGGAAGGAAGGCAGGAAGGAAATGAAAAAAAAGGGAACAAACACAGGAAGAGTGTTAACAGAAGAGGCTGATACCTTAAACTCATCAGGTGCAATCCCTGCATGAGAAGACATTACCTACTCAGCAAAGAGGGAGATTTACCTCACTTGACACTGCACAGTGCTGTCAGCTGAACACAAGAGGCTGGAGGAGAATGTGGAGCAACAGAAAAATACCATTTCACTCTGAAACTGGGGGTGTGCTTCTGTGGCATCAAAGGATCCCAGGGAACAAGCAAAACACATCTGCTTTGTTGTAAGAGCCTCTTAGCAGTGTCTTGCTGCCATTGCACAATAATTTGCCTTTCTTTAACTGGCAGGGAAGCCAGGACAAAACACCTCATGCATCCTCTTGATTATTCTATACTATGTGTATGCACAGGGACAGCTAGTTGCTCTGGTGTTCTTGGCAGCTATTCATGGGAATTTAATCCCCAAAGGAAGGAGATTTAGGTGGTTTGGGTTGATTTTGCCACTAGGAAACCACAGTTTTCTTCAAGAAGAAATGTGGAGCTCACTGAGGCACAGATAACAGCATTCTAGAAATCTGCAGAACAGGTTTAGAAAGACTGAATATGTTGGCTAAAGACCCCTGAAATATTTCTAGGAAAGTCTGAAGTTAATGAGAAATGGATTTTTGGGATCCTTCAGTGATGAACATTAGCCAACACTTTGGCTTTGTGTTGTGCACCTAAGGCCAAACAAGACTGTTGGACTGGCTGATCTGAGCTCTTTTGATCTCAGTAAAGAATCCTTCAAGCCACAGGAAAAAGTTGGCAATGCTCCTTTTTGCTGGCCAACCTCAGGTTTCCCAGTACAGCCATTTGCCCAGGCAGCCCAGAGCAGTGGTCACAGCACCAAGGCTGACAGAGCTCAGGAAGTGTTTGGACAATGCTCTCAAGCACATGGAGTGACTCTTGGGGTCACTGCACATGGCCAGGGGATGGACTCCATGACCCTGATGGGTCCCTTCCAACTCAGCATATTCCATGATTCTACGACCTTTATTCACACCATGAGGTAACTTCATATTCCCTTTAGTTTCCACTCTTGTGTGGTTTCACCTTTATAGCCAGACACAAAAGGGTTTTCCTGTTTTAGGAGGTGAAATGAAGATCATTACCTTGTGTCCTTGTGATAGTCCTGAGCAAGCTTCCCTGCCACGTGTGCCAGCCTCTCAGCCCAGGCTGTGCCTGCGAGCTTGGTGACTCCAATTGTCTGCATCAGGGACAGGAGGAGTTGGGCCGCACACTGCCGCACCGGGGCGGGGCGGCTGCTGGGGAGGAGAGAGCAAACCCTGGGCCACAGGGACCAGGAGCAGCAGCAGCACAGGCCTTGGCCAGAGCCTGCTCCCTGCCCTTGCTGGGGGAAGGAGCCTGGGCTCTCCCTGCACCTTCAGACACCTGCAGAAGGTTCTGTCCTCAGGTAAACACAAAGTTAGCATTGTACACAAGGCCTGCCTGCACGGAAGAGGGAGGAATTCAGTCTCCCTGCACTGTCTGATCCTCAATTTCTTTCACAGTATTTACTCGGAGAAAGATTCAAGAAATAGATGACATATGAATAATTTAGAGATTAAGGACAATTCATGCTGACCATCAGAGGGCACCCAGTACACAGAGCTGCAGCAGGATTGAGGCTCTTTCCACCCATTTATCCCCAAATCTGCAGACCTTTGGAAAACAACAAATGCAGGGAAAACACATTGTGGGCCGTGAAGTTGCAGAATATCCAGCAATGCAGCCTGTTTCTTCTGTGGGGCTTGGCAACGGATCCATCTGAATGTTTTACCCTATTCCAAAGCTGAGGAAAGGGTGGCAGGCAGTTTAGCCAGGTTGTCCTGTTCTAGGGAGTGTCTCTTGGGAGCTATCAGGCCCAGCACCAACATTTAAGGCAGCATTTGCTTCAACTGTCCCATGGCAGTCAGCCTGTGAAGGTGCCTGTAAAGTGATTCATCATCTCAAGGCTAACATGAAACATCAGTTTGAATAGAAAGTAGAGCTCTAAGGCCAGGACAGTCATACAAGGCTTCTTTGGCAGGAGCTGCACCTGCTGTGCAGGCTGGGCCACACCCAGCAGATTATCCCCCATGTGCTCCACGCCCCAGCAAGGACCCTCCTCATTTCTCAAGTTAATGGCATCATGAGGAGCCATAGTTTTCCCAGGGCCTCTGTGGTTAGTGCTGTGAAATACCAAACACTGCTCACAGCTGCAATTGCAATTGTCCCTCTTCCCACAAAAGCACAAGGCTCTATCCTTGGCCTTTGCAGGCACTTTCACTTCCCCACTGATCACCACATCTAGGAAAATCTGACAGGCTGGGAGAACTCCAGGAAGCAGCAGGAAGCTGGGTCAGAGGAGCTTTACTTTGGGTATCAGGAAAAAGGGTTTTTCACCCAGAGGATGGTTGGGCACTGGAACAGGCTCCCCAGGGCAGTGGTCACAGCACCAAGCCTGGCAGGGTTGAAGAAGCATTTGGACAACAATCTCAGGCACTTGGTGTGACCCTTGGGCTGTTCTGGGCAAGGCCAGGAGCTGGACTCGATGGTCCTGATGGGCCCCTTCCAACTCCCCATATTCTACAGTTCTGTGATTCTGAGAACTGATAGGCTGCAGGAGGGCAGAAATAGGTGACAAGAGGAAAGAAGTGAGGTTGGTCAGAGAATCAAGTCACTGAGTCCACAGAAGATGCAGGATACAGGACCCTTCCCTCCCACCATTCCCATTCTCTGTCTCATCCCTTCTCCCTCCCACGCACACGAAGGTGAAGAACATCACTAAAAGAAGAAGAACCTACTTGACTCCCATGTCCATGAGAGCAGTCATTGCTCGTGCAGGAGTCACATTCTCCACCATGATCCCCAGGGTCTGACTGGCTGCTTTCCGAACAAATTCTGGGGAGTTGGACACCATCTGGAGAAGGACCCGAGCAACCTCATCCACCTCAGAGTCCATGTCCTTCTTCAAGGTCACAAAGAGCTCTCCCAGAGTGACAATGGCAGAGTAGGACACCTTGGAACGGAGGTTGGTCACCTGGGGAAATCATGAGGGGAAACATAAGAATCACCTTGGAAAGAAAACCAGTTGCCTTCAACAGAAGTCCCAGGAAATGACAACACATCCCACTGTGTCCAGAGGAACATACAAGTACAGGGAGAGCAGGAGAGCACAAGCACAGAAAGGCACTTACTCTGGCACCAATTTCTGGCCTCAGACCTGCTCACTGCAGGCCTAAAATAAAAATTTCATTAAGTGTTCTACTTGACCCTTCTAAAATGTCCACAGCTTTGATTTTAGGCCCTTTTACTAGAAAATCAAAGCAAGAGCTGCTTTCAAATCATAAAGGCACAAGTGATAAAGATAAAAGAGTCAGGTGCTCCTGTTCAAAAAAGCAAAAAAGCAACACCAGCAGTTGAAGCACTCAGCCAGGAAACAGAAAACACAGGCTCAGCTCTACAGATTCATTTGCACTGTTGAATTACAACTTGGGCAGAGGTTGGGACTCTGGCAAATAACAGCATTAGTGTCTCAGTTTCTGCATTTGCACATTGCATTATAAAGGCACCACACTCAAAGATGAGTGTCAGATACCCGACCTGCCAGTAAATACAGCTGCATGTGCCCACAGATCCTGCAGATAGCTGAGAGACATTGGAAATCTCAGGTCTAAAACCAGAAATGAAGGCAGACCCTGAGCACACATGGAGATGAACAAGCTCATCCCTACTCTACTCACTGTGTATCAAGTATGGGGGACAATTCAGAGCAATGTTCTCACCTCGCTGGTAAGTGCCAAGCAAACCTCACGAAGTCTACAAAGCAGGACCTCTGAATGGGACCCAGCCAGGTGTTGGATGCTGAAGAGTCCCTTCTCCTTCAGCTCCCTGAAAGGCAGAAGATTGATTTTTCTCTCCACCAAGGCAGCAGCCTCTGAAATGACCAGGCTGGCAGCTCAGTTGAACAATGAGAGGAGCTTTTCAAGGAGTATTTAATGAAATCGTGGAACGCGTTGCCCCAGGATGCTGTGGCTGTCAAAAGCATTCACAAACCCAAGAGGCAAAGAGAGGGGTTTCAGAGTGGCCATTTAAGAAGACAGCCTTTCTGAAATCTCTGGCCCATGAGGCCCCTCTGTCACTGCTTCCTAGAAGCTGTGAGACCGGGCCATGCTGCTGTTTCTTGTCCCCTCCCTGTACCTGTCCCTGAGACACAGTGCCACCGGGCTGTTATTGGGGCATTTTCCTTCTTTGTCAGCCCCAGCAGGCATTCAGCAGGGAGAGTCTGCACTGCCACTCTGGAGCTGAGTTTCCACTCCACAATCTCAGCCTCTCTGTCACCCCCTCCACTCCACCTCACACATTCCCCAAAAAAGCAGCAGGATGTCTGCTGGGACTGCCTCAGCCTGCAGGAAGGCCAAGTGGGTCCTGGCCTCTCCTGACCCACAGCACAGCTTTCTTTCATCCCAGCATGGAAATATAAAAACTGTATTATCACATCACACAGAGGGCCAGGAGCTTTTTATTTTGGCTGCAAGTGTCTACAGGCATTGGGGAAGAGGAGAAAAAGAGTGTTTTGCAGCAAGCAACCCAGCTACTCAGGCAGGATGGTAGGAAAAGTGTCTGGAAGCTGCTTTTTAGGACTTTGGTTGTTCTGCTGAAGCCTCTGACAGAGCCGATGTGCAGATCCCAGAGCTGTGGAGCGTTCCTGGGAAATTTGTCCTTGGATATGTCTACGAATGCTCTCCCAGCCATGAACTGCCATCTGTGTCCTGTCCATATGTCACTGCCTTGACTGTTGAGTGTCTGAGGTGCCTCTTGAGGCTGCTATGGACCTCCTTCACCAAGGAATGGATTGTGATACAACATCCCTTTCTGCTTATGTTTGGGCACTGACAGAGCCTGGAGCCCTCTGGCTGAGCTTGGGCTCTCGCCAAGCAAGATTGCAAATGAGAGCAGCTCATGGTCCTCAGCTCCTCCCTCCTGCTGTGACAGACAGACATGGCCATGGGGACAGAATGGAGCTGCCCCATCTGCCAGGTCACTAAGAAGACTGTGAATTTTTCTCTGCCCTGTCACCACCAGTTCTGCCTGGGCTGCATCCTGCAGTGGGCAAAGAGAAATCCAGCGTGCCCACTCTGCAGAAGAATGATAGAAGCTGTCAGGTTTTCTGAGTAGGATGAACAGGACTACATACAATTTGCCATCAGCTCCCCCAAACAATTGCTAGAGTCCAGCAGGGAGAGAGCCTGGCCACCTTGCTGAAAACAGCCCCCAAGACCCTGAGATGGCTGCTCCATCTTCCCCACGGGGAACACTGTCCCCAGCTGAGCAGGGGCCTGCAGGACCAGAGCCTGTGGATGGCCTCCTGCCCAAGGTGTGGGCCGAATTTTTCAAATAACAATGTCATCTACTGGACCAAAGGTGGCCCTGGCTGCACCAGAAGCTGGAGGGAATATGCCAGCACCAGAGATGGCTGGTTAAAGAATTCATAGAGCAGCATCCTGCACGCCCTCTGTGCCTATGGTCAAGTTGCCAAAATCTTGGTGCCAGTACTGCAGCTTGTCCTCTGTAGCAATCTGAATTGCTGCTAGCATAGTCCAGGGTAAAGAAGCAAAAAGGACCTTTGCATCATCTCCACAGATGTTTTATTCAGCTGTGCAGGGAGATGTTCAGGTCCCAGCACCCACGCACAGAGGGTCTCACTTTGTCTCCACAGGGGCCTGGGGGCTGACCCTGATCTCGGGGCAGTACAAAGATAAGGGGGGCACTCAGGGAATAGGGAAGGTGTGGCTCAGGAACACAGGAGCAGACACAGGAACAGGGGAAGGAGCCAATGGGCTCTAACAGCTTTTTGAGGGAAGCTTCTCGTGTCTCCCTAGACCAGGGAATGGCCCCCCAGGGTCTCCACAATTCCCCGTGTTTTATATTATTAGGAAAGCTTCTCTGAAGGATCAACTGAATCAACACAAAATGACAAAAACAATCAAAAGCACTCATAAGACAATTGTTCAAAATGCAAACAATGTGCCAACAGATTTCTTGGAGTGTCTTAGATCTGGCAGGAGGGATGCAGGGTTTTCTTAGCACAGTTTATCAGGAAACTGAGTCATTCATACTGACCCTCTGGTCCATGGCCTCCTCACTGTCATTGTGCAGCAAGGAGGCCCAGAGGCTGCTGTGCTCTGGTCCTGTCAGGGATGAGAGCAGCGGCTCTGTGGCCAGCGCCAGCTCCAGCTCCAGCAGCTCACAAGAGGAGGCTCCTTCCAGAAGCTCTGTTGGCTGCAGTGTGGCAGACCAACAGAGCACACTGGAAGCCACCCCCCATTGCAGCCACCCCCCAGCTGCGCCCATCATCCCTGCAGAGCAGGACCTGCCCCAGAGGACCCGCGGCAGGAGCTCAGGACAGTGGCAGGTCCCTGTGCCCAGGGCAGAGTCACAGAACCTCTGCTCCTGGCTGGCACAGGGGCTGCTTACCCTGGTGTCCCACGGAGAGGAGGGACCCCGGGCCCCAAACTCTGCCCAGCCCTGCAAAAGGCCACCTTGCCAGCAGTGCTAGCAGTGCTAGCGAGGTTCCTGCAGCCATTCAGTCAAATAAGAGGAAACAAATGTCTCTTTATCTGACACAGTCTCTGCACACAGCTTTCTCCCCCTTCTCCTGGTGCCTTTCCCTGACTCCAGGAAGAGCTGCAGGAAATGCTGTGTGAGCCATAATAATGGAAGAGTTACTGATAAAAACACTGGGGTGATGCTTTCAGAGGAGTCATGAATGGAAGATTGACCAACCTTCCAGCCAATGGTATGCCAAAAGTTTCCATTCTTTAAATAATTGACTGCAATAAATTAGTAAAAAGAAAGATACGGAAACAAATTAAATCTCCCACAGCTGCTGGCTTTCCTCAGGCTCCATGGCCTATGTATTGCTAGACTTACTTCATTTAGGCAGAATATTAACTGCCCTGACTTGTTGGAGACTGACCACAAGGTCTCATCTGTGGTGAGCAGTCACTAAAATTAGCTCAGCAGAGGCATCTTCAGCTGTCCAAGTGTAGCAGAAATACATATTCTCTGCTTCATGACTGTGTGGCAACAGCTGCTGGTGTGGATTCGTCAGCGTTGCTTCATGGATTGCTCCTGGGAAGGAACTGTGTGCACAGGCACAGAATGATGGCTTCGATCTCCTCTAATTACTCCAATCGGATGATGGCCAGAACTTTTAGGCAAAAAGCATCATGACAGAATAATTTACAATATTCTCCAAACTACTCCTGTGGTTTTGATTTTCTTACTGATTAGGTTCAGTGTCTGGCCTCAAGAAATCAGTCCAGAAATAACAGGCAAACCTCAGCTTGCAAGTTAGAGTGCAAGTCTTTAATCTGCCATTTTTGCAGTATCTACAAACAACTTTTCAACATATTTGCAAAAAGAATCTCTTAGTTCTTGCTATACCTATCCAGAACCTGACTCTCTCCTTGTTTCATTTTGATTTGAGATCCAAGCATGATTTTTTTCTGGACAGGGAAGTAAGAACCAGCTGCAAGTACAGACTACAAGTGTGAATCTATACTGCAGGAACTGAGCTGTAGCTTGGAATTAAAGGCAAGGAGTGATGCCATGGTAAATGTGAATATTTAGTGCTGACACAGGAGCCTTCTGCAATGCTCCACCAACCCATGGTTCACCTTGCTACAAACTCTCTTTCTGATGTTACAAAGAGTGTTGAAGAGCTGACGATAAGTAAAAAAAATAGCCAGAATGTTAATTTTTGTTATTATGGTGAACAATGACTATCTAATAATTCAGACCTCATAGAAGTGAGTATTCAGATTTCCACTTAGTTCATGCTAGCAATTTTAATTTGAAATCAACAGGTTTATCCAAATCAAGTTATCCATAGGAATTAATTTGCTCTATGATCTAACTAAAAATGCCTCATTGTCTGATAAATTTAGTAGAATTTGGCAAAGTCAACAGTCCACAGATTTTCATTTCTTGTTTAGTGGCTATTCTGCAGGAAAGCTTTTACAGACTAATCAGTTTGGATGTAATTAAATCTAGCCATTTTGGTATTAGAACAAAACCATATGACTGCACAGCCTTTTAAAGAATATTTTAAAATAAATTTTCAAATCAACAGTCTGAGTAGGACTCAGAATAAAAACTCTACCAAACTTCAACTCCATTGGAAGATTCCCTTGTCACCCTGTGAATCAACTCTGCATTCAGAAGATTAAAAGTCCCAATTATGGTGGTATTTTTTGGTATGGTTAGGAATTGGGGAAGGGTCTTCTTCCTTCTCAACTCCATGCTGCAGTGCCTTTGGGATGTGGCCTGCTGGCCGTTGTTTGTGCAGCCCTGGTATTTCTACATGAGGCAGAAAGTGCAATTGCATTTCCAGCCAAAAGCCCATGAGGAGTGGGGCAGCCGGAGCTGTGCCAGACACAGGCCAGCAGCTGTGCCGCGAGAGGGTTTTGGTTCCTGCCCGGTGCAGCTGGTGCATCTCTTCCGTGACTGCCTCCCCTTCCCAGGTGCCCGGGGATAGCAGGTGCAGGGTTCTGCAAGGGCTATGGAACAGGGTGGGGATGTCTGCTGGCAACAGAGTGCAGCGGAGAGCAAACAGCCCAGGATGTTCCTGGAGTGTGTGACAGAGAACTTGTGACACAGCTGGTGACTGAGCCAGTGAGGGAAGGCACTGCTGGACCTGCTGTTTGTGAAGAGAGAAGGGCTGGTGGGTGACAGGAGGGTTGGAGGCGGCCTTGGGTCAGTGCTCACAAAATGCTTGTGTTTGATTCCCAGAGAAGGAAGGAGAGACGTTGGGGAAGTGTTTACCTGCAACAAATGGTGAATTTGTTAAGCTTTAACAGGCGGTGCTGAGTCATACCTTCCCTCACACCAGTGGTTAATGTGTGCAAGTGGATATCTTAGCCTTGAGAATAAAGACAGTGGGCCTACTGAGGAGGTAGCTGCAATGCATTCAAGGAGAAGAAGGCTCTTAACCATGGAAGGAGAATTTGAGGAATGGGATGTTCACCACATGACCAGCAGAGACCCTCAAGAGACCCCTACTCTAAATGTCAGTAATTTTGGGGAAGTGATTTAAACATGTCAAATACTTTGTGAGAATGTTTAGCCTGTGAGTTTGAGCAAAGTAATGAATAAAAGTAATGAAAGGAATGTCTTAGTTCCATGGATACACACACGTGGGTGTGCATGTTTCAGGGAAGTGATTCCCCACGCACCCAGCACTGAAATAAAGTAATGCCTCTTTTCTCACACTGAGCTGGCAGTGTGGATCGGGCCCTGCTCAGTAACTTTCATTTTGGTCATTTCTATTGAAGCATAAAGAATGGTTGAAATGAGATCTTTTCCAGCTGTTTCCATCTTGTTTACCTTTTGGGGGACCAAGGTTCTGTGCTGCAGGTGAGCTGGGTGTGTGCAGAGCAGTGCAGCCCCAGAAACCCCTTGGTTTGCCCAAAGGTTGCCATGCCTTGCTCCCAGGTGTGCCCAGCTCTGGCAGGAGAAGGAGCCCGCAGCGCAGTGGGCACCGTGCCCTGCCCAGCCGGGGCTCTCTGGCACAGAGCAGCAGCAGCGCCAGCGCCGTTCAGCTGCTCCTGCCTTGGCTTCCCTGGGACACAGGAGCCTCTGGAAATCAGCACCGCCAGCCGCGTTCCCAGCTTGGAGCAGCTGCTGCTGGCGGGCAGATGCTGCCAGTTCCACTGCTGCCAAAGGGGAAGAACGGCAGAGCAGGGGAAGAGATGTACATACACAGCAGCCCTGGGAACATCCAATAAACATGCAGATATATGGGGTGATTTGTTAGGAATTACTTCAGCTGCTATGCCAATAGTGCTTTCTCTCCTGGTTCTGTACAATGCTTTGGGCCATTTTCTTGGTCTGGTTTCCTTTGCTTGGGTCCCATCTGAATGCTCACTTGGGGTACAGGCTGTAGGTGCTTGGGGCACTCTTGGAGTTCCTCTTGGATCCCTTGAACAACAGGGTTTGGCCCACGGGGGGAGTTTGTCCTGCTTTGTGTCAGAGGAGAACTTCCGAGGCCATTTTGTGTTTGCTGTAGGGGAGGTTGGTTACTGCTTTGCATAAATTCACAGACTAACATGCTTTGTGATGCTTTGCTTTGTCATACTTTGCTTTGTGATATCAGGGCATGGTTGCCACATCGTCGTGGTGACATCAGAAGGTTGCCTTGTTGCACGGAAGGCCTCAGTGCCAGAGCAGCCCTAGGGCTTGCTGAGATCAGGAGCATCCTCCTGATTGTGGCCTTTGTCAGTGTGTAGCTGCACACTGACAGGAGTCTTGGCTTTTGTAGTGTTGGGGTAAACTTGAACAACAGTGCTACAATGATTGAGCAACTCGCTGCTGCAGTTTGCACTATGTATGGCACTGTTTATTCCGCCTATTTCATGACTAGCCTGGCAAGTAAGTAGAGGTTTCAACTCTATTTAGGTTAGGGTGTAAGCTAACCTGGCTTTTGCATGTCTTCCTGCTCTTTTTTAGTGACTGGGTTGATTTTGAAAGAGAAAGAGCATTAGGATGCCAGTGGTTTGGTAAAGCTCCTGTCAGGGCGTTCAGCTAAAAAGGGGGTGCCTGTAGCCACAGGGGCAGCATTTGCAAGGGAACCTGCAGGGCTTCCGTTCCCTCCACGGGAGAGTCTGTGGCAGCAGAGTCTGTCATTTCCTCAGTTTGCTGGATCAAGCAGGACAACTTCCAAAATGCAGACTGGGAGGCCTTCTCAGAAGGCCTTCTAAAGACTTTGTAGTTCTCCCCAGAACTGAGGGACAGCTTCTTTTATTCTAAATTTTGTAATGAAAGGATTTGACTGTCTATTTTGACCCTTGACTGAGTGCTAAAATAGTGATTCCCTTTGCAGTGAAGTGCAAACTCTAAAGCCATGAGTGTCTGCTCCTGAGCCCTGGAGCTGCTGCTGTGCTGTTTCACAGTAGAACTGCCACAGCTCAGGGGCATTTTGGGGAAGCTTTTCTGGGTGACTGTTTTCAGCAACTTAATGGGAATTAGTGCATTCAACTTCTGTTTTTTAAAAAAGTACCTGAAAGACAAGAGAACAAGAGCTGCTTTATCTGTTGAACAGAACAGAAGCATGGAGTGTTGAAGAACAATTTGCATTTCCTTGATCACGTTTGTATCCATTTACTGGCTAAACGGGCCGAAGTGTAGGCACAACCAAGATTATTGTCCTGATCTCTTGCTGGCTGTGTGAAAGAAGTATGTCACGTGGAGGGATGTTGATAAAGAAAAATACTCTCTGTTTGGGTTGACTTCTTCTCTTCTGTGGGATTCAGCAGCCCAGGCAGTTTTCTCACAGCCCTTGTTCATTTTCCCTTGCCCACTCCAGATCACATGATCCGTGTATTCAGAGGTGCTGATCCTGAGGTGAGTGAGAAAGGAACATTTCATGTTCCTGGTGCTTAAGAATTGTAGAGCAAGCTGTGAGCTTGGCCTGTGGCCGCAGAGTGTAGAGGGCCAGCTGGGTAGGCTGAAAGAAAATCCATTTCCATGTCTGCAGCAGCAATAACAAAGGCATCGCTGGCTTTTTCCTGATTTTCCATTTCAGAACTTTCAAGGAATGAAAAGCTCATTTTGCAGAGAGAATGTTGCTTCTTGATAGTAGCCAGGGCATAATGTTTAATTCAGAACTATTAGCAATTCTGTTGAATTAGCCCATTTAAATTCAGTCGCAGTGACTTAGAATCCCATTGTTCTCAAAGTTTCTGATTTGTCCTTAGTACAGCTGGTTGTAGAAATAGAGCTGAATAGAATAAAGTGCTGAATAGAAATAAGGTTATAAATTATAGGTAACTTTCTGTCCCTCACACTGCTGTTTGTCCACAGATCACAGAACCAACAGCAGTCTCTCCTCTGGCTCCCTCTGCTCATGGAGAGGAGGCCAAAGAGGAGGCAAATGAGGTGGATGAGCGCCAGCCTCCAGCTGTGGTCACACCACAGCCTGACCATTCTGAGCCAGTAAGTGCCAGTTGTGTGTGCTGCTGTCTTTGGTGCAAGGCAGAGCTGCAAGTTTCTGACCAGCCGGCACTTGCTGTTGCTGGCTGAGGATGCTGAGTGCTGGAGTCCTGCCAGGACCTGGTGATTGCCCCCAGCCTCTGACAGCTGGGCAATGGGCTTTGATCTGTCATGCTTAGGCAGCAGCTTCCTGGCATTTGGACAGGGGCCAGCCTGGAGCATGAATGCTGCCTGATCCCAGAGCAGGGAGCATGTCAAAGACACTGTGCTCAGCCTTGTCAGATACACAGGGGACACTGTGGCGTGGAGGGACCTGTCCCCCTGCACGGACTGGCCAAGTAGCTGCAGGCACAAAAAAATGCTGATCTGACCACACAAGCTCTTTGTGGTGCTTTGTCCCCACAAACTTCTTGGGTGTGCTTACTTGGGACTATTTCAGAGACACGCTGGGGATGTAGAGCTGCTGCTTGAAGTCAGGGATTTTGGTGCCTTTGTTGTCAGGTTGCTCTTCTGCCTCTTCAGGCAGAGCAGCCAGTAGCAGAGCAGATAGGTGCTCTGAATCTGCCTGTTTCTTGGTCTTTGATAAGCTGCAAGGAGATGACTGTGTTGTCCATGAAGCTGGGGGGGGCCATTCTTGTCTAGTGTGGCAAAAGAAACAAAGTGAGTAGTTCTGAACCCTTCTTCTGAGGCAAAACCCAGACGCTGCATGTGTCTGTTGATACCTTCTATTGTGTAGTTTGCTTTGAAAACTGTATTGGAGCCTGGAGTGGGAGCAAAGCTGCAAGTCCTTGACTGCTGTCTTGTAATGCTAAAACCAGGATGTACACCTTGCAATGATGCCTGCTGTATCTGAAGTGAAATGGGCACCTTTGTGGCTGGGAAGCTGCGTGGGCCAAAAGGACGCAGGGCTGGCGGCCTTGAGCCGCTGAAGATGAGGCAGCGTGTGGCCAGGGGGCCAAGAAGGGCCAGGGCACGGTGGCCGTGTCAGCAGCAGGGGGGCAGCAGGAGCAGGGCAGCGAGCGTGGCCTGTGCTGGGCAGCGCTGCGGCCACCGCTGCAGTGCTGGGTGCAGCTGTGGGCCCTGGGAAGCAGAAAGTCCTTGAGGGGCTGCAGCGCGTGCACAGAAGGACAGGGGAGCTGGGCAAGGGGGTGCAGCACAAGGCCAGCGAGGAGGTGCTGAGGGAGCTTTAGCCTGGACAATGGGGGCTCATGAGGGACCTTCAGGCAGACTTCCATAGATCCCTGCCTTAGATCCATAGATCCAATGATCAGCACAAGGGCTGTTTCCCTGCCAAACATCCCTTCACTGCATCCAAGTGCTTTAGACACTGGAGTAGGTAACACTTTCATATTTTGTTTATTTGTTTGTTTGTTTGCTAGAAGGAGAAGCCTTGTGTAATTTCTCCTTCTCCAGGGAGCAAAGGAGCTTTTTCTCAATCTTTCCTGCCCTTTTCCAGCACTGGTGGAAACACATCACTTTCAGGTTAACGGCTCCCGTGTCTTTTGGCAGCCCAGGGAATCAGTGTGTGTTGTATTTGGGAATTGAGCAGGAAATCAATGCCCTTGCATTCCAGCTGGTGCTCAGAGATTAGAGGAGCTGGGAGGGGCTGGGCTGCATTTCTGATTCCAGCCACTTTAGCACCATCAGTGTGCTCGAGTCCAAGAGAAGAACTTGCCCGAGCACAGATGCACAAAGAGTGCAGTTCCCAGTGCAACGCTCTGGGTCTGATTGCATTCCATAAGGACCCACACGCTCCAGATTCCCCAAGAGTGTGGGTTACTGAAGCAACAGGAGAGCAAGTTCAGGATGGCTGCAGATCGGGGCACTGCTACCGAGTGTTGATGTGTGTAGCGACAGAAAGGACAGTATTGATTCAGGGTGACCCCCCACGTGGTGAATAATGTGCTTTGACTCTATGATTTAGAAGGTTAAACAAATGCTTTCTTAAGCTATGTTATATCACACTAGTACTATATTAAAACTATACTAAAGAGATACTATACTAAAAAGCTACTAAAGAAAAACTTGTGACTGTCTCCAGACAGTCACGACACAGCTTTTATCTAATTGGCTAATCAAGCTAAACAACTATCACTAAAATCCAATTAACAAATCACTTTCAGTAAACAATCACTAGAACACATTCTACATGTACTAAACAACAAGAACAGCAAGTAGAGATAATAATTGTTTTCTCTTCTTCTCTTAAGTTTCTCACTACCTCCCCTTAAAAAAAACCTAGGAGAGAGAATTATATCTCTCTGTGTTCAAAGAATGTAAATACCACAGTACAGTAAAGAGAGATTATAAAAGTGAGATCTGTCTGTCTATCTATTTGAATCTTCCTGGCTCTGCTCCAAAGCAGTGGAAGATGCAAAGCTCACCTAAAGGCATCCCTTCAGGAGAGGAGTAGAGACAAGTTCCATTGACTGATCCTGAGCAGGCAGAGATGTTTCCCCCTCCAGAGATGGTTGTTTTTTCCCCTCATGTTTCCCTACTCCAGCCTTTTCTGACCTGAAGCCTTCTTTTTATCCTTTAAATTTTTGCATGTCCTAAGGGAGTGGAACTATCCCATGCTGTAGTTGGGGTCTGGTGACTTTGCCCATACATGCATTACATGACACATGGTTTCCTTTGCTGGCATCCCCAGGGCTGTGTAAGTGCATTTGTTAATGAGGCCTTATGAGAAACTCTGTTACTGCTGGTCAGAATTCTCAGTTGACAAAAGAGGGAGAAGAAACACCTTGGTCCTCCTTCATATACTCAGATGGCCATAGAGGTTCTCTGACTTCCATCAGAGATCTTTGCATGCATCCTTATCTCCTGAATGACCCCATTTTGTAACAAGAGTGTAGATGTCAGGAAGGAGGAATGCTGGTGCAGGCCTGAAGGGAATGTGAACTCCAGAAGTGTCTCTCACAAGGAGTGAGCTCACCCAGGAAGCCACCTGCAGGGCCAGGATGGAGCTGTGGGACAGGGCGGGGTGTCAGTCACCACTGAAAGACAAAGAGGACATGGCAGAAGCAGAGGGAGGCCCTCACCAGATCCTTGAGAAATGCCACACCTTCCCTGTCAGCTGCCTGAGAGGCTGTTGGAGCTTCAGCCCCAGATGGCCCCTGATTGTAGGGCCAGGGTCACTTTGGAATCTGTGCCTCCCCACGGGCAGAGAAGGACCCAGCAGAGCAGCAGCACAGTGCTTTGGGAGCGTGTGAGCCCAGCAGTCTTTGAGTCTTGGCCCACAAAGGTCGTACGGGAAGGTGAAACCCATCTTCTCTTGCTTTCTGTGCAGGTGCTTCTAGAGAAAGAGCAGGAGCAGACTGCCTTATCTGAGATGCCATGCCAGATTCAGGGAGAGCTGTTCCCTGCCCGAGAGCAGGAAGAGCAGCTCAGGCAGCAGGTGGAAGAGCCACAGGAGAATGGCCAGGTAAGCCTGACGGGCCAGGGGACAGAGGGAAGGGCAGGAAGAGGGGCATAAACCAGAGCTCCTGGGACTGAGGAGGCCAGGAAGTCTCACAGGCACTGAAAGGACAGAGCCTTGGAATCTGCAGAGACCAGCACCGGGACAGGATGGTTACAGTGGAAGCAGAGCTGGGGAGGGAAGCAGAAAGAAGGGGCTGAATAAATGTGATTTTGAGGCTAAAAGAGGGAAAAGCTGATCTTGATGGCAGCTCTCAGTCACTTGCTCTGCTTTTGTGTGTACAGAACATCAAGGCAGAGCCACAAGCAGAGCTGCCTGAAGCTCAGAGTGACATCATGGCAGCAAAGAGGAGGAATGAAGACATCCAGGAGGAGAAGAATCTCCCTATGCAGAGGGGCAATCAACAAAAACAGGTGAATGAAGGAATGGCAGCCACTCCACTCATGAAAGAGAGTCCTTTCCGTTGTTGTTTACAGAAAATTGATGAACAGGTGCAGGCACAGCTGCAGGAAACTGAGGCTAGGATCAAGGCAAGGAAGAAGAGGCTAGACGAAAAAATTAAAATCATCAAAGAGAAAATTAATCGCCTCCTTCAGGAACAAAAGGCTCTAGAAAAGCAAGTGAGTGAAACAGCAATAGCCACTGCAGTCACCCAAGGGGTGGTTTCTGCCCTCCTTGCCTTTCCAGTGCAGAGCAGCAGGGGGTGGGTGATGCCTCTGAGGCCATCCTGATGAGGCCTCTGTCAGAGCTGCTCTGAAGGGCACTTCCTGGTCTGCTGAATCTCAGCTGATGCTCTAGACAGTGGCATTACTCCCTTGGCCATTTAGCCAGCACTCATCCGAATGAACTCCTGCTGGCTTCTTCCAGGTGACCTTGTTTCTTGAGGTGTTTTTGCAGGTGAACATGGTCACTCACATAGATCTGGAATACGAGCTACAAGCTGTCTGTATCCCTTGTGAATCTGCTCCTGTCCTTTTCTTTACTTTCTTCCCAGTCAATGACTCCTGGCTGACGGGGACAAGCTGTAGTCTCTGACTGCTTTGTTCTGTTTGACTTGAGGTGGAAGTGTTGCCATCCTACCTGGCAGCCTGCAGAGAGTTCCAGCAAATGATGGGCAACCAAGAGCCCCGAGGCTGGCATGAGGCCCAGGAACTGAACCCTCCAGAGATGCTGCAGGATGAGCACGTCCCGAGGAAGGTGCAGAAAAAGAGAATTTCATGGCAGGAGGTAGAACATTAGAATGAGGAGCTGCAAATGTATCTGCAGACCTAGGAGGGGGAAAGGAGTCTTTGGGAGGAAGTGGAGCAGTCGTTGCTGCAGTCATCCTTTAGAACAAGAAACTGGCTATGACCTCGAGTAAAACCAGCCTTTGGTTTTGACCATTTGGTTTCACAAGTGGACATCCAAAGCAATCCAGTTGAAGAGCTCTGCATGTGGCTGACAGCAGCTTCCTAAGGGCTTGCATTTCAAATGGCAATCTCTCTTGCATTTCAGGGCAATCTCTGCCACACCTTCCTGACATAAACTCATTTCTTGTCTCAGATCTACACCGACTCTGACACTGAAGCTGCTGCAGAAGCAGCAGTGCCGTCCCAAGGAGCCTTTGCTCTCCAGCTGAAGAAGTGGAGCCTGAGCACTTGGTTCACCTCCCGTGCTGACCCAGCTGCTGCTCAGCAACAGGAGATGGCGGGTGACTCCCTGGAGCAACTGAGTACGTCTGGTATCTTTCTTATCTGAGGGACAGTGTATTGTGTGCACGTGTCAGCATAGCTGTACCAAAGGGTTCTCCTCGGTTTAGTGTCACAGAAGTGCTGGCGTTGCTCCGAGGCAGCAAGAGAGAGCTCTGGGTGTTCCTGCTGCCTCTGAGGGCAGCTTAGACTGGCTGGAGTTTGCCTGGGCTTCCCTCTCTGCCGAAGGCAGAAGCAGGGATTGTTCCTGGATCAGCAGAAGGCTGTGACTGCTTGAGTCCTAGCCACTGGCAGAATCCCTGCTGAGATCAGTCTCTAGGAGAACACATCAAGCCCTTTGTGATTCTGCAGCACAACCCAATGAATCTGCTTCTTGCCCTTAACAGCTGCCAGTGCTGTGCTCTCAGATAAGATCTGGTAGGGTTGAGAAGAGAGCCCAGTGGATTCTGTGTCTACCATCACCTGTTGGGACAAAAAGGGCACTGATCTGCGCCTCGGTGTGGCTGATCTCAAAGCCCATCCTGCTGTGTCCTGAATGGGGGCAACAGCTTGTACGGGGCTCAGGCTCACTCTGGCTTCTTCCAGTCAGTGCCTGTCAGTGCTCATGCTTGGGCTTTGCCAGCCTTGTTGTGGTCGCTGCCCTGCCCCTGAGGGCTGGTGGGAGTGCAGAGGCTGGAGCCTTCCTTAGCTGGGAGGGTCCCGCTGCTGCCCGGCTGCTGCAGCGCGGAGCTGCCTGAGGCAGCAGCCCCTTCTCTGGGCCGGCTGCTGCGTCGCACGGCCCGGACTCACAAGAGGGTCAGCATCTCCTCTGGGCAGCTCTCTGTGTCACAGGGCGCCTGAGGAGCACTGCTGTCCTCTGTGCCCATGCCCGCTGTGCCGAGTTGGGAGGATGGGGACGTGTGCGGTGCCGAGAGGGCGAGTGCAATGGGAGCGACTGATCCGCGCTGTCGGGGTGGAGAGAAGCGGCGTGGTTCTTCACGCGGGGCACGGGCAAGGGCGTCTTTGAGCTCAGCCTGCTCATAAAGGGTGAGGGCCCTGATGCTGAAAGCCCCGTCGGGATTGCTTCTAGCATGAGCTGCTCTGGTTTACAAACGCAGAGGCATTCTTCTGGCAAACTGCTGCAAGCTGGAAAAGATGGGAACACTTGGCAATAATTCCTCCTGTTCTGAACTTGACATCTGTTCAGAGGAATTGATTCTAGATGTCCAGGTGCATTTAATCTTAGCAAGTAGGAAACCTTTTCTAAATCTCACAGTGTTTATTCCCAAGAAAACAAAGGCACTGTTAGTTCCAGCTCTCCTTAATGTTTCTAGATGACAAACTTACTTGCCTTGGTAGGTGTTCTCTTCTGGTCTCAGTCTCTGAATGTATCTCCCTGTGCTTCCCTGTGTGTCTGCTGTCAAGAGGTCTCTCACTTCAAAGGATGCTAGAAATCAGTCTCTGTGCCAGCCACTTGTGCTGTGGACCTGCTGTTCTTTTCTTGTTGTTCCAGTTCCTGTTCCTGTTGTTGTTAGCCAGCTGTCCACAAAGGGAGGGCTCAGAGCCCCAGACACTGGGGCTGCCTTTTGTATCTCCTAGAAGCTGGGATCTCTGCTTTAAAGTGAACATCTTGCATTTTGTTTCCCTCAGGGAGAATGGCGAAGATGGAAAATCCTATTATAAAATACATTGAACTGGAAAATATTGGCAGTGGGTGAGTCCAAGCAATGTTAATTTTACCAAACTATGCATCAGGTGTTTTGCTGGTGGAATAGGTATCAAGTGTGAAGTCAGACAAGCTGCAAATGTGTTCAGGCACTGGGCTTAGATTGTCAGTGCTGATCAGAATTTCTAAGTGTGCTCAGAAGGCATTGTCAAAGACATCTCCATGCTTCCAGTGTCCTGCAGGTCTTAGGCATTTACAGCACAGATCTCCTGCGTGGGCTGGCTTTCACTGCAAGATCTAAATGGCTTCTCCTTTCTCTGCTTCTCTTTTGTTTCTAGGACTTTTGGAGATGTTTGTAAAGCACTCGACACTGCCACAGGAGGAGAGGTAACTGTCAACAGCACCTGCAGATTCTGCTGCACTCGAGGGCTTTCCCTTCTGGTGTGAGCTGTGGCTGGAGCTTTGGGCAGAGCTGTGCTGAAAAGGCACAAGAAGCACAGACTGGTGCCAGCCCGCAAAATGCATTTGGGACTTTGTCCTCCTCAGCTGCCGGAAGGAAGGCACGGAGGGCAGCGGTTCCTTTCAGAGAAGGACGCGCTCACTCGCTCTCCATTGCTGAAACAAAGGTGGTGCCTTCGAGCACCTCACTGCTCTTTGGGGCTACAACTTCAGAGTCCTGAATTCTCATTTCTGGCTGCCAATAAATACATCTGAAAGTTACTGGTAGTTCCTTAGCCACCTGCTGCACTTGGGAACTGCACACAGGGAGAGATCTGCAAGGCGTCCCTGAAAGCCCTAAGCCCTGCCTATAGCCCAAGATGTATCCACAGAGTTTTAAGGCATGGATTGCTTCTTCTGAGTCGCAAACAAAGCAGCAGAGAGTGTGGTCAGAGCTTTGTGGGTGATAACTGAGACACTGCTGTTACCAAGTGGTCAAGGCAAAATGTCAGTGGCCCCACGTGTCCTGTAACTGGCTCCCAAGGGAGCAGAGAAATGGGCTGTTGGAACGTCAGTTCCTAATTACTGCAGTGCCTAATCACAAGGCTGTTTGGCACAGCTCAGCTGTGTCATTGCAAAATCACTCGTTCCATGTGCCTTGTGGTCTCGTGCCACCAACCTCTCAAGTTACTGATTTTCAATGTCATTTTAGGTGGCCATAAAGAAAATACATCTTCAAGGACTGAGAAAGAAGGAACTAAAAGTCAATGAACTCATGGTCCTGAAGGTGAATAGGAATCCCAACCTGGTCAATTGTTTAGACAGGTGAGTTGTGCTTTTGTCCCATGAATGTTTGTTCACATATTGCAAACATGCAAGGTAAAATCCCACTTTGGTCACTGGCAGAAAATAGAGCCGTAATTATTGGCTAATTATAACTGCTCTTTTCATCTCCAGTGGATGGGAAGAGATTGCATTTTGTCTGCATGAGTCTTCGCTGGCACATGGTATTTGAAAATTGTTCAAAAACCCGGATGAGTCGTGTCTTACTAAATCAATGATCTCTATATTCACAGCCACCACTTTGTTTTGGAGCTTGATTTTTTTCAAGTGTCTTCTTAGGTCCAGGTAAACTAACAAGGATTTCCCTTGGATTGTTGCCACTGTTTTCCATTGCTATGCATGCCAGGAAGACTAGGTGCTTTTTTCCAGAAACACCATGCGTGACAGGTTTTTTATCTGGGCTGTTACTAAACTGCACATTTTGCTTGCTGCCCATCTAAGACATCTCCTTTTTCACAGCTGTGCCTTTCTCCTTGAGACTGCACAGATGGCAAACAATGCACAGCCAAGAGGGAATGTCTATTCCTTTATTTTGTCTTTGTCTCAAAGGGACCTGAAAAGAAGAATCAACCCGTCTTTTCCACACAGCAACCTAGCCATGTACATTCATCTCCACGCCCTTGTTTCCTTTTTTCAGCTGCCTTGTGGGTGAGGAGCTCTGGCTGGTTATGGAGTACATGGATGGAGGCACTCTGAGCAATGTCATCAGCAAGACCTACCTGTCTGAAGATGAGATGGCAGCCATCAGTCGGGAGGTCAGCAATCCCATCCGTGTTTCCAAGGGCTTGGGCAGGATTGTCTGGGAAACAGGGGCTCAGAGCTGGAGTGATTTCCTGTGCCAAGCTTTGTTTCTGTGTTGCTGCTATTCTATGGGCAAGTAAAAGCATCTCAAGTGAAAGGCCTGCCAGTGCCCCTGCACTCCCTGTACTCAGTGCCAGTTCTCTTATCTCCTGCTGTTGTATTCTCGCTCTGTCTCTTGTATTTGTATTTGCTGTTCTCCACCTTGCCTCTCTAAATGTTTGCCTGGAGTCTGTCTTCACTGCATTCCTTGCCTGTAAAAGCAAAGGTGCTGGTGGCAGGATTTGAAATGATCAGCAAAGAAAAAAGACTCATGTCTCACAGTCCTCAGCTGAAAAGGATAGTAGTGCAGCCAAAATGCTCTTTGCTTCTGGAAAGTGACTGGTGGGATACTTCCAAGCCTGTGCTGAGGCCAGCAAGAAAATCTTTGTCATGCAGCCTCCCACCCAAAAGTGATCCGCTTCACACCAAAGGGAGGGACTTTTCCTTTCAAAACCCCTCCTTTGTCCTCTGCATGGAAAAAGCACGTCCACTGCAGCAGGAGTCATCCTGGCTGGTTTGCAGGGCACAGCCTACAACAGCAGGTGCTGTTGCTCTTTCAAAAGCTGACGTGCCTTTCCTTAGAAAGGTCCTGCTCTGCAAGTGTTGGAGCAGCAAGCTCTTCCTCTCAGTGGCCATTACTGTTCTGCCATTACTCCCCATTCCCCTGGAGAGGAAATCTTTTAGATTCTTTGTTTCCTTTCTTGTGTGATGAAATCACATCACTCATTTTTGCCCTCCTGTTTCTGTTTTCTCGCTCAGTGCCTGCAAGGACTGCATTTTCTGCACTCAAACCGCGTCATCCACCAAGATGTGAAGAGCTGCAACATCCTTCTCAAAACCGACGGCTCTGTCAAGCTGGGTCAGTATATTCTTGGTCAGGTGCAGCGTTCCAGGGATGTGGGTGTGGGGCTGCTTGGAGTGACTGCCAGCTCCCCAGAAATGGTGCTGGTGGCAGTGCAGGGACCCCTGCTGCGAGCTGAAGGCACAGTTGCAACGTGCACAGAGGTATAAGGAACCACAAGCAGTCAAGAGTGGCGTTGCTCTGTGTGTGTCCCTTCCAGACAGAGGGAGCTACAATCTAAAGCTTCAGGGGCATAAAGTCCACTGCTGTGAGCAGCCTTAAGAAACCTGGGTTTTTTTGGAAGTGGCCAATTCCATACTCCCTTGGCTAAAGCCCCAGGGAAATCGAGCGTGCGCAGTTCTCCAGGAGATTCAACAGCCCATTCTTAGCCTGAGAGTGGGGAATTCTTTTGCTTGGTTTCCTAATTGGAGCTGGCTTTCATGGTTTGTTGTTTTCTCCACAGCTGACTTTGGCCTCTTTGCTCAGCTCACCCCTGAGCAGGGCAGACGGAGCTGCGTGGCCGGCACTCCTGGGTGGCTGGCGCCTGAAGTGGTGACAGGTCAACCATATGGCCCCAAAGTGGACATATGGTCTTTGGGAATCGTGGGCATCGAAATGGTGGAACGAGAAGTTCCTCACTGGAATGCAACTCCTGTCTTGGTAAGGTGCAAATACTCACCGATCCCACTGTCTTTCTCACCTGTCCCATGTTCTATGTGCCATTGGACAAAATCCCATTGCCATCTGCTGGCACCACTTCCACCAAGGTCTCCTTCTAAAAATGCCCCTGCAACACATCAGCATCTGCTGTAGCTTTGGTTGTATCAGAAAGGGAAGTGGCAGTTCAGAAACCTAACCAGTTCAGAAACCTGCCATTTTGGCCTCCAGCCATGCCTGACATTTCTCACTTGTTTTTTGAACAATGTTGGAACTCTGTTTCTGAAGGACAAGAATTTTTCAGTGGAGAGGGTAGACATGTGATAAATATCCTGAGAAATGGAGGTTAGACCTTCCCAGTTTCAATTTTATAGAAAACATAAGAAAAAAAAGGAAAAAGAAAAGTAAACAAAAAAGAAAAAGAGAAAAAACCTACTACCAAAGCAATGCCCAAGCAGTTCTGCTTGCTTTCTCATTTTTGAAACACAGCTCTTCTCTTCCATTCTGTAGCATCTTTTCCAAATGCTGTGGGTCTTCGAAACTTTCAGGCTTTCAAGTCATCTGTACATGGTTCAGTCATGTGTGTGGGTGGCCTGGATAAGTTTAGGATGTGTTTTTCTCCGACTGCAGTTAGAATTGTTTGCCAAACCCTTGGCTGTTTCTTGGTACTTTAACAAGTTGATGAGCTTGCAGGCAGGTGCCTGGGCTGGGATCCAACGTGGGCAGTTGACACCGGTGCTGTGTTTCTTTACCACAGGAGCAGGGCCATCCCTGGCCTGCACAGTTCTAATGACAGGGAGGACTCCAGCTCCCCACCATGGCCAGTGGCTGAGCTCAGCTGAGAGTCAGGATAAAACCCTCTTTGTCACCTCTGGTGATGTGGGAAAAGGAAAGAAAGCCGCAAAAATTATTTGTACACAAGGGGAGTGCATTGCCATTTCTGGATTTGAAATTCTCCTTTGGGTTAAAGAGGATAATAGCAAAGTCTCTTTGGTCACCATCTATTTCAGTGCCACAAGCACAGAGTTATCATTACAGTGGTGGGCATTTTTATGGAGACTCCAAGGCCTCTTGCCATTCATATTTTTGTCTATTTGAGATGGATTCTGCAAGTTGAGGTTTGAATAGTTCCAAGTTGGTGTCCTATGTTTCTAAATACCATCTTGCAAAAGCAGAATGAGCTCTGTCCCTCTGACTTGTCAGCATGTTAGAGCTTGGTTCCACACGAACCACACTGGATAACGATCAGCCAATGTCTTGCCAATCTACACTGTAATTCCTTGGCCTGAGGAGTATCAGAAAGACCTGCTGAGCTCCATGGACACTGTCAGCTGCATGGAAGTGAGCATCCTTGGCCTTGCTGAAGAAACTGGAGCTCAGCTTAGGTTAGATGCTCTTGAGCAGGAGAAAGGCTGGGATCGTCAGGTGTTTCCAGAGGCCGGCGTGCCCAGAGGGACTGAGCTCTGGGGAGCAGCTGGATGTTTCTGCACATCATGGAAAGGGATTGCCAGACAGCTCAAACCTCACCACAGGCAAACACTCCCCAGCTCTTCTCAGGCAACATTTGCTTTGGGTTTCAAGTTGTTCCCACTTGTCTGTCTGTGAAGATGCCCCTAAAACCACAAGGCAAGCCTCTCAGAACTGGTGTTACATTTCCAGAAATGAAGAAAAGAAGCCCAAACACAAGAAAGTTGCTAGGGCACTGGTTTTTAGAGAGGAACTTACCCCACTGTGCAGTTTCTTCTCACTGGGAAACATGCTTCAAACTGGGGCATGAGGGTGTAAAGGCCACAGAGTCTCTTCTGCTTCTTGTGCAGTGCTGCTGAAACACTCAGTGATCGTGTTTCTCTCCTAGCCCAAGCCACATTCTGCACGTCACCAAGCCAGAGCCTGGTGATGTGGAGAGCCTGCCAAAACCTCCCATTTGTTTCCTGGCACTTTCTGGGATGGGCCTACCATTAATACATTGACTTGAGTAGCCAAATGAGTAGAGGGTGACCGTAGGGATGGAACCTCTCCTTCTGATTTGACCATGAAAAGTTTTTCTTTTCCATGTAAGGAAAGCAGAAATTTTCAGGCTGCTGAGAGACAGAGCTGCAGGTGGCTCCTGTGTGTCCAAGCAGGCGTTTTCATCCCAGTACATTTGTGCATGCATCTTAATGTGTCTGTGTTGAAGATGAGATTCCAAATGTTTGTTTCCTTACCTGAGGAGCACCTGGTGGATTTCCTTTCTTTCCTTCCAATTCCCATTGTTTTCAAGAACAAAGCAAAAAGCTTGATTAGTTTTGTTTTATGGCAGCTGCTCTTAAGGGACCAAGAAGCACTGCAGAGATACTTTTCCATGTACTAACCCTTGGATATAGTAGAGTTAGTATAGCAAAGTCCTTCTTCCAAAAAGCCTCTCAAGCTGGTATGAATCTTCAGGGAAGGAAATGTGCTTGTGGTGATGTAGTTCCCACTAACTAGGTCAGTCAATGAAATCAGCTGCCAAGGCAAGATCTGTGGGATGTTGGAAAAGCTGTGGCTGCATCGGAGTTTGGGTTTTTGGTTGGTAAAGGAAAGTCATCTCTGGGTCTCTGCCAGGGCAGAAACTGCCACTGCAGAGTGGAGCTTAATCAATGGGACCCAGGAGAGCAGTTACAGATAGGAAAGAAGCAGGTGTAGCCTGGTGTCTCCTTTTTCCCCAGCCTCAACTCCTGATAGCCACAGGAGGAAGACAAAAGCTGCAGCAGCCCAACCTATTCTCATCTTGCCTGCGTGACTTCCTGAGCTGCTGCCTGCAGAGAGACGAGGCGCGGCGCTGGTCTGCCAAGGAGCTCCTGCAGGTAAAATGTGAAGGGGCTGCAGGTGAAACAGGGTCTGAGGGCCGGGCTCCTCCTCCACTCAAGTCCAAGGCATCAGATGAGCCCCCTTCCTCCTCACCTCCACTCTTGGTGCTCTTCAAATGAAAACAGTGAGGAATCCTAGACTGGGCTGGGCTGGCAGGGCCCTGTAAAGGTCCTGTGGTGCAAGTGTCCTGCAATGAGCAGGGACATCTTTAAAGAGATCAGGTTGCTCAGAGCCCTTTTGCCACCGGAGCTGGAATGGTTGCAGGGATGGGGCACCTACAAGCTCTTGGGGCAAGCTGTGCCAGGGTGGCACCATGCTCCGAGTAAACAAGTTCTTCCTTAGACCTACTCTGATTAGATGCCCTTTGTGTTTAAAAATATTTGTCCATATCCTATTGTAACCGACCCTGTTAAAGATGTCCCCCACTTTCTTCAAAGCTACTCTGAAGTCTTGGAAAGTGGCAATAAAGTCTCCCTGGGGCCTATTCTTCACAAAACTGAATAACTCCACCTCTTCTCCGCATTTCCTGAGCAGAGAGGTGCTCTGTCCTCTGACTGTTTCTGTTGCCCTCTTTTGTAATTTGGTGGAGTGTTCAGTTTTATCTAATGGCAAAAGAATTGAAGCAGAGCAATGCAGGGTACAGAGACATGAAATGGTGGTGGAGGAACCCAAGGAAGCCAGTCCCAGCTGAGCAGTCAGAGATTTGGCTGTGGCAGGAGGGGCTGTGGGGGCTCACTGTGAGCCTCTGAGGGGCCCTGGTTTGTGCCCCCCAGCCCACCCTTGGAGGTTTCTGGCACGCAAACAGGGACAGCTGGGAGGGACTTGTCCCAGCCCCATCTGCTGCCTGGCACGCTCAAGCAGACGGGAACTGCGCCAGGGTTACTGCCAGGTTGTGTGGCAGAGAGGGAACTGCAGGACCCAGTGCCACTGGGCTGGCCCTGCTGGGAAGGAAGGTGCCATCCAGCACACGAGGGGCAGGGCATGGAAAGACAGACATTGCTTTCTGTCCCTGTGGGAATTAGCACAGTGCCTGTCTTTCAAAGACAGGGACCTATGTGAGTCATTGGAGTTTCCTGAAAGGAAGATAACTCAGGGACAGAAAGCACCATTTCTAGAGCACTGGCAGGGCAAAGATCCCAACAAGATAAAGAAACCTGAATAAATGGATGAGCGGGATTCTGGGCCAGGTTTGCCTGTGATGGCAGGGTCCTGCACATGACTGCTGGGTAGCAGATGGTGCCATTGCTCCTCTTTCTGGGTCTTTTTAGGACCCAGAGCAATCCCAATTGAGCCTGTGAAGCCCTGAGCTTGGAAAGTAATGGTTCACTCTTCACTGTTCTTTGTCTTTTTGTTGTTTGTTTTTTGTTTGTTTGTTTGTTTGTTTTAATTTGTTTGTTTTCTTTTTTTTGTTTTTGTATTTGTTTTTGGGTTTGGGGGTTTTTTTGTGAACAGCATCCATTTGTAACATCAGCTGAGGCTGCATCCACCCTGAGACCACTCATCATCTCAATGAAGAGGAGGATGGAGAAGCAAACAGTGCTATAATCATATCAGGACCATTTTCTCCATAGCCATCTTAGAGTAGGATTTAGAGTAGGACTGTAGAGTAGGATTTAGAGTAGGAGTATGTGGAGAAAAGACAAAAGACTGCACAATTCAATGTGAATCAAGGACAAGCCATTTATTGTGCTTCTAAACATAGTTTATAATTAGTTCCTATCCTATAGGTTTCTATAGACATGCATTGTTTGGTTGGTTGCTGCACTTTGTCCAGCATCTCTTGACTGGTAGCTCTATTTTGTCCTGAGGCAAGCACGCATCTTTTCCTTAATCTAATTGGTAGATGCTGTAAGGGTCATTTTATTTGGGTTGCTACCCCTTTGTCTGTCAGCAACTCTTCTGCTTCACCTTTTTATCCACAAAGTTGAATGCAGCTTTATTAAAAACCTGACCTAGTTCTAGAAGGTTAGTTAGTTTAGTTAGCTCCAGAGGTTAGGCTGGTTCATTTAGTGCCTGTCCATTTTTCTGCAAATACCACCCTACAGGATTATAGAGTAGGATTGTAAAGAAATAAAGTTTCTGAAACTTTAACTCATCTGGAAGAATCCTTTCTTTCTCACCCTGTGAACAAGTGAGCATTTCCTTCTGAGTTGTCAGCTGTCTATTAAAGGTGCAAATGGCTTCTTTGATGTTGTGAAAAGTACATATTACAGGATAGGCTCTTCACAGATATTAAAATGAACATATATATATATATATAAAAAAATTAATATACTATATGTGTTATGTTATCTTAGTCAGTAGTACTGTATTTTTTTCAGTAGTGTGGTATGTTGCGGTGTGATGTCATGGTTTGCCTCAGATACCCCAGGTTCCTCCCTGATAATTCCCTGCCAGGTGTGTCAATCATCCCTCCTTTCCACACCCTGACCCCTGCTGAGCGCTGTCTGTCAATCCTGGCATTCCAGAAGGGCGGCGAGTGATTGGCAGAATTCAAAAGATGCCCTCCCCTCCTGGAAGGACATTGGGCCATCCAGGTGTCCTCAGTCCCTTGAGACTTCCCCGCCCCGTACCTGGCTGGTGGTCCCCCGTGTTCCTTCCCTCGCCCTCTCCCCCGGCTAAAAGGGCGAGCAAACCATGCGGTTGGGAGTTCTCCTGGAGCCGTTGATGGATTCAGAGGCCTGTGGGCCAGGAATAAAGCTCTGGATCGAAACCCTCCATCAGAACCAACTCCTTTCCTTCACCTCGCCTTAAGGCTTCTCCACCAAAGGTAAACCTGAACTCCTGCATGCCTGGACTTGCCTCCAAGCGCCCAGCTGCAGCATCCAGCCAGCCAAAAGTGTCTCTGGGGTAAAATTCCACAGTTGCTGCTATTTGGTCAAGCAGCAAAGGCCAGACAAGCTCATGTACGTCCCGTCCGGCTATATTCACAGAATCACAGAATTTCTAGGTTGGAAGAGACCTTCAAGATCATCGAGTCCAACCCATGTTCTAACACCTCAACTAGATCATGGCACCAAGTCCACATCCAGTCTTTTTTTAAACACATCGAGGGATGGTGACTCCACCACCTCCCTCTGTGGATGATTCCAGTATTTGATCACTCTTTCTGTGAAAAACTTCCTCCTTAATTCTAGCCTGTATCTCCCTTGGTGCAGCTTGAGACTGTGTCCTCTTGTTCTGTCTGTTGCTGCCCGGAGAAAGAGACCGACCCCCAGCTCACCACAGTCACCCTTCAGGACGCTGAAGAGAGTGATAAGGTCACCTCTGAGTCTCCTTTTCTCCAGGCTGAACAACCCCAGCTGCCTCAGTCGTTCTTCACACGGCTTGTGTTCCAAGCCCCTCAGCAGCCTCGTTGCTCTTCTTTGGACACGCTCAAGCATCTCAACGTCCCTCCTAAACTGAGGGGCCCAGAACTGGATGCAATACTCAAGGTGTGGCCTCACCAGTGCCGAGTACAGGGGAAGAATGACCTCCCTGCTCCTGCTGGCCACACTATTCCTGATACTAGCCAGGATGCCATTGGCCTTCTTGGCCACCTGGGCACACTGCTGGCTCATGTTCAGCCGACTGTCAACCAGCACGCCCAGGTCCCTTTCCTCCTGAGCACTGTCCAGCCACACCATCCCCAGCCTATAACGTTGCAGGGGGTTATTGTGGCCAAAGTGCAGGACTCGGACTTTTTGAACTTCATCCCATTGGATTCTGTCCATCCATCCAACCATTCCAAGTCCCTCTGCAAAGCCCTCCGTCCCTCTGACAGATCGACACATGCTCCCAGCTTAGTGTCATCTGCAAATTTGCTAATGAATGACTCTAAGCCCTCATCCATGTCATCAATAAAAATATTAAACAGAACTGGCCCCAGCACAGAGCCCTGAGGGACACCACTGGTGACTGGCCGCCAGCTGGATGCAGCACCATTCACCACCACTCTCTGGGCCCGGCCATCCAGCCAGTTCCTAACCCAGCAAAGAGTGCTCCCGTCCAAGCCATGGGCTGCCAGCTTGTCTAGGAGTATGCTGTGGGAGACAGTGCCAAAGCCTTGCTGAAATCCAAATAAACAACATCTACTGCCTTCCCTGCATCCACTAGGCGGGTTACCTGGTCATAAAAGGTGACCAGGTTGGTCAAACATCACCTACCCCTCCTAAAGCCATGCTGACTGGGTCTGATACCCTGGCCATGCTGTAAATTCTGTGTGATGGCACTTAATAGAAACTGTTCCATTATCTTGCCAGGTACTGAGGTCAGGCTGACTGGTCTATAATTACCAGGATCCTCCTCTGCACCCTTGTTGTGAATGGGTGTCACATTGGGCAGTTTCCAGTCATCCGGAACCTCACCAGTGAGCCAGGACTGCTGGTAAATGATGGAGACTGGCTTGGCAAGCTCATTTGCCAACTCTCTCATTACCCTGGGCTGGATCCCGTCTGGTCCCATAGATTTATGAACATCCAAGCATTTCAGTGGTTCTTTGACTGCCTCTTCTTGGATAATGGGGGGACCATTCTGCTCCCTGACACCATCAACCATTCCAGGCGGGCCGGTGTCTTGAGGGCAAGTCATCTTCCCACTAAAAACTGAGGCAAAGTAGGCATTAAGCACTTCTGCCTTCTCCTCATCTGCAGATGCTAAGTTCCCTCCCTTGTCCAATAAAGAACAAAGGCTGGTCTTACCCTTCCTTCTAGCATTAAGGTATTTGTAAAAACAGTTTTTATTATCCTTTACAGAAGTTGCCATTCTAAGTTCAAAATGAGCTTTGGCCTCCCTATTTTTTTTTCTGCATGCTCCAGCAGCCTTCTTGAATACTTCCTTAGAGACTTGACCCTCCTTCCAATGCTGATACATCCTCTTTTTATTCCTAAGTACCTCCAAATAAAAAAATATTGGTAATTATTTCAGTGGTAAATATAGTTTTAGGTTATAACATTATGTAAAATAGAAGCTATGTGATGTAAGATACTTTTTTAACTAGCTCAAGAAAGGGATGGAATAATCAAGAAATTCTTTGCCCAGAGATAACAGCAACAGGAGACCTAAAGCCCCAAGAGAAGAATTCTTGCGTCCTTATTGGAAAAGACCAACTTTCTTCCACCTCCTTCGCGACTTTGAGGAGCCAACTGGATTAAGGGAGAGAACTTGACAATAACCAGAGAACACCCTTTGTTTGAAAAGAATTTATGCATCATGTATGAGATATATGAATATGCAACAGGCTATTGCTTTTAAGAGCTAATCCTTTGTTAGCCTGCATGCTTTCCGGGCATAATTGCCCAGGAGGCACCAGGACTGTCTGTATGTCTTTGTTTTTATTGTCCTTTACTGTTCTAACTCTGATTGTCTGAATTCTTATTACTCTAACTTTTATTACTATCTTAATAACCATTTTATTGCTATTAAATTTTTAAAATTTTAAAACAAGTGATTGGTGTTTTTTGCAGTGTGCTTTGAAAGTTGGGAAGACTCTTCATTCATCATCTCCAGAGCACACTGCCCTTGGCCAGCACACTGGCCCATTTTGGTTCATGTGTGACCCTTCTAGTTGAGGCAGAAAGGACAATGGCATTTGAAGACAAAACCAAAGGAAGAATGAGGCAGCCCAAACATCTTGTGCAGATGCAGGCCTTCAGCTGTGACTGGAGAGCATTGGGGTTGCTGCCACTTGGATTTGTATCCCTAGGTGCAATGTCTTTGGCGGGAGGAGAGCCTTGCTCAAGTGAGAAAGCAGAAAGATCAGAGAGGGTGCTTGGGAAGGTCTCCTGTGGTGCGGAGCTGTCAGCGCCTGTGAGGTGAGAGCGGGCCCGGCCTGCCCGGGGTGGAGCCCCAGCAGAGCCCCGGCAGAGGCCGGAGCAGCCTGAGCCCCGGCAGAGGCCGGCTGGAAGGAGGCCCTTGGAGCTGCAAGAGGCAGAGCCGGGCCCTGGGTGCCTGTTCCTGGGAGCGGGCGAATCCTCCGCTCTCAGAGCCCAGGTGGCAGCTGGCTGCTCCCGAGGGGAAGCGCAGCCGTGCTGGGCACAGCCCAGCCTGGAGGCATTGGCTGTCCGGAGTGTGCCCAGGAGCAGGGAAAGGCCAAGGGCAGCCGAGGGCCGCTGGGCTGGCTGAGGATTCCTCCTCTCCTGCCGGCTGCCCTGCAACTCCTGGCAAAGGTCAGCAGTGTGTGCAGCACTCTGGGCACCGGGGCAGGGAGCCGGGCTGCTCGGCAGGCTGGAGCACAGGGCAGCCTCCTTCAGGCCCGGCACTTGTGCCAGGGGAAGCGAGGCCAGCGTGAGGCAGGGACAGCTTGGCAGGGCACATCTGCAGGAGCCAGCGCCTCACGCAGCTCTGGCAGGAAGCGCCTGCAATCCTGCAGTTCTGCACTGAGCCAGAGCAAAGGGCTGAGATGCACAGTGTTTGGCAGAAATATTCAGGCTCCCCAGGCCAGCCTGCTTTGTGCTCTCTGGTGCACAGCAAGCGCTGTGCAATGCAGCTCTGAGCTGCTGGGAGAGAGGCAGTCAGGGATGTGCCTGAGGTGAGTCAAGGGGTTAGCTGAGAATGTAATTAGGGTAATTGAAAAGTGCAGATGAGTCAAGGGGCCAGCTGGGAATAGAATTGGGATAGTAGAAAATTGCATATTTTAGTTAAGATTTTAAAATGAGGTAAGAAGCTAAGTTAGTAATACAGCTAGCAGAAATCACGCACCTTAGTTGAAGAGTACCAAATATATTAGGAACATAAAGCTTGGAGTGACAGGGATAGAGGAAGCAATTGTGAAGGAGCAGAGACCATAGAAATACCTTGCCTTGAGAATAATTGAACAGTTAGAAGAGGCTTGGACCATGACCAGCAGGTCAAAAGGTCTTGCCAACTGGCCATGGGAGAAGAGTTCACCATGAGGAAGACAGGTTTCTTCCTCCCATACAACCACTCCCTCATTTCAAAATCCCACCAACCCAGTTAAGGGACTACAATTGCGCAGCTGTAATAGATATTCAGCTGATAAAAATATGAAGCAGGCAGGTAATAATTATGTATTATGGGTCCTTAGAAACCTAATGTAAAACCTTTTCTGTAGAAATAGAGAGCAGGAGTCTGCAACTCCTTGCACGTGTCTTTGGAAACATGTTCACATGTATCCAGCACTGCAATAAATACCCTTCTTTTCTACTATAATTAGTTGAAGAGTCATCTGTCCGTGCTTCAAGAGTTATGCTGGAGTAGTGAACTGATTTGGAAGGGAGCAGAAGAGTTTCAGCAGGCAATTTTTGGAAGAGATGGAAGGCTCTTGTGACTGAAGGGAAAGCTATTTGGAATGGAGTAATAATCCCAAAGTCCATACAATTGTATCTTTGTGTCTGAATTTAAATCAGAATTATTAGAGATAGCTTCATGCAATTTGTCTAAAAATTTATCAAAGTCTTCATTCTTCTTTGGTGAATTTGTGTAAAAGACATGGTGTGTAACCCATCTGGAAGTGCAAGGATAGCATTATATGTTAGTTGTTGGCTCATCTGCAGGACTTGATCAATGCTCCTAGCCTGGGCAGTCCAGTAGCCCAGGGCCCCTTGCCAAGTAACTGCTGTGCTGTTAAACCATACAGAGGATCACCCTGCACTCTAGGTGCTTCCTGAGCACACTTTTCCTCCCAGCTTTTATGACACATCACCTGCTGATGGGGTGGCATTATAAGTCTTATTAGGGTATGCACATCAGCTGGAATTAATGTGTTAGATGTAAAAATATACTGCAGAAGTGACTGTGCAAGTTGGGATTTTCAACCAAATTGTGAAATTGCAACTCTCAACTTTTCTAAAATCTTCCAAGTGAAAGGTTCTCAAACTCTACTTGCAGCATTAGTTACTACAGGAAAAGCCTCTCCATCATTTGAGAGAAAAGGCCCTTCTACAATAGTTTCTGGAATTACTTTTTTCTACCTTAGTTTCTGAGCTGCTTCTATTTCAGGGTCACATTCCAACTCTAATTCCACATTCTTTACAGCGTGAGATGGAGGATTTTGTTTAACCGGCTCGAATGCTGGCTCAGAGACAGAACAGAGGAGTTTTTGCAAGACAAGGGCCATATTCAGCCGATGCACAATCCAGCCTGCTTGTAATAATGGACAATGGACACGTTCACAAAGAATGAATTATGGACATACTCAGAAATGGGGTTGGTATATTCTTGAAAAAGATACAAGAAGAAGAGTCATCAGGACTCAGCAAGTTTGTCAGCAAGCTTGGGAAAGTGAGCCATGGGTGGGCCAGACAACCAAAGCAAGACGCGTGAAAAATTAGATGATCCAATCAGCATTCTGTTTTAGACGTGTGAACAGCTAGGATAAACCAATCATGTATTAGCTAGAGACACGTGGACAGTAGAGATTTATTATAAAAAGTCTTTTTAGGAATAATAACTTTAGCTTCACTGGATCATATTGGTTATGTTGTGATGTCCATGAACCTCTGCACCATGCACTTAAGGGTGTGATGGTGTTCCCCAGGAAATGTACACATTTGGGGAGGTGCCCTTGGAAGAGAGGGGCTTGATTCCCAAGGAAACTGCTTCCCCAGGAGCCCCCAGTGAGATCGGTGCAAGTGTCTCCATTTGACTCCCTGTGTCTCCTTCAGTCCTTGGGGCCCCTTGCACTTTGCAGAGGGGCATGCAAAGGGAGAAGGCTGTGAAGAAATACGAATTATGTTCTCTTGATGCAGAGTGTGATTTTATACCCTCTCTCCTATGGTGCAGATGCTCTTCATTTCTACTGTGTTGATTATTCTTATCAATACATATTTTAACTTGCTCTGGCATTCTTCCCATAGAAAAGCTTTCCTTGGGTATTTGATTTACGTCTGCAAATGTTGATACATAACTTCAGGTATCTGAATTTAGCCCATTTCTCCTCTCGCTTTCATTTCAGAAAATGTCAGAATTACAGATGTACACACTAAAGCATCCAAGATTTCTGTGCAACAGAAAGATGAGTAAACAGTAGTACAGCCCAATCTACATTACCTTGAGCAGTTACCAAAGCCAGTAGGTATTTAGAAAAGTGTGCTTTCTTTCAGCAATATTACAAATGGATTGTTATATACAAATTATAATATTATAATCTTGGCTTTACACAAATATTAAAATGGATTCTATATGTGTGATGTTAAAGTTGTGATCTTTATAACTTTGTTATAAAGATATAGTTTTTATTTCTGTTGTTAATTAAGCTTAGAGAGCTCCCAAGGCCTTGAACATACTTGAGACTGATTTTGCAATAAACTATCTTTTAAAACTCTGTTTGGAAAGCAGAAGGTAGGAACATCAGTCATCTGTTGAGTTTGACTTTATTGTTATTTGAGATTGTAGTAAATACTGAGCACGAGCTGGGATGCAGATTGTAATTGCTCATCTTTCCAAAGATAGATATGGATACTATTAAACTGTGCCTTGTTTATTGTTCCTAACTGACTAATTTACTGCAGTAGTTTTATAGTGCTTTTTTATTGTTGTAATGTCTAAATGTAGTGGGAGAATATATATTTGACTTGGGGGAGTTTGGCTTTTGTTTTTCGAATAATAAAACCACTCTCTTCAGCCAGGTGAAGAAGAAATCTTCTTCTGTCCTTGTACACAGCTATGGGTTTGTTTACACAGCTTCTCCTTCCCTTCTCTGCCTAGGCTTTCTCACCTGCAGTTTTCAGTAGAAAAGCAACAAACCTTTGAAAGGCTAAACCTCAACATAACTGTGACCCTCAATCAATACTTCCTTCTTCCAATTTCTTAAGATCTCTTTGTCCTGGGCACTCAGTATGGCCTTTTTCCTCAAAGTTCTTTAGCTATCTTGAATGCTTACAGCGTAACAGGTAATCCCTGATCTATTTTCAACTCTCTGCTCAGATGCAGACTGCTGGAAGGGAGGTAGGACTGGTACTGGAGACCTGGCAGCTTGTCCTGGAAGCAAAATTTTTGAAAGAATGGTAATGTGGAGAAGCATGCAAGTCCGGGTGGTGAACTCATAGATGCAAGCACTTGCAGTTTCCTGTCAGGATTTTACAGTTCAAGGGTATGGTCTCTTCTTATTTCTGTCCCTTAATGCTCAATCCTTGCCACACTTCTTCAACTTCTTTTGCATTGTCATCTTCCGTGTTTTCTTCCTCTCTTCTTCTTTCTGTGACTTTCTGTGCAGGATGGATAACCTGTCATACACTGTCAGCTTGCTCAGTGACCGAGCAGTGAGTGATATGATGGTGTGGAAATTGGAGGTGCACAGTAGGCAAACGTGTCGTGCTTCTGTGTGCCCTCTGCAGGCAAACCTGCTTCCCAAACCATCAGTCAGACTTGGAAAAAAGGCTTGTCACCACTGCTTTGTTGTGGTTTGTGCATTGATGAAGAAACACTTCCATCTCAACCTGCTTAAGCCACTGCAGAGCAGGAATTGTTGCTTTGGGAGCAGATGTGCTGGCAGGGTCCTTACAGCTCCACAAGATGTGCCTCTTCTGGAACAGATTTCTGCATCTTGGTGCAATAAAATCTATGCTTTAAATTGCACCAGGGCAAGTCATGCACTCATGTAGATGTGTTTTCAGACATAGATATTTCTATATATGCCTAGTGAATGGCCTCCTGGGGAGCAGGGACAAATGAGGAAGGGGGCTGATAAAACATGCTTCTGCTTCAAGAAAAACCCCTGTCTTCCCTTTCCAGAGAAGGATATAAACTTTTTCTTGATTGGCCTAAAGGGGATAAACAAGTCCCTCCATGTCCTGATCTTTTACTAGTCTCAAATTATTTAGAAAAGTTGTAAATTTTTTTTTTTTTTTTGGTGGGGGGTTGGTGGTGTTCGGGTCTGCACTTCAGACCTGTTCTCCCAGCAGCCAGGGACCTACAGCTGCTGTGGGTGGGGCAGGTGCTCAGGTAATTACCAACAGGTGCTTGGTAATTGCTAACAGCAGTTGAGGTGAGAAGTTGGCTTGTGCCTGGCTGAGGGCTTGAGGACTGTGGGGAAAGAAGGGATAGGGAGTGGAGTGGAAAATATTAGTTACACAAGCAAATCTGAGGTGTAGGTGGCATTTAACTGGATTAGGTACTGCATTTCATGGACTTGATCACAATTTATGAAGAACTGAACATTGAACTATGAGATAGGACTATTTAGTTGCTATTCTAAATGCTGCATTTACTAATATGTAATGTAATTTCTTTGTATTTTGCTCAGAAGCTGTCTCAAAAACATTAAAGTCCAAATAAAGTCTTCATAAACACAAGTTAATAGCTTACTTTTTGTTAAAAACAGAAGCTGAAAGGGCCAATGGCTCTTGCATTCAGTAATTCACACATTTTAAAAGAAGTGGCTCTCTCCTGTTCCTGTGGCTAGCTTGTCTCTTCAGGCTAGGAACCGTTTCTGGGAGCATTTCCTTGCTGCTCCTATATCTCTATCCCCTTGGAATCTGATGCTAATACTATATTTTTCTAAAATTAGAAAATTTGAAATTTCTGTAGGCCCTTTCATTTTGTCATTTGCACCTGTCACTTGAGGGGAAGAAAAGTCTGATAAGGTTTTTTCCTTGTAGGCCTCTCAAATTGCAGCCCATTGCATTTAGCTGCAAAATTCTTAGTCATGCTAACAGGATGCCTGAAATGGAAACTGGTAGAGAGTAAAAGAAATTGCCTGGTACAGATGCTATCAACTATTTTTAGTTTCTTGACAGTCCAGTATTTCCCTTACCCAAGGAGTGTTCATATTTCTTTCTCTTTTTCTTGCAGCTCTCAGTTCTGTGATGACCGAGAAACAAAAATACAAAGTAAGGGTATCCAGAGTAGATGGACTTTATGAGAATTAGGGGGCAATTTGACCATACACTGATCTGTATGATTGCCTTCTTCTGTGAAAGATTGTAGTGGTGTTGTAATATATGTTGGGAAATAATTCATGCTCTAAAAGCATGTATTTCATCAAGATTGTGAAATCCAAACAAGTCTCTTACCACAAGCAGCCCAGAGGCAGACGTCTATTCTGATTCCGAAATTCCTGAAGGCAGCAGGAGAACAATCAGCACTTAGCTTATGAATAGAGCACCCAGCACAATGATCACCATTATCCCAGTCATGGGAAGACACCTCAGAGCGATCATTGCCCTGTTGATAACATCGATCAAGATGGCCAAAGTCGCCAGAAAGGTCCATGTGAATACCCGACTTCCCTGATCCATCAGCGCTGGCTATCAACAAGGAAATGGCGATGGTCCAGCTCTGCACAGGGAAAGAACCAACTATGAATATGCAGAGTTACAAAAGAAACTGGGACTCCTTCGCCTCGGGCATAATAAACTGTACAAAGCATCCCTGCAAGAAGTGGCTCTCATGAGCAATGAACGGGGCAGGGTCCGATGCGATAGAGGTGGGATCCAGGTTCACCCAGCGCCCACCCCGGGCTCGACGCTGTCTCTTTGGCTGTGGTGGTTTTGAGGACCGTATTTTGGTCACAGAAAAAGATAAATAAATCTTTTCTCATTTTTGATAATTTGGATTTTGATTGATCATTTAATAGAGTGTGATTGCAATCATTTCTGCTGGTCAGTATTTTTAGTGTTAACACAGCTACCCAGGGAGCCAGACAGGTTTTATGACTCTCTTTGGAACTGAAAGAAAAAGAGAAGAAAATGTGTCTGTGGTATTTTCCTACAGCAGTTCCACATGCTATTGGTGGCATGTAACAACTGGATTTCACCCCTAGTAACTACTTGTGGTGCAGTCTTAAGCGTGCTAGTTGTGAGAGCTGCTTCTGTAGAAAGGTGATTTCTACTACTGCTGTGTTAATTCTTCCTATAAAATTTAAACAACCCAACAATTTCCTAGTTGCTTCTAGTTGTTTACACAAGTGCTTGTATTTGTACCCCTGTTCTTGGATCTTTTAATTCTGCACTCAGGATACCCAAAAGGTACCAGAGCTGTATGTACCCAAGCAAGGGTGTGTTTGGATGGTGGTCTGGGACAGAGAGTATTCTCCTCTGGAGTTAAAGCTGGCCAAGTTTCAGCTTTTTATTGGCAGGCATTTTTAACTGAAAAAAATAACAGCTTCGAGTTTTGAAATCCCCATAGTAGATAATGTAAACATAGAGCATAATTTACAAGCTCACTTTGGGAACTGGTTGCAATTAAGTGTTGCCTCCTGAGGTGTCTCAAGTTGCGGGTGTCTTAAAGAAGAAGAGAAATAGGAATTTACGAGACAGGAAAGAGAACTCCAGAACTTTTCACTACACCAGGTCCTGTACTGAAGTGGCTGTTGTGAACAATGCAGCCAGGACCATGGAACCGAGCAGTCTGAAGAAACTGCTGTACAGCAGCAGCTTAACTTCAATGTGCTTGAGCCAGTGCTGCTGGCAGCATTATCTCTGCATCCTGGGACACTTCCCGGTTCCTGTGCCTTGGCACTGCTTCCACATGGGCTGGGGATGGAGTTTGGGTCTATGAACTGGCTGGTGGTGAGGAACAGGTTCATTTTTGTCAGATGAGGTGATGGTGTGCACGTCTCCCTGGCTTAGTGCCCTTTGTGAGCTTCTTACTTCAGCCAGAATTTGTGGAGTGTTTAAAGCTTGCTGCTTTTTTTGAGGGGCAGGTTTTTTTGGGTACTATTAAGAGAAATGACTTGTTGATGTCCCTGAAATGTTCCATTTTCATCCTTATGCAAGAAAGTGAGGAATAGATTCTTCATCCCTTGCAGTAATAATTTGCTTTATTACTGCACTGAAGTGAGATAGGATTAATGTAGGTTACAGGTAGTAACAGAATATGAAATAAGACAACAAAAAGCACAAGAGCAAAAGATAAAAATAGTCTCAGGAATTAACCTAGTACTTTGAGAATCTATGAATTTTCAAAATGCTTGCAATGATGCCTAAATCTATTTTTCCTTTCAGATAAAGAATGTGTTTTCAAGTATTTTGCATACAGGATTCACTGGGGATGTACAAACTTGAAGAATTTCAAGTGTGCGGCTTCAGGAATGAAGTAATAAACTTTTGACTTAGGTTCTCAACCTGAATAAACTGTTGAGTACCCCACAGTACTTGCAAGTTATATATTCATATATATATATATATATATATATATATATATATATATATATATAGTTGCAAGCTAATAACAGTGCAATAAAAACACAATTGCCCTTTTCCCCCCTTAGCATTTTCTCCCTGGCCCTGTAACATTTTTTTTTGTGCCTTGTTCCTTAGTTTGCTTTCCAAACCATTCCATTTCCTCAGCAGACCTTGAGAACAATCTCATGAGTAGATCTGGAAAATCAGTTTTGAATATAGGAAATTAAATGAGGAATCACACTTCATAAGCTTGGGCTTCTGGATTGAAAACTTCAGATAATTCAAGTAGACATTGCTGAATGCTCAACCTGGTCTGGCAGGCTCCAGTCTCTGAAAGGTGGGCAACTGAAACCTCTGTGTTTGCACAGAAAGGCAAGTTATGGGATAGCTAGTGAGAGGAATAGTGCATTTGTCTTTACAGACAAGCTGTGGGTCTGCTGGGAGATAAAACTAACAATGGGAAGGGTTCCACTGATTGGTGAATGGAAAAAGAGATTTGCTTTTACAAATAAACTTTAGGTTTGCTGATAAATGAAACTGGACATTGAAAGATGAAAGAAACAATGGGGAAGAAAAACCCCTCCATTCCATAAGAATTAAAAATGAAAAGGAAGGGTTATACATCAGAGGGAAATCTTCAGTATCAGGCATATTGGGGAGTCTGTCCCTCTCAAGTACCTCAGCCAGTGGGGAAAGAGAGAAGGGAAATGGGGCCAGGAAATTGGGATAAAAAGGAGGCTGTGTCCTCCAAAAATTCGAGAGATCCCAGGGGAATGCCCCATGGCCTCTCCCTTTATTCAAATAAAGTAAAAGGACTCCTCTGTCTCCTTTTTTAGACATAAACCTCTGGTGTTTGTGGATTAATTTTCCTAACATGCTGCTGCAGATTTTGGAAACAATTGTGCATAAGAACGGGCACAGGACCAGACTTGGGGCTGGCATCTCTGCATTTCCAGGATGGCCCATGGACAGGGTGAGGTGGTACCCGTGCACTCTGCATCAAGCTGTGATTCTATGGAGACTTCAGCAAGAGAGGGTTTTTTCAGGCTGATTAAACCTTCATCCTTGCTATGCTTGCTGTGACATTTGCATCTCTCTTTTGTAAAACTTCAGAAATCTTAATCATCTTTGGCCCTGTGAAATGTTACAAACATCAGCAAAAGTCATCATAGTTTCCATGCAAAAATACATACATTTTGACATTTGGGAACTGGAAGGCACTAATTTCTATTGCTGATGATACACAAAGAGGGCAGGTTGGTGCCTTGGGGCCTATGTCTGCTACTGTTGACTGGAAAATACCTTTTGAAGTGGCACCCTATGGCCCTGGATGGCCAGAACGGAGGTCCAGGAGGCGAGACAGGTGTTTACTACTGAGTCTTTGACCTTTTAAGCCAAATAAAAGTTATAAATTCTTAGGCCTATGTATTTATAAAACAGAAGTATAAAGAAGAGATGTTGTAGTGTGTGTGTGTGTGTGACACCTTGAACATACCCCATTATACTAACAGACTCTCCAAACATCCATTCTTTTTTATGACCATTATCCATTAGGAAATGCCATGTAAAACTTATTTCTTTGTTGAGAAGTACCTCACCTACTGACAACAATTAGAATTGCTTACAGGGCCTCAGCTGCAAATGCAAAACATTCAAAACTCAAACTAATTGGTTACATTAGAAAACACACTTTGCTTTTCTCCAGAGGTTGATTGTGAGCAATTTTGTGAGCTATTCATGAAAATACTCTGGGGCTGTTTGCATCAAACACTGGGATCTTGTTAGCAGTGAAAGAGGGAAAGTGCACCATGTGTGGCAAAGTAATTCCCTCACAAAATATGTGCTTGGAGGCTACTTGGGTCAAAAGAATTTCTTTTTAATTCCATGGGCAGAAGAACTGCCCATCATCTGCTTTTTCAGAAAAAGAGGGTTGAGTCTTTGGGCCCTTTCAGAGCCTTGAATGACTGAAGCTGAAGGGATTTCCCCCAAAAAGCAAGGAGTGTTTTGAGGAGCGGGGCCGCACCTGCCTGCAGAACTGACCATGGGCCAAGGGAAGGTGCTGCTGCCCAGAGCCAGCCCGAGGGGTCCCTGAGGATTTGTCACATCCTCTGCCTCCCCTGGCAGTGCTGCCACAGAGCCCAGCAGGAGGGATCCCAGGGATTTGTCAGCATGGGGAGGCAGAGCGTGAGCTCCTACTGATATTTCCATCCAGGGCTGGCACTTTCAGGCCAGCAATGACAAATTCTGCAGCTCTGGCTGCACAGTTGCTGTTGGCACTGCTGTGGCAGCCTCTGCCACCAAGCAAGAGCATCTGCAGGGGCAGGATGGTGCAGAGATGCCTCTCAGAGAACGCAGAGAACACCTTAGAACAGCATCTGGCAGAGTTAATGAAGGGCTGGTAAATCCCTCTGAAGGGGACGGGTCATAAAAACCTCTCTCTGTGAAAAGAAGAGACAATAGGAGTGAGGAGGGAATGAGAAAGGGGAAGGGAAAGGTCAAAAAAGAGGAAAAGGAAAGAGAAAGGGAGAGAGGGAGAGGATCGAGGCCTTGGAAATTCTGATTTGATCTAAAGGACATTTTCTGACAACATAGATGTTTGCTACAATAAATAGTGCTTTCCCACAGGCTTTGGCTTTCTAGCTCTTGATATTAACTGAGCCCAGTGAGTTTTAAAAGAGAGAGGAAAAGAATTAGTCAAAAGTTGGTCAAAAGACCAAATATCTGCCAGAGACTGAATGCTATGGTTAATGGCTTTTGAACATTGACAGGAATGGTCAAAGCATTAAAGTAATTAAACAGGGCTCTCAGTATCCAGCACAAGTTGTACTGGTGAGGAGATTAAATAGAGATTCTCATTGCACTGTGTGTTTTATACTCTTGAAAACAGAGGCTTAGTAACAGTATTTCATTCACACACAATAACATAAAGAATGACAGCTCATGCCTTTTTATCCTGGTAAGTATTTGCTGCAGCAGCCACCTTTCTTCCAAGTCATGATGTGTTCAATGCCATTTTTCCCTGTTTTCTGTTGAAAACTGTTTCATAACAAAAAAGGATTATTACCATATGTAGTCTTTTCTTCTTGTCAAGGAACAAGCTGAAATCTCCAGGCAAATATAAAAGACTACAAGATTTTAGAAGTATGTAAATTCCAGTGTTAATGAACCTGACTTGAATTCAGTTTTGACTTCTGAAGAATTAAAAATCCAAATGGGAATGACACAGCCTCACCTTTCCTTAGTGATATGTGAAAGGCCAGAACAAGAAGAGGGAATCTGGTGCCTGCTGAAATCAACATGTCCTGAGAAATTCTTGTTATTATTGAAAGAACAGTTTAAATTACAGGAGGGGCTCTTGCCTTGCTGAGCCCTCAGCCCTCTGTGATACACCTCACCTCAATGCAGACTTCAGGTGGTTTGGGGCTTTCTTTTTCTTTCTCCAAAACACCAAGAGATCAAAATTCTTGGAAAAAACAGGACTTCTACTTTCAGTCCAAGCCAAAGAGAAGCTCTGCAGGGCTTCTTCCTAGATACAGATAAAATACTCTGGTGATCTTATCACACCCTGTTCTCAAACTTTTGGCACCAGCTTCTACTCTGGAACACCATGACTTCCTTGTAATCTAAAGAGGGAACAAATCAAACCTCAACAGCTGGTCCTACCTTGAAAACCAGTGTTCCTCCCACCAGAAACTTCCTTTCCTGTTGTGACAGATGAGTAATGTGATGATTGACTCTCACAATTAATAGACAAATATCATGTATATAACTTAAGGAAAGTTTTATAGATTTATAGTTATGCTGCACCCCATGCCCTGGTTATCAAGGGAAAACTGGGGCTGGGACATCTGGGAGGGCTGGCTTGTCACTATGGCGACACCTGAGCCCCAATCAGAATTTGAGGAAGAGATCTCCACCACTGGACAGCGAAGAAGGGGTTGATGGACAGAACTTTGGGAGGGCTTAAAGGGTTCAAAAGGGAAAGCCTCCAGCGCGAGGGGGCTGAGCACATGGCGAGGAAAATCTTTTGCTGCCGGTGCTGTAACCTTTTTTCTTTATTCAGTCTTCTGTTGTATTTTTGATAAGGTTTAATAAACCTTCCTAAACTATGAAAAGTGAGTAGCTATTTCTCACACTGTGGTCTGCAACCCTCACTCTTTATTACAATGAAATGCTACTTTTTATTAGGTTTGCATCAGTTCCATATGCTTTTATGAGCTTTTATGCATTTTTCTCTATATATGTTTAAGACCACTATCTGCTTATTGCAACATTCCAGGAATCTCTTTTGACTCTTCTCTCCATATTCCTGCAGAAGGTCAGGTCACTGTGGGTTTTCCACCAATAAAAATCCAGGTTGTTCAGATCCTAGGTGTGACGGGCAGGCACAATTTCCCTGCTGACACAGGGACTGAAGACAAACCCCTCTGTTGTCACTGAAAACAAAAGGAAGGAGGAAGTTTCTGCCCATTGCAAAGTCCCCATTTGCCCTGAAGGACTCTGCCTCTTCTTTCTCAGCAGCAGCTCAGCAGCCGGACGCCAAGAAGGACAAGAGAGGGAGGGGTGGTTGATTTGTGTGACAATTTAACAGCACTTGCACACAAGAGCTGAGTCTGTCAGCAACATCTCTGCAGAGGCAAGTCCTTGCTGAGGATGCAGAGCTGTGTCACTTGTGTTTAGTTTGCATCGAGTTAATGGCACGGTGGCTTTTCATGCTGCAGGTGTGGCCCCTGTGACAGCAGCCTGTTCATCCTTCAGGGGGTTTGCACCCACAGGGACAGTGCTGCTCCTGCCAGCACACCCCAGTTTGTCCTCATGCCAAAAAGCCCAGGCAGAACTTACTTCTTAAAGGAACGTTTTCCGTTTGCTCTCAAACCAAAGATTTAGATGTAATGGTATAATAGAAACAAATCTTTTCCCCTGTTGTCTCTTGGGACAGGAGGAAAATCCTATCACATCCAGATAGCAAGGCACTGATTTCAGTTCCACTCTGGAAATGACTTGCAGGAGCAAGTGAATAAAATTCTCTGCTGGAACAGTGAAGTCCTGCCACTCTAAATCAGTGTGGTGCCTGAAGGGTTTTGTAGCAGGTTTGTACCTAAGTTGATGCTCAAGAAGTTTATGAGGTCCAACAGAGACCTAAGGTTTGCACAGCAGAGTTTAGGCTGACAGCTAAGGGAGCATAAATTAAATGGTCTTTCTAAGCCAGAAGGCTGATGAGAATTGTTGGTATTTGTGCTCTCCTTCCTTGTTTAAAGGATAGCAACATATTTGATGAGATTTTGGCATTGCAGCTAAAGATCATGGCCAGATGAAGTCACCTAAGTGGTTGTTGTGCATTTCTAATTGTGGAGGTCAATAATCAGTGTAACTGCTTCTGGTAATCTGGCTCCAGTCTCGCACAGAGCATTGCTGGTTGGTCACTCTTATCTCCACAGCCCAGCAGAGATCCTGTTTTGGATGGCTCTCACTGCTCCCAAGGCCCCAGGGACCAGCCACTGGCTCTCCTCCTTCTGCTTTCCCTTCCAGGATCAGAGATTTCCTGCTGCTTCCTCCACGTCTGAGACAACTGGAGGAGATGAGGGGCTGAGGATGTGGCTTCTGACAGAGAGTTGATAACGCTCAGTTATTTTATTCTCCTGCCACTAAGCTGTCAGGCTGCTGCTGAAATTCCTCCTGCTTGGAAAGGGCTGGTGTGAGCAGCAGGAATTGTTGCTGGCTGGAACTTTTCCAAGAGCTGGACAAAAGAAGCATTTTGTGGAAGGCCACCAGCTGCCCTTGGTCAGCAGCACTAGGTGTGAGGTGCCCTTTGAAGGCCGTCCCTGCACAAGGACAGCCTGGCCTTCTCCAGTGCCCAGAGCACCTTCCAGGCTTTTGGGCTGGCCTCGTCCCTCACCCTGGAGAAGCAGGTTGCTGTTGGAACTCTCCTATCCACAGTTTCTGGCTGGATTGCTGTGTCTTACCACAGACAGCCCTGGAGACACCAGTACAGACTCCATCTGCAATAAAAGGGGACTTTGTTCCAGCTTTTCCCTTGGCCCAGCATGCAGCAAGCCCACCTGGGCCTCATTCAGCTCTGTGTGGGCTGGTAGTCAGCTTCTGCTGGGAATTTAAAGCTTTTACCCTACTTTCCACAGCAAATAGTGGAGCAAACCCAGCCGCACCAACCCCCAAATTTCACTCTAAAAACCACAAGTTTCATTTTCCTCTTTTCAAGCCTTGAAGAAAACAAACTTCACTTGAGTGAGCTGGAGGCACAGTGTCCTCCAGGATCATTCTTGAGTAGGACAATATTGCAGGGGAAGACTGGCAAACCCAGAGGTTACTGGTGCTTAGGAAGCTTTGCAAAACCTTCCCACGTGCGGTGCTCTTGCAGCCTCCTGAGCTCCTGGAGCCCTCACTCAGCTCAGGCACAGTTGGGACAGGAGGGGATGGTTCCGTCTGTCAGATGTGGGGACAGGAGGAGGGAAGACTTTGCAAACGCTGCCACGAGGGCAGGGCTGTTTTCATTGATGGTGCCAAGTGGTAGTACACCATCTTTGATTAAATGTGAGGTGCTGAAGGGCAAAAATTCTCAGTGCTAAGGAGAGAGTGTCTCCACTCACTCAGCAAGGTAAGTGAAGGGGAAAGTGCAATCTGTATTTCATGGGAGGTGTTCAGTTTTTAACAAAACATTTTTGCAGAAGACGTGCCCAGGCAGGGGTGATTCAGAGCATTTTATCAGCCTCACAGAGTATCCCCACATCTGCTTGGCCACATTTTCTCTCTTTTTTTCATTGTGAATGATTTCTCCTGCCAGGGTTGCTCCTGCTTGGAGTTCTGCTCTCAGTGGAGCCCCGGAATTTTCTCAGCAGGCCTCTGCAGCGAGTTCTGAGCCAAGGTGGGGCTCTGCTGCCAGCCCAAATCTGCGCTTCCCCTGCCCAGCCTGAGTGCAGGTGGGGCATGTGCTGGGCATGGCCGGAGACTTGCATGGCCAAAATCCTCCAGCATTTCCATCTGCTCATGGCTTTGGGTAGCACAAATCACACAACACCCATCGCAGCTGACAAATGGCATTTCTTGCAGATTGCTACAGCCGCACTGCTGATCCACAAATACACGAGAATCAATTGCAGCTGAAAAATGTCATTTATTACAACGTGCTACACCCACGCCGACAATACAGAACTATACAAATCTCAATTTAGGTTAAAAACGGGAATTTATTCTATTATTACAACCTTTCTATGTAATAATATACAAATACCAACTTCAGTTACTTTATTGCCAACCTCCACAACAACGCACTATACACAAAGATCAATTAGGTGTTTAACAGCTTAATTTATTACATATTGCTACAAGGATTAAGCCCATCTAGGAATACAAAAATATCTCCATAGATATGTAAATAGAATTACATCCAGAAACAGATAAGTATGCATTTAAAAATAGACCCATATACCTATACAAATACCAGTATTCCTATTTTAAAAGCCATATAAAAAAAATTGTATCAAAAGAGATACCTACACAACTTTACCCACAGGAAACAGAAATTAACACAGATATAACAATATCCATGTCTACATAGATAAATTTATACACAGATATGTAATTTCAAATATATATATATATATATATACATAGCATACATTCATAACAAAATAAATATACATAAATATAAGAATATACACATGGAAATTAACACATACAAATAGCAGTCCACATATAGAAATACACATATAATAAACTGTGGCTACGTTCGAGTCTGTGTATCTTTAAAGAGCACTCGAAGCAGAGGGACCCCAGCTGCCCCATCTTCAAAGCCTCTCGCTCGGTCTCCTCCTCCCGTGCAGAGCAGCTCTCCTGGACAGCGACAGCAGATGGAACACCTGGCAAGCAAAGGGAACACGGAGTGAGTATGGGGACGTTTCCCTTGGCAGCAGCTGCACTTCCATCAGGGAAGAGGAAATGTCAGAGCCTCCCAGGGGGGTCAGAAAGAGAAAGCAGCCGAGCGGGCCAGGCTGTGGTGAGCGCAGCCGCGGCGGGACTGTCCCGCAGCCCCGGCAGAGCCGGCACAGCTCCCGGCCCTGCCGGCACAGCTGCCTTGCCCAAGGACAGCCCCTGTGCCGGCCGGGGCAGCTGCGCTGAGCAGCCCCAGCACGGGCAGGGCCTGCTCCTGCCCCGCCGGGCAGTGCCCACGGCCACAGCCCACGGCACCCTCAGCCCCACCTGCCTCCCCGGGCCTGTGGCCTCACCCGGGCTCTCTCCAGGCTGGCAGCAGCAGGTCCCCGTTCACTGCTCTTGCTGCTGGCCTTCAGCTCCTCCCTGCTGGCTCCCGTCAGTCTCTGGCTGTCCTCAAGGTCTTCATGGCAGCTGTGGCAAAAGTGGAGGCTCTGGAATTGCTTCCAAGGCCTGGCAGAGCTGCAGTCCCAGAGCCCTCTGTGCTCCCTGCTGGCCCCCTCCATCCCCTCAGCCCCGCCATGCTCTCGGTGAAGCCCCAGCCCCCTTCAGTTTCTTCAGCCCCTCCCAGTCCTCTCACCCCCCTCAGTCCCTTCTGACCCATCCCGTCCCCTGAGACCCACCACCCTGCCAGCCTGTGCCACTTGCCTGTCACCTCAGTGCCACCATGGCCCTCGGCTGCCCCACAGCCCTCAGCCCCAGCAGCAGCTCAGGGTCACCGTCCCTTCAGCGCCCCCTGAGCCCCCTGAGCCCCCTCTGTCTCACCGTCCTTCAGCAGCTCCTCAGGGGACAGTGCCTGGGGCCAGCGGCAGCTCCCACCGCTCCAGGGACAGCCGGGGCTGGAAGTGCTGCTCCGCCCGGCCCGGCCGCCAGCTCGGAGCCAGCACAGGGACAGGGGACACAGGGGGCACCGGGGCAAAAGCAAGAGGTGAAAAAGGCAGCCGAGGGGGCAAAGAGCTAAAAATGCAGCCTAGGCCTACACAAACAGCAATCTATCCATCCATCTCTCCACCTAAACATTCCTATTCCTCTTACTAGATAACTATACACATTCATAAATGTAACTTCATACATATGTATATATATATAAAAATATTTTACTCTACACATATAAAAAACTAACTCTAAAAATCTATAAATTTAAATATATCATAAAATATAATTATATCATATCTATAACGATATACATATCCACATTTAACTATACAGATCTATCAAGCTATGTCCATATAAATAGAACACTATCATCTATAAATGGAACTATACCCACTAATAAATAGAACCATAGAAATCTATAAACATATCTACAAACAGAGGAGTTCTACCTGCCCGATGGTCACAGGCTCTCCCCTGTCTCTTCCTGCCATGCAGGGCAGCCCTCCTGGAGATGTTGGTCAGATGGCATCTGGGAAGCAAAGGCAACGCTCAGTCAATATTGGCCCTTCTGCACCTTTCCCTTGGGCAGCAATTGTCCTTCGACCAGAGGCTGTCCAAGATGGCCTGAAAGGCAGACTCTCACTTGGCAATTTGAAGCAATCTGCCCTTAAAAGAACAGGGACCATTCCAAGTGTTCAAAAGTGTGTTTCAAAACACTGAAGTATCTTGATAAAGTCTCAGCCCCCGCAGTGCAAAGGGCACCCAGGAGAGCTTGAAACACAGACAGTCCCAGCTGCCACAAGGAAGCCCAGCCTTGTTCTTTCTCTGAGCTGACAGAGAGACCTCAGTCTTCACTGAAATGGCTGAAGCTGAAGGTGCTGGGAGCTGAGTCATGAACCAGCTCCATTACCTGGCATCTACAAACTGCCCTCTGCAGTGAGCAGCAGCTGCTCCAACTCGACCATCAGCTCTGGCAGGAAGGGCTGGGAGGGACAGAGCTCCCTACAAGGCCTGCAGGCTGCACCAGCTTGGCTAAGGAATGGATCCACAGTGCTCCCTCTCTCCTCTTAGGCCTCCCTAATCAGGGGTCATTCCAGCTTTTCCTTCTGATACTGGAGTTACTGTGATTTTTCTATTGGTTGGCCTCTGATGTTGTGCTCCTTGTTTTTCTTGTGGGTCAGGCCCAATACCAGCAGACTGGTATTACATTTAGTCAGTGATTTGGACTTCTACCCTGACTTTTTGCTCTTTTTTCCCCCTGTTCCTTCAAGAGTCGCTCAGCCTGGCCTCCCCTGGCACCCTGCAGCAAATTTATCCACCCACTTCAGCACAAAACTGGGACACCCGGCTTGGTGACACAACTCCCACAAGGTCAGGTTTATTCCCTGCTCTCTTGCCACAGCAGAGGACTCAGTGTCAGAGCCTCTGGAGAAGCGTGGAGGGCAGGGCTCAGGGAGGTTGTGCCAGTGCAGGATTTGAACTCAAGGCACCAGGAAGCACCAACCCTGCTCAGAGCAGCCATCTCACAGCTCTCTAAATCAGTGTGGGCTCTGTCCTTACCAGGCTCCTGGGGCTCCTGGGAACTGTTCCTGCAGCTCTCGGTGCCAGATGAAGCTTCCTCTGCTGCAGCTCTGTCCACAGGCTCCCCTCCTGAAGAATCAGGGGCAGCACCAACATTGTCCTGAGCAGAAAAACAGAAAGAAAGGAACCCAAAGATCACTGACTATTTTGCTGGAATCATATCAGGGATACAATAACTCTCCTTCTCCACTCCCAAAGGACATGGAGCACAGAGGAGGGAACACTGCCCCCACGGTTCACATGACAAGCCTTTTAAACTCAGGATTCAGGGGGCCAAGGTGAAACTGAAGCTCTTCCAAAATGACCTTTGAGACAAAACATGAACACAGCAAACCAGAAGACACCAAGTGAGGGGACGTGCCCCCACGCTCTGAGCCTGCCTTATCCCAGAGCTGTGAGAAATCAGCCAGCACAAAGCCAGGGGCTCTCCTTGCTGCCAGCACGGCTGCCAGCAAGGGCAGAGCTCGCTCCCAGCCCTGCCCAGGGCTGTGTGCTGCAAACCCACAGGCAAAGCACACATTTCTGCCTGGGAGTCTCAGCACCCCCAGCCAACCGCTCACACAACCCATCACAAGGTGCTGCTTCTCGGAGCCCTCTGCTGCTGCCCCACGGGTGTCATCCAGGCAAACATTTATGCACCCTGGGTATTGCCAGGATCACATTTGGGATCAGTGGCAGAAATCTGTACATCGTTAGGGTAGGGAAAAAAAACAACCCAAAAGACAGGAAAAGCCAGACAACCAAGTAGTGTTTCTATTCCACTGAGGAAGTAAATGTCCACAGTGAAGCAAATTACCTTTGGACACAAAGATATTCTCACTATGACCAGTTCCAGAATATTCATCTCTTCTGCCATAGCTCATCCATCAGAACACTAAAGATTCTAAAGATGGTTCAGAGCCTGCAATGTTTCCTTTTAGTATGGAATAAAATGCTTCTCTAAACTATTTGTGACTTTACAGAAGACAAAAGTCATGCCACTTGAGAATAAGGTACTGGTAAATCCAAAAAATCCCACTCTCCCCCTTGAGTCATAATCACAAATGTACTGCAGGCAATGGGTCAGCACATCAACAGAAAGAGAGACATTCTTTGGCCAACACATGTCATAATCTGCAAAAGGACAGAGAGCTGCAGCTGCAGCCCAGCCCCAGCCACGGCTCTGGGAGCGCCTACACGCACGGCAGGGCTCACACAGTGATAGTGGAGCCCTGGAAAATGTTAAAGATAGACTTTGAAAATGTTGGGCTTTGTGTTTTCTCAGATCACTGCACCTGCGTAAGCAGTAGGATAAATGATATAATTGTTAGATGTGATGATTGTTTAGGAAGTAAATATAATTATTGTATAATCATAAGAAGAATCAGGAGAAACTATGTTAGAAATTTAAGGGGGAACCATGAGAAGCTATGTTTAGCTGAAATCTGTGCATACAATAGAACAATATAAGTTTAATAATTAACATGAAAGTTATATAACGATAGAGTATAAAACACGTTCGCCTCGAATGTATGGTCAGAATCAGATTTGGGTGGAAACTACCCCGATTCCCAGAGCTCTTAAATAAAAAGCACCGCATATAATCGCTTATGTGATTGTGTGTTTTTGAACGCTAACAACAGCAGCAGCAGCTGCAGCCCAGCCCTTGCTTTGCCTTGGCCTTCCCACCCAAAAGAGGCACAGCCCACATCTGCTGCAGCTGGGACAGAGGCACCTCTGGCATGCCCCTCCCTGCACGGGACACTTGGCCTTCAGTGCCAATTCCCATAACACTCTTCTCCTCTTTCCCAGCAAGTAAAACCTCTTCGTTTCTTCTTCATCCCCTCTTTTAAAAATCTTTCTTAACCAAAAATAATTCAATAAGTAAATAATAATGAAGTTCAATTAAAGAAGCCTTTGCTTCTCAACCGTGTCACAAGGTTCAAAAGCTCTCAGTCCAGCCCCTTTGATCCCCATCCAATGGAATTACCCGAGCAGAGGGAGATCTTTCAGACAGGGACCTCCTGATCTCCCGAATCATTTTCTCTACGGCAAGGCCTAGATCTGCTGGTGGCCATTCCTCCTCCCCAGGCGCGTTCTGTGCTGAGCTGGAGGCCGTCCATGCTGCACAAGCTGCACTGCCAGCGGGAGCGCTGGGCCCTGAAGTGCCCGGGCTGGCTGCAAGAATCCAAACACATTGGTCAGGCTCCACAACGTGGCTGTGGGACACTGAGCTCTGGTGCTGCTGTGGATCAAACATCACGGGAAGCACACAGGCAAAGCAGGCAGAGAATCTTTCGGCCTCCTAGGTGCCCCTTGCTAGTAGGCTTGACAGCCTCTGGCCGAGAATGACAGAGCCTTGTGGAAAACGACTTGAAACGGTCACTTTTCACGACCTTTTGGAAAAACAAGGCTACAGCTCTTTTCCTACCTCGTGCGTCGTAGACTGGGGGCTGCTGCTCCCTGTGGAGCTGCTGGAAGCTGCAGGGCTGGAGCCCGAGCACCTCCCGCTCGGCCGGAGGCAGCTGCTCCCCGTAGAGCTCCTGCGAGCGGCTGCGGGGCCCCTCCCGCCCGAGCGGCAGCGGCCGCTCCCCGTGGAGCCCGAGGAAGTGGCAGGGCGGGATGCCGAGCACCTCCCGCTCGGCGGGCGGCGGCCGCTCCCCGTAGAGCTCCTGGAAGCGGCTCGGCCCCTCCCGCCGGGCCGGCAGCGGCCGCTCCCTGTGCAGCAGGTGGAAGCCGCAGGGCGGGCGCCGGGCGAGCAGCGGCCGCTCGCCGGGGGGCTGCTGGAGGCGGCCGGGCCGGGGGCTGCGCAGCTCCCGCCCGTCCGGCAGCGTCCGCTCCCTGTGCAGCAGGAGGAAGCCGCTGGGCGGGCGCCCGGCCGGCAGCGGCGGCCGCTCCCTGGGCAGCGGCTGGAAGCGACCGCGCCCGCGCCGCCCGGCCGGCAGCGGCCGCGGCCCGGGGAGCTGCCGGGAGCCGCAGGGCGGGCGCCTGCGGCCCTCCCGGCCCGCCGCCGGCCGCTGCCTGTTGGCCGCGCTCCGGCGCTTGATGCGGAGCAGGAGGTCGGGGCGGTCGCGGCGAAAGCAGGGGTTGCAGTAGTGGAGCCAGGCCCCGGCATCGCCCGGCGCAGCCGAGCCCACCCAGCCCGGCACCTTGCGGAAGCCGTAGCGGTAGAGCTGCCGCACGAAGCTGCGGAACTGCGTGGCCCTGAAGGTGTGCGGCACCGGGGCCGGCCCATGGCCACGGCCCCTGTGGGCGTGGCCCGAGCTGAGCAGCTCTCGCTCCAAGAGGCAGCGGTCGATGAGCAGCCCCTGGGCGCGGCTGTCCCAGCGCACGGAGCGGACGCGGGGGCTGTTCACCAGGCGCCAGAGCTTGGCGGGGAAGGTGCCGGCGCTGAGCCCGGCGGGCAGCGGCAGCTCCGCCATGGCGTCCATCGCCGACTGTGGCCACAACGCCCGCAGCGCAACGGCCGCGGCTGCGCCGGCGGCGCGCGGCCTGAGGGGGGCGCTGCGCTCGGGCCCGCGCGCGCCCAGCGCGGCCCCGGCGCGGGCCGGACTTGGCGGGGACGAGCGCGGCAGAGCCGGGGCTGCGGGCACAGCGCGGGCGGGGCGGCTCCGAGGCTGGCCGCGCTCGGCTCGGCAGGGCCAGCTGCCAACCCCCTCTTTCTCTGCCTGCAGGCATCCTTCTGCCTTGGCCTTGCGCTACAACCCCCAACCAGCAAGACAAGGAAGAGAAAACAGCCGCTTCTCTCGCAGTCAGCCTCCTGCAGCTCTTGATGCCTGCGCTTATTCCTGCCCAGGTCCCAGACTTCTCATTTGCCATCCTTGAACTCCATCAGATTCCCCTCAGGCCGGTTCTTTAGCCTGCCGAGGTCCCTCTGAATGGCGCAATCATTTGGGCTCTCAGCTGCTCCTGCCAGCTTTGTTTTGTCTGCAGACTTGCTGAGGGTGAGCTGCTCCTCCAGCCCGGCCGTGAATGAAGACATTAAAGAGCATCTGCCCCAGCATCAGCCCCTGGGGCTCAGAGCAGCCGTGACTTGCCTCCAGCTCTACTTTGTGCCACTGATGACAGTCCTCATCCATTTTTCAGCCTTCCTCGCTGGGCATTTTGGCAGTTTGTGTTTAAGGATGCTGTAGGAGACTGTCTCAAAGGCTTGGGGAAAGCTGGGGTAGACATCATCCATTGCTCCACCCATATCCATCTGTTTGGCTGTCCTATCACGGGCATCAGGTAGCTTAACCATCACTCCCAACCAACTTCTTCTCCGTTTGTTTGGATCGGTTTCCAGGATTAGTTACTCCATCACCTGTCAGGGGATGGAGGCAAGGCTGACTGACCTGTATTTTCCTCTCCTTCTTACTCTCTTGGAAGAAACCAGTCTATTAGAGCAATTCTGGCTGGTTTTAGCTAGGCAATTCCAGAAAAAATAACCAGTAGGAAAAATGAAACTCTAAATGGAGTCTCTTAAATTCTTCTTTCTGTTACCATTCTAGGCCTCCAGAAAGATCTTGTTTTCTTCCTTGTTTTCTTTCCAGTACTGGACAGCTGATTAAAAAAAAACCAACAAGGCAAATGTCTCCTTAATAGAATATAATATACCTATTATTCAGAAGACAATAACTTAGATTTTTCTTTCAGGATTAGACTGAGATGAAAGGACTTGAGAGGTTCCAGAACTTTGATATTTTCTTGTCTCCAACTGTTTGGAAAACTGCTAGAACATGGTGAAGGCACAGTGCTTTTGAAAATGCCATTCTGAAGTCTTGTATGCTTGTATTACATATAAAAGTACCTGCAAGGATTTTAGAAACCTGTAGCTCAGATTCCTTACTTTCCAAATGAGGAAATGCCAGAATTAGTTTGATCTTTGGTTTTTTATGTTGTGTTTCTGATTCCTACATTTTTATATGCATATGTATCTTTTTTTAATAGCAGGGTCACATACTCCATTTTCCTTCCGATCCCAAAATCATCAGTGCTCAGAATAGCCGATAAGCAACTAATCAATATTCTTTTTAATCTCTTTTATTTCATAATAAACTCAGACACCAGTGATCTTTTGGGAATCCAGACTTGTAGGCAAAGTTTGCAGGGAAGATTGAGCTCTCAAGCCCTGTGAATTTTCTCTTCTCTCCTTTGCCATTTCCCTTTTCCTTCATCTCTGGCCTGACCTCAGGGCCCTTTCCCCTCGTGTCAGGCCCTCTGTTTGCTGCACTCCAGGGAAGCTCTCAGCTGTGGCTTCCCCAGCGTGGCAGCTCCAGGCTTGGAGCAGCAGAACCCAACTGTGGCTGAGAGCCCAGACCCCCCTGGGCCAGCCGGGCTTTCAGCTGCCAGGGCAGCACGGAGGGAAAGGGGCAAGAGAGAGCTGAGGACGCTGCCAGAGCAGCCCTTGGGCAGTGCAGGGTGAGAGTGGCTTAAAGTGCTGCTGAGCCCCACTGCGGGGGCACAGGAGGCTGCTCTGCCATGGCCGCGGCTGTGCCGCCCATCCCGACAGAAAGGCAGAGCCAGCAGGCTCTGATGGGGGAGAGCAGCTCCATCCCTCCAAAACTTGGTCAGTCCTGCTAAAACCTCTCTTTGTCCTTCTGTCTGAACACTGACACTGCTTTGGAAAACAGAATGGAGGTGACACGAGACAATCGATTATAACTTGGAAACAAATTTCCATGGGTTTTTTGGTTTTGTGAAAAATGCATGTATTTTATGATTGGCTTTTCGCAAATATTAAAATGATTTTTATATGTCTTGTGTTAGAAAGTAATGCTGTATTAATTCTCTTAAGTACTGTGTTAAATATAGTTTTAGGTTATAAAAATTGTTAAAATAGAAACGATGCTATGTAGGATACTTTTTTTAAAGGAAGGGCTCCCAGTGAGATAGCAGCCACAGGACACCTGAATCTTTCAGAGAAAAAGAATTTATGGCCCTCTTATCAGAAGAAACGAACTTCTTCCCGCCTCGAAGGTGCTGTTAGGATTCGGAGGAAGAAGTTGACAATGACCAGACAGAATCCTGTGTTTGAATGGAATTTATGCATCATGTATGAAGTGTATGAATATGCAACAGGCTGTTGCTTTTAAGGGTTAATCCTGTGTTAACGGGTGTCCTTTTTCGGGCTTTTGCTGCCCAGAAAAAGGTACCTGGACGTCCATAACTCTTTGTATTTGTTGTCTCATATTGTCCTAATTCAAATTGTCCAAATTATTAGTACTCTAATTGTATTACAATTTTTATAACCATTTTATTACTATTAAACTTTTAAAATTTTAAAAACAAGTGATTGGCGTTTTTCAGAGTTTGTTGTGGTGTTTCAGTTTGGTTTGGGTTTTTTGCATGTGTGTGAGGCTTACATGTGTCCTAAAGTTCTTGTGCATGCATGAGGCTGTAGAGTGGCCTCCACGGGGATCTCCTTGGCTCTGCACAAGCCCAGAGAGCAGCACGGGCACCTCAGGCCGAGCACAAAGGAGCACAGGATGATCTGCAGGGTGCTCTGTGACAACAGGCACTTGGAGCTGTTGTCCAGTGTGTAAGAACTACATCCCCTCTTCTTCAGATTCTCCTAAAAATGCCCACTGGTGTTGTTTTGTATGATGCAGCTCTCCTAAGCCCCTATTACACTGTATCTGCACGAGCATTCACACAGGTGTTTGCTAAAACAATTCTGCTCCAGCTGAAAAGCACTGGGTACCCTGAGCAATAGCAGCAGATAAATGGACATAGAGAGACTTCAGGAGCAGAAGCAGCATTAAATCCATGACAATTGTGGAGATGTGAAAATACAGAAATCCACCAGTGGTAGCAAAGCCCACACATCTCCATTGGGTTCTGCAGAATGGCAGCAAATAATGCACAGGTGTGGAGACCATGAACTGGTTGGTGCTGCACTTATTTGTCAGTGAGCAGAGCTGTGGGAGGCAGGGATTAAGGGTGATTTTGGAACAGGAAGAAGAAAGGGACAGACAAATTCCAGGTGGAGGCAGAGTGGCTCTGCTCTGCTGACCCAAGGAGAGCAGGGAACAAGTTGGAAAGGAGTAGGAAAAAAGAGTTTTGTAAAAGGAAACCTTGCTATATAGGCATTAGTGTTCTTGCCACAGCCCACAGAGCTTAGAGCATGAATATTCATCCCATTTAAATATTCCTGCAAGATGTAAGAAAAATTCCTTTCCATGTGGTTATTGACACAAACATACCCATGAACAAATAAAAAAACTGCACAACTACATGTATCATTAAGCAGGATACTCTGTAGATTCTCACATGAACACTTGCAGAATTATATATGATACTTCCAAACATATAGAGACTCTTGTTCTCCGTTTGCTTCTTTAAAACTCACAAAATGTAATGAAATTCTCTTTCAAAAGTGCAGAGCCTGCTGTGTGGCTAAGCAAGCCATTATTTGCTTGCTCACAATCATCTCTTCCTTGTGTGTTAGTCACTGATGCATTAATTGCTTATCCAAACTTGAAACGGTTCATGAGTCATTCTGAAGAGAAAGTAAATATGAAGGAGCCCATTTGAATGGAATTCATGTCCTCTGCCTCTTAAAGCTGAAGGTCTGTATTTATTACCTGTCAGAATGAAGTCTTGTTGCCTAATAAATGGGAAAATAGGAAATATGCTGACTAGAGCACCATGTTTTAAGGGATCATTGCATTTTAGTTTTATTTGACCAAATGAGTAGTCAAAGAGAGAAAGGACTGGTCAATTACAACAGAGAAAGCAGGTGAAAGATGTCTAGGTCTGCTGCAGCTGGAGTCAAAAATGAAGTGTGTGGGTTTTGAAGTGGGGAAGGGATTCCAGATCAGATGATTTTAATAACTTGCATTACTAAATGCATGATCTTCAAACAAACACGTTGGTATTCCTTGTCTTGAGGAAAGGAAGGGTATTGGGGAAGATGAAACAGGAAAGCCTTATAAATATGATTGTCTGGCAAAAGATTTTGAGACTATAGAAACTATAAGCAAGATTGAAATGAAAGCAAGCTTTGAGATACCTTAGTTAGTGAACAACTGGAAAACAATGGTGTGGCCCAACTGAAGGTAATCCCCTTTTGAGGAAACAATTCCCTCTGCTTGCAGGCAGGTCCAAGGTTCAGAGCAGACCCTACTAGCTCAGCAGAGGGGTCCAAAGAGGAGTTTTTAGGGTTTAAAATGTAACACAGTATGGTAATGTAATGATTCTTACAGGCTGGATGTAAATGCTATAGGATTTGTATCTTGGACTAGATTGGTTAGTGAGAATTAGAATATTCAACAGAGAAGAAGATTTATTGTATTGTAGCGGGAACCTCGCTCTCTTACGCTCTTCCCCTCTTACTCTCTCCCCCTCTCAGCCTCTCTGCCCCTCTCTTCTCTCGGGCCTGCTCCGAGCTGTGCCTGGCAGCTCCAAGCAGGGCCCTGCACCCAGGCCCTTTGCAATGAGCCGCAGGTTCCACGGCCTGGCTGCAGAGATCTCTCGTCTCCGTCCGTCCCGACCGTCCCACCCGCCAGTGCTCCTGCAGAAGGGGAGAAAGAAGGCATGGAGTTTCCAGGAGTATCCAGATAAATCCACTTTATTCTGGATCAATATGGAATTTTCATGAAGCAAAAGCATTAAGTGGAGGGCTCTTCACCCATTTCTTTTTTTACTAAAATTCTGTGAAAGATACTATTTTGGAGTGTAAAAACTTTCACGTTGAAAACATGAATGTGCTGAGAGAATTTGAAGTCTGGGCCAATGACAATTCACTGTTGAAAATCCAAGTCTAAAACTTTTCAAATTAAATGACCCAGGATGAAGTAGGAAATACAAGTCCTTCCCTTGAACCTTGATTTGCCTCTTCTAGCTCATTCCTGAAAGTGGTAGGCAAAGAGGATCCCACAGAAATCAGAGGAGCATCAGGGTCTATCCCTAAAAGGCAACTGTAGATGTGAAACAACTTGGGAATTAGAGGGACATCAATGAGCCACTTGTGAGTCCAGCTGTTAGTGAAGAGCCCTTTTCCAAAGAAATGCCAGCTTCTCTCAAGGAAGCTGAGCAGCAGGACATTATGGCTGATGTAACTGGCAGGTACAAAGCAGAGAAAGCGGGAAATTTCTGGAAATGAACCCTGTCTTCACTGATGACAGCAGGATGAAGAACCCATTTTATCAGACTCTGGCTCTTAGTAAGAAAGGAAGAAAGCTCTATTTATGATATCAGGCCCAGCTGTTCATGGTCAGAGGTGGTATCAGCTGCTCAGCAGAAGGCACAGCTTTAACTCCAGCTCATCATGCCTGGAGGCAGCCCTGGAAGTGCTCCTGCACTTCAGCTGGTGCCAGGGCACAGGGACACCCGCACACCCTCCCTAGACCCCTGTATGCCATAAAACTAAAGGCATCTCCCCAGCCAACCCTCCAATCCAGCACTTAGCACAGAGCATGTCACTGCCAGTGACATCTGCATGAAAAAATACAGAGAAAAGTGCAATTACAAAACATATTGGGGGCTCAATATAATACAGGAAAAATTCAGATTTTGGTACTTACCTTCATAAATGAGCATACCTACTAGCTCTTTTCCCTAAATCGTGGTTAAAAGTCTGCACTTTCCATAGCAGTGTCCTAAGATTCTTCCATTCATGCATTCCCAGCTAGCAGAGCTCTCACACACCCTGTTTTTTCTCTGAAGTGTAAGGAAGGACTTAGTTCAGATGAACTGTGCTGCCTCCTCTGAAAGATATAAAATGATGGAAATAATATCTGCAAAGTCATAGGTTCTTTAAGGCAGGCCTCTGGTATGTAAAATAGGGAGTGTTTACATTTAGCATCATGTGCACATAAGATAACAATCAAACCATGTTCTTACCTTCATGAAAAATAGTTTTTGTGCTCCCAGATATGGCACAGGCAAATAAGGCCGAACTCAGACACAAATGCGTTCCTCACCACACAAATGGCCAAACAAATGACAGCTGCCGGTGACACTTTTCCTGCGGTCCCGAGTGCCCCAAGCGCGGATCCAAGCGGTGTCTCACCTGCTCAGCTCTTTCCGGCCCGCGGATCCGAGCCCGTCCCGGAGCGTCAGGAGCAGGGATGGGAGCTCAGCAGCTCGGGCTCGATGCCGTGTGTTCCGCTCGGGGCTCCGAGAGCTCCTGCGGGGCCGGAGCAGCCCCGGGCAGCGGGAGCAGCTCCTGCTGCGGCAGCCGGGCAGCCTCTCCCCAGACACACAGGTGACTGCACACCCGTGCATTCAGGGCCAGCTCCATTCTGCTGCCCTGGGGCTGGCGCTCTCCACTGTGTTGCTGTTAGTGCACATTGGTGTGTTGGTCCTGGAAACACCCAGGAACAGGCAACTCTCAGGCACACATTCTGCTCCCAGGGATGTGCTGCACAGTCCCTGCCTGTTCCAAACACCAATTTGGTTTTGTTCTGAGAGCTGTGTTTTCCATCTCAGGGTTTGACCAGCTGATTGCCCCCGTTGATTATTTTCATTCAGCATTTGTGGATTTCACACATTTGCAGTTGTGCTGACTGCTCCTTCCAGCTGCGCAAGGACAGCCAGTG